>NC_056058.1:7424673-8758005 GCF_016772045.2 Ovis aries | reverse complement strand
GGAACCTTCTCCAGGATAGATCACATCCTGGGCCATAAATCTAAACTTGATAAATTCAAAAAATCAAATCATTCCAAGCATCTTTTCCCAGCCACATAATGCATTAAGATTAGATCTCTCAATTACAGGAAAAACTATTAAACATTCCAATATATGGAGTTGAACAACAGGGATCTGAATAACCAACAAATCACAGAAGAAATCAAAAGAAATCAAAATATGCATAGAAATGAATGAAAATGAAAACATATAACCCAAAACCTGTGGGACACTATAAAAGCAGTGCCTGAGAGAGAAAGCTCCCATAGCAATACAGGCATACCTCAAGAAACAAGCAAAAAGTCAAATAAATAACCTAACTCTACACCTAAAGCAACTAGAAAGGAAGAATTGGAGAACCCCAGAGTTAGTAGAAGAAAGAAATCTTAAAAATTAGGGCAGAAATAAATGCAAAAGAAACAAAAGAGACCATAGCAAAAATCAACAAAGCCAAAAGCTGGTTCTTTGAAAGGATAAATAAAATTGACAAACCATTAGCCAGACTCATTAAGAGGCAAAGAGAGAAAAATCAAATCAATAAAATTAGAAATGAAAATGGAGAGATCACAACAGACAACACAGAAATACAAAGGATCACAGAGACTACTATCAGCAGTTGTATGCCAATAAAATGGACAACGTGGAAGAAATGGACAAATTCTTAGAAAAGTACAATTTTCAAAACTGAACCAGGAAGAAATAGAAAATCTTAACAGACCCATCACAAGCACGGAAATTGAAACTGTAATCAGAAATCTTCCAGCAAACAAAGCCCAGGTCCAGATAGCTTCACAGCTGAATTCTACCAAAATTTCGAGAAGAGCTAACACCTATCCTCCTCAAACTCTTCCAGAAAATTGCAGAGAAGGTAAACTTCCAAACTCATTCTATGAGGCCACCATCACCCTAATACCAAAACCTGACAAAGATGCCACAAAAAGAAAACTACAGGCCAATATCACTGATGAACATAGATGCAAAAATCCTCAACAAAATTCTAGCAATCAGAATCCAACAACACATTAAAAAGATCCCATACACACCATGACCAAGTGGGCTTTATCCCAGGGATGCCAGGATTCTTCAATATCCGCAAATCAATCAGTGTAATTCACCACATTAACAAACTGAAAAATAAAAGCCATATGATTATCTCAATAGATGCAGAGAGGCCTTTGACAAAATTCAACATCCACTTATGATAAAAACTCTCCAGAAAGCAGGAATAGAAGGAACATACCTCAACATAATAAAAGCTATCTATGACAAACCCACAGCAAACATTATCCTCAATGGTGAAAAATTGAAAGCATTTCCCCTAAAGTCAGGAACAAGACAAGGGTGCCCACTTTCACCACTACTATTCAACATAGTTCTGGAAGTTTTGGCCACAGCAATCAGAGCAGAAAAAGAAATGAAAAGAATCTAAATTGGAAAGAAGAAGTAAAACTTTTCACTGTTCCCAGATGACATGATCCTCTACATAGAAAACCTAAAGACTCCACCAGAAAATTACTAGAACTCATCAATGAATATAGTAAAGTTGCAGGATATAAAGTCAACATCCCTTGCATTCCTATACACTAATAATGAGAAAGTAGAAAAGAAATTAAGGAAACAATTCCATTCACCATTGCAACGAAAGAATAAAATACTTAGAATATATCTACCTAAAGAAACTAAAGACCTATATATAGAAAACTATAAAACACTGATGAAAGAAATCAAAGAGGACACTAGTAGATGGAGAAATATACCATGTTCATGGATTGGAAGAATCAATATAGTGAAAATGAGTATACTACCCAAAGCAATTTACAAATTCAATGCAATCCCTATCAAGCTACCAGCCATATTTTTCACAGAACTAGAACAAATAATTTCAAGATTTGTATGGAAATACAAAAACCGGCCAAAGTAATCTTGAGAAAGAAGATGGAACTGGAGGATCAACTTACCTGACTTCAGGCTCTACTACAAAGCCACAGTCATCAAGACAGTATTACTGGCACACAAAGACAGACATATAGATCAATGGAACAAAATAGAAAGCCCAGAGATAAATCCACACACACATCTGGACACCTTATCTTTGACAAAGGCAAGAATATACAATGGAGTAAAGACAATCTCTTGAACAAGTGGTGCTGGGAAAACTGGTCAACCACTTGTAAAAGAATGAAACTAGATCACTTTCTAACACTCACACAAAAATATGCTCAAAATGGATTAAAAAGATCTAAATGTAAGACCAGAAACTATAAAACTCCTAGAGGAGAAGTAGAGTAAAACACTCTCAGACATAAATCACAGCAGGATCTTCTATGATCCACCTCCCACAATTCTGGAAATAAAAGCAAAAATAAACAAATGGGATCTAATTAAAATTAAAAGCTTCTGCACAACAAAGGAAAATATAAGCAAGGTGAAAGACAGCCTTCTGAATGGGAAAATAATAGCAAATGAAGCAACTGACAAACAACTAATCTCAAAATATACAAGCAACTTATGCAGCTCAATTCCAGAAAAATAAATGACCCAATCAAAAATGGGCCAAAGAACTAAATAGACATTTTCTCCAAAGAAGACATACGGATGGCTAACAAACACATGAAAAGATGCTCAACATCACTCATTATTAGAAATGCAAATCAAAACCACAATGAGGTACTACGTCACACCAGTCAGAATGGCTGCGATCCAAAATCTGCAAGCAATAAATGCTGGAGAGGGTGTGGAGAAGGAATCCTCCTACACTGTTGGTGGAATGCAAACTAGTACAGCCACTATGAAGAACAGTGTGGAGATTCCTTTAAAATGCAAATAGAACTACCTTATGACCCAGCAATCCCACTTCTGGGCATACACACCAAGGAAACCAGAATTGAAAGAGACACATGTACCCCAATGTTCATCGAAGCACTGTTTATAATAGCCAGGACATGGAAACAACCTAGATGTCCATCAGCAGATGAATGGATAAGAAAGCTGTGGTACATATACACAATGGAGTATTACTCAGCCGTTAAAAGAATTCATTTGAATCAGTTCTGATGAGATGGATGAAACTGGAGCCGATTATACAGAGTGAAGTAAGCCAGAAAGAAAACACCAATACAGTATACTAACACACATATATAGAATTTAGGAAGATGGCAATGACGACACCCTGCAAGACAGGGAAAGAGACACAGATGTGTATAACGGACTTTTGGACTCAGAGGGAGAGGGAGAGGGTGGATGATTTGGGAGAATGACATTCTAACATGTATACTATCATGTAAAATTGAATCGCCAGTCTATGTCTGACGCAGGATGCAGCATGCTTGAGGCTGGTGCATGGGGATGACCCAGAGATGTTATGGGAGAGGGAGGTGGGAGGGTTCATGTTTGGGAATGCATGTAAGAATTAAAGATTTTAAAATTTCAAATATAAAAACTAAAAAATAAAAAATAAATAAAAATAAAAATTAAAGCTCTAGAGATCACATGTGGATATTCCTTGCATTGGATTGACAGAAGATATCTGGGAGAGCTGAGACTCATCTGGACATGCCGGGGAAGGCATTATCTTCCTGGATCACTATCTAGGGGCACATTCATGCCTTGTCTTATGGTCCTTCCATTTTCAAAGACAGCATCATAGCATCTTCAAATCTATCTCTGACACCACCTTTCCCTCTCTTTTCCACATATAGAAAACCATTGCCATTACTCATACCAATGAGCATAATTCAAGTTAATCTTCTCATCATAAGGATAATAATTGCTAATTTGTTTTATCATTTACCTTTATTTTTCTTTCAGTTCAGTTCATTTCAGTTCAGTTCAGTCACTCAGTCATGTCCGACTTGATGTAAGTTAAACCATTCAAAATTTGTGAGAATGGCATTGAAACATGTACAATATCATATAAGAAATGGATCGCCAGTCTAGGTTCAATGCAGGATACAGGATGCTTGAGGCTGGTGCACTGGGATGACTCAGAAGGATGGTATGGGGAGGGAGGTGGGAGGGGGGTTCAGGATTGGGAACATGTGTACATGTGACGGATTCATGTTGATGTATGGCAAAACCAATACAATATTGTAAAGTTAAAAAAAAAAGAAAGAAAGAAAATTTTAAAAAAATTTAAGCAGAATATTAAATGTCTCTGAGTCTCATTTCTAAAATGAGGACTGGAAGATATGCTATACTATTGATACTTTACAGAATAAGTTTCTCTAAATTTAAACAGACAATCCACAGAATGTGCTAAGATGGGTTAAAATATTTTATAATGAGGGGATAAATGACAACTATTTACTTCAGATATAAGTATGGAATTCTTAATGGTTTAAACTGAGCTTCCCAGGTGGTGCAATGGTGAAGAATCTGCCTGCTAATGCAGCAGACACAAGAGACATGAATTTGATCCCTGGGTTGGGAAGATCACCTAGAGTAGGGAATGGCAACCCTCTCCAATATTCTTGCCTGGAAAATTCCATGGTCAGAGAAGCCCAGTGAGCTACAGTTAGTGGGTTCTCAAAGAACACACACACTGAGCGACTAGCACACACACACACACACACACACACACACACACACACATGAGAAACCAAAGAGGGCACTGCCCAGTGTTTTGCATTAGAGAAACAAAGCAGTCCCTCTTATAAAGAAGGGAATAAAATTTTGATAAGAGTATTATGGACTGTGTCCTTACAAAATGTCAATGCACTGACCAGCAAAGAGAACGATTCAAGACAGTTGCCTCAGTCTGACTTGTTGGAGAAACTCGAAGTTGGGGTTGGGATAAGATGCTGGGAGTTTGGACTCTGGCAGGATTAGAGATAATGGAGAAGGGTTAATAAAAACTGAATTTGCCTGGATTATAATTTGGTCTCCTGGGAACAGAGAATGACTAGGAAAAACAACAACAACAACAACAACAAAACAAGTTTTTGTCCAGACCAAGTCCCACAAGGAATTCATGTGCCTGTAGGTCATTTATCAAGAGGGAAATGTACCTAATGAGACAAGTAGAGAGTTGTAAATGCCTCCTCTGCGGCATCCCTGAGCTTGTACAGCCTGGGCATAGAGTAGACTAACTGTTGCATTTGGAGTCCTAAGTCTGAGTAAAGAACCAATGCTTGACCCCTCCTTCCTGCTCTTTCATCTGAAGACAGAGCTTCAGTCTCCATCATCATCCACCCAGAAGGAATTCAGACTTCCATAAGGAGCCCTCTGTTCATAGTCCCATGCAGGTGAGTCTGAGACCTCAAAAGATACTGCTAAAAATGTTAAGATAAAATGAAATCCAAAGAATTTACATTAGAAACAACTCGTCTTAACTCAGAGCAGAGACCGCTATGGCTGTTTGCTTGGTTGATTGAAATATTGATATATTTTATGATGCTAGAAAGAAAAGTGGACATTGAATTCAAACAATGTTCAGTAGAATGGAATGGAAGCCCAAAGAGAAGAGGACGAGAGGCATAAAGTGTTTCTAGTAAAAGTAGAACTTATGACCAATATTTTATTAACTAATTGGGGTGAAAGATATTGTGCATGTGTGCTTTCTAAGTTGGTTCAGTTTTGTTCAACTCTTTATAGTCCTATGGATTGCAGACCACCAGGCTCCTCAGTCCATGGGATTTTCCAGGCAAGAATATTGGAGTGGGTTGCCGTTTCCTCCTCCAAGGGATCTTCCTGACCCAGGGATCAAATCTGCATCCCTCACATTTCCTGCATTGGCAGGGAGGTTCTTTACTACTAGTGCCACCTGGGAATTCCTAAAGATATCGGGTATTAGCTTTGGAGTGATGTAGAATGAATTGAAGGCATTCTTTTACAACTTTTACGGTGGGATTTTTTTCTCACCAACTGGTTATTTGCCATTCAGTTATTTTATTAGGTACAGATGTATTTGAGAGGAATTGTGAGTCTATATAAATTTTGTGTGGTCAAATCTAGCAATCATTTATATTATGTTTTCTGCATTTCTAGTATATCAATATTACAAAAATGTAAAAAAGTGAAGTTCAAATTCTGGCTTTAACTGTGGATGACATGCCCCAGGGTACATCTAACAATGTCCAGAGTCTTTTATGACTGTGACATATTGAGGACTTGATAAATCTCAGGGATGCTATAAACATCTCACATGCACAGGACAGACCCTCACCTCAAATATGATCTGGTCCAGAATGTCAATTGTGCCAACTCTGGGGAACTCTGAATTAAAGAACACCTGTATTTTGAATATTTATTGCTATCTTCATTTTTTCCCTTAAAATGTTGTAACACTTTACATTTTCTGCCAGACAAGTCAGAGAGGACTCCTAGTTCAGAAGCACCTGACAAATATATTTTCCACAGGAGAATGATATGAAAGAGATTCTGTGTTGCTTTCTCAAGTCATATACTGAATTAGAGCGAAACTTTGAGTATGTGGTCACAATTTTGATTTCTCTGTTATTATTATATACCCATATATTACGTCACTTTTTCTATAGTAAATAGACTTTCAAATACTTTTTTTAAACAAATGATTGCTTTTCAATTGACTTTTGGGGCATATTCTTGACAAAAAAAAAATTAAGAATAGTTTAGTTAGATTGGCAGGTGAGTGGAAGGGAGATTACATACCAAAACATTCTATGAACATAATATATCATATTATTTTATCTCTAGGTCACTGTCAATGTCATTAATTCATATCAATGTCATATGTACTGTTATATGTACTGTTCAATTAATTGTCAATACTTCATTTGCTTTTATTACACTTGGTTCAGAATCATACTATTTAACCTGGTTTCATTCTCTTTGTTATATTTTTACTTCCTAGCTTTTCAGTTTTCTAAATTACTTTTGGTACCAGTGCACATTTATTCACACACTTCATTAAACTGCAAGGGTGAGCAAAGCAGGTGAATTTCCTTCCTGTTTTGGATCTTGCATTATGATTAGAAAGACAGAGTACAATGAAAGAAAATGTGTAATTCAGTGTCCTCAGATGACTAATACGAAGGACGTTACTGAGTGATAAGAGCAGAATTGTTACGCTATGGGTAGGCTTTATGTGGATGGACCGAACAGATCGTTAGTTAGATGAACAGCAGAACTAGGACTAGAGTGTGCCCATAGGACTCATGGGAAAAGCGATCAAAACACAAGCATAACAAAGAGATGATGCCGCAAATGAAAAGGGAGAATCTTGCCTTGCCTGCTGTCAGACCTATAAAACCCATCAGTCAAATAGGTATTAAGCAACCCCAGAAAAATAAGTATTGCTGCCTGATATTAAAGAAAATCAATATTCAATCCATATTTCATTATGCTTTCTATATATCCATTTGTGAAATGTTGGCTCAGTCCTTTTGCTCACTTTCTGTTGGGCTATCCAACCTGCAAATGTTTTGAATCATAAAGATATCACTATTTTATTATATGAATAAATATGTTTTTGATTTGTTATTATTTTTCCTGGACATCCAGGGGAAAAAAAAAAAACCCAGCACATGAAATGTCACCAGAACCAAAGAAACCTCTTTACCACAGTCTCTCAGGAGACATTTGAGTTTATTAGGTCTTTATTCCATCTTGAGTCCATTTCTCTCTTTTTCTACCCGCTCCCCAATCCCTCTCTGTCTCCTGATGTATACATATGCCTTAAAATTCAAGTTTTGAGACAGGACATATATATATATATATATACATATATATATATATATATATATATATATAGAGAGAGAGAGAGAGAGAGAGATGCACATTCATTGAACAAGTTTTTTATTTTATATTGAAGTAAAGCCAATTAACAATGTTGTGATAGTTTCAGGTGAACAACAAAGGGACTCAGCCACACTTATATATCCATTCTCCCCCAAACTCCCCTTCCATCCAGACTGAGACATAACATTGAGCAGAGTTCCCTGTGTTATACAGCAGGACCTAGTTGGTTATCCACTTTAAATACAGCATTGTGTTCATGTCCATCCCAAACTCTTTAACTGTCCCTTCCCCTCATCTTTCCCCTGACAACCATAGGTTCACGTTCAACTACTTTTTAATGATCTTTAATACAAGTGTAAAATGGCTGTACCAAAACTGAATCCTGAGTATATTGGTACCAAGAATACTTACAAACTGGAATTTTGAATACCACCTTACATAACCTGATCTTATCAATGGCAGTTGTATCAAACTCTAACTTAATCAAGGTAGTTAGGGATGAGGGGTGAAAAACATAGAAGTAATATAGCTTCGGTGGCCAGTGTCTACTGTGTGTGTGTGCCTGTGTGTGTGTGTGTGTCTCTGTGTGTGTGTGTGTGCCTCTGTGTGTATGCCTGTGTGTGTGGTGCGTGGTGGAGTATGAGAAGTCCTCACAGCAGTGGTACTGAGTTCATATATTCCAAGGTGACTCCAAGAATCTGCCTGCAATACAGGAGACTTGGGTCCAGTCCCTGAGCTGGGAAGATCCCCTGAAGGCGGGCATGGAAATCCACTCCAGTGTTCTTGACTGGAGAATCCCATGGCAGAGGAGCCTGGCGGGCTGCAGTCCATGGGATCACAGAGTTGGACATGACTGAAGCAGCTGAGCACAGCAAGGTCAACAAAAGGGATCCATTTAAACACATTGGACATCTCTGCAGCAATTTCATACTAGTTACATGAGGTGGATGAAAGTCTTCTGATTTGAAGTTTCAGCACCACCAGCGAGGTCACCTTGTTCCTCAGCATCCTCTGACACTATCTCTTCTCACTCCCTCTTGGCTTATGCCCTCCCACATTGGTTTCATTTTTCTCTTAAACTTGAACATTTTAAACAAGCACTTTCCTCAGTGCATTTGCAGTGGCTATTCTCCCTGCCAAGCATACAGTTCACCTGATATGTTGATGGATCCTACTCTTTCATTCTTGAATCTAAAAAAATAGCATGCCTTCTCTACTCTTTCCCTAAAACCTTTTAGGTTTCTCATAGCAACAGTTACCATTCAAAGTTATATATAACTTATAAGATATATATATATATATATATATATATATATATATATATACATTCAGTATATATTCACATATATATGGACTTCTCCTGTGGCTCAGCAGTAAAGAACTCGCCAGCAATGCAGGAGACTCAGGAGACTGGGTTCTATCTCTGGGTGGGGAAGAACCCCAAGAAGGGCATGGCAACCTACTCCAATGTTCTTGTCCGGAAAACCTCATGGACAGAAGAGCCTGGCGGGCTACAGTGCAGGGAGTGGGAAAGAAGCCCCTGAGCACACACACTTACCCAAACACATATACGACTTGCTTATGTTTACTTTGTGACTGGATTCTTAGAGATTTTGTGTTTTAGAACCCTATACTCATTGCCAAGACATCACCTGGAACATAATCATCACTCCGTTCATAATCCCCAAATGAATGAAAGTATTTCTTATGTGGAAGAGATGACATCCTGGGGAAGAAGCAGCAAGTGGGACAACGCTGTCAGTTCCAGATGACACAAAAATTCCTTAAAGGGGAGCAAATCCATAAACAAAGCAGCACTTAGTTAAGCAAATATATTTAAATACAATTAAGCAAAATATAAATAATAGTTTTTCAATGATGTGAGCAATGTCTTTTTTTGTGAAAATTAGATAAGATATTTTCCCCTTTCCTTTAGGTCACCTCCACCACATGGTACCAAGGAACCTAACACATGTTTCAGGTTTTCTTCTCTTGGGATTCTCAGAGGAAACAGAACTGCAGCCCATCATATTTGGGCTTTTCCTCTCCATGTACCTGATCACTGTGTTTGGAAACCTGCTCATCATCCTGGCTGTCAGCTCAGACTCCCACCTCCACACCCCCATGTACTTCTTCCTCTCCAACCTGTCCTTTGTAGACATCTGCTTCACCTCCACGACCGTCCCGAAGATGCTGTGGAACATCCAGACCCAGAACAAAGTTATCACCTATGAAGGTTGCATCAGCCAGGTGTATTTTTTCGCACTGTTTGTAGGGTTGGATGACTTCCTCCTAACGGTGATGGCTTATGACCGATTTGTAGCCATCTGCCATCCCCTGCACTACACGGTCATCATGAGTGCCCGCTCTGTGGACTGCTGGTTCTTGTTTCCTGGGTCATCAATGTCCTACATTCCTTCTTGCAAACTTTAATTGTGTTGAGTTTGTCCTTCGACAGAGAGGTGATAATCCCTCACTATTTCTGTGAACTGAAACAGTTGGTCCAACTTGCCTGTTCTGACACCTTTCTTAATGACATGATGATGTATTTTGCAACTGTCCTGCTGGGAGGTGCTCCCTTAGCTGGCATCCTTTACTCTTACTCGAGGATAGTGTCCTCCATATGTGAAATCTCATCAGCTCAGGGAAGTATAAAGCATTTTCCACCTGTGCATCTCACCTCTCAGTTGTCTCCTTATTTTATTGTACATGTTTAGGAGTGTACCTTAGCTCTGTTGCTACCCAAAGCTCACACTCAAGTGCAACAGCCTCAGTGATGTACACTGTTGTCACACCCATGCTGAACCCCTTCATCTACAGTCTGAGGAACAAGGACATAAAGAGGGCTCTGAGAGCATTCTTTAGGAGGACAATGATTAAAACACCAGTTGTTCTAAGCTGAAGAAGGGACCATGACTGAAAGGTTTAAAACCTCACAGGCAGAAATTGCAAATTTTGAGATCAGATTGTGGAAGCAGACATTGCTCCTTCCTTTATTTCATGAAATTTCCATTTATTTGATCTCACCTCTTTCATACAATTTATGTAACTCATTTGATTAAGCTTAGTGATCTCCCTCTTATCCAAGAGTTATTTTAATAAAGAATAGTCATGAGTTGTACTGCCCCTATGCGGAGAAAACTACTGAAGACATTCACGGCTATCTGTGTGTTTATAACAAGGAAAATTTCAGACCATTGATTTTGTGTTTGTGTACATCATTCCTTTGCATCATCACCTTAGCTGCTCTTGCTGATATTTTGGACTTTGACATACACTGTATCTTGCTAGTTGTCACTGTATTTTATTTGCCTCTTTAGGATTCTATTCCTTATTCAGTTTTGTTTCCACAATACCTATCATGTGTGTCCATGCTTTGCTCAGTCATGTCTCTTTGTGACTTTTTGACTGTAGCCTGCCGATCTCCTATGTCCATGGGATTCTCCAGGCAAGATAACTAGAATGAGTTGCCATTTCCTCCTCCAGGGATCTTCCTGACCCAGGGATCAAACACCATATCTTAAGTCTTCTGCATTGGCAGGCAGGGGTTCTTTACCACTAGCACCAGCTGGGAAGCCCCTGAGGCATCAAGTTCAGTTCAGTTCAGTCGCTCAGTCATGTCTGACTCTTTGTGACTCCATGGACTGCAGCACTCCAGGCTTCCCTGTCTATCACCAACTCCGGAGTTTACTCAAACTCATGTCCATTGAGTGGGGTGATGCCATCCAACCATCTCATCCTCTGTCGTCCCCTTCTCTTCCCACCTTCAATCTTTCCCAGCATCAGAGTCTTTTCAAATGAGTCAGTTCCTTATATCAGGTGGCCAAAGTATTGGAGTTTCAGCTTCAGTATCAGTCCTTCCAGTGAATATTCAGGACTGATTTCCTTGAGGATGGACTTGTTGGATCTCCTCGCTGTCCAAGTGACTCTCAAGAGCCCTCTCCAAACCATAATTCAAAAACATCAATTCTTTGGCCCTCAGCTTTCTTTATAGTCCAACTCTCACATCCATACATGACTACTGGAAAAACCATAGCTTTGAATAGATGGACCTTTTGGCAAAGTAATGGCTCTGATTTTTAATATGCTGTCTAGGTTGGTCATAACTTTCTTTCCATGGAGCAAGTGTCTTTTAATTTCATGGCTGCAGTCACCATCTGCAGTGATTTTGAAGCCCCCAAAATAAAGGCTGTCACTATTTCCACTGTTTCCCAATCTATTTTCCATGAATTGATGGGACCAGATGTCATGATCTTAATTTTCTGAATGCTGAGTTTTAAGCCAACTTTTTCACTCTCCTCTTTCACTTTCATCAAGAGGCTCTTTAGTTCTTCTATGCTTTCTGCCATAAGGGTGGTGTCATCTGCATATCTGAGGTTATTGATATTTCTCCAAACAATCTTGATTCCAGCTTGTGCTTCATTCAGCCCAGCATTTCTTATGATGTACTCCGCATATAAGTTAAATATACAGCCTTGAAGCACTCCTTTCCCTATTTGGACCAGTCCGTTGTTCCATGTCCAGTTCTAACTTTTGCTTCTTGACTGGCACACAGATTCTCAAGATGCAGGTCAGGTTGTCTGGTATTCCAGTCTCTTGAAAAATTTTCCACAGTTTGTTGTGATCCACACAAAGGCTTTGGCATGGTTTATAAAGCAGAAGTAGATGCTTTTCTGGAACTCTCTTGCTTTTTCAATGAACCAGCAGATGTTGGCAATTTGATCCCTGGTTCCTCTGCCTTTTCTAAATCCAACTTGAACATCTGGAAGTTCAAGAAATAGATGGACAACATGAAAATGGAATCTTTTGCAAAGTAACATTAAGTGTATTTAAACATTCTTTTTTTATATCACACATATCTATTATATTGAATGATTCGTTTAAACTTATGTTCTCTTGGAAACTTTACCTGAAGACATGTATATGATAATCTGTTTGAACTGTTGAATATAATTGACATGTGTGATATTAAAAAAACATGTTTAAATACCCTTAATGTTACTTTGAGTTTTTCTAATATAAATTTATTTATTTTAATTGGAGGTTAATTACTTTACAATATTGTATCGGTTTTGCCATACATCAACATGAATCCACCACAGGTATACACGTGTTCCCCATCCTGAACCCCCCTTCTTCCTCCCTCCCCATACCATCCCTTCAGGTAATCTCAGTGCACCAGCCCCAAGCATCCAGTATCATGCATCAAACTTGGACTGGCGATTCATTTCATATATGATATTATACATGTTTTAATGGCATTCTCCCAAATCATCTCACCCTCTCCCTCTCCCACAGAGCCTGTAAGACTGTTCTATACATCTGTGTCTCTTTTGCTGTCTCGCATACAGGGTTATCGTTACCATGTTTCTAAATTCCATATATATGCATTAGTATCCTGTATTGGTAGTTTTCTTTCTGGCTTACTTCACTCTGTATAATAGGCTCCAGTTTCATCCACCTCATTAGAACTGATTCAAATGTATTCTTTTTAATGGCTGAGCAATACTCCATTGTGTATATGTACCACAGCTTTCTTATCCATTCATCTGTTGATAGACATCTAGGTTGCTTCCATGTCCTGGCTATTGGGGGCTCAGCAGGCTGAAGGATTCAGGTTAGAACTTTCATGTTTTTCTATCTTTGTTCAGTAGGTGGCTACATGATATAGCTTTTTTTTTTTTTTCAGTTCTATCTGAGCTGCATATAGTTATGAATCTGCTCTTTAGACCCTCCATGGCCTCTGTCAGAGGAGTTACCTTGTGCCCTAGCTATTGCTTCTTATGCCTCTGGAGTATGGTACCTTGCTGTGGTCAGTGCTTCTGGCATGCTGCTTGGGATGCTGGGTGGGTAGTTTTCTGATATGCTTGTGATGATTTTCTGTGTAGCTTCTCTGAGATCTCCTGAGTCACAGCTTCTGCTGCCATATGGGGCAGAATGATGGTAGCTGGTGGAGCTGGGGTGGTAGGGGTGCTGTAGCATGTCCAGTGTGATAAAGTTTGCCAGCTGTAACACTGCAGATATGGAGGTGGGATCAGGGGACACAGGGTCATGGACACCTAGGTAGCTGGGGTGGGGCGTTGGGGTCCCATGCCCCACTGCCACCTCTGCTCCTCCCTATGCTGCAGGCACCTGACGCTGGTATGCCAGAGTTGGTGCCACTTCTCCTGCTGCTTCTACCTTCCTTGGGGTTGAATTTATAAAACACCGAGAGGAAACACAGCCAGTAAACTCTGGGACTGAATCCATAAGACACCTAAAAGAGGACAAAGCCAGGAAGTTTGTTTTAGTAATGTCTTTTCTAGATATTTATCTCCTCAGGCAAGGGAAACAAAACCAAGAGTAAATAATATTACTGTACCATACTAAGAAAACATTGTATAGAAAAGGAAATCATTAACAAAATGAAAAGACTACCAAATGGAAGAAGATATTTACAAGGGGTATATCTGATAAGCAGTTGATGTTAAAATATACAAATAACTCACATAACAACAGCAACAAAAGAACTAGATTTTAAAACGAGCAGAGAATCTTAATAGATTTTTTTTTTTCAAGAATACTGCTGGAGTAGGTAGCCTATCCCTTCTGCATGGGATCTTCCTGACCCTAAGATCAAACTGGGTCAGGAATAATATTGTCATATACTATTTGCTTATTATAAGCTAATTGTCCATATATGTGTGCCTCATTGGTGTGAATTTAAATTGGTACAGCTACAATGGAAAACAAAATAAAGATTCCCCAAATAATTAGGAACTATCATATGATTCAGCAATTCCACTCCTGAGTATTTATTCCCAAACATGAAAGCACTAATTTTTAAAGATATATGCACCCTTAAGTTGATCACAGTAGGATTTAAAATAGTCAAGATATAAGGAAAATATCTAGGCCCATCAAAGTATGGGCTTCCCTTGTGGCTCAGCTGGTAAATAATCTGCCTGCAATACAGGAGACCCTGGGTTGGAAAGGCTACCCATGCCAGTATTCTGGCCTGGAGAATTCCATGGACTGTATAGTCCATGGGGTGGCAAAGACTCAGACATAACTGAATGACTTTCACTTTCTATCAATGGATGAATGTATAAAAAAGATGTTATACATCTGTATATAAGTATATATGTATACATACACACACACACACACACATACACACACAATGGAATACTACTCAGAATGAAAAAGATGAAAGCTTTCATTTGCAACAACATGGATGAAATTTAAGGGTGTTTTACTAAGTAAAATAAATCAGAGAGAGGAAGACAAATATCCTTTGATTTCACTCATATGTGAAATAGAACAAACAAACAAAGCTAGTAAATAAGCACTCCAAAGCAAACAAGATCTAACATGTAGATACAGAGAATAGAGTTCTCTACATGAGGGAAAGGGGACTGAGTGGAAGGTGAATTGCTTAAAGGGGATCGACATTATTATGATGAATGGAAACTGTCCTGTGGAGAAGGCAATGGCACCCCACTCCAGTACTCTTGCCTGGAAAATCCCGTGGATGGAGGAGCCTCATAGGCTGCAGTCCATGGGGTTGCTAAGTCGGACAAGACTGAGCAACTTCACTTTCACTTTTCACTTTCATGCATTGGAGAAGGAAATGGCAACCCACTCCAGTGTTCTTGCCTGGAGAATCCCAGGGATGGAGGAGCCTGGTGGGCTGCCGTCTATGGGGTCGCACAGAGTTGGACACGACTGAAGCGACTTAGCAGCAGCAGCAGCAGCTCTGTCCTGTACACAGAAGTAAAAAAAGAATTGTTTGTACACATGAAACTTACATGACATTATCTCAATGAATATCATTAAAAATGAATGAAAAAAATACAGACACATGTACATTGGTGTTTTCTAAGATCATTCATCTACTAAAATTGGAAGAAAAAATAAATCACTACTGAATTGAAAATATACCTGTTTGTTGAGATGGCCCTAAGTGAAGCTTTCTCTATACCCATGTCTTTTAAAATGTGTCGCCAATCTAGGTTCGATGCAGGATACAGGATGCTTGGGGCTGGTGCACTGGGATGACCCAGAGGGATGGTATGGGAAGGGAGGTGGGAGGTGGGTTCAGGATTGGGAACACATGTACACCCGTGGCAGATTCATGTTGATGTATGGCAAAACGAGTACAATATTGTAAAGTAATTAGCCTCCAATTAAAACAAATACATTTAAATTTTTTAAAAAAAGAAATGTGACACTGAAGCACTTTTCATTAGGAGGAGGTGTCTCTTTCTCCAGCTTTGTATCTGTGCTAGACTTAGGATTTTTACTTGCTTGAGCCCATAAAATTCTAGGTTCATCAACCTCATCAGAATTGACTCAAATGCATTCTTTTTTTATGGCTGAGTAATATCCATTATGTATATGTACCACACTACTTCATCCATTCATCTGTTGACAGACATCTAGATTGCTTTTATGCTCTAGCTATTGTAAATAGTGCTGCAATGAACAATGGGACACATGTGTCTTCTTCAGTTTTTGTTTCCTAAGGTATATGCCTAGGAGTGGAATTGATTTATGTCATCAAGTGTTCTGTTTATGTTTTCCTCTAGGAGTTGGTGATGGACAGGGAAGCCATGCATGCTGCAGTCCATGGGGTCACTAAGTGTCAGACATGACTGGGCAACTGGACTTAATAGAAAGATCAACTCTGTGAAGGTGAGAAAGTTTATTCCAGGGAAGAATTTCTCCAAATTCACTATTCCTAAAAACTGCCAAGGATTGTAGTTTAATTTCAAATTATTTTTCAGCAGGTCTGATCAGGGGCCCACAGACCCTTCATTTCTAACAAGATGCTAAGTGCTGATGCTTCAGGTCCTCATCTGTGGATCACAGTTTGGGTAGCGAATAAGTGGTCCTATGTTAGATTCAGTTATATATAGACTTAGGTATTCAGCAAAATCTTCCTTGTATGTAATTTTGAAAATAATTCAGGGTGTCTTTTGTTTGTTTGTTTTCTTTTATTTTCTGGCCATTTGGCATGTGAGACCTTAGTTCCCTAACCAGGGATAGAACCCAGAGTCCCTTGCATTGGAAGCACAGATCCTCAATCACTGGACCACCAGGGAAGTCCCTTCCATGTATGTAATTTTGAAAGATAAGATTTTCACTCATTTTTTTGTTGTTGTTTTAAATTTCCTTTATTGCAATCTCTTTTTATTTTACAAGCAAAATAAGCTTTTCAAAAAGGAAGACTTTATAATCCTTACCTAATTTAATGAAAGAACAGTATTCATTTTTATAGGTAGCGATAAAGTTTTTGTTGATTTTTATAAAAATATTCTTGTGACATAAAACAATTTCTATTAGAAGAAGACTTTGCAGTAGGCAGAATAAGATCCTCCAAAAGATGTCCACATACTAAGAACTTTGGAATACTCTACCTTACATAGCTGGCATAATTACAATAGCTGATGAAATACAGTTTAGTCCTTGATGTAGGACTATTAGCACAGATATGCAGATTGGACTAGTATAATCACAATAGATTTTCTAAATGTGATGAGAAAGGAAGAAGAATTGGAGTCAGACATTTAAAATTGTAGGCATCTGGATTTGAGGACAAAAGAGGAACCATGAGTTAAGCGATGCTGGTGACCATTAGAAGCAAAATATTAACAAGATATTGAGTGCATTCTCCTCTGGAGCATCCAGAAGGATCAGAGTGCTGCAGACATCTTCATTTTTGCTCAATGAGACTTCAAGCTTTTTGTCTCATAGAACTTTATGATAGGTACTTCTTTTAATCTACTAGTGTTGTAATTTGTTAAAGAAGCAATAGGAGTCTAACATAGATATTTGTCCAATCACATGCTGTTCCTATTAACATATTATATCTCAGATGGTAAAGAATCTATCTGCAATGCAGGATACCTGGGTTCATTTCCTAGGTTGGGATAATCCCTTGGAGAAGGGAATGACAACAAACTCCTGTATTCTTGCCTGGTGAATTCTGTGGAAAGACCATTCATGGAGTTAAGATTTAAAATTTTCTGGCTGTGCATTGTTAAGGGTAATATGTTAATCATACAAAAGTTGGTGAGAGACAACTGCTGTAACTGGGAAGAAAGCAAAGTGACATATATAGATTTAGGAACAGTGAAATTTAAATACAGCAATTAACATTTGAGAAATTCAGTTTTATTTGTTTTTCTTATAAACTAAAGACTGTTGTTCAGTCACTAAGTCATGTCCAACTCTTTGTAACCCCATGGACTGCAGCACTCCAAGCTTCCCTGTCCTTTGCCGTCTCCCAGATCTTGCTCAAATTCATGTCCATTGAGTCAATGATGAAAAGCAACCATCTCATCCTCTGCCACCTCATTCTACTTTATCTTTAATCTTTCCCAGCATCAGGTCTTTTCCAATGAGTTGACTCTTCACATCAGGTGGCCAAAATTTTGTTGCTTCAGCCTCAGTATCAGTCCTTCCACTGAATATTTGAGGTTGATTTCCTGTAGGAGTGACTGGTTTGATCTCCTTTCAGACCAAGGGACTCCCAAGAGTCTTCTCCAGCACCAGAGTGGATAACATCAGTTCTTTGGTGCTCAGTCTTTTTTATGGTACAACTCTCATCTAATCACCATCCACGATAAACTAAAGACTAACCTACTTACATAAAAGGAAGAAATTGACATAAAGTTGTTCAAGACAGAAGACCACTACAACTGCACACACCATCATGGAGGAGCCTTCAAAACACAAAATAGAGCCTGACAGCTGACAATAGACCCATGAGGAAACAATCATAACTCAGATCAACTCCCTGTCATAGAAAATCATACACTAAATCATTGTTTTTAGGATGACGTGCTATATTGCAACAGCTAATACTAGAGTCCAGGTGAATAGAACTGAAGGAAAGGCAATTGTTGTGATATATGAATAGCATTCATGATTACTCTATTATTTGAGTTTTTGTCATACAATTTTATTAAAAAGGGATTCCATTTAGGTTTCTTTGTAGGTAAGCAAGAAAGGTTAAAAGGATATGCTTGTTTGTGAAAAACTTGTACCTTTGTCACAGGACTAGATGGAAATTTAAATCTAGAGAGCCATAATTTGGATATATATATATATATATCATTTATATAATATTATATATATCATGTACATCATATAAATATGATTTTAAATTATTCATTCACAACTCTTTTACTGGTTATCACAGAAATGGAATGGGGGAAATATTTCATGTAGAGCAATGGAAGGAGTCATTTATTTGTAGGCAAAAATGAAAGTATTCAAGCAGAACAATATAATTACGCCAAAAAAAATCCTTCACCTCAATGATAAACCCCTTTACAAACAGACACTAAATTGTAAATGAACACCATGAAAAAATGTCTTGCAAAGATATAACTTGACACAAATTTTTGCTAACTCATACTTAAGGTCTTCTCTGACTCTAGGTCTTATTATGTCAAACTCTTTACTGAAATCTTTGTTTCACATAGATGTCAGTTAGAGACATGCATTTGATGCTCACTTTTACCAGTAACTCCTGTAGGCAATGTGGACGCTGAGCTATTAATAAACAGAGAATAGTACACTGTTAGGGAGTAAAGTCAGATGACCATTTATGAAATACACTATCTGCTAACATCTGCATTTTTAAGAAGAGCAGTTATGGCAGTGACTTTCCAAGGTATGAAGAACTAAAATGTGATAGACTGTAGTTTCATATTTTACTCTTCTATGAAATTATGTAATTGGTTTGTTTTCCAAGTTAGTTTTTTTCCATAGAAGTAGCAAAATTCATGATGATTCCTTTAGTAAAAAGAAAGGTTAGTATAAAGTGTATCATTTCAGAAAAATTTATTCTTAAGAAATGTCTGAAGTCTCATGAGATAAATGGGAATTTACATATATGTTTCACATGAGGTTTTGAATCAATTTGAGAGAGTAGAAAAATGACAAAAGAAAAAACTTAGATAACAGAGAACATCAAAGTTAATCAAGGATGTTTTTAAAACTGTGTAGAGAAGTTGAGGGGGGTTCATGTTTGGGAACACATGTACCCCCGTGGTCGATTCATGTCAATGTATGGCAAAACCAATACAGTATTGTAAAGTAAAATAAAGTAAAAATAAAAATTAAAATAAAAGAAATGGAAATATCAGGCAATAAATTGAAGAAGCTTTTGCTATTATCACAATTTAATCAAAGACTCACATATGTGCCTATGAGGCTATGAGCCCTGCTATCATTGGCAGTTCTTCAGCCCATGTCCTTCAGCCCAAGGACAAATGGCTGTTTTATAAATGTTTCCATATCAAAGAATCTTTTTAGAGCCCTCTTTATGTCTTTATTTCTCAGACTGTAGATGAAGGGGTTCAGCATGGGCGTGACCACAGTGTACATCACCGAGGCAACTGTACTTGTGTATGAGCTGTGGGTAGCAGCAGAGCTAAGGTACACTCCTAAGGCCGAACAATAAAATAAGGAGACAACTGAGAGGTGAGATGCACAGGTGGAAAATGCTTTATACTGCCCCTTAGCTGATGAGATTCTGCAGATAGAGGACAAGATTTTAGAGTAAGAGTAAAGGATACCAGTCAGGGGAATACTCCCCTGAATTACAGATCCAAAATACACCATTATGTTGTTGAGAAAGGGGTCAGAACAGGCAAGTTGGATCAGCCATTTGATTTCACAGAAAAAGTGGTGGATTTCCAAGTCTGAGCAGAATGACAGTTGCAACAGTGTTAAGCTGTGTAACAAGGAAAACAGGGCACTCATGATCCAGGACACCAGAAGGAGCAGTCCACAGACCCAGGGCTTCATGATGACCAGGTAGTGCAGGGGGTGACAGATGGCCACATACCGGTCATAGGCCATCACAGTCAGGAGGAAGTCATCTAATCCTGCAAAGAGTAAGTAAAAATACACCTGGATGATGCAGCCTTCATAGCTAATGACTTTCCTCTGTGTCTGAGTGCTTTGCAGCATCTTTGGAATAGTGGTGGAGGTTAAGCAGATGTCTACAAAGGACAGGTTGGAGAGGAAGAAATACATAGGGGTGTGGAGGTGGGGGTCTGAGCTGACAGCCAGGATGATGAGCAGGTTTCCAAACATGGTGATCAGGTACATGGAGAGGAAAAGCCCAAAGATGATGGGCTGCAATTCTGTTTCCTCTGAGAATCCCAGAAGGAGAAATTCTGAAATTTGTGTCTTGTTCTCTGGTTCCATATGATGGATGTGACTATTGGGAAAAAAATTATATATAACATGATAATTTTCACTCAAACTGACATTATTCAAATAGCTAAAATACTGTAATCTCCATTTTGCTGACAAAAATTGATGTTAATATGTTGTATATAGATAAATTCTCCTTGAGGATATACCTCATTTCACCTCTAACTCAAGGCTTTGGTCCCATTTGAGCATATTTCCAAGCAGTTCATGTTTCACAGTTTTATTGAGAAACATATTGAAAGCATACATATTCTAAGCTCCTATAAGAGATAAACATGTGCACATATATGGGATATAATATCTCTATATTTTAAACATATTTAAAGACAAATCTCCCACAATCCAAGGATGGTGAAATATGATATTCAAATAAATATATAATATGTTAGAAGGTGACAGATGTGTAAAGAAAACAGAAACATGTGTAAAGGAGAGAGTAGCAGGAGACATTATTTTACACTGAGTGTTCAGGCAAGGGCTGAAAACAAGGGTTTATTTGAAGAAACATTAAGAAAGGAAGAGAAGGACCTAGTGTGATACTAGGAGAAGGCACTCACTGGAGTGAAGGCTGAGGGAACAATCACTGCAAAGGACCTGAGGAAGATGCTGGTTCCACATGTTCAGATCCAAACAAGGAAGCCAGGTGAGAGAGGAATGAGTAAAAGGAGCAGTGATTAGAGATGGATGAATCACAAGCTGGAATCAAGATTGCCAGGAAAAATACCAATAACCTCAGATGTGCAGATGACACTATCCTTATGGCAGAAAGTAAAGAGGAACTAAAGACCCTCTTAACAAAGGTGAAGGAGGAAACTGAAAAGGCTGGCTTAAAACTTAACATTTAAAAAACTAAGCTCATGGCATCTGGTCCTATCATTTCCTGGCAAATACATGGGGAAACAGTGGAAACAGTTAAAGACTTTATTTTCTTGTGTTCCAAAATCACTGTGGACAGTGATTGCAGTTATGAAATTAAAAGATGCTTGCTCTTCGGAAAAAAGCTATGACAAACTTGGGGTGTTAAAAGTAGAGACATCACTTTGCCAACAACCATATGGTCAAAGCTATGGTTTTTCCAGTAGTCATGTATGGATGTGAGACTGGGACCATAAGGAAAGCTGAGCATCGAAGAATGGATGCTTCTGAACTGTGGTGTTGGAGAAGACTCTTGAGAATCCCTTGGATGGCAAGGAGATCAAACCAATCAATCCTAAATGAAATCAACACTGAATATCCACTGGAAAGACTGATATTGAAGCTGAAACTCCAATACACTGGCCACTTGATGCAAAGAACTGAGTCACTGGAAAACCCCTGATGCTGGAAAGATTGAAAGCAGAAGGAGAAGCAAATGACAGAGGATGAGATGGTTGGATGGCATTATCAACTCAATGGACATGAGTTTGAGCAAGCTCCAGGAGATAGTGAAGGACAGGGGATCCTTGTGCTGCAGTCCATGGGATTGCAGAGTCAGACATGACTGAGCCACTGAACAACAACAACAGGAATGCTGAGGAACAAGGTGGCCTCCCTGCTACAGCTGACACTCCAGTCCACAGAGAATCCTTCCTTCCATGTTGTTCCCAGCACTTCATGGATTTAGTTGCAAGGACATCCGGTGAATTATATCAGATCCACTGATTATTACCATCTTTGATTGAGTTCTGAGCACTCTCACCTTAGTATGCCAACTTAATATATGAGCTCAGGTGCTTCTGCTTTAAGAACTGTTCCTATTCCACGAGGCACAGGTTCACAGACACAGTATCGCCTCCTGAGCAGCTACTGTCACGAATTTCTTATCCAGAACCACCCTCCTTGGGCCATGAGTGGTTACAGCTCAAGCTGGTCAGATCAGATTAACTTTCTCCTATATGTATGTGTGTTTGTGTTAAATCACTTCAGTTGTATCTGACTCCTATCCTGTAGCCCACCAGTATCCTCTGTCCAAGGAATTTTCCAGGCAAGAACACTGGAGTGGTTTGCCATGCCCTCCTCCAGGAGATCCTCCTGATCCTGGGATCGAACCTGCTTCGCTTTACATCTCCTGTATTTTCTCCTAAACAAAGTTTAAATGGTACCCAGAAATTCCAGTTTATAAGCTTCTGAGAGAATAATAAAGTTGAGGCTCCTTTTAGTTACAGCCATTTTCTGCCCTGTGTGTAAAAAAATATGAAAAAATATGAGGAACAGTTAAAATGAAGGTAGGAGAGCTAACGAGCTCAAATCATTCCTGAGACAATGTGACCAAGAAAAGCTTCCTTGGTTTGGCAACATTCCAACCTCAGCTACATCTCCTTGATGCCCAGGAAAAATCAGAAAGAAACATACCTCTTTTCCAGGGAAAGAAACAGTTATATCTATATGATGTGAAAAATCATACAGATTTAATATCCCAAGAGAAAAATAACCGAGAGTAGACTAACAATTCAAAAATGAAAATGTTCAAAACACAACAAAAGTTTCATTTGTGTTATATGAAGCAGTAGAAGATTGTCTTTCTTGTGCTTTCCCAAATGATTTTACCTCTCTGTGTGGTCTGATACTGAATTAAGCAAGTTCTATTTATCTTTTCTTATGGGTCACTTTCACTTTTCACTTTCATGCATTGGAGAAGGAAATGGCAACCCACTCCAATGTTCTTGCCTGGAGAATCCCAGGGATTGGGGAGCCTGGTGGGCTGCCGTCTATGGGGTCGTACAGAGTCGGACACGACTGAAGCGACAGCAGCAGCAGGTATGAACACTGTCCTTTGGGATGCTAAGTTGCTTCAGTCGTGTCCGACTCTGTGCAACTCCATGGACGGCAGCCCACCAATCTTTGTTGTCCCTGGGATTCTTCAGGCAAGAACATTGGAGTGGGTTGTTTCTTCTCCAATGCATGAAAGTGAAAAGTGAAAGTGAGGTCGCTCAGTCATGTCCGACTCTTCGCGACCCCGTGGACTGCAGCCTACCAGGCTCCTCCGTCCATGGGGTTTTCCAGGCAAGAGTACTGGAGTGGGTTCCCATTGCCTTCTCCATCCTTTGGGATGATTGTATTCAATTTGGTTGCAAAAGGCTGGATTGTTGAATAAAACCCGTGGCAGATTCATATTGATGTACGGCAAAACCAATACAATATTGTAATTAGCTTCCAATTAAAATAAATAAATTTAAATTAAAAAAACTGGAATAAATGGTTATCTCTCTAGAAGGAAATTAAGTAGTTCCTTCTCTGACACATCTTTTAAAAGGGACTAAAGACCCTGATGTAAAAGTGAGGAATCCACTTTAGACGCATATATAAAAATCCACATTGGAGCTACATTTTTACTGATACTAGAAACATAGAGAGTTTTAAACTCAGACTTCCTCAATCTCTGTGCTATTGGACATTCTCTGCCTGTTCCTTCTCTGGGGTGAGGTCTGTCCTGTAAATTTCAGGATGTTTAGAAACATCCTTGCCCACCACTTATTCCTCATCAGTGTGACAGCAAATAATGTGTACAAATATTGTTTAAAAACCCTGGGGACACAATTATCCTTGGTTGGAAAGCACAGTATTAAATTAAGACTCTCAAAATATTTTTGTAGCAGTGATATAATAGTCACTTATGGATAAATAATGTTATAGACCACCAAATGTGTGAATAACACAGCCATACCATATGATATTATATAGATATTAAAATAATGAACCAACATTATACTGGTTGATTGGAAGCAAGTCCCTGAGGTATTATTGAGAATGAAACAAGTGAGGGACAAATTGTAGAAAACATTAAACAGAATGACTATTTGTCACTAAAATATAAAGACCATTTATGATATATTCAGGATGGTATTGATGCATTTGTGTGAAAGTATGTAAGTATGTTTAAGAACACATTTTACAAAGATATTTTTCAAAACCTAAGAACTCATGGGACAAATTATATTGGTGAGAGTGCAATTATGCAAAGTATATTGTTTTCTGGGCAATGTGCTGTGTGCTAAGTTGCTTCAGTCATGTCTGACTCCATGCTACACTATGGACTGTAGTTTGCCAGTAGCCTCCATCTGTCCACAGGATTCTCCAAGCAAGAAAACTGGAGTGATGTGTTATGCCCTCCTCAAGGGGATCTTCCCAACCCAGGGTTTGAACCTGCATCTCTTAATTCTCCTCTATTAGCAGACAAGATCATTATCACTAGCACCATCTGGGAACCCCCTTTATGAATAATAGAACATAATAAAATTGAATGAAAATCTACAATTAACTGATTAAAAGACACAAAAGAGTAAAACTTTAACAATACATGGATCACTAATTCAAGATCAAATTGCCAAAGATTTGGAAATGAAACAATATTACAGAAGAACATTTACAATGTGAGGAAGGAGAAGTATCTAAATTATAATTTTATCTTAAATGTAGATAGAAGAATTCAAATATGCTTATAGAATATAAGACAAATGGTAAAAAGACAAGGTCAGGAGATGCAACTTTTAGGAAAAGATTTAATGAGAAGGCCAAAGGGAATAATAAAGAATAACAGATGAGAAACTCTTAATAGAAGTAAATATATATAAGAAACTATCACCACTAAGGATGATGAAGAACTCTCACTTTCCTTTCTTGCTTACAGCGAGTGGACACATTAAGAATATTAAAGTAATTAAATTATTACAGTAAGAAAATAAGAATAAAAAGCAATGCACAGTATGTACTGTGCAGCATGATGACTCTAGTTCATAATACTTTTCTTAGAATAATTTAAAGCTGGAGAAGACTCTTGAGAGTTCCTTGGACTGCAAGGAGATCCAACGAGTCCATTCTGAAGGAGATCAGCCCTGGGTGTTCTTTGGAAAGAATGATGCTAAGGCTGAAACTCCAGTACTTCGGCCACCTTGTGCGAAGAGTTGACTCATTGGAAAAGACTCTGATGCTGGGAGGGATTAGAGGCAGGAGGAGAAGGGGACGACAGACGATGAGATGGCTGGATGGCATCACTGACTCAATGAACGTGAGTTTGAGTGAACTCTGGGAGTTGGTGTTGGGACAGGGAGGCCTGGTGTGCTGCGATTCATGGGGTCTCAAAGAGTCGGACACGACTGAGTGACTGAACCAAACTGAAAGTTGCTAAGAGACAGTATATCCTAAAAACTCTCATCACAATAAATTGTAACTATGTGTGGTGATAGACGTTAACTAGGTTTATTGTGGTGATCATTTAGCAATATAAACAAATATTGAACCATCAAGCTGTGTACCTGTAACTTATATATTGTCATGTGTCAATTATACCCAAATTCTTTTGGAAAAGAAATGAAGAGAATGTTGGTATATAAGACCAACAAAATTTATCAATTCTTATGCATCTATGCATATACAAAAGAACTAAATCACAAATTAAAGTCTCTTGTTAAAAAATAATTCTTTCTATCAAAGAACGCAATTTTAAAAAGGAATAACAATACTCTGATACCACTATATAAAACAAAATAGTTATAGAGATTTTTTTAATAGAGAAACACTGCATGGCTAACAAATCCATAGATATATTTAGCCTCACAGATAAGACAGTTGCAAAGTAAGCCTCACTAGCAGACATCTTTTCACTTCATAAATATGTGAACACAAGAGTGGGAGAAGATACTGTAATGTGTGTGTTTCCTACGCAGCTATTGAAAGTGTGTATTTGCAAACAGTCATTGGTTTAGATCTTTCTCCTCTATGTGGATGCACAGTCTAATATGTCCCTTCTTACAATAAAATAAAATGCCCTCACCTCACTGATCGACCCTCTACAGTTAATACCCAATTTGTCTACTCCTGTTAATTAGAAGAAACTTAGACTCATGTTCCACTTTTACTGGATGCAGTTTATACCTCCCATTCGTTCCTTTGTGGGCTTCCACTAGCATGATTTAATTGTCAACATTGTCACTCACATTTTCAGGTGCACTGTTCCTTTTCCAGCATCATAAGTAAATACATTTTTATTTATGTACCTGTTTTATTTAGGAAACCCAGCAAACAACTGCAGTGACCTCTGTGGGCTATGCCAGATTGGTCTTCAAGTGACCTCTGGTACATTCCTGGCTTCCATCCTCTCTGATCCTCTCCTGCAGTGTCTGTGGAGCTCTCAGACTCACCTGTTTGGGAACTCTGTGTGGGAGGATTCTCCGTGAAAGTCAAAATTTCCCCCTAAGTAGCTGGCAATGCAGACCAAAGCTCTGTCTCCCGACAAGACAGCAATAAGAGATCAAGCATTGGCCTCTCAGCCAGATGTAGGATTGCAAAGCAACAACTACATCCTGTCCAATCAAAGAGGCACAGGCTGAGGGACTGCAGCAGATGGGTTATTTACATCTTTTCATGTCGGCTCATTAGACATGCTTTTCTCTTGTTACATCAGCCTCTAAGTATGTGATATTCCCTGGTGACACTGGTCTGGACAAAATAGATTTTTTTCTTCTGATTCTCTGTTCCTAAGAGACTCCATTATAAGATACGTAAATTCAGTGTTGTCATTCCTTCTCTGTTAACTCTTCTGGTTCCAAAGCTCTAAGGTTTCTGATACCTCATCACATCCCAGAGTTCAAATTGTCTCAAAAACATAATATTGACAATTGGTCTTGAATAGGTCCTTTGGATCTTCAATGCCTTGATTTGTGGTGGACAAACAATCCCAGAAATGTCTGACTATTGCCCTCTTCAAAACAAGGGATAACTTTGCTTCTTTAATATAAAACTAACTTGGGTATTATGATTTTTGGTTTCATGAAAGTTTTGCAAAGCCAAGAAGATTTCCTACTTATATCAGAAATTAAAGAACCCTACTGCCATTGCGGGAAAGGTAAGAGATGTGGGTAGTATCCCCAGGTCAGGAGGATCCCATGGAGGAGGGCATGGCAACCCACTCCAGTATTTTTGCCTGGAGAATCCCATGGACAGAAGAGTCTGGAGGGCTAAGCCCAGAGTCATGAACAGTTGGATACAACTGAAGTGACTTAGCATATATGCACCACTAGCTTAGCATATTATAAAGACTTTCACATTTAAATTTTACTATAATGCATTCTATGAAATAGTGCTTTTATGAACTCCTTTCTCCATTATAGAAATGTAATTTACAGGATAGCACCCAGTTCTGTAATGATCAACACTGTTAAGGTGAGAAAATTTATTCCAGAGTAGTATTTCTCTAAATTCACTGTTCCTAAAAAATTGCCAAGGATTGTAGTTTAATTTCAAATTATTTTTCAGCAGGTCTGATCAGGGCCCACAGACCCTTCATTTCTAACAAGATGCTAAGTGTTGCTACTTCAGGTCCTCATCTGTGTATCACAGTTTGTGTAGCAAAGAAGTGATTCTGTGTTAGATTCAGTTATAGCTAGATTTAGGTATTCAACAAAAATCTTCTCTGTATGTAGTTTTGTAAACAATTCAGGGTGTCTTTTGTTTGTTTGTTTTCTTTTCTGGCCACATGGCATGTGAGACCTTAGTTCCCCAACCAGGATAGAACCCAGTGTCCCCTGCATTGGAAGCACAGATCCTTAATCACTGGACCACCCTTCCATGTATGTAATATTGAAAGATGAGATTTTCACTTAATTTCATAGGTAATGATAAATTTTGTGTTTTACATAAGTATTCTTAAGTGACATAAAATAATTTCTATTAGAAAAGACTTTGCAGTAGGCAGAATAAGATCCTCTAAAAGAGGCTCACATGCTAAGAACTTTGGAATATCCTACCTTACATATCTGGCTTAATTATAATAGCTGATGAAATACAGTTGATTTTTATGTAGGAATATTAGCACAGATATGCAGAATGGACTAGTATAATCACAATAGATTTTCTAAATGTGAAAGAGAATGGAAGAAGAATTGGAGTCAGACATTTAAAATTGCAGGCATCTGGATCTGAGGACAAAGGAAGGACCATGAGTTAAGTGATACTTAAGTGTAAAATATTAACAGGACATTGAGTTTATTCTCTCTGGGGCATCGAGAAGAATCACAGTGTTGCAGACATCTTCATTTTTGCTCAATGAGACTTCAGGATTTTTGTCTCATAGAACTTTATGATAGGTACTTCTTTTAACCTGCTAGTATTGTAATTTGTTAAAGAAGCAATAGGAATCTAATATAGATATTTGTCCAATCATATGCTGTTCCTGCTAACATATTATATCTCAGATGGTAAAGAATCCACCTGCAAAACAGGAGACCCGGGTTCCATTGCTAGGTGGGGATAATCCCTGAAGAAGGGAATGGCAACCCACTCTTGTATAATTGCTTGGCAAATTCCAAAGAAAGACCGTGCATGAAGTTCCAAAGGTCAGACATCACTGAGCGATTCATACACATTAATTTTAACACGTACTGTTCCTAGGAGCTGTTTAAGCTTTTGATTCTAACACTGAGCTTCCTTATAAAGTCATTATATGTTAAACTTATATCTTAAACAGGAGAAAATTTCAGTCATTCTGGAGAGATTTTGGCCCCTTAGCTGGTACAGAGAATTTCACTTTGTCTAAATGTAAATATGGTTCTGACTATGAGAGATTTGGGGTTTAAGATAGGAAAAGTAAATCATTATCAAAATTAAGGTCACACATTCTACTTTAAACCTTCGTGTTAACATTTCTATATTTTTTCTAAATCATGTTTCTTCCAGCATCCATTTTCTTTTACTTCTAACTTTCCAGCTTTCTCTCATGTTTTCTTTCAGCACAATGAGTGGGGTTACAAGTGAAATGGTGCATGCACATCTATGTGCATGTGTGGGTTTATTTCAGAGAGGTATATACAGACCTATATACACATATACATATTCTTAAACTTGAACAATGTTTGTTGATTCAGCAAAGTATTTCTATACATTTCTGTAATTCCTCACAACATCCAAGTGAAGTTAGGATTGATCATCTGATATTTCCTTCTGAAAGATAAAACTGAGGCTCAGGGCATTTCCATATTAACAATAACGTTACAAAGAAATTAGAATTTATTGTGGACCTTTTAAAAATACTCAAATGGAACCATGTAATATACTTCTAGTTTTTGAAATTTAGAAAATTGCATATTTTAAAAATGTGTAGTTTATTATATGTAATTACACTCTAATGAATTAGTTAAGAATTAAAAATTTCTGGCTGTGCATTATTATGGGTAGTATGTCAAGCACAGGTAGTTAAATCACACTAAAATTGGTGAGAGAGAGCTCCTTTAACGGGGAAGAAAGCAAAGTGACATAGATGGATTTAGGAACAGTGAAATTTAAATATAGCAATTAACATTTGAGAAATCCAGTTTTTTAAAATATATATATAACTTTATGAAAACTATTGATGTTTCCTTAGTATCCTTAAAGTTATGTCCATGCTTTAAAAAGTTTCTCTGTAGGAGAGAGGTGGTATTTATACCATGTTTTAAAATTCTCTAAAATGAGACATCTTAGCTGCTTTCCACTTTTAAACTATTAAGCCACTCAACTTGCCTGTTATTAGAAATACCTTTAAAGTCTGTGATGTGGTCATCTGGAAAGCCCCTTTGGGAAACATCACAGTCCCACCCAGTGTCACTGCCATACAGCTTCACTAGAGTTCTTAACCACAGCTGAAAGGAGCCTATTACTTTTTAGTTCCTCCAGATACCATTTAGAACTTTAAAGGTGGTGGGTAAAAACTTAAGCAGCTTCTCCATTATCTTAGGTTGCAGGAAACTGTAGTTGAGGTTTAACAGGCTGTGTCTCCCTAAATTAACATTAATCACTATGCTGAGTATCTAAACCATTCTTTTGCATCAATGCATTTTGTATCTGCCTCCATTCATTAAAAGCGTAACACCCCCAAAAAATAAAATAAAATAAAATATATATATATATAACTTATAAACTAAAGATTGTTGTTCAGTTGCTAAGTGATGTTCAACCTTTTGTGACCCCATGGACTGCAGCACACCAGGCTTCCCTGTCCTTTGCCATCTCCCAGATCTTGCTCAAATTCATGCCCAATGAATCAGTGATGAAATCCAATCATCTCATCCTCTGCCACCTCCTTCTCCTTTTACCTTTAATCTTTCCCAGCATCAGGGTCGTTTCCAATGAGTTGACTCTTCGCGTCAGGTGGCCAAAGTATTAGCACTTCAGCCTCAGCATCAGTTCTTCCACTGAATATTTGGGGTTGATTTCCTGTAGGACTAACTGGTTGGATCTCCTTTCAGACCAAGGGACTCTCAAGAGTCTTCTCCAGCACCACAGTTGGATAGCATCAATTCTTTGGTGCTCAGCCTTTTTATGGTCCAACTCATCCAGTCACTGTACAAGATAAACTAAAGACTAACCTACTTACATGGGGCTCCCCTTGTAGCTCAGTCAGTAAGAAATCTACCTGCAGTGCAGGAGACCCAGGTTCAATCCCTGGGTTGGGAAGATTCCCTGCAGAAGGAAATGGTGACCCACTCCAGTATCCTTGCTTGGGAAATCTCATGAACAGAGGAGCCTGGTGGGCTGCAGTCCACGGGGTCGCAAAGAGTCAGGCATGACTGAGCGACTAACACTTACTTACTTAACCTACTGATGTAAAAGGAAGAAATTGACATAAAGTTGTTCAAGACAGAAGACCACTACAACTGCACACACCTTCGTGGAGGAGCCTTTAAAACACAACATAGAGTCTGACAGTTGACAGTAGACCCATGAGGAAACAATCATAACTCAGATCAACTCCCCATCATAGAAACTCATTAGGTAAAAAAATACATTATACTAAATCATTGCTTTTGGAATGACTTGGTATGTAGCAACAGGTAACTGACACAATAATCCAAGTGAACAGAACTGAGGGGAATTATAATAATATGTTGCCTTTTTCTAGGCAATTGTTATGTTGCTGTTTTCTACACAATAGCACTCATGATTTCTCTATTATTCGTTTATCTCATACACTTTTATTAAAATGGGATTCCATTTAGATTTCCTTGTAGGTAAACAAGAAAAGTTACACCTATTTGTGAGAAATTTGTACCTTTATCACAGGGAAGTGAAAAAGCAAAAGTCACTTAGTCATATTTGAATCTTTGTGACCCCCACTATACAGTCCATGGAATTCTCCAGGCAAGAATGTTGGAGTGAGTAGCCTTTCCCTTCTCCTGGAGATCATCCCAAGCCAGGGATTGAACCCAGGTCTCCCACATGCAGGTGGATTATTTACCAGCTGAGCCATCAGGAAAGCCCAAGAACACTGGAGTGGGTAGCCTATCCCTTCTCCAGTGGATCTTCCTGACCCAGGAATCAAACAAGGGTCTCCTGCATTGTTGGTGGATTCTTTATCAACTGAACTAATCAGGAAAGCCCGTTTATCACAGGACTAGATGGGAATTTAAGATCTAGTGAGCCATAATTTGGAGATATATATATATATATATATATATATATATATATATATATATATGTATATAGATATGCATGTATGTATATATATACACCATGTATATCATTTAAATATCATATTTATGTTGTTCATTCACTACTCTTTCATTGGTTATAGCAGAAATGGAAGGGGGAATGTTTCATCTAGAGCAATGGAAGAAATCATTTATTTGTAGGCAAGAATGGAAGTCTTCAGGCAGAAAGATACAATTATGCCAAAAACCCTTCACCTCCATGATAAACCCCTTTACAAAGAGATACTAAATCACGTACATCAATAAGTAAATGGACACCATGAAAAAATTGCTTGCAAATATATAATCTGACAGAAATTTTTGCTGCATCATATTTAAGGTCTTCTCTGACTCTAGGTCTTATTAGGTCAAAGTCTTTACTGAAATTTCTATTTCACATAGATGTCAATTAGAGACATGCATTTGATGCTCAGCTTTACCAGTAACGCCTATAGAGAATGTAGACACTAGGCTAAATAGAGAATAATACACTATGAGGGAGTAAAATCAGATGACTGTTTATGAAATACACTATCTGTTAACATCCACATTTTCTGAAAGAGCAGTTATGGTAGTGACACTCCAAGGTATGAAGAACTAAAATGTGATAAACTGTAGTTTCATGTTTTACTCTGCTATGAAATTATGTAATTGGTTTGCTTACCTAGTGTTTTTCCATAGAAGTAACACAATTCATGATTATTCTTTTAGCAAAAAGAAAGAACAATTACTCAGTATAAAGTGTATCATTTCAGAAGAATTTATTCTGAAGAAATGTGTGAAGCCTCATGAGATAAATGGGAATTTACATATGTTTCACACATGGTTTGAATCAATTTGAGAGAATAGAAAAATAATGAGAAAAACTTAAGAGAACAGCGTTAATCATAGATGTTTTTAAAATTGTATAGAGAAGTTGAAATCAAAGAAATGGAAATATTAGGCAATAAATTGAAGAAGCTTTTGCCATTATCACAATCTGATCAAAGAATCACATATCTGGCTATGAGGCTTTGAACCTTGCTATCACGGGCAGTTCTTCAGCCCAAGGGCAAATGGCCTTTTTATAAACATTTCCAACACAAAGAATCTTTTCAGAGCCCTATTTATGTATTTATTTCTCAGACTGTAGATGAAAGGTTCAGCAAGCATGTGACCACAGTGTACTTCACTGAGGCGATTGTACTTGAATGTGGGCTGTGGGTAGCACCAGAGCTAAGGTAAATTTCTAAGGCTTTCTATTTTGTTCCATTGATCTATATTTCTGTCTTTGTGCCAGTACCATACTGTCTTGATGACAGTATGTGGCTTTGTAGTAGAGCCTGAAGTCAGGCAGAAAATAGAAAGCCCAGAGATAAATCCATGCACTTATGGACACCTTATCTTTGACAAAGTAGGCAAGAATATACAATGGAGAAAGACAATCTCTTTAACAAGTGATGCTGGGAAAACTGGTCAACCACTTGTAAAAGAATGAAACTAGAACACTTTCTAACACCAGACACACACCCCAAAAAACTCAAAATGGATTAAAGATCTAAACGTAAGATCAGAAACTAGAAAACTCCCAGAAGAGAACATAGGCAAAACACTCTCCGACATACATCCCAGCAGGATTCTCTATGACCCACCTACCAGAATGTTGGAAATAAAAGCAAAAATAAACAAATGGGACCTAATTAAAATTAAAAGCTTCTGCACAACAAAGGAAAATATAAGCAAGGTGAAAAGACAGCCTTCAGAATGGGAGAAAATAATAGCAATGAAGCAACTGACAAACAATTAAGCTCAAAAATATACAAGAAACTCCTGCAGCTCAATTCCAAAAAAATAAACAACCCAATCAAAAAATGGGCCAAAGAACTAAATAGACATTTCTCCAAAGAAGATATACAGATGGCTAACAAACACATGAAAAGATGCTCAACATCACTCATTATCAGAGAAATGCAAATCAAAACCACAATGATGTACCATTTCACACTAGTCAGAGAGGCTGCTATCAAAAAGTCTACAAGCAATAAATGTTAGAGAGGGTGTGGAGAAAAGAGAACCCTGTTACACTGTTGGTGGGAATGCAAACTAGTACAGCCACTATGGAGAACAACATGGAGATTCCTTAAAAAACTGGAACTAGAACTGCCTTATTGACCCTGCAGTCCCACTGCTGGACATACATGCCGTGGAAACCAGAATTGAAAGAGACACGTGTACCCCAATGTTCATCACAGCACTGTTTATAATAGCCAGGACATGGAAGCCACCTAGATGTCCATCAGCAGATGAATGGATAAGAAAGCTGTGGTACATATACACAATGGAGTATTACTCAGCCATTAAAAAGAATACATTTGAATCAGTTCTAATGAGGTGGATGAAACTGGAGCCTATTATACAGAGTGAAGTAAGCCAGAAAGCAAAACACCAATACAGTATACTAACACATATATATGGAATTTAGAGAGATGGTAATGATAACCCTGTATGCGAGACAGCAAAAGAGACACAGATGTATAGAACAGTTTTGGACTCAGAGGGAGAGGGAGAGGGTGGGATGATTTGGGGGAATGGCATGGAAACATGTGTAATATCATATAAGAAATGAATCACCAGTCCAGGTTCTATATAGGATCCTTGGGACTGGTGCACTGGGATGACCTGGAGGGATGGTATGGGGAGGGAGGTGGGAGGGGTTTCAGGATGGGGAACACGTATATGCCCGTGGCGGATTCATGTTGATTTGTGGCAGAACCAACATAATATTGTAAAGCAATTAGCCTCCAATTAAAATAAATACATTTAAATAAATAAATAAATAAAAGGGAAAAAATTCCTAAGGCTGTAAAATAAAATAGGGAGAAAACCAAAAGGTGGGACACACAGGTAGAAAATGCTTTATATTTCCCTTGAGCTGATGAGATCTTACATGTGCAAGAACCTATTTTAGAGTAAGAGTAGATGGGCAGAATGGTACCAGCAAAAGAACCAACACCCATCAGGACAGCTGCAAAATACATCACTATGTTATTAAGAAAGTTGTCAGAACTAGCAAGTTGTACCACCTGACTAAGTTCACAGAAAAAGTGGGGGACTTGTAAAACTGGACAGAAGGACAATCTCAACACCATTAAGCTGTGTAGCAAAGAATACAAGTCAATCAGCACCCAGGATATAAGAACCAGTAATACATAGAGGTGGGGGCTCATGATGACCATGTAGTACAGGGGACGGCGATGGCCACATACCAATCACAGGCCATCACACTCAGGAGAAGTTCATCTAATCCTGCAAACAGCATGTAAAATACATCTGGATGGTGCAACCTTCATAGGTGATACATTTCCTCTGTGTCTGGTTGTTCCACAGCATCTTTGGGATGGTGGTGGAGGTGAAACAGATGTCTACAAAGGACAGGTTGGAGAGGAAGAAGTTCATGGGGGTGTGGAGGTGGGAGTCTGAGCTGACAGCCAGGATAATGAGCAAGTTTCCAAACACAGTGATCAGGTACATGGTGAGGAGAAGTCCAAATATGAGGGGCTGTTGTTCTGGTTCCCTTGAAAGTTCTAAAAGAAGAAATCCTGAGATCTGTGTATTGTTACCTGGTTCCATGGGGTGGAGGTGACTACCAGGAAAATGAAAATAATGACAATTTTCACTCATACTGGTATAATTCAATAGCTTAAATACTGCAATTTCTATTTAGCCCTCAAGAAGTTGATGTTAATATTTTATTTACAGCTAAGTTCTCTTTTAGCATATGTGTGTATGTTTAGCTGCTTCAGTTGTGCCCGACTCTGCGTAACCCCAAGGACCATAGCACACCAGCCTCCACTGTCTACAGGATTTCCCAAGAAAGAATTCTGATGTGGGTTTCCATGCCCTCCTCCAAGGGTTCTTTCCAACCCGGGGATTGATCCCACATCTCTTGAATGGCTACCGCAATTGCAGGTGGATTCTAAACCATTGAGTCACTGTGGAAGCCCCTTGAAGGTATACTTCATTTCATTTCTGACTAGGAATTTTTGTCTCATTCTCATCACATTTGTTAAGAGTTCATATATTCTAGAGTTTTAATGTGATATTCCTTCATTCATTTGAGAAATACATATTTAATGCTAACCATGTTCCAAGCACATGGAGGCTGAGTGTTCAGGAAAGTCCAGCAAACTAGCTGTTGTTTGAACAGATTCCTAAAGAAAGAGAGACAAGGAGCTAGTGTGATGTCAGAATTGTGTGCCTGGAAGAGGGAGCTGGCATTGCTAAGGACCTGAGGAACATGCTTGTTCCACATTTTCAACAGCAAAGAAGGAAGCCAGTGGGGCAGAGGGATAAGGCAGAGGGGGAGTGATTAGAGATGGTGTCAGGATGCTGAGGAACAAGGTGGCCTTCCTGCTACAACTTTCAGTCCAGAGAATTCCTCCTTCCATGAGGTTCCTTCAGTTTCAGTTCAGTTCAGTCACATGTTATCAATTTAGCTATAATACCATCCTGTGAATTATATCAGATTCACTTCTTGGTTCGATCTGTTGTTCTCATCTGTGTATATAAGTTATTTAGCATATGGGTCCAGGTGCCTCTGCTGTAAGAACTGTTCTTCCTTTCAAGACAAAAGCACACACAACACACACATACACACCACACACACACACAGCATGTTCTTGTGTTGTGTCACCATCAGACACTGGTCACCCAGATTCACCCTCTTTAGGCTGTGAGTGGTTACAGCTCAGCTGGTCAGGTCAAATAATTAATCTCCAAAAGAACATATAATTTTTACCATGAAATTCCAGTTTATAAACTTCTCATGGAACAATTAATGTGGGGTTCATTTTGGTATAGCCAATGTCTGTTTGGTATTTTGAGAAGAATAAAAGTATGAGAGTGAAAAAACAGAGAGAAATGAAATGGATATATGGACATTAAGGAAAATAATATCCAATGTTCTCAATGACCCCTGAGACAATGCAATAAATAAAGATTTCCTTGCTTCATCAACATTCCAACTCCAGTGACATCTCCTTGATGTCCTGGAAAATAATAGAGAAAAATATCTTTTGTCCAAGGACATAAAAATGACATACTTATGACATGGAATATCTTACAATTTGGATATCGCAAGAGGAAAAGAAACAATTGGAATATAAGCTACTGGTTCAATATCAGAAATAGACAAAATACAACAGAAGTTGGATATATTTTATATGAAGCATATGAAGCAGAAGTCTTTTTATAAGGACTTCCCTATTTGTTTCCTTCTGTTCATAAATAAAATCCTTATACTTATTTTCTACTTTTACTGGAAACATTTTATGCTTCCTATTCCATCTAAAGAAATTTTCCTGCTGGCTCAGAAAGTAAAGAATCTGCTTCTCAATGCAGGAGACATAGGTTCAATCCCTGGGTCAAGAAGATCCCTGAAGAAGGAAATGGTAACCCACTCCAGCATTTTTGCCTGGGAAATCCCATGGACAGAGGAGCCAGTGGGCTATAGTCCATGGAGTTGCAAGAGTTGGAGCAGCTTAGAGACTAAACCACCACATCGTTCCTTCTGAGCTTCCACTATTACCATTTAATTGTCAAGATTGACATTTGCATTTTCTCTTTTTAATTTTAATTTATTTATTTCAGCAGGAGTCATCCTTTTTGCTTCACATTTCTGTTTTTCTAATATAAATTTATTTATTTTAATTGGAGGTTAATTACTCTACAACATTGTATTTGTTTTGCCATACATCAACATGAATCTGCCACATGTATATACGTGTTCCCCATCCTGACCCCCCTCCCTCCTCCCTCCTCCCTCCCCGTACCATCCTTCTGGGTCGTCTCAGTACACCAGCCCCAAGCATCCAGTATCATGCATCGAATCTGGACTGGTGATTCATTTTTATATGATATTATACATGTTTCAATGCCATTCTCCCAAATCATCCCACCCTTTCCCTCTCCCACAGAGTCCAAAAGACTGTTCTACACCTCTGAGTCTCTTTTGTTGTCTCTCATACAGAGTTATTGCTACCATCTATCTAAATTCCATATATATGCATTAGCATACTGTATTGGTGTTTTTCTTTCTGACTTACTTCGTTCTGTATAATAGGCTCCAGTTTTATCCACCTCATTAGAACTGATTCAAATGTATTCTTTTTAATGGCTGAGTAATACTCCATTGTGTATATGTACCACAGCTTTCTTATCCATTCATCTGCTGATGGACATCTAGGTGGCTTCCATGTCCTGGCTATTATAAACAGTGCTGCGATGAACATTGGGGTACATGTGTCTCTTTCAATTCTGGTTTCCTTGGTGTGTATGCCCAGCAGTGGGATTGCAGGGTCATAAGGCAGTTCTAGTTCCAGTTTTTAAGGAATCTCCACACTGTTCTCCATAGTGGCTGTACTAGTTTGCATTCCCACCAACAATGTAAGAGGGTTCCTTTTCTCCACACCCTTTCCAGCATTTATTGCTTGTAGACTTTTGGATGGCAGCCATTCTGACTGGCGTGAAATGGTACTTCATTGTGATCTTGATTTCCATTTCTCTGATACTGAGTGATGTTGAGCATTTTTTTCATGTCATTAAAAAATTTGATTCTTATCCTTTTTTCTTGATGAGACTGTCTAAAGGTTTGCCATTCTTGTTTATCTTCTCAAAGAACAAACTTTTAGTTTTATTAATCTTTGCTATTGTTTCTTTCATTTCTTTTTCACTTATTTCTGCTCAGATCTTTATGATTTCTTTCCTTTTTCTAATTTGAGGTATTTTTTTGTTCTTCTTTTCCAGTTGTTTTGGTGTAAAATTAGGTTATCTATTTGATGTTTTCTTGTTTCTTGAAGTAGGATTGTACTGCTATAAACTTCCCTCTTATGACTGCTTTTGCTGCATCCCATAGATTTTGAGTTGTATATGTTTTCATTGTCATTTGTTTCTAGAAATTTTATGATTTTGCTTTTGATTTCTTCAATAGCTTGTTGTCTATTTAGAAACGTGTTGTTTAATCTCATGTGTTTGTGTTTCTTACAGTTTTTTCTTCTTGTAATTGATATCTAGTCTCATAGTGTTGTGGTCAAAGAAGATGCTTGATATGATTTCAAATTTCTTAAATTTACTAAGGTTTTATTTGGACCCAAGATGTAGTCTATGCTGGAGAATGTTCCATGTGCACTTTAGAAGAAGGTGTATTCTTCTGCATTTGGATGGAATGTCCTGAAGATATCAGTGAGATCCATCTCATCTAATGTGTCATTAAGACTAGTGTTTCCTTATTAATTTTCTGTTTTGATGATCTGTCCATTGGTGTGAGTGGGGTGTTAAAGTCTCCTACTATTATTGTGTTACTGTCAATTTCTCCTTTTATGTCTGTTGGTGTTTGTCTTATGCATTGAGGTGCTCCTATGTTGGATGCATAGATATTTACAATTGTTATGTCTTCCTCTTAGATTGATCCCTTGATCATTATGTAGTGTTCTTCCTTATCTCTTGTAATTTTCTTTATTTTAAGGTTTATTATGTCTGATATGAGGATTGCTACTCCAGCTTTGTTTTGCTTCTGATTTGCATGAAATATATTTTTCCATCCTCTCACTTTCAGTCTATACGTGTCTTGAGGTTTAAAGTGGGTTTCTTGTGCACAGCATGTATATGGGTCTTGTTTTTTTATCCATTCATCCAATCTGTATCTTTTGGTTGGAGCATTTAATACATTTACATTTAAAGTAATTATTGATATGTATGTTCCTATTGCCATTTTCTTAATTGTTTGGGGTTGACTTGGTAGATCTTGTTTCTTCTCTTATATTTCTTGACTATGTAAGTCCATTTAACATTTGTTGTAAAGCTGGTTTGGTGGCACTGAATTCTCTTAACTTTTGCTTGTCTGAAAATCTTTTATTTCTCCATCAATTTTGAATGAGATCCTTGCTGGGTACAGTAATCTTGGTTGTAGATTTTCCCTTTCCTTCTTTAAATATATCCTGCCATTCCCTTCTGGCCTGCAGAGTTTCTGCTGAAAGATCACCTGTTAAGCCTTTGGGGGTTTCCCTTGTATGTTACTTGTTGCTTCTCCCTTGCTGTCTTTGATATTCTTTCTTTGTGTTTAGTCTTTGTAGTTTGATTAGTATGTGTCTTGGTGTGTTTTTCCATGGGTTTCTCCTATTTGGGACTCTGTTCCTCTTGGACTTAATTGACTATTTCTTTTTCCGTGTTGGTACTATTGGTACTATTTCCTTTCCAAATTTTCAACTATAAACTCTTCAAAAAGTTCTGGGACTCCTATTCGAATTCAAATGTTGGTGTATTTGATATTGTCCCAGAGGTCTCTGAGACTATCCTCAGTTCCTTTCATTCTTTTTACTTTATTCTGCTCTTCAGAATTTATTTCCACCATTTCCACCATCCTCCAACTCACTGATTCAATCTTCTGCTTCAGATATTCTGGTATTGTTTCCTTCCAGAGTATTTTTAATTTCAGTAATTGTGTTGTTTGTGTCTGCATATTTATTTTTTAGTTCTTTTAAGTATTTGTTAACTGATTCTTGCATTTTGCTTTCAAGATTTTTGATAATCTTTGCAATCATTGTTCTGAATTCTTTTCCAAGTAGTTTGCCTATTTCCTCTTCATTTATTTGGACTTCTATGTTTCTAGTTTGTTCCTTCATTTGTGTAGTATTTATGTGCCTTTTCATTATTTTTTCTTAACTTATTGTACTTGAGGTCTTCCTTTCCCAGGCTTCAAGGTTGGAGTCTTTTTCCTTTTGGTTTCTGTCCTCTGAGGTTGGTCCAGTGGTTTGTGTAAGCTTTTATATGGTGAAATTTGTACTGACTTTTTGTTTGGTTGTTTATTTTTCCTCTGATGGACAAGGTTGAGTGAGGCGGTAATCCTGTCTGCTGCTGATTTTATTTGTATTTTTGTTTTGTTTGTTGTTTAGATGCAGAGTCCTTCACAGTGTGCTATTTGTGGTTGGGTGATGTCGGGTCTTGTATTACAGTGGTTTCCTTTGTGTGAGTTATCACTATTTGATACTTCCTAGGGTTCATTTTCTGGTAGTCTAGGTTCTTGGAGTCAATATCCCCACTCCAAAGGCTCAGGGCTAGATCTCTGGAATTGTCACCTCTCACTAGCCAGTAATAGAAAGTACAGAAAACCAGGGGTAGATCCAGGCTTTGAAGAGTTGAGGTCAATACAATTTCAAGATCTCAGAGTAGACACTCAAGGGAGGGAAGCCCACTGAGCACCAGCTCCAGGAAGGAGACTCTGAACTGCACTTGACAAACTGCTGGAGGCTCAGAGCAGACAAGTCGTATGCGAGCTCAGTCAGAGGGCCTCCACAATATTTTGAGATTTACCTTCAGGAACTCGAGTAGATCCAGTAAATACTGGAGAAAAACCCCCTCGAGCATTCAGCAGGGGAAAAGGAGGGAGCCATTCTGAAATTCCACTCCAGTATTCTTCCTGGGAAATCCCAGGGACAAAGGAGTCAGGCAGTCTACAGTCCATGGGGTTGCAAGAGTGGACACAACTTACAACAAAACCACCACCATCCTACATTCTGAGCTTCCACTCTTACCATCTAATTGTCAGCATTGACACTTGTATTTTCAAGTGCAAGTTTCATTTTTGTTTTAGACCATAAATAAGTGCATTACTATCAGGAAAACCAGAATACATCCACAGTAACCTCTGGCCTCTGGGCTATGCTAGATTGGTCCTCAGATGACCTCAGGTACACGCTCCTGGCCTCCATCCTCTCTGGAGCTCTCCTGAAGTGTCTGTGGAGCTCTCAGATTCACCTGCCTGCAGACTGAGAGGAAAGCTTTCCTGTAGAAGTCAAAATTCCTCCCTAAATGCTTAATGATAAAGAACTAATTTAGGTCCCCAAATAAGAAAAGTGCTTAAATCAAGCATTGATTCCCAGACAGATGTAGAACTTCAAAAGCAAGAACCAGGTCCTCACCAACTAACGAGGCACAGGCTGAGGACTGCAGCAGAGGAGATATTTACAGCTTCCTGTGCCAGCTCATTAGACATGATTCCTCAGGTTACCCCAACCTCTAACTACATGATTTCCCACAGGGAGACTTTTCTGGACAAAATGGCTTATTTTTTTTTCCTACTGATTCTTTATTCCTAAGACATGCATTATAAGTTAGGTGAATTCATTTTTATTACTCCTTTCCTTTTAATTCTCTTGCTTTCAAAGTTTCCCAGCACAGCATTACACTCCTGAGCAGAAATTTTCTTTAAACTGTAACACTGGGGATTTGTCTTGACTAGGTCCTTAGGGTCTTCAGAGCTTTGATTTGTGGCCGGGACACAACCACTGGCATCTCTAAAAGCACTATTCTCCTCTTCAAAAAGGGGATAATTTTGTCCCGTTAGTATAAAACCATGGTTATTATACTCCCTGGATCCATGACAGTTTTTCCAAGCCAATTATAAATTCCCCAGTTATATCCAAAATCAAGAGCTATCCTTTAGTCCCTCTTTGCTAAATGTTTGTAATTATAAGAGAGATATTTATAAATTTACATGCACCATAAGCTATCATAGCATATTGTATGTGTGTTTGGGCTGTGCTCATCTTGTCCAGATTTTGTAACCCCATGGACAGTAACCGACCAGGCTTCTCTGTTCATGGAAATTTCCAGGCAAGAATACTGGAGTGGGTTGCCATTACCTTCCCCATGGTGTCTTCCCACTGAAAGATCAAATCTATGTCCCCTACATTGCAGGCAGATTTTTAAACATTTGATCCACCACGGAAGCCATGCTAATACTCTTCACTCATGTATAAATGTGTGCAACCCCATGCACTGTAGCCTGCCAGGCTCCTCCACCCATGGGATTCTCCAGCAAAGAACACCAGAGTGAGTTGCCATTTCCTTCTCCAGAGGATCTTCTAAGCCAGGGATCAAACCCACATCTCATATGTCACCTGTATTGCGAGGCAGGTTCTTTACCACTAGCACCAGCTGGGAAACATATATATATATATATGTATGTATGTTTGTGTGTGTATGTGTATGAGTACCTACATGTGTGCCACAGCCTGAGCAGATGCTTGGGAACTTAGCTGTGAGTCACAACAGAGGCTCAGATATGAAACAATGTCTAAGCAGGGCCATGGCACCTATTACTGGTGCTTACATGGGTTTCACATCAGAGGCAACCCCAATTACTGACTAGAGCTGGATGCCATAGCCCACACCTCATTCCATGACAGAAGTCCATGCAGGTCTCAGCTGCCTTGTTTTGCAGCCCTATACCATGGCAAGATAATGCACTGGTCATAGCAAACACTCTCTTCCAACACGAGAAGACTCTACACATGGACATCACCAGATGGTCAACACTGAAATCAGGTTGATTATATTCTCTGCAGCAAAGATGGAGAAGCTCTATACAGTCAACAAAAACAAGACCAGGAGCTGACTGTGGCTCAGATCATGAACTCATTACCAAATTCAGACTTAAGTTGAAGAAAGCAGGGAAAACCACTAGACGATTGAGGTATGACCTAAATCAAATTCCTTATGATTATACAGCGGAAGTGAGAAATAGATTTAAGGGCCTAGATCTGATAGATAGAGTGCCTGATGTACTATGGATGGAGGTTCGTGACATTGTACAGGAGACAGGGATCAAGACCATCCCCATGAAAAAGAAATGCAAAAAAAACAAAATGGCTATCTGGGAAAGCCTTACAAATAGCTGTGAAAAGAAGAGAAGTGAAAAGCCAAGGAGAAAAGGAAAGATATAAGCATTTGAATGCAGAGTCCCAAAGAATGGCAAGAAGAGATAAGAAAGCCTTCTTCAGCGATCAGTGCAAAGAAATAGAGGAAAAGAACAGAATGGGAAAGACTAGAGATCTCTTCAAGAAAATTAGAGATACCAAGGGAACATTTCATGCAAAGATGGGCTCAATAAAGGACAGAAATGGTATGGACCTAATAGAAGCAGAAGATATTAAGAAGAGATGGCAAGAATACACAGAACTGTACAAAAAAGATCTTCACAACCCGGATAATCATGATGGTGTGATCACTCATCAAGAGCCAGACATCTTGGAATGTGAAGTCAAATGGGCCTTAGAAGGAATCACTATGAACAAAGCTAGTGGAGGTGATGGAATTCCAGTTGAGCTATTTCAAATCCTGAAAGATGATGCTGTGAAAGTGCTGCACTCAATATGCCAGCAAATTTGGAAAACTCAGCATTGGCACAGGACTGGAAAAGATCAGTTTTCATTCCAATCCCAAAGAAAGGCAATACCAAAGAATGCTCAAACTACTGCACAATTGCACTCATCTCACATGCTAGTAAAGTAATGCTCAAAATTCTCCAAGCCAGGCTTCAGCAATACGTGAACCGTGAACTTCCTAATGTTCAAGCTGGTTTTAGAAAAGGCAGAGGAGGGGGGGAGAAAAGATGGCAGAGGAATAGGACTGGAAGACCACTTTCTCCCTCACAAATTCCTCAAAAGAACATTTCAACGCTGAGCAAACTCCACAAAACAACTTCTGTAGGCTGGCAGAGGACATCAGGCAACCAGAAAAGCAGACCATTGTCTTCAAAAACAGGTAGGAAAAAATATAAAAGACAAAAAAGGAGACAAAGGAGGTGGGGAGGGAGCTCCGTCCCGGGAAGGGAAGCCTGTCCCGGGAAGGGAATTTTAAGAAGAGAGGTTTCCAAACACCAGGAAACACTCTCCCTGCCGAGTCTGTGGCGAGCCTTGGAAACACAGAGGGCAACATAACAGGAAGGAAAAATAGATAAATAATTAAAACCAACAGATTACAAGCCCAACAGTAACTCCCCCAGCAGAAAAGCAGCACAGACGCCTGCGTCCGCCATTGGGGAGTGGGGGCAGGGCAGGGACGCGCAGGAGGTGGGGGCTGCCGAGCTTTGTAAGAATCAGGCAGGAACGCCCCACACGCAACCAGAACGATCTAACTTGGGCTAGCAACCCAGACTGTGGGATAGCTACCACGCGAAAAGCTCGAACATAAGACACCGCCAGGACCGAGCACAGAACAAAGGACGGAACGGAAAAAGCCGGCTGCAGACCATCCCCCGCCAGGGACAGGCAGCCAGAGCCGTAAGGACTGGAAAGGGGCAATTGCAGACCCGGAGAGACTTTACTTACCTAACTGCAGGCAGGCTCCTTTGCTAAGACTTCTGGGGGTGCTGGACAGTCACCATCTGCCTAACAGGGTGCGCCAGCGGTCCACCCAGAAAGCTGAGCAGCAGCGGCAGAGAGGGTGACAAGCCACGGCGATCGCGCTCACCAAACTCCTGAGCTACTCAGACCTGGGAAGGGCACAAAGCGCAGTCCCAGCTGCATTTGTGCCTCTGAGGGCTGCCTGAGCGCCGAACCTGAGCGGCTTGGACCAGGGAAGTGCACGCAGCCTAGGGCCGGCCCCAGACGGTTCCCGGCTGAGCATCGTAGAGCCGGAGTGGTTTGTGAGCCGCGAGAAAGGACAGGTCAAGCGGGGCAGAGATACTGTGTGCACACGACCGTGCTATTTGTTTGCAGCATCCCCCCTCCCCACAACGCGACTGAACTAGTGAGCCTAAAAAACCAGCAAACAGAAGTTAAACAGAGAGAACCACCTTGGAAGTGATCCCACATGGCCTGTAACACCAGAGAAGGGTCAGATATATTTTTACTATTTTTAAAATCGTTCCTTTTTTTTTTTTTACTGTTTTTTTCTTTTTTTTCTGACTTTTTATAATTGTTAAGTCTTCTATTTCTCCTCTAATTTTTATTTCTATAACCTATTATTACTATTTAAAAAAAAAGACTTTTTTTTTTTTTTTTTAGGCAAACACCATATATAGTCTTTGGATGGTTGTTGGTGGTTTTTTTTTTTTGTTTGTTTGTTTGTTTTTTAATAATTCTTTTTTTTCTTTCTTCCTTTTTGCTTCTGCTTTTCTTTAATATTGTATCTTTGAAAATCCAACCTCTACTCTAGATTTTTAATCTTTGCTCTTAGGTTTTTGTTGTCAATTTTGTACATTTAAAAACCCAAACTTCACTACCCAAGTTTACCTGAGAGAGAGATTACTGGCTTGACCACTCTCTCCTCCTCTGGACTCTCCTTTTTCTCCACCAGGTGGCCTCTGTCTCTTTTCTCCCCCATCTCTTCTCTATCCAACTCTGTGAATCTCTGTGTGTTCCAGACGGTGGAAAACACCTAAGGAACTGGTTACTGGCAGGATTTGTCTCTCTCCTACTCATTCCTCTCTCTTATCCTCCTGGTCACCTCTGTCTACTTCCTTCCTCTCCTCTTCCCCATATAACTCCATAAATACCTCTGAGCGGTCCAGACTATAGAGCGCACATAAGGAAGTGACTACTGGCTAGCTTGCTCTCTCCTCTTTTGATCTCACCGCATCTCATTCCAGTTACCTCTAACTACCCCCTCCATCTCCTCTTCTCCTTGTAACTCAGTGAACCTCTCTGAGTGTCCCTCAATGTGGAGAAACTTTTCATCCTTAACCTAGATGTTTTATCATCAGTGCTGTACAGATGGAGAAGTCTAGAGGCTACTGTAAAAATAAAACTGAAAACCAGAAGCAGGAGGCTTAAATCCAAAGCCTGAAAACATTAGAGAACTCTTGAATTCAGGGAACATTAAGCAATAGGAGCCCATCAAATGCCTTCATACCTACACCGAAACCAAGCTCCACCCAAGGGCCAACAAGTTCCAGAATAAGACATACCACGCAAATTCTCCAGCAACACAGGAACACTCCCCTGAGCTTCAATATACAGGCAGCTCAAAATTATCCCAAAACCTTTGATGTCTCATAACCCATTATGGGTCACTCCACTGCACTCCAGAGAGAAGAAACCCAGCTCCACCCACCAGAACTCCAACACAAGCCTCCCTAACCAGGAAACCTTGACAAGCCACTGATACAACCCCACCCAAAGTGAGGAAGCTCCATAATAAAGAGAACTCCACAAATTACCAGAATATAAAAAGGCCACCCCAAACGCAGCAACATAACCAAGATGAAGAGACAGAGGAATACTCAGCAGGTAAAGGAACAGGAAAGTTGCCCACCAAACCAAACAAAAGAGGAAGAAGTAGGGAATCTACCGGAGAAGGAATTCCGAATATTGATAGTGAAAATGATCCAAAATCTTGAAATCAAAATGGAATCACAGATAAATAGCCTAGAGACAAAGATGGAGAAGATGCAAGAAAGGTTTAACAAGGACCTAGAAGAAATAAAAAAGAGTCAAAATATAATGAATAACGCAATAAATGAGATCAGAAACACTCTGGAGGCAACAAATAGTAGAATAACGGAGACAGAAGATAGGATTACTGAAATAGAAGATAGAATGGTAGAAATAAATGAATCAGAGAGGAAACAAGAAAAACGAATTAAAAGAAATGAGGACAATCTCAGAGACCTCCAGGACAATATGAAACGCTCCAACATTCGAATTATAGGAGTCCCAGAAGAAGACAGAAAGAAAGATCATGAGAAGATCCTTGAGGAGATAATAGTTGAAAACTTCCCTAAAATGGGGAAGGAAATAATCGCCCAAGTCCAGGAACACAGAGAGTTCCAAATAAGATAAACCCAAGGTGAAACACCCCAAGACACATATTAATCAAATTAACAAAGATCAAACACAAAGAACAAATATTAAAAGCAGCAAGGGAAAAACAACAAATAACACACAAGGGGATTCCCATAAGGATAACAGCTGATCTTTCAATAGAAACTCTTCCGGCCAGGAGGGAATGGAATGGCAAGACATACTTAAAGTGATGAAAGACGATAACCTACAGCCCAGATTACTGTACCCAGCAAGGATCTCATTCAAATATGAAGGAGAAATCAAAAGCTTTACAGACAAGCAAAAGCTGAGAGAATTCAGCACCACCAAACCAGCTCTCCAACAAATTCTAAAGGATATTCTCTAGACAGGAAACATGAAAAGGGTGTATAAACCTGAACCCAAAACAATAAAGTAAATGGTAACGGGATCATACTTATCAATAATTACCTTAAACGTAAATGGGTTGAACGCCCCAACCAAAAGACAAAGACTGGCCGAATAGATACAAAAACAAGACCCCTCTCTATGCTGCTTGCAAGAGACCCACCTCAAAACAAGGGACACATACAGACTGAAAGTGAAGGGCTGGAAAAAGATATACCATGCAAATAGAGACCAAAAGAAAGCAGGAGTGGCAATACTCATATCCGATAAAATAGACTTTAAAACAAAGGCTGTGAAAAGAGACAAAGAAGGCCACTACATAATGATCAAAGGAACAATCCAAGAAGAAGATATAACGATTATAAATATATGTGCACCCAATATAGGAGCACCGCAATATGTAAGACAAATGCTAACAAGTATGAAAGGGGAAATCAACAATAACACAATAATAGTGGGAGACTTTAATACACCACTCTCAACTATGGACAGATCAACTAAACAGAAAATTAACAAAGAAACGCAAACTTTAAATGATACATTAGATCAGTTAGACCTAATTGATATCTATAGGACATTTCACCCCAAAACAATGAATTTCACCTTTTCTTCAAGTGCTCATGGAACCTTCTCCAGGATAGATCACATCCTGGCCATAAATCTAAACTTGATAAATTCAAAAAAATCGAAATCATTCCAAGCATCTTTTCTGACCATAATGCATTAAGATTAGATCTCAATTACAGGAGAAAAACTATTAAAAATGCCAACATATGGAGGTTGAACAACACACTTCTGATTAACCAACAAATCACAGAAGAAATCAAAAAAGAAATCAAAATATGCATACAAACGAATGAAAATGAAAACACAACAACCCAAAACCTGTGAGACACTATAAAAGCAGTGCTAAGAGGAAAGTTCATAGCAATACAGGCATACCTCAAGAAACAAGAGAAAAGTCAAATAAATAACCTAACTCTACAACTAAAGCAACTAGAAAAGGAAGAATTGGAGAACCCCAGAGTTAGTAGAAGGAAAGAAATCTTAAAAATTAGGGCAGAAATAAATGCAAAAGAAACAAAAGAGACCATAGCAAAAATCAACAAAGCCAAAAGCTGGTTCTTTGAAAGGATAAATAAAATTGACAAACCATTAGCCAGACTCATCAAGAAGCAAAGAGAGAAAAATCAAATCAATAAAATTAGAAATGAAAATGGAGAGATCACAAGAGACAACACAGAAATACAAAGGATCATAAGAGACTACTATCAGCAGTTGTATGCCAATAAAATGGACAACGTGGAAGAAATGGACAAATTCTTAGAAAAGTACAATTTTCCAAAACTGAACCAGGAAGAAATAGAAAATCTTAACAGACCCATCACAAGCACGGAAATTGAAACGGTAATCAGAAATCTTCCAGCAAACAAAAGCCCAGGTCCAGACGGCTTCACAGCTGAATTCTACCAAAAATTTCGAGAAGAGCTAACACCTATCCTCCTCAAACTCTTCCAGAAAATTGCAGAGGAAGGTAAACTTCCAAACTCATTCTATGAGGCCACCATCACCCTAATACCAAAACCTGACAAAGATGCCACAAAAAAAGAAAACTACAGGCCAATATCACTGATGAACATAGATGCAAAAATCCTCAACAAAATTCTAGCAATCAGAATCCAACAACACATTAAAAAGATCATACACCATGACCAAGTGGGCTTTATCCCAGGGATGCAAGGATTCTTCAATATCCGCAAATCAATCAGTGTAATTCACCACATTAACAAATTGAAAAATAAAAGGCATATGATTATCTCAATAGATGCAGAGAAGGCCTTTGACAAAATTCAACATCCATTTATGATAAAAACTCTCCAGAAAGCAGGAATAGAAGGAACATACCTCAACATAATAAAAGCTATCTATGACAAACCCACAGCAAACATTATCCTCAATGGTAAAAAATTGAAAGCATTTCCCCTACAGTCAGGAACAAGACAAGGGTGTCCACTTTCACCGCTACTATTCAACATAGTTCTGGAAGTTTTGGCCACAGCAATCGGAGCAGAAACAGAAATAAAAGGAATCCAAATTGGAAAAGAAGAAGTAAAACTCTCACTGCTTGCAGATGACATGATCCTCTACATGGAAAACCCTAAAGACTCCACCAGAAAATTACTAGAGCTAATCAATGAATATAGTAAAGTTGCAGGATATAAAATCAACACACAGAAATCCCTTGCATTCCTATACATGAATAATGAGAAAGTAGAAAAGAAATTAAGGAAACAATTCCATTCACCATTGCAACGAAAAGAATTAAATACTTAGGAATATATCTGCCTAAAGAAAGTAAAGACCTATATATAGAAAACTATAAAACACGGATGAAAGAAATCAAACAGGACACTAAAAGATGGAGAAATATACCATGTTCATGGATCGGAAGAATCAATATAGTGAAAATGAGTATACTACCCAAAGCAATTTACAAATTCAATGCACTCCCTATCTAGCTACCAGCCACATTTTTCACAGAACTAGAACAAATAATTTCAAGATTTCTTTGGAAATACAAAAAACCTCGAATAGCCAAAGCAATCTTGAGAAAGAAGAATGGAACTGGAGGAATCAACTTGCCTGACTTCAGGCTCTACTACAAAGCCACAGTCATCAAGACAGTATGGTACTGGCACAAAGACAGACATATAGATCAATGGAACAAAATAGAAAGCCCAGAGATAAATCCACACACATATGGACACCTTATCTTTGACAAAGGAGGCAAGAATATACAATGGAGTAAAGACAATCTCTTTAACAAGTGGTGCTGGGAAAACTGGTCAACCACTTGTAAAAGAATGAAACTAGATCACTTTCTAACACCGCACACAAAAATAAACTCAAAATGGATTAAAGATCTAAATGTAAGATCAGAAACTATAAAACTCCTAGAGGAGAACATAGGCAAAACACTCTCAGACATAAATCACAGCAGGATCCTCTATGATCCACCTCCCAGAATTCTGGAAATAAAAGCAAAAATAAACAAATGGGATCTAATTAAAATTAAAAGCTTCTGCACAACAAAGGAAAATATAAGCAAGGTGAAAAGACAGCCTTCGGAATGGGAGAAAATAATAGCAAATGAAGCAACTGACAAACAACTAATCTCAAAAATATACAAACAACTTCTGCAGCTCAATTCCAGAAAAATAAACGACCCAATCCAAAAATGGGCCAAAGAACTAAATAGACATTTCTCCAAAGAAGACATACGGATGGCTAACAAACACATGAAAGGATGCTCAACATCACTCATTATTAGAGAAATGCAAATCAAAACCACAATGAGGTACCACTTCACACCAGTCAGAATGGCTGCGATCCAAAAATCTGCAAGCAATAAATGCTGGAGAGGGTGTGGAGCAAAGGGAACCCTCCTACACTGTTGGTGGGAATGCAAACTAGTACAGCCACTATGGAGAACAGTGTGGAGATTCCTTAAAAAATTGCAAATAGAACTACCTTATGACCCAGCAATCCCACTGCTGGGCATACACACCGAGGAAACCAGAATTGAAAGAGACACATGTACCCCAATGTTCATCGCAGCACTGTTTATAATAGCCAGGACATGGGAACAACCTAGATGTCCATCAGCAGATGAATGGATAAGGAAGCTGTGGTACATATACACAATGGTGTATTACTCAGCCGTTAAAAAGAATTCATTTGAATCAGTTCTGATGAGATGGATGAAACTGGAGCCAATTATACAGAGTGAAGTAAGCCAGAAAGAAAAACACCAATACAGTATACTAACACATATATATGGAATTTAGGAAGATGGCAAGGACGACCCTGTATGCAAGACAGGAAAAAAGACACAGATGTGTATAACGGACTTTTGGACTCAAAGGGAGAGGGAGAGGGTGGGATGATTTGGGAGAATGGGAATTCTAACATGTATACTATCATGTAAGAATCGAATCGCCAGTCTATGTCTGACGCAGGATGCAGCATGCTTGGGGCTGGTGCGTGGGGATGGCCCAGAGAGATGTTGTGGGGCGGGAGGTAGGAGGGGGGTTCATGTTTGGAACGCATGTAAGAATTAAAGTTATTAAAATTTAAAAAATAAAAAACTAAAAAAAAATAGAAACAAATATGTAATAAAATATCAGGTAATAATAAGATATCGAAGGAAAGATATGCTTGCCTAGGTTTTTGCATTTATTCCCTAGTACCTCACTGAACACTCGATAAAGTCCTTCAAGATTTATCACTTCTTTAATTCTTTTGAAATACAAATTTTTGCTTATTAAAAAAAAAAAAGAAAAGAAAAGGCTGAGGAACCAGAGATTAAATTGCCAACATCCGCTGGATCATGGAAAAAGCAAGAGAGTTCCAGAAAAACATCTATTTCTGCTTTATTGACTATGCTAAAACCTTTGACTGTGTGGATCACAATAAACTGGAAAATTCTGAGAGAGATGGGAATACCAGACCACCTAGCCTGCCTCTTGAGAAATCTGTATGCAGGTCAGGAAGCAACAGTTAGAACTGGACATGGAACAACAGATTGGTTCCAAATAGGAAAATGAGTACGTCAAGGTTGTATATTGTCACCCTGCTTATTTAACTTCTATGCAGAGTACATCATGAGAAAAGCTGGGCTGGAAGAAACACAAGCTGGAATCGAGATTGCCGGGAGAAATATCAATAACCTCAGATATGCAGATGATACCACCCTTATGGCAGAAAGTGAAGAGGAACTAAAAAGCCTCTTGACGAAAGTAAAAGAGGAGAGTGAAAAAGCTGACCTAAAGCTCAACATTCAGAAAACGAAGATCATGGCATCCGGTCCCATCATTTCATGGGAAATAGATGGGGAAACAGTGGAAACCCTGTCAGACTTTGTTTTTTTTTTGTGCTCCAAAATCACTGCATATGGTGATTGCAGCCGTGAAATTAAAAGACACTTACTCCTTGGAAGAAAAGTTATGACCAACCTATATAGCATATTCAAAAGCAGAAACATTACTTTGCTAACTAAGGTCCATCTAGTCAAGGCTATGGTTTTTCCTGTGGTCACGTATGGATGTGAGAGTTGGACTGCGAAGAAGGCTGAGCATGGAAGAATTTATGCTTTTGAACTGTGGTGTTGGAGAAGACTCTTGAGAGTCCCTTGGACTGCAAGGAGATCCAACAAGTCCATTCTGAAGGAGATCAACCCTGGGATTTCTTTGGAAGGAATGATGCTCAAGCTGAAACTCCAGTACTTTGGCCACCTCATGCGAAGAGTTGATTCATTGGAAAAGACTTTCATGCTGGGAGGGATTGGGGGCAGGAGGAGAAGGGGACGACAGAGGATGAGATGGCTGAATGGCATCACTCACTGGATGAAGGTGAGTCTGAGTGAACTCTGGGAGTTTGTGATGGACAGGGAGGCCTGGCGTGCTGCGATTCATGGGGTCGCAAAGAGTCAGACACGACTGAGCGACTGAACTGAACTGAACTGAAGTGAACCATGGCAACTACAGCAGCTTTCCTGTAGGCACAAAAGAGCTTCAGACCCAAAGATGCTTCTGAGCAGGAGAGAATCAGCCATTGATGGTGCTTATACAGACAGCACATCAGAGGCAGTCTGCATATCAGGCTCTGTGCAGGCCAAGAGGCTCCTTGCTCCACCCCATCTAGAGTGTCACACACTAGCACTTCTTGCTCCAGGAGTGCTCCCCTCTGGGCTGACTGAGCTGGTGCAGGAGTGGAGGAGCACACAGTTAGGGGGAACAAGGTCAGCTCAGATCTGACCCTCAGGGCTTCAGCCCTAGCACCTTGGGGCTTGCCTGCCTCCTGTTAAGCCAGTAATGGCTACTAAGCAAACAGGAAGCTCTATCTCATATTTGCTTCAAGCCCAAAACTGTCCATCATTCTTAGCAAGATGATTGCAACCAGTACACCCTAGAGACAGGCATGGATTGTGATAACATCAAATCTAATTCTTCCAGTAAAGCCACTGGGCACACATCAATTGTATACGACTGTTCCCAGAGAAATACACCACTTGAAGACCACAACAGTTAACTGTGGCACATAATTTCAGATGTATAAACAAAGGTATGTAAAATGAAAAGACAGAAGAATTTGTCCCAACTGGAAGAGCAAAAGATCAAGCCTTAAAAAACAGCTAGAGAAAACACAGAGAGTTTACCAGATTTTGAGTTCAATGCATTAATAAAGATGATATAAAACTCCATTTTCTCAAGCTAAATTGATTCAAAAAATCTTCCAAAAGAAGCTTTATTTCCAATATTCACCCTATGAATTTGTTAATAAGTGGAAGACCATAAAATATTTAATTTTGTGAAAAAAAGGACTGAGGAACACAATGATATTTAAACAGGTGTCATTCCAATCCCAAAGAAAGGCAATGCTAAAGAATGCTCAAACTACCACACAATTGCACTCATCTCACACGCTAGTAAAGTAATGCTCAAAATTCTCCAAGCCAGGCTTCAGCAATACGTGAACCAACTTCAGTCGTGTCCGACTCTGTGTGACCCCATAGACAGCAGCCTACCAGGCTCCCCCGTCCCTGAGATTCTCCAGGCAAGAACACTGGAGTTGGTTGCCATTTCCTTCTCCAATGCATGAAAGTGAAAAGTGAAAGGGAAGTCGCTCAGTTGTGTCTGACTCTTCGCGACCCCATGGAGCACAGCCTACCAGGCTCCTCTGTCCATGGGATTTTCCAGGCAAGAGTACTGGAGTGGGGTGCCATCGCCTTCTCTGCAAAATCCCACTAGTAAAGGCAAACATGTAGAAAGGCTGAGGATCAAATCACTTAAGCTAGAATGAAAATTTAATAGACAAAAAGAATTTCTAAAGTCAAGTATAGCTACAATAAAAATTAAAGGGATAAATAGTGAGTTGTTAAATATGACAACAAACACACAAATGTAGGCCAGGAAGTTAAAAATGTAGTGCTATTTCAAAGTGCAGAAACTTAAAAAAGACAGCCTGTTTTGAAAAGAAATATAGTTGTAGGTCATCATATAAAAACTCATTGTTTACCATACATCAAAAAACTACATTGGATACACAAAGACTAGAAAGAAACACAAACATATTACTTTGCTGTCTAGTCACTCATTCTGTCTGACTTGTTGCTACCCCATGGACGGCAGCATGCTAGGCTTCCCTGTCCCTTCAGCATCTCCTGGAGCTTGCTCAAAGCATACCACTAAATAAAACATCAAACCTTAAGTAACACACAGAAGGAAAAAACAAGAACTCCAAAGGCAAAAAACAAGTAACACACTGGCAATAAGCAATACCTATGGATAACCTCTTTCAGTGTCAGTAGACTAAATACTTTAATAAGACACTATTCTCAGTGAATTCTTCATAAATCTATGATGCCCCACCAAAGAATGAAATATCAAAGCATTTTTTTTTCTCCAAAGGTAAGTAAATTGTGGAATAGGAAAAAATAAAATCTGTCTGTATACAAGACTGAGAATAAAGCTTAAAAAAGAAGTGCCTAAATTGTATAAAGATGTTGAATCCAAAGAAGGAAAGAAAAATGGAAATTCAAGAAAATACATACAAGGAGAAAATTTTATTCCACAATGATCAAAGAATCACAATTTCTGGTTCTAAGGCTTTGGGTTATGCAGTCCAGGGAACTATTATAATTGGTCTTTTATACTTGGTGTCAAATATAAACTCTTCAGAGCCCCTTTTATATCTTGATTTCTTACACTGTATAAATGGGATTCAGCATGGGTGTGATAACAGTGTACTTCACCAAGGAAATTGTACTTGAATGTGAGCTGTGGGTGGCACCAGAGCTAAGGTAAATTCCTAAGGCTACAAAACAAAATAAGGAGAAAACCAAGAGGTGAGATGCACAGGTAGAAAATGCTTTATATTTCCCTTGAGTTGATGTGATCGTACACATGCAGGGAACTATTTTACAGTAAGAGTAAAGGATACCAGCAAAAGGACCACCACACATCAGGACAGCTGCAAAATACATCACTATATTATTAAGAAAGTTGTCAAAACTGGCAAGTTGTACCACCTGACTGAGTTCACAGAAAAAGTGGGATGTTTGCACAACTGGATAGAAGGACAGTCACAGCACCATTAAGCTGTGTAGCAAGGAATACAAGGCAATCAGCACCCAGGATATCAGAACCAGCAGTCCACAGAGCCAGGGGCTCACGATGATCACGTAGTGCAGGGGGTGGCGGATGGCCACGTACCAATCATAGGCCATCATAGTCAGCAGGAAATCATCTAATCCTGCAAAGAGAATGTAAAAATACATCTGGGTGATGCAGCCTTCATAGGTGATATCTTTCCTCTGTCTCTGGATGTTCCATAGCATCTTTGGGATGGTGGTAGAAATGAAACAGAGGTCTACAAAGGACAGGTTGGAGAGGAAGAAGTCATGGGGGTGTGGATATGGGAGTCTGCGCCAACAATCAAGATGATGAACAGGTTTCCAAACACAGTGATCAGGTACATGGTGAGGAAAAGCCCAAATATGAGGGGTTGTAGTTCTGGTTCCTTGGAAAGTTCCAAAAGAAGAAATCCTGAAATTTGTGTATTGTTACTTGGTTCCATGAGGTGGGGGTGACTACCAGGAAAAAAGGAAATAATGAAAATTTTCACTCCTACTGGTATAATTCACATAGCTGAATTACTGAAATTTCTATTCAGCTCTCAAGAAGCTGGTGTTAATATTTTATTTTCAGGTAAGTTCTCTTTGAACGTATGTTTGTATGTTTATATTTTTAGCCATTTCAGTCTTGTCCAACACTGGGAGACCCCAAAGACCATAGCACACTGGCCTCCACTGTCCATCGGATTTCCCAAGAAAGAGTTCCGGAGTGGGTTGCCATGCTCTCCTCCAGGGTGTCTTTCCAAACCAAGTATTAAACCCACATCTCTTAAATGGCTGTTACATTACAGGTGGATTCTAAACCACTAAGTCACCACAGAAGGCCCTTTGACAGCATACTTCATTTCCTTTCTGACTAGGAATTTTTTCCCATTCTCACCACATTTGCTAAGAGGTCATATATTCTGGAGTTTTAATGTGATATTTCTTCATTCACTTGAGAAATACATATTTAGTGCTAACCATGTTCCAAGCACATGGAAGCAAGCAGTAGAACTGCTGAAAAGTAAACCTCTCACAATCCAAGGACAGTGAACGAGGATATTAAAATAAAATATCATAGAATATGTCAGAAAGTGACAGATATTAAGAACAAAACAAAATCAGATTTAAAGGAGAGTGGTAGGAGGTGTTATTTTGTCCTGAGTATTCAGGAAAGTCCAGCAAACTAGGTGATGTTTCAACAGATTCCTAAAGAAAGAGAGACAAGGAGCTAGTGTGATGTCAGAATTCTGTGCCTTGAAGAGGGAGCTGGCACTGCTAAGGACCTGGGGAAGATGCCTGTTCCACAAGTTTAAGTGCAAATACGAAAGCTCCATATTCTTTTGCCTTCAGTCTGCTGTCTTTGAAACCAAGCTTTTGCTCCCTCCCTCTTCTTCCCTCCCCCACCCCTTTTGCTTGTATGTGTAAGGTAGGACTTCTTTCATAAAAAAAAAAAAAAAAACAAACAAACAAACAAAAAAAACCCACCAAAATGCCAGTATTTTCTTAAGCCATGATGTGTAACCAGTGACTCTGTGGCTATATGGCACAGAACACTAAATTTTGGTCCCATGGCTGAAACTTTAGGGTGACTAAAAATAGTGCCTGTGAAACATGACATCTATCTTGGATGGCCATTTGATCTCTAAATATGAGGAATTTTGTACAGTCCACAGAACTCCTGTCTATAGCAGAGTTGATTTTCAATATTAAATGTGGGCAAAAACACATTTTCTCCAAGAATTTTAAACTAATTTTTATTTTTAAATGGTTGACCAAAACTTGTCAGTAAATTTTACATGTAGAAACATTTAAAAATCATTTCTAGCAAGCACTTGACATCTAGTCAGCTCTCTACTCCTTTTTCCATTTTGTTTTATCCTATCAGTAAATAATTCCTAATAATTAAGCAGCAGAGCATTCATCTTTACAAATATATGAGGAAGCCAGATGTTGATAAACTTATTCTTTCTTAATCTGGACAAAGTAAACCTAACATTTTTCTGGTGAGCATGTTTTATGAATCCTCCATTGTGCTCCATTCTGTCACATGTGCATTTTTCATGCTAAACTGCAATTACTTAAACTCTTCCCCGTTCCCTCTAAATTAATTTTCCAAAGTTGAAGTCTAGTCTTTCCCCCCTTAGGCTATGCATTAATTGAGGCTTTCTTTTCACCATACTTTGTAATGTCTAGTATACAGTATTTCTACTTCCCACATCTTTGCTCTGCACAGTCACCTTGCCCTTCCTCCCACCACCTAAGAAGATAAGATGATCAGACTAACAGGTGAAGTCTACAAGGTGTCTGTGTGTTTTGCGTAGCTTCAGAGTTAGATCGAAATTGCCAGGCACAGATTTAGTCTTGTCATTTTGTTTACACGTTGGGGAAAAAGAATTCAGTTTATTAAACGTTTCATGTAACTGCACCCAAGTTTTGCCAAGCTGGGAACTTGGACCTTTTCTGTGTAGTGACTTTTTAATTCTAGTTTTCATAACCTGGAGATCAGACTGTTGCTTTCGCATGATGTACGTAGTGTCTCATGACTGGAGTTTGCTTTGTTTTATAGTATATGTACTCCTTGTATTTTTCAAGAGCTATTTTGTAAACAGATGATGTATTTCTCCATTGAAAATACAATTAAAAAAAAAAAACAGCACAATTCCGCCCCCCCCCCCAAAAAAAAGAAAAAAAAACACACAATGATCTGGCTTCGTTACACACTCTTGGCTTCCTTCCTCTCTGACGCTCTCCTGCAGTGTCTGTGGAGCTATCAGACTTGCCTGCCTGCAGATTGGGAGAGAAAGCTTTCCCTGTAGAAGTCAAAATTCCTCCCTAAATGATTACTGATGCAGATGGAATTTTGTACCCATAGACGACAACAGGAAGTGATTAAATCAAGCATTGCTTCCCAGACAGATGTAGAACTTCAAACATAAGAACCAGGTTCCTCACCAACCAAAGTGGCACTGGCTGAGGGACTGCAGCAGTGGAGATATTTGGAGTTTCTTATGTCAGCTCATTAGACATGTTTCCTTTGGTTATTCTAACCTGTAATTACATGATTTCCCTTGCGGAAACTTTTCTGGACAGAATGGATTTTTTTTTCCCCCTACTGATTCACTGTTCCTAAGACACTACATTATAAGTTACATGAATTCATTTTTCATCACTACTTCTCCTTTAATTCTCTTGCTTCCAAACTCCTAAGAGTCCCAGAATGTCATCACATCCAAGAATATAAAATTTTCTTTAAATTGTAACATTGAGGATTTGTCTTGACTAAGTCCCTTGGGTCTTTAACGCTTTGATTTATGGCGGGAACTGAAATACAATACTTGGGTGTTTTATCCGGACCAGTCTGAAATGTAGTACTTGGGTGCAATCTCAAAAACAACAGAATAATCTCTGCTGGTTTCAAGGCAAACCATTCAATAGCACAATAATCCAAGTTTATGCCCTGACCAGTAATGCTGAAGAAGCTGAAGTTGAATGGTTCTATGAAGACCTACAAGACCTTCTAGAACTAACATCCCAAAAGATGTCCTTTTTATTATAAGGGACTGGAATGCAAAAGTAGGCAGTCAAGAAACACCAGGAGTAACAGGCAAATTTGACCTTGGAGTACAGAAGGAAACAGGGCAAAGGCTAATAGAGTTTTTCCAACAGAATGCACTGGTCATAGCAAACAATTTCTTCTAACAACACAAGAGAAGACTCTACACATGGACATCACCAGATGGTCAATACTGAAATCAGATTTACTATATTCTTTGCAGTCAAAGATGGAGAAGCTCTATACAGTCAACAAAAACAAGACTGGGAGTGGACTGTGGCTCAGATCATGAACTCCTTATTGCCAAATTTAGACTTAAATTGAAGAAAGTAGGGAAAACCACTAGGCCATTCAGGTGTGACCCAAATAAAATCCCTTATGATTATACAGCAGAAGTGAGAAATAGATTTAAGGGACTAAATCTGATAGAGTGCCTGATGAACTATGGACGGAGGTTCATGACATTGAACAGGAGACAGGGAGAGAGACAATACTCAAGAAAAAGAAATGCAAAAAAGCAAAATGGTTGTCTGAGCAGGCCTGGCAAACAGCTGTGAAAAGAAGAGAAGCAAAAAGCATAGGAGAAAAGGACAGATATACCCATTCAAATATGGAGTTCCAAAGAATACCAAGAAGAGATAAGCCTTCCTAAGTGATTAGTGCAAAGAAATAGAGGGAAACAATAAAATGGGAAAAACTAAAGATCTCTTCAAGAAAATTAGAGATACAAAGGGACCATTTCATGCAAAGATGGGCACAATAAACGACAGAAATGGTATGGATCCACAGAAGCAGAAGATATTAAGGAGCGGTGGCAAGAATACACAGAAGTACTATACAAAGAAGATCATCACGACCCAGATAATCATGATGATATGATCACCCACCTAGAGCCAGACATCCTGGAATGTGAAGTCAAGTGAGCTTTGGGAGCGTCACTATAAACAAAGCTAGGATAGGTGACGGACTTTCAGTTGAGCTATTTCAAATCCTGAAAGATGATGCTGTGAAAGTGCTGCACTCAATATGCCAGCAAATTTGGAAAACTCAGCAGTGGCCACAGGACTGTAAAAGGTCAGTTTTCATTCCAATCCCAAAGAAAGGCAATGCCAAAGAATGCTCAGACTACCACACAACCACACTCATCTCACATGCTAGTAAAGAAATGCTCAAAATTTCCAAGCCAGACTTCAGTAATATGTGAACCTTGAAATTCCAGATGTTCAAGCTGGTTTTAGAAAAGGCAGAGGAACCAGAGATCAAATTGCCAACATCTGCTGGATCATTGAAAAAGCAAGAAAGTTCCAGAAAATCTATTTCTGCTTTATTGACTATGCCAAAGCCTTTGACTGTGTGGATCACAATAAACTGTGGAAAACTCTGAAAGAGATGGGAATACCAGACCACCTGATCTGCTTCTTGATAAATCTGTATGCAGGTCAGGAAGTAACAGTTAGAACTGGATCTGGAACAACAGACTGGTACCAAATAGGAAAAGGAGTACATGAAGTCTGTATATTGTCACCCTGCTTATTTAACTTAGGTGCAGTGTACATTATAGGAAAATTCTGGACTGGATGAAGCACAAGCCAGAATTAAGATTTCTAGGAGTAATAACAATAACCTTAAATTTCACAATTTCTATGGAAATACAGAAAAACTTCAAATAGCCAAAGCAATCTTGAGAAAGAAGAATGGAACTGGAGGAATCAACTTGCCTGACTTCAGCCTCTACTACAAAGCCACAGTCATCAAGACAGTATGATACTGACACAAAGACAGAAATATAGATCAATGGAACAAATAGAAAGCCCAGAGATAAATCCACACACCTATGGACACCTTATCTTTGACAAAGGAGGCAAGAATATACAATGGAGTAAAGACAATCTCTTTAACAAGTGGTGCTGGGAAAACTGGTCAACCACTTGTAAAATAATGAAACTAGAACACTTTCTAACACCATACACAAAACTCAAAATGGATTAAAGATCTAAATGTAAGACCAGAAAGTATAAAACTCCTAGAAGAGAACATAGGCAAAACACTGTCCGACATACATCACAGCAGGATCCTCTATGACCCACCTCCCAGAATATTGGAAATAAAAGCAAAAATAAACAAGTGGGACCTAATTAAACTTAAAAGCTTTTTCACAACAAAGGAAACTATAAGCAAGGTGAAAAGACAGCCTTCGGAATGGGAGAAAATAATAGCAAATGAAGCAACTGACAAACAACTAATCTCAAAAATATACAAGCAACTTATGCAGCTTAATTCCAGAAAAATAAATGACCCAATCAAAAAATGGGCCAAAGAACTAAATAGACATTTCTCCAAAGAAGACATACAGATGGCTAATAAACACATGAAAAGATGCTCAACATCACTCATTATCAGAGAAATGCAAATCAAAACCACAATGGGGTACCATTTCACACCAGTCAGAATGGCTGCGATCCAAAAGTCTACAAGCAATAAATTCCAGAGAGGGTGTGGAGAAAAGGGAACCCTGTTACACTGTTGGTGGGAATGCAAACTAGTACAGCCACTATGGAGAACAGTGTGGAGATTCCTTAAAAAACTGGAAATAGAACTGCCTTATGACCCAGCAATCCCACCGCTGGGCATACACGGAGGAAACCGGAATTGAAAGAGACACATGTACCCCAATGTTCATCACAGCACTGTTTATAATAGCCAGGACATGGAGGAAACCTAGATATCCATCAGCAGATGAATGGATAAGAAAGCTGTGGTACATATACACAATGGAGTATTACTCAGCCATTAAAAAGAATACATTTGAATCAGTTCTAATGAGGTGGATGAGTCTGAAGCCTATTATACAGAGTGAAGTAAGTAAAAAAAAACAAAAACAAAAAAACAAAAAACACCAATATAGTATACTAATGCATATATATGGAATTTAGATAACCCTGTATGTGAGACAGCAAAGAGACACATATGTATAGAACAGTATTTTGGACTCTGTAGGAGAGGGAGAGGGTGGGATGATTTGGGAGAATGGTATTGAAACATGTATAATATCATATATGAAATGAGTCATCAGCCCAGGTTCAATGCATGATACTGGATGCTTGGGGCTGGTGCACTGGGATGACCCAGAGGGATGGTACAGGGAGGGAGGAGGAAGAGGGGTTCAGGATGGGGAACACGTGTATACCTGTGGCGGATACATGTTAATGTATGGCAAAACCAATACAATATCGTAAAGTAATTAACCTCCAATTAAAATAAATAAATTTATTAAAAAAAAATCCTCAGATATGCGGATGACACCACCCTTATGGCAGAAAGCAAAGAAGAACTAAAGAGCCTCATGATGAAAGTGAAAGAGGAGAGTGAAAAAGTTGGGTTAAAACTCAGTATTCAGAAAACTAAGATCATGGCATTCAGTCCCATCACTTCATGGGAAATAGATGCAGAAACAGTGGCAACATTGGCTGACTTTATTTTTTGAGGCTCCAAAATCACTGCAGATGGTGACTGCAGCCATGAAATTAAAAGACACTTACTCCTTGGAAGGAAAGTTATTACCAACCTAGACAGAATATTAAAAACAGAGACATTACTTTGTCAACAAAGGTCCTTCTAGTCAAGTCTCTGGTTTTTCCAGTAGTCATATATGGATGTGAGAGTTGGATTATAAAGAAAGCTGAGTGCTGAAGAAATGATGCTTTTGAACTGTGATGTTGGAGAAGACTCTTCACAGTCCCTTGGACTGCAAGGATATCTAACCTGTCCTTCCTAAAGGAAATCAGTCCTGAAAGGAAATCAGTCATTGGAAGGACTGATATTGAAGCTGAAACTCCAATACTTTGGCCACCTGTTGCAAAGAACTGACTCATTTGAAAAGACCTTAATGCTGGAAAAGATTGAAGGTAGCAGGTGAAGGGTATGACAGAGGATGAGATGTTTGGATGGCATCACCGACTCAATGGACATGAATTTGAGTAATCTCCTGGAGTTGATGATGGACAGGGAGATGTGGCATGCTGCATCCATGAGGTTGCAAAGAGTTGCACACAACTGAGCAACTGAACTGAACTGAACTGTACTGAACTTATGGCAGGGACAGAACCACTGAAATTTCTAAACTGTACTATTCTACTTTTCAAAGAGAGGGATGAATGCAAGGGATTTCTGTGTGTTGATTTTATATCCTGCAACTTTACTATATAAAGTCGATTTTGTTGGATATGAGTATTGCTACTCCTGCTTTCTTTTGGTATCTATTTGCATGGAATATCTTTTCCCAGACCTTCACTTTTAGTCTGTATGTGTCCCTTGTTTAGAGGTGAGTCTCTTGTAGGCAGCATATATAGGGGTCTTGTTTTTGTATCCTTCAGCCAGTCTTTGCCTTTTGGTTGGGGCATTCAACCCATTTACGTTTAAGGTAATTATTGATAAATATGATCCTGTTGCCATTTACTTTATTGTTTTGGGTTCGAGTTTATACACCCTTTTTGTGTTTCCTGTCTAGAGAAGATCCTTTAGCATTTGTTGGAGAGCTGGTTTGGTGGTGCTGAATTCTCTCAACTTTTGCTTGTCTGGAAAGCTTTTGATTTTTCCTTCGTATTTGAATGAGATCCTTGCTGGGTACAGTAATCTGGGCTGTAGGTTATTTTCTTTCATCACTTTAAGTATGTTTGCCATTCCCTCCTGGCCTGAAGAGTTTCTATTGAAAGATCTGCAGTTATCCTTATGGAAATCCCCTTATGTGTTATTTGTTGTTTTTCCCTTGCTGCTTTTAATATTGGTTCTTCCTGTTTAATCTTTGTTAATTTGATTAATATGTGTTTTGGGATGTTTCGTCTTGGGTTTATCCTGTCTGGAACTCTCTGGGTTTCTCGGACTTGGGTGATTATTTCCTTCCCCATTTTAGGGAAGTTTTGAGCTATTATCTCCTCAAGTATTTTCTCATGGTCTTTCTTTTTGTCTTCTTCTTCTGGGACTCCTATAATTCGAATGTTGGAGTGTTTCATATTGTCCTGGAGGTCTCTAAGATTGTCCTCATTTCTTTTAATTTGTTTTTCTTTTTCCTCTCTGATTCATTTATTTCTACCATTCTATCTTCTATTTCACTAATCCTATCTTCTGCCTCCGTTATTCTACTATTTGTTGCCTCTAGAGTGTTTCTGATCTCATTCATTGCATTATTCATTATATATTGACTCATTTTTATTTCTTCTAGGTTCTTGTTAAACCTTTCTTGCATCTTCTCAGTCCTTGTCTACAAGCTATTTATCTGTGATTCCATTTTAATTTCAAGATTTTGGATCATTTTCACTATCAGTATTTGGAATTCTTTCTCAGGTAGATTCCCTATCTCTTTCTCTTTTATTTGGTTTGGTGGGCATTTCTCCTATTCCTTTACCTGCTGAGTATTCCTCTGTCTCTTCATCTTGGTTATATTTCTGCATTTGGGGTGGCCTTCCTGTAATCTGGGAATTTGTGGAGTTCTCTTTATTATGGAGTTTTCTCACAGTGGGTGGGGTTGTACCAGTGGCTTGTCAAGGTTTCTTGGTTAGTGAAGAAACCTGGTGAGTGGAGCTGGATTTCTTCTCTCTGGAGCTCTATGAAGTGTCTGGTAATGAGTTATTAGATGTCAGTGGTTTTGGAGTAACTTTGATCTGCCTGTATATTGAAGCTAAGGGGTGTGTTCCTGTGTTGCTGGAGAATTTGCGTGGTATGTCTTGCTCTGGAACTTGTTGGCCCTTGGATGGTGCTTGGTTTCAGTGTAGGTATGGAAGTGTTTGATGAGCTCCTATCGGTTAATGTTCCCTGGATTCAGGAGTTCTCTGATGTTCTCAGGATTTGGACTTAAGCCTCCTGCTTCTGGTTTTCAGTTTTATTTTTACAGTAGCCTCTAGACTTCTCCATCTATACAGGACTGATGATAAAACATCTAGGTTAAAGATGAAAAGTTTCTCCACATTGAGGAACACCCAGAGAGGTTCACAGAGTTACATGGAGAAGAGAAGAGGGAGGGGGTAGTTAGAGGTTACTGGAATGAGATGAGGTGGGATCAAAAGAGGAGAGAGCAAGCTGTCCAGTAATCACTTCCTTATGTACACTCCACACTCTGGACTGCTCAGAGATGTTCACGGATTTATATAGGGAAGAGGAGAGGGGGGAAGTAGACAGAGGTGACCAGGAAGATAAAAGAGGGAAATGAAAAGGAGAGAGACAGATCCAGCCAGCAACCAGTTCCCTAAGTGTTCTCCATTGTCTGGAACACACAGAGATTCACAGAGTTGGGTAGAGAAGAGAAGGGGGAGGGAGGAGACAGAGACAACCTGGTGAAGAAAAAGGAGAGTCCAAAGGAGGAGACAGTGGTCAATCCAGTAATCTAGCTCTCAGGTAAAATTGGGTACTGAAGATTGGGTTTTAAAATGTACAAAATTGACAACAAATACCAAAAAGCAAAGATTAAAAATCTAGAGTAGAGGTTGGATTTTCAAAAATACAATATTAAAGAAAAGAAGAAGAAGAAGTAGAGAAAAAAAAAGTTACAAGAATTATTAAAACAGCAACAACAACCACCACATACACACACACTATATATATATATATATGGCATTTGCTTTAAAAATAGGATTTTTTTTGAAAAGTAATAGTAGGTTATAAAAATAAAAATTAAAGATATATCTGGGGCTTTCTCTGGTGTTGTGGGCAGTGTGGGGTCACTTCCAAGGCAGTTCCCTATGTTCAGCTTCTTCTGTTTGCAGGTCTCTTCTATGTCTGATTTCCACCCTGACACAAGGAGGGCGGTGGTGGACACTTTTTTTTAATTTTTAGGTTCACGTGTTCAGTCGTGCTGTGGGAAGGGAGGGATGCTGCAAACAAATAACACTAGCGTGTGCCCGCAGTGTCTCAGCCCCGTTGGGCCTGCCCCTGCTCACAGCGCACACCGTTCAGGCTCTATGTTGCTCTGCCAGGAACCGTCTGAGGCCGGCCCTAGGCTGCATGCACCTCCCCGGTCTAAGCCACTCAGGCTTGGCTCTCAGGTAGCCCTCAGAGGCACAGATTAGGTTGGGCCTGTGTTTTGTGCTCTTCCCAGGTCTGAGTAGCTCAGGTGTTTGGTGAGCACGGTCGCTGTGACTTATCTCCTTTCCTGTCCCTGCTGCTCAGTTTTCTGGGTGTATCGCTGGCTCCCCTTCTCAGGTGGATGGTGACTGTTCAGAACCCCAAGAAGTCTTAGCAAAGAAGCCGGCTTGCAGTTTGGTAGGTAATGCCTCTCCAGGGCTGTGATTGCCCCCTTCCAGCCCTTCCAGCTCTGGCTGCCTGTCACCGGAGGGGGATGGTCTGTAGCCGGCTAATTCTGTTCTGTCCTTTGTTCTGTGTGTGTTCCTGGTGGTGTCTTATGTTCGAGCTTTTCACATGGTAGCTATCCCGCAGTCTGGTTTGCTAGCCCAAGTTAGTTTGCTCTGGTTACACTCAGGACATTCCAGCCCAATTCTTAAAAAGCACTGCAGCCCGTGCCTCCCTGCCCAGCCCCCACTTGCTAGTGGCGGATGCAGGCATCTGGGCTGCTTCTCCACTGGGGGAGTTACCATTGGGCTCGTAATCTGTTGGTTTTAATTATTTCTTTATTTTTCTTCCCTGATGTTGCCCTCTGTGCTTCCACAGCTCGCCACGGACTCTGCAGCGAGAGTGTTTCCTGGTGTTTGGAAACTTCTCTCTTTTTAAGACTCCTTTCCCGGGATGGGACACCCTTCCTGGGACAGAGCTCCTTCCCTACCTCCTTTGTCTTGTTTTTTGTCTTTTATATTTTTCCTACCTGTTTTTGAAGACAATGATCTGCTTTTCTGGATGCCTGATGTCCTCTGCCAGCATTCAGAACTTGTTTTGTGGAATTTACTCAGCGTTGAAATGTTCTTTTGATGAATTTTTGAGGGAGAAAGTGGTCTCCCCGTCCTATTCCTCTGCCATCTTAGGACCGCCCCTCTATTATTATTTTAATATAAATTTGTTTGTTTTAATTGGAGGCTAATTACCTTAAAATATTGTATTGGTTTTGCCATATGTTGACCTGAATCTGCCACGGGTGTACATGTGTTCCCCATCCTGGACGCCCCTCCCTCCTCCCTCCTCATCCCATCCCTCTGGGTCATCCCAGCCCCTAACACTCAGTCTCATGCATCTAATCTGGACTGGTGATCCATTCCACATATGATAATATACATGTTTCAAAGCCATTCTCCCAAATCATCCCACCCTCACGCTATTCCACAGAGTCCAAAAGACTGTTCTATACATCTGTGTCTCTTTTCCTGTCTCGCATATAGGGTTATCATTAGCAAATTTCCAAATTCCATATATATGTGTTAGTATACTCTATTGGTGTTTTCCTTTCTGGCTTACTTCATTCTGTATAATAGGCTCCAGTTTAATCCACCTCATTAGAACTGATTCAAATGTATTCTTTTTAATGGCTGAATAATATTCCATTGTGTATATGTACCACAGCTTTCTTATCCATTCATCTCCTGATGGATCTCTACATTGCTTCCATGTCCTGGCTATTGTAAACAGTGCTGCGATGGACATTGGGGTACACGTGTCTCTTTCAGTTCTGGTTTCCTTGGTGTGTATGCCCAGCAGTGGGATCAGTGGGTCATATGGCAGTTCTATTTCTAGTTTTTAAAGGAATGTCCACACTGTTCTCCCATAGTGGTTGTACTAGTTTGCATTTCCACCAACAGTGTAAGAGGGTTCCCTTTTCTCCACACCCTCTCCAGCGTTTATTGTTTATAGACTTTTGTATAGCAGCCATTCTGATTGGTCTGAAATGGTACCTCACTGTGGTTTTGATTTGCAATTCTGTAATAATGAATGATGTTGAGCATCTTTTCATGTGTTTTTTAGCCATCTGTATGTCTTCTTGGAGAAATGTCTATTTAGTTCTTTGGCTCATTTTTTGATTGGGCTATTTATTTTTCTGGAATTGAGCTGTAGGAGTTGCTTGTATATTTTTGAGATTAATTCTTTGTCAGTTGCTTCGTTTGCTATTATTTTCTCCCATTCTGAAGGCTGTCTTTACACCTTGCTTATAGTTTCCTTTGTTGTGAAAAAGCTTTTAAATTTAATTAGGTCCCATTTGTTTATCTTTTCTTTTATTTCCATTACTCTAGGAGGTGGGTCTTTGAGGATCCTGCTGTGATTTATGTCGGAGAGTGTTTTGCCTATGTTCTCCTCTAAGAGTTTTATAGTTTCTGGTCTTACGTTTAGATCTTTAATCCATTTTGAGTTTATTTTTGTGTATGGTGTTAGAAAGTGTTCTAGATTCATTGTTTTATGAGTGGTTGACCAGTTTTCTCAGCATCACTTGTTGAAGAGATTGTCTTTAATCCATTGTATATTCTTCCCTCCTTTGTCAAAGATAAGGTGTCCATCGGTGTGTGGATTTATCTCTGGGCTTTCTATTTTGTTCCATTGATATATATTTCTGTCTTTGTGCCAGTCCCATACTGTCTTGATGACTGTGGCTTTGTAGTAGAGCCTGAAGTCAGGCAAGTTGATTCCTCCAGTTCCGTTCTTCTTTCTCAAGATTGTTTTGGCTATTTGAGATTTTTTGTATTTCCATACAAATTGAGAAATTATTCATTCTAGCTCTGTGAAAAATACTGCTGGTAGCCTGATAGGGATTGCATTGAATCTGTAGATTGCTTTGGGTATATACTCATTTTCACTATATTGATTTTCCAACCCATGAACACTGTATATTTCTCCATCTATTAGTGTCTGCTTTGATTTCTTTCACCCGTGTTTTATAGTTTTCTATGTATAGGTCTTTAGTTTCTTTTGGTAGATATACTCCTAAGTATTTTATTCTTTTTGTTGCAATGGTGAATGGGATTGTTTCCTTAATTTCATTTTCTGTTTTCTTATTGTTAGTGTACAAGAATGCAAGGGATTTCTGTGTGTTAATTTTGTATTCTGCAACATTACTATATTCATTGATTAGCTCTAGTAATTTTCTGGTGGAGTCTTTAGGATTTTCTATGTAGAGAATCAAGGTGGTCCTAAGATGGCGGAGGAATAGGACTAGGAGAACACTTTCTCCCCAAAATATTCTTAAAAAGGACATTTAAACGCTGAGTAAATTCCACAAAACAACTTCTGAAGGCTGGCAGAGGACATCAGGCACCCAAAAGAGCAGCCCATTGTCTTCGAAGGGAGATGTTTTATCAACGGTGCTGTATAGATGGTGAAGTCTTGAGGCTACTGTAAAAATAAGACTAAAAATCAGAAGCTGGAGGCTTAAGTCCAAGTCCTGAGAACACCAGAGAACTCCTGACTCCAGGGAACATTAATCAACAGGAGCTCATGAATCGCCTCCATACCTACACTGAAACCAAGCACCACCCAAGGGCCAAAAAGTTTCAGAGCAAGACATACCATGTAAATTCTCCAGCAACACAGGAACACAGCCCTGAGCTTCAATATACAGGCTGCCCAAAGTCACTCCAAACCCATTGACATCTCTCATAACTCATTACTGAACACTTCATTGCACTCCAGAGAAAAGAAATCCAGCTCCACCCACAAGAACACCAACACAAGCTTCCCTAACCAGGAAACCTTGACAAGTCATGCATACAACCCCACCCACAGTGAGGAAACTCCACAATAAAGAGAAATCCACAAACTGCCAGAATACATAAAGGCCACCCCAAACAGAGCAATATAAGCAGGATGAAAAGACAAAGGAATACTCAGTAGGTAAAGTGAAATGAAGTGGCTCAGTCGTGTCCAACTCTTTGCGACCCCATGGACTATAGCCTACCAGGCTCCTCTGTCCCTGGGATTCTCAAGGCAGGAATACTGGAGTGGGTTGCCATATCCTTTTCCAAGAGATCTTCCCAACCCAAGGATCGAATCTGGGTCTCCCATATTGCAGGCAGACGCTTTACCATCTGAGCCATCGGGGAAGTCCAAGGAATAGGATAAATGCCAACCAAGCCAAACAAAGAGGAAGAGATAGGGAATCTACCTGAGAAAGAATTCCGAATAATGATAGTGAAAATGATCCAAAATCTTGAAATCAAAGTGGAATCACAGATAAATAGCCTGGAGACAAGGATTGAAAAGATGCAAGAAAGGTTTAACAAGAGCCTATAAGAAATAAAAGAGTCAGTATATAATTAATAATGCAACAAATGAGATAAAAAACACTCTGGAGGGGAAAATAAATGGATCTTCTCTAGACAGGAAACACAGAAAGGGTGTATACATTCGAACCCAAAACAATAAAGTAAATGGCCACGGGATCATACTTATCATTAATTCCTTTAAAAGTAAATGGATTGAATGCCCTAACCTAAAGGCAAAGACTGGCTGAATGGATACAAAACAAGACCCCTATATATGCTGTCTACAAGAGACCCACCTCAAAACAGGGGACACATACAGACTGAAAGTGAAGGGCTGGAAAAGATATTCCATGCAAATAGAGACCAAAAGAACGCAGGAGTAGCAATACTCATATTATATAAAATAGACTTTAAAACAAAGGCTGTGAAAAGAGACAAAGAAGGACACTACATAATGATCAAAGGATCAATCCAAGAAGAAGATATAACAATTATAAATATATATGTACCCAACATAGGAGCACCACTATACGTAAGACAAATTATGAAAGGGGATTTTCTATGTAGAGGATCATGTCATCTGCAAACAGTGAGTTTTACTTCTTCTTTTCCAGTCTGAATTCCTTTTATTTCTTTTTCTACTCTGATTGCCATGGCCCAAACTTCCAAAACTATGTTGAATAGTAGTGGTGAGAGTGGGCACCCTTGTCTTGTTCCTGACTTTATGGGAAATGCTTTCAATTGTTCACCATTGAGGATAATGTTTGCTGTGGGTTTGACATATATAGCTTTTATTATGTTGAGGTATGTTCCTTCTATTCCTGCCTTCTGGAGGGTTTTTATCATAAATGGATGTTGGGTTTTGTCAAAGGCTTTCTCTGCATTTATTGAGATAATCATATAATATTTATCTTTCAATTTGATAACGTGATATATTACACTGATTGATTTGTGGATATGAAAAGAATCCTTGCATCCCTGGGATAAAGCCCAGTTGGTCATGATGTATGATCTTTTTAACAAGTTGTTGGATTGTGTTTGATAGAATTTTGTTAAGGATTTTTGCATCTATGTTCATCAGTGATATTGGCCAGTAGTTTTTTTTTTTTTTCGTGGCATCTTTGTCTGGTTTTGGTATTAGGGTGATGGTGGCCTCATAGAATGAGTTTGGAAGTTTACCTTCCTCTGCAATTTTCTGGAAGAGTTTGAGTAGGATAAGTGTTAGCTCTTCTCTAAAATTTTGGAGAATTCAGCTGTGAAGCCATCTGGTACCAAGCTTTTTTTGCTGGAAGATTTCTGACTACAGTTTCAATTTCTGTGCTTGTGATTAGTCTGTTAAGATTTTCTATTTCTTCCTGGTTCAGTTTTGGAAAGTTGTACTTTTCTAAGAATTTGTCCATTTCTTCCAAATTGTCCATTTTACTGTCATACAGTTGCTGATAGTAGTCTCCTATGATCCTTTGTATTTCTGTGTTGTCTGTTGTGATTTCTCCACTTTCATTTCCAATTTTGTTGATTTGATTTTTCTCTCTTTGTTTCTTGATGAGTCTGGCTCATCTTGATGAGTTTGTCAATTTTATTTATTTTCTCAAAGAAGTAGCTTTTAGTTTTGCTGATTTTTGCTATGGTTTCCTTTATTTCTTTTTCATTTATTTCTGCCCTAATTTAAGATTCCTTTCAAATTAAATTAAATTAAATTAAATTATTAACCCTGGGGTTCTTTATTTCTTCCTTTTCTAGTTGCTTTAGGTATAGAGTTAGGTTATTTATTTGACGTTTTTCTTATTTCTTGAAGTAAGCCTGTATTGCTATAAACTTTCCCCTTAGCATAGTTTTTACAGTGTCCCATAGGTTTTGGGTTGTTGTGTTTTCATTTTCATTCGTTTCTATGTGTATTTTGATTTCTTTTTTTATTTCTTCTGTGATTTGTTGGTTATTCAGCAGCGTGCTGTTAAGCCTCCATATGTCGGAATTTTTAATAGCTTTTCTCCTGTAATTGACATCTAATCTTACTGCATTGTGGCCAGAAAAGATGCTTGGAGGATTTCAATTTTTTGAATTTACCAAGGCTAGATTTATGGCCCAGGATGTCATCTATCCTAGGGAAGGTTCCATGTGCACTTGAGAAAAAGGTGAAATTCATTGTTTTGGGGTGAAATGTCCTATAGACATCAATTAGGTCTAACTGGCCTATTATATCTTTTAAAGTTTGAGTTTTCTTGTTAATTTTCTGTTCAGTTGATCTATCCATACGTTTGCATGGGGTGTTAAAATCTCCCACTATTGTGTTATTGTTAATTTCCCCTTTCATACTTGTTAGCATTTGCCTTACATATTGTGGTGCTCCTATGTTGGGTGCATATATATACATATATATAAAATTATATCTTCTTCTTGGATTGATCCTTTGATTATTGTTTAGTGTCCTTCTTTGTCTCTTTTCACAGTCTTTAGTTTAAAGTCTATTTTACCTGATATGAGTACTGCTAATCCTGCTTTCTTTTGGTCTCTATTTGCGTGGAATATCTTTTTCCAGCCCTTCACTTTCAGTCTGTATGTGGCCCCTGTTTTGAGGTGGGTCTCTTGTAAACAGCATATATAGGGGTCTTGTTTTTGTATCCATTCAGCCAGTCTTTGTCTCTTGGTTGGGGCATTCAACCCATTTACATTTAAGGTAATTATTGATAAGTATGGTCCTATTGCCATTTACTTTATTGTTTTCGGTTCGAGTTTATACACCCTTTCTGTGTTTCATGTCTAGAGAAGATCCTTTAGCATTTGTTGGAGAGCTGGTTTGGTGATGTTGAATTCTCTGAGCTTTTGCTTGTCTGTAAGCTTTGATTTCTCCTTCATATGTGAATGAGATCCTTGCTGGGTACTTAATCTGGGTTGTAGTTTTTCTCTTTTATCACTTTAAGTATGTCCTGCCATTACCTTCTGGCCTGAAAAGTTTCTAATGAAAGATCAGCTGTTATCCTGATGGGAATCCCCTTGTGTGTTATTTGTTGTTTTTCGCTTGCTGCTTTTAATATTTGTTCTTTGTGTTTGATCTTTGATAATTTGATTAATATGTGTCTTGGGGTGTTTTGCGTTGGGCTTATTCTGTTTGGGACTCTTTGGGTTTCTTGGACTTGGGTGATTATTTCATTCCCCATTTTAGGGCATTTTTCAACTATTATCTCCTCAAGTATTTTTTCATGTTTGTTTGTTTGTTTGTTTGTTTGTCTTCCTCTTCTGGGACTCCTATGATTCGAATGTTGGGGCATTTAACATTGTCCCAGAGTTCTCGAGGTTTCTTCATTTCTTTTAATTCTTTTTTCTTTTTCCTCTCTGACTCATTTATTTCTACCATTCTATCTTATACCTCACTTTACTATCTTCTGCCTTCATTATTCAACTGTTGGTTCCCTCCAGAGTGCTTTTGATCTCATTTATTGCATTATTCATTATATATTGACTCTTTTTTGTTTCTTCTAAGTCCTTGTTAAACATTTCTCGCATGTTCTTAATCCTTGTCTCCAGGCTATTTATCTGTAACTCCATTTTGTTTTCAAGATTTTGGATCACTTTCACTATCATTATTCTGAATTCTTTTTCAGGTAGATTCCCTATCTCTTTTTTGTTTGGTTTGGTGTGCATTTATCCTGTTCCTTTACCTGCTGGGTATTTATCTGCCTTTTCATCCTGTTTATATTGCTGTGTTTGGGGTGGCCTCTCTGTATTCTGGCAGTTTGTGATTCCTCTTTATTGTGGAGGTTCCTCGCTGTGGGTGAGGTTGGATGGGTGGCTTGTCAAGGTTTCCTGGTTAGGGAAGCTTGTGTCGGTGTTCTGGTGAAGGGAGCTGGGTTTCGTTTCTCTGGAGTGCAATGAAGTGTCCAGTAGTGAGTTTTGAGATGTCAGTGGGTTTGGTGTGACTTTGGGAAGCTGTGTATTGAAGCTCAGAGCTATGTTCCCATGTTAGTGGAGAATTTGTATGGTATGTTTTGCTCTGGAACTTGTGGGCTCTTGGGTTCTGCTTGGTTTCAGTGTAGGTATGGAAGCATTTGATGAGCTCTTATCGATTAATATTCCCTGGAGTCAGGAGTTCTCTGGTATTCTCAGGTTTTGGACTTAAGCCTCCTGCTTCCAGGTTTTCAGTCTTATTCTTATAGTAGCCTCAAGACTTCTCCATCTATACAGATGCGCCAATGATCAAACATCTAGGTTAATGATGAAAATTTTCTCCACAGTGAGTGACAACTGGAGAGTTACACAGAGTTTCATGGAGAAGAGAAGAGGGAAGAGGGAGATAGTGGTGACGAGGTGAGAAGAGGGGAATCAAAAGGAGAGAGAGCAAGCTAGCCAGTAATCACTCCCCTAAGTGCTCTCCACATCTGGATCCCTCAGAGATGTTCATGGAGTTACACAGAGAAGAGAAAAGGGAGGCAGGAGACAGAGGTAACCAGGAGGATAAAAGGGGGAATCAAAAGGAGAGACACAGATCCAGCCAGTAATCAGTTCCCTAAGTATTCTCCACATCCCACAACACACAAAGAGATTCACAGAGTTGGTTAGAGAAGAGAAGGGCGAGGGAGGAGATAGAGGTGACCTGGTGGAGAAAAAGAATAGTCAAAAGGGGGAGAGAGCAAGCAAGCCAATAATCTCACTCCCAAGTAAAAATGGGTAATGAAGACTGAGTTCTTAAAGGTACACAAGTGATAAATACCAATAAGCAAAGATTAAAAATCTAGAGTAGAGGTTAGATTCTCAAAAACACAATATTAAAAAAACCCAAATTCAGAAAAATTATAAAATATATATATGAAGCTTTCTTTAAAAATAGGGTCCTTTTTTGCAAGGTAATAGTAGGTTATAACGGAGAAGGCACTGGCACCCCACTCCAGTACTCTTGCCTGGAAAATCCCATGGATAGAGGAGCCTGGTAGCCTGCAGTTCATGGGATTGCTAAGAGTCAGACACGACTAAGCGACTTCACTTTCTCTTTTCACTTTCATGCTTTGGAGAAGGGAATGGCAACCCACTCCAGTGTTCTTGCCTGGAGAATCCCAGGGACAGTGGAGCCTGGTGGGCTGCCGTCTATGGGGTCGCACAGAGTTGGACACGACTGAAGCGACTTAGCAGCAGCAGCAGTAGCAGTAGGTTATAAAAATGAAAATCAAAGGAGTAATATAGGACTGAAAAACATTAAAATGACAATAGTAAAAATATATCTAGGAATTTCTCTGGAGCTGTTGCAGACATTGTGGGGTCAGTTCATTTTCAGATAGTTCCTTGATCCAGCTTATACTTCTCAAGATCTATAGGCCCCTTCCAATGTAGTCAGTGCTAACTACAGGGTTTTAATCTGTTGCACCTGTCACTTCCAAAGCAGTTCCCTCTGTTTATTTAGCTTCTTCTGTTTGATGGTCTCTTCAGAGTCTAATTTCTGCCCTGACACAAGGGGACGATGGTGATCACTTTTTTAGGCTCACTTGTTCAGTCGTGCTGTGGGGAGGGAGGAACACTGCAAGCAAATATCACTGGAGTGTGTGGGGAGTGCTCACAGTGTTTCAGCCGCACTGGGTTTGCCCCTGCTCACAGTATGTGTGCTTTCATGGTCTACACTTCTCAGGCTCTAGGTTGCTCTGCCAGGAACTGTCTGATGCATGCCCTGGGTTGCGTGCACTTCCCAAGTCTAAGCTGCTCAGGCTCAGGTTCTTGGGTACTCCACAAAAGCGCAGACTCAGTTGGGCCTGCGTTTTGTGCCCTTCATAGGTCCGAGTAGCTCAGGTGACCAGGTGCTTGGTGAGCGTGGTCACCGCCAGGTGAGGGGTGCATCTTATCACCTCCCCTGTCTCAGCTGCTCAGTTTTCTGGGTGTACAACAGGCGCGCCTTCTCAGGTGTGCCGTGTGTCTCTTCTGGGAGCTGATCTCTGGCTGTGACCCTCCCAGCAGATGTCAACTGTCCAGAATCTCAAGAAGTCTTAGTTAGCAATGAAGCCTACTTGCAGTTTGGCAGAGGATGCCTCTCTGGGGCTGTGATTGCCCTCTTCTGGCTCTGGCTGCCCCCGCCTGCCTGTCTCTGGCAGGGGATGGGCCGGTCCGCAGCTGGCTAGCTCTGCTCAGTCCTTTATTCTGTGACCAGGGCTGGCAGTGTCTTAGGTTAGGGCTTTTCATGGGATAGTTCTTTCTCTCTCTCTTCTCTCTCTCTTTCTTCTCTCTCTCTCTCTGGCTATCCCACAGTCCTGGTTGCCATCTCAAGTTAGTTCCCTTGGGGCTTTCAGGCCCAGTCTTTACCCTAAACAATGCAGCCCGTGCCTCCCTGTCCAGCCCCTGCTTGCTAGTGGCAGATGAGTCTGGGCTGCTTCTCCACTGGGTGTTGCCATTAGACATGTAATCTGTGGGTTTTAATTCTTTATTTATTTATTTTACCTCCCAGTTATGTTGCCCTCTGAGATTCCAAGATTCGTCACAGACCCGCCAGTGGGAGTGTTTCCTGTTTTCTCTCTCTCTTTTAAAAATTTTTATTTTTACTTTATTTTACTTTACAATACTGTATTGATTTTGCCATAAATTGACATGAATCTGCCACGGGTGTACATGAGTTCCCAATCCTGAACCCCCCTCCCACCTCCCACCCCATATCATCTCTGGATCATCCCCATGCACCAGCCCCAAGCATCCTGTATCTTGGGAAGGGCACAAAACTGAGGGCTACCTGGTTTCTTTCTTTTTAAAGACACTTTTCCCGGGACAGATCTCCATCCCTACCTTTTTGTCTCTCTTTTATCACTTATATTTTGTCCTACCTCCTTTCAAAGACAATGGGTTGCCTTTCTGGGTGCCTGATGTCCTCTGCCAGCATTCAGAAGTTTTTTTGTGGGATTTGCTCAGCGTTCAAATATTCTTTTGATGAATTTGTGGGGAGAAAGTGGTCTCCCATCCTATTCCTCCACCATCTTAGGACCCTCAAGACATTACTCGTAATAAATTCTTCTTAATTCTGTGATACTCGATCAAATAAAGGGAATTTTAAAATATTTTTGATCCAAAGATAGGAAAATGGTGGGAAGGAAAAAATAAAAACTGTCTATATATAAGACTGAGAATAAAGCTTAAAAAGAGACTTCCTAAAATTCTATAAAGATACTGAATTCAAACAAGGAAAAAAATGGAAATCCTAAAAAATAAGTGGAAGGGGCAAATTTTATTTCACAATGATCAAAGAACAACTTCTGGTTTTGATACTTTGAGTCATGCAATCCAGAGCACTAGTATAATTGGTCTTTTATACTTGGCATCAAATACAATCTCTTTAGACCCTCTTTTAAATCTCGGTTTCTCAGACTGTAGATGAAAGGGTTTAGCAGGGTGTGACCACAGTGTACATCACTGAGGCGACTGTACTTGAATGTGAGCTGTGGGAAGCAGCAGAGCTAAGGAACACTCCTACCGCTGTAAAATAAAACAGGAAGACAATTGAGAGGTGGGACACACAGGTGGAAAATGCTTTATACTTCCCCTGAGCTGATGTGATTTTACATACGCAGGAAACTATTTTAGAATATGAGTAAAGGATACCAGCAAAAGGACCAACACCCATAAGGACAGCTGAAAAATACATCACTATGTTATTAAGAAAGTTGTCAGAACTGGCAAGTTGTACCATCTGACTGAGTTCACAGAAAAGTGGGGGATTTGTACAACTGGGCAGAAGGACAATCGCAACACCATTAAACTGTGTATCAAGGAATACAAGGCAATCAGCACCCAGGATATCAGAACCAGCAATACACAGAGCTGGGGGCTCATGATGACCATGTAGTGCAGGGGGTGGCAGATGGCCACATACCGATCATAGGCCATCACACTCAGGAGAATGTCATCTAATCCTGCAAAGAGAATGTAAAAATACATCTGGGTGATGCAGCCTTCATAGGTTATGACTTTGCTCTGTGTCTGGATGTTCCACAGCATCTTTGGGATGGTGGTGGAGGTGAAACACATGTCTACAAAGGACAGATTGGAGAGGAGGAAATACATAGGGGTGTGGAGGTGGGAGTCTGAGCTGACGGCCAGGATGATGAGCAGGTTTCCAAATACAGTGATTAGGTACATGGAGAGGAAAAGCCCAAATATGAGAGGCCGTAGTTCTTGTTCTTCTGAAAGTCCCAGAAGAAGAAACTCTGAAATTCGTGTATTATTCCCTGGTTCCATGGGGTGGAGGTGACTACCAGGAAAAAGGAAAACAACATGACTAGTTTGCACACAAACTGGCATAGTTCACATAGCTGAAATACCGCAATTTCTATTTAGCCCTCAAGTAATTGATCTTAATACCTTATTTATAGAAAAGTTCTCTTCCAAAGTATACTCCATTTCATCTCTGACAAAGTTTTTTGTCCCATTCTCATCACATTGGCAAAGAGCTCATATATTCTAGAGTTCTAATGAGGTATTTCTTCATTTATTTGAGAAAGACATATTTAATGCTGACCCAGTAGAAAGTGTGGACTTCCCTGGTGGCTCAGAGGTTAAACTATCTGCCTCCAGTGCAGGAGACCTGTATTCGATCCCTGGGTCGGGAAGATCCCCTGGAGAAGGAAATGGCAATCCACTCCAGTATTCTTGCCTGGAAAATCCCATGGAGGGAGAAGCCTAGTAGGTTACAATCCACGGGGTCACAAAGAGTCAGACATGACTGAGCGACTTCACCTTCACCTTCAGTAGAAAGTGCTGAAAAATAAACCTCTCCCAATCCAAGGATGGTGAATGAGGATATTTCAATAAAACATGATAGACTATGTCAGAATGTGCTATGAAGAAAACAAATCCAGGTATAAAGGAGAGAGTGGTAGGGGGTGTTATTTTGTCCTGAGTTTTCAGGGAAGAGCTTCAAACTAGGTGATGTTTGAAGATTCCTCAAGAGAGAGAGAAGAAGCCTTTGTGATGTCAGAAGAAGTGTGTGCCTGGCAGAGGGAGCTGCCACTGCTAAGAACCTGACAAAAATGCTTGTTCCACATGTTCAAGTGCAAACAAGGAAGCCAGTGGGGCGAAGGAATAAGCAGGAGGGGGAGTGATTAGAGATGTTGTCAAGGATGCTGAGGAACAAGGTGGCCTTCCTGCTACAGCTGAACCTTCAGCACATAGAGAATCCCTCCTTCCATGTGGTTCCTTGCACTTAATGAATTTAGTTTAAAATCATCCTGTGAATTATGTCAGTTTCCCTACCTAATTCCATCTATTGACCAACTTCTGACCTCTGTATTATAAGTCATCTTAACATATGAGTACAGATGCCTCTGCTTTAATGCCAAAGAATGCTCAATCTACCCCACAATTGCACTCATTTCACACACTAGTAAAGTAATGCTCAAAATTTTCCAAGCCAGACTTCAGCAATACGTGAACCGTGAACTTCCTGATGTTCAAGCTGGTTTTAGAAAAGGCAGAGGAACCAGAGATCAAATTGCCAACATCTGCTGGATCATCAAAATAGCAAGAGAGTTCCAGAAAAACATCCATTTCTGCTTTATTGACTATGCCAAAGCCTTTGACTGTGTGGATCACAATAAACTGTGGAAAATTCTGAAAGAGATGGGAATATCAGACTATCTGACCTGACTCTTAAGAAACCTATATGCAGGTCAGGAAGTAACAGTTAGAACTGGACATGGAACAACAGACTGGTTCCAAATAGGAAAAGGAGTACATCAAGGCTGTATCTTGTCACCCTGCTTATTTAACTTCTATGCAGAGTACATCATGAGAAATGCTGGACTGGAAGAAGCACAAGCTGGAATCAAGGTTGCCAGGAGAAATTTCAATAACCTCAGATATGCAGATGACACCACCCTTATGGCAGAAGGTGAAGAGGAGCTAAAAAGCCTCTTGATGAAAGTGAAAGAGGAGAGTGAAAAAGTTGGCTTAAAGCTCAACATTCAGAAAATGAAGATCATGGCATCTGGTCTCATCACTTCAAGGGAAATAAATGGGGAAACAGTGGAAACAGTGTCAGACTTTATTTTTTGGGGCTCCGAAATCACTGCAGATGGTGATTGCAGTCATGAAATTAAAAGATGCTTACTCCTTGGAAAAAAATTATGACCAACTTAGATAGCATATCCAAAAGCAGAGACATTACTTTGCCGACTAAGGTCCGTCTAGTCAAGGCTATGGTTTTTCCAGTAGTCATGTATGGATGTGAGAGTTGGACTGTGCGAAGGCTGAGTGCTGAAAAATTAATGTTTTTGAACTGTGGTGTCTTAGAAGACTCTTGAGAGTCCCTTGGACTGCAAAGAGATCCAACCAGTCCATTCTGAAGGAGATCAGCCCTGGGTGTTCTTTGGAAGGAATGATGCTAAGGCTAAAATTCCAGTACTTTGGCCACCTCATGCAAAGAGTTGATTCATTGGAAAAGACTCTGATGTTGGGAGGGATTGGGGGCAGTAGAAGGGGATGACAGAGGATGAGATGGCTGGATGGCATCACTGACTCGATGGACGTGAGTCTGAGTGAACTCTGGGAGTTGGTGATGGACAGGGAGACCTGGTGTGCTGCGATTCATGGGGTCGCAAAGAGTCGGATACGACTGAGCGACTGAACTGAACTGAACTGAACTGAACAGATGCCTCTGCTTTAAGATCTGGTCTCTCTTCACAAGGCACAGGCACGCACGCACACACACACACACACACACACACACACACACACACACACACGATGTTTCTGGTTTGTATTACTATCATGAACTGGTCACCCAGATCCACCATCGTTAGGTCGTGAATGGCTAGCACATCGAGCTTGTCAGATCAAATTATTATTCTCTAAAAGAATGTATAACTTTTACCCAGAAGTTCCAGGATTTTTTTTTTAATTTATGGTGTTTTTTATTGAAGCATAATAGCTTTACAGAATTTTGTTGTTTTCTATCAAACCTCAAAATGAATAAGCCATAGGTATACATTTATCCCATCCCTTCTGAACCTCCCTCCTATCTCCCTATGCATCCCACCCCCAAATTCCAGTTTATAAACGTCGTATAGAACAATAGATTGTTGGTAAGGCCAATTTCTTCTCGGTATTTAGAGAAGAATGAAAAGTGTGAGAGAGAAAGAAAAAAGTGAAATGAAATGGACATAGGCAAATTAAGAGGGAAAATATGCAATAAACTCAAATGGCCTCTGAGACAATCCATCAACGAAAAGTTTCCTTGCTTCACCAATATTCCAATTCCAGTGGCATCTCCTTGATGCCCAAGAAATAATAATAAAGAAAAAAATTTTTCCAAGGACATAAACAGGGATATATTCACGATGTGATATATATTACAGTTTAAATATCTCAAGAGAATAAGAAAATGGAACATAAACTACCAATTCAAAATCAGAAATAAATGAAATATAATAAAAGTTGGATATATTTTATATGAAGAAGCAGAATACTGCTTTTTCTTGAGGAGTTTTCCTATTTGTTTACTTCAGTTCATTAATAAGATTATTAGACTTATTGTCTACTTTTACTGAAAGTCTTTTATGTCTCCTATTCCTTCTCACGGGGCTCCCTTGGTGGCTCTTAAGTAAAAAATCGGCCTGCAATCCAGGAAGACAAGGTTCAATCCCTTCATCAGGAAGATTCCCTGGAGAAGGCAATGGCACCCCACTCCAGTACTCTTGCCTGGAAAATCTCATGGACAGAGAAGCCTGGTAGGCTGTAGTCCATGGGGTCGCTAAGAGTCGGATATGACTGAGGGACTTCACTTTCACTTTTCACTTTCATGCATTGGAGAAGGAAATGGCAACCCACTCCAGTGTTCTTGCCTGGAGAATCCCAGTGATGGGGGAGCCTAGTGGGCTGCCATCTCTGGGGTCGCACAGAGTCGGACACGACTGAGCGACTTCACTTTCCAGTATTCTGGCCTGGGAAATTTCATAGACAGAGGAGCTGGGTGGGCAACAGTTCATGGGGTCACAAAAGGATCAGATATAACTTAGCAACTAAACCACCACGACCATTCCTTCTAACTGAACTTCCTCTATTACCATTTGTCAACATTGACGAATGAAGGGTTCACTTTATTTTTAGACCTAAATAGATACACTAATATTAGGAAAGCCAGAAAATAACAGCAGTGACCTCTGGCCTCTGGACTATGCTAAATTGGTCCTCAGTGACATCAGGTGCATGCTCCTGGATTCCATCCTCTTTGACCTTCTCCTGAAATGTGTGAAATGTGGAGCTCTCACCTGCCTGCAGACTGAGAGAAAAGGCTTTCGCTGTAGAGATCCAAGTTCCATTCTAAATTATTAATGATGCAGACCGAATTTTTTTACCTAAACAAGACAACAGGAGGGGATAAAAATCAAGCATTGGCTCCCAGACAGATTCAGGAATCTAAATTAAGGACTAGGTCCTCACCAACCAAAGTGGCACAGGCTGAGGGACTGTAGCAGAGGAGATATTTCCAGCTTCTTGTGTCAGCTCACAAGGCTTCTCTGGCGGCTCAGTGATAAAGAATCCACCTGCAATGCAGGAGTCGCAGGAGATGGGGGCTTGATCCCTGGGACATGAAAATCCCCTGGGGGACTGCATGGCAACCCACTCCAGTGTTCCTGCCTGGAGAATCCCATGGACAGTGTTGCCTAGATGGCTACAGCCCGTGGGGTCTCAAAGAGTTGGACAGGACTGAAGGGACTTAGCAAGCATGCACACATGTCAGCTAATTGGGTCTATTTTCCTTTTGTTACTCCAGCCTCCAATACATGATTTCCCTTGGGGACACCAGGCTGGACACAAAGCAGTTATCTTTCTGTTGATTCTCTGTTGCTATGTGATTGCATTATAAGTGAGTGATTCAGTTTTTATCATCCCTTTCCCTTTAATTCTCCTGCTTTCAAAGCACTAAGGCTCCAGAACCTCATCACATCCCTGAGATCTAATTCTTTTTTAAACTATAACACTGAGGATTTGTCTTGATGAGGTCCCTACAGTCTCCAAAGCTTTGATTTGTGGTAGAGTTTTAAAAAAAAAACAACAACAGCAACAACAACAAAAAAAACCTACTGAAAATTTTAAAACTACTATTTCCCTCTTTGGAATTGGGGATAACCTTGCTCCTTCAGTATAAAAGTGTGGGTATTATACTCCCTGGATTCATACTAGTTTTTCCAAGCCAATTACAAGTTTCTCAGTTATATCAGAAATCAACAGCTGCCCTTTAGTCTCTCATTATAAAATGTTTATAACTATAAGAAAAATATTTATATGTTGATATGATAAATGAAAATCACTCAGTCGTGTCGGACTCTTTGCCCCACATGGACTATACAGTCCATGAAATTCTGCAGGCAAGAATCCTGGATTGGGTAGCCATTCCCTTCTCCAGGGCATCTTCCCACCCCAGGGATCAAACACAGCTCTCCCGCATTGCAGGCAGATTATTTACTGGCTGAGCCACAAGGGAAGCCCAGGAATACTGCAGTGGGTAGCCTATCCCTTATCCAACGGATCTTCCTGACACAGGAATTGAACCAGGGTCTCCTGTGTTGCAGGCAGATTCTTTACTAACTGAGTTATCAGAGAAGCCTGATATGATATTAATACAACCATAAACCAGGTTTCCCAGGTAGCTCAGTGGTAAAGATTATGCCTGCTAGTGCAGGAGATGTGAGAGACGCAGGTTTGGTCCCTGGGTCAGGAAGATTCCCTGGAGGAGGAAATAGCAACACACTCCAGTATTCCTCCCTGAAGTATCCCATGGATGGAAGAGCCTGGCAGGCCACAGTTCATGGGGTCACAAGCAGCTGGACACAACTGAGTGACTAACAATGACCATCAAATTCTCTTAGCATCTTACAGTGATTGTCAAAGGTAATTTTTGAAATAGTGCATTTTTAGAGGTAGCACTATTATGGACTCCATTCTCTGTTGTCAGATTGGAACTCAGAAGGATTTAATGTTCTATATAAAAGTACAAACCAGGTAAGGGCTGGAGTCTGGATTGAGGTCTCTTAGTTCTGGAACTCTGTCCCAGTGATTCTCAACCAGACATGATTTTGACACTGGAGATACTTGGCAATATCTGAACGGATGCTACTAATCTCCTATAAACCACAGAACAGCACCCAATACAAATAATTTTCCTGCCCAAGGCAGCGTAACAATGTGAGAAATCCTATTCCAGACAAGAATATCTATAAATTCACTGTTCATACAAATCACCAAGGTCTGTGGTTCAAATTTTGATTCGGATTCCTCAGGTCTCTAGTGGTCCAGGGACTGTGTTTCTGATCATTTGAGCCAGAATATCAGATTCCAGTTTAAATTCTTTACACCCTGAAAAGAAGGGAACTTCTTTAACACTACCACTGATGGTACTTTGATACTGGCCACTGCAAATAATCTTTTCAGAAGCCTGTGTATGTCTTCATATTTTAGACTATAGATGAAGGGGCTCAGCATGGGTGTGATCACAGTGTACGTCACCGAGGTGATTGCACTTGACTCTGAGCAGAAGGGCATGAGTAGCCACAGGGCTGAGGTACACTCAAAGCCCATCCAATGAAACAAGGATACAAGTGAGAGGTGAGATGCTCAGGTGGAAAGCACTTGGTACTTCCCCCAAGCTGATGGTATTCCAGATAGAGAGGAAACTCTAGAGTAAAGGATCCCAGGGAAGACATTTGTTGTTCAGTCACTCAGTTGTATCTGACTCTTTGTGACCCCATGGACTGCAGCATGCCAGGCTTCCCTGTCCCTCGCCATATCCTGGAGCTTGCTCAAATTCATGTCCATTGAGTTGGTGGTGCCATCCAACCATCTCATCCTCTGTTGCCCCTTTCTCCTCCTGCCTTCAATCTTTCCCAGCATCAGGGTCTTTTTTAACAAGTCAGCTCTTCACATCAGGTGGTCAAAATATTGGAGCTTGAACTTCAACATCAGTACTTCCTGTGAATATTCAGGATTGGTTTCCTTTAAGATTGACTCGTTTGATCTTGCAGTCCAAGGGACTCTCAAGCATCTTCTCCAACACCGCAGTTCAGAAGTATCAATTCTTTGATGCACAGACTTGATGTTCCAACTCTCACATCCATACATGACTACTGGAAAAACCATAGCTTTGACTAGATGGACTTTCTTCAGCAAAGTCCCTGCTTTTTAATACACTATCGAGGTTTGTCAAAGCTTTTCTTCCAAAAAGCAAGTGTCTTTTAATTTCATGACTGCAGTCACCATCTGCAATTATTTTGGAGCCTAAGAAAATAGTCTTTCACTGTTTCTGTTGTTTCCCCATCTCTTTCCCTTAAAGTGATGGGATCAGATGCCATGATCTTAGTTTTTTGAATGTTGAGTTTTAAGAATGCTTTTTTTAAATATAAATTTATTTCTTTTATAATATAAATTTATTTATTTTAATTGGAGGTTAATTAGTTTACAATATTGTATTGGTTTTGCCATTTGACTCTCCTCTTTCACTTTTATCAAGAGGCTTTTTAGTTCCTCTTCACTTTCTCCCATAAGGGTGGTGTCATCTGCATATCTGAGGTTATTGCTATTTCTCCTGGCAATCTTGATTCCATCTTGTACTTCATGCAACCCATCATTTTTCATGATGTACTCTGCATATATAAGTTAAATAAGAAGAAAGACAATATACAGCCTTGGCCTACTCCTTTCCCAATTTGGAACCAGTCCATTACCAACCTGGAATATAACAGTTTCAAATTACATCATCATGTCCTTAAGAAAGGTGTCACAATTGACTAGTTGGACCTCCTATTTGCTTTTACAGGAAAAGTACAGAATTCCAAGAAGGTACAGAAGGACAGTTACAACACTGTTAATCTTTGTAACAAAGATTGTAGGGCACTCATGTACCAAACACCAGAACCAGCAATCCACAAAGTGTGTGTGTATGGGGCGAGGGGCGGTGTTCATGGTGAAAGGATAGTGCAGAGTTTGACAGATGGCCATGAAGTGGTCATAAGTCTCTGTGGTCAGTACAGTGCTGCCCAAAGCTACAAAGAGTAGGTAAAATTATATTCATAGGTTATGGCATAGCAGGCAAACCTGCTTTGGGATGGTGGTGAATGTGAAACATATCTTAAAGGGACAGATTGGAAAAGAAGAATTACATGGGTGTGTGGAGTCAGAGATGGTGGCTAGGATAATAAGCAGGTTTCTAAGCACAGTGATCTGGTACATGGAGAGAAAATGTGGAAATATAAGGTGCTGCAGTTCTGTTTTCTCTGATAATTGCAGAAGAAGAAATTTTGAAATTCGTGTATCATTTCCTGGTCTCATGTGGCCCTCATCAACTTGTTGATTTTTTTCTCTTTGATAATAGCCATTCTTACTGTGGAAGGTGTACCTCACTGTGATTCTGTTTCTTTGAAGACTGATGACGTTAAGCCTCTTTTCATGTGTCTGTTGGCCATTTGTATATCTTCCTTGGGAGAATATTTCTAGTGAGGGTCCTCTACTCATTTTTAATATGGTTGTTTATTTTTTTCAATTGAGTTGACTTAGTCTGATATATATTTTGAGTTTTCTGTTTCTGCCTATCAACTTGATTTTTTGGGTACTTTTGCCTTCTCATTTGAAGTAGAAGAGAACACTTCAACTTTGCTTATATGACAGTTCTGGGTGCTGAACCTCTCAGGTTTTCTTTATCTGGGAGAGCTTTTATTTCTTCTTCATATCTGAAGGATACCTTTGCTAGATGGAGGATTCTTGGCTAGCAGTTTTTATATCACTATAATTTCAGAATAATATTCCATTCTCTCTTGGACTGTGGAGTCTGTGCTAAGAAATTTGTTGATAACCCAATGCAGGTATCTTTGCAGGGTGCTCACTTTTTTTCTGGATACGTTTAATGTTCTTTCTCTTAGATAACTTTTATTGAAATGTAAGTAATTTACAATGTCATATTAGTTCCAGGTATACAGCAAAACTATATATATATTAGATTCTTTTTCCAGTATAGAATATTATAAGATATTGAGTTTATTTCCCTGTATTTAATTCCCTAGGTCCTTGTTGATTGCTTAGTATATAAAAACAGCATTCTTTCACTGACTTTTAAAAAATGTTCCTTTATTTATTTGCTGTATTTCTGACTGCACCAAGTCTTCCTCGCTTTGTGGGGGCTTTCTCTGGTTGCTGAGGTGGGGGGCGCTACTCTTTACTTCAGTGACCTCTCTTGCTGCAGAGCACAGGGTCTACAGTACAGGCTCAGTAGTTGTGGTGCCCCGGCTTAGTGACTCTGTGGCGTGTGGAATCTTTCCAGACCAGGCATCACCCACAGTGCCTGTTCCCACCTTGGCAGGCAGATTCTTGCTTACTGCACCACCAGGGAAGTCTTTTCATTCACTGACTTTTGACAGTTTAAATGCGTGTGTGTTGGAGAAGATCTTTTGCATTGAAACATTTATGTGTCCTATTATACCTCTGTAGATGTGTGCATTCGGTTCCTTCCCCAGACTTGGAAAATTCTCAGCTATTATTTCTATACATAATCTCTCTGTTCCTTTCTCCCTCTCTTCTGCTTTTGAGACACCCAGTATCCTTCTTACCTATTCTAGTAAAGTCAGAAGTTTCTCAGAGAATATCTTCATTAAAAAAAAAAGAAAAGAAATCTTAGTTCTGTCCTCACATCTACCTGAATCATTCTACCTTTGAACTCATGCTCTCTCTACTCCATATGGTCTCCACTTCCAGTGCTTTGCAATTCATCCTTCGTCTCATTTACTGAGTTCTTCAGCACCAAAATTTCTGTTCAAGAGCTTTCATTATTTTAGAAACTGTTCCTTATGTTCATTATTTTTATTCCTCAGCTAACTGAAGTGTCTTTGGGAGTTTTCTTCTAGCTTGTTGAGCTTCTTCATGACACTATCTTGAATTCTCCACTTGCTTGATCACAATCTTACATGACGTTAAATTAGTTCATGGATAACTGTTGTTTTCTTTTTGTGATTTCATGTTACTGCGGTTTTTCATGGTGCTCAACGGATTGCTCCTCTGTCCATGCATTTGAAGGAGCAAACAGTGTTCTTAAGTAGGTAAAGCCTTGTATACTTTGATTCTAACAATTCAACAGATTGCTAACAGAGGTCCTTCTGCGTTTTTCGATTAAGTGACTTTGTGGCACAAGTTTTTGGTTTCTTTCATATGAGCTGCTTCTGGCTATACTTGAGGAAGTACATTTTTTGCATTTCATGGCCTCTTCCAGAGGCATTGTCATTGTCCTTGCCATCAATGTTTGTGCCTCCAGCATCAGTGGTGACCTGGTGTTGTCAGCATCCCTGATGTGGCTGGCATCTTTGCTGGGGAGGGGTCATAGAGTGGTAGGTGCTCTTGCCACATGCACGGTGACCTTGCGTGAGGGCCTCCCACTGATGCCTGGTTCCCTGGGGCTGCAGGTGCTCCTGCATCCAGGAGGCCGGGGTTACGTGCACCACCTCCCGTGGGACTCCCAGGTGCTCTGGGGCTGCAGCCTCAGCTGCCTCAGCCATGGGCTGGGATCAGCATCACCACCTCTGCTGTTCCCCTGGCTCCACCTTCTCCATGTGAAAAATCTGCTCCCCTTCAGATGTACAGCTGTGTGTATCTCTGGTGTCCTGATGTGTTGGATAGAAAAAAAACAACTTTATTTATGCATGATGTTATCTACAAGTTGTAGATTGAGGAGAGAAACAAAGAGAGTGTCTTCTGCCACCATAATACTGACATCACCAATGACAGACTTTTCCCCACAAGCTATAAGATTAAAACTGGGGCCTCCCAGGTGCTGCTGCTGCTGCTTCTAAGTCGATTCAGTTGTGTCCGACTCCGTGCGACACCACAGACGGCAGCCCACCAGGCTCCCATGTCCCTGGGATTCTCCAGGCAAGAACACTGGAGTGGGTTGCCATTTCCTTATCCAATGCATGAAAGTGAAAAGTGAAACTGAAGTTGCTCAGTCATGTCTGACTCTTAGTGACCCCATGGACAGCAGCCTACAAGGCTCCTCGTTCATGGGATTTTCCAGGCCAGAGTACTGGATTGGGGTGCCATTGCGCTCTGCTTTCCCAAGTGGCTCAGGTGGCTTTGCAGTTAAGAATCCACCTGCCAGTGCAGGAGATGCAGGGGATGCAAGTTTGATCCCAGGGTCAAGAAAATCCCCAGAAGGAAAAATGGCAACCCACTCCAGTATTCTTGCCTGGAGAATCCCATGGACAGAGGAGCCTGGTGAGCTACACTCCATGGGATCACAAAGATCAGACACCACTGAGGACACATGCATAAGCAAAAGATTAAATACACAAATAAATGGAGTAGACTATCATATATTAGTGAAGAAAGAATTGCTACATGGCTCCATACAACCTCATGGATGAGCTTTAGAGTTCCACCATATAGAATTACTGAGAAATATAAACTCATGAGAAATCCAGCAGAGATCAGAACAACTCCTTAATATTAAATCTCATTTGATAATAAAGACATCACATTAGAGGAGTTACTGTTAGGATGACTGGTTATGCAGCAACAAGTAAATGAATAAAATAAAAAATGGTATAGGACTGAGATCAACTCCAATAATGTCAATGTATGCATTTATTCTGATCTTTAAAGATAGCATTCTCTACTCTGTTTTTTAATTGTATTACAGATAATGATATTAAAATGTTTATTCCATTGCAGTTTCCTTCCAGGTAAGCAGGTTATTGGCAAACATGTTCGCACAAATTGTGACCTTAACCACATGACTGGATAGGTGGTCAAGTTCTCTAGTGAGTCATCTTTGATCATGAGGTATATACACCAGTGTTCTTGCCTGGAGAATCCCAGGGACAGGGAGCCTGGTAGGCTGCCATCTGTGGGGTCGCACAGAGTCGGACATGACTGAAGCAACTTAGCAGCAGCATACATATAGAAAAATTTGACCTTTGAGTAATGCAGAGTTTGGAGGCAATGGCACCTTGTGCAATTGAAAATCTGCCTGTAACATTGCAATCAACCCTCCTTATCCATAGCTCCACACCCTCTGATTTAGTCAATCCTTTTATAAAATTATATGAATTGCCCTCGGTTTCACTTGTACACTTTTTCATATGAGTAACATATCGCATGAAATGCTTATTTCCCTGAAAGCAAGGCAGAAATTACTCGGGATGACATTTGTCATTTAAGAAAGTATTATTCCTCATGTCACTCCACAAAAAATAGGAATGTCCAAATATCTCATATCTAAAGTTTGGAAAATTTTGAAGTAGAAAAAAAATCACAACTTAAATAAAAAACACCTAAGTCATAGTATGAAAAAAAATTTTAATAAAGTGAGTAACTGAGACTGTATAGAAAAGTTGAATTTTTATAAAAATGGATATCCAAGGAAATAAGTAGAAGGAGCAAATTTTATTCCACACTGAGGAAAGTGTCACAATTTCTGATTCTCAGGCTTGAGGAATGCAGTCAAGGGCACTTCATCTGCCCCAGGACAATTGGCCTTTTTATAGCTATTATTCCATAGACTCTCTTCAGAGCTCTCTTTATGTCTTTGTTCCTCAAACTGTAGATGAATGGGTTCAGCATGGGTGTGACCACAGTGTACATCACAGAGGCTGTTGCACTTGAGCGTGAGCTGTGTGTAGCAGCAGAGCTAAGGTACACTCCCAGGCTCGTACAATAAAATAAGAAGACAACTGAGAGATGAGATGCACAAGTGGAAAATGCTTTAAGCTTTCCCTGAGTTGATGAGATTCTTCGTATGGCAGAGACTATCTTAGAGTAAGAGTAAAGGACACCAGCAAATGGCCCACCAGCTAGTAGCACTGATGCCACATACATCACCATGTCATTAAGAAAGGTGTTAGAGCAGGCAAGTTGGACCATCTGACTGAGCTCACAAAAAAAGTGGGGAATTTCCACCTCTGTACAGAAGGTCAGCTTCAAAGCCAGTAAACTTTGTAACAAAGAATTCATAGCACTCATCATCCAGGACATCAATACCAGCAGTCCACAGAGCTGAGGGTTCATGATGACTGTGTAGTGCAGGGGGTGGCAAATAGCCACAAAGCGGTCATAGGCCATCACTGTCAGGAGGAAGTCATCTATTCCGGCAAAGAATATATAAAAATATACCTGAACGATGCAGCCTTCGTAGGTTATGGCTTTGCTCTGGTTCTCGATATTCTGCAGCATCTTTGGGATGGTGGTGGAGGTTAAGCAGATGTCTACAAAGGACAAGTTGGAGAGGAAGAAGTACATGGGGATGTGAAGGTGGGAGTCAGAGATGGTGGCCAGGATGATGAGCAGGTTTCCAAACACAACGATCAGGTACATGGAGAGGAAAAGTCCAAAGATGAGGGGCTGCAATTCTGGATCTTCTGAGAATCCCAGAAGAAAAAATTCAGAAAATTGTGTATTGTTACCTGGTTCCATGTGGTGGAGATGACTACCAGGAAAAATGAAAATAACATGAATAATTTTCACACAAATTGGCATAACTCACATAGTGCAATTTCTATTTTGCTCTCAATAAATTAATTTTAATATCTTGTGTTTAGAAAAGTTCTATTTCATCTCTACCTGGGCATTTTTGGCCATTCTTAGCATATTCCCAAAGGAATCATGCATTCTACAGTTGTAATGAAAAATGTAACTTCCCTGGTGGTTCAGAGGGTAAAGCGTCTGCCTACAATGCGGGAGACTCAGGTTCAACCCCTGGGTCAGGGAGATCCCATGGAGAAGGGAATGGCAACCCACTCCAGTAATCTTGCTGCCCCCCAGGCCACCCCACCAAAATAATAATAACTGTGGCTGTGTGGGCGCAGGAGGGCCGAGAGGAGCTACTCCAAGTTCAAGGTCAGGAGGGGTGGCAGTGAGGAGATACCCCTCGTCCAAGGTGTGGAGCAGCATCTGCACTTTGCTGGAGCCAATGTGAAGAGATAGCCCATGTCAAAGTTAAGAGAAACCCAAGTAAGAAGGTAGGTCTTGCGAGAGGGCATCAAGGGGCAGACACACTGAAACCATAATCACAGAAAACTCGTCAATCTAATCACATGGGCCACAGCCTTGTCTAACTCAATGAAACTAAGCCATGCCATGTGGTCCACTGGGAAGGTCTGACATGTGCAAACCAATGGCAATATTCTTGCCTTGAGAACCCCGTGAACAGTATTAAAAGGCAAAATGATAGGATACTGAAAGAGGAACTCCCCAGGTCGGTAGGTGCCCAATATGCTACTGGAGATCAGTGGAGAAATAACTCCAGAAAGAATGAAGGGATGGAGCCAAAGCAAAACCAACACCCAGCTGTGGATGTGACTGGTGATGGAAGCAAGGTCTGATGCTGTAAAGGGCAATATTGCATAGGAACCTGGAATGTTAGGTCCATGAATCAAGGCAAATTGGAAGTGGTCAAACAGGAGATGGCAAGAGTGAACGCTGACATTCTAGGAAAAATCAGCAAACTAAGATGGACTGGAATGGGTGAATTTAACTCAGATGACCATTATACCTACTACTGCAGGCAGGAATCCCTCCGAAGAAATGGAGCAGCCATTATGGTCAACAATAGAGTCCAAAATGCAGGACTTGGATGCAATCTCAAAAACGACAGAATGATCTCTGTTTCTTTCCAAGGCAAACCATTCACTGTCACAGTAATCCAAGTCTATGCCCCAACCAGTAATGCTGAAGAAGCTGAAGTTGAATGGTTCTATGAAGACATACAAGACCTTTTAGAACTAATACCCCCAAAATATGGCCTTTTCATTATAGGGGGCTGGAATGCAAGTGTAGGAACTCAAAAACACCTGGAGTAAGGGCAAATTTTGCCTTGGAGTACAGAATGAAGCAGGGCAAAGGCTAATAGAGTCTTGCCAACAGAATGTACTGGTCATAGCAAACATCCTCTTCCAACAACACAAGAGAAGACTACACATGGACATCACCAGATAGTCAATACCGAAATCAGATTGATTATATTCTTTGCAGCCAAAGATAGAGAAGATCTATACAGTCAGCAAAAACAAGACCAGGAGCTGACTGTGGCTCAGATCATGAACTCCTTATTGCCAAATTCAGACTCAAATTGAAGAAAGTAGGGAAAACCACTAGACCATACAGGTATGACCTAAATCAAATCCCTTATGATTATACAGTGGAAGTGAGAAATAGATTTAAGGGACTAGACCTGGTAGACAGAGTGCCTGATGAACTATGGATGGAGGTTCATGACATTGTACAGGAGACAGAGATCAAGACCATCCCCTTGGAAAAGAAATGCAAAAAATAAAATGGCTGTCTGGGGAGGCCTTACAAATAGCTGTGAAAAGCAGAGAAGCAAAAAGCAAAGGAGAAAAGGAAAGATATAAACATCTGAATGCAGATTTTCAAAGAATAGCAAGGAGAGACAAGAAAGCCTTCCTCAGCGATCAATGCAAAAAATAGAGGAAAACAACAGAATGGGAAAGACTAGAGATCTCTTCAAGAAAAGTAGAGATACCAAGGGGACATTTCATGCAAAGATGGGCTCAATAAAGGACAGAAATGGTATGGACCTAACAGAAGCAGAAGATATTAAGAAGAGGTGTCAGGAATACATGGAAGAACTGTACAAAAAAGATTTTCACGACCAAGATAATCACGATGGTATGATCACTTACCTAGAGCCAGACGTCCTGGAATGTGAAGTCAAGTGGGCCTTAGAAAGCATCACTACAAACAAAGCTAGTGGAGGTGATGGAACTCCAGTTGAGCTATTTCAAATCCTGAAAGATGGCGCTGTGAAAGTACTGCACTCAATATGGCAACAAATTTGGAAAACTCAGCAGTGGCCAAAGGACTGGAAAAGGTCAGTTTTCATTCCAATCCCAAAGAAAGGCAATGCCAAAGAATGCTTAAACTACTGTACAATTGCAGTCATTTCACATGCTAGTAAAGTAATGCTCAAAATTCTCCAAGCCAGGTTTAGCACTATGTGAACCATGAACTTACAGATGTTCAAGCTGGTTTTAGAAAAGGCAGAGGAACCAGAGATCAAATTGTCAACATCTGCTCAGTTCAGTTCATTTCAGTTGCTCAGTCGTGTCCAACTCTTTATGACTCCATGAATTGTAGCATGCCAGGCCTCCCTTTCCAACACCAACTCCCAGAGTTCACTCACACTCACATCAATAGAGTGATGATGCCATCCAACCATCTCAATCTGCTGGGTCATCGAAAATGCTAGAGTTCCAGGAAAATATCTATTTCTGCTTTATTGACTATGGCAAAGCCTTTGACTGTATGGATCACAATAAATTATGGAAAATTCTGAAAGAGATGGGAATACCAGACCACCTGACCTGCCTCTTGAGAAACCTATATGCAGGTCAGGAAGCATCAGTTAGAACTGAACATGGAACAACAGACTGGTTCCAAATAGAAAAGGAGTATGTCAAGGCTGTATATTGTCACCCTGCTTATTTAACTTCTATGCAGAGTACATCATGAGAAACTCTGGACTGGAAGAAACACAAGCTGGAATCAAGATTGCTGGGAGAAATAACCTCAGATATGCAGATGACATCACCCTTATGGCAGAAAGAGAAGAGGAGCTAAAAAGCCTCTTGATGAAAGTGAAAGAGGAGAGTGAAAAAGTTGGCTTAAAGTTCGACATTCAGAAAATGAAGATCATGGCATCTGGTCCCATCACTTCATGGGAAGTAGATGGGGAAACAGTGGAAACAGTGTCAGACTTAATTTTTTTAGGCTCCAATATCACTGCAGATGATGATTGCAGCCATGAAATTAAAAGATGCTTACTCCTTGGAAGGAAAGTTATGATCAACCTAGATAGCATTATGAAAAGCAGACATTAATTTGCCAACAAAGGTCCATCTAGTCAAGGCTACGGTTTTTCCAGTGGCCATGTATGGATGTGAGAGTTGGACTGTGAAGAAAGCTGAGCGCCGAAGAATTGATGCTTTTGAACTGTGGTGTTGGAGAAGACTCTTGAGAGTCCCTTCGACTGCAAGGAGATCCAACCAGTCCATTCTGAAGGAGATCAGTCCTGGGTGTTCTTTGGAAGGAATGATGCTAAGGCTAAAACTCCAGTATTTTGGCCACCTCAGGCAAAGAGTTGACTCACTGGAAAATACTCTGATGCTGGGAGGGATTGGGGGCAGGAGGAGAAGGGGACGACAGAGGGTGTGATGGCTGGATGGCATCACCGACTCAATGGATGTGAGTTTGAGTGAACTCTGGAAGTTGGTGATGGACATGGAGGCCTGGCATGCTGCAATTCATAGGTCGCAAAGAGTTGGACACGACTGAACGACTGAACAGAAATATTTTCATACATTTGAAGAATATATATTGAGTGTCAACCATGTTCAAAACACATATTGTTTAGTCGTTAAGCTGGATCTGGCACTTTTGAGACCCCTGGACTCTGTGTAGCCTGCCAGTCTCCTCTGTCCATGGGATTTCCCAGGCAACAATAGTGGAATGTGTTGCCATTTCCTTCTCCAGGTGATTGATCTTCTCAACCCAGGGATTGAATCTGCCTCTCCTGCATTGCCAGATGGATTCTCTACCACTGAGCCACCTGGCAAGTCCCTCCAAACAAATACAAGTAACATATATATGGTGCTGAAAAACAGAAGTTTTCACAATCCAGTGATGTTGAAAGATGATGTGCAAATATAATATAATATGTCAAGTAATAAGAGTTGCTATGAAGAAAACAAAACTAGATATAAAAGAGAGTAGTAGGAGGTACGGAGAAGGCAATGGCACCCCACTTCAGTACTCTTGCCTGGAAAATCCCATGGATGGAGGAGCCTGGAAGGCTGCAGTCCATGGGCTCACTGAGGGTTGGACACGACTGAGGGACTTCACTTTCACTTTTCACTTTCATACATTAGAAAAGGAAATGGCAACCCACTCCAGTGTTCTTGCCTGGAGAATTCCAGGGACGGGGGAGCCTGGTGGGCTGCCGTCTATAAGGTTGCACAGAGTCGGACACGACCGAAGTGACTTAGCAGCAGCAGCAGTAAGAGGTATTTTCATGTATTGAGTGTTCAGGTAAGGTCAGCAATCAAGGTGATAATTGAACAGATAACTCAACAAAGGGAGAGAAGGATCTAGTATGATATCAAGAGAAATATGTGCCTGGAGAGGGGCCACTACAAAGGACCTAAGGAAAATGCTTGTTCCTTGAACTTTATGAATTTAGTTGCAAAAGCATCCTGTGAATTAAAACGTCTCCCATCCTTAGTACCTTCTGCTGACTGAGGTCTGGGCTCTGTGATAAGGCACCTTAATGGATGAGTCCTAGTGCCTCTGCTTTAAGGACTGCTCTCAAGGCACAAGCACACACTCATGGACACACACACACATGGTCACACCACATCTTCCTGGGCTATGTTCCTACTACGCATTTCTCACCCAGAACCACCCTGCTCACACCATATACCATTATAACTCAAGTTGATCACATCCAATCATCTTTCTCCTACAGAATGTATAAATGGTACCCAGAAATTCCAGATCATAGCCTGCCCAGAGACCAATAAAATTGGGGTTCATTGTTATGGTCACTTTCAGCCTTATATTTAAAGAAATATAAAAAGTATGTGTGTGTGTGAAAGAGAGGCGGGGGAGAGAGAGAAGAGAGGGAAATGAAATAGACATTAGGGGGTAAAAGATTTAATAAGCTCTAATGGTCCAGTACTTTGGCCACCTCATGTGAAGAGTTGACTCATTGGAAAAGACTCTGATGCTGGGAGGGATTGGGGCAGGATAAAGGGATGACAGATGAGATGGCTGGATGGCATCACCGACTCGATGGACGTGAGTCTGAGTGAACTCTGGGAGTTGGTGATGGACAGGGAGGCATGGCATATTGCAGTTCATGGGGTCACAAAGAGTCACACATGACTGAGCAACTGAAATGAACTGAACTGAATAGTCCCGGAGACTATGTGATGAATTATAGCTTCCTTTGTTTCACATTCCAATTCCAGTTATCTATACTTGATGCCCAGGAAAAATAATTTTCAAGAAGAAAAATACATGTTTTCCTTGACTGAAACAGTTATACTTTTATAATGAAAGAAGCCTGAAATATTTGACTATCCCAAAAGAAAAATGGGCAAAGTAAATAAACCAACAAAAATGAATATCCAAAGGAAAACAACAAAAGCTAAACATATTTTATATAAAGCAATAGAAGACATTTTCCTCAAATCTTTTTCCATTTCTTTGACCAATTTTTTTACTGTTCTATAGGGAATGAGGCAAGCTCTTTCCCAGTTTCCTTATGGGGCATCATGTGTTTGTTATTCTTGGAGTTTAAGCACTATCATATATTTAAAATAAATCTGATGAGCATACCCCAATGCTATTCTGGTCTTTGTTCAACATGCAAAAGGCTTTTCAAACTATGCTCTGTAAATTATGCAGACACTATGTCAATCCATCCTTTTGTCCTGAATAAATTTTTTCATAGGATTCATGCCTGAAGATGTTATATTATAATAGATGTTCATTGTACTATTACTTCACCATGACAATGCAAAATCCCAATCATCAGAGACTTCAACTGCTATGGTCACTATTGTACTTTCAGAAAGATATGTGAATATGTGCGCACTTATATAGAAACAGGGGCTTTCCAGGTGGCGCTAGTGGTAAAGAACCTGCCTGCCAATTCAGGAGGCAAAAGAGAGACAGGTTCAATTCCTGGGTCAGGAAGGTCCCCTGGAGGAGGGAATGCAAGCCACTCCAGTATTCTTGCCTGGAGAATCCCAAGGACAGAGGAGCCTGGGGCTACAGTGCATATGGTCGCAAAGATATACAATGGAAGCTGCTTAGCACGCACACAGGCAAACAGAAACGCGTTTAAATGTATGTGAAGTTACAAAATAAAGAGAATTGCAGGAAAATTAATTGAATAAATTAGTTACAAAGCAATTGTATTTTTAAAACATTGAATAGAGTTTCACATACTAATTCAAACAATATTTTAAAAGTAATGATTAACTGATATCCGATTGGGAAATGTGTAAACATGAATATAATATACATAATATATAATATAACAGATTTTGTTAAATACATATAAGATTGTACTTCAATTTGGGAAGATTAGATTGTAGAATAAATCAGAAGGATTATCTATCCAATATAAAAACCAGTCTTTTTCGGTGAATACCTAGAAAACTACACACTAAAATCCACAAATGTGCTGAACTGCCTTAAAGCAAGAAATCCAGCATAAGATGGCGTATTTAACTAAGTAAAATGAAAAAGGATTTTTTTATGGCAAAACAGTCCCCAAAAGGTCAACTGAGAAACAACAATTCTTAAAAATCTTTTCAAAAGCTGGTAATGGTAGAATAAGAGTTTTATATTATGTGGGCATATAATAATAAAATCGACACATCAAAATGACAATTCAAGGTATTAATTTTTTATCAATCTCAATAACAGTTAAGGAAAGAACACTTTTTCACAACCATCCATCTGGGGAAATACTTACAGAGTTGTCACACAGTTTACAGTGGTACTTTGAAACAGGGAGCAAAGGTGCACTATCTGTATTTGCAGACAGAAATTTAAGATGTTACACTGTTGGGAAAGCCATCTGAACAATGGCACAGATATTAAAAGTACAGATGTTCTCTACCTGGAGCCTTCTCAATCTCAACACTGTTGACATTCTCAGACAGGTTGTTCTCTGTGGTGGGGTCTATCCTGTGTCTTGCAGGATGCCTAGAGCATCCCTGACCTCCACCCACTGTTCCAAGAGTAACAGACTGATATTTCTACAAGCATTGTTCAGAGTTCCCAGGGAAACAGAGTTCCTCTAGAAACACAGTTTAAATTTAACAATCTCAAATATTTTTGTAGGAATGATATAATTACAACTTGAAGAGGAAGATTATGAAAGACAGTCTGCAGAGTGAGTAGCACAGCCCCTTATGAAATACTAAACAGCTATTGAAATAATGAACCCGTATTGCATTGAATATTAGTTGATTGGAAGAAAATCCCTGGGGCATTATTGACCAGTAAAGGAAAAGGTAGGAAAAAAAAAAAGTGCGCTGAATCAAGAGTCTCTGTGATGTGCATAGGATTCTATTCATACGTTTGTAGAAAATTGTATGAATAGGTGTTTGTACTTAATATAGAAAGAAAAATTTAAAAGAAACCAAGCATATGTGGGACAATGTTACTGAGAATAAAGCTAGGTTGAGTGGTAGTGGTTTTAAAATAACTGAATGTAACAAGATTGAATGAATATCTATAAGTTTCATAAAGACCTGAACAGTAATAATTTAATGATACCAACATTGGCCACTAATTAAATGTTAAATTACCAAAGAATTGGAAGTAAAATAAGAGAAGATATTTTAAATGCAAACAGGAAGCAGTATTCAAGTTCGTTTTTTTCTTAAATAAAGATAGATGGATTCAAATATGTTCATGAAAGACAAAGGTGACATTTAATCAAATGGTTCAAAAAATGATTTCTACATGATGTCCAAAGGTAATACAACTTTTATAAATACATTTAACCTCAAAAGATTAAAAGGAAGAATAAGAAAGAAGAGAGTAAAAGTTAGAAATATGTTTAATAGGTGGTTGTGTGTGTGTGTGTTAAGTTGCTACAGTCATGTCCAACTCTTTGCAACCCTGTGGACCACAGCCCACCAGGCTCCTCTGTCCATGAGAGTCTCCAGGCATGAATACTGGAGTGGGTTGCCATGCCCTCCTCCAGGGGATCTTCCAGACCCAGGGATCCAGCTATTTCTCTTATGTCTCCTGCATTGGCAGGTTGTGTTCTTTACCACTAGCATCATCTGGGAACCTCATAATAAGTGATTAATTAGCACTAAAATATATGCAGGAAAACAATCACTGTCATTTTTTAAAGCAAATATCGTCGTGACGAATATTACAGTGACGGCTCAATTCTTTCCATAAAAAAATGTAAAAAGCAATGGATAGAACACCATATGACCGACTGACCACATAAATTTTATGTTACCAAACATTCTCACAAATACATCTATATATACATAAAATAACAAAATGGCAAGCATTTTGTGGAAAGAAAATAAAGCTTCCAATTCATTTTGAATAATGTGAGCAAAGACAGGAATAAAAACACTCCAATTGCAGCATACAAAGCGTTCTCACAGACAGTTTTTTATCAACAGAGTAAATGTGTAACACAGAGATAAATATACGTGTGTGTGTGTATTTGTGTGTGCTCAGTCATTTCCAACTCTTTCTATATGAGAATGCATATAAAACTTTTCAGCAAAGGTCTTTCCCGATTGCCCAGTGAGTAAAGAATCTGCCTGCAATTTAGGAGACACAGGAAATGTGGATTTGATCCCTGTATGGGAAAATCCCCTGGAGGAGGAAATGGGAACCCACTCCAGTATTCTTGCCTGGAGAATCCCATGGACAGAGGAGATGGCAGGCTAGAGTCCATGGGGTTATAGAGTCAGACACGACTGAGTGACTGAACATTACAACAAAGAGAAGGTACTATCTGTCAAGAATTTTTAAAAATTTATTTATTTTTGTTTTTTATTTTATTTTATTTTACTTTACAATACTGTATTGGTTTTGCCATACATCAACATGAATCTGCCACTGGTGTACACGTTCCCAAACCTGACCCCCCCCTCCCACCTCCCTTCCCATACCATCTCTCTGGGTCATCCCAGTGCACCAGCCCCAAGCATCCAGTATCCTGCATCAAACCTAGACTGGCGATTCATTTCTTATATGATATTATACATGTTTTGATGTCATTCTCCCTAATCATCCCACCCTCGCCCTCTCCCACGGAGACAGTAAATTTATTTATTTTTAATTGAAGGATGAAACTTTACAATATTCTATTGGTTTCTGCCCTACGTCAACATGAATCAGCCATCACATACATGTTTGCAGGGATATATTTTCATGAAGCCCTTGGTTCAGATCTTACTCATTAATATGGAAACAGTCAAATATGACCCATCTTTAAAAAAAAAAAATCCTTAATTCACTGTACATCTGTCCACATCTAACAATTTATTTCTCCACTCTTATTACTTTGTATTGTCATTAGGCTTATGTTCAAATTTTATTGGAAACACTTTATGCCTCCCATTCTCTCTTCTACTTGGACTTCCATTTTTTATCATTTAATTGGCAACACTGAGCCTTACCTTACTGAGGTCAATCTTTGCTTCTCTTTTGCGTGCCTGCTCAGTTGCTCAGTTGTGTCCGACTCTTTGCAAGCCTGTGGACTGTAGCCCACCAGACTCCTCTGTCCATGGGATTCTCCAGGCAAGAATCCTGAAGTGGGTTGCCATGTCCTCTTCCAGCGGATCTTCCTAACCCAGGGATCAAATCCATCTGTCTTATGCCTCTTGCATTGCCAAGCAGGCTCTTTACCACTAGCACCATCTGCGAAGCCCTTGCTCCTATTTTAGTCCTAAGTGAATGCATTTATTTATGAATTAGGGTTTCCTGAGTGTTGCTAGTGATAAAGAATCCACTGCCAATGCAGGAGATGCAAGGGTTTAATCTCCGGTTTGGGAAGATCCCCTGAAGGGGGAAATGACAACCCACTCCAGTATTCTTGCCTGAAAAATTCCACGGACAGAGGAGTCTAGCAGGCTACAGTCCATGGGGTTGCAAAGAGTCAAATATGACTGAGTGAATGAGCCTGCACACACAATAATCTGGGTAGCAAAGTACCACACTAATCTCTGGTATCTGAGTTAGGCTGGACTCAATCACAGGTGACCTCAGATAAATGTTCAAGGTTTGCATTGTATTTCTCTCCCATAGTGTCTACTGGGCTCTCAGACTCACCTAGATGGGAACTGAAAGAAAGGTCTTTGTGTGGAAGTTCAAATGCCTCCTGGAGGGTTGATAATAGAGACTGAAGCTCTGTGCCCACAAGACAGCTGGAGGGAGTAAAGGACTGGTTTCCCAGCCAGATTCAGGTTTTCAAAGGAAACATGTCCTGTAGCATCTAAAATTTCTCAGGCTTAAGGGACCACAGTAGAGAGATTTTATTGCTCACCTGTCTTCTCATTAGGCATCTTTCTGCTCTAACACCCATACTCTGTACCTGATTTCCCTGGGGGACAGGGGTCTGGACAGAAAGGAAAATTTTCCAGTTCATTCTTTTTTCCTAAGAGACCAGTTTACAAGGCAGGTGAATTCTGTTTTTATTACTCTTTCTCATTAATTGTCCTGTGTCCAGCAGTCTAAACCATCCCAGCATCTTATCCCAATCTGAGCTAAAGTTTCCTCAAAGTCTAAGGTTAAGAATTCTCACTTAATTAAGTCCCTCAGATCTTTTAAGTTTTCACTAGTGGTGAACACATAATTCCTGATAGTTCTAAAAAATATTTTATGAGTGCAACAACTTTGTCCTTTCATATAAAACCTTAGGCACTACACTCCTTGGCTCCCTGACATTGTTGTCAATTCAGGATTTTTATGCTTATATCAGAAGTTAAGAGCTGTCCTTCAGTACTTCATTATGTTTTTAATTATGAGACAAATATAGATATTTTATACACCATAATCTAATAGCACATTATATGGACTGTCTGCTTTCATTTTTATGGAAGTTCATGCTGTGATATAGTCTTCTTGTATATTATAACTTCATTCTGCATTATAGAAATGAGAAACAGAGGGGTTTAATGTTCTGCTCCAAGGTATGACCATGAAAGGGATGGAGTCTGGATTGGGTGTCTTGATTGTCAGAATGCTTTTAGCTCATAAATTCTATGGCAGTGATTTGCAATCAGAGATGGCTTTGCAGCAGATGATACTTTTCAGAGTCTAAAGGGATCCTACACATGTCATGCCTAGGACAGTATCCAATACTTATAGCTATACTGCCTCAAATACCATCAGTGAAAATATGTAAAATTTATTCTAGTCCAGCATTTTTCAAAATTGACTGTTCTTAAATATTACCAAGAACTATAGCTGAAGCGAAAACTATGATTCAACAGGTCTCATTCAAGGTACCAGCAACTCTGTATTTCTAACAAGATCATACATGTTCTTAACACTTCATATCCTTGTCTAGGTAGCAAGAAAATTTTTCTGTTATTAAATTCTGCAAATGTAGATATTTTTATACATGTAGTGGCTCAGACAGTAAAGAATCTGCCTTCAATGTGTGAGACCTGGGTTTGATCCCTCGGTTGGGAAGATCCCCTGGAAGAGGGCATGGCAACCCACTCCAGTATACACTTGCCTGGAGAATAACCATGGACAGAGGAGCCTGAAAGACTACAGTCCATGGGGTCACAAAGAGTCAGACATGACTGAGCAACTAAGCACAACATCGCACAAACACCATAACCAAACTTAGCACATTATAGGGACTGTCCACTTTAATTTTTATAAGTTCATTCTGTGATGTAGTCTTATGTACTTCCTTTTCCATTACAAACATGAGACACAGGGGGGGTTAATGTTCTGCTCTAAAGTATAAACCAAGAAAGTCTTGACTGGGAGTCTTGATTATCAGAACACTTCTAGCTCAGAAGTTCTGTGGCAGTGATTCTCAATCAGAGATGACTTTGCAGCTGGTCATATTTTTCAGTGTCTAAAGGGGTCCTACACATGTAATGCATAGGACAGTATCCAATACAAATAATTATACTGCCTCAAATACAATCAATGAAAAGGAATAAAACTTATTCTAGTCTAGCACTTTCCTAAATTGACTATTCTTAAAAAATACCAAGGACTATAATTCAAATGCAGATTATGATTCAGCAGGTCTGATTCAATGTACCAGGGACTCTGTGTTTCTGACAATGTCCTACATGTTCTTGAGACTGCAGGTCCTTCTCTGGGTAGCAAGAAAATGATTCTGTTAGATTCAGGTATAAACAGTTTTAGGTCTTCATCAAGAATCTTCCATGTATGTAATTGTGAACATCTCACTCACTTTGTAAGCAGTGGTAAATTCTGTTTGATTTTTTTTAGTGGGAGAAGTCAAGGGTGGGATGGTTTGAGAGACTAACACTGAAATATGTACATTACCATATGTAAAACAGATGACTGGTCTGTTTTACAGATCTTGCACTGACCAGTGCAAGATCAATTCATGAAGCATGGCAACCAAAGCCAGGGCTCTGAGACAGCCCAGAGGGATAGAGCATGGAGGGAAGTGGGAAGGGGGTTCAGGATGGGGAGGACACATGTATACCTATGGCCAATTCATGTTGATATATGGCAAAAAAAAAAAAAAAATCAACAATACCATATGGTAATTATCCTCCAGTTAAAGTAATCTTTTTAAAAAGAACTTTTGAGTGACATCAAATGATATATATCTGAGAGAAGACACTTTAGTAGGCAGAATAAGATACTCAAAAGATAACCACACCCCATTCTCAAGACCTTTTGAATATCCTATCTAGGTAGCAAGGAAGACACTCGAATGGGTAGCCTATCCCTTCTCCAGGGGATCTTCCCAACCCAAGAATTAACCAGGATCTCCTGCATTGCAGGCAGATTCTTTACCAGCTGAGATACCAGAGAAGCCTGAGATTATATTAGCAAATGGAATAAAGTGGATAATCATTGATCTTGATATCAAATTAGCATGGATATTCAGCTTGGAATAATGTAATCACGGTGATCCTCTAAATGTGGAAGAGAAAGGAAGAAGAATTAGAGTCAGATAGATTTTTTTAAATTTTTTAATATAAATGTATTTATTTTAATTGAGGTTAATTACTTTACAATATTGTATTGGTTTTGCATTACATCAACATGAATCCGCCATAGGTATACACGTAGATATTTTTAAATGCTCTGCACCTGGGTTTGAAGATGGAGGAAAGACCATGAACCAGAGAATGCTGGTGGCCACTAAAAGTAAAACAGAAAAGGAAACGCATTGTCTTCTGGAGTGTTCAGGAGGATCTCAGTCCTGCAGACATCATAATTTTAGCTCAGTGAGACTTCAGACTTTTGAAGAGTTTTAAGATACAGATATGTTTTAAGCCATTAGCATGGTAATTTGTTATAGAACTTTAAGACAGGTATTTGTTTTAAGCCACTAGTGTGGTAATTTGTTACAAGAGCATACATGCATGCTAAGTCGCTTCAGTGGTGTCTGACTCTTTGTGACCCCAAGTACTGTAGCCCTCCAGGTTCCTCTGTCCATGATGATTCTCGAGGCAAGAATACTGGAGTAAGTTGCCATGCCCTCCTCCAAGGAGTCTTCCCAAACCAGGGATGGAACCTGTGTCTCTTGCGGGGGCAATAGGAATCTAATACAGATATGTGTCCAATCAGATATTGTTCTTGGAGCTGAGTTTAAACCTTTCGATTCAATCGGTGAGCTTCCCTTATCTACAGGTATTTTGTGGTGAAATCCTACCTTAAACAGAAGGAGACGATTGAGTCCTTTTTGAGGTATTCTGACTTATTAGCTGCTAGAGAGAATTTCTCATTGCCTAAAAGTAAATATGGTTCTAACTGTGAGGTCTTTGAGGATTTAAGATGAGAAATGTAAATCATTATTAATATTACAGGCACACATTCTGCTTAAAAGCTTTCTGTCAAAATTTCTAAATTCTTTCTATTTTCTGTTATTTCAAGCATCTGTTCTTTTCACTTCCATCCCTCTAACTTCCTCTCAAGTTTATTTTCAACTTGGGATGGGATTACAAGTGAGACTGTAGACATGTGCATACGAATGTGAGTGTATTTATTTCAGAGAAAGGTGTATACAGATGCAGGCACGTATATACATACATATGCATCTAACCTTGAATTTAGGTTGGAAAAGCCAATGACTTTTCTAACAGAAATGACTTTTCTAAAAGAAAGGACTCAGGAAAATGTTTCTATACATTTCATTCATTCTTCACAGCATCCATGTGAAGTTTGGATTCGTCATCTCAACTTTTCTTCTGAAGTAAGTAAACCTGAGATTCAGGTCAATTACATTATTAATAGTAACTTCTCAAATAAATTAAAATTTGTTGTGCATTTTTGAACTATTAAAAAAATGAACCAGGTAGTATGTACAGCCAATTTTTGAAATTCAGCAAATAGGATACTTTAAACACTGTCAGTTTATTGTATATAATTACTCTCCAAGGCACGAGAGTTTAAAACTTCTGGTTTTGCATGGTTCAGGGTCAAGGAAAACCCATGTGCTTAAGTCACACATAAAACTGGGAGACATCTCTTTAAACAAGGAAGAAAGCAATGTGTTATATATGGATATAGGAATAGTGAAACTTAAAAAAAGAAATGAACGTTTGATACCATTTGATACTGAAATATCATTTCCGTTTTTTTCTTGTAAACTAAAGACTAACCTATGTATACAAAAAGAAGAAATTGGCATAAAATGGCTCAAAACAGAAGAGCACTATAACTGCACACACCATCACGGAGGAGATTTTAAAACACAGAAATAGAGCCAGACGACTGACAGTAGACACATGAAGAAGAGGCTATCAGAACTCAAATCAAATCCCCATAGTGTATTCCTATTGGACAGTAAAGACATTAAGTTAAACCATTTGCTTTTAGGACAACTTGCTATGCAGCAACAAACTGATAAAATAATCCAAGTGAATAGAACTGAGTGAAATTATAATAATGTATGGCTTCTCATTTTAAGCATTTGTTCTGACATTTGAATACCATTAATAATTACTCACGAAGAGCTGACTCATTGGAAAAGACTCTGACGCTGGGAGGGATTAGGGGCAGGAAGAGAAGGGGACGACAGAGGATGAGATGGCTGGATGGCATCACCGACTCGATAGACATGAGGTTGAGTGAACTCTGGGAGTTGGTAATGGACAGGGAGGCCTGGTGTGCTGCAATTCATGGGGTCACAAAGAGTCGGACATAACTGAGCAACTGAACTGAACTGAACTGAATAATTACTCAGTTCTTCAAGTCTATTTCATATAACTGAACTAAAAAGTTATTCCATTGAGGTTTTTTTTTAATATAAATTTATTTATTTTAATTGGAGTCTAATTAATTTACAATATTGTAGTGGTTTTGCCATACATTGACATGAGTCCACCATTGATGTACATGTGTTCCAGGTAACCATACCAGGTTAAAAAGATATGTCTGTTTGTTCAAAAATCTGTGACTGTGAATCACAGGATCAGAAGGAATTTAAGCTCCCTAGTGAGCTAGATTTTGAAAATAAACATATATACACATGATATTTATATTGCTTATTCAACATCTTTCAGTGGTTATGATAAAATTTAGCATTGGGAAGATATTTCACTTAAAAATGGAATGAATCATATTTGTAGCTAACAAGGTAAATTTTCAAGTAGAAGAAGAAAGATAATTCAATATAAAATATAATTATACTAAACAATCCTTCACGCCAATGATAAACCCCTTTATATATGGACATTGATCTTACATACACAAGGAAAAATAATTTGCATAGTTAAAATCTGGTATAAACATGTGCTTCATTTTAGTTAGGGTCATCTTAGAGTCTAGACATTACTACATAAACTTTTTATTGAAATTGGTGTTTCATCTAGACTACCATTGGAGACATGCATTGATGATCAGTTTTTCTAGTGACCCTGATAATGATGGCTCAGCAGGTAAAGAATTGCTCTGCAATGCAGGAGATGCAGAAAATGCGTGTTGGATCCCTAGGCCGAGAAGATCCCTTGGAGTAGAAAATAGTAACCCTCTCAAGTATTGCTGCCTGAAAAATCCCACAGACAGAGGAGTCTGGTGGGCTACAGTCCATGGAATGGCAAAGAGTCAGACTCTACTGAGCAACTGAGCATGCACTGGTAACCAATATGCACACTGAGCTAAATAAAGAAGGAGATCCTATAGGGAATAAAATGGAATGCCTTGCTATGAAACACACTATATGTTAAAGTCTACATTTGGGGGAAGATAGATTATGGTAGTGATGTACAAAAGGAATAATGAACAAAAAGTGTTAAGCTGAGATTTCAAAATCTTTACCTGAAAACATCTGTCTGAAGGCCTGTTTTCTGGGGTTTTCCCAGAGCACAGAGTGCCTTATTTTCTGTCTCCATCCTGAACTCCTTTCAAGGGGATGTTAAAGGTCAGCATCTTGTAGTGGTCATGATTTAATTTTTGTAGAGGCAGCTGGCAAGGGTCAACTTCCAGTCAGCAGAGCCCCTTCACAGGCACATATTTGACCATGTTTTGGGGGCAGGTCATGTCCATTACGTCCCACAGTGCTGGGAAGGCTCATTCTCAGGTCTACTGAAGATCCCATTGACAGGCCACTCAGTGTGCTATTACTAGACCAGGCCTTGCAAGCAGCAAAGTCTCTGGACCATACCTGTCTTATTAGCCTCTTGGTCCAGGAAAATATTTTCTCTTGATGCTTCTTCCCATATCTAGAGTGACATTATTACAATTATTGATCTCATATAGAACTGCATATCAGCATTTCGTCATAGGCTTAGTCACATATTTGGTAACATAAGAAATTATCTTCTGAAGCAAAATACATAGAAATAATATAGCTAGCAGTTATTAGTAAGGTCACAAGAAAGAACTTAAGTCAAGGACTTTCCCATCACCCTGGCTCTTTGATTTTCAGCTGTTGTTTATCGAGTTTTAATCTCCTGATTTAGGAGCAGACTAAAACTATTGCCATGTTTTAAGGACATCAAGATAGCAAATGTCTTACCGTGAGGAGTTATTTTTTGTAGAAGCAGAATGAGCTGTGTCTACATGTACCATAATCTTAAATAATGTTTATTTACCTTACTAAAGTAACAAAAAGATTGAAAAAAAAAACAAATATAAATCACTCAAAGGCAAAGAAATTCATAATCGGTTATCAAAAGCTGCATTCTAAGAAAACTTTGTTCTGTAAACAGATAGAAGACCAAATTCCAGTCTAATAGCAGCTTACTATTAATAATAAAATTTGTTTATCTCCTTAACCTTAGAAAGTCTTTTCCATAAATCTTGAAAAACTAGCAGTATTCTTCTAAAGGCATGAGAATAAAACCATAGAAGGCATGCTTGAAAACTGATTCTATTGCAACTGACAAAGAAACCTGGTCACAATACTTCAATATGATAACTAGAATTATAATTGATCATATTTTATCAGGCATATCAGATCTATATGCATTTCAAATAATTTTAGTATATCTATATTAGTAACATCAACCATACAGTATAACCTGAAAAGACTTATCACCCTTTCAATAGTACTTCTCATGTAATTTAACATGTCCAGTGAACCCAGGTAGCTTAATAGCTCTTTGAGATGTCTCAGGGACCCTCTGAAGCATCCCAAAGTTAGCTAGAAGTCAAGTTATTTAGGAAGTTTTGTCGATAAATATCAAAAGGGTTTATAACAGTCAGGTAGGATTATATGTCACTTTGAAATAATATTTATGTAGCCAAAGATTATTTAACAAAAGATTTCAAAGGTAAATATAGAACACATCAATTAAGAGGTAAAGAAACTTAAATCTATTATTAAAAGCAGTTCAATATCTGAAGAAAGTATATCCTCTTAACAGAGAAAAAGGCCGAATTCAAGTTTTGCACCAGCTTACTTTAAACTCATCTAGGTAAACTTCATTAAATTTATTTTAAACTTAGTCAGTCCTACAATGCATAAAACTTTTTTTCAGGGTCCACTTCCCACAAGGTTTTTAATTGCTTTCTGTAACAGACACCTGTAAGTCAGACCTACTTTCTTTTCCCTTTATGAAATGTAATTTTACTTTTATATCTTTTTTAAAATGGGGGGAGGGGCGGTACTAAGATGGCAAAGGAATAGGACGGGGAGATCACTTTCTCCCCCACAAATTCATCAAAAGTTCATTTGAAAGCTGAACAAATTCCACATAGCAACTTCTGAACACTGGTGGAGGACAGCAGGCACCCAGAAAGGGAACCCATTCTCATCAAAAGGAGGTAGGACAAAATATAAAAGATAAACAGAGAGACAAAAGAGTTAGGGATGGAGACCCATACCAGAGAGGGAGTCATGAAGAAGTTTCCAAACACCAGAAAACCCTCTCACCAGTGGGTCTGTGGGGAGTTTTGGAATCTCAGAGGGCAACATAACCATGAGGAGCAAAACACACACACACACACAGATTACGCACCTAACTGCAATTCCCAGAGGAGAAGTAGCCCAGCCGCTCACTTCCACTAGCAGTAAGCAGGGGTCTGAACAGGGAGGCGCGGGGTGCCTGCTTAGGGTAAGGACTGGGCCTGAATGTCTTGAAGACGAGCAGAGGGAGCTAACTTGAGATAGCAGCCTAAACTGTGGGATAGCCTGAGAGGTAAAAAAAAATTAAAAAAGAGAGAGAGAGAGTGAGAAAACTTTTCCCGGGAAAAGCTCTAAGGCACAACTTGGTCCTGCTCAAAGAACAAAGCACTGAGTGAATACCAGAGGAGAGCTAGCCAGCTGTGGACCAGCCCCTCCCCCTGCTGGTGGCAAAGAGGCAGGCGGCAGAGAGCCAGAGCCTGAAGGTGAGGGGCAATCTCGGCCCCAGAGATAGCATCCTCCACCAAACTGAGCAGGCTCCCAGTTGCTAACCAAGTCTTCCTGGGATCCTGGGCGGTTGACATCCATGAGGAGGGTCACAGTCAGAGATCAGCTCCCCCAAAGAGACACATGGCACACCTGAGAAGTGCTCTCTTGGTGCACCTGGGAAACTGAGCGGCTGGGACCAGGGAGATGATAAGACACTCTGCCCACCTGGGGAGAGTGCCTTAGCTAAGCATCTGACCACTTGAGCTGCTCAGACCTGAGAAGGGCACAAAACGCAGCCCCAACCGAATCTATGCCTTTGACTACCTGGGAACTTGAACCTGAGCAGCTAAGAACTGGGAAGTGCACGCAACCCAGGGCTAACTTTAGACAGTTCCCCTGAAGAACCTGGAGCCCGAGCAGTGTAGACTGGGAAAGCACACACACTGTGAGTGGGGGGCAAACCCAGTGTAGCCCAGATACTGTGAGCACTCCCCACACACACCAGTGATATTTGTTTGCAGTGTTCCTCCCTCTGCACAGCACAATTGAACAAGTGAGCCTAAATAAATGGCCACCTTCACGCCCTTATGTCAGGGTGGAAATTAGACACTGAAGAGACTTGCACACAGAGGAAGCCAAAATAAACAAAGAAGAGGGAACTGCTTTGGTAGTGACAGGTGCAACAGACTAAAACTGTGTAGTTAGCACTGACTACATTGGAAGGGGCCTATAGATCTTGAGAAGAAGTATAAGCTGGAACAAGGAACTATCTGAAACTGAACTGACCCCACACTGCCCTCAAAAGCTCCAGAGAAATTCCTTGATTTGTTTTACTGTTATCATTTTAAAATTTTTTTGAGAATTTATCCATTATTTTATTACCATAGCACACAAGTATATGTAGAGCCATTTACCTTAAGTACACAGACATTCTATAGAGCAATAACTACAGTGAATATTTTATATTTTGTAAGAATTATTTAGTATCCTGCTTCATAGGTTCTAAAAGTATATTTTAATGTGTCATTTTTTATTCTACTCATTGACTAGGTTGGCTAAAATCTGACTTGGTTACTCATTCTCCAAGTCTTAATTCTCTTTTTCAATTACATGCATTTTTACTTTTAAATATAGTAGTAGTTCCTCAATATGAAATTCTACAGTAAGGACAATCTCTTTAACAAGTGGTGCTGGGAAAACTGGTCAACCACTTGTAAAAGAATGAAACTAGATCACTTTCTAACACCGTACACAAAAATAAACTCAAAATGGATTAAAGATCTAAATGTAAGATCAGAAACTATAAAACTCCTAGAGGAGAACATAGGCAAAACACTCTCCGACATAAATCACAGCAGGATCCTCTATGATCCACCTCCCAGAATTCTGGAAATAAAAGCAAAAATAAACAAATGGGATCTAATTAAAATTAAAAGCTTCTGCACAACAAAGGAAAATATAAGCAAGGTGAAAAGACAGCCTTCTGAATGGGAGAAAATAATAGCAAATGAAGCAACTGACAAACAACTAATCTCAAAAATATACAAGCAACTTATGCAGCTCAATTCCAGAAAAATAAACGAACCAATCAAAAAATGGGCCAAAGAACTAAATAGACATTTCTCCAAAGAAGACATACGGATGGCTAACAAACACATGAAAAGATGCTCAACATCACTCATTATTAGAGAAATGCAAATCAAAACCACAATGAGGTACCACTTCACACCAGTCAGAATGGCTGCAATCCAAAAATCTGCAAGCAATAAATGCTGGAGAGGGTGTGGAGAAAAGGGAACCCTGTTACACTGTTGGTGGGAATGCAGACTAGTACAGCCACTATGGAGAACAGTGTGGAGATTCCTTAAAAAATTGCAAATAGAACTACCTTATGACCCAGCAATCCCACCGCTGGGCATACACACCGAGGAAACCAGAATTGAAAGAGACACATGTACCCCAATGTTCATCGCAGCACTGTTTATAATAGCCAGGACATGGAAACAACCTAGATGTCCATCAGCAGATGAATGGATAAGAAAGCTGTGGTACATATACACAATGGAGTATTACTCAGCCATTAAAAAGAATTCATTTGAATCAGTTCTGATGAGATGGATGAAACTGGAGCCAATTATACAGAGTGAAGTAAGCCAGAAAGAAAAACACCAATACAGTATACTAACACATATATATGGAATTTAGGAAGATGGCAATGACGACCCTGTATGCAAGACAGGAAAAAAGACACAGATGTGTATAACGGACTTTTGGACTCAGAGGGAGAGGGAGAGGGTGGGATGATTTGGGAGAATGGGAATTCTAACATGTATACTATCATGTAAGAATTGAATCACCAGTCCATGTCTGAGGTAGGGTGCAGCATGTTTGGGGCTGGTGCATGGGGATGACCCAGAGAGATGTTGTGGGGAGGGAGGTGGGAGGGGGTTCATGTTTGGGAACGCATGTAAGAATTAAAGATTTTAAAATTAAAAAAAAAAAAAGCAGAAACATTACTTTGCCAACAAAGGTCTGTCTAGTCATGCTATGGTTTTTCTAATAGTCATGTATGAATGTGAGCCTTCCAACTAAAATAAATAAATTTATTTTAAAAAATAAAGTAATTTTATGTAAGTAAATTTTCTAAATACCTGAGCAATATGCACTTTAGTACCCACATTTTTTTGCATTTTATCTATATTAAAATAATTTTAAAATGTTCTATGCCCCTTGATGCATTTTCCTTTTTAAATTAATTAATTAAATTTTTTAACAATGTTGTATTGGTTTTGCAATACATTAAGATGAATCTGCCACGGGTGTACATGTGTTCCCCATCCTGAACTTCCCTCCCACCTCCCTCCCAATACCATCCCTCTGGGTCAACTCAGTACACCAGCCCCAAGCATCCTGTATCATGCACTGAACTTAGACAAGTGATTCATTTCATACTTGATATTACACGTGTTTCAATGCCATTCTCCCAAATCATCCCACCCTCTCCCTCTCTCAGAGTCCAAAATACTGTGCTATACATCTGTGTCTCTTTTGCTGTCTCTCATACAGGGTTATGATTACCATCTTTCTAAATGCCATATATATGTGTTAGTAAACTGTATTGGTGTTTTTCTTTCTGGCTTACTTCACTCTGTATAATCAGCTCCAGTTTCAAACACCTCATTAGAACTGATTCAGATGTATTCTTTTTAATGGCTGAGTAATACTCCATTGTGGATATGTACCACAGCTTTCTTATCCATTCGTCTGCTGATGGACATCTAGGTGGCTTCCATGTCCTGGCTATTATAAACAGTACTGTGATGAACATTGGGGTACACGTGTCTCTTTCAATTCTGGTTTCTGTGGTGTGTATGCACAGCAGTAGGATTGCTGGGTCATAAGGCAGTTCTATTTCCAGTTTTTTAAGGAATCTGCACACTGTTCTCCATAGTGGCTGCACTAGTTTATATTCCCACCAACAGTGTAACAGAGTTCCCTTTTCTTCACACCCTCTACAGCATTTATTGCTTGTAGACTTTTGGATAGCAGCCATTCTGACTGGCATGAAATGGTACCTCATTGTGGTTTTGATTTGCATATTTCTGATAATGAGTGATGTTCAGCATCTTTTTGTGTTAGTTAGCCATCTGTATGTCTTCTTTGGAGAAATGTCTATTTAGTTCTTTGGCCCATTTTTTGATTGGGTCATTTATTTTTCTGGAGTTGAGCTGCAGGAATTCCTTGCATATATTTGAGTTTAGTTCTTTGTCAGTTGCTTCATTTTCTATTATTTTCTCCCATTCTGAAGGCTGTCGTATCACCTTGCTTACAGTTTCCTTTGTTGTTCAGAAGCTTTTAAGTTTAATTAGGTCCCATTTGTTTATTTTCGCTTTTATTTCCAGTATTCTGGGAGGTGGGTCATAGAGGATCCTGCTGTGATGTATGTTGGAGAGTGTTTGCCTATGTTCTCCTCTAGGAGTTCTATAGTTTTTTGAGTTATGTTTTTAATCCATTTTGAGTTTATTTTTGTGTGTGGTGTTAGAAAGTGTTCTAGTTTCATTCTTTTACGAGTGGTTGACCAGTTTTCCCAGTGTCACTTGTTAAAGAGATTGTCTTTTTCTCCATTGTATATTCTTGCCTCCTTTGTCAAAGATAAGGTGTCCATAGGTGTGTGGATTTATCTCTGGGATTTCTATTTTGTTCCAATTATGTATATTTCTGTGTTTGTGCCAGTACCATACTGTCTTGATGATTGTGGCTTTGTAGTAGAGCTTAAAGTCAGGCAGATTGATTCCTCCAGTTCCATATTTCTTTCTCAAGTTTGCTTTGGCTATTAGAGGGTTTTTTTGTATTTCCATACAAATTGTGAAATTATTTGTTCTAGCTCTGTGAAAAATACTGCTAGTATCTTGATAGGGATTGCATTGAATCTATAAACTGCTTTGAGTAGTATACTCATTTTCACTATATTGATTCTTATGATCCACGAACATGGTACCTTTCTCCATCTATTAGTGTCCTCTTCGATTTCTTTCACCAGTGTTTTATAGTTTTCTATATATAGGTCTTTAGTTTGTTTAGGTGGGTCTCTATCTAAGTATTTTATTCTTTTCATTGCAAAGGTGAATGGAATTGTTTCCTTAATTTCTCTTTCTTTTTTTATTATTAGTGTATAGGAATGCAAGGAATTTCTGTGTGTTGATTTTATATTCTGAAACTTTACACTATTCATTGATTAGCTCTAGTAATTTTCTGGTGGAGTCTTTAGGGTTTTCTATGTAGAGGATCTTGTCATCTGCAAACAGTGAGAGTTTTACTCCTTATTTTCCAATTTGGATTCCTTTCATTTCTTTTTCTGCTCTGATTGCTGTGGCCAAAACTTCCAAAACTATGTTAAATAGTAATGGTGAAAGTGGGCACCCTTGTCTTACTCCTGACTTTAGAGGAAATGCTTTCAGTTTTTCACCATTGAGGATAACGTTTGCAGTGGGTTTGTCATATATAGCTTTTATTATGTTAAGGTATATTCCTTCTATTCCTGCTTTCTGGAGAATTTTTAAACCTACTATTACCTTGTTAAAAAAAAAGACCCTGTTTTTAAAGCAAATTTCATATAGATATTTTTATAATTTTTGTGATTTTTTTAAATATTGTGTTTTGGAGAGTCTATCCTCTACTCTAGATTTTTAAGCTCTGCTTTTTGGTATTTGTTATAAACTTTGTACCTTTAAGAATCCAATCTTCAGTTCCCATTTTTACTTAGGAGTGTGATTACTTGCTTCATTGCGCTCTCCCCTTTTGACTTTCCTTTTTCTCTGCCAGGTCACGTCTATCTCCTCCCTCCCTCTTCTCTTCTCTACTTAATTCTCTCAATCTCTTTGGGTGTCCAGGGCTGTGGAGAACACTTAGGGAACTGATTATGGGTAGATTGGTCTCTTCCCTTTTGATTCCCCCTCTTCTCCTCCTGGTTACTTCTATCTCCCTCCTCCCTCTTCTCAATGTAACTCTGTGAAACTCTCTGGGTATCCCTTACTGTGGAGACTCTTTTCACCATTAACCTAGATGTTTTATCATTGGTGCTGTATGGATGGAGAAGTCTTGAGGCTACTGTAAGAATAAGATTGAAAACCAGAGGCAGAAGCCTTGAATGCAAAATTTGAGAACCAGAAAACTCCTGACTTCAGGCGACATTAATTGACAAGAGCTCATCCAAAGGCCTCCATACCTACACTGAAACCAAGCTCCATCTAAGAGCTAACAAGTTTCAGAGCAAGACATACCAAGCTAATTATCCAACAATGCAAGAACATAAAATACAGGCGGGAAAAATCACACCAAATCCATAGACACCTCAAAACTCACTACTGGACACTTCATTGAACTCCAGAGTGAAGACATACAGTTCCACTCACCAGAACACTGACACAAGTTTCCCAAACCAGAAAACCTTGACAAGCCACATGTCCAATCCCACCCACAGGGAGGAACCTCCTCAATAAAGAGGAACCACAAACTTCCAGCATACAGAAAGGTCACCCCAAACACAGCAATCTAAAACAATATGAAAAGGCAGAGAAATATTCAGCAGATAAAGGAACATGATAAATGCCCACCAAACCAAACAAAAGAGGAGGAGATAGGGAGTCTACCAGAAAAAGAATTCAGAATAATGATAGTAGAAATGATCCAAAATCTTGAAAAAAAATGGAGTTACAGATAAATAATCTAGAGACAAAGACTGAGAAGATGCAAGAAAAGTTTAACAAGGACTGAGAAGAAATAACAGAGTCAATCAATAATGAATAATGGAATAACTGAAATCAAAAGCACTCTGGAGGGAACCAACAGTAAAATAACTGAGGCAGAAGACAGGATAAGTGAGGTGGAAGATAGAATGGTGGAAATAAATAAAGCAGAGAGGAATAAAGAAAAAAAGAATTAAAAGAAATGAGGACAACCTCAGAGACCCCTGGGACAATGTTATATGCCCCAACATTCGAATCATAGGAGTCCCAGAAGAAGAAGACTAAAAGAAAGGCCATGAGAAAATACTAAAGGAAATAATAGTTGAAAACTTCCCTAAAATGAGGAAGGAAATAGCCACCCAAATCCAAGAAACCCAGAGAGTCCCAAACAGGGAAATCCCAAGGCAAAACACCCCAAGAAATATATTAATCAAATTAACAAAGATCAAACACAAAAAACAAATATTAAAAGCAGCAAGGGAAAAACAATAAATAACACACAAGAGGATTCCCATGAGGATAACAGCTGATCTTTCAATAGAAACTCTTCAGTCCAGAAGGGAATGGCAAGGCATACTTAAAGTGATGAAAGAAAAAAACCTACAACCCAGATTACTGTACCCAGCAAGGATCTCATTCAAATATTAAGGAGAAATCGAAAGCTTTACAGACAAGCAAAAGCTGAGAGAATTCAGCAACAGCCAACCAATTCTTCAACAAATGCTAAAGGATCTTCTCTAGACAGGAAACACAGAAAATGTGTATAAACTGGAACCCAAAGCAACAAAGTAAATGGCAATGGGATCATACTTATTAATAATTACCTTAAATGTAAATGGGTTGAATGCCCCAACCAAAAGACAAATACTGGCTGAATGGATATAAAAACAAGACTCATATATATGCTGTCTACAAGAGACTCATATCAAAACAAGGTACACATACAGACCAAAATTGAAGGACTGGATAAAGGTATTTCACACAAATGGAGACCAAAAGAAGGCAGGAGTAGCAATACTCATATCAGATAATAAAGACTTTGAAATAGAGCCTGTGAAAAGAGACAAAGAAGGACACTACAATGATCAAGGGATCAATCCAGGAAGAAGATATAATAATAATAATAATAATTATATATATATGTATGTATATATATATATATATATGCGCCCAACATAGGAGCACCTCAATATGTAAGGCAAATGCTAACACTATGAAAAGGGAAATTAATAGTAACCCAATAATACTGGGAGATGTTAATACCCCAATCACACCTATGTATAGGTCAAATAAACAGAAAACAAGTAAGGAAACACAAACTTTAAAGGATACTATGGACCAGTTAGACTTAATTATATCTATAGGACATTTCACCTCAAAACAATGAATTTCACTTTTTCTCAGGTCCACACAGAACTTGCACATCCTGGACCATAAATCTAGCTTTGGTAAATTAAAAAAAAAAAAAAAGAAAGAAATAATTTCAAGCGTCTTTTCTGATCATAGTGTAGTAACATTAGATGTCAACTACAAGGGGGAAAATCTTATAAAATATTAAATGTTAAAAATACAAACACATGGAGGCTAAATAACAGGTTTCTGAATAACCAACCAAAGCCAGAAGAAATCAAAAAAATGCATAGCAATGAATGAAAATGAAAACACAACCTAAAACCTATGGGATTCAGTAAAAGCAGTGCTAAGGGAAGGTTCATAGCAATACAAGCTTACCTCAAGAAACAAGAGGAAAATCAAATAAATAACCTAACTCTACACCTAAAGCAACTTGAAAAAGAAGAAATGAAGAATTCCAGGGTTAGTAGAAGGAAATAAGTCATAAAAATTAGGGCAGAAATAAATGAAAAAGAAACAAAGGAGACCATAGAAAAATTCAACAAAGCTAAAAGCTGGTTCTTTGAGAAGATAAAGAAAATAACAAACCATTAGCCAGACTCGTCAAGAAAACAAGGGAAAATAATCAAATCAACAAAATTAGAAATGAAAATGGAGAAATCACAAGGGACAACACAAAAATACAAAGGATCATAAGAGACTACTATCAGCAACTATATGCCAATAAAATGGACAATTTGGAAGAAATGGACAAATTCCTAGAAAAGTATAACTTTCCAAAACTGAACCAAGAAGAAATAGAAAATCTTAACAGACTGAGCACAAGTAAGGAAATTGAAACTGTAATCAGAAATCTTCCAACAAACAGAAGCCCGGACCAGATAGCTTCACAGCTGAATTCTACCAAAAATTCAAAGAGCTAACACCTATCCTACTCAAACTTTTCCAGAAAAGTGCAGAAGGTAAACTTCCGAACTCATTCTATGAAGCCACCATCACCCTAATACCAAAACCAGGCAAAGATACCACAAAAACCAATACAATATTGTAATGTAAAAAAAAAGAAGAATCAATACTCCATGATTTATTAGATTTTTGGTACATATGGGAAGAATTGTGTACAAACTGAAGTGTCTGTATAGTGATCCTCAAAACAACCAATAAAATCTCAATTATATATATATATATATATATATATATATATATATATATATATATATATATAAAGAAAACTACAGGCCAATATCACTGATGAACATAGATGCAAAAATCTTTAACAAAATCCTAGCAAGCAGAATCCAACAACACATTAAAAATATAATACATGATCAAGTGGGCTTTATCACAGGGATGCAAGGATTCTTTAATATCCATGAATCAATCAAGGTAATGCACCACATTAACAAATTGAAAGATAAAAACCATATGATTATCTCAATAGATGCAGAGAAAGCCTTTGACAAAATTCAACATCCATTTATGATAAAAACTCTCCAGAAAGCAGGAATAGAAGGAACATACCTCAACATAATAAAGCCTATATATGACAAGCCCACTGCAAACATTATCCTCAATGGTGAAAAATTGAAAGCATCTCCCCTAAAGTCAGGATCAAGACAAGGCTGCCCACTCTCAACACTACTATTCAACATAGATTTGGAAGTTTTGGCCACAGCAATCAGAGCAGAAAAAGAATTAAAAAGAATCCAAATTGGAAAAGAAGAAGTAAAACTCTCACTGCTTGCAGATGACATGATCCTGTACATAGAAAACCCTACAGACTCCACCAGAAAATTACTAGAGCTAATCAATGAATATAGTAAAGTTGCAGGATATAAAACTGACGCACAGAAATCCCTTGTATTCCTATACACTAACAATGAGAAAACAGAAAGAGAAATCAAGGAAACAACTCCATTCACCATTGCAACACAAAGAATAAAATACTTAGGAATAAATCTACCTAAACAAACAAAAGAACCACATATAGAAAACTATAAAACACTGATGAAAGTAATCAAAGGGGACACAAATAGATGAAGAAATATACCATATTCATGGATTGGAAGAATCAATATAGTGAAAGTGAGTATACTACTCAAAGTAATCTACAGATTCAATGCAAGCTACCAACAGTAGCTTGGTACCTATCAAGCTACCAACAGTATTTTTCACGGAACTAGAACAAATAATTTCGCAATTTGTATGGAAATACAAAAAACCTAGAATAGCCAAAGCAATCTTGAGAAAGAAGAATGGAATTGGAGGAATCAACCTGCCAGACTTCATGCTCTACTACAAAGCTACAGTCATCAAGACAGTATGGTACTGGCACAAAGATAGAAATATAGATCAATGGAACAAAATAGAAATCCCAGAGATAATTCCACACACCTATGGACACCTTATCTTTGACAAAGGAGGCAAGAATATATAATGGATTAAAGACAATCTCTTTAACAAGTGACACTGGGAAAACTGATCAACCACTCATAAAAGAATGAAACCAGAACACTTTCTATCACCATACACAAAATAAACTCAAAATGAATTAAAAATATAAACAGAAGACCAGAACCTATAGAACTCCTAGAGGAGAACATAGGCAAAACACTCTCCGACATACATCACAGCAGGATCCCCTGTGACTCACCTCCCAGAGTAATGGAAATAAAAGCAAGAATAAACTAATGGTACCTAGTTAAATTTAAAAGTTTTTGCGCAACAAAAGAGACTATAAGACAGCCTTCAGAATGGGAAAAATAGTAGCACACAAAGCAACTGACAAAGAATCAATCTCAAAAATATACAAGCAACTCCTGCAGCTCAATTCCAGAAAAATAAATGACCCAATCAAAAAATGGGCCAAAGAACCAAACAGACATTTCTCCAAAGAAGACATACAGATGGCTAACAAACACATGAAAAGATGCTCAACATCACTCATTATCAGAGAAATGCAAATCAAGACCACAATAAGCTACCATCTCACGCCAGTCACAATGGCAGCTATCCAAAGTTCACAAACAGTAAATGCTGGAGAGGGTGTGGAGAAAAGGGAACCCTGTTACACTGTTGATGGGAATGCAAACTAGTGCAGCCACTATGGAGAACAGTGTGGAGATTCCTTAAAAAACTGGAAATAGAACTGCATTATGTCCCAGCAATCCCACTGCTGGGCATACACACCAAGGAAACCAGAATTGAAAGAGACACGTGTACCCCAATGTTCATCACAGGACTGTTTATAATAGCCAGGACATGGAGGCAACCTAGATGTCCATCGGCAGATGAATGGATAAGAAAGCTGTGGTACATATACACAATAGAATATTACTCAGCCATGAAAAAGAATACATTTGAATCAGTTCTAATGAGGTGTTTGAAACTGGAGCCTATTATACAGAGTGAAGTAAGTCAGAAAGAACAACACCAATACAGTATACTAACACATCTATATTGAATTTAGAAAGATGGTAACAATGACCCTATATGTGAGATAGCAAAAGAGACACAGATATATAGAACAGTCTTTTGGACTCTGTGGGAGAAGGCGAGGGTGGGATGGTTTGAGAGAACAGCACTGAAACATGTATATTATCATATGTGAAACAGATTGCAAGTCCAGGCTCGATGCATGAGCCTGGGTGCTCAGGGCTGCTGCACTGGGATTCCCCTGAATATGGGATGGGGAGGGAGGTGGGAGGGAGTTCAGGATGGGGAACACATGTACACCCATGGCTGATTCATGTCAATGTATGTCGAAAACCACTACAATTTTGTAAAGTAATTAGCCTCCAATTAAATTAAAAAGAAAACGTAATTTTAAAAAAAATTCTGAAATTTCTGTATCATTCTGTGGATTCATGTGGTAGAGGTGACTGTAAGGAAAGGGAAAATAATATGATTACTTTTTACACAAACAGGCTTTCTTCGTATCATTGAAGTAATTCAATTCATATTTTGTCATCAAAAATTAATATTTTATTTATTTCTGATCTGCATCAGAGAATTCACTGTGCCTTTTCTAATAAGCAAACCTGTCCCACTTTTAACTTTTCTCCCATGATGTCATGTATTCGGTTTTAATGATAAATTCCTGCACTTGAAAATTGAATTGCAACAACGTTCCCTATACAATCTATGCAGGGATTGTAAGGTGCTGAAAATTAAAGCTCCTAAAATTCTGATTGGAGAATGAACATAAGCAAGTTCAAAACTTATATATCATGTTTAAGGGTCTTCCCTGGTGGCTCAGATGATAAAGAATCTGCCATCAGTGCAGGAGGCCCATGTTCAGTCCCTGGGTTGGGAAGATGTCCTGGAGAAGGAAATGCCAACCCACTCCAGTATTCTTGCTTGGAGAATCCCATGGACAGAGGAGACTTGTGGGCTACAGTCCATGGGGTCAGAAAGAATCAGACATAATTGAGCAACTAAGCATGCACACACACATGTTTGATGATTACAGGACTTACAAAGAAAAAAGAAGGAGGTGGAAGGAAGAGAGAGAAGGATGTGTGTGTGTGTGCTAAATTTTATGTGTGTTCAGGCCATGTCTGCCAAAAATGTGATTCTTGAATAGAGAGCCAGTGACAGCGTTTGTGGGAAAGTGTGTGTTCGTCTAGGGAACAGCCAGTGCACAGTCTTGTACAGCACAAAAGTGCTTTTTTAAGATGTTCAGGTTCATAAAAGGGAAGCTGGTCTGGTGAGGGAAATCAGCAAGATGGAGAGGGAGGAGAGATGGTGTCAGAAGATGCTGAGGAACAAGGAAGCTTCTCTGAAGCTGGTGAAACCTCCAGTGACAAGGAGTCCCTTGTCCATATATGTATCTCCAGCACTTTATGAAATTCAACATAAAAAACCCCACAACCATATGAAAGAAAATTGAAAGAAAATCCAAAATCAACTTCTAGTAGAAAAAATACACAATAGTTATACTTTGATTGAAATTAATTAATTAATCAAATGTATGAAAAGGTATTTTCTCCTTGGAAGGAAAGCTATGACAAACCTAGACAACATATTAAACAATGGAGACATCATTTTGTGATAAAGGTCTGCCCAGTCAAAACTACGGTTTTTCCAGTAGTCATGAACGAACATGAGAGTTATTCCCTAAAGAAGATTGAGTGCTGGAAAATTGATGGTTTTCAAATTATGATGCCGGAGAAGACTCTTGAGAGTCCCTTGGAATGTAAGGGGATCAAATAATTGATCCCTAAAGGAAATCAACTCTGAATATTCATTGAAAGGACTGATGCTGAAGCTGAAGCTCCAATACTTTAGCCACCTTTTGAGAAGAGGTGACTCACTGGAAAAGACCCTGAAGCTGGGAGAACGAGAAGGAGAAGGGGGTGGCAGAGGATGAGATGATTAGATAGCATCACCAACTCAATGGGCCTGAACTTGAGCAAATTCTGGGAGGCAGTGATAGACAATGAAAGCAGTCCATGGGGGTCACAAAGACTCAAATATGGCTTAGCCACTGAACCACATATTTTAATTATATAAGCATGGGTCCCTGATTCAATTTTAGATTACCAAAGACTTGGAAATAAAAGGATACATCAGAGGGTCTTTAAAAATGTGGGGAAGAAGCAGTATCTAAGCTCCAATTTCCTCTACAATTTCATATATAGAAATATATGGTTTCAAATATGCATATGGAAAACAGAGGTGATCTTTATTCAAGCGTAAAGAGGAATGCCCTCCAAATGGTAGGTGCACATGATGTAACTTTTAGAAATATGGTGCAAATTTAAGAAATCAAAATGCAACGTCTAATCACAAAGAACAAAAGCAAGTAATAAAGAATGTAAAAAGCAGTTTGAAATATGCATAAAGTGTGATTTATTAGCATCAAGTCTTCCCTGAGATGGGAAGCTCAGACGGTAAAGAATATGCCTGCAATGGCAGAGTCTGGGGCTCTATCCCTGGGCCGGAAAGATCCCCTGGAGAAGGGAATGGCAACCCACTCCAGTATTTTTGCCTGGAGAATCCCATGGACAGAGGGCAGTCCCTGGGGTCACAGAGTTGGACATTGCTGAGAGACTGACACAACAACACCAAAATGCAGACGAGCACTCATTTTCATTTTTGGTGAAAGCAATGAAGAATGTGTAAGTGACTGCTCTACTCTTTCAATTAAAAAACATTAAAAAGCAATGAAAAGAACAAAATGCGACTGACTTATAGATTTTACCACAACAAATTTATAAACTCTCAGACATTCTGCACAAAACTTGTATAAATGCATAAAATAACTAAATGGCAGAGAGCATTGATGAAAAAATAGCTAGTCTTTGAAAGAATACAATAAAAAGCAAGAACCCTGCTAAATTCATGATGCAAAAGCAAAGGAATGGAACAGAAATTTTTCAAGTACCTGAATTACTAACATATAAATATATTCAGCCTCACTGGTAATGAAATAATTATAAAATAAGCTCAATAGCATATCCATATTTTACAGAATAAATACGGTTTTATTTGAATATTAGGAGGGAGGAGATACTGTGAAATGTTGGTCTCATGAACTGCTTTTGTAAGGAAATGTTTGCCAATATTCCTTGGTCTGGATCCCTCTTATCATAGTCACATAGGCACCATCTTAAAAAAATTAATTAATTAATTAAAATGTCCTTACACATCTGTACAACCCTCCACAGCTAATACTCTGTTTGGCTACTTCAGGTAATAGCAAAGGTCCTTGCACTTTGGTTCTATTTTTACTGGAAGCATTTTACACCTCCAATTCACTCTCCTAATTGAGTCATTATGTCCATCATATATTGGCCAATACTGACTCTTGCACTTCTCAGTTGCTCAGCCATGTTTGACTTTTTCTGACTCCATAGACTGTAGACCACCAAGTTCCTCTTTCCATGGGATTCTCGACGCAAGAGTACTGGAGTGGGTTTTCATTTCCTTCTTCAGGGGATCTTTCTGATCCAGGGATACAACTCTTGGGTCTCTTGCATTGAAGGTGGTTTCTTTACCACTCTGCCACAGGGAATTAAATATTTACATTTCTTTTTGCATTATAAATTAAAACATTAATTAATTAATCAAGTAAACCAACAACCCCAGAGATCTTGGCTCTGGGTTAGTCTGGACAGACTCTCAGGTGAACTCAGTAAACGTTCTTGCCTGCCATTCCATCTAACCTTCTTCTGCAGTATTTACTGAACTCTTGGACTCACCTGGGGGGAGTCTTTGAGAGGAAAGTTGCAACATAGATGTTGCAGCTCCTCTTGGATGGTTGATGATGGAGACAGAGGTTTTGTTTCCAGACAAGACAATGGGATGAAGTCAAGCATTGGTCCCCTAGTCAGTTATGAGTCCACAAGAAACAGCTATGTCCTGTTCATTCCAAGGTTGCCCATGCTGAGGGATGCATTAGAGGAGATATTTACAGTTCTCCATGCCTGCTCATTAGGTACGTTTCCTTCCTGTTAGTACCATCTCTCATAGTTGATGTCCCTTGGGACACTGGTCTGGGCAGATAGGAAAACTTTCTTTTCATTTTCTGTTTCTAGGAGACAGTGTTACAAGTCAGATGGATTTAGTATTTATTACTTCTCCTCTGGGGGAGTAAAACATAAGGTCCTATCCCAACCCTGAGTCCAGATTTTCTCCAGAGTCTAAGATTGAGTATTCTGCCTTGACTAGGTCCCTAATCAAAGCATTTACTCCTGATGGGTCACAGCCTTTGATATCTCTAGAAAATTACTATTCTCATCTTCAAGCAGTGGGATAAATGTGTTCCTTTAATGTAAAACATTGGGCAGCACTCTGCTTGAATTCATTACAGTTTTGCCAAAAAAAGTTAGGAATTTTGCACTTAAAGCAAAGATTAAGAGGTCTCAGTTCTCCTTTAGAAAATGTTTTAATTATAATTATAATTTAAATCTTAGAAAATTCCTCTCTATGTGGTAAGTGTGAAGTGTTAGCCGTTAGGTTGTGTCCAATTCTTGTAACCACATGGACTGTAACCCATCAGGCTCCTCTGTCCGTGGGATTCTCCAGGCAAGAATATTTGAGTGGGTTGCCATGTCCACCTCCAGGGGATCTTTCCAACCCAGGGATCGAACCTTCATGTCTTATTCCTCCTTCAGTGGCAGATGTGTTCTTTACAACTAGTGCCACCCAGATGCAGGTTCAAATGCAGCTTCTGATCAGCAGGTCTTGCCTGGTGAGCAAGAGGCTTCTGGATGGTGTTGATGGTGCAGGTACTGGATCAAGGCTCTGGTTGTTTCAGAGTATTCCACACAGGTTTACATTTTCTCTACCCCAGATCATCTTTGTATGAAATTATGAAGAGAAGCATATGCATTCATTCCAAAGGCTATGAAGATCTCTGTCCAATTTGTGTCCCTTTCATGAATCACAGCCTTGCCATGGTGAAGGAGGTTGTGTAACTCAATAAAACTATGTGCCATGCCATGCCATGCAGGGCTACCCAAGACAGACGGGTTATAGTAAAGTGTTTTGACAAAATGTGGTCAACTGGAAGAGGGAATGGTAACCCACTCCAGTATTCTTGCAGCAAGAAACCTATGAACATTCAGATCAGTTCAGTTCAATTCAATCGCTCAGTCATGTCCAACTCTTTACAACGCCATGAATCACAGCACACCAGGCCTCCCTGTCCGTCACCAACACCAGGAGTTCACTCAAACTCACGTCCATCCAGTCGGTGACGCTATCCAGCAGTCTCATCCTCTGTCATCCCCTTCTTCTCCTGCCCCCAATCGCTCCCAGCATCAGAGTCTTTTCCAATGAGTCAACTCTTCGCATGAGGTGGCCAAAGTACTGTAGTTTCAGCATCATTCCTTCCAAAGAACACCCAGGGCTTATCTCCTTCAGAATGGACTGATTGGATCTCCTTGCAGTCCAAGGGACTCTCAAGAGTCTTCTCCAACACCACAGTTCAAAAGCATAAATTCTTCAGCGCTCAGCCTTCTTCGCAGTCCAAATCTCACATCCACACATGACCACTGGAAAACCATAGCCTTGACTAGACAGAAGTTTGTTGGCAAAGTAATGTCTCTGCTTTTGAATATGCTATCTAATTTAGTCATAACTTTTCTTCCAAGGAGTAAACGTCTTTCAATTTCATGACTGCAACCACCATCTGCAGTGCTTTGGAGCCCCCCCAAAATAAAATCAGACACTGTTTCCACTGTTTCCCCATCTATTTCCCATGAAGTGATGGGACTGGATGCCATGATCTTCGTTTTCTGACTGTTGAGCTTTAAGCCAACTTTTTCACTCTCCTCTTTCACTTCCATCAAGAGGCTTTTGAGTTCCTCTTCACTTTCTGCCATAAGGGTGGTGTCATCTACATATCTGAGGTTATTGATATTTCTCCCAGCAATCTTGATTCCAGCTTGTGCTTCTTCCAGCCCAGCGTTTCTCATGATGTACTGTGCATATAAGTTAAATAAGCAGGGTTACAATATACAGCCTTGACATACTCCTTTTCCTATTTGGAACCAGTCTGTTGTTCCATGTCCAGTTCTAACTGTTGCTTCCTGACTTGCATACAAGTTTCTCAAGAGGCAGGTCAGGTGATCTGGTATTTCCATCTGTTCAGAACTTTCCACAGTCAATAAAGCAGAAATGTATGTTTTTCTGGAACTCTCTTGCTTTTTCAATGATCCAGTGGATATTGGCAATTAGATCTCTGGTTCCTCTGCCTTTTCGAAAACCAGCTTGAACATCAGGAAGTTCACGGTTCTCATACTGCTGAAGTCTGGCTTGGAGAATTTTGAGCATACTTTACTAGCTTGTGAGATGAGTGCAATTGTGTGCTAGTTTGACCATTCTTCGGCATTACATTTCTTTGGGATTGGAATGAAAACTGATCTTTTCCAGTCCTGTGGTCACTGCTGAGTTTTCCAAATTTGCTGGCATATTGAGTGCAACACTTTCACAGCATCATCTTTCAGGATTTGAAATAGCTCAACTGGAATTCCATCACCTCCACTAGCTTTGTTTGTAGTGATGCTTTCTAAGGCCCACTTGACTTCACAATCCAGGATGTCTGGCTCTAGGTGAGTAATCATACCACCGTGATTATCTTGGTCATGAAGATATTTTTTGTACAGTTCTTCCATGTATTCTTGACACCTCTTCTTAATATCTTCTGCTTCTGTTAAGTCCAGACCGTTTCTGTCCTTTATCGAGCCCATTTTTGCATGAAATATTCCCTTGGTATCTCTAATTTTCTTGAAGAGATCTCTAGTCTTTCCCATTCTATTGTTTTCGTTTATCTCTTTGCATTGATTACTGAGGAAGGCTTTCTTATCTGCAAAAAGGTCCCTTGAATCACACCAAATAATGTACTTCTGGAAAAGTTGGTGTAGTAAGCAGGATAAAGACCTCCAAAAGATGTCCAAGTTCATATCCCTATAACCTTTGAATATATTATTTTACATAACAGGGGCGTTTAATGTGATTAGTTGAATAAAGTTTCCAATAAGCTCATTTGAGATTAACCATGGTTATTAAATTAATCAATGATCCTGTAAACATGGATGAGAGAGGCAGAAGAATTGAATTCACAGAGATAATTGGAAACCTGAAGTTGCTGATTTTGGTGATGTAGCCATTAGCCAAGGAAGGCTGATGTTCTCTAGAAATTGGAATAGGACAGGTAAAGTCTGTTGCAGGAAGGGTGACCCCTTCCAGGGCCTGAGAGTGTGCCCTTGTCTAACACTAAGAAATGAATTGTCTGAAGACACATCTGTGCTGACAAAGCAAAAGACTTTATTCCTTTGATGTGCACCTTAGTTATCTGGGATTCTCTGGTGTCTCAGATGGTAAAGAATCTTCCTGCAATGTAGGAGATCCTGCTTCAATCCCTGCGTGGGGAAGATCCTCTAGAGAAGGGGATGGCAACCTACCCCTTGCCTGGAGAACTCCATGAACAGAGGAGCCTGATGGGCTACAGTCCATGGGCTAGCAAAGAGTCAGACACGACTGAGTGATTTTCACTTTCTTTCTGTGTTTTTCCCATCCTGAGCTTCCTTGGGGCTCACCATAGGGAGTGGCAGCAGTCTGATGGCTGCAGGATAGTAGATATTGTTTCCTTCCTGAGTTCCCTCAGGGCTCACTAGCTCACCTTCTGTGGTGGCTGAAATTGTTGATGATTGACATCTGTTGTTTACTGATATGGCAGGAAATATTCCATTCTTCAGTTCCTCCTCTTAGTCCAGAATTCAGCTAATATCTGGAAGATATATCATGACCAATTTTTGTCCTTAACTTGGGGTATCTAATTTTCTTTAAATTACAAAAAAAAAAAACAAAACACTTTTGACGTTCAGACTACCTGCCCCTTCTTGCAAATTTCTGCATAACCTGGCTCTTCCCTGCAACCTCCTTGGAGCAGTTTGCTCAGGGTTACTTGAGATGCTGTTTTCAGTCAACAATATAATGATCTGATATATTTATGTATTCCAAAATAGTTAGCAAAATAGTTAGTTAACATCATCAGAAAAAAATTAACATTTTTTTTTCTTATGATGGAACATTGGATAATTACTCTCTTAGCAACTTTCAAAGATACAATAGAGAATCACTAACTGTTGTCACCATGCTCTCTTAGCTCCTCAAAACATCTTCATTTTATAATTGGGACTTTGTACCTTTTGATCAGCATCTCTCCAAAAGCCTCAGCTCCTAGCAACTACTATTCTACTCTCTATTTGCCTAATTTTGGCTTTTCAGTAGGATTTTGCCTATACATGACATATGGAGTCAGAAATTGCAAGCCACTCCAGTATTCTTATCTGGAATATTCCATGGACAGAGGAGCCCGGCAGACTACAATCTGTGGGATCACAAAGAATCAGACACAACTGAGACTGAGTATGCATGCACACAAGACACAATAACATATTTGTATCAAGTAACATAATAATATGATAATGGAAATTCCCCAGATTGTTCAAATCCTACCTTCAGAATAAACTTGAGCGAATGGAAAAAACCGTACAACGGAAAAACTCTGGAAAATGAGAGAGATCACAAATTAATAAAGTGATCACATGTTATACAGAGGAGTTAAAAGAAATGGAAATTCGAGGAAATAAATAAAAATAGCATGTCCTACTTCTTCAATCTAATGAAAGAATCTGAAAAAAGATCTGCAATTTTGGCTCTGGGTTTTTAACCCTTCGATCAGGTGCCTTCAGTCAGGATTCATGATGACTGTGTAGTAGACGTGATAGCAGAGCCACAAAGCAGTCACAGCCCATCACAGTCAGGAGGAAGTCATCCAACCCTGCAAACAATATGGAAAAGTACATCTGGGTGACTCAGCATTCATTGGTGATAACTTTGTTCTGTGTCTGGATATTCCACAGCATCTTTGGGATGGTGGTGGAAGTGAAGCAGATGTCTACAAAGGACAGGATGGAGAGGAAGAAGTACATGGGGGTGTGGAGGTGGGGGTCTGAGCTGACAGCCAGGATGATGAGCAGGTTTCCAAACACAGTGATCAGGTACATGCAGAGGAAAAGCCCAAATATGAGGGGCTGCAGCTCTTGTTCCTCTGAGAATCCCAGAAGAAATTCTGAAACTCCTGTGATGTCCTTGGTGCCACATGGTAGAAATGACTACAAGTAAAGGGAAAAAAATAACATGACTAATTTTCATGCAGATGGACATTACTCACATTGTCGAAATGCTACCTTATATATTTTTCTATTAAGAAATTAATGTCAATATATTGCTCATGCAATGAATATAGTGTTTTGGTAATCAAACTCTCCTAAAATCCAGTCATGGAGAATTAATATAGCAAATAAAAAAATATATAGCATGTCATCTGGTGACACATACTATGAATAAAATAAAAGCAAGTATAAAGGAAAAAGTAAAGAAAGGATGCTATTTTTATGGTTGTTCAGGTAAATTAGCAAATAAGGTGACATTTGAACAGAGACCTCCTGTAAGAGAGAACAGGAGCCATGAACTTATCAGGAGAGGTGTGTGACTGGCAGGGAGAACAGCCAATGCAAAGGCCCTGGGGAAGGTGCTTGTTTAAAATGTTCTAGGTGAAAAAAAGGAAGCCAGTGTGGTGGGGGAAGTGAGAAGGAGGGACAGTGAGGAGAGATGGTGTCAGAGGATGTTGAGGAACAAGATGGTCTCCTTGCTGCTGCTCAAACTTCACAAGGAGCCCCTCCTCCATAAAACATTTCTCTACCACATTATGAAATTGTTGCAAAGGTGCCCTGCGGCTTGTGGGATTATATATTGGCTGTGCTGGATCTTCATCACAGTGTGCATGCTTCTGTAGTTGCAGTACATGGGTTCTCTAGTTGTGGTGAATGGGCTTAGTTGCCCTGCATCTTGGGGGATCCTAATTCCCAGAACAGGGATTGAACCTGCATCCCCTGCATTGGGAGGTGGATTCTTTCTTTTTTTTTTTTTATTTTTACTTTATTTTACTTTACAATACTGTATTGGTTTTGCCATACATTGACATGAATCCGCCACGGGTGTACATGAGTTCCCAATCCTGAACCCTGCTCCCACCTCCCTCCCCATATCATCTCTCTGGATCATCCCCATGCACCAGCCCCAAGCATCCTGTATCCTGTATCGAACATAGACTGGCAATTCGTTTCTTACATGATAGTACACATGTTTCAATGCCATTCTGGGAGGTAGATTCTTAACTACTGAATCACCAAGAAAGTCCTAGCCTGTATGTTTAAGTGAATTTCTTCTCTAGTACCTTCTGATGACTGAGTTCTGGCCTCTGTGTACGAGAATCACTTTGGGATATGTGAGTTCAGTACCCCTGTTCTGAAGACTTCTCACCCTCTGCAAGGAAAGAAAGCAAAAGACACACAGTAAGACCCTGGCTTCCTACGTAGTATTATTTTCAATAATTTTTCAACCACAGTTTAACAAACACAAATGATTTAGAGTTTGATACAACTCAAGTTGATCAGATCAGATTATGTACAAATGGCATTCAGAAATTCCACGTTGTAATTTTCCCAGGTATTAATTAAACTTGGCATTTGATTTTGGTATGACCACTTTATGACATGTATTAAAGATGTATAATTTTTTTCAGTGAACAGCTATAGTATATATCTGTATCGTTTCTTTAAACCTGGATGTATATACATACATACGTGTGTGTGTGTGTGTGTGTGTGTGTGTGTGTGCCTGCAAAGAGATCAAACCAGTCAATATTAAAGGAAATCAACCATGAATATTCATTGGAAGGACTGAGACTGAAGCTGATGCTCCACAATTTGGCCACCTGATGCAAAGAATTGACCCATTGGAAAAGACGCTGATGCTGGGAAAGATTGAAGGCAAAAGGAGATGGGTGTGGCAAAGGATAAGATGGTTAGATGGCATCACTGATTCAATGGACATGGATTTGAGAAAACCCCGAGAGACAATGAAGGACAAGGGAGCCGAATGTGCTGCAGTCCATGGGATAACAAGGAGTTAGACATGGCTTAGTGGCTGAACAACAGCAATAGCACTATACGTATCTATATATGGAGAAAGAGAGAGGGAAATAGAGAATGGACATGAAAGAGAGTATAGATCTAATAAACTCAAATGGTCCTTGAGAGACTGTGGTAAGAAAACTTCTTTGGTTCTTATGACATTTCATGTGTTCTTATATTCCCTTGGTGCCAGCAGAAATAATTAAAATGAAAAAAGAAATTTATCCAGAGTAGCAATAACTTATGGTCTAAAATACTCATGGGTTGTATGACCCAAGAGAAAAATGAGTGAAGAGAACAAAATAATACTTCACAAAGGATGCTTATAAAGTACAATGGATAGGAATTGAACATTGGCCATTTTTAATATCAGGCAGCAAAATTTGTTTTTCCTGTGCTTATTTCATTTTCATTTGACTAAGTGTTTTTATATGAAAGCAGAGGAGCAAACCTCTTTCTCCCTTTTCTTATGTGACATCTTTTTTTGTTGCTGTTATTCTTGGATTAAGATCTATTTTTGATGAGTCTTAAGGGTGCACTCTAACCCTAGTTCTGATCTTTGCCCAAAAGATCAAAGGTCCATACACACAAAATCTGGATATAGCATGCCAGTTTCAACCTTTTCACCAACATTCTTCATGTTAGTTATCTGGGGATATTGTATTATACACTAAATTCCTTCATTGCACTCTGTCTTCCCAATTATAATGCTTGACCCATACATGGAGGGACTTCAACTCTTTTGTTCATCTTTGTATTTTAACTGAGTATGTAAATATATGTGCACTTGTATAAAAATGAATTTTGAAAAATGAAAATTGAGGAAATAAAATGAATAACGAAGAGAATGAAACTAAGATAAATATCATGGTTTCAAAACTGTGGTAAACAGAATTGAATGCAGCACTGAAAACAAACCGAAGAAGAAATGTAATGGCAAAAGTTTATGATATCAACATGGATTAATTAAACTGGCAATGACTAAAATGTAAAAATAGTATGATATATAATGTCCCTAGAGTAATCTGGCATATACCATATGCTCAGTTACTCTTTGTTGAATGAATCAGGACTTAGGTCTCCTTATACATGGACATTTAATATATATCAAGGCTGTATTTCAATTCATTTGGAAAGACTGAATTGTTTCTAAAGTTGGCTTATATATCTATCTTGCAAAAATGGTTTCTCACCTACCTCAAAAATCTTATGAATATTATATTATGCTCTCAGTGTAAGAATAACCAACACATTTTATATGAACATTTTGACATGTAAATATATAATATCAATGGTGGGGCAAAATCATCTCAAATAATGAGAGTCTCAGAAACAAGATAATAGACCTATATAACTAAATAAAATTTTAAAAACATTTAAGGCCAAATATATGCCTCACAATCTCAAAAACAATCATTTTAAAGAATTATTTGAAAGGCATATATCTGTAGACAAATGGGCATAAATATGTCTTGCTGTTGTTCAGTTGCTAATAGGCATACATAATAATTATTGTTTCTGTTGTTTAGTCACTAAGTCATGTCCAACTCTTTTGTGACCCCATGGACTGTAGCCAGCCAAGCTCCTCTGTCCATGGGATTTTTCAGGCAGGAATATTGGAGTGGGTTGCCATTTCCTACTCCAGGGAATCTTGATGGAACCCACGTCTCCTGCACTGGCAGGTGAATTTGAGCTTACCACTGAGCCACCATGGAAGCTCATACATAAGAAGAATAGGGCAATCAAAAAGGTGGCCAAATATATGAATGCATGCTCTAGCTCAGTTTGTAGTTTAAAAAGGCAACAACAAAAAAATCTCTTTCATACCATGGTCCTGGGAAGTATCTTGCAGACTGGTCAAATCTGAGCTGAGAACTTCTGGACTAGTAGCAAAGGAAACTCTGATTTTTCTGGCAGAAAAGTGAAGTGTTACAATATTTTAGGCAAAAATCTGAAGATAGCTATAAACCTTCAAAATACAGATATATGTTAATTCAGGGTTCACCATTGTTGGCACCATTGACATTCTGAGCCAGAACATTGTTTGTGATGGCATCTGTCCTGTGCATTGTAGGATATTTAGAGCATCCCTGACCTACAGAGCCTTCCATGTGTGACAGACAAAAATCCCTGGGAGGCAAAACCATCCATGGTTCGAACCAGAGTTTGAACTTCACTATCTTATGTATTGTGTAGCTTTGGTATAATAGCAACTTAATGATAAAGGATACGAAAGACCATCAAAGTGTCAGTAGTATAGGCACACCATGACCTGCTGTACAGCCATAAAAACAATGAATTCATCATTAGACTCACAATTTGAGGCAGGTCTATAAGAAATTATAGAGTAAGAAGGAAAATTGGAGAAAAGAAAAAGACAAAAAATTAGGAACAATGACTGCACTGGCAGTGCAGTCGTAAAGAATCCACCTGCAAATACAGGAAACATGGGCTCAATCCCTGGTTCAGGAAGATTCCTTGGAGGAGGAAATGGCAACTCACTCAAGTATTCTTGCTTGGGAAATCCCATGGACAGAGCAGCCTGGTGGGCTACAGTCCAAGGAGTCGCAAAGAGTTGATATGCTTTAACAATGAAACAACATCTTAAGACTAAAACATCTCCAGTTCTTTGAAAGATTGCACTCAAAAGTAGGAATCCTGTTCTGAGCCTATTATAGAAAGCAAAGGGCTCACATACATAATTTTAGACAGAAAAAATAAATGGCTGACAAATCCACACACATATACAGCCCCAGATGTAATGAAACAATTGCAAGGTAAGCTCATTAGCACTTCCCTGGCAGCTCATTAGTAAAGAAGCTGCCTGCCAGTGGAGGAGATGCTTGTTCAATTCCTGGGGCTGGAAGATCCCCTGGAGGAGGAATTGGCAACCCACTCTAGTATTCTTTTTCAGGAACTCCTATGGACAGAGGAGCCTGGTGAGCTTTAGTCCACGGGGTCACAAAAAGCCAGACAAAGTTTAGTGACTAAACGACAAAGCTCCTTAGCACTACCCTCTTTACATGTGATTTCCCCCTTCCCCACCCCCCACCCCCCACAGAAGATACTGTGAAGCATATATCTCTGGCAAACTGTTGCAAGGAGGTATCCACAAACATTCTTTGGTGTTCGTATTTATTTATTTATTTTTGATGGTGAGGTCTTTGTTGCTATGTGGGTTTTATCTAGTTGCAGTGAGCAGGGGCCACTCTTTGTTGCGGTGCATGGGCTTCTCATTGCAGTGGGCTCTGTTATTGCAGAACATGGTCTCTATGGTGTGAGGATCTCAGTAGTTGTAGTTCCTGGGCTCTAGAGAACAGGCTCAATAGTTGTGGTGCATGAGCTTAGTTGCTCTGAGGCATGTGAGATCTTCCCAGACCAGGTATCGAACCCGTCTCTTGCACAGAAAGGCAGATTCTTTTACCACTGAGCTCCCAGGGAAGCCCAGTATGTATCTTTTTAATCAATATTGAAACATAGTCAAATACACTGTGGTGAATTCATGTTGATGTATGACAAAACCAATACAATATTGTAAAGTAATTAGCTTCCAACTGAAATAAATAAATTTATATTTAAAACATAAATAAGTAAAAGGGGATTTGTAGATTTACTAAAAAATAATTAGAAATGCCCTAACTATATTTTATATCCCTACATCCCTCATATACTAATTCTCTACTCAGATTAGTTAATTAGATACTTGGACTTGTTTTACTTTTATTGGAAGCTCTTTATGCATCGTGTGTTCAGTTGCTCAGTTGTGTCCAACTCTTTGAGACCCCATAGACTGTGACCTGCCAGTCTCCTCTGTCCATGGGATTTCCCAGGCAAGAACACTGAAGTGGGTCACTATGCCATCCTGCAGGGGATATTCCCGATCCACAGGAACTCGCATCTCCTGTGGCTCCTGCATTGGTGGTTAAATTCTTTACAATTGCGCCACCTGGGAAGCCCCTTATGCCTCTCATCTCTCTTCTAATTGGGCTTCATTTTTATCATTTATTTGGTATCACTGAACATTGCTTTACTGAGTTCAATGTTCAGTTCTCTTTTCAGCATTATCAAAATACATTGATATACTTTAATCATGCAAGGAAATAACGACAGCGGTCTCTGGGCTCTGATGTAGGCTGAGTTGGCTCTCTGGTGGACTCAGGTAATATTCTTGGATTCATTGACTCTGTCCTTCTTCTGCAGTGTCTTCTGGACTCTTCAACACAACTACATGGAAATCCTGAGAGGAAGATCTCCATGTGGAAGTCTGATTCTCTTCCTGGATGGTTGATGATGGAGACTGAAGCTGTCCCCACACAAGGTAGCACGAAGAGGTCAAGCACTGGTCCTTTACTCAGATTTAGGACTTCAAAAGCAACAACCATGCCTTGTCCAGGCCCAGGTTGTACAAGCTCAGGGATGCAGCAGAGGTGGTTATTTACAGCTCTCTCTGTCTGCTCATAGGTACATGACACTCTTGTTACAGTGACATGTAAGCACCTGAATTCCCTGTTGGTCTTCATCTGACACAAAGTACTTTTTTTTTTTCTCCCTCCTAACTCTCTGTTTCCAGGATACCAGTTATAAGTCAGGTAATTCAGTTATGAATCCTTCTCCATCATCTCTCTTGCTTTCCAGAAGTCTAAACTCCTAGCACCTCATTTTATTTCTTATTTTTTTTTAATTTTTAAATTTTAAAATCTTTAATTCTTACATGCATTCCCAAACATGAACCCCCCTCCCACCTCCCTCCCCATAACATCTTTCTGGGTCATCCCCATGCACCAGCCCCAAGCATGCTGCATCCTGCGTCAGACATAGACTGGCGATTCAATTCACATGATAGTATACATGTTAGAATGTCATTCTCCCAAATCATCCCACCCTCTCCCTCTCCCTCTGAGTCCAAAAGTCCGTTATACACATCTGTGTCTCTTTCCCTGTCTTGCATACAGGGTCGTCATTGCCATCTTCCTAAATTCCATATATATGTGTTAGTATATTGTATCGGTGTTTTTCTTTCTGGCTTACTTCACTCTGTATAATCGGCTCCAGTTTCATCCATCTCATCAGAACTGATTCAAATGAATTCTTTTTAACGGCTGAGTAATACTCCATTGTGTATATATACCACAGCTTTCTTATCCATTCATCTGCTGATGGACATCTAGGTTGTTTCCATGTCCTGGCTATTATAAACAGTGCTGCGATGAACATTGGGGTACATGTGTCTCTTTCAATTCTGGTTTCCTCGGTGTGTATGCCCAGAAGTGGGATTGCTGGGTCATAAGGTAGTTCTATTTGCAATTTTTTAAGGAATCTCCACACTGTTCTCCATAGTGGCTGTACTAGTTTGCATTCCCACCAACAGTGTAGGAGGGTTCCCTTTTCTCCACACCCTCTCCAGCATTTATTGCTTGCAGATTTTTGGATTGCAGCCATTCTGACTGGTGTGAAGTGGTACCTCATTGTGGTTTTGATTTGCATTTCTCTAATAATGAGTGATGTTGAGCATCTTTTCATGTGTTTGTTAGCCATCCGTATGTCTTCTTCATTTTATTTCTTAATTTAAAATTTTCCCAACTAGTTAGATTGAGGCAACTGTCTTGAATAGATCCAATAAAGCATTGGGTCAATAAAGCATTGACTTGCAATGGCTACACAGCTCATGGAACCCTGTGAAACCTGTTATTCTCCGCTTATAAGAGGGACAACGAATCGCCAGTCTAGGTTCGATGCATGATACAGGATGCTCAGGGCTGGTGCACTGGGATAACCCAGAGGGATGGTATGGGGAGGGAGGTGGGAGGGGGGTTCAGGATGGGGAACAAATGTACACTCGTGGTGGATTCTTGTTGATGTATGGCAAAACCAATACAATATTGTAAAGTAAAAAAAAAAAAAAAGAACGTCATTCTATTAATGGGTATAATTGGTCAGTGCACTCTTTGGCTTCCTGATGTTCCCTAAAACTGTTAGGTATTTCATACTTGGGGTCTTTCCCTAGTGGCTCAGTTGGTGAAGAATCTGCATGCAATGCAAGAGATCACCTGCAAAGCAGGAGACATGGGTTCAGTCTCTGGATCAGGAAGATGCCTGGGAAAAGGAACTGGCTACCCAATCCCAACATTCTTGCCTGGGAAATCCCATGGACAGAGGAGCCTGGTGGGTTACAGTCCATGGGGTCACAAGATTCAGACACGACTGAGTAACTAAACCACCACCACCACGTCATACTTATATCTGAAGCTGAGAGCTATCATTTTGCTCCTCATTGTAAAAGGTTTATGTTATGAGATATATTTAAGTATTATTAATGTACCATAACCTATGTTTGCACATAATCAGGATGATCTGATTTAGTTTTTGGAGAAGTTCCGTCTATGAGGTAATACAATTGTAACTCCATCCTTCATTTCAGGAATGGGGCTCAGAGGAATTTACTGTTCTGCTGAAATTGATGAACTGATTTTGGGATGGAGTCTTGATGGGGTTCTCTCAGAATGCTTCCAGTTTTCATAATTTGGATTGTCATTTCCAACCAGGGATGCTTTTGCTCTTGGTTACTTGGCAATTGAAGGTGAAATGCCTCAAAACACCCACAGTAAACAAGATATCATTCAACACAGCTATCCTCCCCTAAATGTTAACAGTTAGAACTGGAGCATGTGTGTGTACTCAGTCACTTCAGTCCTGTCCAACTCTTTGCAACCACATGAATTGTAGCCTGCCTGGCTTCTCTGTTGATGAGATTCTCCAGGCAAGAATACTGGAATGGGTTGCCATAGAACTGGAGAAAAACTCTTTGTACCAGCACTTCTCTCACCTCCTAGTACATACAAGTCAGCAGGAATTCTAATTCAAGTGCAAATTCTGATTAAACAGATCCTCAATGGGCCCTTAGACTCTATTTCTAACAAGCTACTGGGCTGTATGATGATGCAGGTCTGAGCATGTGGCTCTCACTTTCAGTAATAAAGCACCAGTTCTGTGTTAAATTCAGGTATAGGAGCTTGAAAGTGAAAGTCACTCAGTCGTGTCTGACTCTTCGTGACCCCATGGACTATAGAGTCCATGGATTTCTCCAGGCAAGAATACTGGAGTGGGTAGCCTTTCTGTTCTCCAGGGGATCTTCCCAATCATGGGATGGAACCCAGGTCTTCCACATTGCAGGTGGATACTTTACCAGCTAAGCCACAAGGAAAGCCCAAGAACTGGAGTGGGTAGCCTATCCCTTCTCCAGGGGATCTTCCCATTCTAGGAATTGAACCAGGGTCTCTTGCATTGCTTTAACTTATGTTAAATTCAGGTATAGGTACTTGAATTTTTATGTGACTGAGTGGCTGATATATGTTAGTTGCTTGGTAGTGTCTGACTCTTTGCCACCCCATGCATTGCAGCCCACCAGGGTCCTCTCTCCATGGAATTCTCCATGGCAAGAATACAGGAGTAAGTTGCCATTCCCTTCTCTAGGGGATAATCCAGACCCAGGGATCGAACCTGGGTCTCCATACTGCAGGCAGATTCTTTACTATCTGAGCCCTCAGGAAAATCATATATATATATATATATATATATATATATATATATATATGAAAAAGATGTTGTAGTAGGCAGAATATTGGCCTCAAAACAATGTCCACATCCTAATCCCCCAAACTTTTTTAATATGTCATCTTACATAAAGGGCAATATATCTAATAGGGAAAATAAATTTGCTATTCATTACCTTAAAATGAGATTAGCTTGGATTACCCAGGTTGTTATAAGATATACTTTTGGTCTTCTAGATGCAAAGGTCAGGGGAAGAACTGAAGTCAGAGAAAGATTTGAAGATACTCTACCACTGGCTTTGAAGACGAGGAAGGACCATGAATCCAGGAATCCAGGTGCCCCTAGAAAGTTATCTAGGAAGGCAATGTATTCTTCCGTGAAGCATCCAGACAGACCCCAGTTCTCACAGAGGTCTTTTGTTCAGTCCCATGAGTTAAATCTTTATTCTGATCCTTAAAACTTTAATTTTTAAGGCACAATTTATTAATTTGTAACAGAAACAGTAAGAATGCAATATATATATATTTATCCAATTAAATATAGTTTGAAGGTACTGAGTTTAAACTTCTCTAGTCAGCCATATTACTTACCTTGGACATGGGATATCTCTTCACAACTGCTCCAGCAAAGCACAGCTGCTGCTCCTTACCTTGGAAGAAGGGTATGTCCTCACCACCTCCCCTCCTGACCTTGAACGTGGAGTAGCTCCTCTAGGCCCTCCTGTGCCTGAGCAGCCACCGCTCCTTGGACATGGGGTAGCTCCTCTCAGCCACTGCCCCTGACCTCAGATGTGGGGTAGCTCCTCTTGGCTGCTCCTGCACTGTCACAGCCTGGCATTCTTGGCCACCACCCCTGACCTCGGACCTGGGGTGGCTCCTCTTGGCCGTGCTTGTGCACCATTGCAGCCATCCAAGGTAAGAGAAACCCAAGTAAGACGCTGGCTGTTGCAAGAGGACATCAGGGGGCAGACACACTGAAACCATAATCACAGAAAACTAGTCAATCTAATCATACTAGGACCACAGCCTTGTCTAACTCAGTGAAAATAAGCCATGCTGTATGGGGCCAACCAAGATGGGTGGGTCATGGTGGAGAGGTCTGACACAATGTGGTCCACTGGAGATGGGAATGGCAAACCACTTCAGTATTCTTGCCTTGAGAACCCCATGAACAATGTGAAAAGGCAAAATGATAGGATACTGAAAGAGGAACTCCCCAGGTCAATGGTGCCCAGTGGAGATCAGTGGAGAAATAACTCCAGAAAGAATGAAGGGATGGAGCCAAAATGAAAACAATACCCAGCTGTCGATGTGACTGGTGACAAAAGCAAGGTCCGATGCTGTAAAGACCAATATTGCATAGGAACCTGGAATGTCAGGTCCATGAATCAAGGCAAACTGGAAGTGGTCAAACAGGAGATGGCAGGAGTAAATGTCGACATTCTAGGAATCAGCGAACTAAAATGGACTGGAATGGGTGAATTTAACTCAGATGACCATTACAGGAATCCCTTAGTAGAAAAGGAGTAGCCATCATGGTCAACAAAAGAGTCCGAAATGCAGTATTTGGATGCAGTCTCAAAAACGACAGAATGATCTCTGTTCGTTTCCAAGGCAAACCATTCACTATCACAGTAATCCAAGTCTATGCCCCAACCAGTAGTGCTGAAGAAGCTGAACAGATCTCTGAAGACCTACAAGACCTTTTAGAACTAACACCCACAAAAGATGTCCTTTTCATTATAGGGGACTGGAATGCAAAAGTAGGAAGTCAAAAACACCTGGAGTAACAGGCAAACTTGGCCTTGGAGTACGGAATGAAGCAGGACAAAGGCTAATGGAGTTTGGCCAAGAGAATGCTCTATTTGCCAAGCAAACACTCTTTTCCAACAACACAGGAGAAGACTCTACACATGGACATCACCAGATGGTCAACATTGAAATCAGACTGATTATATTTTTTGCAGCCAAAGATGGAGAAGCTCTATAATACAGTCAGCAAAAACAAGAATAGGAGCTGACTGTGGCTCATATCATGAACTCCTTATTGCTAAATTCATACTTAAAATGAAGAAAGTAGGGAAAACCACTAGACCATTCAGGTATGACCTAAATCAAATCCCTTATGATTATACAGTGGAAGTGAGAAATAGATTTAAGGACCTAGATCTGATAGATAGAGTGCCTAATGAACTATGGACTGAGGTTCATGACATTGTACAGGAGACAGGGATCAAGACCACTCTCCTAGAAAAGAAATGCAAAAAAGCAAAATGGCTGTCTGGGGAGGCCTTACAAATAGCTGTGAAAAGAAGAGAAGTGAAAAGCAAAGGAGAAAAGGATAGATATAGGCATCTGAATGCAGAATTTCATACAATATCAAGAAGAGACAAGAAAGACTTCCTCAGCAATCAATGCAAAGAAATAGAAAAGAACAGAATGGGAAAGACTAGAGATCTCTTCAAGAAAATTAGAGATACCAAGGGAACATTTCATGCAAAGATGGGCTCGATAAAGGACAGAAATGGTAAGGACCTAACAAAAGCAGAAGATATTAAGAAGAAGTGGCAAGAATACATGGAAGAACTGTACAAAAAGATCTTCACAACCAAGATAATCACGATGGTATGATCACTCACCTAGAGTTAGACATCCTGGATTGTGAAGTCAAGTGGGCCTTAGAAAGCATCACTACAAACAAAGCTAGTGGAGGTGATGGAGTTCCAGTTAGGCTATTTCAAATCATGAAAGATGGTGCTGTAAAAGTGCTGCACTCAATATGCCAGCAAATTTGAAAAACTCAGCAGTGGCCACAGGACTGGAAAAGATCAGTTTTCATTCCAATCCCAAAGAAAGGCAATGCCAAAGAATGCTCAAACTACTGTACAATTGCACTCATCTCACACGCTAGTAAAGTAATGCTCAAAATTCTCCAAGCCAGACTTCAGCAATACATGAACCGTGAAATTCCTGATGTTCAAGCTGGTTTTAGGAAAGGCAGAGGAACCAAAGATCAAATTTCCGATATCCGCTGGATCATTGAAAAAGCAAAAGAGTTCCAGAAAAAATCTATTCTGCTTTATTGACTATGCCAAAGCCTTTGCCTTTGTGGATCATAATAATGTTTGGAAAATGCTGAAAGACATGGGAATACCAGACCACTGACCTGCCTCTTGAGAAACCTATATGCAGGTCAGGAAGCAACAGTTAGAACTAGACATGCAACAACTGACTGGTTCCAAATAGGAAAAGGAGTGCATCAAAGCTGTATCTTGTCACTCTGCTTATTTAACTTCTATGCAGTGTACGTCATGAGAAACGCTGGGCTGGAAGAAGCACAAACTGGAATCAAGATTGCCAGGAGAAATATCAATCACCTCAGATATGCAGATGACACCACCCTTAAGGCAGAAAGTGAAGAGGAACTAAAAGCCTCTTGATGAAAGTTAAAGAGGAGAGCGAAAATAAAGCTCCACATTCAGGAAATGAAGATCATGGCATCTGGTCCCATCACTTCATGGGAAATAGATGGGAAATAGTGGAAACAGTGTCAGACTTTATTTCTTTGGGCTCCAAAATCACTGCAGATGGTGACTGCAGTCATGAAATTAAAAGACGCTTACTCCTTGGAAGGAAAGTTATGACCAACCTAGATTGCATATTCAAAAGCAGAGACATTACTTTGCCAACAAAGATCCATCTAGTTAAGGCTATAGTTTTCCAGTGGTCATGTGTGGATGTGAGAGTTGGACTGTGAAGAAAGCTGAGCACTGAAGAATTGATGCTTTTGAACTGTGGCGTTGGAGAAGACTCTTGAGGGTCCCTTGGACTGCAAGGAGATACAACCAGTCCATTCTAAAGGAGATCAGCCCTGGGTGTTCTTTGGAAAGAATGATACTAAGGCTGAAACTCCAGTACTTTGGCCATCTCATGCGAAGAGTTGACTCATTGGAAAAGACTCTGATGCTGGGAGGGATTGGGGGCAGGAGGAAAAGGGACGACAGAGGATGAAATGGTTGGATGGCATCACCGACTCAATGGATGTGAATCTGAGTGAATTCCGGGAGATGGTGATGGACAGGGAGGCCTGGGGTGCTGTGATTCATGGGGTTGCAAACAGTCAAACCCGACTGAACTGAACTGAGTCAGTCATTTAGTTTCCTCTGGATAAAGATATTTTGTATCAAAGCCCCAGTTTAATAGAAGACGATTAGAGTCAATTTGAAGATATTTGCCCCATTTAGTTGGTGCATCAAATTCTCTGTTCCATAAGTATAAACGTTTTGATTTTGAAGACTTAGTTAAGAAAATTAATGCATATAAACAGTAGATTCACAATTTTTACTTTTAATTTTTGGTCAAATTTCTACATTTATTGAATTGCATGTTAATTCAACTATTCATTACTTTCAATTTTTTATCCTCCAACTTTTTATAAAATATTTTTTCAACATGATAAATGAGATTATAAATGAATCTCCAAGCATATATACATGTGTGTGTGTGAATGTGTTTATTTGGAAGAAAAATATACAAATAATGTACACACATATATCTTACACTTGAATTTTTTAACTATAGAGTTGTTTATACAGATTTCATTTTTTTTCTCACAACATCCCTCAGAAGTCATGTACATTATTCCAGATCACATACAGAAGTAAAGAAACAAAGGGATTACATTGGAGACTTCCCTGACCACCCAGGGGTAAGGAATCTGCCTGCAATGCAGGAGATTCAAGTTGGATCCGTATGTCAGGAAGATCCCCAGGAGGAAGGTATGACAGAGAATCCCTTCAACGGAAAAGCCTGGTGGACTATAGTCTTTGGGGTCACAGAGGCAGACACGACTGAGCACACACATGCATTCATGTAACAAAGCAGTAAAGGTATTATATTTCTTCTCAAGGGTTATAGAAATGGAACTAGGCCGCATGCATTCTTAATTTTTAATGACTTTTAAATGAATAGTGTTTGTTCTGTGTGAAAGTGAAAGTGAAATTCACTCAGTCGTGTCTGACTCTTTGCGACCCCATGAACTACACAGTCCATGGAATTGTCCAGGCAAGAATACTGGAGTGGGTATCTGTTCCCTTCTCCAGGGGATCTTCCCAACCCCGGGATTGAACCCAGGTCTCCCACGTTGTAGGTGGATTCTTTACCAGCTGAGCCACCAGGGAAGCACTTGTTCTGTGTAACTCTGCTTTAATAAAATTTATTGCTATTTAAAAATTGTTAGTGTGTATGTTAAGGTAGGACCTGGGGCATAGGTAGCTAAGTCAGATCTCATGATGGTGGGAGATATCTCTATGGAATAAGGAAAAGTTTCTTATGTGGACATTAATGTGGTGGAATTAAGGCAATTCATAATTATGAAACTCATTTTTTTCTGCAAACTATTTAGCCTCAGCTCAGCTTAGTCATGCCTGACTCTTTGTGAATCCATGGACTGTAGCCCACCAAGGCTCCTCTATCCATGGGATTCTCCAGGCAAGAATACTGGAGTGGGTTGCCATTTCCTACTTCACAGGATCTGTTATCAAAATCTTGGCTCCCTGCCCACCGAAGCCAAGTAGAAACACAGGGACAGTTGGGAGGAAATAGGGAAGAGTAGTTTATTATTTTTCCAAGCAAAGGAAACACACCAGGTCTGTGTCTCAAGAATTCCTCTTCTCCAGGGAATAGAGAGAGGTTTTATATCCTCATGAAAGTCTTGCATATTTTTCTCTTAAAGTTTCAAAATGGCCACCGCTCGCATCAGACAACTCAGCAACCGACTGTGGTGTCCCTGAAGTTATTGGTCCATGACCTTCTTTCTAAAATTCAAAATGCTACAAGAGAGTATGTGGGGAGAAGAAGGCCAGGTACAGAGTATAATCTATATGGAGTCAGAGAATAATTCACTTTGTTGAAGTTTTGTGATGGGCAAGTCTAGCTGCAAGTGATTTTTAGTCATAACAGCTAAAGAACAACCAAGATTGTTAAATTTTTGCAGGCCTGCTTAGCTGGTATGTGCCGAAGGTGGTCTACTCATTTCTGTTTCTGCTGCAACAGGTCTCTCCCACCCAAGGATCGAACCTGTGTTGCCTGCGCTGCAGGTGGATTCTTTACCACTGGGCCACCTGGGGAGCCCACATCAAAGGAGTAAAATGACATAAATTGGTTTAAGTCAGAAGAGCAGTGCAACCACAAACATCATGGATGAGCCTTAGAAACACAAGGTAGAGGTTCAAGTCTGACTATAGGCTCATGAGAAGCCTGCAGAGCTCAGTGCAACTTCCCACTGGACAATCTCATTTGATAATAAAGATACTACGTTAAATAATTTTATGTTAGGAAATTTGTATGCAACAATAGCTAACTGATACAATAATTAACCAGGCAGAACTGAGGGCATTTGTTTTGATATTTGAAGGTAACATTCATGATTACTTTGTTATTCAGGTTTAGCTCATGTAAGGGTGTGAAAACATGCCTCCAGTGAGGATCATTTGAGGTTACATGGAGCAGTTGGAAGGCCAGCTATGTTTGTATAACACCTGTGACCTGAATCATATAGCTGAGCAGAATTGGAACTTTCTAATGAGTCATCCTTTGATAATGAGCATGACCTATAGTGGGTGATGTTGAAATTGTTTACCCTCTGCCCTTCTAGAGACTGTGACAAAATTTTGAATAATGAGAGCTATTTTATTTAGACAAATTGAAGGAATAATATTTTCTGGAAGCACTGGAAATTTTCAAACAGAAACATGAAAATAATTTAATAAAAAACAAAAACAAGCCACCAGTCCTTCATCGCAATAAATACATCTTAAAAATTGACACTTTCAGCTTGCACAAAATCACACAACTTTTTTTTTTTTTTACTGTGGTATAGTTGCTTTACAATGTCATGTTAGTTTCTGCTTTACAACAAAGTGAATCAGCTATCTGTATCCATACATCCCCTACCTCTCTGACCTCTATCCCCACATTCCATGACAAATGGACACTCTTATATCATATTTCAATGAGTAGATGAATTGTCTGAAAAAGAACATTTTGCATAGTTATAAATGTAGCATTTAATATTTTGCTTCATCATACTTAAGGTCAAGTCTGCTCTAGCATCATATTATATCCATCAATTTTTTCATAGTCATTTTCCTCTGTTGATTCTCCTTGGGAACTCATATTTTATTATCAATTTTTGCCAATGACTACGGTAGATACAAAGACTTCCCTGTAGCTCAGACAGTAAAGAATCTGCCTGCAACACAGGAGACCCAGGTTTGAACCCTGGGTCAGGAAGATCCTCTGGAGAAGGGAATAGCAACCCATTCCAGTATTCCTGCCTGACAAATCCTGGACAGAAGAGCCTGATGGGATACAATCCATGGGGTTGCCAAAAGACAGACATGACTAGCGACTAACACTACTACTATGGTAGATACAGGAGACAAGTTATATAGCAGAACAAGATCTGAACAAGTAGAAAATACCTATGGTCAGCGATAACAACTAGCATTTTAAAGTTTAGATTATCAAGAAGAGCATAAGATAGTGTTATACAAAGGAATGATGTTTGTGACAAACCGTGGTCACAAATTTTTCTCTGTCATAAACTTATAAATAGCTGTGGTTGCCAAGAGGAGTTTTCCCCTATAGGTGTGGTATGGCTCATAATTATTCTTTTAGTCAAACAAACAAAATCCTCAGCATGATACATTTCATTTGAGAAGAAATTATTCTTAAGGGGTCCCTTGAGATAAATGGGAGTCTTCAAATATTTTACATCCAAGGTTGGGAGAATATAAAAATGAAAAAAGGGAAAAACTCTTGAATACTAGTGCTATCACAAAACTTAAAAGCAAGTTACATAACTTGCATAAAGAAGTTGAAATAGAAACTGCAAGGAAAATAAAAGAGGCATATTCCACTCCCACAGCTGGATCAAATACCAGCAATATTTGGCTCAGGATTTGAGTTCTGCTATCGTGGGCATTTCTTAAGCCCTAGGATAATAGATTCTTTCATAGATGTTTTCCCAAAGAGTATTTTCAGAGCCCTCTTTCAGTCTTTATTTCTGAGACTGTAGATGAAGGGGTTCAGCATGGGCGTGACCACAGTGTACATCACTGAGGCTGTTGCTTTTGAATGTGAGCTGTGGGTAGTAGCAGAGCTAAGGGACACTCCTATGCCTATACAATAAAGTAATGAGGCACATGAGAGGTGAGATGCACAGGTGGAAAATGCTTTATACTTCCCCCCAAGCAGATGAGATTTCATGTATGGAGGAAACTACCTTACAGTAGGAGTAAAGGATACACATGTGGGAACCACCAGCCAGCAACAGAGGTATAAAATACATTACTGCTATCAAGAAAGATGACAGACCTGGCAGGTTGAATCATCTGATTGAGCTCACAGAAAATGTGAGGAGGTGTACAGAAAGACAGTGGCAATACCATTATGCTTTCCAGCAAGGCATGAAGGAGACTGATGATCCAGGACAATAGCACCAGCAGTGCACAGAGATGGGGGTTCATGATGATGATGTAGTGCAGGGGGTGACAGATAACTGCAAAGGGTCATAGGCCATCATGGTCAAGAGAAAGATGTCCAATCCTACAAAGAGTGTGAAAAACTACGATCGAGTTATGCAGCCTTCATAGGTGATAACTTGGTTCTGTGTCTGAATGTTCCACAGCAAATTTGGGATGGTGGTGGAGATGAAATAGAGGTCTACAAAGGACAGGTTGGAGAGGAAGAAGTACACGGGGGTGTGGAGGTGTGGATCTGAGCTGACAGCCAGAATGGTGAGCAGGTTTCCAAACAGAGTGATCAGGTACATGGAGAGGAAAAGTCCAAATGTGAAGGGTTGCAATTTGGAATTTGGAAGAAATTCTGAAACTCCTATTATGTTCCTTGGTGTCATGTGTTGGAGGTGACAGCAAGGAAAGGGGAAAGCAAATGACTGATTAGGGTACAATCGGACTTCACTTGCATGGTTGAAATGCCAACTATTTACATTTTGCTGTTAAAACGTTTACTTCAATACTTTGTTCATGGATTTGTCAATGCATGCAGGGTTTTGTAAAACAAAATCTCCTAAAATCCCATCGTAGAGAAAGACTATCTCAAATAAAACATATGTGTGTGTGTGTATATATATATATACATGAAAGTGAAAGTGAAGTCGCTTAGTCATGTCCGACTCTTCGCGACCCTGTGGACTGTAGCCCACCAAGCTCTTCTGTCCATGGGATTCTCCAGGTAAGAGTACTGGAGAGCATTTCCATTTTGTTCTCCAGGGGAGCTTCCTGACCCAGGGATTGAACCCAGGTCTCCCTCATTGCAAGCAGATGCTTTAACCTCTGAGCCACCAGGGATTACACACACACACACACACACACACACACACACACACAGAGCAACCATAAATTCATTCTCTATACCTGTGAGTCTGTTTCTGTTTTGTAAATTCATTTGTAACATTTCTTTTTAGATTCCACATATAAGGGATGCCATATGATATTTCTCCTTCTCTGTTTGACTTTCTTCACTCAGTATGACAATCACCAGGTCCATTCATGTTGCTGCAAATGCCATTATTTCATTCTTTTTAATTCATCTTAAGGAATAATGGATGTGGCAAATAAATGGAAATGTGCAAAAGTGTGATTTATTTGCATGAAGAACATTCCTTTTCATTTTTGTTTAAGGCAAGGATTGCCAGTGAAGCATATTTAGGTGACCACAAAATGCCTTCAGTTTAAAAAAAAAAAAAAAACAGAACAATGAATAGTGTGTAAGATACCTGGCAGAGATTTTACCACACAAAATTTTAAAATCTCACACATTCTGCACAAATAATTGTATACATATATGACATATTTAAGGGTGAATGCAATCTTGATGATACTAAGCCAGTTTCTAGTTTGAAAGAATACAATAAAATACAGGAGCAAAAAGATGATGAATTTCCTATTGAAAGCAAATGACTTTAACAGTCAGTTTTAAATGAGGACATAATTAATCTACACATATATTTAATCTTATTGATAATGAAATCATTACAGAGTAAGCTTGTTGGCATACTCATTTCCACATAATAAAAGCTTTTTAATTTTAATACTTAGAGGCAGGAGATACTGTGAAATGTACATCTCCTGAACTGCTGTTGCAGGAAAATGTCTGCTAGCATTCCTTGATCTGGATTTTACTCATTATAGCAAAATGCGCTTCTTCTTAGAAAAACATCCTACATCACTGTACATCCCTCCATAGCTAGTACCCTCTATCTCTACTTCAGTTAATTACAAAGGTCCTTGTACTTATGAACATAAGTACTTTTACTGAAAGCACTCTGTACCTCTCCTTCCCTCTTTTAATTGGGCTTCCATGTCCATCATTTAATGGTCAACGTTGACCCTTGTGTTGTTGAGTTCAGTATTCACTTCTGTTTTCAGCATCATGAAATAATCCATCAATCAGTCAAGACAACAAACAACTGCAATAATCATGGCTCTGGGCTTAGTCTACATTGGCGCTCAGGCAAATTCAGGTCAATGTTCTTGGCTGTCATTCCCTCTGACTGTCTCTTGTAGTATTTATTGGACTCTTGGACTCACCTGGGTGGAGTTTCTGACAGCAAGGTCTCAATATATGTGTCCCAACTCCTCTTAGATGGCTGGTGATGGAGACAGAGGCTCTGTCTACAGACTAGACTGTGGAGTCAGGCATCAGTCCCCCAAATAGAGTTTTGACTCTGCAAGCACCAACCATGCCCCAATCTAGACCAAGGTTGCACAGGCTGAGGGACTGCAGCACAAGAAATATTTGTGGCCCCTTATGTCTGCTCGTTAGCATGTTTCCCTTTGTAACTGCTACCTCTAATAATTGATTTCCCTGCGGGAAAGTGGTCTGAGCAGATAGGAAACATTTCCTGCTCATACTCTGTGTCTGGGATTCTATGTTACAAGCCAGATGAATTCAGTGTTTATTACTTCTTTAATAATTCCACCTGTCTTCCAGAGGGATAAACCTTAAGATCCCAACACCTCACCCCATCCCTGAGTTCAGGTTTTCTCCAGTCTAAGCTTCAGGATTCTGTCTTGGTTAGATCCCTAATCAAGGCACTGACTTCACTTCTGGTGAGCCACAGCCTTTTGATTCTAGAGAAAATTCTCATTCCCATCTTCAAAAGTGGGATAACTTTGACCCTTTAATATAAAACCTTGGACAGTGTAGTGCTTGGATTTATGAGAGTTTTGCCAAAGCAGTTAGGAGCTTAATGCTTACAGTACCAACTGAGAGCTGCCAGTTAGTCCCTCATTAGAAAATGTTTGTTATAAGAAGTGTATGGATTTTAGGACCATATAGGGACTGCATAACTTAATTTTTAGAAAACTCTATTCTGTGAGCTGATACTATTCCAAACCCCATTCTCATTGCAGAAATGGGCTTATGGAAATTAATGATCTGCACATTATAATTTGAATAAGGCAAGTGACTTTTTTTTTATTATCTCAGGTTGTTTCCAGTTTTCAAACTCTGGTCCAGCTGTTCTCAGAGATGCCTTTTCCATCTGTGATATTTGGTCATGTTGAAGGGATGCTGCTAAACATCTACAATGCCCAGGACAACACCCAGCACAAAGAATGATCCTGCTACAAAAGGTCAACAGTGAGAAAATGAGAAAACCTATTCTAGACCAGGACTTTCCCCTCATCACTGTGCATACCAGTCACCCAGACACTAGTTCATATGCAGTTTCTGATCAGCAGGTCTTGCCTGGTGAGTCAAAGGTTCCTGGATTGTGTTAATGGTGCTGGCACTGTATTGCAGCCATTTTTGAGTAAGCAGGGCTGTGGTTTTATTTCAGAATCTTGCACATAGTTCTTTTTTTTCCCCCTCTCTTGCTCATGTTTACTAAAGTCAGAATACATATTTGGTCACCCTATACATACTAATTTTTTTTTAATATTTTCATTTTAATTGCAACCCTGAGTTTACTTTCCTGCCCCACAACCCCCTTTATTATTATTATTATTTTAACTAATACAGTATTGTAAGGTAAAATAAAGTAAAAAATAATAATAATAATAATTGCATGTAGTTTTACATTTTCTTCTCTCCAAATTGTCTTCACCTGAGCTTTTGAATGAAAAGTGTAAGCATTCACTCCATACATGTGATCAGTTCTATTTTTTTTATTAGAAAAAAATATTTTTTATTAGAAAAAAATATTTTTATTAGAAAAAAATTTATTTTATTATTATTTTTTCTTTTTTTATATACAAGGGGCATGTATCACACCAAATAATATATTTCTGAAAAGTCTGCAATGCTATTTTTCAAAGATTCATGTGCATATATATATATATTTTTCCCCCCTAACTTATGGGAATGGTACATCTCATGATTATTTCTTTTCTTTTCTTTTCTTTTTTTACTTTATTTTACTTTACAATACTGTATTGGTTTTGCCATACATCAACATGAATCTGCCACGGGTGTACATGAGTTCCCAATCCTGAACCCCCCTCCCACATCGTCCCCATACCATCTCTCTGGTCATTCCAGTGCACCAGCCCCAAGCATCCTGTATCCTGCATTGAACCTAGACTGGCAATTCATTTCTTACATGCTATCATACATGTTCAATGCCATTCTCCCAAATCATCCCACCCCCCCCCCCACACACACAGAGTCCAAAAGTCTGCTCTATAACAAAATGAAAAATATTCAGTATGGCCTATTTTATTTTACAAAAAAAATAATTATTAAGTGATCCATGTAGACTCCTGAAATAAATGTGTGTATTTTCAAATATTTCACCTCCAAGATTGGAAATGTAATTATGAGAGTAGGAAAATGAAAAAGGGAAAAATCAAGGATATCAGAAATATCACAAAATGCATAAAGTGTATAAAGTCAAAATCAAAATAGAAATGCCAAAGAAAATAGAAAGCAATGCTCTACGTCCATAATTTGATCAAAGACTGGCAATATTGACCTCAGGCTTTGCTCTCTGCTATCATGGGCCCTAGGACAATAGGGCATTTTACAGTCACCTTTTCAGAGTATTTTCAGACCCCTCTTTAAGTCTTTATTTCTCAGGCTGTAGATGAAGGGGTTCAGCATGGGTGTGAGCACAGTGTACATCACAAGGCTTTTGCACTTGAGTGTGAGCTGTGGGTAACAGCAGAGCTAAGGTACACTCCTAAACCCATACAATAAAATAAGGAGACAACTGAGAGGTGAGATGCATAGGCGGAAAATGCTTTATACTTCTCCTGAGCTGATAACATTCCTTGTATGGAGGAAACTATTTTAGAATAAGAGTAAAAGATACCAATGAGGGGACCACCAGCCAGCAGTAGAGCTACAGAATACATCACCATGCTATTGAGAAAGGTGTCAGAACAGACAAGTTGGATCATCTGATTGAGTTCATAGAAAAAGTGGGGGATTCCTAAGACTGTGCAGAAAGCCAGATGCAACACTATTAAGCTTTCTAACAAGGAATGCAGGACAATGATGACCCAGGAAACCAGCACCAGCAGTTCACAGAGCTCAGGGTTCATGATGACCAGGTAGTGCAGGGGGTGACAGATGGCCATGAAGCAATCATAGACCATCACGGTCAGCAGTAAAATGTCTAGTACTACAAAAAGTGTGAAAAAATATACCTGGGTGATGCAGCCTTCAAATGTTATAACTTTGTTCTGGTTCTTGATATTCCACAGCATCTTTGGGATGGTGGTGGAGGTGAAGTAGATGTCTACAAAGGATAGGTTGGAGAGGAAGAAGTACATGGGGCTGTGGAGTTGGGAGTCTGAGCTGACAGCCAAGATGATGAGCAGGTTTCCAAACACAGTGATCAAGTACATGGTGAGAAAAAACCCAAACATGAGAGGTTGCAGTTCTGGTTCCTCTGAAAATCCCAGAAGATTAAATTCGGAAACCCTCCTTAGGTTTTTTGGTTCCATTTGGTGAAGGTGACTACCAGGAAAGGGGCAAAGTAATATGATTAATTTTCACACAAATGGGCAATACTCACACGGTTGAATTGCTGTCTTTTATATTTTCCCATAAAGATATTAACTTCGAAATTTTGCTCATAGATTTTGTGCACTTTGGGGAACCACTTGAGTCATCTCTAATTAGCAAACGTTTCATTCTCCTCATTATAACTGATTCAAATGTATTCCTTTTAATGGCTGAGTAATACTCCATTGTGTATATGTACCACAGCTTTCTTATCCATTCATCTGCTAATGGACATTTAGGTGCTTGGGAGAATATCATTGAAACATGTATACTATCATGTAAGAAACGAATCATCAGTCTAGATTCGATACAGGATACAGGATGCTTGGGGCTGGTGCACTGGGATGACCCAGAGAGAGATGATATGGGAAGGGTGGTAGGAGGGGGGATCAGGATTGGGAACTCATGTACGCCCATGGTGGATTCATGTCAATGTATGGCAAAAACAATACAGTATTGTAAAGTAAATAAATAAATAAAGAGCAAAAAGTAATAATAATAATTAGCAAACTTGTGTAACTATCAGTGTTTTCACCAAGATGTCATGTATTCAAGTTTTAATGAAAAATTCTTTCATGCATCTTAAAAATATAAATTAAATAGTGACAGAGTCTCAATATTGTCATTGCAGGGAATGCAAGGTGCTGAAAAAAAGAAAAAGCTCCTAAGATCCCATTTTGGTGACAGAATATAATCCAACAAAAATCATATAGCATGTCAGATGGTAGCAAGAGGTATGAAGAAGAGAAAAAAAGAGGTCTGATGTAGAAAGTCAAAAGGATTTGAACAGAGATCTTAAGGATGAGAGAACTAGGGCCATGAGCATACCTGGGGCAGTGCATCTTGCCAAGGCAGCAGCTAATTTGAAGGTCCTGAGGAAGGTGCTTGTTTAAGATGTTCCAGTCCAAAAAAGAAAGCCAGTTTGGTGAGAGACATGAGCAGGAGGGAGAGTGAGGAGAGTCGGTGTCAGAGGATGTTGAGGAACGAGGTGTTTTCCCTCCTGCTGCTGAAAATTCAAGTCACAAGAGGTTATTTATCCATGTTTTTTACCTTCTTCACTTTGTGAAATTCAATAGTAATAAAGCCATATGCGAGACAATTGACGGAAAATCGAAAACCAAATTCTAAAGTAACCCGTGGTGGATTCATGTCAATGTATGGCAAAACCAATACAGTATTGCAAAGTAAAATAAAGTAAAAATAAAAATTTAAAAAAAATTTTTTAAAAAATGAAACAGTAAATTTAAAAAATTTAATAAAAACATAATAAATAAATAAATAAAGGTTATGACAGTTATAACTTATGTCACTAATTCAATTTTTCATAACAAAAGACATTGAAGGAGAAAATATGACAGCAAGTTGTTATAATATGAGGTGGAAGCATTGTCTGAGTTAAAATTTCCTCCTACTTAGAAACATATGGATTCCAATATGCACCCTTACCTTTAGGTAAGGCCTGTGAACATTTATTCACATGTAAACAAGAGAAGTTTTCAAATAGAGGCTGAACATGACGCAACTTTTAGGATAGATTTGGAATGAAAGGACCATGAGGAATAAGAGATGTGGAAGTAGTTCAAAATATGCAAAAGTGTGATGTATTTGCACCATGAATGAAGAAGAACATTTCTTTTCATTTTTGCTTAAGGCAAGGATTTGCAAGTGAAGAATATTTGAGTATGGCTCAATTCCTTCAGTAAAAAAATATTGGAGAGAGCATAAGATGACTAACACATATTTTACCACACAAAATTTTAAATTCTCAGAAATTCTGCACAAGTAATTGTATACATAATGACATATCTAAGGACAAACAGCAATCTTGATCATAAAAATCCAATTCCTGGTTTGAAAGCATATAATAATTAAAAAAAAAAACAGGAGCAAAAACATGCTGAATTTCCTATATGAAAGCAAAGAACTTGACTGGTCAGTTTTAAAGGTGGCAGTAATGGGCTAACGATTCTACCAGATCAAACCAGTCAATCCAAAGGAAATCAGTTGTGAATATTCATTGGAAAGACTGATGTTGAAGCTGGAGCTCCACTACTTTGGCCATCTGATGCGAAGAGCTGACTCACTGGAAAAGATCCCTATTTGGGGAAAGATTGAAGGCAGGAGAAGGGAATGACAGAGGATGAGTTGGTTGGATGGCATCACCGACTTGATGGACATGAGTCTGAGAAAGCTTCGGGAGTTGGTAATGGACAGGGAAGCCTGGCATGCTGCAGTCCATGTGGTCGCAAAGTCAAACACGACTGAGCAACTGAAATGAACTGAATGATTCTACACATATATTTAATATTATATATAATGAAATAATTGCAGGGTATGCTCTTTGGCATACAATTTTGATGTAGTATTTTTTTATTTGAATATTAAGAGGGTGGAGACACTGAAATGTATGCCTCATCAAGGGCTGTTGCAGGGGAACTGTTTGCCAGCATTCTAGGTCTGGATCTTATTCATCATAGTTAAACATGCTTCTGCTAGAAAAACATGCTATGTCAATGTACATCCCTCCTCAGCTAATACCCTATAACTCTACTTCAGTTGATGACAAACATACTTGGACTTCGGTTCTACTTTGACTGAGTGCACTTTGCACATCCCACTCCCTCTTCTAACTGGGCTTCTATGTCCATCATTTAATGGTCAACACTGACCCTTGCATTGTCAAGCTCACTACTCACTTCTTTTTTCAGCACCATGAAACAATACATTAAGTTATCAGTCAAGACAACAAACAAACTCAGTGTTCATGGCTCTGGTTTATTCTGCATTGGCTCTCATATGAACTCAGGTGAATGTTCTTGGCTGCCATTCCCTTTGACCATATCTTGCAGTATTTACTGAGCTCCTGGACTCACCTGGGTAGAGTTTCTGAGAGGAAAGTCTCAACAAAGATGTCCCAACTCCTCTTGGGTGGTTGATGATGGAGATAGAAACTCTGTCTACAGATAAGACAGTGAGATGGAGTCAAACATTGGTCCCTCAACCAGAGTTTTGACTCTGCAAGCTTCAACCATGTCCAAATCTAGACCAAGGCTGCACAGACAGAGGGACTGTCGCACAGGAAATATTTATGGCTCTTTATGTCTGCTCATTAGCATGATTCCCTTTTGTAACTACCACCTCTAATAACTAATTTCCCTGAGGGACACTGGTCTGGTCAGATAGGAAAAGTTTCTGCTCATACTCTGTGTTTAGGATACAGAGTATACAGTTTTACAATTTCTGCACACCAAATTGTCTTCACCTGAACTTTTGAATGAAAGTGTATGCATTCATTCCAGGAGTGTGATCAATTTTATTTTTTTTAATGCAAGGATTCATGAATCACACAAAATAATACATACCTGAAAAAGTTTGAATTGGCATTTTCAAAGAAAATAGGTATTTTCAAATATTTAAAGTAAATTTTTTAATTTTAAAATCAAGACAAATTAAAAGGTATTTAATATATTAAAAGGTATTATTCTTGTTTAGTTATTAAGTCATTTCTGACTCTTTGCATCCCCATGGACTGTAGCCTGCCAGGTTCCTCTGTTCATGGGATTTCCCAGGCAAGAATACTGGAGTGGGTTACTTCTACATTGTAAATCAATTATCCATTTATACCCATAATATTGATAGGAATGTAAATTGGTGCAGCTATCATGTAAAAGAGTAGGGAGACTGCTCAAAAAATTAAGCATAAAATTACCTTATGATCCAGCTATTCCAATTTGAGTATTTATCCTAAAGATACAAAACACAAATTTGAAAAGATATATGCAATCCTAAGTCCATCACAACATTATTATTTTTTAAATTTTAACTGGAGGCTAATTATATTATTGTATTGGTTTTGCCACACATCAACATGATCCACCACAGATGTACATATGTTCCGCATCCTGAACCCCGCTCCCACCTCCCTCTCTGTACCATCCCTCTGGTTCATCCCAGTAGAACAGCCCCAAGCATCCTGTATGCTGTATGGAATCTGGACTGGTGATTCATTTCTTATATTATACATGTTTCGATGCCATTCTCCCAAATCATCCCATTCTCTCCCTCTCCTACAGAGTCCAAAAGACTGTTCTATATATCTGTGTCTCTTTTGTTCTCTCACATACAGGGTTATTATTAACCGACTTTCTAAATTCCATATATATGCGTTATTAAACTGTATTGGTGTTTTTCTTTCTGGCTTACTTCACTCTGTATAATAGGCTCCAGTTTCAAACACCTCATTAGAACTGATTCAAATGTGTCCTTTTTAATGACTGAGTAATACTCCATTGTGTATATGTACCACAGCTTTCTTATCCATTCATCTACTGATGGACATCTAGGTTGCTTCCATGTCCTGGCTATTATAAACAGTGCTGTGATGAACATTGGGTTACACGTGTCTCTTTCAATTCTGGTTTCCATGGTGTGTATGCCCAGCAGTGGGATTGCTGGGTCATAAGGCAGTTCTATTTCCAGTTTTTTAAGGAATCTCCACACTGTTCTCCATAGTGGCTGTACTAATTTTCATTCCCACCAACAGTGTAGGAGGGTTCCCTTTCCTCCACACCCTCTTCAGCATTTATTGCTTGCAGACTTTTGGATAGCAGCCATTCTGACTGGTGTGAAATGGTACCTCATTCTGGTTTTGATTTTCATTTCTCTGATAATGAGTGATGTTGAGCATCTTTTCATGCGTTTGTTAGCCATCTGTAGATCTTCTTTTGAGAAATGTCTATTTAGATCTTTGGCCCATTTTTTGATTGGGTCGTTTATTTTTCTGGAGTTGAACTGCAGGAGTGCTTGTATATTTTTGAGATTAGTTGTTTGTCAACTGCTTCATTTGCTATTATTTTCTCCTCTTCCAAAGGCTGTCTTTTCACCTTGCTTAGAGTTTCCTTTGTTGTGCAGAAGCTTTTAAATTTAATTATATCCCATTTGTTTATTTTTGCTTTTATTTCCAGTATTCTGGGAGGTGGGTCATAGAGAATCCTGCTGTGATTTATGTCAGAGAGTGTTTTGCCTATGTTCTCCTCTAGGAGTTGTACAGTTTCTGGTCTTACGTTTAGATCTTTAATCAGTTTGAGTTTATTTTTGTGTATGTTGTTAGAAAGTGTTCTAGTTTCATTCTTTTACATGGGATTGGCCAGTTTTCCCAGCACCACTTCTTAAAGAGATTGTCTTTTCTCCATTGTATATTCTTGCTTCCTTTGTCAAAGTTAAGGTGTCCATCGGTGTGTGGATTTATCTCTGGACTTTCTATTTTGCTCCATTTTTCTATATTTCTGTCTTTGTGCCAGTACCATACTGTCTTGATGACTGTGGCTTTGTAGTAGAGCTTGAAGTCAGGCAAGTTGATTCCTCCAGTTCCATTCTTCTTTCTCAAGACTGCTTTGGCTATTCTAGGTTTTTTGTATTTCCGCTCAAATTGTGAAATTATTCGTTCTGGCTCTGTGAAAAATACCATTGGTAATTTGATAGGGATTGCCTTGAATCTATAGATTGCTTGGGTAGCATACTCATTTTCACTATATTGATTCTTACAATCCATGAGCATGGTATATTTCTCCATCTATTGGTGTCCTCTTTGATTTCTTTCACCTGTATTTTATAATTTTCTACATATAGTTCTTAAGTTTCTTTAGGTACATATATTTCTAAGTATTTTATTCTTTTCATTTCAATGGTGAATGGAATTGTTTCCTTAATTTCTCTATTTTCTCATTATTCAGTTCAGTTCAGTTTAGTTGCTCAGTCATGTCCAACTCTTTGCAACTCCAGGAATCACAGCATGCCAGGCCTCCCTGTCCATCTCCAACTTCTGGAGTTCACTCATATTCACATCCATCAAGTCAGTGATGCCATCCAGCCATCTCATCCTCTGTCATCCCCTTCTTCTCCTGCCCCCAAATCCTCACAACAACAAAGTCTTCTCCAATGAGTCAACTCTTCTCATGAGGTGGCCAAAGTACCAGAGTTTCAGCTTTAGCATCATTCCTTCCAAAGAAATCCCAGGGTCGATCTCCTTCAGAATGGACCTGTTGGATCTCCTTGTAGTCCAAGGGACTCTCAAGAGTCTTCTCCAACACCACAGTTCAAAAGCATCAATTCTTTGGCACTAAGCCTTCTTCACAGTTCAACTCTCACATCCATACATGACTAACGGAAAAACCATAGCCTTGTCTAGATGAACCTTAGTCAGCAAAGTAATGTCTCTGCTTTTGAATATGGTATCTATGTTGGTCATAACTTTTCTTCCAAGGAGTAAGCGTCTTTTAATTTCAAGGCTGCAATCACCATCTGCAGTGATTTTGGAGCCCCCCAAAATAAAGTCAGACACTGTTTCCACTGTTTCCCTATCTATTTCCCATGAAGTGAGGGGACCGGATGCCATGATCTTGGTTTTCTAAATGTTGAGCTTTAAGCCAACTTTTTCACTCTCCTCTTTCACTTTCATCAAGAGGCTTTTACTTCCTCTTCACTTTCTGCCATAAGGGTGGTGTCATTTGCATATCTGAGGTTATTGATATTTCTCCCGGCAATCTTGATTCCAGCTTGTGTTTCTTCCAGCCCTGCGTTTCTCATGATGTACTCTGCATAGAAGTTAAATTAGCAGGGTGACAAGATACAGCCTTGATGTACTCCTTTTCCTATTTGGAACCAGTCTGTTGTTCCATGTCCAGTTCTAACTGTTGCTTCCTGACCTGCATACAGGTTTCTCAAGAGGCAGGTCAGGTGGTCTGGAATTCCCATCTCTTTCAGAATTTTCCACAGTTTATCATGATCCACACAGTCAAAGGCTTTGGCATAGTCAACAAAACAGAAATAGATTTCTTTTTTTAATTCTCTTGCTTTTTCAATGATCCAGTGGATGTTGGCAGTTTGATCTCTGGTTCCTCTACCTTTTTTAAAACCAGCTTGAACATCTTGAACTTCACGGTTCATGTATTGCTGAAGCCTGGCTTGGAGAATTTTGAGCCTTACTTTACTAGCATGTGAGATGAGTGCAATTGTGCGGTCGTTTGAGCTTTCTTTGGCATTGCCTTTCTTTGGGATTGGAATGAAAACTGACCTTTTCCAGTCCTGTGGCCACTGCTGAGTTTTCCAAATGCGCTGGCATATTGAGTGCAGCACTTTCACAGCATCTTCTTTCAGGATTTGAAATAGCTCTATTGGAATTCCATCACCTCCACTAGCTTTGTTCCTAGTGATGCTTTCTAAGGCCCACTTGACTTCAAATTCCAGGATGTCTGGTTCTAAATGAGTGATCACACCCTCGTGATTATCCGGGTCATAAAGATCTTTTTTGTACGGTTCTTGTGTTTTTGCCATCTCTTTTTAATATCTTCTGCTTCTGTTAGGTGCCGGGGTCCAGCCCCAGTGGATCCAGAGAATTCAAAGCGAGGATGGCGTTGGCGAGGAAAGATTTATTTGTTTATTAATATAAGATTAGATTAAGAAACAATAGTATAGTAGAAAAATTAAGTGGAGAAAGAACGCTGAATAACTTGGCTTATGGGGATGGCCAATAAAGTTCCAGACAAGGAGCTTGCACTATCTACGTTGGGCCACCAGCACCCACTTGAATATCGGGGGCGGGGGTGCCCCGCCTTGGGCTCCCCCTCTCATGGATCTTAAAAGCCGGGACAAGTAAGTAGACATGGTGAGCCACCCCGCTCCAGATGGGAATTCAGCCTGAAATTAGAGAGGAGACAGGGGAAACCAGTCCAGCGACTTGCTCCGTCCTCTATTGTTCAGAAGGCCTTATATACTTTTGATAAAACATGGAGATCAATGGGTAACACAAAGTTATGCAGCGTTAGCAGTCTGGACTGTTATCAAAACCAGGCTTTTCTCTCTGCATGCCTAATTGTATACACAAGTCTTGGGTGATTTACATCATCTTCTGGCCAAAAAGGGCCAATTAACATTTCACAGCCTTTTTTCTGATAAGGGTTTGTCAACCAGAAGACTTATTTGTGTTGATCTTCCCAAAGTCTGGCGCCATTCTCAGAAAGCACTAAATAAAGTTACATTCTTACATAGCAAAGATACAGCAACTTATAACAAGTAAAAGGAGTACAGTGATTTATAACAAAAGAAAAGTAACTCAAAATCTAGTGTTGCTAACACCAAAAGTACTATATATCTTTTTTCATATCCCGAATACATTGATTAACATCCTCCCAGGGGCCTAAAAGATAAAGAATATGGAGGCCTGGCAGCAGTCACTGAGTCAACAGTGAAAACCCTCTACCAATATGATTTTTAACTCTTTAGAAAAGGCTCTGTATCTTTAAGATGCTTTTAAGCTTTGTGCCTCTCACATTTGGGGCTGTAAGCAATTCACAAGCTGTAAGAGGTCTGGAGAACCTGTTTGGCAAGCTAGAGAGCTACCAGAGGGGGGTTAACTGAAACATCCCTTTCAAATGCAGAAGACTAAAGCCCTGAGTTGACTTTTTTCCAGAGAATATCAGAAGAGTGGAAAAGCAGGCAGATTCTTATTTTTGGGGGGTGGATGCTCAGGAAATTCCAGGGGGAAAACCTGAGGTCTGATTAGCCTTGCCATCAGAGCTCTGCCGCATGACCTTGTCATGGGTGGAATTCCTTACCCTGGCTCCCAGCAGTTAGGTCCATACCATTTCTGTCCTTCTGTCCTTCATTGAGCCCATCTTTGCATGAAATGTTCCCTTGGTTTCTCATTATTAGTGTATAGGAATGCAAGGGATTTCTGTGTGTTGATTTTACATCCTGCAACTTTACTATATTCATTGATTAGTGCTAGGAATTTTCTGGTGGAGTCTTCAGGGATTTCTACGTAGAGGATCATGTCATCTGCAAACAGTGAGAGTTTTACTTCTTCTTTTCCAATTTGGACTCCTTTCATTTCTTTTTCTGCTCTGATTGCTATGGCCAAACTTCCAAAACTATGTTGAATAGCAGCGGTGAAAGTGGGCACTGTTGTCTTGTTCCTGACTTTAGGGGAAATGTTTTCAATTTTTCACCATTGAGGATAATATTTGCTGTGGGTTTGTCATATATAGCTTTTATTATGTTGAGGTAAGTTCCTTCTATTCCTGCTTTCTGGAGAGCTTTTATCATAAATGGATGGTGCATTTTGTCAAAGGCTTTCTCTGCATCTATTGAGATAATCATATGCCTTTTATTTTTCAGTTTGTTAATGTGGTGTATTACGTTGACTAATTTGCGGATATTGAAGAATCCTTGCATCCCTGGGATAAAGCCCACTTGGTCACGGTGTATGATCTTTTCAGTGTGTTGTTGGATTCTGATTGCTAGAATTTTGTTAAGGATTTTTGCATCTATGTTCATCAGTGATACTGGCCTGTCGTTTTCTTTTTTTGTGGCATCTTTGTCAGGTTTCGGTATTAGGGTGAAGGTGACCTCATAGAATCAATTTGGAAGTTTACCTTCCTCTGCAATTTTCTGGAAGAGTTTCAGTAGGATAGGTGTTAGCTCTTCTCTAAATTTTTGGTAGAATTCAGCTGTGAAGCCGTCTGGACCTGGGCTTTTGTTTGCTGGAAGATTTCTGATTACAGTTTTAATTTCCATGCTTGTGATGGGTTGTTAAGATTTTCTATTTCTTCCTGGTTCAGTTTTGGAAAGTTGTACTTTTCTAAGAATTTGTCCATTTCTTCCATGTTGTGCATTTTATTGGCATATAATTGCTGATAGTAGTCTCTTATGATCCTTTGTATTTCTGTGTTGTCTGTTGTGATCTCTCCATTTTCATTTCTAATTTTATTCATCTGATTTTTCTCCCTTTGTTTCTTGATGAGTCTGGCTAATGGTTTGTCAGTTTAGTTTATCCTTTCAAAGAACCAGCTTTTGGCTTTGTTGTTTTTTGCTATGGTCTCTTTTCTTTCTTTTGCATTCATTTCTGCCCTAATTTTTAAGATTTCTTTCCTTCTACTAACCCTGGGGTTCTTCATTTCTTCCTTTCTAATTGCTTTAGGTGTAGAGTTAGGTTATTTATTTGACTTTTTCTTGTTTCTTGAGGTATGCCTGTATTGCTATGAACTTTCCCCTTAGCACTGCTTTTATAGTGTCCCACAGGTTTTGGGTTGTTGTGTTTTCATTTTCATTCATTTCTATGCATATTTTGATTTCTTTTTTGATTTCTTCTGTGAATTGTTGGTTATTCAGAAGCGTGTTGTTCAGCCTCCATACGTTGGAATTTGTAATAGTTTTTCTCCTGTAATTGAGATCTAATCTTACTGCATTGTGGTCAGAAAAGATGCTTGGAATGATTCAACTTTTTGCATTTACCAAGACTAAATATATGGCCCAGGATGTGATCTATCCTGGAGAGGGTTCTGTGTGCACCTGAGAAAAAGGTGAAATTCATTGTTTTGGGGTGAAATGCCCTATAGATATCAATTCGGTCTAACTAGTCTATTGTATCATTTAAAGTTTGTGTTTCCTTGTTAATTTTGTTAGTTGATCTATCCATAGGTGTGAGTGGGGTATTAAAGTCTCCCACTATCATTGTGTTATTGTTAATTTCGCCTTTCATACTTGTTAGCATTTGTCTTACACATTGTGGTGCTCCTATGTTGAGTGCATATATATTTATAATCGTTATATCTTCTTCTTGTATTGATACTTTGATCATTATTTAGTGTCCTTCTTTGTCTCTTTTCACAGCCTTTGTTATAAAGTCTATTTTATCTGATATGAGTATTGCTACTCCTGCTTTCTTTTTGGTCTCTATTTGCATGGAAAATCTTTTTCCAGCCCTTCACTTTCAGTCTGTATGTGTCCCCTGTTTTGAGGTGGGTTTCTTGTAGACAACATATACAGGGGTCTTGCTTTTTGTATCCATTCAGCCAGTCTTTGTCTTTGGGTTGGGGCATTTAACCCATTTACATTTAAGGTAATTATTGATAAGTATGATCCTGTTGCCGTGTACTTTATTGTTTTGCATTCGAAATATGCACCCTTTTTGTGTTTCCTGTCTAGAGAAGATTCTTTAGTATTTGTTGGAGAGCTGGTTTGGTGGTGCTGAATTCTCTCATCTTTTGCTTGTCTATAAAGCTTTTGATTTTGCCTTCATATTTCAATGAGATCCTTGCTGGGTACAGTAATCTGGGCTGTATGTTATTTTCTTTCATCACTGTAAGTATGTTTGCCATTGCCTCTTGGCCTGAAGAGTTTCTACTGAAAGATCTGCAGTTATCCTTATGGGAATCCCCTTGTGTGTGATTTGTTCCACCCCCCCCCCTCCTTGGTGCTTTTAATATTTGTTCTTTGTGTTTGATCTTTGTTAATTTGTTAATATGTGTCTTGGGGTGTTTCTCCTTGGGTTTATCCTATTTGGAACTCTCTGGGTTTCTTGGACTTGGGTGATTATTTCCTTCCCCACTTTAGGGAACTTTTCAACTATTATCTCCTCAAGGATTTTCTCATGGCCTTTCTTTTTTCTTCTTCTTCTGGGACTCCTATGATTCAAATGTTGGGGCGTTTAATATTGTCCTAGAGGTCTCTGAGATTGTCCTCAATTATTTTAATTCATTTTTCTTTTTTCCTCTCTGATTCATTTATTTCTACCATTCTATCTTCTACATCATAATCCTATCTTCTGCTTCCGTTATTCTACTATTTTTTGCCTCCAGAATGTTTTTGATCTCATTTATTGCATTATTCATTATATACTGACTCTTTTTTATTTCTACTAGGTCCTTGTTAAACCTTTCTTGCACCTTCTCAATCCTTGTCTCCAGGCTATTTATCTGTGATTCCATTTTGACTTCAAGATTTTGGATCATTTTCACTATCATTATTTGGAATTCTTATCAGGTAGATTCCCTATCTCTTCCTCTTTTGTTTGGTTTGGTGGGTATTTATCTTGTTCCTTTACCTGGTGGGTATTCCTCTCTCTCTTCATCTTGTTTATATTGTTGAGTTTGGGGTGGCCTTTCTGTATTCTGGCAGTTTGTGGAGTTCTCTTTATTATGGAGTTTCCTCGCTGTGGGTGGGGTTGTACAGGTAACTTGTCAAGGTTTCTTGCTTAGGGAAACTTTTGTCAGTGTTCTGGTGGGTGGAGCTGGATTTATTGTCTCTGGAGTGCAATGAAGTGTCCAGTAATGAGTTATGAGATGTCATTGGTTTTGGAGTAACTTTGGGAAGCCTGTATACTGAAGCTCAGGGCTGAGTTCCTGTGTTGCTGGAAAATTTGTGTGGTATGTCTTGCTCTGGATCTTGTTGGCCCTTGCATGGTGCTTGGTTTCAGTGTAGGTATGGAGGCATCTGATGAGCTCCTGTCGATTAATGTTCCCTGGAGTCAGCAGTTCTCTGGTATTCTCAGGATTTGGACTTAAGCCTCCTGCTTCTGGTTTTCAGTCTTATTTTTACAGTAATCTCAAGACTTTTCCTTCTATACAGTACCACTGATAAAACATCTAGGTTAAAGATGAAAAGTTTCTCCACACTGAGGGACACTCAGAGAGGTTCACAGAGTTACATGGAGAAGAGCAGAAGGAGGAGGGAGTTAGAGGTGACCCAAATGAGATGAGGTGGAATGAAAAGAGAAGAGAGCAATCTAGCCAGTAATTACTTCCTTATGTGCTCTCCACAGTCTGGACGGCTCAGAGATGTTCACAGAGTTATACAGAGAAGAGAAGAGGGAGGAAGCAGACAGAAGTGGTCAGGAGGATAAAAGGCGGGAATCAAAAGGAGAGAGACAGATCCAGCCAGTAATCAGTTCCTTAAGAGTTCTCCACCATCTGGAACACACAGAGATTCACAGAGTTGAGTAGAGGAGAGAAAGAGGAGGGAGGAGACAGAGGCGACCTGGTGGAGAAAAAGGAGAGTCCAAAGGGGGAGAGAGCAGCCAAGCCAGTAATCTTGCTCCCAAGTAAAAATGGGTACTGAAGATTGGGTTCTTAAAGGTACAAAACTGATAACAAATACCAGAAAGCAAAGATTAAAACTCTAGTGTAGAGGTTGGATTTTCAAAAATACAATATTATTTCCAGAATTCTGGGAGGTGGATCATAGAGGATCCTGCTGTGATTTATGTCTGAGAGTGTTTTGCCTATGTTCTCCTCTAGGAGTTTTATAGTTTCTGATCTTACATTTAGATCTTTAATCCATTTTGAGTTTATTTTTGTGTGCGGTGTTAGAAAGTGATCTAGTTTCATTCTTTTACAAGTGGTTGACCAGTTTTCCCAGCACCACTTGTTAAAGAGCACCTAATCTCAAAAATATACAAGCAACTTCTGCAGCTCAATTCCAGAAAAATAAACGACCCAATCAAAAAATGGGCCAAAGAACTAAATAGACATTTCTCCAAAGAAGACATACGGATGGCTAACAAACACATGAAAAGATGCTCAACATCACTCATTATTAGAGAAATGCAAATCAAAACCACAATGAGGTACCACTTCACACCAGTCAGAATGGCTGCGATCCAAAAATCTGCAAGCAATAAATGCTGGAGAGGGTGTGGAGCAAAGGGAACCCTCCTACACTGTTGGTGGGAATGCAAACTAGTACAGCCACTATGGAGAACAGTGTGGAGATTCCTTAAAAAATTGCAAATAGAACTACCTTATGACCCAGCAATCCCACTTCTGGGCATACACACCGAGGAAACCAGAATTGAAAGAGACACATGTACCCCAATGTTCATCGCAGCACTGTTTATAATAGCCAGGACATGGAAACAACCTAGATGTCCATCAGCAGATGAATGGATAAGAAAGCCATGGTACATATACACAATGGAGTATTACTCAGCTGTAAAAAAGAATTCATTTGAATCAGTTCTGATGAGATGGATGAAACTGGAGCCGATTATACAGAGTGAAGTAAGCCAGAAGGAAAAACACCAATACAGTATACTAACACATATATATGGAATTAAGGAAGATGGCAATGACGACCCTGTATGCAAGACAGGGAAAGAGACACAGATGTGTATAACGGACCTTTGACTCAGAGGGAGAGGGAGAGGGTGGGATGATTTGGGAGAATGACATTCTAACATGTATACTATCATGTAAGAATTGAATCGCCAGTCTATGTCTGACGCAGGATACAGCATGCTTGGGGTTGGTGCATGGGGATGACCCAGAGAGATGTTATGGGGAGGGGAGGTGGGAGGGGGGTTCATGTTTTGGAATGCATGTAAGAATTAAAGATATTAAATTTAAAAAAAAATAAATAAATGTCATTTTAGTTTTTAAAAAAATAGCAAAAAAATACAATATTAAAGAAAAGAAGGAAAAAATATATATAATAAATATATATATATATAAAGTTTGTTTTTAAATAATAGGGTCTTTTTTTTTACAAAGTAATAGTAGGGTATAAAAATGAAAATTAAAGGAGTAATAGAGGACTTAAAAATTAAAAAAAAACAGTTAAAAAATGATCGTAAAAATAGTAAAAATAATAGAGGACTTACTCTGGTGGTATTGTGGGCAGTGTGGAGTCAGTTCATTTTCAGATAGTTCCTTGGTCTGGCTTATATTTCTCAAGATCTATAGGCTCCTTCCTATGTAGTCAGTACTAACTACAGGGTTTTAATCTATTGCACCTGTCACTTCCAAGGCAGTTCCCTCTGTTTTAGCTTCTTCTGTTTGCTGGTCTCTTCAGTATCTGATTTCCTCCCTAACACAAGGCGGGTGGTGGTGGACACTTTTCTTAGGCTCACTTGTTCAGTCACGCTGTGAGGAGGGAGGGACGCTGCAAACAAATAACACTGGCGTGTGCTCGCAGTGTCTCAGCCACACTGGGCCTGCCCCTGCTCACGGCTCATGTGCCCTCCCTGCCCACACTGCTCAGGCTCCAGGTTGCTCTGCCGGAACCGTCCAAGGTCGGCCCTGGGCTGCCTGCACCTCCCAGGTCTAAGCCGCTCAGTTTCAGGCACTCTGGTAGTCCTCAGAGGCGCAGACTTGGTTGGGCCTGTGTTTTGTGCCCTTCCCAGGTCCGAGCAGCTCAGGTGATAAGGTGTTTGGTGAGCACGGTTGCTGCGAATTTTGTCTCCCCCGTCCTTGCCACTCGGTTTTCTGGTTGTACAACTGGGGCACTTTCTCAGGGGGATGTTGACCGTCCAGAACCCAAGAAATCTTAGTAAGCGAAGAAGCCTGCTTGCAGTTTGGTAGATAACATCTCTCTGTGGCTGCAATTGCCCCCTTCTGGCTCTGGCTACCTGTCACTGGAGGGGGGGATGGTCTGCAGCTGGCTATCTCTGTTCAGTCCTTTGTTCTGTGCACGGGCCTGGTGGTGTCTTAGGTTAGGGCTGGCTTTTTGCTTGGTAGCTATCCCATAGTCTGGTTTGCTAGCCCAAGTTAGCTCGCTCAGATTGTCCTCGGGGCATTCAGGCTTCCTACTTACTCTAAGCAATGCAGCCCACGCCTCCCTGCCCAGCCCCCACTTGCTAGTGGTGGCACGTGTCTGCGTTGCTTCTCCGCTGGGGGAGTTACCATTGGGCTCATAATCTGTGGGGTTTAATTATTTATTTATTTTTCCTCCCTGTTATGTTGCCCTATGTGTTTCCAAGGCTCGCCACAGACTCGGCAGTGAGAGTGTTTCCTGGTGTTTGGAAACTTCTCTCTTTTTAAGACTCACTTCCCTGGATGGAGCTCCGTCCCTACCTTTTTTGTCCCTTTTTCTGTCTTTTATATTTTTCCCACCTCCTTTTGAAGACAATGGGCTGCTTTTCTGGGTGCCTGATGTCCTCTGCTGGCATTCAGAAGTTGTTTTGTGGAATTTACTCAGCGTTTAAATGTTCTTTTGATGAATTTGTGGGGGAGAAAGTGGTCTCCTAGTCCTATTCCTCTGCCATCTTAGGACTGCCCACAAAATTATTTTTAATAGCCAAATATGGAAACAACCTAAGTGCCCATCAATGAATGAATGGATAAAGAAGAAGACATATATATATATAAAATGTAATGCTACACAGTTATACAAAAATGTTGAAATCTTGAAGGAGAAGACTAAGATGGCAGAGTAAGAGGATGTGAAGCCCACCTTGCCCACAAACACATCAAAAATAATCTACACGTGACATATACACACAACTGAGTTTAAAATAGATAACTAATAAGGACCTACTGTATAGCACAGGGAACTCTATTCAATATTCTGTAATGGCTTACATGGGAAAAGAAGCTAAAAAGAGCGGATATACCTACATGTCTTACAGATTCACTTCTCTGTACCCCTGAAACTAACCCAGCAATGTAAATCAATTATAGCACAGTAAAAATTTGTAGAAAGTAGTTGCAGAAATAAAAACATGTGATAAAGTTCAACATCCACTCATGATATAACAATCCTCATCAAAGTGGGTATAGAGGGAACATATCTCAACAAAATAATGGCATTTATGACATAAACACAACCAAAGTCATACTCTACAGTGACAAGTTGAAAGCACTTCCTATAAATTTAGGAACAAAACAAGGATGTCTACTCTCTCTACTTCCAATATTCACTCCTAATACTTCAAAATACTTACATTTCCCGCAGAAATAGAATTAATATTCCTAAAATTCAGGGCTTCCCTGGTGGCTCAGATGGTAAAGAATCAGCCTGCAATGGTAATTGCAGGCTGGTATTGCAGGTTCATCAACCCCTGAGTCAGGAAGATCCTCTGGAGAAGGGAATGGCTACCCACTCCAGTATTCATGTCTAGGGAATCCCATGGATAGAGGAGCCCTGGCAGGCTACAGTACATGGGGTCGCAAAGAGATGGACACAACTGAGGGACTAACACACATACATGCCTAAAATTCATATGGAACCACAAAAGAACCTGAATAGCCAAAGCAATTGCAAAACAAAATCAAACAACCAACCAACCAAACAACCCCCTCCCCTCCATGACAACAAAGCTGGGCTTATCATTCTCCTAAACTTCAGACTATACTGCAAAGCTACAGTCATCAAAATGGCATGGTACAGACACAAACAATGGAGCAGAATAGAGAGCCAAGAAATAAACCACACACTTATGGCCAATTAACGCATGACAAAGAAGGCAAGAATAATAATAAAAAACAAAAAAAGAGTCTTTCAACAAGTGGTGCTAGTAAAACTGGACAGCTATGTAAAAAGAATTAGATTAAAATATTTCTCACACCATATGCAAAAATAAACAGAAACGGATTAAAGACAAATGTAAGACTGGAAACCATAAAAATCATAGACAATAACTAGGTAGAATAGTCTTTGAGCTAAATAATAGCAATATCTTTGGGATCAGTCTCCTAAAGCAAAGGAAATGAAAGCAAAAATATACAAATGTGACCTAATTAGACTTGAAAACTTTTGCAAAGCACAGAAAGCCACTGAGAGCTTATTGATACAACAATCAAAATAAGCAAATGTGAAGGCAGTTGTAAAAAGCTGCTACTTCTTATTTTGGGCATTTACATCAATATTTGAGACAGCATTTATGCTCATTCTATTTTTCAAGTAATTTCAAAAGACTATATTAAAATGTGATCCTACTGAGGTTACTTTCCAAGAAACCAGGGAAAATTGTAATAAAATAAGTACTTGTGGAGAAAAATAGGTAAGCCTGAATTACAGACTGGGCAAGAATTCAACCTCTCTTTTCAGTTGCCCTTTGATCATAATAATGAAAGAGATCTCTGATTATAGTGAGGATTTATAATTAATGATATTCAAATGTACATTCATTGATTCTTTTATTTTTATAGATAATTTTAGAAAAAAGTGAGATATTTAACTTAGAGCTACGGAAAGATGCATGAGTGGGAATTACTGTAAATGTTCAAGGGGAAACAGGAATATAATACAGCACATCTCCTAGATATAAATGAGTTCCTTTCCAAGAGTGTATTCTTCAGTCCAATTTGTTCACAAGTCCAACAAAGTTGGCCTAGGTACCCAACTAGCACTATCAGTTACATAGTACTATCATCAGTTTCCCTGGAGAAATGGCAACCCACTTCAGTATTCTTGCCTGGGAAATCCCATAGAGAAAAGAACCTGGTGGGCTATAGTCCATTGGGTCACAAAGAGTTGAACATGACTGAGTGACTAAACCACAGCCATCACTGTAACAGGTTTACACTACTTTTCACACAAATAACACATAAAAAAATAAGTACAAAACATAAAGAAAACCTTTTTAATTTTACTGTATAGTGCCTTGAAAAGTACAGTGGTAGAGTACAGCAGCTGGCATATAGGGGTTGGCATTGAGTGAACAGACAAAATTATTGAATGGAGGAGTGAGAGGAGATGGGAGAGGGCAGAGATGAAGGATCATTAATGGTAGGAGATGGAAGCTGAAATTTCACTCATGCCTGATGTTGATGGCACAGGTTCTGGTTCCTTGCTGGATTCATTTGATCTACCCTCTTGAAAAAACTCTTCAGTAGCTCCTGGGATACTCTGATACCTTAGTTGGTAAATAATCCAACTGCAATGCAAGAGACCCTGGTTCAGTTCTTGGGTCAGGAAGTTCCCCAGGAGACAGGATAGGCTACCCATTCCAGTATTCTCTGCCTTCCCTGGTGGCTCAGATGGTTAAAAAAAAAATCCACCTGCAATGCAGGAGATGTGGGTTCGATCCCTGGGTTGGGAAGATCCCCTGGAGGAGGCCCTGGTGACCCATTCCAGTATTCTTGCCTGGAGATTTCCATGGACAGAGGAGCCTGGTGGTTACAGTCCATGTGGTCACAAAGAGTTGGACATGAATGAGTTACTAAGCACTTGAAAAAACAATTTACTGATGTTCTGATGTAGCTTTTTATACTATCAGAGATGACATGGCAGCACTGGATTGCATTCTTAACAACTGCTGCAACCTTCATGTACCATTCTGCAATCAGGTTCTATGCCTCAAAAACTCATTTGTTGTTGTTCAGTTACCCAGTCATGTCCACTTCTGTGAGACACCATGGATTGCAGCACACCAAGCTTTCCCATCCATCACCATCTCCCAGTTTGCTCAGACTCATGTCTATTGAGTCAGTGATGCCATCCAACCATCTCATCTTCTGTTGCCCCTTCTCCTGCCCTCAATCTTTCCCAGCATCAGGATCTTTTCCAATGAGTTGACTCTTCTCATCAAGTGCCCTCTCAAATCAAGAAATTCCCTGGCTCTTTCCTGTGTTCTGGATCTCTCCTGTTCTTCAGTTACATCTTCTTCCTCTTGTCTGTTATTAGTTTTGCTGGTCTTCCAATTGCTTCGTTTCACCTTGCTCCACTGTCTTAGTTATTTTTGTTTCCATCATTGTTACTTTGTGCTTTTTAGCTGTACCAGCAATATCACCACTGCTTTTATGCTTTCTTCCAGACATTCTGGGCTTGAAATAAATATAGAGTACTACTGTACCCGATATAATACTCTACACACACACACACACACACACACACACAGACACACACACACACAGACACACACACACACACACACACACAATACGTCACCTAAAAGATCTTTTGGGCAAAAAGACCATGTGTATATATATATACACATTTATACATATATCTATATAGAGAGAGAGACACACAAGTTGACATTGGAACAAGAGAGTTAAAAGTTCTAACTTTTCATAGTCAGAAATCCTCCTGTAACCTGACAGTTATTTTTCTATATCACTGATAACAACCAATTGTAATAAAAATAATATAAATTCCCTTGGTTGTTAATTGTATTTTTAAATGATTAATGCAACTCAAAACTATTACTTCAGGGAAATAGGAGAAAATTTTCTTGGGATGACATGTGTCATTTAATAAGTAATTATGGTTAATAAATCTATGATGTCCCATCAATTAATAGAATCTCCGAATGTTTTGACCGAAAGGTAGGAAAAGTTTGAAGTAGGAAAATACAAAAACTGCCTATGCATAAGACTAAGGAAAAAACTTAATAAGGAGAGTTCCTAAAATTTCATAAAGATGCTGAATCCAAAGATGAAAAGAAAAATGGAAATCCCAGGCAATGAATAGAAGAAAATTTTATTCCACAATGATCAAAGAATCAGTTTCTGGTTTTGAGGCTTTGAGTTATGCAATCCAGGGGACTAGGGTATTTGGTCTTTTAAACTTGGCATAAAGTAGAATCTCTTCAGAGCTCCTTTAATATCTTCATTTCTCAGACTGTAGATGAAGGGGTTCAGCAGGGGTGTGACGACAGTGTACATCACTGAGGCAATTGTACTTGAATGTGGGGTGTGGGTAGCACCAGAGCTAAGATAAACTCCTAAGGCTGTAAAATAAAACAGGGAGACAACCAAGAGGTGGGACACACAGGTGGAAAATGCTTTATATTTCCCTTGAGCTGATGTGATTTTACATATGCAGGAAACTATTTTAGAATATGAGTAAAGGATACCAGCAAAAGGACCACCACCCATCAGGACAGCTGAAAAATACATCACTATGTTATTAAGAAAGTTGTCAGAACTGGCAAGTTGAACTCCCTGAGTGAGTTCACAGAAAAAGTGGGGAATTTGTACAACGGGATAGAAGGACAATTGCAGCACCATTAAGCTGTGTAACAAGGAATGCAAGGCAATCAGCACCCAGGATATCAGAACCAGCAATACACAGAGCTGGGGGCTCATGATGACCATGTAGTGCAGGGGGTGGCAGATGGCCACATACCGATCATAGGCCATCACTGTCAGGAGAAAGTCATCTAATTCTGCAAAGAGAATGTAAAAATACATCTGGGTGATGCAGCCTTCATAGGTGATAACTTGGCTCTGTGTCTGGATGTTCCACAGCATCTTTGGGATGGTAGTGGAGGTGAAACAGATGTCTACAAAGGACAGGTTGAAGAGGAAGAAGTACATGGGGGTGTGGAGGTGGGAGTCCAAGCTGACAGCCAAGATGATGAGCAGGTTTCCAAACACAGTGATCAGGTACATGGAGAGAAAAAGCCCACATATGAAGGACTGTATTTCTGCTTCCTTTGAAAGTCCCAGAAGAAGAAATTGTGAAATTTGTGTATTGTTACTTGGTTCCATGGGGTGGAGGTGACTATCAGGAAAAAGGAAAATAATGACAATTTTCACTCATACTAATTCACATAACTGAAATACTGCAATTTCTATTTAGCCCTCAAGAAGTTGATCCTAATATTTTATTTGCAGATAAGTTCTCTTTTGGAGATGGCAATGGCAACCATGTGTGTATGTTGAGCCACTTCAGTTGTGTCCAACTCTGTGCGACCTCAAGGACCATAGCACACCAACCTCCGTTGTCTATGGGATTTCCCAAGAAAGAATTCTGGTGTGGGTTGCCATGCCCTCCTCCAGCAGTTATTTCCAACACAAGGATTGATCCTGCATCTCATGAACAGGTACTGCATTGCAGGCAGATTCTAAACCACTGAGTCACTGCAGAAGCCCCTTGAAAATATACTTCATTTCATTTATGACTAGGAATTTTTGTCCCATTCTCATCACATTTGCTAAGAGGTCATATATTCTAGAGTATTAATGTGATATTCCATCTATCTTTTGAGAAAAACATATTTAGTGCTAACCATGTTCCAAGAACATGGAGACAAGAAGGAGAAAATGCTGAAAAGCAAACCTCTAGCAATGCAAGGATGGTGAATGAGGTTATGCTAATAAAATATGATAGAATATGTCAGAATGTGATAGATGCCATGATGAAACAAAGCCAGGTATAAAAGAAAGTGGTAGGAGGTGTTATTTTTCCCTGAGTGTTCAGGAAAGTCCAGCAAACTAGGTGATGTTTGAACAAATTCTTAAAGAAAGAGAGACAAGGAGCTAGTGTGATGTCAGAATTATGTGCCTGAAAGAGCGACTTGCCACTGCTAAAGACCTGAGGAAGAAAGATGCTTGTTCCACATGTTCAATAGCAAACACAAAAGCCAGTGGGGCAGAGGGATAAGCATGAGGGGGAGTGATTAGAGATGGTGTCAGGGATGCTGAGGAACAAGGTGGCCTTCCTGCTACAGCTGAACCTTCCATCCATAGAGAATCCCTCTTTCCATGTGGTTCCTTACACATTATCAATTTAGCTATAAAACCATCCTATGAATTATATCCAATTCACTTCTTGGTTCAATCTGTTGCTCTGATCTGTGTCTATGTCATTTAGCATATGGGTCCAGGTGCCTCTGCTGTTGAGAACTGTTCTCCCTTTCAAGACAAAAGCACGTGCGCACACACACACACACCATGTTCTATGCTGTGTCACCATCATACATTGGTCACCCAGATTCACCCTCTTTAGGCTGTGAGTGGTTATAGCTCAGCTGGTCAGGTCAAATAATTATTCTCCAAAAGAATATATAATTTTTACTGTGAAATTCCAGTTTATAAACTTCTCATGGAACAATAAATGTGGGGTTCATTTTTTGTATAGTCAATTTCTGCTTGGTATTTAGTGAAAAATAAAATGTACGAGTGAAGGAAACAGAAAGAAATGAAATGGACATATAGACATTAGGGAAAAAATATCCAATATACTCAGTAAGCCCTGAGAAAATGCAATAAACAAGGTTTCCTTGCTGCATCAACATTCCAACTCCAGTGACATCTCCTTGATGTCTGGAAACATAATCAAGAAAAATATCTTTGGTCCAAGAACATTAAAATAATGAAAGATGCATGACATGGAACATCTTACAGTTTGAATATCCCAAAAGGAAAAGAAAAAATTGGAATATAAGCTACCAATTCAATATCAGAGATAGACAAAATACAACAGAAGTTGGATATGTTTTATATGAAGCATATAAAGCAGATTTCTTTTTCTTGAGGACTTCCCCCTATTTGTTTCCTCTTGTTCATAAATAAGATCCTTATACTTATTTTCTACTTTTACTGGATGCATTTTATGCCTCCTATTCCTTTTTTTAAAATTTTTTTTAATTTTTATTTTTACTTTATTTTACTTTACAATGCTGTATTGGTTTTGCCATACATTGACATGAATCCACCACTGGTGTACATGCGTTCCCTTTAAAGGGATTTTCTTGGTGGCTCAGAAAGTAAAGAATCTGCTTGTCAATGCGGGACACAGAGGTTCAATCCCCGGGTCTAAAAGATCCCCTGGAGAAGGAAATGGCAACTCACTCCAGAATTCTTGTCTGGGAAATCCCATGGACAGAGGAGCCGGGTGGGTTACAGTCCATGGGGACACAAGGGTTGGAGCAACTTAGCAACTAAACCACTGACATCATTCCTTCTGAGCTTCTACTATTACCATTTAATTGTCAAGATTGACACTTGCATTTTCAAGTGCAATGTTCACTTTGTTTTAGACCATAAATAAGTACATTAATATTAGGAAAACCGGAAAACAACCACAATGACCTCTGGCCTCTGGGCTATGCAAGATTGGTCCTCAGATGACCTCAGGTCCACATCCCGGGCTTCCATCATCACTGACACTCTCCTGCAGGGTCTGTGGTGTTCTCAGACTCACCTGCCTGCAGATTGAGAGAGAAAGCTTTTTCTGTAGAAGTCAAAATTCCTCCCTAAATGATTACTGATGCAGACAGAAAATTTGTTCCCAAATAAGAAAACAGGAAGTGATAAAAATCAAGCATTGGTTCCCAGACAGATGCAGAACTTCAAAGGCAAGAACCAGGTCCTCCCCAATCAAAGTGGCAGAGGCTGAGCGACTGCAGCAGAGGAGATATTTGCAGCTTCCTGTGTCAGCTCATTAGGCATGTTTCCTCTGGTTACTCCAACCTGTAACTACATGATTTCCCATAAGGACACTTTTCTGGACAGAATGGATTTTTCCCCCTGCTAATTCTCTATACCTAAGACACTGCATTATAAGTTAGGTGAATTTATTTTTTATTACTCCTCCCTCTTAATTCTCTTGCTTCTAAATCCCTAAGGTTCTCAGCATGTCATCACATCCCGGAGTAGAAAAATAATAGCAAATGAAGCAACTGACATAGAATTAACTTCAAAAATATACAAGCAACACTTGCAGCTCAATTCCAGAAAAATAAATAGCCCAATCAAAAAATGGGCCAAAGAACCAAACAGACATTTCTCCAAAGAAGACATACAGGTGGCTAACAAACGCATGAATAGATGCTAAACATCACTCATTATCAGAGAAATGCAAATCAAAATCAAATGAGGTACCATCTGATGCCAGTCAGAATGGCTGCTATCCAAAAGTCTACAAGCAATAAATGCTGAAGAGGGTGTGGAGGAAAGGGGACCCTGTTACACTGTTGGTGGGGAGGCAAACTAGTACAGGCACTATGGAGGACAGTATGTAGATTCCTTAAAAAACTGGAAACAGAACTGCCATACGACCCAACAATCTGACTGCTGGGCACGCACACCGAGGAAACCAGAATTGAAAGAGACACGTGTACCACAATGTTCATCACAGCACCAATTATAATAGCCAGTACATGGAAGCAACCTAGATGTCCATCAGCAGATGAATGGATAAGAAAGCTGTGGTACATATACACAATGGAGAATTACTTAGCCATTTGGGGAGGACCCAGAGAGATGTTATGGGGAGGAAGGTGGGAGGGGGTTCATGTTTGGGAACGCATGTAAGAGTTAAAGATTTTAAAATTAAAAAATTTTAAAAAAATAAAAAGAATATATTTCAATCAGTTCTAATGAGGTGGTTGAAACTGAAGCCGATTATACAAGTGAAGTAAGCCAGAAAGAAAAACACCAATACAGTATACTAATGCATATATATGGAATTTAGAAAGATGGTAATGATAACCCTGTATGTGAAACAGCAAAAGAGACACAGACGTATAGAACTGTCTTCTGGACTCTTTGGGAGAGGGCGAGGGTGGGATGATTTGGGAGAATGACATTGAGACATGTATAATATCATATGTGAAACAAATCGCCAGTCCAGGTTTGATGCATGATATAGGATGCTTGGGGCTGGTGCACTGGGATGACCCAGAGGGATGGTATGGGGAGGGAGGCGGGAGCGGGGTTCAGGATGGGGAACACGTGTACACCCGTGGCAGATTCATGTTAATGTATGGCAAAACCAATACAATATTGTAAAGCAATTAGCCTCCAATTAAAATAAATAAATTTATATTAAAACAACCAAAATTTTCTTTAAACTGCAACATTCAGGATTTGTCTTGACTAGGTCCCTTGGGTCTTTAATACTTTGATTTGGGGCAGGGACAGAACCACTGAAATCTCGAAACATTGCTATTATCCTCTTCAAAAAAGGGGATGACTTTGCTACTTTGGAATAAAACCTTGGTCAATATACTCCTTGGATGCATGATAGTTTCTCCAAGTCAATTAGAAATCTCCCAGTTATATCAGAAGTTAAGAGCTATCCTTTATCCCCTCACTACTAAATGTTTGTACTGATAAGAGAGATATTTATATGTTGATATGTACCATGAACTATCTTAGAGTATTATGTGTGTGTGTGTGTGTGTGTGTGTGTGTGTGTGTGTGTGTGTGTGTGTGTGTGTACTGTGCCCAGTTGCATCTGATTCTTTGTGACCCCATGGACTGTAGCCTGCCAGGCTTCCTCTGTCTGTAGGATTTGCCAATCAAGAATACTGGAGTGGGTTGCCTTTCCATTCCCCTGGGATCTTCCCGATGGAGAGGTCAAACCCACATGTTCTGCATTGCAGGCAGATCCACTAGGTAGATCAGGCAGTAAAGAATCTGCCTGCATACACGAGATGCAGTATATATACATATACACATACATATACATATATATGTATATATATATAGATAGATAAAGATATAATGTGTGTGTATGTGTGTGTGTGTGTGTGTGTGTGTGTGTGTGTGTGTGTGCTACAACCTGAGATGAGTGGATGCTTGGGAACCTGGCTGTGAATCACAGCAGAGGCTCAGGCATGAAGCAATGTCTTAACAGGGCCACAATCTCTGCCATTACTGGCGCTTACATGGGCTTCACATCAGAAGCAACCCCAATCACTGACTACAGCCGTGTGCCACAGCCCACACCACTATCCATACCAGAAGTCCATGCAAGTCCCTGCTCCCTGGATTTGCACCTCATACCGTAATAAGAACAGTAGCCATACTGTAGCGACAAAAGAGCTTCAGACCCAAAGATGCTTCTGAGCAGGGGAGGGACAACTGTTGGTAGTGCTTACAGAGACAGTGCATCAGAGGCAGTCTGCATCTCAAGCTCTGCCCAGGCCAACAGGTCCATGCCCCACCACATGTAGAGTGCCTCACACTAGCACTTCTTGCTCCAGCACTGCTCCCCTCTGGGTCAACCGAGCTGGTGCGGGAGTGGGGAAGCACACACATAGGGGGAACAAGGTCAGCTCAGACCTGACCGTCAGGGCTTCTGCTCTAGCAACTTGGGAGCTGCCTCCCTCCTATTAGGCCAGTATTGGCCACAAGTCAAAGATGAAGCCATATCTCACACCCGATTCAAGCCCTAAAAACATGCCTAAAAAACAGGTAATGAAAGAGAAAGAAACAGTTTGCCAGATTTCGAATCAATGCATTAGTAAAGATGATATGAAACTCCATTTTCTCAAGCTAAAATGATTCAAGGAATCTTCAAAATGAAGTTTTATTTCCAGTATTCACCCTGTGCACTTTGTTAATAAGTGGAAGACCATAAAATATTTAATTCTTTGAAAAAAAAAAAAGACTGATGAAACAGTGATCACTTTAATTGGGAACTATAAAATACAAACTAGTTAGAACTGAACACTACAATAAAGGAAATAGCCAACAACTAGAAGTAATTAATAGTATACCAGGTAATACAGAAGAATGCATAGGTTAACTGAAATATAGAATAATGGAAATGACTCTGTTAGAAAAGAAAAAAAATTAAAAATGAGAATATTTTGAGGGATGTTTGACGACATTAAGAACACCAATACTGGTATAACTGGAGTGTCCAGGAAGGAAAAGACAGAAGGAGAAATAGTCAAAAGGTATTTGAAAAAATTATGCCTGAAAACCTTCTCAAAGATGAATAAAAAACCAGAATCAGGTACCAGAAGATAAAAGTGTCCCCCCAAAATGACAGCAACAAGAACCACACCAAGATCCATCCATGAAAACTGCAATATTAAAGATATGGGTTTCTAAAGGAAGCAAAAGAAAAGAAGCATTATATTAAAAAGGTACCCTATAAGTCTATCAAATGATTTCCTTTTTTTTTTTCTTTTTATTTGTAGAAACATTACGTGTCAGATGGGAGAAATCTGATATATTTAAAGTGATGAGTGGGGAAAACCTGCAAACTAGGGCATACTACCCAGCGAGACTATCATTTAGAATTGAAGGAGAGATAAGGACCTTTTCAGACAAGCAAGGACTGTAACAATTTATTAATTCTAAGCCTCAGTTCAGTTCAGTTCAGTTCAGTCACTCAGTCGTGTCCAACTCTTTGCGACCCCATGAATCGCAGCACGCCAGGCCTCACTGTCCATCACATCTCCCCAAGTTCACTCAGACTCACGTCCATCGAGTCCATGATGCCATCCAGCCATCTCATCCTCTGTCGTCCCTTCTCCTCCTGCCCCAATCCCTCCCAGCATCAGAGTCTTTTCCAATGAGTCAACTCTTGGCATGAGGTGGCCAAAGTACTGGAGCTTCAGCTTTAGCATCAGTCCTTCCAAAGAAATCCCAGGGTAGATCTCCTTCAGAATGGACTGGTTGGATCTCCTTGCAGTCCAAGGGACCCTCGAGAGTCTTCTCCAACACCACAGATCAAAAGCATCAATTCTTCAGTGCTCAGCCTTCTTCACAGTCCAACTCTCACATCCATATATGACAACAGGGAAAACCATAGCCTTGACTAGACAGACCTTAGTCGGCAAAGTAATGGCTCTGCTTTTGAATATACTATTCAGGTTGGTCATAACTTTTCTTCCAAGGAGTAAGCGTCTTTTAATTTCATGGCTGCAGTCACCATCTGCAGTGATTTCGGAGCCCCCAAAAATAAAGTCTGACACTGTTTCTACTGTTTCCTCATCCATTTCCCATGAAGTGATGGGACCAGATGCCATGATCTTCATTTTCTGAATGTTGAGCTTTAAGCCAACTTTTTCACTCTCCTCTTTCACTTTCATCAAGAGGCTTTTAGTTCCTCTTCACTTTCTGCCTTAAAGGTGGTGTCATCTGCATATCTGAGGTTATTGATATTTCTCCCAGCAATCTTGATTCCAGCTTGTGTTTCTTTCAGCCCAGCGTTTCTCATGATGTACTCTGCATAGAAGTTAAATAAGCAGGGTGACAATATACAGCCTTGACGTACTCCTTCTCCTATTTGGTACCAGTCTGTTGTTCCATGTCCAGTTCTAACTGTTGCTTCCTGACCTGCATACAGATTTCTCAAGAGGCAGGTTAGGTGGTCTGGTATTCCCATCTCTTTCAGATTTTTCCACAGTTTATTGTGATCCACACAGTCAAAGGCTTTGGCATAGTTAATAAAGCAGAAATAGATGTTTTTTCTGGACTCTCTTGCTTTTTCCATGATCCAGCGGATGTTGGCAATTTGGTCTCTGGTGCCTCTGCTTTTTCTAAAACCAGCTTGAACATCAGGAAATTCACCAATCATGTATTGCTGAAGCCTGGCTTGGAGAATTGTGAGCATTACTTTACTAGCATGTGAGGTGAGTGCAATTGTGCAGTAGTTTTAGCATCCTTTGGCATTGCCTTTCTTTGGAATTGGAATGAAAACTGACCTTTTCCAGTCTTCTGTCCACTGCTGAGTTTTCCAAATTTGCTGGCATATTGAATGCAACACTTTCAAAGCATCATCTTTCAGGACTTGAAACAGCTCAACTGGAATTCCATCACCTCCACTAGCTTTGTTTCGTAGTGATGCTTTCTAAGGCCCACTTGACTTCACATTCCAAGTGTCTGTCTCTAGATTAGTGATCACATCATCATGATTATCTGGGTCGTGAAGATCTATTTTGTACAGTTCTTCTGTGTATTCTTGCCACCTTTTCTTAATCTCTTCTGCTTCTGTTAGGTCCAGACCATTTCTGTCCTTTATCGAGCCCATCTTTGTATGAAATGTTCTCGACAAGAAATGATGTAGAATCTTCTCTAAGGAAAGAAAAAGGTATAACAAGTGGGAAGTAACTATACAAAAGGCATAATCCCACTAATTAAGGCAAACTTGTAAAAAGACTGCAAATCAAATCACTTAAGCTAGAATGAAAATTTAATAGACAAAAAGAATTTCTAAAGTCAAGTATAGCTACAATAAGAATTAAAGGGATAAATAGTGAAGTGTTAAATATGACAAAAAAAAACACAAATGTAGCTCAGGAAGTGAAAATATAGTGAATATTTGAAAGTGCAGGAACTTAAAAGACAGCCTGTTTTAAAAAGAAAACACAGCTGTGAGCCATCATATAAAACCCATTGTTTAACATACATTAAAAAAAAACTACACTAGATACACAAAAACTAGAGAGAAAGAAACACAAGCATTATTACTTTGCTGTCCTGTCACTCAGTCGTGTCTGACTTGTTGCTACCCCATGGACTGCAGCACACTAGGCTTCCCTGTCCTTTAACATCTCCCAGAGCTTGCTCAAACCATACCACTAAATAAAACATCAAATCTAAAGAAACACAAAGAAGGAAAAAAATAAGAACTACAAACAAGAAACAAAGAACACACTGGCAATACGCATACCTATGGATAATCTCTATCAGTGTCAGCAAACTAAATATTCTAATAAAAAAACATGATTCTTAACAAATTATTCATAAATCTATGATACCCCACCAAAGAAATGAAATTTCCAAACATATTTTTCTTCAAAGGTATGTAAATAGTGGAGTAGGAAAAATTAAAATTTCCTGTGTATAACACTGAGAATAAAGCTTAATAAAGAAAGTGCCAAAATTGTATAAATATGCTGAATCCAAAGAAGGAAAGAAAAATGGAAATTCCAGAAAATACATACAAGGAGCAAATTTTATTTCACAGTGATCAACGAATCACATTTCTGGTTCTGAGGCTTTCAGATATGCAATCCAGGGAATTATAATTGGTCTTTTATACTTGGTGTCAAATATAAACTCTTCAGAGCCCCCTTTATATCTAGATTTCTCAGACTGTAGATGAAGGGGTTCAGCAGGGGTGTGACCACAGTGTGCATCACCGAGGCAACTGTACTTGAATGTGAGGTGTGGGTAGCACCAGAGCTAAGGTAAACTCCTAAGGTTGTAAAATAAAATAGAAAGACAACCAAGAGGTAGGACACACAAGTGGAAAATGGTTTGTATTTTCCTTGAGCTGATGTGATTTTACATATGCAGGAAACTATTTTAGAGTAAGAGTAAAGGATACCAGCAAAAGGACCACCACCCATCAGGACAGCTGAAAAATGCACCATATGTTATTAAGAAAGTTGTCAGAACTGGCATGTTGTACCACCTGACTGAGTTCACAGAGAAAGTGGGGGATTTGCAGAACTGTACAGAAGGACAATCAAACAACATTAAGCTGTGTAGCAAGGAACACAAGGCAATCAACATACAGGATATCAGAACCAGCAGTCCACAGAGCCGGAGGCTCATGATGACCATATAGTGCAGGGGGTGGCAGATGGCCACATACTGATCATAGGCCATCACACTCAGGAGAATGTCGTCTAATCCTGCAAACAGCATACAAAAATACATCTGGGTGATGCAGCCTTCATAGGTGATACCTTTGATCTGTGTCTGGATGTTCCACAGCATCTTTGGGATGGTGGTGGAAATGAAACAGAGGTCTACAAAGGACAGGTTGGAGAGAAAGTCATGGGGGTGTGAATGTGGGAGTTTGAGCTGACAGTGAAGATGATGATTAGCTTCCCAAGCACAGTGACCAGGTATATGGAGAGGAAAAGCCCAAGTATGAGGGGCTGTAGTTGGCTTCCTTTGAAATTCCCAAATGAAGAAATTCTGAAATCTGTGTATTGTTACTTGGTTCCATGGGGTGTAGTCGACTACCAGGAAAAAGGAAATAATGACAATTTTCACTCCTACTGGTATAATTCACATACCTGAAATATTGTAATTTATATTTAGCCCTCAAGGAGTTGGTGTAATATTTTATTTAAGATAAGTTCTCTTTGAGCATATGTGTGTATGTTTAGCAGTTTCAGTCTTGTCCAACTTTGTGCGACCCCAAAGACCATAGCACACCAGCCTCCACTGTCCATGGGATTTCCCAAGAAAGAGTTCTGGAGTGGGTTGCCTTGCTGTCCTCCAGGGGTTCTTTCCAAACCTGGGATTGAACCCATGTCTCTTCAATGGCTGCTACATTGAAGGCAGATTTTAAATCGCTGAGTCAAGAAGCCCCTTTGAGGGTATATTTCATTTCATTTTTGATTAGGAATTTTTGTCCCATTCTCATCACAGTTGCTAAGAGGTCATATATTCTAGAGTTTTAATGTGATATTCCTTCATTCATTTGAGAAATATTTAGTGCTAATCATGATCCAAGCACATGGAGGAAAGAAATATAAAGTGCTGAAAAGTAAATTTCTCTCAATCCAAGGATAGTGAATGAAGATATTAAATAAAATATATGTCAGAAAGAAGAATATGTCATATGCTGTATCTCATACCTGACTCAAGCCCAAGCCCTCCATACCTCCTAACAAGATGGTTGTAATCAGTACACCCCAAAGAAAGGCATGAATTGTGATAACATCAGATCTAGCTCTTCCAGTAAAGCCATTGGGCACACGTCAACTGTATATGACTGTTCCCACAGAAAGACACCACTCTAAGACAGCAAGAGTTCACTGTGGAAAATAATTTCAGAAAACAGACAAAGGTAAGTAAAATGAAAATACAGAGGAATTTGTCCCAACTTAAATATCAAGATATCATGCCTAAAAAACATCTAATGAGAGAGAGAAAAAAAAAAAAAAAAACAGTTTACCAGATTTGGAATCAATGCATTAGTAAAGATATAAAACTCCATTTTCTCAAGCTAAAATGATTCAAGAAATCTTCCAAAAGAAGTTTTATTTCCAGTATTCACTCTGTGCATTTTGTTAATAAGTGGAAGACCATGAAATATTTAATTTTGTGTAAAAATGACTGTTGAATCAGTTATAATTTTAATAGGGAACTATAAAATAAAAGTTAGCTTGAACTGAACATTACATTAAATGAAATGAACAACTAGAAGTAATTAATAGTTATCCAGGTGATACAGAAGAATGCATAAGCTAAATGAGATATAGAATCATGGAAATGATTCAGTCAGAAAAGGAAAAAAAAATTAAAAATGAGAATAATTTGAGAGATGTTTGACTATCTTAAGAACACCAACAGTAGCACAATTGCAGTGTTCAGGAAGGAAAAGACAGATAAAAAGGTAGTCAAAACATATCTGATAAACTTATGTTTGAAAAGTTCCCAAACCTGAGTAAAAAAGCAAATTCAGGTATCAGAAAAAAAGAGTCCTCCCAAAATGACAGCAATAAAACCTGCACCAAGATACAGCAATTAAAACCACAAAGTTAAAGATATGGTTTTCTAAAGCCAGCAAAATAAAACAGTGTCATGTAAGATGGAAGCACATAAATCTATCAAATGATTCATTTTATTTATTTATTTATTTATTTTTTGCAGAAACTTTGTATGATATAATGGGGAGGCATTATATATTTCTTTTTTTCTTTTTTTATTTATTTTTTTTAGTTTTTTATTTTTTAAATTTTAATAACTTTAATTCTTACATGCGTTCCCAAACATGAACCCCCCTCCCACCTCCCTCTCCATAACATCTCTCTGGATCATCCCCATGCACCAGCCCCAAGCATGCTGCATCCTGCGTCAGACATAGACTGGCGATTCAATTCTTACATGATAATATACATGTTAGAATGTCATTCTCCCAAATCATCCCACCCTCTCCCTCTCCCTCTGAGTCCAAAAGTCCGTTATACACATCTGTGTCTCTTTCCCTGTCTTGCATACAGGGTCGTCATTGCCATCTTCCTAAATTCCATATATATGTGTTAGTATACTGTATTGGTGTTTTTCTTTCTGGCTTACTTCACTCTGTACAATCGGCTCCAGTTTCATCCATCTCATCAGAACTGATTCAAATGAATTCTTTTTTACGGCTGAGTAATACTCCATTGTGTATATGTACCACAGCTTTCTTATCCATTCATCTGCTGATGGACATCTAGGTTGTTTCCATGTCCTGGCTATTATAAACAGTGCTGCGATGAACATTGGGGTACATGTGTCTCTTTCAATTCTGGTTTCCTCGGTGTGTATGCCCAGAAGTGGGATTGCTGGGTCATAAGGTAGTTCTATTTGCAATTTTTTAAGGAATCTCCACACTGTTCTCCATAGTGGCTGTACTAGTTTGCATTCCCACCAACAGTGTAGGAGGGTTCCCTTTTCTCCACACCCTCTCCAGCATTTATTGCTTGCAGATTTTTGGATCGCAGCCATTCTGACTGGTGTGAAGTGGTACCTCATTGTGGTTTTGATTTGCATTTCTCTAATAATGAGTGATGTAGAGCATCTTTTCATGTGTTTGTTAGCCATCCGTATGTCTTCTTTGGAGAAATGTCTATTTAGTTCTTTGGCCCATTTTTTGATTGGGTCATTTATTTTTCTGGAATTGAGCTGCAGAAGTTGCTTGCATATTTTTGAGATTAGTTGTTTGTCAGTTGCTTCATTTGCTATTATTTTCTCCCATTCTGCAGGCTGTCTTTTCACCTTGCTTATATTTTCCTTTGTTGTGCAGAAGCTTTATCCTCAATGGTGAAAAATTGAAAGCATTTCCCCTAAAGTCAGGAACAAGACAAGGGTGTCCACTTTCACCGCTACTATTCAACATAGTTCTGGAAGTTTTGGCCATAGCAATCAGAGCAGAAAAAGAAATAAAAGGAATCCAAATTGGAAAAGAAGAAGTAAAACTCTCACTGTTTGCAGATGACATGATCCTCTACATGGAAAACCCTAAAGACTCCACCAGAAAATTACTAGAGCTAATCAATGAATATAGTAAAGTTGCAGGATATAAAATCAACACACAGAAATCCCTTGCATTCCTATACACGAATAACGAGAAAGTAGAAAAAGAAATTAAGGAAACAATTCCATTCACCATTGCAACGAAAAGAATAAAATACTTAGGAATATATCTACCTAAAGAAACTAAAGACCTATATATAGAAAACTATAAAACACTGATGAAAGAAATCAAAGAGGACACTAATAGATGGAGAAATATACCATGTTCATGGATTGGAAGAATCAATATAGTGAAAATGAGTATACTACCCAAAGCAATTTACAAATTCAATGCAATCCCTATCAAGCTACCAGCCACATTTTCCACAGAACTAGAACAAATAATTTCAAGATTTGTATGGAAATACAAAAAACCTCGAATAGCCAAAGCAATCTTGAGAAAGAAGAATGGAACTGGAGGAATCAACTTGCCTGACTTCAGGCTCTACTACAAAGCCACAGTCATCAAGACAGTATGGTACTGGCACAAAGACAGACATATAGATCAATGGAACAAAATAGAAAGCCCAGAGATAAATCCACACACATATGGACACCTTATCTTTGACAAAGGAGGCAAGAATATACAATGGAGTAAAGACAATCTCTTTCACAAGCGGTGCTGGGAAAACTGGTCAACCACTTGTAAAAGAATGAAACTAGATCACTTTCTAACACTGCACACAAAAATAAACTCAAAATGGATTAAAGATCTAAATGTAAGATCAGAAACTATAAAACTCCTAGAGGAGAACATAGGCAAAACACTCTCAGACATAAATCACAGCAGGATCCTCTATGATCCACCTCCCAGAATTCTGGAAATAAAAGCAAAAATAAACAAATGGGATTTTTTCTTTTTTTAATATAAATTTATTTATTTTAATTGGAGGCTAATTACTTTACAGTAGTGTATTAGTTTTGCCATACATCAACATGAATCCACCATGGGTGTACACGTGTTCCCCATCCTGAACCCCCCTCTCACATCCCTCCCCGTACCATCCCTCTGGGTCATCCCAGTGCACCAGCCCCGAGCATCCTGTATCATGCATCAAACCTGGACTGGCGATTTGTTTCACATATGATATTACATATGTTTCAACGCCATTCTCCCAAATCATACCACCCTCACCCTCACCCACAGAGTCCAAAAGACCCTTCTATACATCTGTGTCTCTTTTGCTGTTGAGAGGGAAAAACGTGCAAACTAGGGCATTCTACTCAGAAAGATTAACATTCAGAATTGAAGGAGAGATAAGGAATTTTTCAGCCAATCAAAGACTAACAGAATTTATCAATTCTAAACATACTCTACATGGAATATTATAGAACCTTCACAAAGAAGGAAGAAAAAAGACATAACAAGTGTGAAGAAACTATAAGAAAGAGAAAATCGTTCTAGTAAAGGCAAACGTGTAGAAAGGCTGAGGATCAAATCACTTAAGCTAGTACGAAAACTTAATAGACAAAATAATTCTAAAATCAAGTATAGCTACAATAAGAATTAAAGGGGTAAATAGGGAGGTTTCAAATGTGACTTCAAAGGCACAAAATGTGGGGCAGGGAGTGAAAATGTAGTGCTATTAATATGTGTATGAACTTAAAAGACAACTTGTTTTTAAAAGTAGACATCATTGTATGTCATCATATGAAGACCCTTTGTTTATCATACATCAAAAATCTATATAAGATAAAATCTAGAGAGAAAGGAACACAAGCATATCACTAAATAAATCATCAAATCATAAGAAACACAATAAAGAAAAAGAATGACACTACAGAAAACAAATTAACAAATTGGAAATAAGTAATACTTACCAAAAAACTTCAACTGCCAGTAAGTTAAACGATCTCCTAAAGAGCTAACTTAGGACTAAATATTAAAACAAGTAAGATAATAGCATCTGGCCCCATTACTGCATGGTAAATAGAAGGGGGAAAGGTGGAAACAGTGATAGATTTCTTCTTCTTGGGCTCCAAAATCACTGTGGATGGTGACTGCAGCCATGGAATCAGAAGATGATAGCTTCTTGGCAGGAAACAGATGGCAAACCTAGACAGTGTGTTGAAAAGCAGAAACATTATTACTCTGCCAACAAATGTCCTTATAGTCAAAGCTATGGTTTTCCCAGTGGTCACATACAGTTGTGAGAGCTGAACCATAAAGAAGGCAGAATGTGGAATAATTGATGCCTTTGAACAATGCTGCTTGAGAAGACTCCTGATAGTCCCTTGGACAGGAAGGAGATCAAACCAGTCTGTCTTAAGTAAGATTAACCCTGACTATTCACTGAACGGCCTGATGCTGAAGGTTGAGTTCCAGTATTTTGGTCACCTGATACAAACAGGTGACTCATTTGAAGAGTCTCTGCTGCTGGGGAAGATCAAGGACAGAAGGAGAAGAGCACATGAGAGGATGACATGGCTGGACGGCATCACCAATGCAATGAACATGAACTTCGGCAAGCTCTGGGAATTGGTGAGGGACAGGCAGGCTTGCCATGCTGCAATCCGTGGGGTCAGTCACAAAGAGGTGGGAACAACTGGGTCACTGGACAACAACAGACTAAATGTTCTAATGAAAAGACATTACTCCTATTAAGTTCTTCATAATTCTATGATATTCCATCAGAGAAATGAAATTTCTAAATATTTTTGATTCAAAGGTTGGAAAATTCTGGGTAGGAAAAAATAAAAGATGTCTATATATAAGACTGAGAATAAAGCTTAAAAAGAGAGATTCCTAAAATTCTATAAAGATACTGAATTCAAAAAAGGAAAGAAAAATGGAAATCCCAGGAAACAAGTGCAAGGAGAAAATTTTATTTCACATTGAACAAAGAACAATTTCTGGTTTTGATACTTTGAGTTATGCAATCCAGAGTACTAGTATAATTGGTCTTTTACACTTGGAATCAAATACAATCTCTTAAGACCCTCTTTTATATCTCGGTTTCTCAGACTGTAGATGAAAGGATTCAGCATGGGTGTGACCAGTGTACATCACCGAGGCGACTGTACTTGAATGTGAGCTGTGGGAAGCAGCAGAGCTAAAGTAAACTCCCAAGGTTGTAAAATAAAATAGGAAGACAACTGAGAGGTGGGACACACAGGTGGAAAATGCTTTATACTTCCCCTGAGCCGATGTGATTTTACATATGCAAGAAACTATTTTAGAATATGAGTAAAGGATACCAGCAAAAGGACCAACACCGATCAGGACAGATGACAAATACATCACTATGTTATTAAGAAAGTTGTCAGAAGTAGCAAGTTTTACCACCTGACTGAGTTCACAGAAAAAGTGGGGGATTTGTACAACTGGGCAGAAGGACAATCGCAACACCATTAAACTGTGTAGCAAGGAATACAAGGCAATCTGCACCCAGGATATCAGAACCAGCAGTCCGCAGAGCCGGGGGCTCATGATGACCATGTAGTGCAGGGGGTGGCAGATGGCCACATACCGATCATAGGCCATCACTGTCAGGAGAATGTCATCTAATCCTGCAAAGAGAATGTAAAAATACATCTGGGTGATGCAGCCTTCATAGGTGATACCTTTCCTCTGTGTCTGGATGTTCCACAGCATCTTTGGGATGGTGGTGGAAGTGAAACAGATGTCTACAAAGGACAGGTTGGAGAGGAAGAAGTACATGGGGGTGTGGAGGTGGGGGTCTGAGCTGACGGCCAGGATGATGAGTAGGTTTCCAAACACAGTGATTAGGTACATGGAGAGGAAGAGCCCAAATATGAGAGGCTACAGTTCTTGTTCTTCTGAAAGTCCCAGAAGAAGAAATTCTGAAATTCGTGTATTATTCTCTGATTCCATGGGGTGGAGGTGACTACCAGGAAAAAGGAAAACAACATGACTAGTTTGCACACAAACTGGCATAGTTCACATAGCTGAAATACCGCAATTTCTATTTAGCCCTCAAGTAATTGATCTTAATACCTTATTTATTGAAAATTTCTCTTCCAACGTGTACTCCATTTCATTTCTGACAAAGATTTTTTGTCCATTCTCATCACATTGGCAAAGAGCTCATATATTCTAGAGTTCTAATGAGGTATTTCTTCATTTATTTGAGAAATACATATTTAGTGCTGACCAGTAGAAAGTGCTGAAAAATAAACCTCTCCCAATCCAAAGATGGTGATTGAGGATATTCAAATAAAACATGATAGAATATGTCAGAATGTCATCGATACTGTGAAGAAAACAACCAGGTATAAAGGAGAGAGTGGTAGGAGGTGTTATTTTGTCCTGAGTGTTCAGGGAAGAGCTTCAAACTAGGTGATGTTTGAAGATTCCTGAAGAGAGAGAGAAGAAGCCTTTGTGATGTCAGAAGTGTGTGCCTGGCAGAGGGAGCTGCCACTGCTAAGAACCTGACAAAGATGCTTGTTCCACATGTTCAAGTGCAAACAAGGAAGCCAGTGGGGCGAAGGAATAAGTAGGAGAGGGAGTGATTAGAGATGTTGTCAAGGATGCTGAGGAACAAGGTGGCCTTCCTGCTACAGCTGAACCTTCAGCACATAGAGAATCCCTCCTTCCATGTGGTTTCTTGCACTTTATGAATTTAGTTTAAAACCATCCTGTGAATTATGTCAGTTTCCCTACTTAGTTCCATCTATTGACCAACTTCTGACCTCTGTACTATAAGTCATCTCAACATATGAGTACAGATGTCTCTGCTTTAAGAACTGGTCTCTCTTCACAAGGCACAGGCAAACACACACACACACACACACAAACACACACACACATGTTTCTGGCTTGTGTTACTATCATAAACTGGTCACCCAGATCCACCCTTGTTAGGCAATGAGTGTTTAACACAACGAGCTTGTCAGATCAAATTATTATTCTCCAAAAGAATGTATAACTTTTACTCAGAAGTTCCAAGATTTTTTAAAATTTATGTGTTTTTTAATTGAAGGATAATAGCTTTACAGAATTGTGTTGTTTTCTGTCAAACCTCAACATGAATCAGCCATAGGCATACATATATCCCCGCCCTTCTGAACCTCCCTCCTGTCTCCTTACGCATCCCATCCCCAAATTCCAGTTTATAAAATTCCTATAGAACAATAAATTTGGGGATCAACGTTGGTAAGGCCAATTTCTTCTTGGCATTTTGAGAAGAATGAAAAGCATGAGAGAGAAGGGAAAAAGAGAAATGAAATGGACATAGGCAAATTGAGAGAAAATATGCAATAAACTCAAGTGACCCCTGAGACAATGCATCAACAAAAAGTTTCTTTGCTTCACCAGTATTCCAATTCCAGTGGCATCTCCTTGATGTCCAAGAAATAATAATAAAGAAAAATATATTTTTCCAAGGACATAAACAAGGATATATAAATGACATGATATATCTTACAGTTTAAATATCCCAAGGGAATAAGTAAATGGATCATAAACTATCAATTCAAAATCAGAAATAAATGAAATACAACAAAAGTTGGATATATTTTATATGAAGAAGCAGAATACTGCTTTTTCTAGTGGAGTTTTCCTATTTGCTTACTTCAGTTCATAAATAAGATTATTAGACTTATTGTCTACTTTTACTGAAAGCCTTTTTGCCTCCCATTCCTTCTCATGGGGCTTCCTTGGTGGCTCATTAATAAAAAAATCTGCCTGCAATCCAGGAGGCCAAGGTTCAATCCCTTGGCCAGGAAGATTCCCTGGAGAAGGAAATTGCAACCCACTCCAGTCTTCTGGCCTGGGAAATTCCATGGACAGAGGAGCCAGGTGGGCTACAGTCCATGGGGTTGGAAAAGGATCAGACACAACTTAGCAACTAAACCACCATCACCATTTCTTCTAACTGAACTTTCTCTATTACCATTTGTCAACATTGACGAGTGAAGGGTTCACTTTATTTTTAGACCTAAATAGATACACTAATATTAGGAAAGCCAGAAAATAACCACAGTGACCTCTGGCCTCTGGACTATGCTAGATTGGTCCTCAGGGGACCTCAGGTACATGCTCCTGGCTTCTGTCCTCTCTGGCCCTCTCCTGAAACGTGTGCGGAGCTCTCACCTGCCTGCAAATTGAGAGAAAAGGCTTTCCCTGTAGAGGTCCAAATTCCTTTCTAAATGATTAATGATGCAGACCGAATTTTTGTACTTAACAAGACAACAGGAAGGGATAAAATCAAGCATTGGCTCCCAGACAGATTCAGGAATCTAAATTAAGGACTAGGTCCTCACCAACCAAAATGGTACAGGCTGAGGGGCTGCAGCAAAGGAGATATTTCCAGCTTCTTGGGTCAGCTCACAGGGCTTCTCCTGCGGTCAGTGATAAAGAATCCAACTGCAGTGCAGGAGTCACAGGAGATGGGGGCTTGATCCCTGTGTCAGAAAAATCCCCTGGAGGACTGCATGGCAACGCACTCCAGTGTTCTTGCCTGGAGAATCCCATGGACAGAGTTGCCTACAGGGCTACATTCCGTGGGTTCTCAAAGAGTTGGACTGAATTGACTTAGCAAGCATAGACACATGTCAGCTAATTGGGCATATTTTCCTTTTGTTACTCCAGCCTCCAATACATGATTTCCCTTGGGGACACTGGGCTGGGCACAATGCAATTATTTTTCTGTTGATTCTCTGTTACTAGGTGATTGCATTATAAGTTGGGTGATTCAGTTTTTATCATTCCTTCCCCTGTGGTTATCCTGCTTTCAAAGAACTAAGTCTCCCAGAACATCATCACACCCCTGAGATCTAATTCTTTTTTAACTATAACACTGAGGATTTGTCTTGATGAGGTCCCTTGGGTCTCCAAAGCTTTGATTTGTGGTAGATTAAAAAAAAAAAACTACCAAAATCTTTATTTTTTAATTTTTTTATTAAATTTTTATTTTTACTTTTTTTTACTTTACAATACTGTATTGGTTTTGCCATACATGGACATGAATCCACCACGGGTGTACATGAGTTCCCAAACATGAACCCCCCTCCCACCTCCCACCCCATGTCATCTCTCTGGATCAGCCCCGTGCACCAGCCCCAAGCATCCTGTATCCTGCATCAAACATAGACTGGCAATTTGTTTCTTACATGATAGTATACATGTTTCAATGCCATTCTCCAAAATCATCCCATTCTCTCCCTCTCCCTCAGAGTCCAAAAGTCCCCTCTATACATCTGTGTCTCTTTTGCTGTCTCGCACACAGGGTTATCATTACCATCTTTCTAAATCCCATATATATGTGTTAGTATACCATATTGGTGTTTTTCTTTCTGGCTTACTTCACTCTGTATAATCGGCTCCAGTTTCATCCATCTCATTAGAACTGATTCAAATGTATTCTTTTTAATGGCTGAGTAATACTCCATTGTGTATATGTACCACAGCTTTCTTATCCATTCATCTGCTGATGGAATCTAGGTTAGTTCCATGTTCTGGCTATTATAAACAGTGCTGCAATGAACATTGGGGTACATGTGTCTCTTTCATTTCTGGTTTCCTCAGTGTGTATGCCCAGCAGAGGGATTGCTGGGTCATATGGCAGTTCTATTTGTGATTTTTTAAGGAGTCTCCACACTGTTCTCCATAGTGGCTATACTAGTCTGCATTCCCACCAACAGTGTAAAAGGATTCCCTTTTCTCCACACCCTCTCCAGCATTTATTGCTTGCAGATTTTTGGATTGCAGCCATTCTGACTGGTGTGAAGAGGTACCTCATTGTGGCCTTGATTTGCGTTTATCTAATAATGAGTGATGTTGAGCATCTTTTCATGTGTTTGTTAGCCATCCATATGTCTTCTTTGGAGAAAGGTCTATTTAGTTCTTTGGCCCATTTTTTGATTGGGTCATTTATTTTTCTGGAATTAAGCTGCCAATGTTGCTTGTATATTTTTAAGATTAGTTGTTTGTCAGTTGCTTCATTTTCTATTATTTTCTCCCATTCCAAAGGCTGTCTTTTCACCTTGCTTATAGTTTCCTTTGTTGTGCAGAAGCTTTTCATTTTAATTAGATCCCATTTGTTTATTTTTGCTTTTATTTCCAGAATTCTGGAAGGTGGATCATAGAGGATCCTGCTGTGATTTATGTTGGAGAGTGTTTTGCCTCTGTTCTCCTCTAGGAGTTTTTATTTCCCTCTTCAGAACTGTGGATAACACTGCTCCTTCAATATAAAAGTGTGGGTATTATACTGCCTGGATTCATGCTAGTTTTTCCAAGCCAATCACAAGTTTCTCAGTTATATCAGAAGTCAACAGCTGCCCTTTAGTCTCTCATTATAAAATGTTTATAACTATAAGAAAAAGATTTATATGTTGATATGATAAATGAAAATCGCTCAGTCGTGTCTGACTCTTTGCCCCCCATGGACTAAACAATCCATGAAATTCTGCAGGCAAGAATCCTGGAGTGGGTAGCCATTCCCTTTTCCAGGGGATCTTCCCAACCCAGGGATCAAACACAGGTGTCCCGCATTGCAGCCACAAGGGAAGCCCAGGAATACTGCAGTGGATAGCCTATCCCTTATTCAATGGATCTTCCTAACACAGGAACTGAACCAGGGTCTCTTGTTTTGCAGGCGGATTCATTACTAACTGAGTTCTCAGAGAAGCCTGATATGATATATGATGTATGACCATAAACCAGGCTTCCCAGGTAGCTCAGTGGTAAAGAATATGCCTGCCAATGCAGGAGATGTGAGAGACACAGGTTTGATCCCTGGGTCGGGAAGATTCCCTGGAGGAGGAAATAGCAACCGACTCCAGTATTCCTCCCTAGAGTATCCCATGGATGGAAGAGCATGGCAGGCTACAGTTCATGGGGTCGCAAGTAGCTGGAAACAACTGAGTGACTAACAATGACCATTAAACTCTCTTAGCACCTTACAGTGATTCTCAGATGCAATTTTTTAAATAGTGCGTTTTTTGAGGTAGCACTTTTATGAACTCCATTCTCTGTTGTCAGACTGGAACTCAGAAGGATTTAATGTTCTACTTAAAAGTACAAACCATTAGAGCATTTAAACCTTTTGGAATCTTGTTTTTATAATCTCATTTATTTCTTTTTCTTTTTTAATATAAATTTATTTATTTTAATTGAAGGTTAATTACTTTACAATATTGTATTGGTTAAATGCTCTAATGGAACTTTGAAAGTCATCTGGAAACAAACACAAAGAAATACATTAAACTATTAAACTATGACTCGTTATGTTTTGAGAATTGTTGGATTTTTGTTGAAATAGCAAAAACACTTGAAGGAAAGGGTCCTAATAAACTTCCTCAGTAGGTGTAGTATGAACTGATGAAAGTAGGGGCATTGAGAAGGGAAAGGAGCAGATATATGGCAGATGCTTTCAGTTAGAAAATAGCTGTGACATAGTTTATCCACTTCAAAGGTACTCAAAACTGTATGAATGGTACTGTATATTTGATGTCAATATTTAATAATGAACATTTGTCATTTTTATCAGACTTTTTGATAATAAATCTATTACAAATAAAATTGAAATAAAGAAAAAAAGTACAAACCAAGTAAGACTGGAGTCTGGATTGAGGTCTCTTAGTTCTGGAACTCTGTCCCAGTGATTCTCAACCAGTGATTTTGACACTGGAGATACTTGGCAATAGCTGAAGGGATGCTACTAATCTCCTATAAACCACTGAACAGCACCCATTACAAATAATTTTCCTGCCCAAGGCAGCGTAAGAATGTGAGAAATCCTATTCCAGACAAGAATATCTATAAATTCACTGTTCATACAGTTTGTTCACACAAATCACCAAGGTCTGTGGTTCAAATGCAGATTTGGATTCCTCAGGTCTCTAGTGGTCCAGAGACTGTGTTTCTGATCATTTGAGCCAGAATATCAGATTCCAGTTCAAATTCTTTACACTCTGAAAAGAAGGGAACTTCTTTAACACTACCATTGGTGGTACTTTGATACTTGCCACTGCAAGTAATCTTTTCAGAGCCCTGTGTATGTCTTCATACCTTAGTCTATAGATGAAGGGCCTCAGGATAGGGGTGATCACAGTGTACATCACCGAGGTGATTGCACTTGACTCTAAGCAGAAAGGCATGAGTAGCCAAAGGGCTGAGGTACACTCAAAGCCCATCCCGTAAAACAAGGATACAAGTGAGAGGTGAGATGCACAGGTGGAAAGCACTTGGTACTTCCCCCAAGCTGATGGTATTCCAGATAGAGAGGAAACTATCTTACAGTAAAGGATCCCAGGGAAGACATTTGTTGTTCAGTCACTCAGTTGTATCTGACTCTTTGTGACCCCATGGACTGCAGCACGCCAGGCTTCCCTGTCCCTCGCCATATCCTGGAGCTTGCTCAAACTCATCTCCATTGAGTTGGTGATGCCATCCAACCATCTCATCCTCTGTTGTCCCCTTCTCCTCCTGCCTTCAATCTTTCCCAGCATTAGGGTCTTTTTAAATAAGTCAGCTGTTCACATCAGGTGGCCAAAATATTGGAGCTTGAATCCAGCATCAGTACTTCCTGTGAATATTCAGGATTGGTTTCATTTAGGATTGACTCGTTTAATCTCCTTGCAGTCCAAGGGACTCTCAAGAGTCTTCTCCAGCACCACAGTTCAGAAGTATCAGTTCTTCGGTACACAGATTTCTTGATGTTCCAACTCTCACATCCATACATGACTACTGGAAAAACCATAGCTTTGACTAGATGGACTTTCTTCAGCAAAGTCCCTGCTTTGTAATACACTGTCGAGGTTTGTCAAAGCTTTTCTTTCTTTTTTTTTTTTTTTCTTTTTTTTTTTTTACTTTTTTTTTTAATTTTAGTTTTTTATTTTTTAAATTTTAAAATCTTTAATTCTTACATGCATTCCCAAACATGAACCCCCCTCCCACCTCCCTCCCCACAACATCTTTCTGGGTCATGAGAAAGTGTCTTTTAATTTCGTGACTGCAGTCACCATCTGCAGTGATTTTGGAGCCTAAGAAAATAAAGTCTCTCACTGTTTCTTGTTTCCCCATCTCTTTCCCTTGAAGTGATGGGACCAGATGCCATGATCTTAGTTTTTTGAATGTTGCGTTTTAAGAATGTTTTTTCACTCTCCTCTTTCACTTTCATCAAGAGGCTCTTTAGTTCCTCTTCACTTTCTGCCATCTGAGGTTACTGCTATTTCTCCTGGCAATCTTGATTCCAGCTTGTACTTCATCCAACCCAGCATTTCTCATGATGTACTCTGCATATAAGTTAAATAAGCCAAGTGACAATATACAGCTTTGACATACTCCTTTCCCAATTTGGAACCAGTCCATTACCAACCTGGAATATAACAGTTTCAAATTACATCATCGTGTCATTAAGAAAGGTGTCACAATTGACTAGTTGGACCTCTTATTTGCTTTTACAGGAAAAGTACAGAATTCCAAGAAGGTACAGAAGGACCCTTGCAACACTGTTAATCTTTGTAACAAAGAAGGTAGGGCACTTTATGAACCAAACACCAGAACCAGCAATCCACAAAGTGTGTGGGGCAGGGGGGTGTTCATGGCAACAGGATAGCGCAGAGTTTGACAGATGGCCATGAAGTGGTCATAGGTCTTTGTGGTCAGCACAATGCTGCTCAAATCTACAAAGAGTAGGTAAAAGTATATTCACAGGTTACGGCTTTGCCTTCTCTGGGATAGTGGTGAAAGGAACAGATTGGCAAAGAAGAATTACATGGGTGTGTGGAAGTGGGAGTCAGAGATGGTGACCAGGATAATTAGCAGGTTTCTAAGCACCATGATCTGGTACATGGTGAAAATATAAGGTGCTGCATTTCTGGTTTCTCTGATAATTGTAGAAGAAGAAAATTTGAAATTTGTGTATCATTTCCTGGTCTCATGTGGCCCTCATCAACTTGTTGATTTTTTTCTCTTTTATAATAGCCATTCTTACTGTGGAAAGTGTACCTCATTGTGATTTTGGCTTTCGCTCACTTTTTTTAAAATATCTTTAATATTCTTTCTTTTTAATAACTTTTATTGAAATGTAATTGATTTACAATGTCATATTAGTTCCAGGTGTACAGCAAAATTATATATATATATGTATACATATATATATATATATTATTTTTTAGATTCTTTTTCCAGTATAGATTATTACAAGATATTGAGTTTTTTCCCTGTATTTAATTCCCTAGGTCCTTGTTGATTGCCTATTTTATATAGATTATTAGTATATAAAAACGATATTCTTTCACTGACTTAAAAAAATTTATTTATTTATTTGTTTGTTTGTTTTGTTTCTCGCTGCACCGAGTCTTCCTTGCTTTGTGGGGGCTTTCTCTGGTTGTGGAGGTGGGGGCGCTACTCTTCGTTGTGGTACGAGGACTTCCCACTGTGGTGACTTGTCTTGCTGCAGAGCTCAGGCTCTAGAGTACAAGATCAGAAGTTGTGGTGCCCGGGATAGTGACTTTGTGGCATGTGGAATCTTTCCAGACCAGGCATCACCCACAGTTTCTATTCCCACCTTGGCAGGCAGATTCTTGCTTGCTGCACCACCAGGGAAGTCTTTTCATTCACTGACTTTTGACAGTTTAAATACGTGTGTGTTGGAGAAGGTCTTTTGCATTGAAACATTTATGTGTCCTATTATACCTCTGTAGATGTGTGCATTCGGTTCCTTCCCCAGACTTGGAAAATTCTCAGCTATTATTTCTATACCTAATCTCTCTGCTCCTTTCTCCCTCTCTTCTGCTTTGGAGACACTCAGTATCCTTCTTACCTGTTCTAGTAGAGTCAGAAGTTTCTCAGAGAATAACTTCATTAAAAAAAAAATTCTTAGTTCTGTCCTCACATCTACCTGAATCATTCTACCTTTGAACTCACTATCTCTCTACAGCATATGGTCTCCACTTCCAGCGCTTTGCAATTCATCCTTCATCTCATTTACTGAGTTCTTCAGCACCAGAATTTCTGTTTACTTATGTTCAAGAGCTTTCATTATTTTAGAAACTGTTCTTATGTTCATTATTTTTATTCCTTAGCTAAATGAAGTGTCTTTGGGGAGTTTTCTTGTAGCTTGTTGAGCTTCTTCATGACACTATTTTGAATTCTCCACTTGCTTAATCATACTCTTGCATGACATTAAATTAGTTCATGGAAAACTGTTGTTTTCTTTTTGTGATTCCATGTTACTGTGGTTTTTCATGGTGCTCAGTGGGTTGCTCCTCTGTCCATGCATTTGAGGAAGCAAACAGTGTTCTTATGTATGTAAAGCCTTGTATACTTTGATTCTAACAATTCAACAGATTGCTAACAGAGGTCCTTCTGCATTTTTCGATTAACTGACTTTGTGGCACAAGTTTTTGGTTTCTTTCTCATGAGCTGCTCCTGCCATATTTGAGGAACTACATTTTTTGCATTTCATGGCCTCTTCCAGACACATTGTCATTGTCCTTGCTATCAATGTTTGTGCCTCCAGCATCAGTGGTGACCTGGTGTTGTCAGTGTCCCTGATGTGGCTGGCATCTTTGCTGGGGAGGGGTCATAGAGTGGTAGGTGCTCTTGCCACATGCACGGTGACCTTGCGTGAGGGCCTCCCACTGATGCCTGGTTCCCTGGGGCTGCAGGTGCTGCTGCATCCAGGAGGCCGGGGTTATGCGCACCACCTTCAATGGGACACCTAGGTGCTCTGGGGCTGCAGCCTCAACTGCCTCAACCATGGGGTGGATCAGCATCACCGCCTCTGCTGTTCCCCTGGCTCCACCTCCTCCAAGTGAAAAATCTGCTCCCTTTCAGATGTACAACTGTGTGTATCTCTGATGTCCTGAAGTGTTTAGTAGAAAAAAAAAAAACTTTATTTATGCATGATGTTATCTACAAGTTGTAGATTGAGGGGAGAAACAAACAGAGTGTCGTCTGCCACCATAATACTGACGTCACCAATGACAGACTTTCCCCCACAAGCTATAAGGTTAAAATTGGGGGTTTCCAGGGGGCTCAGTGGTTAAGAATCCACCTGCCAATGCAGGAGATCCAAGAGATGCAGGTTCGATCCCAGGGTCAAGAAAATCCCCAGAAGGGAAAATGGCAACCCACTCCAGTATTCTTGTCTGGAGAATCCCATGGACAGAGGAGCCTGGTGAGCTACAATCCATGTGTTCATGAAGATCAGACACCACTGAGGACACATGCATAAGCAAAAAAATTAAAATACACAAATAAATGGAGTAGATTATCACATGTTAGTGAGGAAAGAATTGCTACATGGCTCCATACAACCTCATGGATGAGCTTTAGAGTTCCAACATATAGAATTACTGAGAAACATAGACTCATGAGGAATCCAGTAGAGATCAGAACAACTCCTTAACATTAAATCTCATTTGATAATAAAGACATCACATTAGAACAGTTACTGTTAGGATGAGTGGTTATGCAGCAACAAGTAAATGAATAAAATAAAAAATGGTATAGAACTGAGATCAACTCCTATAATCTCATTCTATGCATTTATTCTGATCTTTAAAGATAGCATTCACTACTCTGTTTTCTTAATTATATTACAGATAATTATACTAAAAAGTTATTCCATTGCAGTTTCCTCCCAGGTAAGCAGGATATTGGCAAACATGTTTGCACAAATTGTGACTTGAACCACATGACTGGATATGCAATCAAGCTCTCTAGTGAGTCATCTTTGATCATGAGGTATATACGCATGCTGAACATATAGAAAGATTTGACCCTTGAACAATGCAGAGTTTGGAAGCAATGGCACCTTGTGCAATTGAAAATCTGCCTGTAGCATTGCAATCAACCCTCCTTATCTATAGCTCCACACCCTCTGATTCAGTTCACCCTTTTATAAAATTATATAAATTGCCTTGGATTTCACTTGTACAATTTTTTACATGAGTAATATATTTCATGACATTTTTTTTTCCAGAAAGCAAGGCAAAAATTACTCAGGGTGACATTTGTCATTTAAGAAAGTATTATTCCTCATGTCACTCCATAAAAAATAGAAATGCCCAAATATTTCATATTCAAAGTTTTGAAAATTTTGAAATAGAAAAAAGCACAACTTTAAAAAAAATACCTAAATAATAGAATGAAAAGAAAGTTTAATAAAGTGAGTAACTGAGATTGTATAGAAAAGTTGGAGTTTTATAAAAATGGATATCCAAGAAAATAAATAGAAGGAGCAAATTTTATTCCCCACTGAGGAAAGTGTCACAATTTCTGATTCTCAGGCTTGAGCAATGCAGTCAAGGGCACTTCATCTGCCCCAGGACAACTGGCCTTTCTATAGCTATTATTCCATAGCCTCTCTTCAGAGCTCTCTTTATGTCTTTGTTCCTCAGACTGTAGATGAAGGGGTTCAGCATGGGTGTCATTACAGTGTACATGACGGAGGCTGTTGCACTTGAGCGTGAGCTGTGTGTAGCAGCAGAGCTAAGGTACACTCCCAGGCTCGTACAATAAAATAAGAAGACAACTGAGAGATGAGATGCACAAGTGGAAAATGCTTTAAGCTTTCCCTGAGTTGATGAGATTCTTCATATGGCAGAGACTATCTTAGAGTAAGAGTAAAGGATACCAGCAAATGGCCCACCAGCTAGTAGCACTGATGCCACATACATCACCATGTCATTAAGAAAGGTGTTAGAACAGGCAAGTTGGACCATCTGATTGAGTTCACAAAAAAAGTGGGGAATTTCCACCTCTGTACAGAAGGTCAGCTGCAAAACCATCAAACTTTGTAACAAGGAATTCATAGCACTCATCATCCAGGACAGCAATACCAGCAGTCCGCAGAGCCAAGGATTCATGATGACTGTGTAGTGCAGGGGGTGGCAGATGGCCACAAAGCGGTCGTAGGCCATCACTGTCAAGAGGAAGTCATCTAATCCTGCAAAGAATATGTAAAAGTACACCTGGACGATGCAGCCTTCGTAGGTTATGACTTTGCTCTGGTTCTCAATATTCTGCAGCATCTTTGGGATGGTGGTGGAGGTGATGCAGATGTCTACAAAGGACAGGTTAGAGAGGAAGAAGTACATGGGGGTGTGGAGGTGGGAGTCAGAGATGGTGGCCAGGATGATGAGCAGGTTTCCAAACACAGTGAGCAGGTACATGGAGAGGAAAAGCCCAAAGATGAGGGGCTGCAGTTTTGGATCCTCTGCGAATCCCAGAAGAAAAAATTCAGAAAATTGTGTATTGTTACCTGGTTCCATGGGGTGGAGGTGACTACCAGGAAAAATGAAAATAATGTGAATAATTTTCACACAAATTGGCATAACTCGCATAGTGCAATTTCTATTTTGCTTTCAATAAATTAATTTTAATATCTTGTGTTTAGAAAAGTTCTATTTCATCTCTACCTGGGCATTTTTCACCCATTCTCAGCATATTCCCAAAGAAATCATGCATTCTACAGTTGTAATCAGAAATACTTTCATACATGTGAAAAATACATTGAGTGTCAACCATGTTCAAAGCACATATTGTTTAGTTGCTAAGCCGGATCTAGCACTTTTGAGACTCCCTGGACTGTATGTAGCCTGCCAGGCCCCTCTGTCCATGGGATTTCCCAGGCAAGAATACTGCAATATGTTGCCAATTCCTTCTCTGGGTGATCTTCTCATCCCAGGGATTGAACCCTCCTCTCCTGCATTGCCAGATAGATTCTCTAACACTGAGCCACCTGGCAAGTCCCTCCAAACAAATACAGGTAACAAATAGATGGTGCCGAAAAACAAAAATGTTCACAATCCAGTGATGGTGAAAGATGATGTGTAAATATAATATGTTAAGTAATAACAGTTGGTATGAAGAAAACAAAACTAGATATAAAAGAGAGTAGTAGGAGGTATTTTCATGTACAGAGTGTTCAGGTAAGGCCAACAAACAAGGTGATAATTGAACAGAGAGCTCAAGAAAGGGAGAGAATGATCTAGTATGATGTCTAGAGAAATATGTGCCTGGCGAAGGAATGGCCACTACAAAAGACCTAAGGAAAATGTTTGTTCTTTGCACTTTATGAATTTAGTTGCAAAAGCATCCGGTGAATTAAAGCATCTCCCATCCTTAGTACCTTCTGCTGACTGAGGTCTGGGCTCCGTGATATAGGGCACCTTAATATATGAGTCCAAGCACCTCTGCTTTAAGAACTGCTCTCAAGGCACAAGCACACACACACACGCACACACACACACACACACACACACACACACAAACACTCTCACACCATGTCCTCCTGGGCTATGTTCCTACTACACATTTCACACCCAGAACCACCCTCCTCACACCATATACCATTATAACTCAAGCTGATCATGGCAGATCATCTTTCTCTTACAGAATGTATAAATTGTACCCAGAAATTCCAGTTCACAGACTGCCGATGGATCAATAAACTTGGGGTTCATTTTTATGATCACTTTCAGCTTTGTATTTAAAGAAATATAAAAAGTATGTGTGTGTGTGAAAGAGAGGTGGAGGGAAAGAGAAGAGAGGGAAATGAAATAGATATTAGGGGGTAAAAGATTTAATAAGCTCTAATAGTCCCCGAGACTACGTGATGAATTAAAGCTTCCTTTGTTTGGCAACATTCCAATTCCAGTTATCTCTACTTGACGCCCAGGAAAAAAAATTTTCAAAAAGAAAATACATGTTTACCTTGACAGAACAGTTATACTTTTATAATGAATGAAACCTGAAATATTTGACTACCCCAAAAGAAAAATGGGCAAAGTAAATAAAGTGAAGTGAAGTGAAGTGAAGTAGTTCAGTCATGTCCAACTCTTTGCGACCCCTTGGATTGTAGTCCACCAGGCTCCTCCATCCATGGAATTTTCCAGGCAAGAGTACTGGAATGGGTTGCCATTTCCTTCCCCAGGGGATTTTCTTGAACCAGGGATCAAACCCAGGTCTCCCTCATCGCAGGCAGATGCTCTACCGTCTGAGCCACCAACAAAAATGAGTATCCAAAGGAAAACAACAAAAGCTAAATGTGTTTTATATAAAGCAATAGAAGACATTTTCCCAAAATCTTTTCCATTTCTTTGACCAATTTTTTACTGTTCTATAGGGAATGAGGCAAGCTCTTTCCCAGTTTTCTTATGGGGCATTGTGTGTTTGTTATTCTTGGAGTTTATGCACTGTCATATTTTTAAAATAAATCTGATGAGCCTACCACAATGCTATTCTAGTCTTTGTTCGACATGCAAAAGGCTTTTCAAACTATATTCTGTAAATTCTATAGACACCATGTCAATCCATCCTTTTGTCCTGAATATGTTTTTTTTTCATAGGATTCATGCCTGAAGACATTATATTATATTATAATAGATGTTCATTGTACTATTACTTTACCATGACAATGCAAAATCCTAATCATTAGAGACTTCAACTGCTATGGTACTATTTTTTTCCGTAATATCCTTTTATTATCACAATCTGTACGTATCTGTAGTTGTTTTTCTCTTTTCATTCCTATTATTGTTGACCTATAGCTTTTCTTTTTTTAATATAAATTTATTTTAAATGGAGGCGAATTACTATTGTACTTTCAGAAAGATATGTGAATATATGTGCACTTATATAGAAACAGGCTTTCCAGGTGGCTCTAGTGGTAAAGAATGCAGGAGGCATAAGAGAGGCATGTTCAATTCCTGGGTCAGGAAGATCCCCTGGAGAAGGGAATCCAAGCCACTCCAGTATTCTTGCCTGGAGAATCCCATGAACAGAGGAGCCTGGTGGGCTACAGTCCATACGGTCACAAACAGTCAGATACAACTGAAGCCACTTAGCATGTATGCAGGCAAACAGAAACGTATTTAAATATATGTGAAGTTACAAAATAAAGGGAATTGCAGGAAAAATAATTGAATAAATTATTCCCAAAGCAATTGTATTTTTAAAAAATTGAATGGAGTTTCACACACTAACTCAAGCAAAAAGTAATGATTTACTGATATCCAATGGAAAAAGAATTAAATTGGGAAATGTGTAAACATGAATATATTATATAACGTTCCTGAAAATTATGACACATTAGATTCTCAGTTATTATATATTGAATGAATCAGGATTTACTTCTCAATTATAGATTTCATTAAATACATATAAGATTGTACTTCAATTTGGGAAGATTAGATTATCAAATAAACCAGACGGATTATCGATCCAATGTAAAAACCAGTCCTTTTTGGTGAATACTTAGAAAACTACACACTAAAATCCACAAGTGTGCTGAACTGCCTTAAAGCAAGATATCCAGCATAAGATAGACATATTTAACTAAGTAAAATAAAAAAGCTTTTTTATGGCAAAACAGCCCCCAAAAGGTCAACTGAGAAACAACAATTCTTAAAAGTCTTTTCAAAAGCTGATGGTGGTAGAATAAAAGGTTTATATTATATGGGCATATAATAAAAAAATCGACACATCAAAATGACAATTCAAGGTATTATTTTTTATCAAGCTCAGTAACAGTTAAAAAAAGAACACTTTTTCACAACCATCCATCTGGGGAAATACTTGCAGAGTTGTCACACAGTTTACAGTGGTACTTTGAAACAGGGAGCAAAGGTGCACTATCTGTATTTGCAGACAGAAATTTAAGATGTTACACTGTTGGGAAAGCCATCCAAACAACAGCACAGATATTAAAAGTACAGAAGTTCTTTAACTGGAGACTTCTCAGTCTCAGCACCTCTTGACATTCTCAGACAGGTTGTTCTCTGTGGTGGGGTCTGTCCTGTGCCTTGCAGGATGCCTAGAGCATCCCGGACCTCCACCCACTGTTCCAAGAGTAACAGACAGATATTTCTACAAGCATTGTTCAGTGTTCCCAGGGAAACAGAGTTGCTCTTGCTTAGAAACACAGTTTAAATTTAACAATCTCAAATATTTTTGTAGGAATGATATAATAGCAACTTGAAGAGAAAGATTAGGAAAGACAGTCTGCAGTGTGAGCAGCACAGCCCCTTAACTAAACAGCTATTAAAATAATGAACCTATATTACACTGAATACTAGTTGATTGGAAGAAAATCCCTGGGGCATTATTGACCAGTAAAGGAAAAGGTAGGAAAAAAAAAAAAAAAAAAGACTGCACTGAATCAAGAGTCTCTGTGATGTGCATAGGATTCTATTCATACATTTGTAGAAAAGTATACGAATAGGTGTTTGTACCTAATATAGAAAGAAAAGTTTAAAAGAAACCAAGCATATGTGGGACAATGTTACTGAGAACAAAGCTAGGTTAAGTGGTAGTGGTTTTAAAATAACTGAATGTAACAAGATTGAATGAATATCTATAAGTTTCATAAAGACCTGAACAGTAATAACTTAATGATACCAACATTGGCCACTAATTCAATGTTAAATTGCCAGGAAATAAAATAAGAGAAGCTATTTTAAATGCAAGGAGGAAGCAGTATTCAAGTTCAAATTTTTTCTTAACTAAAGATACATGGATTCAAATATGTTCATGAAAGACAAAGGTAACATTTAATCAAATGGTTAAAAAATGATTTCTATATGATGTCTAATGGTAATACAACTTTTAGAAATACATTTAACCACAAAAGATTGAAAGGAACAATGAAGAAGAAGAGAGTAAAAGTTGGAAATATGTTAATAGGTGGTTGTGTGTGTGTGTGTGTGTATGTGTGTGTGTGTGTGTGTGTGTTAAGTTGTTACAGTCATGTCCAACTCTCTGCAACCCTGTGGACCGCAGCCCTCCAGGCTCCTCTGTCCATAGGATTCTCCAGGCATGAATACTGGAGTGGGTTGCCATGCCCTCCTCCAGGGGATCTTCCAGACCCAGGGATCCAGCTATTTCTCTTATGTCTCCTGCATTGGCAGGTTTTGTTCTTTACCACTAGTGTCACCTGGGAAGCCCATAATAAGTGATTAATTAGCACTAAAAAATATGCAGGAAAACAATGACTGGTATGTTTTTAAAACAAGTATTGCTAAGTGAAGAATATTACAGTGACAGCTCAAATCTTTCAATAAAGAATGTAAAACCAATGGAGGGAACACCATATGACTGACTGATCACATAAATTTTATAAATTACCAAACATTCTCAGAAATACATCTATATATACATAAAACAACTAAATGGCAAGTATTTTGTGGAAAGAAAATAAAGCCTCCAATTTATTTTGAATAATGTGAGCAAAGACAGGAATTAAAACACTCCAACTGTAGCATACAAATGGTTCTCACAGACAGTTTTTGATCAACAGAGTAAATGTGTAACACAGAGATAAATATATGTGTGTGTCTGTGTTTGTGTGTGTTCAGTCATTTCCAACTCTTTCTATATGAGAATGCATATAAAACTTTTCAGCAAAGGTCTTTCCTAATTGCCCAGTGGGTAAAGAATCTGCCTGCAATACAGGAGACACAGGAAATGTGGGTTTGATCCCTGTATGGGAAAATCCTCTGGGGGTGGGGGGCGGGGGGAATGGGAACCCACTCCAGTATTCTTGCCTGGAGAATCCCATGGACAGAGGAGATGGCAGGCTACAGTCCATGGGGTTACAGAGTCAGACACAACTGAGTGACTGAACATTGCAACAAAGAGAAGGTACTATCTGTCAAGAATCTTTTTAAATTTATTTATTTTTAATTGGAGGATGATTACTTTACAATATTCTATTGGTTTCTGCCCTACGTCAACATGAATCAGCCATCACATACATGTTTGCAGGGATATATTTTCATGAAGCCCTTAGTTCAGATCTTACTCATTAATATGGAAACAGTCAAATACGACCCGTCTTTAAAAAAAATCCTTACTTCACTGTACATCTGTCCACATCTAATAACTTATTTCTCCACTCTTGTTACTTCGTATTGTCATTAGGCTTATGTTCAAATTTTACTGGAAACACTTTATGCCTCCCATTCTCTCTTCTACTTGAGCATCCATTTTCATCATTTAATTGGCAACACTGAGCCTTACCTTACTGAGGTCAGTGTTTGCTTCTCTTTTGCGTGCCTGCTCAGTTGTTCAGTGGTGTCTGTCTCTTTGCGAGCCTGTGAACTGTAGCCCACCAGGCCCCTCTGTCCATGGGATTCTCCAGGCAAGAGTCCTGAAGTGGGTTGCCATGCCCTCCTCCAGGAGATCTTCCAAACCCAGGATTTGAATCCATGTGTCTTATGTCTTCTGCATTGCCAAGCAGGTTCTTTACCACTACGCCATCTGCAAAGCCCATGCTCTTCTTTTAGTCCTAAGTAAATACATTTATTTATGAATTAGTGTTTCCTGAGTTGTGCTAGTGATAAAGAATCCACTCCCAATGCAGAAGATGCAAGAGACTCAGGTTCAATCTCTGGGTTGCGAAGATCCCTTGAAGGGGGAAATGGCAACCCACTCCAGTGTTCTTGCCTGAAAAATTCCATGGACAGAGGAGCCTAGCAGGCTACAGTCCATGGGGTTGCAAAGAGTCAAACGTGACTGAGTGTTTGAGCCTGCACACACAATAATCCGGGTAGCAAACTACCACACTAATCTCTGGTATCTGAGTTAGGCTGAACTCAATCACAGGTGACCTCAGACAAATGTTCAAGGTTTGCATTGTATTTTTCTCCCACAGTGTCTACTGGGCTCTCAAACTCACCTAGATGGGAACTGAAAGAAAGGTCTTTGTGTGGAAGCTCGAATGCCTCCTGGAGGGTTGATAATAGAGACTGAAGCTCTGTGCCCACAAGACAGCTGGAGGGAGTAAAGGACTGGTTTCCCAGCCAAACTCAGGTTTTCAAAGGAAACATGTTCTGTGACGTCCAAGATTTCTCAGGCTGAGGGGACCACAGCAGAGAGATTTTATAGCTCACCTGGCTTCTCAGTAGGCACCTTTCTGTTGTAACACCCATACTCTGTACCTGGTTTCCCTGGGGGACAGGGGTCTGGACAGAAAGGAAAATTTTCCAGTTCATTCTTTGTTCCTAAGAGACCAGTTTACAAGGCAGGTGAATTCTGTTTTTATTACTCCTTCTCGTTAATTGTCCTGTGTCCAGAGGTCTAAACCATCCCAGCATCTTATCCCAATCTGAGCTAAAGTTTCCTCAAAGTCTAAGGTTAAGAATTCTCACTTAATTTAGTCCCTCAGATCTTTTAAGTTTTCACTAGTGGTGAACACATAACTCCTGATATTTCTAAAAAATATTTTATGAGTGTGACAACTTTGTCCTTTCATATAAAACCTTGGGCACTACACTCCTTGGGTCTCCGACATTTTTGCCAACCCAATCAGGATTTTTATGCTTATATCAGAAGTTAAGAGCTGTCCTTTAGTACTTCATTATGAGTGTTTTTAAATCTCAGACAAATTTAGATATTTTTATACACTATAACCTAACTTAGCACGTTATAGGGACTGTCTGCTTTAATTTTATAGAAGTTGATTCTGTGATATAGTCTTCTTATATATTATGACTTTATTCTCTATTATAGAAATAAGACACAGAGGAGTTTAATGTTCTGCTCAAAGGTATGACCAAGAAAGGGATGGAGTCTTGATCAGGTCTTTTAATTGTCAGAATGCTTTTAGTTCATAAATTCTGTGGCAGTGATTTGCAGTCAGAGATGACTTTGCAGCTGGTTATATTTTTCAGGATCTAAAAGGATTCTACACATGTATTGCATAGGACAGTATCCAATACTTATAATTGTACTGACTCAAATACTATCAGTGAAAAAGTAGAAAATTTATTCTAGTCCAGCATTTTTCTAAATTGACTGTTCTTAAAAATTCCCAAGAACTATAGATCAAATAAAAACTGTGATTCAGCAGGTCTGATTCAAGGTACCAAAGATTCTGCTTTTCTAACAAGATCCTACATGTTCTTAATGCTGCAGGTCCTTGTCTGGGTAGCAAGAACATGGTTCTGTTACTAAATTCTGCAAATTTAGATATTTTTATACACCTAGTGGTTCAGACAGTAAAGAATCTGCCTGAATGTGTGAGACCTGGTTTTGATCCCTGGGTTGGAAAGATCCTCTGGAGGAGGCCATGGCAATCCACTCCAGTATTCTTCCCTGGAGAATCTCCATGGACAGAGGAGCCTGACAGACTACAGTCCATGGGGTCACAAACAGTCAGACATGACTGAGCAACTAAGCACAGCACTGCACATACACTATAACCTAACTTAGCACATTATAGGGACTGTCCACTTTAATTTTTATACAAGTTCATTCTGTGATGTAGTCTTCTTAGGTTCTTCATTCTCCATTATAGGCATGAGCCACAGAGGGGTTTAATGTTCTGCTCAAAAGTATAAGAAAGTCCTGACTGGGAGTCTTGATTATCAAAACACTTTTAGTTAACAAGTTCTGTGGCAGTGATTCTCAATCAGAGATGACTTTGCAGCTGGTCATGTTTTTCAGTGTCTAAAGGGATCCTACAAATGTAATTCATAGGACAGTATCCAATACAATAAATATACTGTCTCAAATACCATCAGTGAAAAGGAATAAAACTTATTCTAGTATAGTACTCTCTTAAATTGACTAGTCTTAAAAATTACCAAGGACTATAATTCAAATGCAAATTATGATTCAGCAGGTCTGATTCAAGGTACCAGGGACTCTGCATTTCTGACAGTGTCCTACATGTTCTTGACGCTGCAGGTCTTTGTCTGGGTAGCAAGAAAATGATTCTGTTAGATTCAGGCATAAACTGTTTTAGGTCTTCATCAAGAATCTTCCATGTGTGTAATTTTGAACATCTCACTCACTTTGTAAGCAGTGGTAAATTCTGTTTGATTTTTTTAGTGGGAGAAGTCAAGGGTGGGATGGTTTGAGAGAATAGCACTGAAATATGTACATTACCATATGTAAAACCGATGACTGATCTGTTGCAAGATCAATTCATGAAGCAGGGCACACAAAGCCAGGGCTCTGGGACAACCCAGAGGGATAGAACAGGCAGGGAGGTGGGAGGGGGGTTCAGGATGAGGAGGACACATGTATACCTATGGCCAATTCATGTTGATATATGGCAAAAAAAAAAAAAAATCAAAAATACCGTATGGTAATTTTCCTCCAGTTAAAGTAATCTTTTTAAAAAGAACTTTTGAGTGACATCAAATGATATATATCTGAGAAAAGACGCTTTAGTAGGCAGAATAAGATACTCAAAAGATAACCACAGCCCATTCTCAAGACCTTTTGAATATCCTATCTAGGTAGCAAGGAAGACACTCGAGTGGGTAGCCTATCCCTTCTCCAGGGGATCTTCCCAACCCAGGAATTAACCAGGATCTCCTGCATTGCAGGCAGATTCTTTACCAGCTGAGATACCAGAGAAGCCTGAGATTATATTAGCAAATGGAATAAAGTGGATAATCATTGATCTTGATAATCAGATTATCATGGATATTCAACTTGGGATAATGTAATCACAGTGCTCCTCCAAATGCGGAAGAGAAAGGAAGAAGAATTAGTCAGATAGATATTTTTAAATGCTCTGCACCTGGGTTTGAAGGTGGAGGAAAGACCAAGAACCAAAGAATGCTGGTGGCCACTAGAAGTAAAACAGCGAAGGGAGCGCATTGTCCCCTGGAGCATTCCGGAAGATCATGGGCCTGCAGACATCATAATTTTAGCTCATACTTCTGGAGAGTTTTAAGATGCATGTATGCTTTAAGCCACTAGCATGGTAATTTGTTATAGAACTTCAAGACAGGTATATGTTTTAAGCCTCTAGTGTGGTAATTTGTTACAAGAGCATGCATGCACGTTAAATCGCTTCAGTGGTGTCTGACTCTTTACGACCCCATGGACTGTAGCCCTCCAGGCTCCTCTGTCCATGGTGATTCTCAGGGCAAGAATACTGGAGTTGAGTTGCCATGTCCTCCTCTAGGGGGTCTTCCCAAACCAGGGATGGAACCTGTCTCTTATGGGAGCAGTAGGAATCTAATACAGATATGTGTCCAATCACATATTGTTCTTGGAGCTGAATTTAAACCTTTCAATTCAATCAGTGAGCTTCCCTTATCTAAAGGTATTTTGTGGTGAAATCCTACCTTAAACAAAAGGAGAAAACTAAGTTCTTTTTGAGGTATTCTGACTCATTAGCTGCTAGAGAGAATTTCTCATTGCCTAAATGTAAATACGGTTCTAACTGTGAGGTCTTTGAGGATTTAAGATGAGAAACGTAAATCATAAATTAATATTACAGGCACACATTCTGCTTAAAAGCTTTCTGTCAAAATTTCTAAATTATTTCTATTTTCTGTTATTTCAAGCATCTGTTCACTTCCATCCCTCTAACTTCCTCTCAAGTTTTCTTCCAGCTTGTGATGGGATTACAAATGAGACTGTAGGCATGTGCATACAAGTGTGAGTGTATTAATTTCAGAGAAAGGTGTATACAGATGCAGGCACATATATATATACATATACATCTAACCTTGAACTTAGGCTGGAAAAGCCAATGACTTTTCTAACAGAAACAATTTTTCTAAAAGAAAGGACTCAGCAAGGTGTTTCAATATATTTCATTCATTCTTCACAGCATCCGTGTGAAGCTTGGATTTGTCATCTCAAATTTTCTTCTGAAGTAAGTAAACCTGAGACTCAGGTCAGTTACATTATTAACAATAACTTTTAAAACTTGTGCATTTTTTGAACTATTAAAAAATGAACCAGGTGGTATATACAGCTAATTTTTGAAATTCAGCAAATAGTCTACTTTAAAAACTGGTGGTTTATTGTATGTAATTACTCTTCGAGGAATTAGAATTTAAAACTTCTGGTTTTGCATGGTTCAAGGTAACAAGGAAAGTCCATGTAGTTGAGCCACACATAAAACTGGGAGATGTCTCTTTAAACGAGGAAGAAAGAAAAATGTTATATATGGATATAAGAATAGTGATAATAATATGAAGAAATTACCATTTGATACCGTTTGACACTGAAATACCATTTCAGTGTTTTCTTGTAAACTAAAGACTAACCTGAGTATATAAAAAGAAGAAATTGGCATAAAATGACTCAAAACAGAAGAGCGCTACAACTGCACACACCATCATGGAGGGAACATCAAAACACAAAATAGAGTTTGACAGCTGACAGCAGACACATGAAGAAGAGACTATCAGAACTCAGATCAAATCCTCAGAGTGCATTCCTGTTTGAGAGTGAAGACATTATGTTAAACCATTTGCTTTTAGGACGACTTGTTATGCAGCAACCAACTGATAAAATAATCCAAGTGAACAGCTGAGTGAAATTATAATAACGTATGGCTTCTCATTCTAGACATTTGTTCTGATATTTGAATAGCATTCATAATTACTCAGTTATTCAAGTCTATTTCATATAACTGTATTAAAAAGTGATTCCATTGAGGTTTTCATGTAGGTAACCATCCAAGTTAAAAGGATATGCCTGTTTGTTCAAAAATCTGTGACTTTGAATCACAGGACCAGAAGGAATTTAAGCTCCCTAGTGAGCTGGACTTTGGAGATACACACACACACACACACACACACACACACACACATAATATTTATATTGCTCATTCAATGTCCTTTAGTGGTTATGATAAAATTTAGAACAGGAAAGATATTTCATTTAGAACAATGGAAGGAATCATATTTGTAGGTAACAATGTAAGTTTTCAAGCAGAAGAAGAAAGGTGATTCAATATAAACTATAATTATAACGATCTTTCATGCCAGTGATAAACCCCTTTACATATGGACACTGGTTTTACATACATTGGTAAGTAAATGTACACCAGAAAAAATAATTTTCATAGATAAAATCTGGTATAAATATGTGCTTCATTTTAGTTAAGGTCATCTTAGACTCTAGACATTATTATGTCAAACTTTTTATTGAAATTGGTATTTCACAGAGACTAGCATTGGAGACATGCCTTGATGATCAGCTTTCCTAGTGACTCTGATAACAATGGCTCAGCAGGTAAAGAATCTGTCTGCAATGCAGGAGATGCAGAAAATGGAGGTTGGATCCCAGGGTCAAGAAGATCCCTTGGAGGAGAAAATGATAACCCACTCTAGTATTGTTGCCTGAAAAATCCCACAGACAGAAGAGTCTGGTGGGCTACAATCCATGAGGTCATAGAGTCAGACACAACTGAGCAACTGAGCACGCACTGATGACATGCATGCACACTGAGCTAAAGAACAAGATCCTAGAGGGAATAAAATGGGATGCCTTGCTATGAAACACACTAAATGCTAACATTTAGGGGAAGAGAAATTATGGTAGTGATGTCAAAGAAATGATGAACAAAAAAGTGATAACCTGAGGTATCACACTTAGATTCATGAAATTATGTCACTGGATTTAGTCACCAAGGTAATTTTTATCTTCTGAAAAGGTAACAGAACTCACGATTATTATTCACTCACTAAAATGAAATCAATTTGATCTGTATATAACATTTCATAAGGAAATCATTAAGAGATATAGCCAGTCTGTGAGATATATTTTCACAACCTTATTTCACTTAAGGATGTGAATCAATTTGGGAGAGTAGAAAAATGACAAGAGATGAAGCACAGATGACAGGACAGAAAAGCTAATGGAGTAAGTTGCTGAAGATGCATCAGTTCAGTTCAGTCGCTCAGTCATGTCCGACTGTTTGCGACCCCATGAATCGCAGCACACCAGGCCTCCCTGTCCATCACCAACTCCCAGAGTTCACTCAGACTCACATCCATCGAGTCAGTGATGCCATCCAGCCATCTCATCCTCGGTTGTCCCCTTCTCCTCCTGCCCCCAATGCCTCCCAGCAGCAGAGTCTTTTCCAATGAGTCAACTCTTCTCATGAGGTGGCCAAAGTACTGGAGTTTCAGCTTTAGCATCATTCCTTCCAAAGAAATCCCAGGGCTGATCTCCTTCAGAATGGACTGGTTGGATCTCCTTGTAGTCCAAGGGACTCTCAAGAGTCTTCTCCAACACCACAGTTCAAAAACATCAGTTCTTCGGCGCTCAGCCTTTTTCACAGTCCAACTCACATCCATACATGACTTTTGGAAAAACCATAGCCTTGACAAGACGGATCTTAGTCGGCAAAGTAATGTCTCTGCTTTTGAATATACTATCTAGGTTGGTCATAACTTTTCTTCCAAGGAGTAAGCGTCTTTTAATTTCATGGCTGCAATCACCATCTGCAGTGATTTTGGAGCCCCCAAAAATAAAGTCTGACACTGTTTCTCCATCCAAGAAGTTGAAATATAAGAAATGGAAATAGCAAACAGAAACTTGAAGGAGAAAGTGCTACTTTCACAGTTTGATCAAAGAATCACAAGAGGTGGCCCCAGGGCTTTAGCTCTGCTATCACGGGCATTTCTTCAGCCCAAGGACAAATGACCCTGATATAGTCTCCTTCCCAAATAATCTTTTCAGTTCAGTTCAGTTCAGTCACTCAGTCATGTCTGCCTTTTGTGACCCCACAGACTGCAGCATGCCAGGCCTCCCTGTCCATCACCAACTCCAGAGTTTATTCAAACTCATGCCCGTTGAGTCTGTGATGCCATCCGACCATCTCATCCTCTGGGAGCAAGCTCTGGGAGTTGGTGATGGACAGAGAAGCCTGGTGTGCTGCAGTCCATGGAGTTGCAAAGAGTTGGACATGACTGAGGCACTAAACTGAACTATATATAGCATTTATCTATCAATAACAAAGAAATTATTCTTAGCAGATGCACCCAGTCTTATGAGATATATGGGCATTTCCATATATTTCACTTAAGGAGGTGAATCAATTTAGGAAAGTAGAAAAAAGTTAATGGAGCAAGTTGCTGAAATTTTATAGAGAAGCTTAAATCAAAGAAATGGAAATAGCAGGCAATCAGCAGAAGAAGCAAGTGCCATTTTCACAATCTGATCAAAGAATCATTATATGTGGCCCTGAGCCTTTAACCTTGCTATCATGTGCAACTTTTAGAATAGATTTAGAATGAAAGGACCATGAGGAATAAGAGATGTGGAAAGTAGTTCAAAATATGCAAAAGTGTGATGCATTTGCACCACGTATGAAGAAAAATATTCCTTTTTATTTTTGTTTAAGGCAAGGATTTGCAAATGAAGAATATTTGAGTGATGGCTCAATTCCTTCAGTTAAAAAAATATTGGAGAGAGCATAAGATGACTGACACAGATTTTACCATACAAAATTTTAAATTCTCAGAAATTCTGCACAAATATTTGTATACATAATGACATATCTAAGGGCAAACAGTAATCTTGATCATAAAAATCCAATTCTTAGGTTGAAAGCATATTATAATTTAAAAGAAAAACAGGAGCGAAAACATGCTGAATTTCCTATATGAAAGCAAAGAACTTGACTGGTCAGTTTTAAAATGAGGCAGTATGGGCTAACGATTCTACCAGATCAAACCAGTCAATCCAAAGGAAATAAGTGGTGAATATTCATTGGAAAGACTGATACTGAAGCTGGAGCTCCACTACTTTGGCCACCTGATGTAAAGAGCTGACTCACTGGAAAAGACCCCTATGCTGGGAAAGATTGAAGGCAGGAGAAGGGAACGACAGAGGATGAGATGGTTGGATGGTATCACCGACTTGATGGACATGAATCTGAGAAAGCTCCTGGAGCTGGTGATGGACAGGGAAACTTGGCATGCTGCAGTTCATGTGGTCGCAAAGAGTCAGACACGACTGAGCAACTGAACTGAACTGAATGATTCTACACATACATTTAATATTATAGGAAATGAAATAATTGCAAGGTAAGCTCTTTGGCCTACAATTTTGATGTAATAATCTTTTTTTAGTTGAATATTAAGAGGGTGCTACTACTACTACTAAGTCACTTCAGTCATGTCTGACTCTTGTGCGACCCCATAGACGGCAGCCCACCAGGCTCTGCCATCCCTGGGATTCTCCAGGCAAGAATACTGGAGTGGGTTGCCATTTCCTTCTCCAATGCATGAAAGTGAAAAGGGAAAGTGAAGTTGCTCAGTCATGTCCGACTCTTCACGACCCCATGGACTGCAGCCTACCAGGCTCCTCCATCCGTGGGATTTTCCAGGCAAGAGTACTGGAGTGGGGTGCCATTGCCTTCTCCTAAATCAAGTGCTACATACCATCATTATCAACAAAGGGAGAATAAGGTTTAAATTAATATATTAAAAGAGATTGAGTCACTTAAGTCATGTCTGACTCTTGTAATCCCATGGACTGTAGCGTGTCAGGATCTTCTGTCCATGGGATTTTCTAGGCAAGAGTACAGGAGTGGTTTGCCACTTCCTTCTCCAATTAAGAGGGAGGAGGCACTGAAATATATGCCTCACCAAGGGCTGTTGCAGGGGAAATGTTTGCCAGCATTCTAGGTCTGGATCTTATTCATCATAGTTAAACATGCTTCTGCTAGAAAAACATGCCACGTCACTGTACATTCCTCGGCAGCTAACACCCTATAACTCTACTTCAGTTGATGACAAAGGTACTTGGACTTAAGTTCTCCTTTGACTGAAAATTTGTATTGTAAGTTTACAATATAAACTTACTAGCTTACAAACAGTTGGAAGACATTAAAATTGCTTGCTAAAATGACTAAGGCTTTACTGTTTGTAAGGCTTGGCTGAGGGAGCATTCCGAGCAGTTTGAATTTTAAAACTGCCTATTTCCCCCTTGGTTTTAGGTCTTACCCTATTGAGCTATTAGGCTCAGTCTCAGGTCCTTGTGGAGTGTACTGATGAGAATACTGGAACTGGTTTGAAAACCAGTTCTCAAATATTTTCATGTGCAGGTTGGTATAAGCTGATGACCAAGGAAACTTTTTTCATAGTAATGAAACCTATTTTGTTTCCTCAGAACTCTTTTCATGCAGTAGCTTTAGCATTCAATAAGATGATCTTATTTTTTGGATGATTTTTTTTCTACTTATTTGCTCTACTATAATAAATACATTACCATTATGAAATGTTGGTTGCTTGCTAGGGTTAAATGTTACCTGGTCATAGTATTTGGTTTTCATGATAAATTGTTGAATATATTTATATTTTATTGCTATTTTCTTGGAGTTTTTAAAATAATATGAAAATTAGAGATTAGTCTTTGGATTTTCTTACACCACTGCTATTGTAGAAGGCTGTTGGCTTTTGGTATCATGATTAAAATAGTTTTAGAAAATTCACTGGAACACTTATTTTCATGTGCCTTCAGATAATTTTTATATAATTTAAACAGGTTTTGTGAGATTTCAAAATTAGTGATTTTGAAATATTTTCTGGGAGATAAAGTTGGTTGATGACTCAGTGTCGTACTTCATGATTGTCCATTGTACACTCTAATCAAGTGAGTAGAAAATACCATGTCATTAACATAGCTTATGGAAATTATGCACAGAGTCATGCCTTTTTAATTAGTGTATTAAAACAATAATTTAAATAAAATAAATAATAATATTAATTGATTATAAATCAATATAATTTAAATAAAATGAGTAATGATTTAAATGAATAATTATTTATTATAAAGGCATTTAACAATAAAGTATAAATTAATTCAAAGGCATATGAGAAAACTAAGCCTGGTGACCAGGGTCAAGCTAGTTAAACAAATGAGATCTTCTTTGGGTGCAAAATTAGTTTTCATGTGAAGCATTTCTAGCTGGTGGTTGCAACACAGGAGAAGATGATGGCATTAGGAGACCCCAAACTGACAGACAAGAGACAAGAGACCATTAAGCAAAAACATTGGTGATTTTTTTCCCAGTGATAAAATAAATATATTTCATTGCATTATTTTTTCTTTCTTAGATTTTATTCTCTCTCTTTTCAAAAAAATTAATTTCTTTTTAATTGAGAGATACTTGCTTTACAATATTATGTTAGCTTCATATAACATGAATCAGCCATAGGTATAGGTATCTCTCCTCTCTTTTGCACCTCCCTTCCATCTCCCACCCCATCCCACACCTCTAGGTTATCACAAAGCAGCAGATTCGAGCTCCCTGCATCATACAGTAAATTTCCACTGGCTATTCTAATTTTACATCAGGTAATGTATATGTTAATGCTACTAACTCTATTCGTCTCACCTTCTCCATCCCCTGATGAGTCCACAAGTCTTTTCTCTGTGTCTGTGTCTCCATTGCTGCCCTGCAAATAGGTTCATCAGTACCATCTTTCTATTCCATACATATGCGTTAATATACGATATTTGTCTTTCCCTTTCTGACTTCTTTTACTCTGTGTCATAGGCTCTAGGTTTAGCCACCTTATTAGACCTGAGTCAAATGTGTTCCTTTTTATGGCTGAGTACCATTCTATTGTGTATATATACCACAACTTCTTTATCCAAAGAATACTCAACCCCCATGGGCTTCAGTTTCTCTGTCTGTGAGATGAACCTAGATCAAGGTCAGCTTCAGAAGGGTGACAAGAGGATTAAATGGAATAAAATGGCAAAGCTTCTGCATAAGGAATGTAGGTGACAAGTCCTAAATAAATGTCAGCTGTTGTTACATACAAGAGTAATTTTTGTAATGCTCCAGCTTTTTATTCCCACATTATTAAGCCAATTTCTCTCCATATGCACTGTCCTCTGTTAGGACTAAATCATAAAGCTCAGTATCCCCCAGGAAGAAAGAGGATGTATAATGTGGAGCAGAATTTCTCACCCTTGGCACCACTGACATTTGGTTTGGGTCATTCCTTGCTATAGAGGCTGTCTTGTACATCCTTGTAGGATGTTTAGCCATATCCCTGGATATGGATGCCAGTAGCATCACCAGCCAAGTTACAAGGACTAAAAACTTCTTCATATACCCCAAGGGGCCAAATCACCCCCACTTGAGAACCATGGGAATGTGTCTTCCAAACAGAAAGAGAACACATGGAAATTTTCCATGTGCAGAATCCCCAGGGGAGTGAGCTAAAGCAGGGGTCCCCAAGCTCCAGGATCTAATGCCTGATGATCTGAGGAGGAACTGATACTATAATAATAGAAATAAAGTGCACAATAAATGCAGTGTGCTTGAATCATCCCGAAACCATCCCCTCTCCCCCCGCCACCTTGTGCATGTGTGTGTGTTCAGTCGTGTCTGACTTTGTGACCCTGTGGATGATAGCTCACCAGGCTCCTCTGTCCAGGGAATTCTCCAGGCAAGAATACTGGAATGTGTTCCCTTTCCTTCTTCAGCAAAACATTTTTTACACATGATAAGAATAGACCATAAATCCCTGTACAAATAGAATAGCAGAGTCCCAGATTTAACTCTATTTTGCATAACAGCCATAAGAAAGAAGGGAGACTGGATCAATTACAAGATTGATGACATTGAAAAGCTAAAATCTATTACCCAAATGATACATGGACAAAGAAGACACTTGGCCACATCATTTTTAAGACTCTTTAAAAATGTATTTATTATCTTTGGCTGCACTGAACTTCCCTATTACACTCGGGCGTTCTATAGTTGTGGCAAGTGGGGGGCTGTTCTTCATTGCATTGTTCAGGCTTCTCATTGGAGTGGCATCTCTTGTTATGAAGCATGAGCTCTAGAGAGTGCAGGCTCAGTAGCTGGGGCTACAGTCATCCTAAAGGGGGATGCCCTAAGTCCATACTTCCTAACACCATACACAAATATAAACTCAAAATGAGTTAAGACCTAAATGTAAGACCAGAAAGTATGAAACTCTTAGAAGAAAACAGAGGCAGAACTGCTGCTGCTGCTGTTGCTGCTGCTAAGTCGCTTCAGTCGTGTCCGACTCTGTGAAACCCCATAGACAGCAGCCCACCAGGCTCCCCCGTCCCTGGGATTCTCCAGGCAAGAACACTGGAGTGGGTTGCCATTTCCTTCTCCAATGCATGAAAGTGAAAAGTGAAAGTGAAGTCACTCAGTTGTGTCCAACTCTTAGCGACCCCATGGACTGCAGCCCACCTGGCTCCTCCATCCATGGGATTTTCCAGGCAAGAGTACTGGAGTGGGGTGCCATTGCCTTCTCCAACAGGCAGAACACTTCATGACAAATCAAAGCAAGATCCTCTATGAGCCACCTCCTAGAGTAATGGAAATAGAAACAAAAGTAAACACTTGGGACCTAATTAAACATAAAAGCTTTTGCACAACAAAGGAAACTATAAGCAAGGGGGAAAGTCAACCTTTGAAATGAGAGAAAATAATACCAAATGAAACAACTGATGAAGTATTAATGTCCAAAATATACAAGTAGCCCATACAACTCAATACCAGAAAAACAAACAACCCAATCAAAGAGTGGGGGGGGGGGGAAACCCTAAACAGACATTTATCCAAAGAAGACATATAGATGGCTAACAAATACATGAAAAGATGCTCAACATTGCTCATTATTAGAGAAACGCAAATCAAAGCTACAATGAGATATCACTTCACACTGGTCAGAATGGCCACCATCAAAAAGTCTACAAACAATAAATGCTGGAGAGGGTGTGGGAACACTCTTGCACTGTTGGTGGGAATGTAAATTGTTACAGCCACTATGGAAGATGATATTGAGATTCCTGAAAAGACTAGGAATAAAACCACCATAAGACCCAGGAATATCATTCCTAGGCATATACCCTGAGGAAATCAAAACTGAAAACGACACACATATCCCATCGTTCACTGCAGCACTATTTACAATAGCTAGAACATGGAGGCAAGCTAGATGTCCATCGACAGATGAATGGATAAAGAAGTTGTGGTACATGGACACAGTGGAATGTTACTCAGCCATAAAAAGGAACGCATTTGAGTTAGTTCTAATGAGATGCATGAACCTAGAGCCTATTAAACAGAGTGAAGTAAGTCATAAAGAGAAAGATAAGTATCATATACTAATGCACATATATGGAATCTAGAAAAATGGTACTGAAGAATTTACTTACAGGGCAGCAATGGAGAAACAGACTTAGAGAATAGACTAATGGGCATGGGGAATGGGGAGGAGAGGGTGAGATGTATGAAAAGAGTAACATGGACACTTACATTACCATATGTAAAATAGATAGCCAATGAGAATTTGCTGTATGTCTCAGAAAACTCAAACAGGGACTCTGTATCAACCTAGTGTGGTGGAATGGGGAGGGAGATGGGAAGGAGGGAGGTTCAAATGGGAGGGAATATATGTATACCTATGGCTGATTCATGTAGAGGTTTGACAGAAAACAGCAAAATTATGTAAAGCAATTATTCTTCAATTAAAAAATAAACTTAAAAAAATCCACAAACAACAAACGTTGGAGAGAGTATGGAGAGAAGGGAACCCTCCTACTCTGTCAGTGGGAAAGTAAATTGGTACAGTCACTATGGAGAACAGTTTGGAGGTTCCTTACAAAACTAAAAATGGTGCTACCATATGACCCTGCAATCCCACTCCTGGGCATATATCCAGAGAAAACAATATGAAAGGATACATACACTCCAATGTTCATTGCAGCACTGTTTATAATAGCCAAGACATGGAGGCAACCTAAATGTCCATCAACAGGACTGGATAAAGAAGAAATGGTACATACATACAATGGAATATTACTCAGCCATTAAAAAGAATGAAATAATGCTGCTTGCAGTAACGTGGATGAACCTAGAGAGTGTCATACTGAGTGAAGTAAGTTGGACAGAGAAGGAGAAATATTGTATTGCATCTCTTATACGTGGAATCTCAAAAGAATTGATACAAATGAACTTACTTACAAAAGAGAAAGACATTCACAGACTTAGAAAGTGAATTTATGGTTGTCAGGGGGAAGGGATAGTAAGGGAGTTTGGGAAAGTCATGAACACACTGCCATATTCCAAATGGATAACCAACAAGGACTTAGTGTGTAGCACATGGAACTCTGCTCAATGTTATGTGCCAGCCTGGATGGGATGGTGGTTTGGAAGAATGGATACATGTATATATAAGGCTGAGTTCCTTTGCTGTTCATCTGAAACAACCACAACATTGTTAATTGACTATATCCCAAAACAAAATAAAAAAGTTTAAACTTTGCAAAAAAAAAAATTTAAGTTTCAGGTGTAGTCACATACTGAGTCACAGTTTTTAGAGATTATAGTTCATTTACTGTTAGCATAGAATGTTGGCTATATCCCTTGTGTTCTACAGTATATCTTTGTGGCTTATCTTATGCATGGTAGTTTGTACCTCTTAATCCCTTGCCCCTGTCTTGCCCCTCTCCCTTCCCTCTTCCCACTGTTGGCCACTGGTTTGTTCCCTATGTCTTTGAGTCCAGGCTTCCCTGGTGATCCAGTGGTTAAGACTCCTCACTTTCAGTGGAAAGAGCATGGGTTCAATCCGTGGTCAGGGAAGTTCTACATGCTGAGCAATACAGTTAAAAAAAAAAAAAAAATCTATGTCTGTGAGTCTGTTTCTTTTCTTTTTTATTATATTCACTAGCTTGTTTTATTTTTTAGATTTCACTTATAAAAGATATGTACACCTATGGCAGATTCGTGTCGATGTTTGACAGAAAAAAAAAAAATTCTGTAAAGCAATTATCCTTCAATTAAAAAATAATTTTATGTCCTGGCTATTATAAACAGTGCTGCGATGAACATTGGGGTACATGTGTCTCTTTCAATTCTGGTTTCCTCGGTGTGTATGCCCAGAAGTGGGATTGCTGGGTCATAAGGTAGTTCTATTTGCAATTTTTAAGGAATCTCCACACTGTTCTCCATAGTGGCTGTACTAGTTTGCATTCCCACCAACAGTGTAGGAGGGTTCCCTTTTCTCCACACCCTCTCCAGCATTTACTGCTTGCAGATTTTTGGATCGCAGCCATTCTGACTGGTGTGAAGTGGTACCTCATTGTGGTTTTGATTTGCATTTCTCTAATGGAAACAACCTAGATGTCCATCAGCAGATGAATGGATAAGAAAGCTGTGGTACATATACACAATGGAGTATTACTCAGCCATTAAAAATAATTCATTTGAATCAGTTCTGATGAGATGGATGAAACTGGAGCCAATTATACAGAGTGAAGTAAGCCAGAAAGAAAAACACCAATACAGTATACTAACACATATATATGGAATTTAGGAAGATGGCAATGACAACCCTGTATGCAAGACAGGAAAAAAGACACAGCTGTGTATAACGGACTTTTGGACTCAGAGGGAGAGGGAGAGGGTCGGATGATTTGGGAGAATGGGAATTCTAACATGTATACTATCATGTAAGAATTGAATCGCCAGTCCATGTCTGACGTAGGGTGCAGCATGCTTGGGGCTGGTGCATGGGGATGACCCAGAGAGATGTTGTGGGGAGGGAGGTGGGAGGGGGGGTCATGTTTGGGAACGCATGTAAGAATTAAAGATTTTTAAATTAAAAAATAAATAAATAAATAAATAAATAAAATTAAAAAAAATAATAATTTTAAAAAAAGAGAAAGATATATAGAAAACAAAGTCACTCCCTTGTGAATTATTTAAGATTGCCCATTCTCTCTGGACTAAAGAGTTGAGGGCCATCCAATGAACTTGACCCTGAAGTCAAGTTTTGACCCTGAAAAGCCACATATTCCCTTGGAGTGTGCCTGAACAGCCAGCCAATCCCCTTCTCACACTATTTCTCCTATTGTATTCCTGGAACCTTCTCCAGAATGCACCTTCAACAATAAGAGCAGAAGTTGGGGCAAAGTCATTGGCCTGGTTTTGTTGATAGTCAGGTGCGACCCATATCCTTGATCATCATTCAAAGTTAAGATGTTTGACATTCACATGGTCTTGAAAAAATGTGCTATCATGCCCTTGATAGACAAAGAAATTCCACGTCAAATGTTGAAGAAGTGCTTGTGGGAAAAGATAACCGAGATCAGATCCTGGAGAGAAGAGCATTGTAACTAAAGTGCATGGGGAGAGTTAAACATCTCTTACATCCAAGATGTTCCCAAGGGAACAAAACTAGCAGAAGCCCCTTTCTAGTTTGGCTGCCTCACTAGTGGGAACCAAATTGCTCAGAGAACAGAGTAACAATGGAACAATTAACTTAATGAGCACTTGTGAGAATTCAACCTTGGAAGCCACAGAAACAGTAAAAATGCCCCTTAATCCTCTCACTACAGTTCAACTGTCCCAGAAAGAAGGAAATTCAGCGGTGCCCTTTCAGAGAATGGATGCCTGACGCCACCTCCTTGCACTTCATTGGAGCTGAGTTGAGCATCCATTACCCAGGAATGAAAGGATCCAGGGAACCAGAGGCTCATTGAGGACATTATCTCCAAACAGGTATGGAGGCAGGCAGAACTCTCAGAGTATTAACTTGGATGGCACAAATGAGGATAACACAGTTGGTAAGAGTCCATTTACTTAAAACACTCTGCACATTTCAAGTCTCTTAAAATCTCTCTTCCACTCAGATTCCTTCCTCTCTCTTCTGAGACCCATTTTTGAGACTCTCTCACCTTCCTGATGGAAACCGACCTTGTTTCAGCCCCCAACATCTCTCCAGGTTTCTTATACAACCATCTTAGTTGTTTTTTAGGAGTCAAGTGCTTCTGTTCTCCATCAGATTCTCCTGTTTCCTTTTATCTATCATATCTTACTAATTTATTCACTCACTCAAACAAGAGGTGTTCTCAGGGGTTCTTCCTAGTTAGCACATACCTACGTGCATGCATGCTTAGTTGGGTCCACATGGACTGTAAACCACCAGGCTCCTCTGTCCATGGAATTTTCCAGGCAAGAATACTGGAACAGGTTACCATTTCTTACTCCAGGAGATCTTCCCAACTGCCAGGGATTGAATCCAGGTCTCTTGTGTCTGCTGCATTGGCAGGCAGACTCTTTACCACTGTACGTTACAGCTGGTACAAACAGCTTTGTGATTCAAAAAGCTTACTGTTTCTCTGTCTCAGTTTCCCCATCTGTGAAATGAGGATAATAATAGTATCCAGTTTGTAAGGTTAATATGAAAATTAAACTAAAGGAGATAATGCACAAGAAGTTTTTCAATTACCCCCATCACTTTGTGAGCATCTATACATGTTAATCATTATTATTGTATTACTGTTCACATATATTCATTTGTTAAATCAAAACAGCAATGATCATGATAAAATGAACTAAGGCATATAAAACAACACAAATACTTGACACGTGGAGGTACTCAAGTAATTTGACTTATTTAGTAAATGTATCACTTTCATTTATTGCGTATTTGCAAGTTTCCAGCCCCTGTTCTAAGAGGCTTACATTTTTGTTCATATGTGAAATGATTGTGATCTATTTTCTGAGAGACTTAACTGCACATATGAAAACTGCTGGGCTTTTTTTTCCTCTTGCACCCACTTTTTAGGTTAATTTTTATTTTTGAATAGTTTTAGAGAAATTTTAAAGAAAAGTTACAAAGATAGTACAGAGAGCTCCCATAGTGGTGAAAATGTTTTGAAACTAGATAGAAGCAATGGTTGCAAAACATTTGAATGCCACTGAATGTTAGTTTAAGGTGACTCTTGGTTTTTACTTTCTTTTTTTTGGTATCAGTTGCCTGACTAAAATCATTTTCAGTCCAAAGAGGTTTCCTCCTCCGACAAAAAATACATTTAAAAAGAAGTTTTCCATTGCAATTTTTTTTATCTTCAGCCAATCTATCATCTTCAAACAATAATTGTTTTTTTGATACTTAACGTATTTTGTATCTTTTTTTCTTTGTATTGCATTGGCTAGAACTTCCTGGGAATTGATAATAATGATGATAAACTTTCTTGTCTTCTTTAATATTTAAAAGGGAATTCTTCTATTGTTCCTGCCTTTAGGTTCCAAGGAGGCATTTTTGGAAGTAAGCCTTATTGTTTGCTTAATTCCTTCCTTAATTATTGATCTATTATCCTCCATTCTGAACCAAATTTGGACACTTATATTTTCCCAGAAATAACTCAATTTCTTAAAGATTTTCTAATTTTTAGCATGAAGTTTCAATTAATATGTTCTTGCAAAGTTGAGCATCTCCTTACATCTATGTTTATTTTTCTCATTTCCAATTTTTGGCTCATCTGTTCTCTTTCTTTCTTTTATTTCATTCATCAAACTAATTTTGCTTGTCTGTTTGCTTTTGCCAGAGAATTAGCTCTGGAATGTCTCAGTTCCAGAAATTTTCTGCTTTTTAATTCATTAACTCTGCTTCTATCTTAATTTTCTGCTCTACTTAAGATTGTCATGTGTAACTTTCATTAATAACATCTTCCAAATCTTCACGGGTTTGTTTCTTGAGGATAGACTACACGTGTGGTCATCTGTAGTTTTTTGAAATATGTAATAGAAGAAAATGAATGTAAAAATCAAGACTCATTTTATCACTCCCAGGTGATTCTTGTGCACATTTTGATATTTCTTGTAGATCATTTTCCTTGGATAAGTGCAAGGAAACATAAAAGATCTGTATGCGGATTTAAGTTCTCCAGTCCAGAAAAACAGACCAATTATCATCTCAGAGAAGTAGATGAAGTGCTATTTCTCTTTCCATTTAATGAAATTTTGCATTCTGAGTCTTTATTTTTCCCAATGGCTTCTTAATTACCTCAGTGAAAAGTGTATCTTATTTTACTTTCACACTCATGGATTAATACTATAAAAAAATTCTCAAACTTTTATTACCCTTTTTACACTTCTTGTAAATATTTACTATCTTATGCCTTTTTCCCAGCTAAGACGTTAATGTTTCTATGATTTATAATTAAGGCTTTATAGGTTAAAGATACTAATTTTTATTAGTAAAATACATTATCTTTTGCATTCCAACTTTCTGCATGGCACATTTTCTCATTAATAATATTTCAATTTATGGTCCAATTATTGATTTTTTTCTCCCCTTATTTCTAGCAAAGACTTTTTATTCAGAGAGAACATCTACTTTTAAAAATTATATATATTCATGTATAAATTATATTATCTAGGTATTTTATTTATTTTCCTCTGATAGTCTATATGGTCCCTTGCTCCTCACTTAACATTTGAAATTAATTAGGAAATATGGAGATAAGATTTAACATTATTTTTTCTAAATTATTAATCAATTGTGAAATACTTATATACAACTCTAAAAGGCCCTCTAAAATATCTAAGAATAAAAATGAAAGTTCAGATGATAAAAATACATATAGATATATCCTAAATTATGATAAATATATTAAATAAAAACTCTAGAATTATTTCCCTGAAAGAAAAGAATAGTAAGAATTCCAACTCAACATAAGTTTGAACAGTTTTGTGAAGTTTCATAGCAATTAGACCTAAAGACAAACAAACATTGTAAAATAATATTATTTGGGAAAAGAATATAAATAATAAAGAAAACCTTGAAATTAATAAGGAAATCTAGAAAATGCGAATAACAGCTTCAGTTCATAAACACAGAAAACAAAATCTAAAGCTTTCTTAATATAAAGGCAATGTCAGAGATATAATGGCAAAGACTAAATGTCATTATTAATGACATTAAACTTAAAACACATTAAAATACCATGTAGAAATCCTGCTGCTTGCAACACTTTGGATGAATCTGGAGGACATTATAACAAATGAAATAAACCATACAGAAAAGAGCAAAAACTGTATGATGTATGATTCCACTCACATGAGGCATCTAGAATCATCATTTCATAGAAGCAGTGACTATAATGTTGATTGTCAGTGGCTAGAAGGCAAGGGAAACAGGGAATTCTCACTCAGTGTATAAAGTTTTCATTATGCAAAATGAATAAACTCTAGAGATCTGGCATATAAGGTAGTGGTGGTCGTGGTTTAGTCGCTAAGTCATGTCCAACTCTTGCAACCCCATGGACTGTAGCCTGCCAGGTTCCTCTGTCCATGGAATTTTCCAGGCAGGAATACTGTAGTGGATTGCCATTTCCTTCTCCAAGGATATAGCATAGTAAATAAAGTTGATAATATGGTATGAGATGGGCAGAGATAATCACAATTTGAGAACTGCTGAACTCAAAGACAATTTTTGTAGGTATCAACAGTAACCACAATTTGTCCTCAAATGCAGTCAATCCTTAGCCAAAATGAATGACTTAATGATCTCCCTGGATTTGGACTAAGGACATTTGGGTCTGTCTAGGGAATATTTATTTGGGGTAAATTTTGTGTTCCTTTTTCCCTCCTTGTTGGCTAGCCCGGCATACTCATGGAAAGAGGAAACCAAACAGGAGTCAGAAACTTTCTCCTCTTGGGATTCACAGAGGACCCAAACCTGCAGCCTCTCCTCTTCAGGCTGTTTCTGTCCATGTACATGGTCACATTCACTGGGAACCTGGCCATCATCCTAGCCATCATCTCAGACTCTCACCTCCACACCCCCATGTACTTCTTTCTCTCAAACCTGTCCTTTGCAGACATCGGTTTCACCTCCACCACCATCCCAAAGATCCTGTGGAACATCCAGAAACAGAGTCAAGTTATCACCTATGCAGGCTGCCTCAGCCAGGTATTTTTTTTCATTGTATTTGGATGCCTGGACAATTTACTCCTGGCCGTGATGGCCTATGACCGGTTCGTGGCCATCTGTCACCCTCTGCACTACATGGTCATCATGAACCCCCGGCTCTGTGGGCTACTGGCTCTGGGGTCCTGGAGCCTCAGTGTCACAGGCTCCCTGCCTGAGACCTTGACTATCTTGAGGTTGTCTTTCTGCAGAAGCAGGAGGATCCCACATTCTTTTTGTGATCCTCCTGAAGTCCTGAAGCTTGCCTGTTCTGACACCCTCATCAATAACACAGTGGTGTATTTTGTGACTATTATCCTAGGTGTTTTTCCTCTCTCTGGGATTCTCTTTTCTTACTATCAGATTGTCTCCTCCATCCTGAGAATTTCATCAGCCAGGAGCAAATACAAAGCCTTTTCCACCTGTGGGTCTCACCTCTCAGTGGTCTCCTTGTTCTATGGCACAGGCCTAGGGGTCTACCTCAGTTCTGCAGTCACTTCATCCTCTAGGACAAGTCTGGTGGCCTCAGTGATGTACACCATGGTCACTCCCATGCTGAACCCCTTCATCTACAGTCTGAGGAACAGGGACATGAAGGCGGCCCTAGAGAGACTCATCAGCAGGGCACCATCTCTCATTCACAGGGCCTTCAGAGGACTCTCATAAGTAACTGGGTGATTCATGTTGATGTGTGGCAAAACCAATACAATATTGTAAAGTAATTAGCCTCCAATTAAAATAAATAAATTTATATTAAAAAAATTTTAATGGAATTTAAAGCATGCTTCCAAAAAAAAAAAAAAAGTAACTGGGCATATAATATTGAGTACCAGACATCCTGGCTTCCTTCATTTAATGTTTTTACCTTTCCTAATACTCATGTTTTAAAGAAAAACTTTCCTTGGGTCTTCACAGCCCTCTCTATTTTCCTTTATGCTATATCTTTGGTTCCCTTTTTCAGTTTGTAACCATATGAATTTTAACTTCATATGAATTGAACCTGATATTTTCTGTTACACTTAGTGATGATTTAAATTTCTTAAAAAATAAATTGAGTCTCATGTTTTTAATATATATCCTCAAAGTGATGGGATGTATGCCTATGATGGAAATGTTGCCCTGCAAACTCATTTATAGAGATGTTTTCTGAGGTTGTATGAATTAAACGAACTGGAAGAAGTGCCCTTTTTTTCTGAATAACTTTCAGTCACATCAAACTTAATGATATTTATTTCATTCCTGATACATGAATTTTGGAGCTGAATAGTTCAGAGCTAGCTGTCAAGTACTCAGGATCCTTCTGCTTTTCTGCTCTATCTCTAGATTGACTGGGGGTCTTCTACCCTTATGATCACAAAATGGCTTCTACCCTTCCAGCAGTTGCAACTGCATCCAGGAAGGTGGAATAGAGAAGTATAATATAGAAGATAGCCCTTATCATTGACCACTTTAGTGTATTCTGTCTGGCTTCAAACTTGCATATCTGCATCCACTACCTAAGAAATTTCTCTAGTCTGCTCTGCCCATGTTTAGAGAATTAATGTCCCAGGAATCACTCCTTAACCAAAGACCAACAGGAATTGGTGTATAAATCACTTGCCCATTGAGTGAAATAAGTCTGAAGCATACATATTTTACTGGCTCCCATCTTCCCCAGCAGAAGTTCCAGTTGACAATGGTGGTAATCCAAAAAAAAAAAAAAAAAAAAGATACAGGAGAGGAGACAAAACAAACAAGAGAAAGTTCCAGACATAAAGGCAGAAATTAGAGTGACATGGACACAAGGCAAGGAGCTCTTGGAACCACCAGAAGCTGTTAGAGGCAAGAATGGATTCTCTCCTAAAGGAGGGGTCTGCAAGCCCCAGACCATGGACCCGATCCAGCCCATGGCCTGTTAGGAACTGAGCCACCCAGCAGGAGGTGAGCTGCAGGCCAGCAAGTGAAGCTTCATCTGTATTTACAGCTGCTCCCCACTGCTTGCATTGCCACCTGAGTTCCACCTCCTGCTCAACAAACTCAACAAAAATAATGTGCTTGAAACATCCTGAAATCCCAGGTCTAGGAAAAATTGTCTTCCACAAAACCAGTCCCTTGTGCCAAAAAGGTTGGTGTGCATGCTAGGTTGATTCAGTCACATCCAGCTCTCTTTGCAATCCTGTGGACCATAGCCCATCAGGCTCCTCTGTTCCTGCTGATATCTTGATTTGGGGTTTTTGGTCTCCAGAACTGTAAGAAAATAATTTCTGTTCCTATAAGGAACCTGTGTGTATGTATTCAGTTGCTTCAGTCATGTCCAATTCTTTGCAACCCCAAGAATGGTAGCCCACCAGGCTCCTCTGTCCACGAAATTCTCCAGGCAGGAATACTGGAGTGGGTTGCCATGCCCTCCTCCAGGGCATCTTCCCAACCCAGGAACTAAACTAGAGTCTCCTGCATGGCAGGCAGATTGTTCACCACTGAGCCACAGGGGAAGCCCTATAAGGCACCCACATTGTGGTAATGTGTAACAGCAGCCATAGGGAACTAATACAGATTGGAAGGAAGATTCTTAGTGTACTCGGAGAAATCAGCTGTCATTTGTGGACATACACACACACACATACACACACACACACTGCTGACGGCCTGATGATTTGCTCACTAGCATGAAGCTGCAGGGGCTTTCCAGTGGTAAAGAACCTGCTTGCCAATGCAGGAGACAGAAGAGATGTAGGTTTGATCCCTGGGTCAGGAAGATTCCCCCAGAAGAAGGGACGGCAACCCACTCCAGTGTTCTTACCTGGGAAACCCCATGGACTGAGGAGCCTGGCAGGCTACAGTCCATGGGGTCACAGAGTTGTACATGGCTGAAGCAACTTAGCACACACTCACATGAAGCTTCAGGTGGACCTACAACTGTTCTACATCCCCAGAGAACCTCTTTGAGTCTCTCCGCCTCTTGGGCCAAGTATGTCCATTTATCTCCTTGACTAAGGGCTCTGGGCTCTGCAGGATCCCTCATCACTGAGGTCAGAAGCAACACAGGTGAACACCGGCTTTATTCCATCCCCATGAGTTTCCATCTCTTGCTTGTGGCTTCCAGCCTGCCTTTGATAACTCCCCAGTCCATCTTCTCATCTCAGGATAAACCCAGAAAGCAGGTTGCATATTTTACAATGCATAACTTCAGAGGTCATAGATAAATTTGTCTCATTCTGGCTGGCATGAAGGATTGAAAGAATGAAAAGATTATCTAATCCAATCCAAAATTCCACACACACACACACACAAATGATTTATATTTCCAATGTGGGGGAGGGGTAGAGAGTTTGGGATGGACATGTACACACTGTTATATTTTAAATGGATAACCAACAAAGACCTACTGGATCGGGAAGATCCCCTGGAGAAGAGAATGGCAACCCACTGAAATATTCTTGCCTGGAGAATTCCATGGAGAGAGGAGCCTAGCGGGTTGCACACCAGGGGGTCACAAAGAGTCAGACATGATTGAGCAACTAGCATTATATATATATGAATATATATATATATATATATATATATGTTTGTGTGTGTGTGTGCATGTTCAGTCACTCAGCCATATATAAATTCAAAAACCTGTACCTGAATTTAACATAAATTCAAGTTCCTGTACCTGAAGTAAACAGAACCAGTGTTTTGTTACTGACAGTGTGACCCTCACACTCAGACCTGCATCAACACACAGCCCAGTAGCTTGCTAGAAATGCAGAGTCCCAGGGCCCACTGAGGACCTATTCAATCAGAATTTGCACCTGAATTAGAATTCCTGCTGACTTGTTGGCACAAGGAGGAAAGAGAAGTGCCCTTGTAAAGGGTTTATCTCCAGTACTACAGCAGCTCACTCCAGTATTCTTGCCTGGAGAACCCCACAGACAGAGGAGCCTGGCAGGTTACAGTCCATGGGGTCGCAAAGAGTCAGAAATGATTGTGTGACTGAACACACAGGAGGCATAAAGTGCTTCCAGTAAAAGTAGAACTTATGTCCATGTATCTTATTAATAGTTTGAGTAGAGAATTAGTGTATTAGTGATGTAGGAATATAAAATATAGTCAGGGCATTTCTTTCTAATGTTTCGGTGGAACATATTTGACCACATTTCATATTGATTAAAAACATGCATACTGGGCTTCCCTGGGAGCTCAGTGGTAAAGACTCTGCCTTCCAGTGCAGGAGACAAGGGTTGGATCCCTGGTCCAGGAAGATCTCACTTGCCTTGGCGCAACTGAGCTTGTGCACCACAACTACTGAGCCTGTGCTCTAGAGCCCAGAATGACAACTATGGAGGTCCTCACACCCTAGATCATGTTCTGCAATAAGAGAGGCCACCTCAACGAGAAGCCCATGCACCGCAAACAAGAGTAAACCCTCCTCACTGCAACTAGAGAAAAACCCACTGAGCAACAACAACCTAGCACCACCAAAAAGATAAATAAATATGCACACCAAAGAATGCTTGTAAATACATCATAGCAATGGTATTTGTCGGAGATATACACTTCACAGCATCTTCTGTGAAAAAAAATTCAAATGTAAAGAGGGGTGTGCTAATGAGCTTGTTGTTGTATAGTTGCTAGATTGTGTCCTACTCTTTGTGACTGTAGCCCATCAGGCTCTTCTGTCCATGGGATTTCCCAGGTAAGAATACTAGAGTGGGTTGCCATTTTCTCCTCCAGGGGATCTTATGGACACTGGGATTGAACCAGTGTCTCCTGCATTGGCAGGCAGCTTCTGTACCACTGAGCTTCCGGGGAAGTGCTAATGAGCTTACCTTGCAATTGCTTCATTATCTCTGAGGCTGAATGTGTGTGTAGATGTGTGAGCCATTTATTTTCTCTATCTTAAATTATGTGTGTGAGTCCTTTGCTTTTCTATATAGGGTCAGAATAGGATTCCTATCTTTGAGTGCAATATTTCAAACAAAGAACCGGAGATGTTTTTTAGTTGTTAAGATGTTTCGCTGTTAAATCATATCCAACTCTTGCAATCCCTTGGACTGTAGAACACCAGGCTGCTCTGTCCATGAGATTTCCCAAGCAAGAATACTTGAGTGAGTTGCCATTTCCTCCTCCAGGGGATCTTCCCAGACCAGGGATTAGACCCATGTTTCCTGTATTGGCAGGTGGATTCTTTACAACTGCACCACCAGGGCAGTCTTTGTTCCTACCTTTTGTTCCTACCTTTTGTCCCATTTTCCTTTTTTCCCCGTTTTCCTTCTTACTCAATAATTTCTCACAGACCTGCCTCAAATCACAAGTCTAATGATGAATTCATTAGTTTTATGGCTGTACAACAGGTCATGGTGTGCCTGTACTACTGACACCTTGATGGTCTTTCATATCCTTTATCATTAAGTTGCTATTATACCAAAGCTACACAATACATAAGATAGTGAAGTTCAAACTCTGATTTTAACCATGGGTGGTTTCATCCCCCAGAGATTCTTGTCTGTCACACACACAAGGCTCTGTAGGTCAAGGACGCTCTATATATCCTTCAATGCACAGGAGAGACGCCACCACAAAAATTATCTGGCTCAGAATGTCAATGGTGCCAACACAGGAGGACTCTGAGTTAAAGTCTATCTGTATTTTGAAGGTTTATAGCTGTCTTCATCCGACGTCAGGGGTGGCGGCCGAGAGGAGCTACCCCATGCATGAGGCCAGGGGCTGCAGCTGAGAGGAGCAACCCCACATCCAAGGAGCAGTGGCCGCGCGGGTGCAGGAGGGCCGAGAGGAGCTACTCCATGTTCAAGGTCAGGAGGGGCAGCGGTGAAGAGATACCCCTTGTCCAAGGTAAGGAGCAGCATCTGCGCTTTCCTGGAGCAGCTGTGAAGAGATACTCCATGTCCAAGGTAAGAGAAACCCAAGTAAGATGGTAGGTGTTGCAAGGGGCCATCAGAGGGCAGACACACTGAAACTATAATCACAGAAAACTAGTCAATCTAATCACATGTACCACAGTCTTGTCTAACTCAATGAAACTAGGCCATGCCATGTGGGGCCACCAAAGATGGGCAGGTCATGGTGGAGAGGTCTGACAGAATGTGGTCCACTGGAGAAGAGAATGGCAAACCACTTTAGTATTCTTGCCTTGAGAACCCCATGAACAGTATGAAAAGGCAAAATGATAGGATACTGAAAGAGGAACTCCCCAGGTGAGTAGGTGCCCAATATGCTACTGGAGATCAGTGGAGAGATAACTCCAGAAAAAATGAAGAGATGGAGCCAAAGCAAAAACAATACCCAGTTGTGGATGTGACTGGTGATAGAAGCAAGGTCCGATGCTGTAAAGAGCAATATTGCATAGGAACGTGGAATGTTAGGTCCATGAATCAAGGCAAATTGGAAGTGGTCAAATAGGAGATGGCAAGAGTGAACGTTGAAGGACTGATGCTAAAGCTGAAACTCCAGTACTTTGGCCACCTCATGCGAAGAGTTGACTCATTGGAAAAGACCCTGATGCTGGGAGGGATTGGGGGCAGGAGGACAAAGGGACAACAGAGGATGAGATGGCTGGATGGCATCACCAACTCGATGGACGTGAGTCTGATTGAATTCCAGGAGATGGTGATGGACAGGGAGGCCTGGCCTGCTGCGATTCATGGGGTTGCAAAGAGTAGGACATGTCTGAGCGACTGATCTGATCATATGATTCAGCTATTCAGCTCCTGAGTATGTTTCCCAAACATGAAAGCACTAATTTTTAAAGATGCATGCACCTTTAAATTGATCACAACAGTATTTAAAATAGCCAAGATATAGGGGGAAAATATATGTAAATATGTGTGTGTGTGTGTATACGCCTATACACAATGGAATACTACTCAGAATGAAAAAGATGAAACCTTTCATTTGCAACAACATGGATAAAATTTGAGGGTGTTTTGCTAAGTAAAATAAAACAAATAGAGGAAGACAAATACCCTTTGATTTCACTCATATGTGGAACAGAATGAACAAACAAAGCTAGTAAATGAGCACTCCAAAGCAAACAAGATCTAACAGGTAGGGTGAATTGCTTAAAGGGGATAGACTTCATCACAAAGAATAGAAACTAAAGTTTTGCTTGTGAGTGCTCTGTCCCATGTACAGAAGTAAAAAAAAAAAAAGTTTGTATACATGAAGCTTATATGATATTATCTCAACAAATGATATATCAATAAAAATAAATGAAAAAAAACCCAAAGACACATATATATTGGTGTTTTCTAAGATCATTCACCCTTTGAAAATGGAAGAAAAATAAAACATTACTGAATTAAAATTACACCTGTGTTGGACGGGTTCGTTGAGATGGCCCTAAGTGAAGCTTTCTCTGTACCCATGTCTTTTGAAATATGATGCTGTAGCACCTTGCATTAGGAGGAGGTGTCTCTTTCTCCACCTTTGTATCTGGGCTAGACTGAGGATTTTTATTTGCTTAAGTCCATAGAATTTGGTGAAAATAATGGTGTGCCTTGAGAGGACTTAGTGCATTTCTGCTGAAATCTCAAATAACTCTGCCTCAGAAACATAAATAAATCCAGCTGGGCTAACCCAAGTTCAAGAAGAGCTATGGAACAGAGCTTCATGGTCCAAGCCAAGAACATGACAAATCAGCCTATAGCTAGCTGGGGGCTTCCCTCATAGCTCAGTCGGTAAAGAACCTTCCTGCAATTCAGGAGACCTGGGTAGGTCTTGAAAAGGAAATGGCAACCCACTCCAGTATTCTCACTTGGAAAATCCCATGGACAGAGGAGCCTGGCAGGCTATAGTGCATGGGATCACAAGAATCGGACATGACTTAGGGACTAAACCACCACCATAGCTAGCTGATTCCCCAGTGTATTAGAATGCTCAGCCAAGATCAACAGAGCCTCCTCGGCTGACTTTCAGGTAAATAAATACACAGGAGGATCCCAGCAGAGATCAGCAAAATTCCAAACCATCCATTTTAATAAACCAATGCCACATCACTTGCTTTTAAGATAGAGTGTTATGTAGCAATGGCATACTGATACAACGATCAAAAGAAACAGAAATTAAGGCAATTATAATAATTTCCCAGGGCTTCCCAGGTGGCTCAGTGGTAAAGAATCTGCCTGTAAAAGCAGGAGGCACAGGAGACCCAGGTTCAATCCCTAGGTCAGGAAGATCCCTTGGAGGAGGAAATGGCAATCCACTCCAGTATTCTTTCCTGGAGAGTCACATGGACAGAGGAGCATGGTTTGTTACAGTCCAAAGGGTCACAAGGAGTTGGACATAACTTAGCTACTGAGCTTCTTGCCATTTCTTAAATTTGAGAGAGTGGAAAATCGAGAAAAACTAATGGATATGATAGAAATCACTAAGCCTAATCATGTGAGTTACATAAATTGCAATGAAGGAGACAAAGTCAAAATATGAGAATTCCAAGAAATAGAGAAGAAAATTCTCTTCCACAATCTGATCAAAGTTTCTGATCAGAGATTTATAATTTCTGACTCTGAGGCTTTGAAACTTTAAATTATGTTCCCTTCTTTAGCCCACAACCATTGGCCTTTTTAGAGCTGCTTTCTGAAGAATGTTTGCAGAGCCCTCTTGATGTCTTTGTTCCTCAGACTGTAGATGAAGGGGTTCAGCATAGGTGTGACCACAATGTACATCACTGAGGCAATTGTACTTGAATGTGCACTGTGAGTAGCAGCAGAGCTAAGGTACACTTCTAGGCATGAGCCTTAAAACAAGGAGACAACAGAGGCGAGACACACATGTAGAAAATGCTTTATATTTACCCTGAGCTGATGAGATTCCACGTATGGAGGAAGCAGTCTTACAGTAAGAGTAAAATATACCTGGGAAGGGACCACCACCCAGTAGCCCAGCTGCAAAATACATAACAATTTCATTAAGGACGTTGTCAGAACTGGCAAGTTGGACCAACTGTTTGAGTTCACAGAAATAGTGATGATTAACACATCTCTACAAAAAGAGAGCCTTGATACCATGAAGGTCCGTATCAAGGAATGCAGGACACTAATGACCCAGCTAACCACAACCAGAATTACACAGAGCTGGGGGTTCGTGATGACTGTGTAGTGCAGGGGGTGGCAGATGGCCACAAACCAATCATAGGCCATCACAGTCAGGAGGAAGTCATCCAACCCTGCAAACAGTATGAAAAAATGCATCTGGGTGATGCAGCCTTCATGGGTGATGACTTTGCTCTCTTTCCATATGTTCTGCAGCATCTTCGGGATGGTGGTGGAGGTGAGGCAGATGTCTACAAAGGACAGGTTGGAGAGGAAGAAGTACATGGGGGTGTGGAGGTGGGAGTCTGAGCTGATGGCCAGGATGATGAGCAGGTTTCCAAACACAGTGACCAGGTACATGGAAAGGAAAAGACCAAATACGAGGGGCTGCAGTGCTGATTCCTCTGAAAATCCCTCTGAAGAAGAAATTCTGAAACCTTTGTTAGGTTGCTTGGTGCCATTTGTTGATGTTGACTGTAAAGAAACATGACAATATGATTCATTTTTACAAAAAGGCCCATTACAGTGTTGAAAAAATACTGTCTGTACTTTGCTTAATTATATTTCTTTTTTTTAATTTTTATTTTTACTTTATTTTACTTTACAATACTGTATTGGTTTTGCCATACATTTCAATATTTTGCAAGAACTTGATCCTCTTTAGGAAATTCCCTCTGTCATTTCTGACTTGCAAATGTGTTCCAGTTTTAGCATTTTCCCGAAGATGTCATGTAATCCACATATTTAATGAGAAATTTCTTCATTTTGGGGGGCACTATATATTGAGTGCAACTATATCTCAGGTGCTGTCTAGGCAATGTGCATAGGGTGCTGAAATATGAAAACTTTTAAAATCTGTCCATGGAGAAAATATATAATGAGATGTGTGTGTGTGCGGCAGGGAGGCGGCAGTTGGGGGAGTGGGCCTCGGTCAATTCTGACTCTTTGGAGCCTCATGTACTGTAGCTTGCCAGGCTCCTCTATCCATATATCCATGGGATTTCTCAGGCCAGAATACTGGAGCGTGTTGCCATTTCCTCCTCTAGGATACATATGACTTGGGAGATGGTGAAATATTCTATGTAGAAATTTGAAAGCACATATAAGGGAAAGACTTATGAAGGGCTCCTATTATTTAAGGAAAGACATGCAAAAAATAGTTATCATTTGAACAGAGACCTCAAGGAAGAGCGAGCAGGAGCCATGAACATGCCAGGAACAAGGAGAATGTTGTACCTGGAAGAGAGTAGCCAGTACAAAGGCCTTGGGGAAGGCACCTGTCTAAGACGTTCTAGTTTTTAAAAAAGACACTGATGTGGGAGAGGAGTAATGAGGGATAGGGGATAAGAGTAAGAGGGAGAGTGAGGAGAGATGGTGCCAGAGGAGGCTGAGGAATAAGGAGGGCTCCCTGCTGCTGTTGAAACTTCAAACTCCCACTATGTTCTTCTAGCACTTTATGAAATTGTTGCAGAAATGTTTAAATGGATCCCTTCTGTTGATCGAATTCTGGCCTCTGTGTGTGAGAGTCACCCTGAATATGTGAGCTCGGTACCACTTCTCTGAAGACTCCTCACACTCCACAAGGCAAGAAAACAAAGATCTACAGTGAGACCCTGGTTTCCTAGGCTATGTTATTTCCATGTTGTTTTCACCCTTGACTACCCTGATGAAGTTAAGGTTGATGGTGCTCAAGGTGGTTAGATCAGATTACGTAGAAATGGCATCCAGAAATTCCAGTTTGTACATTTCCCAGGTGGCTTCCCAGGTAGCGCAGTGATAAAGAATCTGCCTCCAATGCAGGTGATGCAAGACACATGGGTTCAGTACCTGGGTTGGGAAGATCCTCTAGAGTAGGAAATGGCAACCCACTTCCGTTTTCTTGCCTGGGAAATCCAATGAATCAGACAAGACTGAGCACAGCAGCAGATTTCTCAGGTACCAACGAACTTGGTGCTCAGTTTTGGTACTCATTTTATTCTTGTAGTAAAGGCACATAAAGATACGTCCAGTGAACATATATGTCTCTGTATTATTTACCTAGATATCTGTATCTTTTCTCAAATTTTCAAAACCTGGATTTTTTGTATATATGGATTCCCAGATGGCTAGTGGTAAAGAATCTACCTGCCAATGGAAGAGTCACTGGAGACACAGTTTCCATCCCTGAGTTGGGAAGATCCCCTGGAAGAGGGCATGCCTGCCCACTTTTGTATTCTTGCCTGAAAAACTCCATGGACAGAGGAGCCTGGTGGGTTACAGTCCATGCAGTTGCAAGGAATTGGATATGACTGAGCACGAGCCAGCAGGAATTTATATATATTCCCTATATATATGGGGAGAGGGGGAGATGGTACATAAACTCACCCAAGACTTTGGTGAGGAAAAGCCTCTTTGGTCGTGATGACATTTCATGTGTTGTTATATTTCATCCATGGCCATGGAAAATAATGAAAAAGCAAATATAATTCATTCTAAAGAAAAGATCACTATATCTTTATGGTGTGAGACAATTAGAGATGTTACAGCCCATGAGATAAAATGCCAAAACCGATAAACCAATACTTTACACAAGGATGTTTATAGAGTAAAATGAAGGTAACTGAATATTGAGCATTTAACATATCAGCTAGCAAAATTGTTTTCCTGTGCCCGTTTCCTATTTATTTGACTAACCAGATTTATATTGCATACGTGGCAAGTCTCTATGTCCATTTTTATATGTGGCATCTTTACTTTTCTTTTCTTGTGTTTTGATTGTTTTTCTGATAGTTCTAAAGATATCCTTTGTCCTAAGTCTGATCTTTGTCCCAGCATCAACAAAGTCCACAGTCCACACATATAAACCTGCAGAGGCTGTGACAATTCCAATCTTGTCACTGAATTACTTTCTTCACATTAGTTATCTGAGGACATTGCATTATGCATACATGTCTTTCCTTGTATTCTGTCTTCTCAGTCATGATTCTAGATGCCCCAGGCAGAGACTTCACCTGTTTGTTAACCAAGTATGTGAATATATGCGATGCCTCAGACAGTAAACAATCTGCCTGCAGTGCGGGAGACCCAGGTTCAATCTCTGGGTTGGGAGGATCCCCTGGAGGAAGAAATGGCAGCCCACTCTAGTATCTTCCTTGGACAGAGGACAGAGGAGGCTGGTGGGCTACAGTTCATAGGGTCACAAAGAGTCAGACACAACTGAACGACTAACACTTTCACAAAAGTAAACTGGGAAAAATAAAAAGTAAGGAAATAATAAAACCAAGTTAAATTGTATAATTACAAAACAAGTCTGCTGCTGCTGCTAAGTCGCTTCCGTCATGCCCGACTCTGTGCAACCCTAGAGACAGCAGCTCACCAGGCTCCTCTGTCCCTGGGATTCTCTAGGCAAGAACACTAAGTGGGTTGCCATTTCCTTCTCCAATACATACATGCATGCTATCGCTTCAGTTGTGTCTGACTCTGTGCGAACCCATAGACGGCAGCCCACAAGGCTCCTCCATCCACAGGACTCTCTAGGCAAGAATACTGGAGTGGGTTGCCATTTCCTTCTCCACAAAAAAAGTCTAGTAAATGAAATTAAATGAAGTATTGAAAACTAAATGAGCAAGAAATAATTTATGATATCAGTAAGAATTAATTAAACTGAGAATGACCTATAGGTAAAATAATATACTATGTAATCTTTATAGAATGTTTGTCAAGTAGCAAATGCTCATTTATTTTTGTTGAATGAATCAGGACTTACGTCTCATTTTATATCAACATTTAGTATACATGAACATTTATTTAAATTTGTTTGGAAGGATAGAATTGTCGGTAATAGCTGGCATAGCTATCTAGCAAAAAATGAAGTTTTGGCCCCCCCAACATCTAATAGTAATAAAATATTAGAGCAATTATATCCCCTGTGTAAAAGTAACCAAAACATTTTAGATTAATATCTTAAAATCTACATATAAAATCTATGGATTTATAAAAGCATCACAAATAAGGCAAAACGCTCGGAAGTGAGACAATAAAGATGTACAATTAAATAAAAATAAAAGTTATGGCCAAAAATATGCCTCAGAAGTCACACACACACATAAAACTGGAGAAATTTTACTATCTGAAATATCTAAGATGTGAGAGCATCTGTGAATGGTACCAATGTCAATTCCTGGTTTTGATATTGTGGTATTTAAGATATTGGGAGAAACTGAGTGAAGAGCTCATGGGACATTTCTGAATTTTTCTGTAATGTCCTGTGTATCCACTGTTATTTAAAGCAAAGCTAATTATAAAATGTCATTTGAAAGAATAATTTGTAAAAATTTCTTGAGAGTCTGTTTAGTGTAGGAAAATGGGCATATAATATGAGTATATAACAGTAATAGGCAAATCAAATATATACATTTGGTCACCATTTTGATTATATATATTATATAATATTAAATATGTTTTGTATAATATATTTATATATATTAAATATATAAATTTGCTCTAACTCAGTATATAGTTTAAGAAGACAACAAAGAAGCTCTTACATACCATCATCTTGGGAAAAACTTGAGCAAAGAACTTTTGAATAGTAGCAAAGGAGTGCTCTCTGACTCTTCTGGCAAAAATGACAGTATTTTAGGGGAAAATATGAAGACATCTCTAACCATTCAAAATACGGATATGCTTTAACTCAGGGTTCTCCAGCGCTGGTGCAATTGACACTCTGATCCAGATCGTTGTGGAGGGATCTGTCCTGTGCATTGTAGAGTGCTTTGCAATATTTCTAACCTCTTCTGAGCCCTCCATGTGTGACAACCACAGTTACAGCTAGAGTTTGACTTTCACTATCTTATATTTCTGTATCACTGATATACTAGCAGTTTAATTTTAAAGGATATGAAGGACCATCAAAAGGAGAGTAGTACACGCACACGATGACAGGTTATGCATATGTGTGTGCACGCTCTTTGTGTCCGACTCTTTGCGACCCTGTGGACTGTAACCCACCAGGTTCCTCCATCCACGGGATTCTCCAGGCAAGAATACTGGAGTGGATTCTATGCCCTCATCCAGGAGATCTGCCCAACCCAGGGACTGAACTCACATTTCCTGTGTCTCCTGTGGATCATGCATTACAGGAAGATTCTTTGCCCACTGAACCACCTGGGAAGCCCATGATACAGTCATATAAATAATAAATCATTATAGTAATTGGAGTTAAGTCTATGAGAAATTATTAAGAAGGAAAAAAGATAGGGGAAATGATTGCACTAAAACATGAGGAGCAATTTTGATGTGCAAAAGATCCTATTCATGCATTTGTAGAAAAGTGTATTGGCATGTATATGTAGATAGTATACAAAGAGCAGTTTTGCAATAAATAAAGAATTTATGTGATAAATGTCAGTGAGAATGAAATTAGTCTAAGTCAAGTGTTTCAAAACAACTGTATGTAACAAATTGGGTGAAAATCTAAAGAAAATTATATAGAAATATGAAATAGTAATGATTTAACAACATCAACATGGGTCACCAATACAAAATTAAATTGCCAAGACTTGGGAGAAAAAGAAAATAATGATTTTTTTTTTAATTTTTATTTTTACTTTATTTTACTCTACAATACTGTATTGGTTTTGCCATACATTGACATAAATCCACCATGGGTGTACATGAGTTCCCAAACATGAACCCCCCTCCCACCTCCCACCCCATATCATCTCTCTGGATCAGCCCCATGCACCAGCCCCAAGCATCCTGTATCCTGCATCGAACATAGACTGGCGATTCATTTTTTACGTGATAGTATACATGTTTCAATGTCATTGTCCCAAATCATCCCACCCTCTCCCTCTCCCTGAGTCCAAAAGTCCACTCTACACATCTGTGTCTCTTTTGCTGTCTCGCATACAGGGCCATCATTGCCATCTTTCTAAATTCCATATATATGTGTTAGTATACTGTATTGGTGTTTTTCTTTCTGGCTTACTTCACTCTGTATAATCAGCTCCAGTTTCATCCACCTCATTAGAACTGATTCAAATGTATTCTTTTTAATGGCTGAGTAATACTCCATTGTGTATATGTACCACAGCTTTCTTATCCATTCATCTGCTGATGGACATCTAGGTTGTTTTCATGTCCTGGCTATTATAAACAGTGCTCTGATGAATTTTAAAATGCAGTGAGAATGCATTACCTGAGTTATTTCCTCTTATATGAATATGTGTGGATTTCTATTTGTTTTAGAAAGACACAAGTGATCTTTAGTTAAATGGTAATGAAGCATGCTCTCCACTTGAAGGCCAGGTTTGATGCCACTTTCGGAAATAGATCTAATCACACACACACACACACACACACACACACACACACACACACACAATGGAAAGCAAAACAAAAGAAATCAAAGGAAAACAGCAATATAAAGACTTGGAGAAATTAAATAGGATGATTTATTAGCACTAAAGATATAGCTACTTCACTGCCATTTTTGTTAAAACAAGAATTTACAAGTGAAGAATTCTAACCTGAGAACTCAATTCTTTCAGAAAAATTTAAAAAATGGAAAAGCAATGGAGGGAGTGCATACGCTTGATTGATATATTGGCCACATGAAAACTACGTACACTCACAATTTCTCTCAAATACATCTATTCATACATGCACAGGCATGCACGTGTGCTAAGTCGCTTGAGTTGTGTCCAACTCTTTGTGACCCCATGGGACAGTAGCCTGCCAGGCTCCTCTGTTCAAGGGATAGCTCATGAAATCCTTAGAAAAGCTTTTTTCCTCTTTCTGAGAGGGACAAGTCTGTTCTTAATGTAAAACATTGGGCAGTGCACTCCATGGCTTCCTGACACTTTTGCTAAAACCTTTAGGAATTCCATATTACATCTGAAGTTAAGAGCTATCAATTAGCCCTTGATTTAAAAAGGTTTATAAAGGTGAGATATATTTAGATACTGCCAAACACCATAACCTACCTCAAAGGATTACAGAAATTATCAGATTTAATTTTTAGAGAAGCTTCTTCTGTGAGGTAGTACTACTATAACTCCTCCTCCATTTCAGGAATCAGGTTCAGAGGAATTTCACATTCTGCTAAAAATTACAAACCTGTTTTGGGATGGAATCTTGACTGGAATTTTATCAGGATGTTTCCAGTTCTCAAACTCCGGTTCATGGTTCCCAGTCAGAGAACTGGGTTTTGATCCTGGAGATATGTGGCAATGTCAAAGAAGATGCTGCTAAACACCCTCAATACCCAGGACAGGACTCAACACAGATAATTGTCCTGCAAAATTGTTAACATCTAGAAGGTGATAAACACACTTTAAACCAGCACTGCTCCAAGTTTCTAGCTTCCCAGGCAGCTCAATGGTTAAGAATCTGTCTATCAATGCAGGGGATGCAGATTCGATCCAAATCAGGAAGATCCCTTGGAGAAGGAAATGGTAACCCACTCTAGAATTCTTGCCTGGGAAATCTGGACAGAGGAGTCTGGAGGGCTACAGTCCATGAAGTCTCAAAGAGTCGAACACGACTGAGCGACTGAACACACATACACAGCTCCAAGTATATTGTGCATACAAGTCACTGAGGATTCTAATTCAACTATAAATTCCAGCTAAATAAGTGTTCAGTGAGCCCAAGGGCCCGGCATTTCTAGCAGCTACCAGGAGGTGTGATGCTGCAGGTCCTGGTCTGTGGGTCACACTTTGAGTAACAAGGCTATAACTGTGATTAAGTCATAGGTAAGCTTAGGTGTTCTGTACCAAGAGAAAATCCACTTTTGTATGTAATTTTGAAAGCAAAAGGTTTTACTCCCTGCAGAGGTTGTAATAAAATCTGTTTTTGATTCTTCATATAAGGATTCTTGTTGTTTATCCGGTCCCTAAGTCATGTCCAACTCTTTGCCTCCCCATGAGCTGCAGCATGCCAGGATTCCCTGTCCTTCACTATCTCCCAGAGTTTGCTCTTGAATTGTATCAAATCACATACATCAAGAAAATATTTTGTAATAATAGGCAGAATAAATTTCTCAAAAATATGTCTACATCTTAATCCTAAGAACTTTTAATATACATACATAAAGGCAAATTGTTGCAGAAGTTAATAGAAGTAGTCTTGTTCAGGTTTCAGAGGCTGTAATAGGCCTTTGACTGAACAGAGACCCTGAAGGGAGTTACATGCCAAACTGCTGACCAGCAGAAAGGTGTGTGTGCTCCATCATGTCTGACTTTGCCGCCCAATGGATGGTAGCCCACTGGGCTCCTCTGTCCATGGGATTTTCCAGGCAAGAATACTGGAGTGGATTGCCATTTCCTCCACCAGGGGATCTTCCCGACATGGGGATTGAACCTGCAACTCCTGCATTGGCAGGTTGATTCTTACCACTGAGCCACTTGAGAAGCCCCATGAATTACCCGGGTTTGTATAAAGTCATTACAATGGACTTCTGAATGTGGAGGAAAGAGGAAAAAAAAAAAAAAACTGGAGTCAGATTTGAGGATGCTCCACTGCTGGCTTTGAAGATGAGGAAGGACCATGAGACAAGGAATGAAGGTGCCCCTAGAAAGTAATCTAGGAAGGCAAGACCTTCTTCCCTGGGTGTCCACGTGGATCCCAGATTTCCTAGACATCTTGTATTCAGCTCAATAAATGAGTTCTGACTTCTAGTACTTCACCTGTAAATGCAGGTACAAGTTTATAATTAGAGACATAGCTCAACAGCAAGTGCAGGAGCACATAGAAAAATGCTTTTATAATTAAGACAGAAGCAAGGCAGAGATGCACAGCTGGAGAAAAAGGGGTGGGGCCCCCCCAGTGAGGAGGGGCACAGTAAAGTGGCGGTTAAGTGATTTATATGGGTCAGTTCTTTCTGGTCATTGTTTACCTTCAGCCAATTATTTGGCTCCTTTTTCCATACCTGACCTACCCTGGGACTCTCCCTTGGGTGTATCCACATCCCTCAGCCAAGATGGATCTCAAAGTGAAGGCTTCTCGGAGGAGTAAGACTCTTAATGGCCTGGTGTTATCCCCTGAGTTTTGACCCCCAAATAAACTTTCTGAGCATGTGCAGGGTCTCCCTTCTCCTAAAAGCGGGGGTGAGGAGAGGGGGAGGGGAGAGTGGAGATCCCTTAATCCTTTGCTTTGTCCTAGCCATGTCTATACATTAAGGTGTTTACAAGAGGTGAAGACTGGCTATTTCTCCTATTTACCTTGTTCCTGTTGTTACTTCCATTTCAGAGGTCAAACAAGAGGCTGATTGCAAATGCCTTAAACTGGAGCCCACCTATCTCTTGTCTCAGGAAATGCAAACAGGAGGCCAGTTGTAAATATTTAACCTAAAGCCCATCTATGCCCTGCCTCATTTGACTCTATATGGTCTAACCAGTACTGTCCAGGTGCTGTTGAAATAATATATTAGCAAAAGAGTGATGACATATACTAAAATATGGTTATTAATTTCAAGTTTCATTATATTGTCTCCTTTCACCTTATTTCTTTCCCTTTCCACCTATACTCCTGTCTTGGCTTATGCAGAAATGCTCCTCTGAAAGGACCATTATCTTCTTGACTTTCTGTAACAATATGTAGATCCTAAACCCGTTGTCTTATTCTTTAACTACATATGGATATTGTTGCTTGGTTATTAAAATCTTTTCTTGAGTGGTCATTATCTTACAATATTTCCAAAACTCCCTTAAAATCCCCTCTCTATCTTTAACCCTCTAGTGATATTTCTAAACTAGTTAATTATTCCTAACAAGCGTGCTTGAGAGAATAAATACATAAGTAACATACACATGTACATACTTCATAATTTTGAATGTGTTCTTTTGACTACACAAGCACTTTTACAGTTTCAGATTTTCTCACAGCATCCTTCTTCACAAATTATGCTGAATATTTTCATATTACCTTTGGAAGTAAGGAAAGGGGGGCTGGGGAATTGCATTTCTAAAAAATACATAACAAAACAGTAAAATTATCATACACCTTCTCAAGTTGTGTTAAATGACTTTCTAAATTCTTCAACTGGTACACTTTAAATGAGTACAGTTTGCTGCTTGTATATTTGCTTTAACAAATTTATTAGAATTTTAAAAATGTAATGTCCATGCCAAGGTAGAATCTGGAGCAAATATAGCTGAGTCACAGCTGACTGGGATGGGAGATATCTTTTCTAACAGGCAGAAATTAAGGTCTTGTATGTGTGTATTAAGATAGTAAAATTAAGGTAATTCACACTTAATAAATTTATTTCCCCTTGCAGATTAGAAGCTTAACCTCCACATATGAGTCGTTCAGTGACAAATTCTTCAAGTCAGAAGAGCAGTACAACCACACACAACATCGTGGATGAGCCTTTGAAATACAAGGTAGAGATTCATGGCCAACTACAGACTCATGAGAAGCCCTGCAGAGATCAGAACAACTTCACACTGTTCCATCTCATTTGAAAAGAGAGATACTACATTAAACGATTTTACTTTAGGCAAGTTTGTATGCAGCAATAACTAACTAATGAAATAAACTGGATGAAACTGAGAGCATTAATAATAAACTGATTCTATGTATTCAGGACCTTGTTCTGACGGTTGAAGATAACATTCATAATCACTCAGTTGTTCAAGTTTGTTTCATATAGCTCTATGAAAAAGGGACTCCAGTGAGGTCCCTTTGATGCCCCATGGAGAGGTTGGAAGGACATGGATATTTGCACAATCACATACCTGAAGAGAATCTGAGTTTTCTATGTGTCATCCTTTAATAATGAGGATAATACTTAATGGACATTATTGATACTGTTCATTCTCTGTCCCCATAGAGGTCTGACAGAATTATGAATAGATGGAGATAGGTTATTAAGAGAAATGGAAAGAATAATAATTACTGAAAGCACTAGAGATTTCTAATCAGGAATTAAAAATTATTAAAAATATATATATGGATGTGTGTTCTTCACAGTCAGTCCAACTCTCACATCCATACATGACTACTGCATTATAAGTGGAAAAAATATTTTTTTTTCTAAAATAAATTTAGAAGCATTACATAAGACTTTCAAAAACTTAATGAAAATACATACTTTAGGTTAGTAATAATTGTACTTTCTTGACATGATAAAACTGAGCTTACTCATAATATGTTTAAGGAACAATTCTTCATTGAAAATTCTTATAAATTACAAAGCATGGCTGTACCATAAAACTCATTTGAATTAGACCTTGTAAACAATTTCTAATACTGAAAAAAATGATAAACTTTGAAATGTTCTACATTTCTCTGTCCATTTTGTAAGTTCATTTTATAATTTGAAAGTTTATCTTTGTTTATACATGAAAATTTAAAAAAAGAAAATTATTCTAAATGATGTAAATTATTACCCTTCAATACCATATAAATTATTGAACAGCTATAATTAATGAAGGTAATAAATTTAAATAGATCATAATGTGTCAATAAATACTACTCTTTTGTATTATAAATGTATAATTGTTTAATTTTTTGTCACAAAAACCTATAATTGACTTTTGACATTTTATCTCATAACTGCAAACTAAAAACCCTTTCTATAATGAAAAAAAAATATATATATATATATCCCACCAGTCCTTCAACTTAAAGAATGTACCTTTCAAACAGATACTCATAGTCCATATTTTAATGAATCACCTGAAAAATATAGATTTTGCATAGTAATAAATGCATGATTTCATATTTTGGTTTGTCTTACATAAAGTGAAGTCTAAGGTCATATTATATCAGTCTATTTTTTCAAATTTGTCTTTCAGTGTAGATTTCACTTGGGAACATGTAATATATTATCAGTATTTGCCAGTAATGATGGAAGACCATCATTACAGTGGACACCAGCTTATATCAGGGCAAGATCCTAATGAGTAGCAAAATATCCTATGACCAGTGATAACAACCAGTAATTTAAAATTTGTATTATCAAGAAGAGTAACTAAGAAATGGATATGCACAGAATGATGTTGAGAAACATTAAAACTACATTCTCAGTTTTCCTCTTTTATAAACTTATTAATAGTTGTGAATGCCAAAAGTAGGGATCTTCCCCCGTAGGGGTTGAATAATTCATAACTCTTCTCTTAGTCAAGCAAAACAAAACAATGCTCACTCTAGCCTTACTATTTCATCTGAGGAGAAATTATTCTTAAGAGATCATGTAGTCCCTTGATATAAATGGGAATTTCCAATGTTTTATATCCAAAACTGGAAATATGGGAGAATAGGAAACTTAACAGGGAGAAATATAGGATATCAGACATCACAAAGCATAAAAGTGAGTTACATAAATTGTATAAAGTTGAAATCAAAATCAAATTTTCAAGAAAAATAGAGGAGGCATCTTCTATTTCCACAATCTGACCAAACAATGGCAACACTGGGCCCAATATTTGAGCTCTGCTACTACAAGTACTTCTTAAGATCTATGACAATAGGACCTTTTAAAATTACCTTTCCAAAGAGTTTTTTCAGACCCTTCTTTAAGTCTTTATTCCTCAGACTGTAGATGAAGGGGTTCAGCATGGGTGTGACCACAGTATACATCACCGAGGCTGTGGCACTTGAGTGTGAGCTGTGAGTACCAGCCAAGCTAAGGTAAACACCTAAGCCTGTACAATAAAATATCGAGACAACTAAAAGGTGTGATGCACAGCTGGAAAATGCTTTATACTTCCCCTGAGCAGATGAGATTCTATGTATGGAGGAAACTATCTTAGAGTAAGAGTAAACGATACATATAAGGGAACCACCAGCCAGGAACACAGCTTTAAAATACATCTCCAAATTATTGAGAAAGGTGTCAGAACAGGCAAGTTGGATCATCTGATTGAGTTCGCAGAAAAAATGGGGAATTTCTAAGACTGTACAGAAGGACAGTCTCAACATCATTAAGCTTTCTAACAAGGAATTCAGGACACTGATGATCCAGGACACCAGCACCATCAGTCCACAGATCCGGGGGTTCATGATGACTGTGTAGTGCAGGGGGTGGCAGATGGCCACAAAGCGGTCATAGGCCATCACAGTCAGGAGGAAGACGTCCAATCCTATAAAGAGTGCAAAAAACTGCATCTGGATAATGCAGCCTTCATAGGTTATAACTTTACTCTGTGCCCAAATGTTCTTTAGCATCTTTGGGATGGTGGTGGAGGTGAAACAGATGTCTACAAAGGACAGGTTGGAGAGGAAGAAGTACATGGGGGTGTGCAGGTGGGGATCTGAGCTGACGGCCAGGATGATGAGCAGGTTTCCAAACATAGTGATCAGGTACATGGAGAGAAAAAGCCCAAATATGAAGGGCTGCAGTTCAGGTGACTCTGAAAATCCCATAAGAAGAAATTCTGAACTTCCTGTTTGGTTCCTTACTGTCACACGGTGGGTATGATTACCAGGAAAGCTGTAAATACCATGACTGTTTTCATACAAACTGGCATTATTCCCATTTTTTAAATGGGACCATATATCTTTTGCCATGAAGAAGTTAATTTCAGTATTTTATTCACGGATTTGAATCTTTTTAGGGATTTCCCTGTGCCATCTCTAATTAGCAAGTTTTTTCCTCAAGACGTCATGTATTCAAGTTTTTAATGAGAAATTCTTTCACATACTTGAGGAATTTGTCTTGAATTGAGACAAATACCAGGCACTGTACATGCAATAAATGGACCGTTCTGAAAAACAAAAATTCCAAAATCCAGTTATGGAGAAGAGGAGCAAATAAAAAACAATATGAAGTGTGTCCGGTGGTTATTGATGCTACGAAGATAAAGCAGATGTAATAGAGAGAGTCAAGGAAAGATGCTATTTTTAAATACATGTTCAGGAAGAAACTTCGAACAAGGTGATATTTGAACGGATTTCAAGGAGGAGAGAGCCAGTGACGTGAGCATAACTGGGAAAGTATGTGCCTCTCAAGGGAAGAGCCAGGGCAAGGGCCTAGAAAGTGCTCGTGTAAGATGGTCCAGTCCAGAAAAGGAAACCATTCTAATGAGGGACATGAGCAGGTGGGTGAGAGAGGAGAGATGGCGTCAGAAGATGTAGAAAAATGAGATGGCCTTCCTGCTACTGCTGAAACTTCAAGACACAGAGTCCCCGTATCAACGTTATGTACTTTCAGCACTTATGAAATTCAATTTTAAAAGACTATATGAAACAAAACTGAGAGACATCCAAAACCAACCTCTATATATTTATACATATGTGTGTGTATATATACACATATATATTTTAGTTATAATTTAATATCAGTGTGGGATAAAAGAGGAGTGAGTTTTTCCTGTCCCTTTCCTGAGAATGAAGAAGACACAGATAACACTGAGCAGGCCTGAACATTCCTAGTTTTCACTTCAACTGTTCCTAATCTGTAGTCTTTAACTGAGTTTGCTTTTCGGCCCCAAAGTCTGCAGGAGCTTCATTTTGCACCTATTATCCTTTTTTGCTATTGTTGTTGTTCACTCGCTAAGTCATGTTATACTCATGCCAACACATGGACAGCAGCACCGCAGGCTTCCCTGTCTAACCCTAACTTTAACCCTGATTATCCTTTGACTCTATGCTAAATACATCCTTTACCTGGTGCTTACCTTTACAGCACTCTCCCCCTTTTAGTTCTTTTTACATATCAGAAAGAAGGTCACAGAGTCCGCTGAGTGCCAGACCCGATTACTAGATGACTGATGCCAGCCTATGACTGTTTCTGAAACAATACAAGAGGAAGAAGACAAGATCCTTGCACATTTGTTCCTCATCACCAACCCCTGACTGTGAGACTTCATCTTACATAAGCCTCAGTGATCTCAGTGAGGGAGCAGTGAGCGGTGGCATGAAGCAAGATCCAGATTCCCTGCACCAGGAATTGAACCTGGGTAGCCTGGATGAGAACCAGGAATCCTAGCTACTGTCCACTAAAAAATATAATCACAGCCTGAAAGTAGAGAGTTATTTCATTTGGTGGGAATGTTAAGGACTCAGAGCCAGGAAGACAGAATCTCAGTAGCTCTGAGAAAACTGCTCCAAGGAGACAGGAGGGGATGTCAAGGCTATATACAAGTTTGCAAAAAAGGGAGCAGGCAGTCTGAACATCAAAGATCAGGTATCAAGTCAAGGAATTTACCATTCTATGTATGGGAAGCTGCAAGCCTCTGGGCTCACTGAATCCATTCCTTTCATATGCATCTCAGCTATCTGGGGCCAACCCTGTTTCTGTGTTCCCCTTGCTTCTTGCATTCCCCCAGCTCCTCAGCAATCAACTTGCAGGTGGCAACATCTGCTGGATCATAGCTTGGGGAGCTCACATTCACATTTGGAGGCCAGAAATCACTGATGGCTGTGACATGTCTTGTTTATTGATGTGGCAGGAGACATTTTCATTTCTCACCAACAAACCAGCAAGGGCTATAGGTTAGAAGCTGCTTTCCTCTGGATTTTTGCTCCCACTGAAAAGTGTGTTTATCACAGAGGCAGAAACCACAAATGCAGGTACAAAGTTTATTATTAGAGACACAGAACAAGTGGGAAAGCACATAGAGTAATGGTTTGTTTAGTGGAGGTAGAAGCAAGGCAGAGATGCACACCCAGAGAGAAAGAGTGTGGGCATTCCTCCCTGGTGAGAGGGTTAGTCACCTATATAGGCCAGTTCTTCTGGGTCTTCATTTTCCTTCAGACCAATTGCCTGCTTTCTTTTTCCACACCTAACCTACCCTGGGTCCCTCCCCTGGGGTGCAGGCTCACACACCCTGCAGCCAAGGTAGATTTCTAAGTTAAGGCTTCTGGGAGGAGCAAGACTCATTATGGTCTGGCATTATCCCTTGAGTTTTGACCCACAAGGAGCCCTTCTGAGCATGTGTAGTGTCTCCCTTCTCCCCAAAAGAGGGAGGAACAGAAATCCCTTAATCCTTTACTCAGAGTTTTGCCTTTCTTTGTCCTTGCCATGATTATTTCCCTGGGATGTTTACAAGAGATAAAGACTGCTCATTTACGCTGTTTCTGTTGTTACTTCCATTTTGGAGGGCAAACAGGAGGCTGATTGTAAATTCCTCAATTGGAGGTCACCTATCTCTTGTCTCAGGACATGTAAACAGGAGGCTGGTTGTAAACATCTAACCTGGGGCCATTCTATTTCCTATATCACCTAGACTCCTCATGGAGAGAGGCACAGTTCTTGAGGCATTAGCCTGCTGTGTTCCCCCCTCTGCCAGCTGAGAATTAAAGCCACCTTTCTATTTCCTCAAATTCTGTCTCCGTATATTTTATTCAGCTTTGGTGGGCAAGAAAGCCAAGATTTTGGCCTGCAAAAGCCACTAATTCACTTGTAGACTACCAAAGTCTTGGGAATAAAATTAAATGAGAGAAAATCTTTAAAATATTGAGAGGAAGTAGTATCTAAATAAATTATCATTCCCTCTTACACAAAGACCTGTGTGTGTGTGTGCACGCGTGCTTAGTCTCTCAGCCACTTAGTCTCTCTCAAAGCCGACTCTTTGAGACCCCACGGACTGTAACTCACCATGTTCCTCTGTTCATGGAATTCTCCAGGCAAGAATACTGGAGTGGGTTGCCGTTCCTCTCTCCAGAGGATCTTCTCCACCCAGGAAACAAACCCAGGTCTCCTGCATTGCAGGCAGATTTTTTGCTGGCTGAGCCACCTGGGAAGCTCCATTACACAGAGACAAAAGGATTCAAATACACATATGGAAGACAAAGGTGATTTTCATCTAATGTAAAGATGATTGCCTTAACAAATAGTTATTTTGGTGCAACTTTTAGAAATAGATCTAATCACCAAAGAAGGAAAGGAACAGAGAGGAACAGTAGATATGAAAAGTAGTTGGATATATGCAAAGAGTGATTTAATAACACCAAGTATGCAAAAGAGGGGTTTCCTAGATGTCTCAGTGGTAAAGAATTTGCTTGCCAATGTAGGAGACTCAAGAGACATGGGTTCAATTTTGCACCTACTTATATACATACATATTGATGCTTTTGAACTGTGGTGTTGGAGAATAATCTTGAGAGTCCCTTGACCTGCAAAGAGAACAAGCCAGTCCATCCTAAAGAAGATCAGTCCTGAATATTCTTTGGAAGAACTGATGCCGAAGCTGAAGCTCCAATACTTTGGCCACCTGATGCAAAGAACTGACTCATTGGAAAAGACCCTGATGGAGGGAAAGATTGAAGGCAGGAGGAGAAGGGGATGACAGAGGATGAGATGGTTGAATGGCATCACCAACTCGATGGACATGAGTTTGAGTAAGCTCCGGGAGTTGGTGATAGACAGGGAAGCCTGAGGCCTGCAGTCTACAGGGTCACAAAGAGTCAGACAGAACTGAGCGACTAAACTGAATTGATACACACACACACACACACACACACACACACACACACACACAACTAAATGGTAAAGAAAAAAATCGATTAAAAATTCCAATCCTTTGAGGATACAAACAAAAAAAGAAATAGAAAAAAAATTTGAATTTGCTATAAAAGCAAAGGACTTAAGCAAGTAGAAAAACAGTCAAATAGAGAACGTAACTAGCAAAGTATTCTACAAATATATTCAGTCTTACAGGTAGAGAAATGATTGCAAACTAATCCATTAACATTCCCATTTTCTCACAATACTTTTTTATTTGAATATTAACTCGAGATATTGTGAAATGCTTGTGTCACAAAAGCTATTTTAAGGTAATGTTTGCCTGCATTCCTTGGATAGGATCTTAAAAAAAAAAAAACAACAACAACACTGTACTTACATCACTGTACATGCCTACACAACACCCTGATCTTCTCTTTCAATTAATTGCAAACATCCTTGGACTTAAGTTCTACTTTTACTGGGATAGTTTACACCTCCCATTTCCTCTTCTAACTGAATTTCCATGTTCACTATTGGTGCTTACCAGGTGTCTCAGATAGTAAAGAATTTGCCTCCCAATTTAGGAGACACAGGAGACAAGAGTTATGTCCCTGGGTCAGGAAGATCCCCTGAAGAAGAAAATGGCAACCCACTTCATTCAATATTCTTGCCTAGAGAATTCCATGGACTGAGGAGTCTGGCGGGCTACAGCCCAAAGAGTTGCAATGACCCTTGCATTGTAGAGTTTAATGTTCCCTTTTACTTCTGGCTGCATAAATTAATATATTAAGTTGTTAAGCACAAAAACAACCCCAGTGACCTTAGCTCTGGATTAGACTGTACTGCCTCTCAGGTAAACTCAGGTAAAGGTTCTTGCCTTGTATTCCCTTTCACTTTCTCTTGCAGTATTTACTGGACTATTGAACTCACCTGGGTGGAGTCTCTGAGATGAAGGTCTCAATATAGATGTCAAAATCCTCTTATGGTTGATGATGGAGAAAGAAGGTGTGTTTCTAGATGTTACCGTGGGAGGTTTGCCAGCAGAAGTTATGACTCCAAAAGCAACAACAAGGTCCTGGCTAGCCCAAGGTTGCTCAGGCTGAAGGATGCAGCAGAGGATATATTTACTGCTCCCTGTATCTGCTCATTAGCACATTCCCCTTGTTATCACCACCTCTAAATGATTCATTACCCATAGGAGTAGACAGGAAGATTTTCCTGTTTATTCTCTTTGTCTACAAGACAATGTAACAAGCCAGACAAATCAGTGTTTATCACTCCTTCAGGATCTCATCTGTCCTCCAAAGGAATAAACCTTACAATCCCAGCACCAAATCCCATCCCTCAGTTCACGTTTTCTCCAGAGTCTAGGCTTGAGGCTTCTTTTGATTAGTCCATAATCAATTGCATGAGTGCTTGCTCAGTCATGTCTGACTATTTCCACCCCATAGGCTATAGGCTCTTCTGTCCATGGGATTCTCCAGGCAAGAATACTAGAATGGGTAGCCTTTCCCTTCTCCAGGGGATCTTCCCAACCCGGGGATCAAACTCAGGTCTCCCACATTGCAGGTGGATTCTTTACCAGATGAGCCACAAGGGAAGCCCAAGAATACTGGAGTGGGTAGCATATCCCTTCTCCAGGGTATCTACCCAACTCAGGAATTGAACCGGGGTCTCCTCCATTGCAGGCAGATTCTTGACCAACTGAGCTATCAGGGAAGCTCGCACATTCGTTAGTAGTGCTGTTTATTATCCTATGACACATTCAGAAATAATGATATCTAGGCTTGGGGAGATTACATTTTTCACAATTACATTCAAAACAAAGAAAGACTATTTTGCACTTCCTTGATATGTACGAATAGAATCAGGCAGATTGTACTTGGTTTGTATATGGTTATTTCACTTGTACAAACTGTACATTTTATTTTATTTTTCCAGCTCTATTGACAGCTAGTTCAACTATCATATTGTGCAAGTTTAAGGTATACAGTATAATGATCTGTTGTATTGATATATTCCCAAACAATTACTCAATAAAGTTAATTAATACCTTCATTGCCTCAGGAAATTATTTTTTCTTGGGTGAGAACAGTTAAAATTTACTCTCTTAGCACAGTTCAAGGATATACTTGAATGGCAGTTAACTACTGCCACCAGGCTGACTCATAGATCTTCAAAATTTATTCATCTTATAACTGGAACTTTGGACTCTTTGACCAACATCTCCCAAACTTCCCCACTCCCCAGGTTCTGGAAACCAGCATTGTATTCTTTATTTCTATAATGCTGGACTTGTTGAATTCCACATATATGTAAAACAACACAGCATTTGTTTTTCACTGACTAAATTATTTCACACAGCATAATGTCCTCAAACTTCAACCATATTATCACTAGAGGCAGGATTTCATTCTTTATTACTGCCAAAGACATTATAATATACATACAGTAAACATTTTTTAAAAAATCCACTCACAGACCAATGGACACTTTGGTTGTATTCTTATCTTGCATATAGTGAGCAATGTTGCAATGAATATGGTTGTACATATATCTTCAAGAGAATGAATTTAATTCTTTGGATATATGCCCAGGCATGGAAGTGCTAGATACCATCCCAGTTTTAGGGCTTTCCTGGTGACTCATATGGAAAAGGACATGCCTACAGTGCAGGAGAGGTGAGTTCGATCCCTGGGTTGGGAAGATGCCCTGGAGAAGTGAATGGCAACCTACTCCAGTATTCTTACCTGGAGAATTCCATGGACAGAGGAGCCTGGCAGACTATAGTCCTTGGTGTCACAAAGAGTCAGACAGGACTAGACGACTAACACTTTCAATTTTTTTTCATTTTTAAGTGACTTTTCTACTTTTTTTTTTGCATAGTGGCTGTACCATAAATTACATTAGCACCAATAGTGTGCAAGAGTTCACTTTTCTGCACATCCACATGAACATTCTCATTTTTTTCAATTCAGTTCAGTCTCTCAATCATGTTCGACTCTTTGCGACCCCATGGACTACAGCACACCAGGCATCCCTGTGCATCACAAACTCCCAGGGCTTGCTCAAACTCATGCCCATTGAGTCGGCGATACCATCCAACTATCTTTTTTATTATTCTTTTTTATATAAATTTATTTATTTTAATTGGAGGTTAATTACTTTACAATATTGTATTGGATGAATCCGCCACAGGTATACGCGTGTTCCCATCCTGAACGCCCCTCCCTCCTCCCTCCCTGTAGTATTTCAATATTTCATTTTATTGTGGTGATATTAGCTTATAGTATTATAACTGTTTAATGTTGCAACATTAGATTTTGAATTCTCTATACACAGTGGTATGCTCAGCACCAACAATTTTTTTGTTTTCATCTGTTAATATTATTCACCTTCTTTATTCATTTTGTCCTCTATCTATCATACTTTCCCTCAAGTAACCACTACTCTATTCCTTTTATCGATATGTAAATTTTTGTTTTGTTTGTGAATTGTTTTGTTTGTGATATTTTTATATTCCACTTGTATGTGAAATTATATAGTATTTGTTTTTGCTGTCATTTCTTTCACTTAGCATAATACTCTCAAGATCTTTCCATGTTGTTGCAAATGCTAAAGTTTCACTCTTTTTTACCTAAGTAGTATTGCACTGCATGTCTGGGTTTATATATGCACACATAAGTATCCTTTATCCTTCATCCATTATATAATATCCTTTACCCGCGTTGCCTTTATCCATTCTTCTGTTGATGAGTAGTGAGGCTATGTCTTTCTCTTGACTATCATAAATATGCAGCCATGATCACAGTGATGCATATTAATTAGTTTTTCATTTACTTGGAGAAGGGTCTTCCCTGGTGGCTCAGTGGTAAATAGTCTGCCTGCCAATGCAGGAGACACAGGAGATGGGGGTTCGATCCCTGGATCAGGAATCTCCCCTAGAGAAGGAAATGGCAGTTATTCTTGCCTGGAAAGTTATTCTTGCCTGGAAAATCCCATGGACAGGGGAACCTGGTGGGCTACAGTCTGTGAGGTTGCAAAGAGTTGGACACAACTGAGCACACCTGCACCTTTTACTTGGATAAATACCCAGGAATGAAATTCCTGGATCATATGTTAGTTCTAAAATTTTTGAGGAACCTCCATACTGTTCTCCATAGTGGTTACACCAATTTACATTCCCACCAACAGCGTAAAAGGGTTCTGTTTTCTCCATGTTTTCACCAGCATTGTTGGTTCTTATGTATTGATAATAGACAATCTGACAGATGTAAGGTAGAATCTCATTGTGGTTTTTATTTTTTAGTTTCTCTGTTCATTTTTTGATTGTTGTTGTTCTTTTTACACAGGACTTCTTTCTCATCAATCCCAATGATTTTTTTAAATTTTATTTTTATTTGTAAGATAATTACTTTACAATATTGTGATGGCTTTTGTCATACAACAACATGAAATGACCATAGGTATACATATGTGCCCTCCCTCTTATACCCTCCCTCCCACCTTCCTCCCCGTCTTACCATTCTAGGTTGTCACAGAGCACCAGCTTTGAGTTCCCTGAGTCATCCAGCAAACTCCCACTGGCTACCTATTTTACATATGGTAATGTATATATTTCAATGCTCTCCTCTTCTGATTTGCATTTCCCTAAAAATTAATAATGTTGATCTGCCATGAGTCTTCTTTTGAAAAAATATTGTTCAGTTGTTCTGCTCACGTTTCACTGCTCTTTTTTTTTCTTTTTTGTTTATATGATATTGAGTTGTATGAACTGATTATGTATTTTGGATATTAACTCCTTGTCAGTTGTTTTTGTAACTACATACTCCTATTCTGTAGCTTATCTTTTTGCTTGGTAGATGGTTTCATTTTCTATGTAACTGTTTTTGAATTTAAGTAGGACCCATTTGTTTATTTTTTACATCTATTTCTTTAGGCTTCTCTCATAGCTCAGTTGGTAAAGAATCCACAGGAGTCCCCAGTTCAATTCTTGGGTCGGGAAGATCTGCTGGAGAAGGGATAGGCTACCCACTCCAGTATTCTTGGGCTTCCCTTGTGGCTCAGCTGGTAAAGAATCCACTTGCAATGTGGGAGACTTGAGTTCAAACCCTGGGTTGGGAAGATCCCCTGTAGAAGGGAAAGGCTATCCACTCCAGTATCCTGGCTTAGAGCATTCCATGGACTATATAGTCCATGGGGTGGCAAAGAGTCGGACACGACTGAGCAACTTTCATCATCATCATATTTTACAGCAGAGTTCTAAAAAATATTACCATGTTTATGTCAAAGAGTATTCTGCCTACATTCTCTTCTAAGAGTTTTATGGTTTCAGGACTTACAATGGGGTTTTTAAACCTCATTTTTATACATAATGTGAGGAACCTATAAGGTGCTAAGATCTAAACATAACTTTTATAATTAAGAAGCATTTTCAGATGAGGGACGGATAGCCATTAGCTAGTAATAGTTGAAATCTCTAGTTGTTTTGGTAGAATTGTCATGAATCCAAGCCATGTACAACCCAAGAATTTAGATTAAAAACCAAACAAAGTTAACATTTCTTGAAGACAGGAATTAGTTTTTACTAGAGATATCATGGACTGTGATCCCCAAAGGCAATGTTTTGATTAGGGACCTAATCAAAAGGGTATCCTCAATCTTAGACCCTGGAGAAAACTTGAACTCAGGTGCTGAGATCTTAAGGCTTATAACTTTGAAAGGCAGTAGAGATCATATAAAATGACTAATAAACACTGAATCTATCCGGCTCACAACATTGTGTCCTAGATAGGGAGAATGAGAAGAATATTTTTCTGTCCAGACCAGTGACTCTCAGGGAAATCAATTATTATAGGTGGTGGTGGTAACAAGAGGAACATAAATGTTTCTTCTGCTGTGCCCCTCAACATGTACAACCTTGGGCTGAACAGTATGTGGTTATTCATAACTCAATGCAGGACAAATGTTTGACAACACTCTGCTGTCTTTTCTGTGAGTAGAGCTTCTATCTCTATCATCAACCATCCAAGGCAAATTTGGACATCATTGCTGAGGCCTCGCGCTCAGAAACTTCACCTAGATGAGTCCAAGAACCCAGTAAATACTGCAGGTGAAAGTTAAAGGGAGTGGCAGTCACAAACATTTACCTGAGTTCACATGACAGCCAATCCAGACTAGCCTGGAGCTAAGATTAGTTTGTTCACTTGAGTATTCATTAAATGATGATGACAAAGATATAAGTGAATATTGAACTCAGTAATGTAAAGGACAAAGTCGACCATTAAATGATGAAAATGGAAGTTTGATTTAAAAAGAGAATAGGACCAGCCTAGGTTCGATACAGGGTACAGGATGCTTGGGGCTGGTGCACTGGGATGACCCAGAGAGGTGATATGGGGAGAGAGGTGGGAGGGAGGTTCAGGATTGGGGACTCATGTACACCCGTGGTAGATTCATGTCAATGTGTGGCAAAACCAATACAGTATTGTAAAGTAAAATTTAAAAAAATAAATAAAAAATTTTTAAAAAAAGAGAATAGGAGGTAAAATTGCTTCCATTAAAAATAGAAGCTAATTCCATGGACCTATGTGATTAACTGAAATAAAGAAGTAGGGTATTTTAAATGGAGGGATGTATAGTGATATAAGGACACTTTTGAAAATACAGAGCATATGTGACTGTGATGACAAATATCCAGACCAAGGAATGCTGATAATGTTTCATGAGAGCAGTTCATGAGACAAATAGTTCACAGCATCTTTCCTCTTTTAGTATTCAAATAAAAATATATTTATTCTATGAAAAGGAGTGTGCTAATGAGCTTACTTTTCAATTATTCCATTTCCTGTAGGACTGACTATATTTGTAGATCAATTAGACAGCTACTTTCTCTATGGAAAACTGCCTGTTCAAATCCTTTTCTTTTGTATTTCTAGTTTGCTTCTTTCAAGCAAAGAATTAGATTTTACTATATCATATGCTATTTGGAATCAGTTTTCAAGTATTCATTCCAACCCCAAAGAAAGGCAATGTCAAAGAATGTTCAAAATACCACACAATTACACTCATTTCACCTGCTAGCAAAGTATTGCTCAAAGTTCTCCCAGCCAGGCTTCAATAGGACGTGAACTGTGAACTTTGGCATGTGCAAGCTGGATTTAGAAAAGGCAGAGGAACCAGAGATCAAATTGCCAACATCTGCTGGATCATGGAAAAAGCAAGAGAATACCAGAAAAACATCTCCTTCTGCTTTATTGATTATGCCAAAGCCTTTGACTGTGTAGATCACAACAAACTGAAAAATTCTTGAAGAGACGGGAATACCAGCCCACCTTACCTGCCTCCTGAGAAATCTATATGCAGTTCAAGAAGCAACAGTTAGAACCAGACATGGAAAAACAGACTGGTTCCAAATTGGGAAAGGAGTACATCAAGGCTGTATATGTCACCCTGTTTATTTAACTTATACACAGAGTTCGGTTCAGTTCAGTTGCTCAGTCATGTACGACTCTTTGCGACCCCATGAACCACAGGATGCCAGGGATTCCCATCCATCACCAACTCCTGGAGTCCACTGGAACGCATGTACATTGAGTCAGTGATGCAATCCAACCATCTCATCCTCTGCAGTCCCCTTCTCTTCCTGCCCTCAATCTTTCCCAGCATCAGGGTCTTTTCAAATGAGTCAGCTCTTCACATCAGGTGGCCAAAGTATTGGAGTTTCAGCTTCAACATCAGTCCTTGCAATGAACACCCAGGACTGATCTCCTTTAGGATGGACTGGTTGGATCTCCTTACAATCCGAGGGACTCTCAGGAGTCTTCTCCAGCACCACAGTTCAAAAGCCTCAATTCTTCAGTGCTCGGCTTTCTTTATAGTCCAATTCTCACATCCATACACAACCACTGGAAAAACCATAGCCTTGACTAGATGGACATTTGTTGACAAAGTATGTCTCTGCTTTTTAATAAGCTGTCTAGGTTGGACATATCTTTCCTTCCAAAGAGTAAGCATCTTTTAATTTCATGGCCGCAATCACCATCTGCAGTGATTTTGGAGCCCCCAAAAATAAAGTCTGGCACTGTTTCCACTGTTCCACCATCTATTTCCCGTGAAGTGATGGGACCAGATGCCATGATCTTCGTTTTCTGAATGTTGAGCTTTAAACCAACGTTTTCACTCTCCTCTTTCACTTTCATCAAGAGGCTCTTTAGTTCTTCTTCACTTTCTGTCATAACGGTGGTGTCATCTGCATATCTGAGGTTACTGATGTTTTTCCTGGAAATCTTGATTTCAGCCTCGGCTTCCCTCAGCCCAGCGTTTCTCATGATGTACTCTGCATAGAAGTTAAATAAGCAGGGTAACAATATGCAACCTTGACGTACTCCTTTTCCTATTTGGAACGGGTCTGTTGTTCCATGTCCAGTTCTAACTGTTGCTTCCTGACCTGCATACAGGTTTCTCAAGAGGCAGGTCAGGTGGTCTGGTATTCCCATCTCCTTCAGAATTTTCCACAGTTTATTATGATCCACATAGTCAAAGGCTTCAGAATCATCAATAAAGCAGAAATGGATGTTTTTCTGGAACTTTCTTCCTTTTTTGATGATCCAGTGGATGTGGGAAATTTGATTTCTAGTTCCTCTGCCTTTTCTAAACCCAGCTTGAACATCTGGAAGTTCACAGTTCTCATATTGCTGAAGCCTGGCTTGGAGAATTTTGATCATTACTTTACTAGCATGTGAGATGAGTGCAATTGTGCAGTAGTTTGAGCATTCTTTGGCATTACCTTTCTTTGTGATTGGAATGAAAACTGACATTTTCCAGTCCTTTGGCCACTGCTGAGTTTTTCACATTTGCTGGCATATTGAGTGCAACACTTTCACAGCATTATCTTTCAGGATTTGAAATAGTTCAACTGGAATTCCATCACCTCCACTGGCTTTGTTCGTAGTGATGCTTCCTAAGGCCCTTTGACTTCACACTCCAGGATGTCTGGCTCTAGATGAGAGATCACACCATCATGGTTATCTGGGTCATTAAGATCTTTTTAAAATAGTTCTTCTGTGTATTCTTGCCACCTATTCTTAATATCTTCTGCTTCTGTTAGGTCTCTACCATTTCTGTCCTTTATTGTGCCCATCTTTGCATGAAACGTTCCCTTGATATCTCTAATTTTCTTGAAACTATCTCTAGTCTTTCCCATTCTATTGTTTTCCTCTATTTCTTTGCACTGATCACTGAGGAAGGCTTTCTTCTCTCTGCTTGCTATTCTTTGGAACTCTGCATTCAAATGGGTATATCTTTCCTTTTCTCTTTTGCTTTTCACTTCTCTTCTTTTCACAGCTGTTTGTAAGGCCTCCCCAGACCGCCATTTTGCTTTTTTGCATTTCTTTTCCATGGGGATGGCCTTGATCCCTGTCTCCTGTTCAATGTCACGAACCTCCACCCATAGTTTATCAGGCACTCTGTCTATCAGATCTAGTCCCTTAAATCTATTTCTCACTTCTACTGTAAGGGATCTGATTTATGTCATACCTGAATGCTCTAGTGGTTTTCTCCACTTTCTCAATTTAAGTCTGAATTTGGCAATAAGGAGTTCATGATCCAAGCCACAGTCAGCTCCTGCTCTTGTTTTTGCTTACTGTATAGAGCTTCTCTCATCTGCAAAGAATATTATCAATCTGATTTTGGTGTCGACCATCTGGTGATGTCCATGTGTAGAGCCTTCTCTTGTGTTGTTGGAAGAGGGTGTTTCCAACACCCTATGACCACTGTGTTCTATTGGCAGAACTCCATTAGCCTTTGCACTGCTTCATTCCATACTCCAAGGCCAAATTTGCCTGTTACTCCAGGTGTTTCTTGACTTCCTACTTTTGCATTCCAGTCACCTATAATGAAAAGGACATCTTTTTGGGGTGTTAGCTCTAGAAGCTCTTGTAGGTCTTCATAGAACTGTTCAACTTCAACTTCTTCAGTGTTACTTACTGGTAGGAGCATAGACATGGATTACCATGATATTGAATGTTTTCCCTTGGATATGAACAGAGATCATTCTGTCGTTTTTCAGATTGCATCCAAGTACTGCATTTCAGACTCTTTCGTTGACCATGATGGCTACTCCATTTTTTTCTAAGGGATTCCTGCCCACATTTTATGTATATGCAGAGTACATCATGTAATGATGTATATGCAGAGTACATCATGTAAAAAGCCAGGCTGGATGAAGCACAAGCTGGAATCAAGATTGCAGGAGAAACATCAATAACCTCAGATACACAGATGACACTACCCTAATGGCAGAAAGTGAAGAATAATTTAGAGCCTCTTGATGAAAGTGAAATAGGAGAATGAAAAAGTTGGCTTAAAGCTCAACTTTCAGAAAACTAAGATCGTGGCATCTGGTCCCATCACTTCATGGCAAATAGATGGGGAAACAGTGGAAACAGTGGCAGACTATTTTTCTGGGCTCCAGAATCACTGCAGATGGTGATTGCAGCCATGAAATTAAAAGACATTCTCTCCTTGGAAGAAAAACTATGACCAACCTAGTTCAGTTCAGTTCAGTTCAAAAAGCAGAGACATTACTTTGCCAACAAAGGTCCATCTAGTCAAGGGAATGGTTTTTCCATTAGTCATGTATGGATGTGAGAGTTGGACTGTAAAGAAAGCTGAGCACTGAAGAATTGATGCTTTTGAACTGTGGTGTTGGAGAAGACTCTTGAGAGTCCCTTGGACTACAAGGAGATCCAACCAATCCATCCTAAAGGAAATCAGTCCTGAATATTCATTGGAAGGACTGATGCTGAAGCTGAAACACCAATAATTTGGCTATCTGATGTGAAGAACCAAATCACTGGAAAAGACCCTGATGCAGGGAAAGATTGAAGGCAGGAAGAGAAGGGGAAGACAGAGGATGAGACAGTTGAATGGCATCACTGACTCAATGGACATAATTTGAGCAAGCGCTTTCTCCTTTTCCTTTAGCTTCTCTTCTTTTCTCAGCTACATGAAAGGCCTCCTCAGACAACCATACCCTCTAGGTCTAGCCATATTGTTGCAAATAGTGAGATTTCACTGTTTTATACCTAAGTAGTATTCTATTGTATAAAACACATTGTCTTTATCCAGTCTTCTGCTAATGAACACTTAGGTTGAAACCATATGTTGATTATCTTAACTATGTGGCAGTGGATTTAGTAATACAGATTATTTAGTGTTTTTGCATCTTTTGGATAAATACTCAGAAGTAGAATTGTTTAATCACAGCATAGTTCTATTTCTAGTTTTTTAGGAACTTCTGTACTACTTTCTATATTGTCTGTACCAATTTACACTCCTACCAACAGTGTACAGAGTTTCCTTTTCTTGAGATCCTTTTCAAAATTCATTAATTGTAGAGTCTTTGATAATAGCTATCCCCACAAGTTCAAGGTGAAATCTCATTCTTTTTCAGTTTGCATTTCTCTAGGAAATAGTGATACTGATCTACCTTCCATGTGTCGGTTATCCATCTGTATGTTTTCTTTAGGAAAAAAAAATGTCTATTCAGGTCATTTGCCCATTTTTTATTGAGTTGTTTGTTTTTTATATTGAGTTGTATGAGCACTTTATGTATTGGGGATTTTGATTCCTGCCAGTGATATAATTTGCAAATATTTTATCCCATTCCATAGATGTCTTTTCATTTTTTAGATGGTTTCCTTTGCTGTGAAAAAAACTTTTAAATTTAATTAAGTTCCATTTGTTTATTTTTGCTTTTATTTCCTTAACCGAAAGACAGAGGTCCGAAACAATATTGCTATGATTTATGTCAAAACATATTATGCCCGTGTTCTCACTACTCAGAATTTTATGATTCAGGTCTTACATTTAGGTCCATAATCCATCTTGAATTTTTTTTTTTCATATGCAGGGTGAGAAAATGTTCTAATTTCATTGTTTCACACGTGGCCATTTAGTTTTCACCAGCTTCCCAAGTGGCTCAGTGGTAAATAATCTTTCCCACCAGTATAGGAGACACAGTTCCTATCCCTGAGTCAGGAAGATACCCTGGAGAAGGAAATGACAATCCACACCAGTATTCTTGCCTGGGAAATCCCACCAGCAGGGAAGCCTAGAGGACTTATCCATGAGGCTGCAAAGAGCTGGGCATGATTGAGCATGCACAAATGCCCATTCTGTTTTGGCAGTGCAACTTGTTGAAGAGACTGATCTTTTCTCCATGGTACATTCTTGCTTCCTCTTTTGCCATAGTTTAATTGGTCACAATTGTTTGGATTTATTGCTTGGATGATCTATTGATTCATGCATCAGTTTTTGTGCCAGTACCCTGCAGTTCTGATTATCATATCTTGGTATTGATAGTATAGTCTGAAGTCTGGGATCCTTATGACTCCAGCTTTGTTGTTGTTGCTGTTGTTTCCCCATGATTGCTTTGACAATTCTAGGTCTCTTGTAGTTTCGTGTGAATTTTAGGATTTTGTTCTACTTGAGTGAAAAATATCATGAGTGTTTTGATTCAGTTCAGTTTAGTTCAGTTCAGTCACTCAGTCGTGTCCGAATCTTTGCAACTCCATGAATCACAGCAGGCCAGGCTTCCCTGTCCATCACCAACTCCCGGAGTTCACTCAGAATCACGTCCATTGAGTCCGTGATGCCATCCAGTCATCTCATCCTCAGTTGTCCCCTTCTCCTCCTGCCCCCAATCCCTCCCAGCATCAGAGTCTTTTCCAATGAGTCAACTCTTCACATGAGGTGGCCAAAGTACTGGAGTTTCAGCTTCAGCATCATTCCTTCCAAAGAAATCCCAGGGCTGATCTCAGAGTGCATCAGATCTGTAGACTGCTTTTGGTTGTATGTCATTTTAAGAGTATTACTTCTTCCACTCCAAGAACACAGGAATGTCTTTTCATTTCTTTGTATCATCTTTGATTTACTTCATTAATATTTTATACATTTTGGAATACAGATCTTTCACCTCATTGGTTAAGGTTATTTCTAGGCATTTTTTAAATTTGATTTTAACTATCTATTTTTTTACCTTTCTCCTCTTATAGTTGATTATTAGTGTATAGGGAGCTATAGATTTCTGTATATTAAATTTTTATCTTGCAACTTTTCTGATTTCATTTAATAGTTCTAATACACTTTTGGTGGGACTTTGGGTTTTTCTATTTAAATTATCTCATCTTCTACGTCATGGGTTAATGAAAGACTCCTTTTGTCTCTCCCCTTCAATCAACAGCCAAGATAATGTCCACAACACAACAACGGTGCCTCTGTACAACATACCAGGTTATCAGAGAATTCCACAAACCTGTACTTCTAAGGTGGGGACATATAGGATGTGCCAAGAGGGTGATAGAGCCTGTGACTCAGTATTTCTCAGGCCCTTTAGAAAAGCCTTCATCCCAGTGGTCCAGGCAGCATACCGGTAACAGTGGCAGCAAGCAAGGTACCAACAGTCCCAGAGGTACAGGAAACTATAATTAGGATGAAAGAGAACATCTTTGACAGAGGTTGGAAAGTGAATACCTTCAAATGATAATGAAGGGCTGTTCAGGTAGGAAGATTGAAAAACCAAAAGAAAAAAGAAAAAGGTATGCCGCCTAGTGGATTAAAAAAGCAACATATTTTTAATTTAGTAGAAGGAAAGAGAAAACTGCTCCCTTTTTAAAAGGCACCACCTGAGAGGAACAGCACATCAAAGATGAGAAAGAACCACAGGAACAGCACCACCAAAAGAAAACAGCAACTGTCCAGCAGACAAACTTCCACACTGTCGTGAAGAAATTTAATACAAGAAAACTGACTTTAGGGAAATGCTTTCAATTTTTCACCATTGAGGATAATGTTTGCTGTGGGTTTGTCATAGATAGCTTTTATTATGTTGAGATATGTTCCTTCTATTCCTGCTTTCTGGAGAGTTTTTATCATAAATGGATGTTGAATTTTGTCAAAGGCCTTCTGCATCTATTGAGATAATCATATGGTTTTTATTTTCAATTTGTTAATGTGGTGAATTACATTGATTGATTTGCGGATATTGAAGAATCCTTGCATCCCTGGGATAAAGCCCACTTGGTCATGGTGTATGATCTTTTTAATGTGTTGTTGGATTCTGATTGCTAGAATTTTGTTGAGGATTTTTGCATCTATGTTCATCAGAGATATTGGCCTGTAGTTTTCTTTTTTTTGTGACATCTTTGTCAGGTTTTGGTATTAGGGTGATGGTGGCCTCATAGAATGAGTTTGGAAGTTTACCTTCCTCTGCAATTTTCTGGAAGAGTTTGAGTAGGATAGGTGTTAGCTCTTCTCGAAGTTTTTGGTAGAATTCAGCTGTGAAGCCATCTGGACCTGGGCTTTGTTTGCTGGAAGATTTCTGATTACAGTATCAATTTCCGTGCTTGTGATGGGTCTGTTAAGATTTTCGATTTCTTCCTGGTTCAGTTTTGGAAAATTGTACTTTCTAAGAATTTGTCCATTTCTTCCACATTGTCCATTTTATTGGCATACAACTGCTGATAGTAGTCTCCTATGATCCTTTGTATTTCTGTGTTGTCTGTTGTGATCTCTCCATTTCATTTCTAATTTTATTGATTTGATTTTTCTCTTTGCTTCTTGATGAGTCTGGCTAATGGTTTGTCAATTTTATTTATCCTTTCAAAGAACCAGCTTTTGGCTTTGTTGATTTTTGCTATGGTCTCTTTTGTTTCTTTTGCATTTATTTCTGCCCTAATTTTTAAGATTTTCCTTCTACTCACTCTGGGGTTCTCCAACTCTTCCTTTTCTAGTTGCTTTAGTTGTAGAGTTAGGTTATTTATTTGACTTTTTCTTGTTTCTTGAGGTATGCCTGTATTGCTATGAACTTTCCTCTTAGCACTGCTTTTATAGTGTCCCACAGGTTTTGGGTTGTTGTGTTTTCATTTTCATTAGTTTCTATGCATATTTTGATTTCTTTTTGATTTCTTCTGTGATTTGTTGGTTATTCAGAAGTGTGTTGTTCAACCTCCATATGTTGGAATTTTTAATAGTTTTTCTCCTGTAATTGAGATCTAATCTTAATGCATTATGGTCAGAAAAGATGCTTGGAATGATTTCGATTTTTTGAATTTATCAAGTTTAGATTTATGGCCCAGGATGTGATCTATCCTGGAGAAGGTTCCATGAGCACTTGAAAAAAGGTGAAATTCGTTGTTTTGGGGTGAAATGTCCTATAGATATCAATTAGGTCTAACTGATCTAATGTATCATTTAAAGCTTGCGTTTCTTTGTTAATTTTCTGTTTAGTTGATCTGTCCATAGGTGTGAGTGGGGTATTAAAGTCTCCACTATTATTGTGTTATTGTTGATTTCCCCTTTCATACTTGTTAGCATTTGTCTTACATATTGTGGTGCTCCTATTGGGTGCATATATATTTATAATTGTTATATCTTCTTGGATTGTTCCTTTGATCATTATGTAGTGGCCTTCTTTGTCTCTTTTCACAGCCTTTGTTTTAAAGTCTATTTTATCGGATATGAGTATTGCCACTCCTGCTTTCTTTTGGTCTCTATTCGCGTGGTATATCTTTTCCAGCCCTTCACTTTCAGTCTGTATGTGTCCTTGTTTTGAGGTGGGTCTCTTGTAAGCAGCATATAGAGGGTCTTGTTTTTGTATCCATTCGGCCAGTCTTTGTCTTTTGGTTGGGGCGTTCAACCCATTTACGTTTAAGGTAATTATTGATAAGTATGATCCCGTTGCCATTTACTTTATTGTTTTGGGTTCGGGTTTATACACCCTTTTCGTGTTTCCTGTCTAGAGGATATCCTTTAGAATTTGTTGGAGAGCTGGTTTGGTGGTGCTGAATTCTCTCAGCTTTGCTTGTCTGTAAAGCTTTTGATTTCTCCTTCGTATTTGAATGAGATCCTTGCTGGGTACAGTAATCTGGGCTGTAGGTTGTCTTTCATCACTTTAAGTATATCTTGCCATTCCTCCTGGCCTGAAGAGTTTCTATTGACAGATCAGCTGTTATCCTTATGGGAATCCCCTTGTGTGTTATTTGTTGTTTTCCTTGCTGCTTTTAATATTTGTTCTTTGTGTTTGATCTTTGTTAATTTGATTAATATGTGTCTTGGGGTGTTTCGCCTTGGGTTTATCCTATTTGGAACTCTCTGTGTTTCTTGGACTTGGGTGATTATTTCCTTCCCCATTTTAGGAAGTTTTCAACTATTATCTCAAGGATTTTCTCATGATCTTTCTTTCTGTCTTCTTCTGGGACTCCTATAATTCGAATGTTGGAGCGTTTCATATTGTCCTGGAGGTCTCTGAGATTGTCCTCGTTTCTTTTAATTCGTTTTTCTTGTTTCTCTGATTCATTTATTTCTACCATTCTATCTTCTATTTCACTAATCCTATCTTCTGCCTCCGTTATTCTACTATTTGTTGCCTCCAGAGTGTTTCTGATCTCATTTATTGTGTTATTCATTATATTTTGACTCTTTTATTTCTTCTAGGTCCTTGTTAAACCTTTCTTGCATCTTCTCAATCCTTGTCTCTAGGCTATTTATCTGTGTTTCCATTTTGATTTCAAGATTTTGGATCATTTTCACTATCAATATTCGGAATTCCTTCTCCGGTAGATTCCCTACTTCTTCCTCTTTTGTTTGATTTGGTGGGCAACTCTGTTCCTTTACCTGCTGAGTATTCCTCTGTCTCTTCATCTTGGTTATATTGCTGCGTTTGGGGTGGCCTTTTATATTCTGATAATTTGTGGAGTTCTCTTTATTATGGAGCTTCCTCACTTTGGGTGGGGTTCTATCAGTGGCTTGTCAAGGTTTCCTGGTTAGGGAGGCTTGTGTTGGAGTTTTGGTGGGTGGAGCTGGGTTTCTTCTCTCTGGAGTGCAGTGGAGTGACCCGTAATGGGTTATGAGACATCAAAGGTTTTGGGATAATTTTGAGCTGCCTGTATATTGAGGCTCAGGGAGTGTTCCTGTGTTGCTGGAGAATTTGCGTGGTATGTCTTGTTTTGGAACTTGTTGGCCCTTGGGTGGAGCTTGGTTTCAGTGTAGGTATGAAGGCTTTTGATGAGCTCCTATTGCTTAATGTTCCCTGCATTCAAGAGTTCTCTAATGTTTTCAGGCTTTGGGTTTAAGCTTCCTGCTTCTGGTTTTCAGTTTTATTTTCACAGTAGCCTCTAGACTTCTCCATCTATACAGCACCGATGATTAAACATCTAGGTTAAAGATGAAAAGTTTCTCCACCTTGAGGGACACTCAGAGAGGTTCACTGAGTTACAAGGAGAAGAGAAGATGGAGGGGTAGTTAGAGGTAACTGGAATGAGATGTGGTGAGATCAAGAGAGGAGAGCAAGCTAGCCAGTAGTTACTTCCTTATGTGCGCTCTATAGTCTGGACCGCTCAGAGGTATTTACAGAGTTATACGGGAAGAGGAGAGGGAGGAAGTAGACAGAGGTGACCAGGAGGATAAGAGAGAGGAATGAGTAGAGAGACAAATCCTGCCAGTAACCAGTTCCTTAAGGTGTTCTCTACCGTCTGGAACACACAGAGATTCACAGAGTTGGATAGAGAAGAGATGGGGGAGAAAAGAGACAGAGGCCACCTGGTGGAGAAAAAGGAGAGTCCAGAGGAGAGAGAGTGGTCAAGCCAGTAATCTCGCTCTCAGGTAAACTGGGGTAGTGAAGTTTGGGTTTTTAAATGTACAAAATTGACAACAAAGATTAAAAATCTGGAGTAGAGGTTGGATTTTCAAAGCATTTCCCCTAAAGTCAGGAACAAGACAAGGGTGCCCACTTTCACCGCTACTATTCAACATAGTTCTGGAAGTTTTGGCCACAGCAATCAGAGCAGAAAAAATAAAAGGAATCCAAATTGGAAAAGAAGAAGTAAACTCTCACTGTTTGCAGATGACATGATCCTCTACATGGAAAACCCTAAAGACTCCACCAGAAAATTACTAGAGCTAATCAATGAATATAGTAAAGTTGCAGGATATAAAATCAACACACAGAAATCCCTTGCATTCCTATACACGAATAATGAGAAAGTAGAAAAAGAAATTAAGGAAACAATTCCATTCACCATTGCAACGAAAAGAATAAAATACTTAGGAATATATCTACCTAAAGAAACTAAAGACCTGTATAGAAACTATAAAACACTGATGAAAGAAATCAAAGAGGACACTAATAGATGGAGAAATATACCATGTTCATGGATTGGAAGAATCAATATAGTGAAAATGAGTATACTACCCAAAGCAATTTACAAATTCAATGCAATCCCTATCAAGCTACCAGCCACATTTTCACAGAACTAGAACAAATAATTTCAAGATTTGTATGGAAATACAAAAACCTCGAATAGCCAAAGCAATCTTGAGAAAGAAGAATGGAACTGGAGGAATCAACTTGCCTGACTTCAGGCTCTACTACAAAGCCACAGTCATCAAGACAGTATGGTACTGGCACAAAGACAGACATATAGATCAATGGAACAAAATAGAAAGCCCAGAGATAAATCCACACATATGGACACCTTATCTTTGACAAAGGAGGCAAGAATATACAATGGAGTAAAGACAATCTCTTTAACAAGTGGTGCTGGGAAAACTGGTCAACCACTTGTAAAAGAATGAAACTAGATCACTTTCTAACACCGCACAAAATAAACTCAAAATGGATTAAAGATCTAAATGTAAGATCAGAAACTATAAAACTCCTAGAGGAGAACATAGGCAAAACACTCAGACATAAATCACAGCAGGATCCTCTATGATCCACTCAGAATGCTGGAAATAAAGCAAAAATAAACAAATGGGATCTAATTAAAATTAAAGCTTCTGCACAACAAAAGGAAAATATAAGCAAGGTGAAAAGACAGCCTTCTGAATGGGAGAAAATAATAGCAAATGAAGCAACTGACAAACAACTAATCTCAAAATATACAAGCAACTTCTGCAGCTCAACTCCAGAAAATAAACGACCCAATCAAAATGGGCCAAGAACTAAATAGACATTTCTCCAAAGAAGACATACGGATGGCTAACAAACACATGAAAAGATGCTCAACATCACTCATTATTAGAGAAATGCAAATCAAAACCACAATGAGGTACCACTTCACACCAGTCAGAATGGCTGCGATCCAAAAATCTGCAAGCAATAAATGCTGGAGAGGGTGAAGAACCTCCTACACTGCTGGTGGGAATGCAAACTAGTACAGCCACTATGAGAACAGTGGAGATTCCTTAAAAATTGCAAATAGAACTACCTTATGACCCAGCAATCCCACTTCTGGGCATACACGAAACCAGAATTTGGAGTATTACTCAGCCGCTAAAAGAATTCATTTGAATCAGTTCTGATGAGATGGATGAAACTGGAGCCGATTATACAGAGTGAAGTAAGCCAGAAAGAAAAACACCAATACAGTATACTAACACATATGGAATTTAGAAGATGGCAATGACGACCCTGTATGCAAGACAGGAAAGAGACACAGATGTGTATAACGGACTTTTGGACTCAGAGGAGAGGGAGAGGGTGGGATGATTTGGGAGAATGACATTCTAACATGTATACTATCATGTGAATTGAATCGCCAGTCTATGTCTGATGCAGGATGCAGCATGCTTGGGGCTGGTGCATGGGGATGACCCAGAAAGATGTTATGGGGAGGGAGGTGGGAGGGGGTTCATGTTTGGGAATGCATGTAAGAATTAAGGATTTTAAAATTTAAAAATAAAAAACTAAAAAGAAAAAGAAAAAAAAAAAAGAAACTGAGAAAGGCAGTTGAATGAACCCAGGAATAAAATTGATGACCAGAAGGAATGCTTTTCCAAAAGATTGAAACTTTAAGATAAAACTAAACAAAAATTCTAGAGCTGAAAAGCAAACAATAAGCCAGAAGAAGAATGCATTAGAAATCACTGGAAGCAGGACAGAGTTAGTGAGTGTGAAGATGGAAACTCATGATACAAGTAGGAGAAGGAAGAGAAATGAGATATTTAAAAAATGAGGAAACTCAATGAGAGGTAACTGACTCTTTAAAGAAGGGCCACTTTAAGCTTATGAGTGTCTGAAAAGGAGAAGAGAAAAAAGAAAAGTGTAGAGAGCTTATTCAGATAAATAAAACTGAGAATTTCCAAAACCTGGGCAAAGAATTGGAAATTCAAGTCCATAAAGTTAAGTTCATCTAAATACCTCAATGCGCAAAGACCTTTTCCAGGACACAGCATATTAAAGTTGTCAAAAATCATGAGCAAAAAATAATTTAGAGGCTGGGACAGAGAAAGCAGGATGGTAGCCTTCATGAAACACTCATTAGGCTAAAAGAAGATTTCACAGCAGAAATTCTACAAGCCAGGAGGGAATGGAATGGCATTCTCAGAATTCTGAAAGAGAAAAGCTTTCACCCCAAAATATTCTATCCATAAAAATTATCATTAAGATATAAAGGAGAAATACTTTTTCATACAAACAAATGCTAAGGGATTTTAGCAACACTAAACCTAACCTACAAAAAATGTAGAAAGAAGCTCTTCAACATGAAACAGAAAGACAAAAACACACAAAACTTTGAGTAAGGTGACAAATAGAGTCATAAAATTATGAAATACTACAGAACAGAGTTTTAAATACCTTATTATAATGTAATGTGCAAAGAGGAGAAAAAGCAGAAAACAATTATGGCTACTTCAATTAGGTAACAAGCTCACAACATAAAAAGGCCACTAAAACACAAAACGGGAAGAAGGAAACTAAGGAACCCATATGTGCAGCAAAAATAAGATGCTATCAGTGGAAAAAGGACTATTTTACCTATGAGATGCTTACCATAAAGCCGTGGTGACCACAAAACATAAATCTAGACTAATGACTCAAAACATCAAAAAAGAGGAAGCTGGTTAAAACAAATCATAGAAAAATGACCAAATTCAAATGGCAGACAGAAACTCAGGAAAAAGAAAAAAGGAGGGTGGGGAATAGAATAACCAGAATATAAAAGATAAAATAGCAGTACTAAATCCTCACCTGTCAATAATTATTCTAAATGTGTTGAATGCACCTATCAAAAATACAGTGTCTGGATGGATTAAAATACAAGACCCACATACATACTAAACCCAAGAGACTCTTCACGTCTAAAGACATAGATTTAAAATTAAGTGACGGAGAAGGATAGCCCAAGCCAATGGCAACATAAAAGGTGTAGCCATAATCATATCAGAAAAAAAATGGATCTCAAGACAGAAAAGGAAACAAAAGACAAAAATGGACAGAATACAATGCTACAGGGGACAGTTCGTCAAGAGCACATAATTGTTGTTTTTTTTTTTTAAAGCACCTAACATAGGAGCACCAAACATATAAAACAATAGTTAACAGACCTAAAGGGAGAAATTTACAGTAATGCCATAATAGCCCATGACTTTAACAATCCTGATATATGAATAAATATCATCCAGCTAGAAAGTCAAAAAATAAGTATCAGCTAAATTAAATATAAGGCCAGATTCATTTGATATATTTATATAGAACATTCCATCCTAATGCAGAAGAATATACATTTTTTTCTCAAGTGTACATGGGACATTCTCAAGAATAGGCCACATTTTGGGGACACAAAACTAGCCTCAATAAATTTAAGAAATTTTGAATTGCATCAAGCTTCTCTTCCAATCACTAAGATATAAAACTAGAAATCAAATAAAAGAGGAAAGATGGAAACAGAAAACAGAACTATGTGAAAACTGAAATACATGCTACTGAACAACTATGAGGTCAATAAAAATAGCAAAGGAGAAATAGAGAATCACCTGAAGACAAATGAAAATAAAAATATCACATACTTAAATCTACGAGATATACGAAACCTGAACTAAGATAGAACTATTTGGCAATACAGGTCTACCTCAGACACAAGAAAATTTCGAGGTAACCAATTTTTATTTGCACCAGAAAAAAGATCACCATACAATTTCATGTTAGCAAAACAAGCTTTCATACTGGCTTGTTATGAACACATATGATATCACTTATATGAAGAATCTAAAACATGACACAAATGTACACAAATGTCCTTATCTCTGAAACAGAAACAGACTCACAGACATAGAGAACAGACTGGCAGTTGCCAAGGGAGAGGGGGTGTAAGGGGGATGGATTGAAAGTTTTGCATTAACAGATACAAGTTATCATATTTAGCATGAATAAACAGCCAGGTCCTACAGTACAGCACAGGAACAATATTCAGTATCCTGTGATAAAGCATCATGAAAAAGGATATAAAAATAAAGCATATATAACTGAATCTCTTCACTATATAGCAGAAACTGACACAACATTGTAAATCAACTATACCTCAATAAAGTATTCTTTAAAAAAAGAATAGCTTGTTATGCAACAAGAGCTTACTGATACAACAACCCAAATGAGCAGAAGTGAAGACTTCTGACATTTGATTTGCTATCAAGACAACATTAATGACCATTTTGTTATTTAAGTTTAACTTAGATCACATTATTAAAATGTAGCTCCATTAAAGTTCCCTTTCAGGTAACCAGAGGAGTTTGAAAGAAAATGAATGTTTGTGGAGAAAAACATATGACCCTAAAACAGAGGACTAGACAGGAATTCAATTGTTCTTGTGAGTCACCCTTTTCTTATAAAGACTGAAGAGATTCTTTACCATAGAGAGGACATAAAATGGTTCTTATTTGTAATGTACATGCATTTCTCCTAAGTTAATATTATGCCTAACTTAGGAAATAGGACAATATTTCTTTAGGGCAGCAACAGAATTCATGTATAGGCAGCACTCTAAGTTTTCAACCAGAAACCAGAAGATAATCTAATAAAAGCACATAAAATAAGCCATTGAATCCTTCACTCCAACATATAAACCTCCTCTCACTTGAATATTGATTTTCCATAATTTAAGGAGTTGACGTATAACAAAGATTTTGCTATATCGTATTTCATAATATTGTGATGGCCTCTGCCATCCATCACCACGAATGGACCATAGGCATACATATGTCCTCTCCAGAAAGGAGAGGTCACATTCTTTATGTCAAATATTTATTCAAATTTGTGTTACCTATTATCTAACTGGTTTATTTAAGTGTCTGATGTCATCTAAGACAACTATTACCTTATTGATTTTCTGTTTGGACCATCTGCTCATTGATATAGTTGGGATTGTAAATTGATACAGCCACTAAGGAAAATGGGCTTCCCTCATAGCTCAGTTGGTAAAGAATCTGCCTGCAATGCAGCAGACCCTGGTTTGATTCTTGGGTTGGGAAGATCTGCTGCAGAAGGGATAGGCTACCCATTTCAGTATTCTTGGGCTTCCCTTGTGGCTCAGCTGGTAAAAAATCTGCCTGTGAGGTGGGAGACCTGGGTTTGATTGCTGGATTGGGAAGATTCCATGGAGAAAGGAAAAGCTACCCACTCCAGCATTCTGGCCTGGAGAATTCCATCAACTGTATAGTCCATGAGGTTGCAAAGAGTCAGACATGACTGAGGGACCTCCACTCACTCAACCACTCATTCACTATGGAAATCAGCAGGGAGGTTTCTCAATGACTGAAAAATGGAACAATTATATGACCCTGGAAACCACTCTTAGGAATATATACACCCGAAATATAAAAGCACAAATTTAAAAAGATGCATGCACCCCAAAATCACTGCAGATGGTGACTGCAGCCATGAAATTAAAAGACGCTTACTCCTTGGAAGGAAAGTTATGGCCAACCTAGACAGCATATTGAAAAGCAGAGACATTACTTTGCCAGCAAAGGTCCGTCTAGTCAAGGCTATGGTTTTTCCAGTGGTCATGTATGAATGTGAGAGTTGGACTGTGAAGAAAGCTGAGCGCTGAAGAGTTGATGCTTTTGAACTGTGGTGTTGGAAAAGACTCTTGAGAGTCCCTTGGACTGCAAGAAGATCCAACCAGTCCATTCTAAAAGAAATCAGTCCTGGGTGTTCTTTGGAAGGAATGATGCTAAAGCGGAAACTCCAGTACTTTGGCCACCTCATGTGAAGAGTTGACTCATTGGAAAAGACTGATGCTGGGAGGGATTGGAGGCAGGAGGAGAAGGGGACGACCGAGGATGAGATGGCTGGATGGCATCACCGACTTGATGGATGTGAGTCTGAGTGAACTCTGGGAGTTGGTGATGGACAGGGAGGCCTGGCGTGCTGCAATTCATGGGGTCGCAAAGAGTCGGACACGACTGAGCAACTGAACTGAACTGAACTGAATGTTCATTGCAGCACTGTTTACGATAGCCAAAATATGGAAGCAACTCAAATGTACATCAATAGACAAATATATAAAGAATATGTGCCACAAATAAACATTAATATGTATAAATAATGAACATTACTCAGACATTAAAAAGAATGAAATTCTGCTATTTGAAGCCATGTGGATGGACCTAGTTATTATTATGTTTAGTGAAATAAATCAGGGAAAAAATAGTGTATGATATAACTTATGATTTATGGTAAATGATCATATGAAATCTTAAAAATAATACAATGAGAAAATATGCAAAACAGAGACATACTCACAGATACAGAACACAAATTAAAAGTTACCAGACTGTAAAGAGAATAGGGTATGAGCAAATTAGCAGTATGGGAAAAAGAGAGCATAACTACTGTATAGGCAAGTAACAAGGATATATTGTGTAGCACAGGCAATTATTGACATTATCTTTTATTAACTTTTACTGAAAGATAATCTTTAAAAATACTGAATCAGTGTGTTATGCACCAGAAATAAATAAGACATTGTGAATCAACTCTACTTCAGATTTAAAAATCAGGAAAAAAGTTCAAAAAGTGCCTTGCCTTGGGGATATCACATGGATACATGCATTTGATCATCTGTTTTTGCCATTGACTATGGTAGGTATGGGGCTTCCCAGGTGGTTCAGTGGGTAAAGAATCTGCTTGCAATGCCAGAGACCCAGGAAACACAGGTTTAATTCTTGGGTCAGGAAGATCCCCTGAAGGAAGGCATGGCAACCCACTCTAGTATTCTTGCCTGGAAAATTCCATGGACAGGAGGAGCATGGCAGACTACAGTCCATAGAGTCACAAAGAGTCGGACACAAATGAAGCAACTGAGCATTCATGTATGCACATGGTAGGTATGTGAACAAGATAATAGGAACTTAATGAGGAGAAAAAAATTAAATTGCACATTACAAATGACACTAAATTTTCAAAGTTAGAATATCAGGAAAAAGAGTTAAGGTAGTTATATACAAAGAAATGATACAAACAAAAATCAAACCCGTGGTCTGAGATTTAAATCTTTACAAATACATGAACAGACATGAATGCTTAGAGTAGTTTTTTTCTTTCATAGCAAAACTACAATTCATGACTATTCTTTATACAAACAACAAAAAAGTCATTGATGCTATATGTTTTATTTGAGAGAAAATATTTTTTCTTTTTTAATAAATTAATTTTAGTTGGAGGATAATTAGTTTATGAAATTATGATGGTTTTGCCATACATCAACATGAATCAGCCACAGGTACAATATGTACCCCCATCCTGAAGCCCTTCCCACCTCCCTCCCCATTGAAACATGTATATTTCCATATGTAAAACAGATGATCAGAGAATAAATTATTTTAAGAAGGATTTCTCAGGTGGCGCTAGTGGTAAAGAACCTCCCGGTAAGACATAAGAGATGCAGGTTAGATCCCTGGGTCAGGAAGATCCTGTGGAGGAAGGCACAGCAATCCAATCTAGTGTTCTTGCCTGGAGAATCCCATGGATAGAGTATCCTGGCAGGCTATAGTCCATAGGGTCGCAAAGAGTTGGACTTGACTAAAGTGACTTAGCATGCATGCAGTTTTAAGAAATTCATATAGTTATATGAAAAAATGATTAATTCCCAAATTATCCAGATCCAAGGCTAAGCATAAATCTGAGAAAGTGGGAAAACCATAAAATGAAAAAAAAATTTGAATTATGAGAGATATCACAAGCCTTAACAATTATATAAATCATATTGGAGAAGCTGAAGTCAAAAAAAGGAAAATTTCAGGAAATAAATTGAAATAGCAAGTTCTACTTCCACAGCTTGATCAAAGTTTAGCAATTTATGATTCTGAGGCCTTTCTTCAGCCCAGGTGAATTACCTTTTTTTATAGCTCACATTTGAAAGAACGCTCTTAGAGCTCTCTTAATGTCTCTGTTCCTCAGACTGTAGATGAAGGGGTTCAGCATGGGTGTGGCCACAGTGTACATCACTGAGGCTGTTGCACTTGAGTGTGAGCTGTGGGGAGCAGCAGAGCTAAGATACACACCTAAGCATGTACAGTAAAATAAGGAGACGACTGAGAGGTGAGATGCACAGGTGGAGAATGCTTTATACTTCCCCTGAGCTGATGAGATTCTACATATTGAGGAAGCTATCTTACAGTAAGTGTAAAGGATACCAGCAAGGGGAACACCACCCAGAAGCCCAGCTGCAAAATTCATCACCAGTTCATTAAGAAAGTTGTTGGAACATGCAAGTTGAATCAACTGCTTGAGTTCACAGAAATAGTGAGGGATTTTCACCTCTCTGCAGAAGGACAGCGTCAATACCATTAAAGTTTCTAACAAGGAATGTAGGACACTAATGATCCAGCTAACCAAAACCAGAATTCCACAGCGTCGTGGGTTCATGATGACCGTGTAGTGAAGAGGGTGGCAGATGGCCACAAAGCGGTCATAAGCCATCACAGTCAGGAGGAAGTCATCCAACCCTGCAAACAGCATGAAAAAATACATCTGAATCATGCAGCCTTCATAGGTTATAATGTGGCTCTGTGTCTGGATGTTACACAGCATCTTTGGGGTGATGGTGGAGGTGATGCAGATGTCTACAATGGATAGGTTGGAGAGAAAGAAGTACATGGGAGTATGGAGATGCCGGTCTGAGCTGATGGCCAGGATGATGAGCAGGTTTCCAAACACAGTGATCAGGTATATGGAGAGGAAAGGTCCAAATATGAGGGGCTGCAGTTCTGGTTCTTCTGAAAATCCCAGAAGAAGAAATTCTGAAACATGTGTTAGGTTCCTTGGTACCATGGGCTGAAGGTAACTATGAGGAAATGGGAAAATAACATGACTGATTTTTACACAATCAGATATTACTCACATTGTTAAAGGGCTGCCACTTATAATTGCCTATCAAAATATTAATTTCAAAAATTTGTTTATGAATTCAGTCCCCTTGGTGGAATTTCTTATGTCATCTTTAATTAGCAAGCTTGTTTGACTTTCAGCATTTTCCCTGGCAAGTCAAATATTTCTCATATTTAAGGAGAAATTCTTTCATTTTTTTAGGGCATTTAAATTGTGTGCCGACAATGTTCCTGGTGCTGTCTAGGCAATGAGTATGGGGTGCTGAAAAATAAAAACTCTTACTATCCGTCTACAGAGAAAAATCCAGAGAATTAAAAAAAAAAAAAGTATGTATAGCTTCTCAGACTGTGACAGATTGTATGACGAAAACGAAAGCAGGTATAAGAGAATGAGCAAAGAAGGGGTGCTATTTTTTATGGATGTTCATGCTAAGGCTTGAAAACTTGAAAAACAAGGTGACATTTCCATGAACATATCAGATGAAATGTGTGCCAGGCAGGGAGAACAGCAGTGCAAAGACAGGTACTTCTTTAAGATGTTCAGTATGGGAAAGGTAATGGGCAGGAGGGAAAGTGAGCAGAGATGATGTCATAGGATGCTGAGAAGCAAAGTGGCCTCCCTGCTGCTGCTGAAGCATCAAATATCAAGGAGTCTCTTATATACATTATGTATTTTTAGAACCTCAGGAAATTGTTGCAAAGTTGGCTTGTAAGTACTAGTGAATCTCTTCTGGCAGTTGAGTTAAGAACTCTATTACAAGATTCACCTTGGAATATATGTGCTCAGTACTCCTGCCTGGAGGACTTCACACACTTCACAAGGCATGAAAACACACACACACACTAGAATCTTCCTTCCTATACTGTGTAACTTCCATGTCTTTTTCACCCCTAACTACCCTTATTAAGTTGGATGTTGATATAACTCAAGATGATCATGGCAAATTATTTAGAAATGGCATCCAGAAATTCCAGTTTGTAAATTTCCCGACATTCCCAGATAGCTCAATGGGTAAAGAATCTGCCCGCAATGCAGGGGACACAAGAGACACGAGTTTGATCCCTGGGTTGGGAAGATCCTTTGGAGAAGGGCATGGCAACCCACTCCAGTATTCTTGCCTGAGAATCCCATGAACAGAGGAGCCTGGTGGGCTACAGTCCATAGGCTTGCAAAGAGTTAGACATGACTGAAATGACAGAGCACAGTGCAAATAAATTTGGAGCTCTGTTTTGGTATGGCCATTTTATGCTTTGTATTAAACTTATGTTGAAAATTTGTTACATAAAGTCATGTTGTTGTTCAGTTGATAAGTCATGTCTGATTCTTTCCATGGACTGTAGCACATCAGACTTCCCTGTCCTTCACTATCTCCTGCAGTTTGCTTGCATTCATGTCCATTGAGTCTCTGATGCTATATGCTTGTGTGTGTATATATATATATATACACATATATATATATATATGTGTGTGTGTGTATATAATTTTCTTTCTCAAAGCCTGAAAATACATATGTATATATATATATATATATATGTACATACATATATATGTATATATATATAAATGGACTTTTCTTGTGGTTCAGTGGTTAAGAATCTGGCTGTCAATGCAGGGGTCATGAGTTCAATCCCTGGTCCAGGAAGACTCCATATGCTGCCAGATAACTAAGTCCATGCATCATAACTACTGAGCCAGAGTGCCCTAGAGCCTGTGCTCTCCCAAACAGAAACCACCACAATGAGAAGTCTTTACAGTGCAACTAGAAAGTGGCCCCTGCTCGCTCCAACTAGAGAAACACCCACACATCAATGAAGACCCAGCACAGGCAAAAATTAATAAAACTGAAAAATGATGTATGTATGTATCGAGGGAGAGACAGAGGAACTGGACATAAGAGAAAAGAAAGATCTAATAAGCTCAATGGTCCCTGACAGACTGTGGTAAAGAAAACCTTCTTTGGTTCTGGTGACATTTCATGTGCTTCTATACTCCCTTGAGTATATAAATTTAAAAAAAGCAAAATAGCTGTCTGAGGAGGTCTTAAAATAGCTGTGAAAAGAAGGGAAGCAAAAAGCAAAGAAAAAAAAGAAAGATATTCCCATTTCAATGCAGAGTTCCAAAGATAGCAAGGAGAGATAAGAAAGCCTTCCTCAGTGATCAATGCAAAGTAATAGAGGAAAACAATAGAATGGGAAAGACTAGAGATCTCTTCAAGAAAATTAGAGATACCAAGGGAATATTTCATGTAAAGATGGGCTTGGTAAAGGAAAGAAATGGTATAGACCTAACAGAAGTAGAAGATATTAAGAAGAGATGGCAAGAATACACAGAAGAACTGTACAAAAAAGATCTTCATGACCCAGATAATCATGATGGTGTGATCACTCACCTAGAGCCAGACATCCTGGAATGTGAACTCAAGTGGGCCTTAGAAAGCATCACTACGAATAATGCTAATGGAGGTGATGGAATTCCAGTTGAGCTATTGCAAATCCTGAAAGATGATGCTGTGAAAGTGCTGCACTCAATATGCCAGCAAATGTGGAAAACTCAGCAGTGGTCACAGGACTGGAAAAAGTCAGTTTTCATTCCAATCCCAAAGAAAGGCAATGCCAAAGAATGCTCAAACTACCACAGAATTGCAGTCATCTCACATGCTAGTAAAGTAATGCTCAAAATTCTCCAAGCTAGGCTTCAGCAATACGTGATTGGTGAATTTCCAGATGTTCAAGCTGGTTTTAGAAAAGGCAGAGGAAACAGAGATCAAATTGCCAACACCTGCTGGATCATGGAAAAAGCAAGAGAGTTCCAGGAAAACATCTCTTTCTGCTTTATTGACTATGCCAAAGCCTTTGACTGTGTGGATCACAATAAACTGTGGAAAATTCTTCAAGAGATGGGAATACCAGACCACCTGACCTGCCTCTTGAGAAACTTGTATGCAGGTCAGAAAGCAACAGTTAGAACTGGACATGGGACAACAGACTGGTTCCAAATAGGAAAAGGAGTACGTCAAGGTAGTATACTGTCACCCAGCTTATTAACTTATATGCAGAGTACATCATGAGAAACGCTGGGCTGGAAAAAGCACAAGCTGGCATCAAGATTTCCAGGAGAAATATCAATAACTTCAGACATGCAGATGACACCACTCTTATGGCAGAAAGTGGAGAACTAAAGAGCCTCTTAATGAAAGTGAAAGTGCAAAGCGAAAAGTTGGTTTAGCTCAACATTCAGAAAACTAAGATCGTGACATCTGTTCCCATCACTTCATGGGAAATAGATGGGAAACAGTGGAAACAGTGGCTGACTATTTTTCTGGGCTCCAAAATCACTGCAGATGGTGATTGCAGCCATGATATTAAAAGACGCTTACTCCTTGAAAGGAACTCCTTATGACCAACCTCAATAGCATATTAAAAAGCAAAGACTTACTTTGCCAACAAAGGTCTGTCTAGTCAAGGCTATAGTTTTTCCAGTGGTCACGTATGGATGTGAGAGTTGGACTATAAAGAAAGCTGAGCACCAAAGAATTGATGCTTTTGAACTGTGGTGCTGGAGAAGACTCTTGAGAGTCCCTTGGACTGCAAGGTGATCCAACCAACCCATCCTAAAGATCAGTCCTGGGTGTTAATTGGAAGGACTGATGTTGAAGCTGAAACTCCAATACTTTGTCCACCTGATGCGAAGAGCTGATTCATTTGAAAAGACCCTGATGCTGGGAAAGATTGAGGGCTGGAGGAGAAGGGGACAACAGAGGATGAGACGGCATCACTGACTCGATGGACATGGGTTTGGGTGGACTCCGAGTGTTGATGATGGACAGGGAGGCCTGGTGTGCTGCGGTTCATTGGGTCTCAAAGAGTCAGACATGACTGAGCAAGTGAACTGAATACTCCCTTGATGCCCAGGAAAAATGATAAAATAGAATACACTCACCCAAAAAATAAAGTAGTGATGTCTTTATGCTTTAAAACATTTGCAGATTATACCACTCAAGATAAAAGTGAGTAAAGGCGAAAAAACACTTGTAAAAGGATGTATATAAAGTACAATACATAATGTGAAATGAATGTTGACTCTTAATGTGCTATCCTGTGCTTAGTCGATTTAGTCATGTCTGACTCCTTGCAAACCCATGGACTGTAGCCCTCTAGGCTCCTCTGTGCATAGGATTCTCCATACAAGAATACTGGACTGGCTTGCCATTTCCTCCTCCAGGGGTCTTCCTGGCCCAGGGATCAAACTCACAACTCATGTCTCCCACATTGGCTGCTGCTGCTGCTAAGTCACTTCGGTCATGTCCGACTCTGTGTGACTCCATAGATGGAAACCCACCAGATTCCCCCGTCTCTGGGATTCTCCAGGCAAGAACACTGGAGTGGGTTGCCATTTCCTTCTCCAATCCATGAAAGTGAAAAGTAAAAGGGAAATCGCTCAGTCGTGTCTGACTCTTCGCGACCCCATGGACTGCAGCCTACCAGGCTCCTCCGTCCATGGAATTCTCCAGGCAAGAGTACTGGAGTGGGGTGCTTTTGCCCGCTTTGGCATGCAGGTTCTTTACCACTCGTGCCACCTGGAAAGCCCATCTTTAAGATGAGGCAGCAAAACTTGTTTTTCCTGTGCCTGTTTTATATTTTTTTGTTTAATTGTTTATATGTGGTCTGATAGCAGACTAAGCAGTCCTCTTTCTCTCTTTTCGTACGTGGCCCCTTCTCTTTGCTATTCTTGGGTTTTAATCATTTTTCTGTTAATTCTTTTTTTAATATAAATTTATTTATTTTAATTGGAGGTTAATTACAATATTGTATTGGTTTTGCCATACTTCAACATGAATCTGCCACAGGTATACACGTGTCCCCCATCCTGAACCCCCCTCCCTCCTCCCTCCCGGTACCATCCCTCTGGGTCGTCTCAGTGCACCAGCCCCAAGCATCCAGTATCATGCATCGAACCTGGACTGGCGATTTGTCTCATATATGATAATATACATGTTTCAATGCCATTCTCCTAGATGTATAGAACAGTCTTTTGGACTCTGTGGAAGAGGGAGAGGGTGGGATGATCTGTTAATTCTTGTATGCACACTTTGGTCCTAGTTTGCCCAACCATCAGTGACCTCCACGGTCCATACACGTAAGATATACATGTCATGGTGATTCCAGCCTTCTGAGTAACATTCTTCATATTAGTTATCTGAGACATTGTGTTATTCATACATTTCTTTCATTGTACTCATCTTCTCAATGAAAACAGGGTCTAAGCAGACAGAGACTTCACCTGTTATGTTCAAGTTTGTATTTTAACCGTGTGTGAATATAAATGCACTTGTTCAAAAATGAATTTAGAAAAAATGAAAAGTTGGGGAAAGGAAAAGGAGAATGAAACCAAGTTAAATAGTATGGTTTCAAGACAAGTTTAACAAACAAAATTGAATAGAGCATTGAAAACTAAATGCATAAGAAATATAATAACAATAACTTATGGGTTTTCCTTGTGGTTCAGCTGATAAAGAATCCACCTGCAATGCAGGAGACCTGGGTTTGATTACTGAGTTGGGAAGATCCCTTGGAGAAGGGAACGGCTACCCACTCCAGTATTCTGGCCTGGAGAATGCCATGGACTGTATGTATAGTCCATAGGTCACAAAGAATCAACACAACTGAGCGACTTTCTGACTCATGATAGAAAAATGGGTTAATTACATTGACAATGACCTAGATGTCAAATAATATAAAACATAATCTTCCTAGAATGATCTGGTATATAGCACGTTCTCAGTTATTTGTTGGATACATTAGGACTTAGGTCTCTATTTATGGACATTTAAGGTTGTATTTCATTTTGTTTGGAAGAAGTGAATTATTGATGAAATTAAACACAAATGTCTATTTATTTTGCCAAGTCTGTAGGTTCCCACCGTAAAACATCTTGCAAAAAATTAGAAAGATTATGACGTCAGTGTAAGTGTAACAGACACATAGATAAACATCTTGAAATCTACATATAAAGTCTTTGGGTGGGCAAAATCATGATAAATAAGTCAAGATACTCAGAAGTAAGATGATAGACATTTTTAACTAGAGAAAAAAATGTTTTTTAACTTATGACCAAAAGTATGTACTTAAAGTCACTTCAAAAACAGTCTTTCATAAAAATTCTTTGAAATATTGGTATCTATAGAAAACTAGACATATAATATGTGGGTACATAATAATAATACTAGGCAAATCAAAATCATGATCCAGCATAAAAATCTTTGCTTGAACTCAGTATATAGTTTAAGAGAACAGCAAAAAATCTTTTTCATACCATTGTCCTGGGGAAAACTTAAAGACCTTTCACATTTTGGGGTAAGAATAATTACCCCCAAATGTGCTAGCAGTAGTAAAGGATCAGTCTCTGATAAACAGTCTGAAGATAGCTATTAATAGTCAAACTACAGATATTCTCTTTTCACTTTAAATCAATTTTTATTTTAATAATGAGTAAGATTTTTTTTCCATTAGGAATTTAAATGCTTTCAGGCTGACAAACATCTTGAACAATTACCATAGTCAAGAATATATCCAAAGCGCATAGTACAAACAAGATGTTAATCTTGGGGAACTACCCTAGCAGTCTGGTAGTTAAGACTTCATGCACAATACAGAAAGAGAGGTTTTAAAATAATCTAAGAATTTATGGCAAAAAAAAATATTAACTTGAATGAGACTAGGTCAAGTAGAGTAGTTTCAAAACAACTGTATGTAACAAAATGGAATGAAAATCTATGCTATATAAAAATGTGAAATAGTAACAACTTAACAAAGTCACCATTGATCATTAATATAAAGTTAAGTTGCCAAGGACTTGGGGAAAAAGAATGAAACAGAATGACTTTTAAAATGTAGGGAGAAAGCAGTATTTAAGTTATAATTTCACCTTATATGAATAGCTGTGGATTTCAGTGTACCCTGGTGGCTCAGATGGTAAAGAATCTGCCTGCAATGCAGGAGACCTGGGTTCAGTTCCTGGGTCAGGAAGATCTCCTGGAGAAGGGAATGGTAATCCACCCCAGTATTCTTGCCTGGAGAATTCCATGGACAGAGGAGTCCATGGGGCCACAAAGAGTCTGGCATGACTGAGTGACTTTCACTGTCAATTTTCACAGAAGGCATAGTGATCATTAGTCAAATGATAAACAAACAGATGTATAGAATGGACTTTTGGACTCTGAGGGAGAAGGAGAGGGTGGGATGATTTGGGAGAATGGAATTGAAACATGTATACTATCATGTAAGAAATGAATCGCCAATCTATGTTCGATACAGGATACAGGATGCTTGGGGCTGGTGCATGGGGATGATCCAGAGAGATGATATGGGGTGAGATGTGGGAGGGGGGATCAGGATTGGGAACTCATGTATAGCCGTGGCTGATTCATGTCAATGTATGGCAAAACCAATACAGTATTGTAAAGCTAAATAAAGTAAAAATAAAAATTTTTAAAAATGCCTTCCAAATGATGGTTTGATGTGAAGCAACTTTTAAACATAGGTCTAATCAAAAGGAGCAATTAGGAATTTCCCTGCTGGTCCAGTGGTTAAGAATCAGCACTTCCATTGCAGGGGGCACAAGTTCCATTCCTGGTCAGAGAACTAAGATCCCACATGCCATGTAGGGTGGCCAAAAATAAATAAATAACGGAACAATTAGAAATAGCAGAGATGTAAATGCATGTTGGAAAAACTGGAATTGGTGATTTATTAGCATGAAGGATACAGAACTTTCAACTTCATTTTTGTCTAAAACAATGATCGGCAAACGGAAACTATTAAACTGAAAGCTCAATTTCTTTCAGAAAAAAATTTTTTTAAATATAAACAAATATATAATGATGCATGTAAGTGGAATCTAGAAAAATGGTACTGAGGAACTTCTTTGTTGGGTGGGAATAGAGACACAGACGTCGGGAAAAAACATATGGGCACAGCTGGAGGGGAGAAGGGGGATGAATTTGAAGATCGGGACTGAAGCAGGTGCGCTGCCATGTGTAAAACAGATAGCTAGTGCAGACCTACTGGGCCACACAGGGAACTCAGCTCGGTGCTCCACGATAACCTAGATGGATGGGATGGGGGATGAGAGGGAGGGCCAAGAGGGAGGGGATGTATGTATGCACACAGCTGATTCACTTCATAGCACTATAGAAAGTAGCACAACGTGATAAAGCAACTATATGCCAATAAATAAATAAATAGAAGGCAATGGAGAATACACGATACGATTAATTGAGAAATTTGACCACACCAAATTCATGTATATTCACAATTCCCCTCAAGTACATCTATACATAAATAAAGAACAAAATGACAAATAACCGTATGAGGGGGTAGTGGTAACCTCCAACTGTTTATTTGAAAGATCATCGTTATAAACACGGAGAAGGCAATGGCAACCCACTCCAGTACTCTTGCCTGAAGAATCCCAGGGACGGGGGAGCCTGGTGGGCTGCCATCTATGAGGTCGCACAGTCAGACACGACTGAAGCGACTTAGCAGCAGCAGCAATTATAAACAAGAATAGAAATTCTCCAGTTCTATTCTACCAAGGAAAGGAGTCACAAAGATAATCTGAGATACAGAAAGTAAATAGCTATCAAATCCACTTATGTATTCAAGCATCACAAGGAATGGAATAATTCAAGTTCATTAGCATTCCCCTTTATGCAAATTAATTATTTTCCTTCCTTTTTTCCCCCATAGAAGATGCTGTGAAATACATGTCTCTTGCAACAGCTGTTGCAAGGATGTGTGTGCAGATCTTCTTTGGTGTGGACCTTTCTCATCAATAAGGAAATATAGTTACATATGCCCTATATTGAAAGTTAGGAAAAAATACCTTCACTTCATTTTATGTCCCTCCAGTTAACACTTTACCTCTTTCTTCCAGTGAATTAGTAAGATACTTGGATATACATTCTATTATATTCTGCCTGGAAGCCCTTTATATCTCTCTTTTATCTTTTGTAATTGTGCTTTCTTTCCTGTCATTTAATTGTCATCACTGAGCATTGCCTTACTGAGTTCTCTTTTTAGCATCTAAAAAATAATTTGATATTTCAGTCAAACAAGCAAACCACCACAGTGTTCTTTGGACTCTGAGATAGACTGAATTATTTTTCACGTGTCCTCAGGTAAATATTCTTGATTTTCATTCTCTGTGACCTGTTCCTGCAGTGTCTTTTGGGCTCTTGGACTCACCAGCATGGGAACTCTGAGAGGTAGTTCTCTGGGCAGAAGTCTGAATCCCTTCCTGGATGGTTGATGATGGAGACTGAAGCTCTGTGTGCAGATGAGACAGCAGGAAGTGTTAAACTATCGAAACTAGAGCCACACTTAGGACTCGAAAAGCAACAACTGTGTCTCATCCACACCCAGGTTGTACAAGCTCAGGGACCACAGCAGAGGAGATATTTACAGCTCTCTCTGTCTGCTCATTATGCATATTTCTCTCATTTTACAATGGCCTGTAAGCTCATGAATTCCCTATGGAACTTGGTCTGGACAGAAATAAATTTTTCCTTCTGTTCTCAAGAGATCGGGTTATAAGCCAGGAGAATTCAGATCTATTGGGCTTCCCTGATGGCTGAGCAAGTAAAGAATCCACCTGCAATTCAGGAGACATAAGAGATATGGGTTTGATTCCTGGTTCAGGAAGATCCCCTGGAGAAGGGTGTGGCAACTCGCTCTAGTATACTTGCCTGGGAAATCCTATGGGCAGAGCCTGGCAGTCTACAGTCTAAAGGATCACAAAGAGTTAGACGTGACTGAGTGACTAAGCACTTCTTAATACCTATGCCAATAGGACCTTTTATGATTATCTTTCCAAAGAGTTTTTTCAGACCCTTCTTTAAGTCTTTATTTCTCAGACTATAGATGAAGGGGTTCAGCATGCGTGTGACCTCAGTGTACATCACCGAGGCTGTTGCACTTGAGTGGAAGCTGTGGGTACCAGCAGAGCTGAGGTACACTCCTAAACCTGTACAATAAAATAAGGAGACTATTGAGAGGTGAGATGCACAGGTGGAAAATGCTTTATACTTCCCCTGAGATGATGAGATTCTGCCTATGGAAGAAACTATCCCAGAGTAAGAGTAAAGAATACACGTGAGGGAACCCCCGGCCAGCAACACAGCTCCAGAATACATCACCACATTATTGAGAAAGGTGTCAGAACCGGCAAGTTGGATCATCTGATTGAGTTCACAGAAAAAGTGGGGGATTTCTAAGAAGGTAGACAATGACAGTCTCAACAAACTTAAGCTTTCTAACAAAGAATGCAGGACACTGATGACCCAGGACACCAGCACCAGCAGTCCACAGATCTGAGGGTTCATGGTGACCGTGTAGTGCAGGGGGTGGCAGATGGCCATGAAGTGATCATAGGCCATCACTGTTAGGAACAAGATGTCAAGTCCTGCAAAGAGTGTGAAAAAATACACCTGGGTGATGCAGCCTTCATAGGTTATGACTTTGCTCTGTGTCTGGATGTTCCACAGCATCTTTGGGATGGTGGTGGAGGTGAAGCAGATGTCTACAAAGGACAGGTTGGAGAGGAAGAAGTACATGGGGGTGCGGAGGTGGCAGTCTGAGCTGATGGCCAGGATGATGAGCAAGTTTCCAAACACAGTGACCAGGTACATGGAGAGGAAAAGACCAAATATGAAGTGTTGCAATTTTAATTCCTCTGAGACTCCCAGAAGAAGAAACTGTGAAACTCCTGTTAGGTTTCCTATTGCCATGTGTTGATGGTGACTATGGAAAAAGAGGGAAATAGCATGATTTATTTTCACACAAAAGCATCATTACTCATGTGGTAGAAATGCTACCATTTATATTTTGCCATCAATAATTGCTTTCAACATTTTGTTCATGGATTTTGTGCACTTGAAGGAACCTCCTGTGTCATCCCTAGTTAGCAAAGTTGTCTCATGGTCAGTTTTCCCCAACATGTTATGTATACTACAATTTTAATGAGAAATTCTTTCATGCATTTGAGGAATGTAAATTGAATTGTGACTATATTCCAGGTACTATCTATGCAGGGATTTAGGATGTTGGAAAACAAAAGCTCATAAACTCTGGTTGTGCAGAGAGAATATAAGCAAATAAAAAGTTACACAGAACTTTAAATGTATATATAGCATGTCTTATGCTTATGGGTCTCTTAAAAAGAGACCTATAAAATCAAAAGAAAAGAAAGCTGGCATAAAAGCAAGAGTGAAAAGGAAATACTATTTTATGCATGTTTAGACAAGAACTGTAAACAAGACATTATTTGAACAGACTTCAAAGAAGGGTGACTGTCATGAACAGACCTGGGGAAGGGTCTCCTTACAAGGGAGCGGCCAGTGCACAGGCCCTGAGGAAAGCGCTTGCTTAAGCTGGCCCGGCTGATCAAAGGAAGCCGATCTGGTGAGGGAAAATGAGCAAGAGGATGAGTGAGGAGAGATATTGTCAGAGAAGGTTGAAAAATTATGTAGCCTCCGTGTTACTGCAGAAACCAAGTCATAAAGTCCACATGTGTCTTCAGCGCTTTAAGAAACTTCGTATTTTAAAAAGCCTATATCACTTATCTCACTTATCATAATGGTTTCAAGTTCTAACCATGTTGTTGGCAAGATTTCATTCTTTTCTTAAAAACTGGTATATAGTTGATCTAAACTGCTTATTAGTTTCAGGTGTACAACATAGTTATTTGATATTTTTACAGATTATACTCCATTTAAAAGTATTACAAAATATTGGTTATACTCCCTATACTGCACATTACAGATTTATATCCTATTTGTTTTGTTTTATTTCTTTATTATTTTTTTAATTAATTTATTTATTTATTTTGGCTGTCCTGGGTCTTAATTGCCATGCAGGCTTTTATGATAAGTGAAATAAGTCAGACAGAGACAAACAAACACTTGTAACATCTTGCTGATATGTGGAATCAAAAAAAAAAAAGCCAAGCTCATAGACAGAGAGAACAGACTGTGGTTGCCAGAGGCAGGAGCGGGGAGTGGAGTGGGTAAACTGGATGAAAGAGGTCAAAGGTACTCACTTTCAGCTATAAGATAAATAAGTCATGGGGCTATAATAAACAGTATCATGACAATAGTTAATAATACTACATTACATATTTGAAAGTTGCTAATAGAGTAAATCTTAAAAGTTTCTATCAAGACAAAAATTATAACTACACTTGGTAATGTGTATTATCTAGACTTATTTTGGTAACCATTTCACAATATGTATAAATATTGAATCATTATGTTGTAAGCCTGAAACTAATATAATATGTTGATTACATCTCAATAAAAGATACTTTTTATTTCATTTTTTTAGCTTTTTATTTTATTTTATTTTTTCAGTTTTTAAAAATTTATTTATTTTAATTGAAAAAAATGCCTATAAGAAACAAAATTTAAGGAAAATCCAGAAATGACTTCTCAAAGAAATGATATACAATAATTACAATTTAATGATATCAAGTGTGTCACTAATTCAATTTTAGATTTGGAAATGAAAGAATATGACAGAAAGTCTTTTTTTAATGTGGGGAGGAAGCAGTGCCTAAGTTATAATTTCCTCCTCCATGGGGACATATGGACTCAAATTCAGGTATGGAACACAAAGTTGTCTTTGGTTAAATGTAAAGGAGAATGCCTTCCAAATAGTACTGGCTGAATATGCGCAACTTTTATAAATAGATCTGATCAAAATAGAATAAATTAAACAACAAGGGATAAGAGATAGGAAAGGCAGTTGCAAATGCATTAAAAGCATGATTTATTAGCACCCAATATACAGAAGAACATTTTCACTTCTATTTAAAGCAAGGATTTTCCAAGTAAATAATATTTAAGTGACAACTCTATCCCTTCAGTTAAACTCTTTTTAAAAAGCAATAGAGATGAATTGCAAAAAATGAAGAGCAATAAGATGAAATAACACTGATTTTACCACATAAAATTTATAAATTCTCACACATTATATACAAATTGTTTTATATATACAGAAAATAAGTAAATGGCAAGCAGCAAGCTTGATGAAAAAATTTAATTGTTTGGAAGAATAAAATATAAAACAGGAATAAAACATGCTGGATTCACATAGAGGGATGGGGTGGGGAGGGGAGGTGTGAGGGGTTTCAGCTGGGGAGACACATGTATACCTATGGCCAATGCATGTTAATGCATGCAAAAGCCATCACAATATTATAAAGTAACTATCCTCCAATTAAGATAAGTAAATAAATTTTAAAAAATAATAAATTGAAAAAAGAAAGGCCCTAATTAGTCATGTCTCTATGTTTTCAACAGAGAAAGTGATTGGTTAGCTAATCTACAAATGTATTCACACTTACAGGAAATAACCACAGATGAAGCTCATTACTACACCATTTTTCACATGATAATGTGTTTTATTTTCTACATTGAGAGGAGAAATACTGTGAAATATATATATGTATATATATTTTTTTTCATGAACTGCTGTTTCAAGAAAATATGTGGAGGCGTTCCTTAGTCTGGATACCTCTCATTATAGTCAAATATGCTCCATATTATAAAAAACAAAAGTCCTTGCATCTCTGTACATCCTTCCACAGCTAATACCCTTTGTCTCTACTCCAGTTAATTGCAAAATCCTTGAACTTAGATTCTACTTTTACTGGAAGCACTTTATACCTCCTATTCCCTCTTCTCATTGGACTTTCATGCGCATCTTTTAATGATCAACCTTGACCTTGCACTGTTAGTTCAATTTTCGCTTCTATTTTTGGAATAAAAAATTAATATATTATTAATCAAGCACACAAACAACTTCAGTGATCTTGCCTCTGGGTTAGCCTGGACGGGCTCTCAGGTGAACTCGGGTGAATGTTCTTGATTGTTATTCCCTTTGACACTCTGCAGTATTTATCTGGTTCTTGACTCACCTGGGTGAGTCTCTGAGAGGAAGCTCTCAACAGAGATGTCCAAATTCCTCTTGAATGGTTGATGATGGAAATAGGAGCTCTGTTCCCAGACAAGACAGTGAGATGCAGTCAAGCATCGGTCCCCTAAGTCAGTTATGTCTCCAAAAACAACAACCGAGTCCTGTCCAGACCAAGGATGCACAGGCTGAGGGTTGCAGCAGAGTAGATATTTACAGCTCCCTGGGTCTACTCATTACCATGTTTCTCTCTTGTTTCCACCATCTCTAATAACTGATTTCCCTGAGGGACACTGGTCTGGACAGATACAAAAAATTTCCTGTTCATTTTCTATGTTTAGGAGACAATGTTACAAGTCAGGTGCATTCAACATTTATAACTCTTTACATGAACTGTCATGTCTACCCAGAGAAATAAACCTTAAGTTTCCCAACAATTTATTCCAACCATGAATCCATCTTTAACTAGAATCCAAGATTGGTATTCTGTCTTGATTAGGGCCCTAATCAAGCACTAACTGTAGTGGGTCACAGCCCCTAAAATCCTATTGCCATCTTTAAGAAGTGGGTTAAAGTGTCACTTTAATATAAAACCTTGGGCAGTACACTGCTTGGATTTATGACAATACTGCCAAAACAATTACACATTCCATACTTCCAGCACAAGACTGGTTATTTTGTTCGTCATTATAAAGTGTTTGTTAATTGTAAGAGGTATATTTAGATCTTAACATCTCCTAGAGATTGTATGATTTATCTTTGGAAAACTTCATTCTGTGAGGTAGTACTATTATGAACTCAGTTTTCCATTGTAGAAATGGGGTTTGTAGGGATTAGTGATCTCCCAGTTATAATCTGAGTAGAAGTAGTGACAGATTTTATTTTCTTGGGCTCCAAAATCACTGCAGATGGTGACTGAGGACATGAAATTAAAAGATGCTTGCTCCTTGGAAGAAAAACTGTGACAAATTGAGACAAGCATTTTATTTTTTAATATAAATTTATTTATTTTAATTGGAGGTTAATTACTTTACAATATTGTATTGGTTTTGCCATACATCAACATGAATCAACCACAGGTATACATGTGTTCCCCATCCTGAACCTCCCTCCCTCCTCCCTCCCCATACCATCCCTCTGGGTCTTCTCAGTGCACCAGCCCCAAGCATCCAGTATCATACATCAAACCTGGACTGGCAATTCATTTCATATATGATATTATACATGTTTCAACGCCATTCTCCCAAATCATCCCACCTCTCCCTCTCCCACAGTCCAAAAGACTGTCTATACATCTGTGTCTCTTTTGCTGTCTCGCATACAAGGTTATTGTTACCATTTTTCTAAATTCCATATATATGCATTAGTATACTGTATTAGTGTTTTTCTTTCTGGCTTACTTCACTCTGTATAATAAGCTCCAGTTTCATCCACCTCATTAGAATGGATTCAAATGTATTCTTTTTAATGGCTGAGTAATACTCCATTGTGTATATGTACCACAGCTTTCTTATCCATTCATCTGCTGATGGGCATCTAGGTTGCTTCCATGTCCTGGCTATTATAAACAGTACTGCGATGAACATTGGGGTACAAGTGTCTCTTTCAATTCTGGTTTCCTCGGTGTGTATGCCCAGCAGTCAAGCATTTTAAAAAGCACAGACATCTCTTGGTTGACAAAGGCCCATGTTGTCAAAGCTACAGGTTTTCCAGTAGTCTTGTAATGATGTGAGAGTTGGACCATAAAGAAAGCTTTATGCTTTCAGATTGTCATGCTATAGAAGACTCTTGAGAGTTCTCTGGACAACAAGAAGAACAAACCAGTCAATCTTATAAGAAATCAATCCTGAATATTCACTGGAAGGACTGTTGCTGAAGCTGAAGCTTCAGTACCTTGGCCACCTGATGTGAGGAGATGATTCACTGGGAAAGACCCTGATGCTGGGAAAGATTGAAAGCAAAAGAAGAAGGAGGTGGCAGAGGATGAAATGTTTAGGTAGCATGACCAGCTCAATAGACATGAATCTGAGCAAATTCTGAGATATAGTGGAGGAAAGAGAAACCTGGTGTGCTATATAGTCCATGTCGTCACAAAGTCATACATGACTTAGCAAATGAAAACAACAACATCATGATGAAAGCTAACTTGATTTATTGTGGTAATTTGTTTGTGATATACACAATTATCAAACCATTATGTTGTACACCTGAAACTAACATTAGGTAATATCAGTTATGATTCATTTAAAACAACAACATAAGGGCTGGTTTAGTCAAAACATTTGTTCAGATCAAAATCACAAATATTATGGGCCTGGGCAATGAGTCCTAGGCATTCTTAGGCAACACCATCATATCAGTAGGTAGATACTGAAATTGGGTTCATGAGACAGTCCACATTACCAGGAAGAGCAGTTAAAATAATGATGTAAAGCAGAGTGGCAATACCAAAGTGAAACTGTGGTTTCATCTTTCCCCCTACAAAGACATTGCATAAATGATCCTAGATGCCAAGTATAGTTTTATTCATATCAATATAATAACTCATGATTGCTCTTTCATGAAAACTAGGGGCAATTGTATGGGACAGTATAAGTCTTTTGAGAAGAAAATATTTTTATGAAATCTAAGTCTCTTCATGAAATATATGTTAATTTACAAATATATCTGATGCAAAGTAGAGAAAACTTTGGGAATATATGAAAATGGCCCCAAGGAAAAGCTGTCTATATACCAGACAGAACAGAAAGATTAATAAATTGAATTGTTAAAATTGTATACAAAGGTTGAATTCAAAGAAATAGAAATCTAGGAAATAATTGGAAACAAATTATATTCCACAGTGCTCAAAGAATCATAATTTTGTGTTCTGAGGTTTTGAATCATGCAATCAAGGACACTTCTTCACCTCCAGAATGATTGGTCCTTTTATACCTGCCATCCCATATAATCTCTTCAGAGCCCCATTAATGTCTTCATTCCTCAGACTGTGGATGAAGGGGTTCAGCATGGGAGTGACCACAGTGTACATCACTGAGGCTATTGTGCTTGAGGGTGAGCTGTATAGAAGCAGAGCTAAGGTGCACTCCTAGGACAGAAGAGTAAAGCAGGAAGACAACTGAGAGGTGAGCCAGCACCCAGTTGAAAAATAAAACACAGCATCTTTAAGAAAAGTGTCAGAACAGACAAGTTTGAGCATCTGATTGAGATCACAGAAAAAGTGGGGTATTTCCATATCTGTACAGAAGGACAATCACAACATCATTAAGCTTTGTAACAAGGAATTTAGGACACTCGAGATCCAGGACACCAGCATCAGCAGTCCACAGAGCTGGGGATTCAGGATGATATTGTAGTGCAGGGAATGACAGATGGCAAAGAAGTGGACACAGGCCATCAAAGCCAGGAGAAAGTTGTCCAAAGAGTATGGAAAAATACATCTGGGTGATGAAGCCTTCATAGGAGATACCTTTGCTCTGTGTCTGGATGTTCCACAGCATCTTTGGGATTGTGGTGGAGGTGAAACAGATGTCTACAAAGGACAGGTTGGAGAAGAAGAAGCACATGCGGATGTGGAGGTTGGAGTCTGAGCCGACAGCCAGGATGATAAGCAGGTTTCCAAGCACAATGATCAGGTACATGGGAGGAAAAGCCCAAATATGATGGGCTGCAGATCTGGTTCCTTTGATAATCCCAGAAGAAGAAATCCTGAAAATTGGGTATCATTGCCTGGTCTCATGTGCGGGGGTAAAGACTAAAATTTTAAAATACTATGATTAATTTTTATATAAATGGACATCAGTAACATGTTGAAAATGCTGCAATTACAACTGTATGTCAAGCAAAAGTAAAGGTAAGAGAGAGTGGGTGGTATTGTTATTTTCATTGGAAGTTCAGGAAGACTGAAAAACAGGGGGATATTTGTACATAAACCTTAAGGAAAAATAGTTGGCAGATAAAGAGTTAGCTGGGGAAGTGTGTGCCCTGCAGGGAAAAGAGTCAGTGCAAGGGATCTGAGGAAGGTTCTCATTTCAGACATTCCAGGCTCAATATATTTCCAGTGTGGTGAGCAAAGAGCATAGGGACAGTGATGACAGATAGTGTCAGAGAGCGGACTCCTTACCATAACTGGGACTTCAGGGCACAAAGAGTCCCTTTGTCAAATTCTGTTCTTTGCTCATCATTAATTTTGATTTCAAGGCATCCTGTGACTAGGCATGGATCCTAGTCACATGGATTCTCCTTATCTTCATGTGTTGGTTAACGTTCTGGTTTCTGTCTTTTAAAGGTCACTTTACTGTATGTGGGTTCAAGTAGTCAACACTTAGAACTGTGTATCAGCCACAACACACACACAACACACAACACAGAGCATGTTTTGTCCTGTTAGGGGCACAATACACCCAGGCTATTCTCATCCCTAAAAGACAGTGAAACTGTTAGTCACTCAGCTGTGTCCAACTCTTTGTGACCCCATGGGCTGTAGCCCACCAGGCTCCTCTGTCCATGGGATTCTCCAGGAAGAATACTGGTATATGCTGCCACTGCCTTCTCCAGAGGATCTTCCCAACCCAGGGAACAAACCCAGGCCTCCTGCATTGCAAGCAAATTCTTTACTGTCAAGCCACCAGGGAAGCCCCTTCTCATTCCTAACCAAAATTAGGAAGGAAAAAAAAAAAAAAACTCTAGAAATAAAGCTGTCAATCAAATTATCTTTACCCTAAAGAGTAAAGAAATAACATTCATAGTCCAGTTGGTGAGCCTGCCTGGGACATGTGAACTTGGTGCTTCATTAAAGTGTGACCATTTTCTGTCTTGTATTTAAATAAGTATAAAAACCTCAGCTATTTGTAAGGCCTCCTCAGACAACCATTTTGTCTTTTTGCATTTCTTTTTCTTGGGGATGGTTTTGATCACCACCTCCTGTACAATGTTATGAACCTCAGTCCATAGTTCTTAAGGCACTCTGTCTATCAGATTTAATCCCTTGAATCTTTGTCACATTCACCACAGTATAATTGTAAGGGACTTTATTTAGATCTTACCTGAATGGCCTGGTGGTTTCCCTACTTTCTTCCAGTTAAGTCTGAATTTGGCAATAAGGAGTTCATGATCTAAGACACAGTCAGTTCCCATAGTTGTTTTGCTGATTGTATAGAGCTTCTCCATCTTCAGTTGCAAAGAATGTAATCAACCTGATTTCAGTATTGACCATCTGGTGATGTCCATGTGTAGAGTCATATCCTGTGTTGTTGGAAGAGGGTGTTGCTGTGACTAGTGCATTCTCTTGGCAAAACTCTGTTATCCTTTGCTTTGCTTCATTTTGTATTCCAAGGTCAAACTTAACTGTTACTCCAGGTATCTCTTGATTTTCTTCTTTTGCATTCCAGTTCCCTATGACAAGAAGGACATCTTTTCCTGATGTTAGTTCTAGAAGGTCTTGAGGGTCTTCATAGAATCATTCAACTTCAGTTTCTTTGGCATTAGTGGTTGGGACATAGACTTGGGTTACTCTGAGACTGAATGGTTTGCCTTGAAAATGAACAGAGATCATTGTGTTGTTTTGAGATTGTACCCAAGTACTGCATGCAGGCCAGGAAGCAACAGTTACAACTGGACATGGAACAACAGACTGGTTCCAAATAGGAAAAGGAGTACGTCAAGGCTGTATGTTGTCAACCTGCTTATTTAACTTATATGCAGAGTACATCATGAGAAACGCTGGACTAGAAGAAGCACAAGCTGGAATCAAGATTGCTGGGAGAAATATCAATAACCTCAGATATGCAGATGACACCACCCTTATGGCAGAAAATGAAGAGGAGCTAAAAAGCCTCTTGATGAAAGTGAAAGAGGAGAGTGAAAAAGTTGGCTTAAAGCTCAACATTCAGAAAATGAAGATCATGGCATCCAGTCTCATCACTCCATGGGAAATAGATGGGAAACAGTGGAAACAGTGTCAGACTTTATTTTTGTGGGCTCCAAAATCACAGCAGATTGTGACTGCAGGCATGAAATTAAAAGACACATACTCCTTGGAAGAAAAGTTATGACTAACCTAGACAGAATATTCAAAAGCAGAGACATTACTTTGCCGACTAAGGTCTGTCTAGTCAAGGCTATGGTTTTCCAGTAGTCATGTATGGATGTGAGAGTTGAACTGTGAAGAAGGCTGAGGCGAGGTGAGGTGAAGTCGCTCAGTCGTGTCCGACTCTTTGCGACCCCGTGGACTGTAACCTACTAGGCTTTTCTGTCCATGGGATTCTCCAGGCAAGAATACTGGAGTGGATTGCCATTTCCTTCTCTAGGGAATCTTCCCGACCCAAGGATCTAACCCGGGTCTCCCGCATTGCAGGCAGATGCTTTAACCTCTGAGCCACCAGGGAAGCCCTGAGCGCTGAGGAATTGATGCTTTTGACCTGTGGTGTTGGAGAAGACTCTTGAGAGTCCCTTGGACTGCAAGGAGATGCAATCTCAAAAACGACAGAATGATCTCTGTTTGTTTCCAACACAAAACATTCAATATCATGGTAATCCAAGTCTATGCCCCAACCAGTAATGTTGAAGAAGCTGAAGTTGAACGGTTCTCTGAAGACCTACAAGACTTTTTGGAACTAACAACCAAAAAAGATGTCCTTTTCATTATAGGGGACTGGAATGCAAAAGTAGGAAGTTAAGAAACACCTGGAGTAACAAGGAAATTGGCCTTGGAATATGGAATGAAGCAGGGCAAAGGCTAATAGAGTTTTGCCAACAGAATGCACTGGTCATAGCAAACACCCTCTTCAAACAACACTTGATAAGACTCTACACGTGGACATCACCAGATGGTCAATACCGAAATCAGATTGATTATGTTCTTTGCGGCCAAAAATGGAGAAGCTCTATACAGTTAGAAAAAACAAGACAGGGAGCTGACTGTGGCTCAGATCATGAGCACCTTATTGCCAAATTCAGAGTTAAATTGAAGAAACTAGGGAAAACCACTAAATCATTCAGGTATGACCTAAATCAAATTTCCTATTATTACACAGTAGAAGTGAGAAATAGATTTAAGGGACTAGATCTGATAGATAGAGTGCCTGATGAACTATGGACGGAGGTTCATGACATTGAACAGGAGACAGGGATCAAGACCATCAGAAATGCAAAAAAGCAAAATGGCTGTCTGGGGAGGCCTTACAAACAGCTGTGAAAAGAAGAGAAGTGAAAATAAAAGGAGAAAAGGAAAGATATAGGCATCTGAATGCAGAGTTCCAAAAGAATAGCAAGGAGAGATAAGAAAGCCTTCCTCAGCAATCAATGCAAAGAAATAGAGGCAAACAACAGAATGGGAAAGATGAGAGATCTCTTCAAGAAAATTAGAGATACCAAGGGAACATTTCATGCAAAAATGGGCTCGATAAAGGGCAGAAATGGAAAGGAACTAACAGAAGCAGAAAATATTAAGAAGAGGTGGCAAGAATACACAGGAGAACAGTACAAAAAAGAGCTTCATGACCCAGATAATCACGATGGTGTGATCACTCATCTAGAGCCAGACATCCTGGAATGTGAACTCAAGTGGGCCAAAGAAAGCATCACTACAAACAAAGCTAGTGGAGGTGATGGAATTCCAGTTGAGCTATTGCAAATCCTGAAAGATGATGCTGTGAAAGTGGTGCACTCAATATGCCAGCAAATTTGGAAAACTCAGCAGTGGCCACAGGACTGGAAAAGGTCACTTTTCATTCCAATCCCAAAGAAAGGCAATGCCAAAGAATGCTCAAACTACTGCACAATTGCACTCATCTCACATGCTAGTAAAATAATGCTCAAAATTCTCCAGGCCAGGCTTCAGGAATATGTGAACCATGAACTTCCAGATGTTCAAGCTGGTTTTAGACAAGGCAGAAGAACCAGAGATCAAATTGCCAACATCCGCTGGATCATGGAAAAAGCAAGAGAGTCCCAGAAAAACATCTATTTCTGCTTTATTGACGATGCCAAAGCCTCTGGCTGGGTGGATCACAATAAACTGTGGAAAATTCTGAAAGAGATGGGAATAGACCACCTGACCTGCCTCTTGTGAAACCTATATGCAGGTCAGGAAGCAACAGGTAGAACTGGACATGGAACAACAGACTGTTTCCAAATATGATAAGGAATACGTCGAGGCTGTATATTGTCACCCTGCTTATTTAACTTCTATGCAGAGTACATCATGAGAAACGCTGGGCTCGAAGAAGCACAAACTGGAATCAAGATTGCTGGGAGAAATATCAATAACCTCAAATATGCAGATGACATCACCCTCATGGCAGAAAGTGAAGAGGAACTAAAGAGCCTCCTGATGAAAGTGAAAGAGGAGAGTGAAAACGTTGGTTTAAAGCTCAATATTCAGAAAACGAAGATCATGGCATCTGGTCCCATCACTTCATGGGAAATAGATAGGGAAACAGTGGAAACAGTGCCAGACTTTATTTTTAGGGGCTCCAAAATCACTGCAGATGATGATTGCACCCATGAAATTAAAAGATGATTACTCCTTGGGAGAAAAGTTATGACCAACTTGGATAGCATATTCGAAAGCAGAGACATTACTCTGCCAACAAAGGTCCATCTAGTTAAGGCTATGGTTTTTCCTGTGGTCATGTATGGATGTGAGATTTGGACTGTGAAGAAGGCTGAGTGCCGAAGAATTGATGCATTTAAACTGTGGTGTTGGAGAAGACTCTTGAGAGTCCCTTGGACTGCAAGGAGATCCAGTCAGTCAATTCTAAAGGACATCAGCCCTGGGTGTTCTTGGAAGGATTGATGCTAAAGCTGAAACTTCAATACTTTGGCCACCTCATGCGAAGAGTTGACTCATTGGAAAAGACTCTGATGCTGGGAGGGATTGGGGGCAGGAGGAGAAGGGGACAACAGAGGATGAGATGGCTGGATGGCATCACTGACTAGATGGAAGTGAGTTTAAGTGAACTCCAGGATTTGGTGATGGACAGGGAAGCCTGGTGTGCTGCGATTCAGTGGGTCGCAAAGAGTCGGACATGACTGAGCGACTAAACTGAACTGATGCAACATTGTTCTTTACAGCATCAGACTTTACTTTCAGCACCAAACACATATGCCACTGGGTGCTGTTTCTGCTTTGGCTCAGCTTCTTCATTCCTTCTCGAGCTATTTCTCCCTTCTTCTCCAGTAGCATATTGGGCACCTACCAACCTGGGGAGTTTATCTTTCAGTGTCATATCTTTTTGACTTTTCATAGAGAAGCAAAAGGCACAGAAAAATGGAAAGATACACCCATTTGAATTAAAGTTTAACAAGGAGATATAAGAAAGTCTTCCTAAATGAACAATGCAAAGAAACAGAGGAAAACGACAGAATGGGAAAGACTAGAGATCTCTTCAAAAAAAATTAGGGATTACAAGGGAACATTTCATGCAAAGATGGGTACAAAAAGGGAAAGAAATGCTATGGACCTAACAAAAGCAGAAGATATTAAGAAGAGGCGGCAAGAATACACAAAACGAGTATACAAAAAAAGATCTTAATGATCTGGATAACCACAGTGGTGTTACCACTAACCTAGAGCCAGACATCTTGAAGTATGAAGTCAAGTGAACCTTAGGAACCATCACTGTGAACAAAGGTAGCGGAGGTGATGGGATTCCAGCTGAGCTATTTCAAATCCTAAAAGATTATGCTACAACAGGGCTGCACTCAATATGCCAGCAAAATTTGAAAACTCAGCAGTGGCCACAGAACTAGAAAAGTTCAGTTTTCATTTCAATATCAAAGAAAGGCAATGCCAAAGAATGCTCAAACTGCCACACATTTGTACTCATTTCACATGCCAGCACAATAATGCTCAAAATCCTCCACGGTAGGCTTTAACAGCGCATGAACTGAAAAATTCCAGATGCACAAGCTGGATTTAGAAAAAGTAGAGAAACTAGACGTCAAATTGCCAACATCCATTGGATCATAGAGAAAGCAAGAGAGTTCCAGAAAAACATCTACTTTTGCTCTATTGACTACACTAAAGCCTTTGAGTGTGTGAATGACAACAAACTGTGGAAAATTCTTAAAAATATGGGAATACCAGACCACTTTACTAGCCTCGTGACAAACCTGTATGCATGTCAAGAAGCGACAGAACCAGACATGGAACAATGAATTGGTTCCAAATTGGGGAAGGAGTACATAAAGGCTGTATATTGTCACCCTGTTTATTTAACTTATATGCGATAGAGAAGCCATAATTGTAAGCAGCACAGAAATTTTTTAGCCAAAAAAAGAATAACACAGGGAGCTCAACTTGATGCTGTGTCACAACCTAGAGGAGTAATATGGTGTGGGAGGGAGGCTCAAGATGGATACTCCAGTATTCTTGCCTGGAAAATCCCATGGACAGAGAAGGCTACAGTCCATGGGATTTCAAAAAAGGCAAACACGATTTAGCAACTAAACAACAACAGCAACAACACGTGGTAGATATTGGGGACACAGGCTGAATAATTGTATGACACCAAAAGACCAGTTATAAAACTCAGTGGCATGAATAAAATCGATATTATCAGGAAGAACAGTTAAACCGGTGAAACATAAAAATTACAGAGCCAAAATAAAAACATTGGTTTCAGGCTTTACTCTGCAGTTGAATTCTATAAGTTACTTTAGCTGCCAAAGTCAGTTTTTCCTCATGAGTAGAGAAGAATTTTTTTAAAAATACTTGAGAAGATGAATGTTGCTTAAGACAAAGGCCTTAAGAAATCCAGTTTTTCCTATCAAATAAATGGAAGTTTCCGAATGTTTCTCACCCATGTTTGGGAAAAATTTAGGGAAAGTAGAAAAATAGAAAAAAAAAAAAAAAAGGGAAAATTGTCCATGCATCAGCTATTAAGAAAGCTTAATCAAGTTACTGAAATTATATGCTGAATTTTTTTATTTTATTTTATTATTATTATTACTTTACAATATTGTATTGGTTTTGACACACATCAACATGAATCCACCACGGGTGTACACGTGCTCCCAATCCTGAACCCCCTCAACCTCCCTCCCCACGCCATCCCTCTGGGTCATCCCAGTGCACCAGCCCCAAGCATCCTGTATCCTGCATTGAACCTAGACTGGCGATTCATTTCTTATATGATATTATACATGTTTCAATGCCATTCTCCCAAATCATCCCACCCTCTCCCTCTCCCACAGAGTCAAAAAGACTGTTCCATACATCTGTGTCTCTTTTGCTGTCTCGCATACAGGGTTATCATTACCATCTTTCTAAATTCCATATATATATATGAATTTAAATCAAAGAGTGCAAAAACCAAGCAATACATAAAAAGAACAAGTGCTCTTTCCACAATCTGATCAAGAAGCACAATTTCTGACTCTAATGCTTTGAGCACATCCATTACCAGGACTACCTCAGCCCCAGGACAAATGGCCCTTTCATAGCTGCCACTCCAAAGAATCTTCTCAGAGCCCTCTTTACATCTTTATTTCTCAGACTGTAGATGAAAGGGTTCAGCATGGGTGTGACCACAGTGTATATCACCGAGGCTGTTGCACTTGAATGTGAGCTGTGGGGAGCAGTAGAGCTAAGATACAATCCTAAACCCGTACAATAAAATAAGGAAGCAACAGAGAGATGAGATGCACAGGTGGAAAATGCTTTATACTTCCCCTCAGCTGATGAGATTCTACATATGGAGGAAACTATCCTAGAGTATGAGTAACATACACCAGCCAGGGGGACGGCACCAAAGAGCCCAACTGCAAAATACATCACAGCGTTATTAAGAACAGCGTCAGAACAAGCAAGTCGGAGTACTTCTTTCAAGTCACAGAAAAAGTGGGGGATTTCCAAGACTGTACAGAAATACAGTCTCAGTACCAGTAAGCTTTGTACTAAGGAATTCAGGGCACTCATCATCCAGGATAGGAGCACCATCTGTCCACAGAGAATAGGGCTCATGATGACTGTGTAGTGCAGGGGGTCACAGATGGCTATGAAGCGATCATAGGACATGACAGTTAGAATTAAGTTTTCCAGCTCTACAAACAGTATGTAAAAATGCATCTGGGTGATGCAGCCTTCATAGGAAATGTCTTTGCTCTGTGTCTGTATGTTCATTAGCATCTTTGGGATGGTGGTGGAGATGAAGCAGATGTCTACAAAGGACAGGTTGGAGAGGAAGAAGTACATGGGGATGTGGAGGTGGGAGTCTGAGATGGTGGCAAAAATGATGAGCAGATTCCCAAACACAGTGATCAGGAACATGAAGAGGAAAAGTCCAAATATGAGAGGTTGCAGTTCTAGTTCCTCTGATAATCCTAGAAGAATAAATTGTGCCATTCCTGTATCATTCCCTTGTACCACGTGGTGGTGATCACTACTAGGGAAGAAAAATATAGCATGATTAATTTCTACATGTGTGCACATTAACATAATAAGATGCTATGAATTACAATATTAAATTATCTTTAAGTAATCTACTGTGTTATCTGTGATTAGAAATTCCTGTCTAACACTCAGCCTTTTCCCCAAGAGGTCATGATTATACAGTTTTAAAGCAAATGTCTTTCATATATTCTAGAAATGTTGAGTATCAGCCATCTTCTAGGGGAAATGTGTGAGATGCTGAGAACAAAACTTCCAAAAATGCAATGATGAAGAAAGAATATGAGTTAGCAAATGAAAAATATGTATATGTGTCATCTCATGTAGTGACAGATGATATGGGGAAAAAAGGCACGTATAAATTACCGTGCATGGATATGTTATATTTTAATGGGTTCAGGACGATATGCAAAAAAAAAAAAAAAAAACAGAGACATTTGAACAGAGACCCGAAGCAAGACAAAGCAGAGACATCAGTTTACCTGGGGGAACAGTGTGCCCTATTGGGAAAAGAGTCTGCAACATACCTGAGGGCAGGGCTTGTTTCAAATATTCAAGACTTTAAAAGCAGCAAAAGTGTCAAGGAGAACAAACAAGAGTGAGTGTGAGTAGAAATAGTATCAGAGAATGCTAAGGTACAAGGTTTTCCTGGCTACAGCTGAACCGTCAAGACACAAGAAGCCCTTTATCCACATGTTGTTACTCTCACATTTTTACATTTGTTTTTATTCCTGTGAATTAAAATGAATAAACTCCTTTATTTGCATCTTCTGGTTGACATTGTGTCTGTGTTTTAAGGGTAACATTTTGGAGTGGATAATTTAAGAATCACTTTCCAGAGAATTGCTCCTTCCCCACAACACACACACACACACACACAGTACACACTTATACACATCATGTCTTACTGGGCTTGTTACTCTCTGGCTTGTCTCACTTTTGGCTACAATAATTATGAAAGCAGTGATGAAAGAAAGTCATCAACACTATGTTATTTTTCCCTAAGCAAATGTAGAAATAGTACCCAAGTTCTAGATGGTAAGCTTCCCAAGGACTGTATTCCATTTAAATGTGACTTCTTTGTCCCCTGTATTGGGCTTCCCCTGTGGTTCAGCAGTAAATAATCCCCTGAAGCCCAGGAGATGCAAGAGACACAGGTTTAACCCTGGATTGGGAAGATCCCCTTGAGAAGAGCATGGCAACCCACTCCAATATTTTTGCCTGGAGAATCCCGTGGACTGAGGAGCCTGGTGGGCTACAGTCCATGGACTTGCAAAGCACTGGGCATGACTGAAGCAATTGAGCAAGCATGCATGCATTAAAAAAAAAAAAAGTAATTCAAAAACTGAGAGAATGAAAAGTCCTGTGGATGAAAATAAGGTCTACCTGTGGGTCACATTCCTTAGTGGTTGCATTGTCCTAGGATCCAGGCCTTGGAGTATGTATACCTCAGTTATGCAGACATTTCATCGTCTATGACAAGTCTGATGGCATCAGGGATTTACACGATGGTCTCCCCTATAAACCTGTATTGAATACTTTCATTTTCAAAGCAAAATCTAATAAACTCAGCTGGTCCCTAAGAGACCATGGAAAAGAGACAGATTCCTTGATTCTGGTAGCTTTCCAGTGACAGTTATATTGCCTTGATGCTCAAAATATCTCATAAAATATTCTAGAGCTATTTATCAAAGCAGCTATTTATCATTTTAGGACAACAGGAGCTTTCCAGTAGAAAGTAAGCAAAGGGAATAAGGCTTCCTTGGTGGCTCAGATGGTAAAGAATCTGCCTGAAATGCAGGAGATTTGATTAGGTTTGATCCTTGGATCATGAAGATTCCCTGGAGTAGGAAGTGGCAACCCACTCCAGTATTCTTACTTGGAGAAAGCCATGGATAGAGGAGCCCGGTGGTCTACAGTTCATAGGGTCACAAAGAGTTGGACACAACTGAGCAACTAACACTTCCAAGGGAATAAACCCACAACTGACAACAGAAAATAGACAATACACAATTATAGATGAGGATTGTAAAAGATAAATGCTCTAGGCTGGTGCACTGGAATGACCCAGAGGGATGGGGTGGGGAAGGAGGTGGGAGGAGGGTTCAGGATGGGGAACACATATACACCCACGGCAGATTCATGTCAATGTATGGCAAAACCAATACAATATTGTAAAGAAAATAAATAAATAAAACTGAAAAACTTTAAAAATTAAAAAAAAAAGGTAAATGGTAACAGGCTTTTGTAAATGATCTTGAATACAAAGCTTTTTATTCAGAAAACTGACTTTTGAAACTCAGTGTTATCACATTAGTCATTTGAATGTAGTGGATCTACAGACCCATTCTAAACATTAATGACCTAATTCAAATAGTGGGGATAGTGGTATCTATCCTCCTAAGTTGGAAGACAAATTTAGTCAATATATGTAAAAGTTTAGCATAGTTCCTTTCTCATACTAAATTAGCAGGTATCACAGAGATGTGAATTTGCTTGTTTTTTCTTTCTACCTTCCAAATGCCTCCCTTGCTTCCCTACCTCTTGGTATTTAAGAATTCCAAAGTAAGACTCCTTTTCACACCCCTCTTTTCATTCTAAGCACAATATTTTTTATCTATCATGAGGAAAGGTACTGTGAAATGTTTGTCTCAAAAACACTGTTGCAAGGCAGTTTTTACTTCCATAGGTATGGGTTGTGCTAATAAAAATGGAAGGTATTCAAATACTTCCCAAATTTAAAAGTCTTTTTGCAAATGTAGATATTTCATTTCACATGCCTCCAAACCCACTTTTCCTACTCTCCTTAAATGTATAACTCCTCTAATATGCTCTGGTTTTACCGGAACCTCTTTATGATCCTCACTGCTTCCTCATTCTCATCCAGTTGGATTTCCATTCCCATCACTTCATTGTCAACACTGATTCTTGTGCTGCTGAGTTCATCAGACACTTCTCCAAAATTTTTAACATATAAAATAAATGAATTATAAGTTAATTAGTCAACCTAATGAACAATGGCTAATATCTCAGCCCTGGTGTGGGCCGATTAGGCTCTCAAGTGACCTCAGAAAAAAAGTTTTCTGCTTGTATTCTCTCTCAAACTTCCTTGAAGTACCTATAGAACTCTCACACTCACCTGGATGGGGACGACAGGAGGGAAGTCCCTGTGTGGATATCCATGTTTCTCCGTGGATGGTTGATGATGAAGGCTGAAGCTCTGTTCTCAGGCAGGTCAGAAGGAAAGAGGGAAGCATTGGTCCTTATTCAGATGTAGGATTCCAAAACCAATAACCATGCCCTGTGCAGCTCAAGGTTATACAGATCGAGGAATGCAACCAAAGAGGTTTTACAGCTCTCCATATCTGTTCATTAGGCACTGTTTCCATCGTTACTCCCACCTCTGAGCACAACACTTCCCTGTGGGACACTGGTCTAGATAGGAAAATTTTCCTGATAAGTCTCTTTTCCCAGAAGGCTAATTAGAAGTCAGATGAATCTAGTATTTATTACCTTCTTCCCATGAGCTTGCCTGCCTTCCAGAGGTCTAACCTCCTTGCACTTTATCCTAGTGTATGCTAAGTCGCTTCAGTTGCGTCCAGTTTTTGCAACCCTATGGATAGTAACTTGCCAGGGGCCTCTGTCCACGGTATTCTCCAGGCAAGAATGCTGAAATAGGTTGCTATGCCATCCTCCAAGGGATCATCCCAGCTCACAGATCAAACCCACATCTCATGTCTCCTGCATTGGAAAGTGGGTTCTTTTCCACTAGCACAACCAGGAAAGCCCATATCAACTATACTTCAATTGAAAAAACTTAAAGAAGCAAAAAATGGTATTGACTTAATGATGTGACATAGATTATTAATAAAATTGGCAAAAGAGTAGACATGCACTTCAGTTCAGTCACTCAGTCATGTCTGACTCTTTGCAACCCCATGGACTGCAGCAATCCAGGCTTCCCTGTCCATCACCAGCTTCCAGAGCTTGCTCAAACTCAAGTCCATCGAGCCAGTGATGCCATCCAACCATCTCATACTCTGTTGTCCCCTTCTCCTCCTGCCTTCAATCTTTCCCAGCATCAGGGTCTTCTCTAAGGAGTCAGTTCTTTGCATCCATTGGCTGTAGTATTGGAGCTTCAGCATCAGTCCTTCCAATGAATATCCAAGACTGATTTTCTTTAGGATGGACTGGTTTTATCTCCTTGCAGTCCAAGGGACTCTCAAGAGTCTACACCAACACCACAGTTCAAAAGCATCAATTCTTCAGTGCTCAGCCTTCTTCATAGTCCCACTCTCACATCCATACATGACTACTGTAAAAACTACAGCTTTGATTAGATGGACCTTTGTTGGCAAAGTAATGTCTCTGCTTTTTAATATATTGTATAGATTGGTCATAGCTTTTCTTCCAAGGAGCAAGCGTCTTTTTATTTCATGGCTGCAGTCACCATCTGCAGTGATTTTGGAGCCCCCAAAAATAAAGTCTTTCACTGTTCCAACTGTTTCTCCATTTATTTGCCATGGAGTGATGGGACCGGATGCCATGATCTTAGTTTTTTGAATGTTGAGTTTTAAACCAGTTTTTTCACTCTCCTCTTTCACATTCATCAAGAAGCTGTTTAGTTCCTCTTCACTTTCTGCCATAAGAGTGGTGTTCTGCGTATCTGAGGTTATTGATATTTCTCCCAGCAATCTTGATTCCAGCTTGTGCTTCATCCAGCCTGGCATTTTGCATAATGTACTCTGAATATAAGTTAAATAAGCAGAGTGACAATACACAGCCTTGACATACTTCTTTCCCAATTTGGAACCACTCTGTTCTTCCGTGTCCGGTTCTAACTGTTGCTTCTTGACCTGCATACAGATTTCTCAGGAGACAAGTCAGGTGGTCTGTGGTCTGGTATTCCCATCTCTTGAAGAATTTTACACTGTTTGTTGTGATCCACACAGTCAAAGGCTTTGGGGTAATCAATAAAGCAGAAGTAGACATTTTCTGGAACTCTCTTGCTTTTTCTATGATCCAATGAATGATGGCAATTTGATCTCTTTTTCCTCTGCTTTTTTAAAATCCATCTTGAACTTCTGGAAGTTCACGGTTCATATACTATTGAAGCCTGGCTTCAAGAATTTTTATTATTACTTTGCTAGAGCGTGAGATGAGTGAAAATTCTTTGGCATTGCCCTTTTTTGGGATTTGAAAACTGATCTTTTCCAGTCCTATGGCCACTGATGAGTTTTAACTGATTGTAGTACTCAATGTTCCTAGAAACATTGGTACATAGTAGATTTTCAATTATTTGTTGAATTAATCAAGAATCAGGTACAGTAGAGATGTACATTAGGCTTTCCAGCTGGCTCAGTCAGTAAAGAATCCACCTGCAATACAGGAGACCCAGATTCAATTCCTGGGTCAGGAAGATCCCTTGGAGAGGGAATGGCTACTCACTCCAGTATTCTTGTTTGGAGAATTCCATAGACAGAAGAGCCTGATGGATTACAGTCCCTGGAATCCTGAAAAGTAAGATACGACTAAGCAACTAACACTTTCACTTTTCATAGTGATTTCAAGATAACTGAATGCAACAATATTGAATAAAAATCTACAATTAACTTATATAAGGACATAAAATATTAACAATTTAATGATACCAACATGAGCTACTATTTCAACCTAAATTCCCAAAGACTTAGAAATAAAATAACTTAAAGGATTTTAAAATGTGAGAATAAAGGAGTACTCAAGTTACAATTTGTTCTCATGTTAATATATTTGGATTCAAATACACATATGAAAGATGAAGGTGATATTTTTCAAATGGCAAAGAAGAATGCTTTCCAGGTGCTCACCAAAAGTGACACAACTTTTAGAAATATGTTTAATAAAGAAAGGCTGATGGAGCAATGATGAGTAACAGATTTCCATGTATATAAATGTATAAAAGGTTATTTATTCACACTATGCAAGAGAATATTCACTCTTGTTTTTGTTTATAACAAGGATTTGCAAGTGACAAGTATTAAAGTGACAGTTCAATTATTGCAGTTAAAAAAAAAAAAGCCAAAAAGTAGAAAAGCAATGGAAAGAACACCATATGACTGAGTGATATGGAACTAAAGAGCCTCTTGATGAAAGTGAAAGAGGGGAGTGAAAAAACTGGCTTAAAACTCAACATTCACAAAATGGCATCCAGTCTCATCACTTCATTGCAAATAGATGAGGAAACAATGGAAACAGTGACAAACTTTATTTTCTTGGACTCCAAAATCACTGCAGATGGTGACTGCAGCCATGAAAATGAAAGACGCTTGCCCCTTGGAAGAAAAGCTATGACCAACCTAGACAGCATGTTAAAAAGCAAAGACATTGTTTTGTTGACAATGGTCCACATAGTCAAAGCAATGGTTTTTCCAGTAGTCGGGTATGGATGTGAGAGTTGAATTATAAAGAAGGCTGAGCACTGAAGAATTGATGCTTTTGAACTATAGTGTTGGAGTAGACTCTTGAGAGTCCCTTGGACTGTAAGGATATCAAATCAGTCAATCCTAAAGGAAATCAGTCCTGAATATTCATTGGAAGGAGTGATGCTGAAGATGAAATTCCAATATTTTGGCCAGTTGATGCAAGGAACTGAGTCCTTAGAAAAGACCCTGATGCTGGGAAAGATTGAAGACAGGAGGAGAAGGGGATGACAGAAGATGAGGTGGTTGAATTGCATCACCAACTCAACGGACATGAGTTTGAGCAAGCTCCTGGAGCTGATGATCGACAGGGAAGCCTGGGTTGCTGCAGTCCATGGGGTCACAAAGAGTTGGACATGACTGAGTGACTTAGCTGAACTGAGTAATAAAAAGAACAACATATGACTGAGTATATGTTATCAAACATTCTAATATATCTACATATGTAAAATAATTAAATTACATGCAATAATTTTGTGAATAAATGAAACATCAAATTTTTGCTAAAAAGTATGATCAAACATAGGAATCCAACCAATCCAACCAGAGCATACAAAACAAAAGACTCTCACAGACAATATTTTTTATCAAGAAAGTAAATGACTAAAAAATGGAAATATATACACAACATCATTGGTAATAAAATAATTGCAACTGTTATAATTAATAATAATTAAAGCTCTTTAGTGTGCCCATTTTCACATATAACATTTTATGCAAATATCCAGAGATAGAAAAGATACTGAGATATATATGTTCCAAGTAATGCTGCAGTAGGCATGTATTTGCATAAATACCTTGGTCAGGATTTATTTTTGCAATTCTTATTGTAAAATTCAGACTTAAATAGAAGAATGTAGGGAAAACTACTAAACCATTCAGGTATAACCTAAATCAAATCCCTTAAGATTACACAATGGAAGTGATAAATAGATTCAAAGGATTAGATCTGATAGACAGAGTGTCTGAAGAACTATGGATGGAGTTTCATAACACTGTTCACCAGGTGGTGATCAAAGCCATCCCCAAAAGATTGATGCATGATACTGTATGCTTGGGGCTGGTGCACTGAGACGACCCAGAGAGATGGTACAGGGAGGGAGGAGGGAGGGGGGTTCAGGATGAGGAACACTTGTATACCTGTGGTGGATTCATGTTGATGTATGGCAAAAGCAATACAATATTGTATAGTAATTAACTTCCAATTAAAATGAATAAATTAAAAAAAAAAACCATCCCCAAGAAAAGGAAATGTAAGAAGGCAAAATGATTGTCTGAAGATGCCTTACAAATAGCTGAAAAATGAAGAGACGCAAAAGGCAAAAGAGAAAAGGAAAGATATATCCATCTGAATGCAGATTTCCAAAGAATAGCAAGGAGAGATAAGAAAGCCTTCCTCAATGATCAATGCAAAGAAATAGAGGACAACAATAGAATGGGAAAAACTAGTGATCTCTTCAAGAAAAGTAGAGATACTGAGAGAATATTTCAGGCAAAGATAGGCTCAATAAAGGACAGAAATGGTATGGACCTAACAAAAGCAGAAGATATTAAGACAGGGTGGCAAGAATACATAGAAAAATTATACGAAAAAAAGATCTTAATGACCCAGATGACCACAATGGTTGATCATTTACCTAGAGTGAAGTCAAGTGGGCCTTAGGAAGCATCACCATGAACAAAACTAGTGGAGGTGATGGAATTCTAGCTGAGCTATTTCAAATCCTAAAAGATGATGCTGTGAAAGTGCGTCACTCCATATGTCAGGAAATTTGGCCATAGTGGCCACAGGACTGGTACAGATCAGTTTTCATTCCAATCCCAAAGAAGGGCAATGCCAAAGAATGTTTAAACTACCACACAATTTCACTCATTCCACATGTGAGCAAGATCATGCTAAAAATCCTCCAAGATAGGCTTCAACAGTACATGAACTGAGAACTTCCAGATGGACAAGCTGGCTTTAGAAAAGGCAGAGGAACCAGAAGTCAGATTGCCAACATCCACTGGATCATAGAAAAAACAAGACAATTCCAGAAAAACATCTACTTCTGCTTCATTGACCACACTAAAGCCGTTGACTGTGTGGATCACAACAAACTGTGGAAAATTCTTCAAGAGATGGGAATACCAGACCACCTTACCTGCCTCCTGAGAAATCTGTATGAGGGACAAGAAGCAACACTTAAAACTGGACTGGTTCCAAATTGGGAAATGAATCCATCAAAGGATGTATATTGTCACCCTGCTTATTTAACTTATATTCAGAGTACATCATGTGAAATGCTGAGCTGAATGAATCACAAGCTGGACTCAAGACTGCCAGAAGAAATATCAATAGCCTCAGATAGGCATATGACACCATTCTTATGCTAGAAAGTGAAGAGGAACTAAAGAGCCTCTTGATGAAGGTGAAAGAGGAGAGAGAAAAAGCTGGCTACAACTCAGCATTCAAAAAACTAAGATCATGGCATTCGGTCTCATAACTTCATGGCAAATAAACAGAGAAACAATGGAAACAGTGACAGACTTTATTTTCTTCAGGGAATAAAGGCTATGACAAACATAAACAGTGTATTAACAAGCAGAGACATTACTTTGCTGACAAAGGTCCACACAGTTAAAGCTATGGTTTTTCTGGTAGAGAGTTGGACCATAAAGAAGGCTGAACGCAGAAGAACAGATGCTTTTAAACTGTGGTGTTGGAAAAGACTCTTGAGAATCCCCTGGACTGCAAGGATATCAAACCAGTCAATCATAAAGGAATATTCATTGGAAGGACTGACTGATAATGAAGCTGAAGCTTCATTACTTTGGTCACCTGATGTGAAGTCTGACTCATTAGAAAAGACCCTGATGCTGGGAAAGATTGAAGACAGGAGGAGAAGGGAACAACAGAAGATGAGATGGCTGGATGGCATCACTGACTCAATGGACATGAGTTTGAGCAAGCTTTAGGAGATGGTGAAGGACAGGGAAGCCTGGGTCGCTGCAGTCCACGGGGTCTCAAAGAGCCAGACACAACTGTGGGATTGAACAACTTGGTCAAGATCTTTCTAATTAATATGAAAACTAAGCACTTGGCTTAGCTAGTGAACAAGAGTAACAACATAGCATAACCTACCTTAGAACATTATAGTGATTGCAAAAATTTTTATTTATGATGTAGTCATAAATAAATGTAGTCCTCATACTATATTTATGATGTAGTCCTCTTATGCACTTCATTCCCCATTTTGTTAATGATACTCAGAAGTGTTTAATGTTATGCTCAATAAGAGTGAAAGTGAAGTTGTTCAGTCATGCCTTGATCTTTGGGACCCCATGGACTGTAGCCTACAAGGCTCCTCTGTCCATGGGATTTTCCAGGCAAGAGTACTGGAGTGGGTTGCCATTTCCTTCTCCAGGGGATCTTCCCAATCCAGGGATCAAATCCAGGTCTCTGGTATTGTAGGCAGACACTTTACCATCTGAACCACCAGGGAAGTGCTCAATATTTTAAAGTAAATAAGAGATGGAGTCTTGATTGGAATCTCTCAGGAGGCTCCCAGTTTTCAAACACTGGAGCAGTGATTCTCAACCAAGAGTGATTTTGCAATTAAAGATATTTGGCAATATTTGAAGGGGTCCTACTGAGCTCTTCTGACGTACAGGACATCATCCAATGCAAGTAATCATACTTCCCAAGTATCAGCACTGAGAAGGTGATGAAACCTATTCTAGACTAGCACTTCTCTAAATCCACTGCTTCTACAAATTACCAAGGACTGTATTTCAAATGTAAATTTTTTTATTATTTTTAACTTTTTTTTTAAATTTACAGTACTGTATTGGTTTTGCCATACATTGACATGAATCTACCATGGGTGTACATGAGTTCCCAATCCTGAACCCCCCTCCCACCTCTCTCCCCATATCATCTCTCTGGATCATCCCAGTGCACCAGCCCCAAGCATCCTGTATCCTGTATCCAACCTAGACTGGTGACTCGTTTCTTACATGATAGAACACATGTTTCAATGCCATTCTCCCAAATCATCCCACCCTCTCCCTCTCTCACAGTCCAAAAGTCTGTTCTATACATCTGTGTCTCTTTAACTGTCTCACATACAGGGTTATCAATACCATCTTTCTAAATTCCATATATATGTGTTAGTTTACTGTATTGGTGTTTTTCTTTCTGGCTTACTTCACTCTGTATAATCGGCTCCAGTTTCATCCACCTCATTAGAACTGATTCAAATGTATTCTTTTTAATGGCTGAGTAATACTCCATTGTGTATATCTACCACAGCTTTCTTATCCATTCGTCTGCTGATGGACATCTAGGTTACTTTCATGTCCTGGCTATTATAAACAGTGCTGCGATGAACATTGGGGTACATGTGTCTCTTTCTATTCTGGTTTCCTTGGTGTATATGCCCAGCAGTGGGATTGCTGGGTCATAAGGCAGTTCAATTTCCAGTTTTTTAAGGAATCTCCACGCTGTTCTCCATAGTGGCTGTACTAGTTTGCATTCCCACCAACAGTGTAAGAGAGTTCCCTTTTCTCCACACCCTCTCCAGCATTTATTGCTTGTAGACTTTTGGGTCGGAGCCATTCTGACTGGTGTGCAATGGTATCTCATGTAAATTATTATTCAGTAGGTCAGATCAGGGACCCAGGGCCCTGGGTTTCTAACAAGATTCTAAGTGTTATTTGATAGTATAGGTCCTGGCCTGTGGATGACAATTTGACTAGCAAGAAAGTGGTTCTGTGTTAGATTCAGGTGTAAGTAGTTTTAGGCCTTCACCCAGAATCTTCCAATCTTTCTTAATTTTGAAAGAAAAGATTTTTGATCACCTGTTAGGTAGTGATAAATTTTGTGTTTGATTTTTTATAAAAGTATTAAGTGACATCAAATAATTTCTATTAGAATAATATTTTGCAGCAGTCACAATAAGATCCTCCAAAAGATGTCTACAGGAAAATCTCCAGAACTTTGGAATAGCCTAGTTTATATAACTAGTTTAATTACAATAGCAGAGGAAATAAGGTTGCTGATCATTGATCTTGATATAAGAATATTAGCACAGATATCCAGGTCAGACTTATACAATTATGATGATTTTTCTAACCATGCAAGAGAGTGGAAGAATTGGAATTAGAGAGAGAGTTAAAATGCCATACACCTGGATTTGAATATGGAGGAGGGGCCGTGAACTATGGAATGGTGGTGGCCACTAGAAGTAAAACAGGAAATTGAATGCAACCTGTTCTGGGGTATCCTTAAGGATCACAGTCTTGTGGATATCTAAATTTTTGCTCAATGAGACTTCAGGCCTCTGACCTTACATAATTTTATGACAGGTACTTTTTTAACCCACTGATATGGTAATTTGTTACTGGGGCAGTAGGAATCTAAAATATATTTGTCCAATCATCTACTGTTTCTAGGAGCTGAGCTAAAGATTTTCGATTCACACAGTAAGCTTCTCTTAAACAGGGCATTTTGTGTTGAACTCCTACCATATATAGGAGGAAATCAGAGTCACTTTAGAGACCTTTTTCCCATTAGTTGATACAGAAAATTTTTCTTTATCTATATGTAAATGTGGCTCTGATTTTGAGGCCTTTGAAATTTAAGGTAGGAAAAGTACCTCATTATTGAAATTAATATCCTACTTTAAATCTTTGTGTTAACATTTCTACATTCTTTCTAGTTTATATTAATTCAAGCATTCTCTTTTTTTTCTTCTATTCTTCCAACTTTCTCTCAAGTTTTCTTTCAACACAATGGGTGAGATTACTAATGAGACTCTGTGCAATACATATATGTGTGAGTGGGTTTATTTCAGAGAGTGGTGTATACAGATGAAGGCACATAATAACATATATGTACTCCTAAACTTGAACATGGTTTGTGGACTCAGCAAATATTTCTATGCATTGCATCCATACCTCACAATATCCAAGTGAAGCTAGAATTTATCATCTCATATTTCCTTACGAAATGAAAACTGAGGCTCAGGGCAATTATATTGTTAACAACATTACAAAGAAATTAAAACTTATTGTGCACCCTTTTAAATTATTCACAAGTGGAACCATGTAGTATACTCTTAATTTGGGGGGGATTTTTTTGTTTTTTTTTTAATTTAAATTTATTTATTTTAATTGGAGGCTAATTACTTTACAATGTCCATCAGCAGATGAATGGATAAGAAAGCTGTGGTACATATACACAATGGAGTATTATTCAGCCATTAAAAAGAATACATTTGAATCAGTTCTCCTGAGGTAGATGAAACTGGAGCCTATTATACAGAGTGAAGTAAGCCAGAAAGAAAAACACCAATACAGTATACTCAATTTTTGAAATTTAGAAAACTGTATATTTTTAAAATGTGCAGTTTACTGTATGTAATTACATGTTAATGAATTAGCTAAAAATTAAACATTTCTGATGCTGCATGGTTTAGGGTAATATGCTAAGCACAGGTAGTTGAGTCACACCTAAAATTGGTTGAGATAGCTCTTTTAGGAAGAAAGAAAAGTGTCAAAGTGTTTTATTTATATATTTTACATCACATATATCATTTAAATATGATATTTATATTATCCACTGACTTTTACTGATCATGAAAGAAATTAGAATGGGGCAAATATTTCATTTAGAGAATTGGAAAGAATCATATTCTTAGGCAGCAGCAATGGAATTTCTTCAAGCAGAAGCAGAAAGATATAATTACACCAAACAATTCTTTGCTCCAGTGATAAACCTCTTTACACACAAACAATGAAATCACATACACCACTAAGTAAATGACACCATGAAAAACAGTTTACATCGAAATAATCTGACATGAATTTTTGCTACATCATACTTAAGGTCCCCTCTGACTCCACATCTTATAATGCCAAACTCTTTACTGAAATTTTTGTTTCACATACACACCAATTAGAGTCACTCTGCCAGTGACTCATGTAGGTAAAGTGGACATTGAGCTACAAGGAAAACAGTACACTGTGAGGGCATAAAAGCAGATGACGTACTATGAAACACACTATTTGTCAATGCCTACATTTTCAGAAAGAGCAATTACAGTGGTGATGTTCCAAGGTATGAGGACACAAAATGTGATAAAATGTAGTTTCGTGTTTTGCTCCTCTATGATATTATGTAACAGGTTTGGGTATACATTTTTTTCCATAGAAGTAGCAAAATTCATGATTATTCTTTAATAAAATGAAAGAAAATTTACTCAGTATAAATTAGTTCATTTCAGAAGAATTTATTCTTAAGAAATGGGTGAAGTCTCATGAGATAAATTGGAATTTATATATATTTCACACAAGAGTTTGAATCAATTTGAGAGAGTAGAAAAATGAAAAAAGAAAAAACTTAGATAACAGAGAAAAGTTAATAAAGGATGTTTTTAAAATTGTATAAAGGGAAGTGAAGTCGCTGAGTCGTGTCCAACTCTTTGCAACCCCATGGACTGTAGCCTACCAGGCTCCTCTGTCCATGGGATTTTCCAGGCAATAGTCCTGGAGTGGATTGCCATTTCCTTCTCCAGGGGATCTTCCCAACCCAGGGATCGAACCTGGGTCTCCCGCATTGTAGACAGACGCTTTACTGTCTGAGCCACCAGGGAAGTCCTTAAAATTGTATAGAGAAGTTGAAATCAAAGAAATGGAAATATCAGGCTATAAATTGAAGAAGCAACTACTGTCATCACAATCTGAACAAAGAATCACAATATCTGCCTATGAGGCTTTGAGTCCTGCTATCATGGGCATTTTTTCAGTCCAAGATCAAATGGCCCTATTAAAATGTTTCCATCCCAAAGAATCTTTTCAGAGCCTTCTTTATGTCTTTATTTCTCAGACTGTAGATGAAGGGATTCAGCATGGGTGTGGCCACAGTGTATATCACTGAGTCTATTACACTTGCTTCTGAGCTGTGGGTACCAACAGAACTAAGGTATACTCCTAAACATGGAACGCATGTAAGAATTAAAGATTTTAAAATTTAAAAAAATAAAATAAATTGTTCTTTCAGAAAAAAAAAATAAAATAAAATAAAGAGACAACTTAGAGGTGAGATGCACAGGTGGAAAGTGCTTTATACTCTAAGAGTAAAGGATACCAGCCAGGGAAACACCTCTGAGAATTCCAGATCCAACATACAGCACTATGTTATGGACGAAGGTGTCAGAACAGGCAAGTTGGATTAGATGTTCGATTTCACAAAAAAAGTGGTGGATTTCCAAGTCTGAGCAGAAGGACAATTTCAATATCATTAAGCTGTGTAACAAGGAGTTCAGGACACTAATGATCCAGGACTCCAGAACCAGCCATCCACAGAGCTGGGAGTTCATGGTAACTGTGTAATGCAGGGGGTGGCAAATGGCCATGAAGCAATCATAGGCCATCACAGTCAGGAGAAAGTCATCTAATCCTGCAAAGAGAATGTAAAAATGCATCTGGACAACGCAGCCTTCATAAGTTATGACTTTGCTCTGTATCTGAACATTTTGCAACATCTTTGGGATGGTGGTGGAGATAAAGCAGATGTCTACAAAGGACAGGCTGGAGAGGAAAAAGTACACGGGGGTGTGGATGTGGGAGTCTGAGCTGAAGACCAAGATGATGAGCAGGTTTCCAAACAGTGATTAGGTACATGGAGAGGAAAAGCCCAAATATGATGGGCTGCAGTTCTGGTGCCTCTGAAAGTCCCATGAGAAGAAATTTTGAAATGTGTGTATTATTCCCTGGTTCCATATGGTGAAGGTGACTCTTGGGGAAAAAAAAAACAAAAACATGAGTAAGGTTCCCTGAAATTGGCATAACTCACATAGCTGAAATACTATAATTTCTATTTTGCTTGCAAGAAACTGATGCTAATATATTGTACGTAGACAGATCCTCCCTGAGGATGTATCCCATTTCATCTCTCACCAGATATTTTTATCACATTGTCAGCATACTTCCAAAGAGTTCATGTATTTTCAGTTTTAATGAGAAATTCTTTCAGATATTTTCAGGAATACTTTATATTGAGGGCCAACATGCTCCAAGAACATATAGAGAATAAGTAGAGGTACTGAAAAACAAATTTCCCACAATCCAGGGATGGGGAAAGATGATATTCAAATAAATATATTTTATGTTGCAAGGTGAATGATATTTTGAAGAAAACAAAAACAGATATAAAGGAGCAAGTAGTAGGGAAACTTATTATGCACTGAGTGTTCAGGCAAGGCCAACAAACAAGAGGTTATTTGAAGAGATGTTAAGAAAGAGACAGAAGGATATAGTATGACACCAGGAGAAGTGTGTGCCTGGAAGAGGCAACAGCCACTGCAAAGGTCTTGAGCAAGACATTTGTTCCACATGTTTGAATGCAAACAAGGAAGCCAGAGGAATGAGCAGGTGGGGGAGTGACTAGAGATGGTGTCAGGGATGCTAAGGATCAAGGTGGCCTCTCTGCTACAACTGACACCTCAGTCCACAGAGAATTCCTCCTTCCATGTTGTTCTTTGCACTTTATTAGTTTTCTTGCAGAAATGTCCTATGAATTATATCAGATCCCTTTCATAGTTTCATCTGTTGATTGAGTTCTGGCCTCTGTGAACTTCTCATGCCAACTTAATATAGGAGTCCAGTTGTCTCTGCTTTAAGAACCACTCTCAGTTCACAAGGCACAGGCACACACACCCCACAGCCTCCTGAACTACATTACTGGCATGAATTTCTCATTCAGAACCAACCTCCTTGGGCCATGGGTGGTTACAACTCAAGTTAGTCAGGTCACATTACCTTTCTCCTAAACAATGTTTTAATGGTACCCAGAAATTCTAGTTCATAAGCTTCTTAGAGAGTAATAAAGTTAGGGTTCCTTTTAACTACAACCATTTTCTGTCCTGTGTTTAAAGAAATATAAAAAGTATGAGAGAGAGAGATAAAATGAAGGGAAAAGATCTAACAAGCTCAAATCATCCCTGAGACAATGGGACAAAGAAAACCCCCCTTGGTTTGGCAATATTTCAACTTTAGCTACATCTCCTTGATGCCCAGGAAAAATCAGAAAGAAACATATCTCTTTTCCAAGGAGAGAAAGTTAAATCTAAATGATGTGAAAAACCAAAACCATAAAGATTTAGTATCCCAAGAGAAGAATAAGTAAAGATAGTAAACTCACAATTCAAAAATTAAAACACACAAAATACGACAAGTTTCATATGTGTTACAGGAAGTAGTAGAAGATGCCTTTCTTGTGCTTTTCCATATAATCTGACCTTTATCTGTGTGGTCTAATACTGAATGAGGCAAACCTTGTCTCTTTTTTTCTTACAAGTCATAATTTGTTTGCTACTGTTCGTCTTAATATTTTCACCTTTTTAATTAATCCAATGGGCACACTTCAAGTCTAGTTCTGGTCTTTGACCAACAGGCAAAGGCCTTTCCAGACCATACTTTATAAAGTTAGAGTAGGCCATGAAAATTCCTTCTCTTATTCTGGATAAATTTCTTTACATGATCTAAGCCTGAGGACTATATTTTATTTCAGTGTACTGTGACATTGTCAGTATATTGCAAGATGCTAATCATCAGAGACTTAAATTGCCTTGTTCAATTCTTATTTTCCCAGGTCTGTGAGTATATTTGCATTTATTTAAAAAACACACTGAAGAAAAATACAAATTATGAAATGACAAAATATGGCTAAAATATGAAACCAGTTATAAGGGTGATTTCACATAATTGTATTAAAGAAAATGGAATGGACTGAAACATGATATATATAATATGAGTAATTCAGCACTTATGACATGAATTAAGAATTAATTTAGAAAAGACCTTGACTCAAGAGAATATAACATAGAATGATCCAGAAATTTCTGGCAAGTAGCAAATATTTTGCTATTATTTGTTGAATGATTAAGAATTAGGTCTCTTTAGATATGAACAATATCCTATGGGATTGTTGCATCCAATTTGGTTGGAAAATGCTGGATTGTTGAATAAAAGCTGTAGTAAATGGCCACCTATCTAGAAGGAAATTATGTAGTTCCTTATATGATACATCTTTTTAAAATGGACTAAAGACCCCAATGCAAAAGTAAGCAATACTCTTTAGATGAATATATGAAAAACTACATTGGAACTACTTTTCCATTGATATTAGAAACACGGATAACTTTTACCTCAGGATTCCTCAGTCTCTGCACTATTGGGTATTCTCTGCCAGATTGTTCTCTGGGGTGGGATCTGTCCTATAAATTGCAAGATGTTTAGAAGCATCCTTGCCCACCACTTACCCATCATCAGTGTGACAGTGAATAATGTCTAAAAATATTGCTTAAAGGTTCCTGGGGGACACAATTATCCTTGGTTGAGAAAAATAACATTAAACTAAGAATTTCAAAGTACTTTTGTAGCAGTGATATTATAGTCACTTATTTATAAATGATATAATACACCACCAAATGTCTGAGTCACACAACCACACAATGCAGTATTATACAGAAATGGAAATAATGAACCAACATTATACTGGTTGATTGGAAGCAAGTCCGTGAGGTATCATTGAGAAAGAAACAAAAGAGGGACAAATTGTAGAAAACATTAAACATAATGACTATTTGTCACTAAAATATAAAGACCATTTATCATGAATTCAGGATTGTATTGATTCTTTTGTGTAAAAGTATGTAACTATGTATAAGAACACATTTTAGAAAGATATTTTTCAAAAACTAAGAACTTATGGAACAAAATATATTGGTGAGAGTGCACTTATGTTAAGTATATTGTTTGCTGAGCAACATGCCATGTGCTAAGTAACTTCAGTCATGTCAGACTCCATATGACCCTATGGACTGTAGTTTGCCAGTAGCCTCCATCTGTCCAAAGGATTCTCCAGGCAAGAAGTGCGGAGTGAGTTGCCATGCCCACCTTCAGGGGAATCGTCACAACTCAGAGATCGAACCTGCCTCTCCTAGTTCTCTTGCATTGGCAGATGGGTTCTTTACCATTAGTACACCTGGAAAGCCCCTTCCTGAACAATAGGATGTAATAAAATTGAATGAAAATCTACAACTCACTGATAAAAAGACACAAACAGTAAAAATTTAACAATATTAACATGGATCTCTAATTCAAGATCAAATTGCCAAAGATTTGGGGGTGAAACAATATAGTTCAATTCAGTTCAGTTCAGTTCAGTTCAGTCGCTCAGTCGTGTCCGACTCTTTGCGACACCATGAATCGCAGCACGCCAGGCCTCCCTGTCCATCACCAACTCCCAGAGTTCACTCAACTCACGTCCATCGAATCAGTGATGCCATCCAGACATCTCATTCTCTGTCGTCTCCTTCTCCTTCTGCCCCCAATCCCTCCCAGCATCAGAGTCTTTTCCAATGAGTCAACTCTTTGCATGAGGTGGCCAAAGTCCTGGAGTTTCAGCTTTAGCATCATTCCTTCCAAAGAAATCCCAGGGCTGATCTCCTTCAGAATGGACTGGTTGGATCTCCTTGCAGCCCAAGGGACCTTCAAGAGTCTTGTCCAACACCACAGATCAAAAGCATCAATTCTTCGGCGCTTAGCCTTCTTCACAGTCCAACTCTCACATTCATACGTGACCACAGGAAAAACCATAGCCTTAACTAGACAGACCTTTGTTGGCAAAGTAATGTCTCTGCTTTTGAATATGCTATCTAGGTTGGTCATAACTTTCCTTCCAAGGAGTAAGCGTCTTTTAATTTCATAGCTGCAATCACCATCTGCAGTGATTTTGGAGCCCCCAAAAATAAAGTCTGTTACTGTTTCCATTGTTTCCCCATCTATTTCCCATGAAGTGATGGGACTGGATGCCATGATCTTCGTTTTCTGAATGTTGAGCTTTAAGCCAAATTTTCACTCTGCACTTTCATTTTCATCAAGAGGCCTTTTAGTTCCTCTTCACTTTCTGCCATAAGGGTGGTGTCATCTGCATATCTGAGGTGACTGATATTTCTCCTGGCAATCTTGATTCCAGCTTGTGTTTCTTCCCCAGCGTTTCTCATGATGCACTCTGCATTAAGTTAAATAAGCAGGGTGACAATAACAGAAGAACATTTATGAAGTGAGGAAGGAGCAGTATCTAAGTTATAATTTTATCTTATATGTAGAGAGAGGAATTCAAATATGGCTATAGAATGTAAGTCAAATGGTGAAGAATTATGATCAGAGGAGATGCAATTTTTAGGAAAATATTTAATCAGAAGGCTGAAAGGAATAATAAGGAATAACTGATGAGAAACTCTTAATAGAAGTAAATATGTATAAGTTGTCTGTCACCACTAAGAATGCTAAAGAACTCTCACTTTCCTTCTTGTTTACAGCAAGGGTTGACACACATTTAGAATATTAAAGTGACAAATTATTACAGTAAGAAACATAGCAATAAAGAGCAATGAGTGGTATGTACTGTGCAGCATGGTGACTATAGTTCATAATACTCTTTTTAGCATAATTGAAAGTTGCTAAGAGACAGTATATCCTAAAAGCTCCCCTCACAATAAATAAATTGTAACCATATGTGCTGACAGATGTTAAGGAGATTTACTGTAGTGATCATTTAGCAGTATAAACAAGTATTAAATCATTATGCTGTGTACCTGTAAGTCATATATTGTCATAGGTCAAATACCCAAACTCTTTTGGAAAAGTAATGAAGAGAATGTTTGCAGGTTTGACCAACAAAATTTATCAGTTCTTATACAATCTCACAAATATATCTATGTATATATAAAAGAACTAAATCACAAATTTAAGGTTTTTGCTAAAAAAAAATCCTTCCTATCAAAGAATGCAATTTCAAAAAGGAATAACAACAGTCTGATACCACTATATAAAACAAAATAGTTATAGAGACATTCTTTAAATAGAGAAACACCACATGACTAACAAATTCATGGATCTATTTAGCTTCATGGATAATAAAATAGTTGGAAAGTAAACGTCCCTAGCATACATCTTTTTTTTTTAACATAACTAAGTTTTTTTTATTTGTTTCTTATGTGCACACAAGAGTGAGAGAAGATACTGTAATGTGTATGTTTCCTACACAGCTATTGAGAGTGTGTATTATCTGCAAACAGTCCTCAGTTTAGAGCTTTCTCCTCTATGTGGAGGCACAGTCTAATATGCCCCATCTTACAATAAAATGAAATGCCCTCACCTCACCGACTGACCCTCTACAGTTAATACCCTATTTGTCTACTCCTGTTAATTCACAAGAACTTTAGACTCATGTTCCACTTTTGCTGGATGCAATTTATAACTCCCATTCATTCTTCTGTTGGACTTCCACTGAAAGTGAAAGTGAAAGTTGCTCAGTTGCATCCAACTCTTCGCAACCCCATGGATAGTCCATGGAATTTTCCAGGTCAGAATACTGGAGTGGGTAGCCTTTGCCTAGCATGATTTAATTTTCAACATTGACACTCTTGTTTTCAAGTGCAGTGTTCCTTTTTCAGTATCATAAATAAATACATTTTCAGGAAACCCAGCAAACAACCACAGTGACCTCTGCCTCTAGGATATGCTAGATTGGTCCTCAGGTGACCTCAGGTACATTCCTGGCTTACATCCTCTCTGATCTTCTCCTGCAGTGTCTGTGGAGCTCTCAGATTCATCTGTTTGGGAACTCTGTGTGGGAGGTTTCCTTGTAAAAGTCAAATTTCACCCCTAAGTAGCTGATGATGCAGATCCATGCTCTGTTTCCCCACAAGACAGCAATGAGAGATCAAGCATTGTTCTCTCAGCTCGATGTAGGATTGCAAAAGCAACAACCACATCCTATCAAATCAAAGAGACACAGGCTGAGGGCTTGCAGCAGAGGAGATATTTACATCTTCCGTGTCATCTCATTAGACGTTTTTCTTTGTTAGCCCAACCTCTAAGTACATGATTTCCCTTGGAGTATTGGTCTGAACAGAGTGTATTTTTTTCTGCTAATCCTCTCTTCTTAAGAGACTCCATTATAAGTCAGGTAAATTCAGTTTCCTCACCCCTTCATCTTTACTTCTGCTTCCAAAGCTCTAAGACTCCCGGCACCTCATCACACCCCTGAGTTCAAGTTTTCTCAAAAGTATACTATTGACAATTGGTCTTGACTAGGTCCTTTGCGTCTTCAATGCTTTGATCTGTTGTGGGAACAAGAAATCTCTGAATATGACTTTTGCCCTTTTCAAAACATGAGATAACTTTGCTCTTTTAATATAAAACTTGGTTTCAAGCAAGTTTTGCAAAACCTAAAAAGATTTCCTTCTTACATCAGAAAGTAAACAACCTGTCTGCCAACACAGGACATATAACAGAGATGGGCGGGTAGGATCCATGGGTTGGGAAGATCCCCTGGAGGAGGGCATGGTAATTCATGCCAGCGTTCTTGCCTGGAGAATTCCGTGGACAGAGGAGCCCGGCAGGCTACAGTCCATGGGGTCGCACAGAGTCAGACACGACTGAAGAGACTTAGCACAGCACAACACACATACTGCCCCTAGGAGCTGAGACTAACCCTTAGGAGCCAATCAGTGAACTTCCTTTACATAGGGTCATTTATGGTACACTCTGATCTTTTAGTCACTATGGACAGATTTTGCCCCCTTAGCTGGTACAGAGAATTTCACTTGGCCTAAATGTAAATGTGGATCTGACTCTGAGGCCTTTGGAATTTAAGATATGAAAAGTAAGTCATTATTAAAATTAAGGTCACATAAAAGAATGAAACTAGAACACTTTCTAACACCATACACAAAAATAAACTCAAAATGGATTAAAGATCTAAACGTAAGACCAGAAAATGTACAACTCCTAGAGAAGAACTTAGGCAAAACACTCTCTGACATAAATCACAGCAGGATCCTCTATGACCCACCTCACAGAATATTGGAAATAAAAGCAAAAATAAACAAATGAGACCTAATTAAAATTAAAAGCTTCTGCACAACAAAGGAAACTCTAAGCAAGGTGAAAAGACAGACTTCAGAATGGGAGAAAATAATAGCAAATGAAGCAACTGACAAACAACTAATCTCAAAAATATACAAGCAACTTTTGCAGCTCAATTCCAGAAAAATAAATGACACAATCAAAAAATGGGCCAAAGAACTAAATAGACATTTCTCCAAAGAAGACATACAGATGGCTAACAAACACATGAAAAGATGCTCAACATCACTCATTATCAGAGAAATGCATCAAAACCACAATGAGGTACCATTTCACACCAGTCAGAATGGCTGTGATCCAAAAGTCTACAAGCAATAAATGCTGGAGAGCGTGTGGAGAAAAGGGAAGCCTCTTACACTATTGATGGGAATACAAACTAGTACAGCCACTATGGAGAACAGTGTGGAGACTCCTTAAAAAACTGGAAATAGAACTGCCATACGACCCCTGCTGGGCATACACACTGAGGAAACCAGAATTGAAAGAGACACATGTACCCCAATGTTCATCACAGCACTGTTTATAATAGCCAGGACATGGAAGCAACCTAGATGTCCATCAGCAGATGAATGGATAAGAAAGCTGTGGTACATACACACAATGGAGTATTACTCAGCCATTAAAAGGATACATTTGAATCAGTTCTAATGAGATGGATGAAACTGGAGCCTATTATACAGAGTGGAGTAAGTCAGAAAGAAAAACCCCAATACAGTATACTAACGCATATATATGGAATTTAGAAAGATGGTAACAATAACCCTGTAAGTGAGACAGCAAAAGAGACACAGATGTATAGAACAGGCTTTTGGACTCTGTGGGAGACGGCGAGGGTCGGGTGATTTGGGAGAATGGCATTGAAACATGTATAATATCATATAAGAAATGAATCGCGAACCCAGGTTCGATGCAGGATACTGGATGCTTGGGGATGGTGCTCTGGGATGACCCAGAGGGATGGTATGGGGAGGGAGGTGGGAGGGGAATTCAGGATGGGGAACACATGTACACCCATGGCAGATTCATGTTGTTGTGTGGCAAAACCGATACAATATTGTAAAGTAATTAGCCTCCAATTAAAATAAATAAATTTCATTTAAAAAAAGAAAGTATGAGAATGATTTCTCATTCAATATAGATAATCAGTAGAGGATGGATATTATTAAAAATTAAGAATTATGAAGGTGATAAGTATAACAGGTGAAATAAAAATCACTGAACGTGCTTAATAGCAGATTTGAACTGGCAGAAGAAAGAATGAGTGACGTTAGAGAGATTATCCAATGGAGGGACAGAACAACAACAACAACAACAACAAATTAAGGTCACACATTCTACTTTTAAAAAATAAATACATAAATAAAATAAAATAAAAATTCTACATTTTTTCTAATTTATGCTCATTTAAATGTTCGTGGTTTTTTTTTCTTTTCTTTTTTACTTCTCTCCTTTAAACTTGCTCTTATGTTTTCTTTCAAGACAACAGATGGAATTACAAATGAAATGGGTAAGCTGTGGTACATATACACAATGGAGTATTACTCAGCCATTAAAAAGAATACATTTGAATCAGTTCTAATGAGGTGGATGAAGCTGGAGCTGATTAAACAGAGTGAAGTAAGCCAGAAAGAAAAACACCAATACAGTATACTAACACATATATATGGAATTTAGAAAGATGGTAATGATAACCCTGTATGCAAGGCAGCAAAAAAGACACAGATATATAGAACAGTCTTTTTTTCTAATAAATTTATTTATTTTAATTGGAGGTTAATTACTTTACAATATTGTATTGGTTTTCCCATACATCACCATGTATCCACCACAGGTATACACGTGTTCCCCATCCTGAATCCCCCTCCTTCCTCCCTCCCCATACCATCCCTCTGGGCCTTCCCAGTGCACCAGCCCCAAGCATCCAGTATCATGCATTGAACCTGGGTTGGTGACTCGTTTCATATATGATATTATACACGTTTCAATGCCATTCTCCCAAATGATCCCACCCTATAGAACAGTCCTTTGGGTTCTGTGGGAGAGGGAGGGGGGATGATTTGGCAAAATGGCGTTGAAACATGTATAATATCATATAAGAAACGAATCGCCAGTCCAGGTTCGATGCATGATACTGGATGCTAGGGGCTGGTGCACCAGGATGACCCAGAGGGATGGTACAGGGAGAGAGGTGGGATGGGGCTTCAGAATTGGGAACACGTGTACACCCGTGGTGGATTCATGTTGATGTATGGCAAAACCAATACAATATTGTAAGGTAATTAGCCTCTAATTAAAATAAATAAATTTAATTTAAAAAAAAAAAGAAACAGTGTGTTTAAATCTATGTGTGCATGGGTGTTTATTTCAGAGAATGTGTATACAGATACAGATGTACATACATATTCCTAAGCTTGAACAATGTTTGTGGGCTCAGCAAAGTATTTCTATGCACTTCATTCATTCCTCACAACATCCAAGTGAAGTTAGGATTTATCATCTCACATTTCCTTCTGAAAGATAAAACTGAGGCTCAGGGCAATTCCATTATTAACAATAACATTACAAAGAAATTAAAATTTATTGTGCACCCTTTTAAATCATATGCAAATGGAACTATGTAATCAATGCAAAGAAATAAAGAAAAACAACAGAATGGGAAAGACTAGAGATCTCTTCAAGAAAATTAGAGATACCAAGGGAACATTTCATGCAAAGATGGGCTCGATAAAGGACAGAAATGGTCTGGACCTAACAGAAGCAGAAGAAATTAAGAACAGGTGGCAGCAATACACAGAAGAACTGTACAAAAAAGATCTTCATGAACAAGATAATCATAATGGTGTCATCACTCACCTAGAGCCAGACATCCTGCAATGTGAAGTCAAGTGGGCCTTAGAAAGCATCACTATGAACAAAGCTAGTGGAGGTGATGGGATTCCAGTTGAGCTATTTCAAATCCTGAAAGATGATGCTGTGAAAGTGCTGCACTCAATGTGCCAGCAAATTTGGAAAACTCAGCAGCAGCCACAGGACTGGAAAAGGTCAGTTTTTATTCCAATCCCAAAGAAAGGCAATGCCAAAGAATGCTCAGACTACCACACAATTGCACTCATCTCACATGCTAGTGGAGTAATACTCAAAATTCTCCAAGCCAGGCTTCAGGAATACGTGATCCATGAACTTCCAGATGTTCAAGCTGGTTTTAGAAAAGGCAGAGGAACAGAGATCAAATTGCCAACACCTGCTGGATCATCAAAAAAGCAAGAGAGTTCCAGAAGAACATCTATTTCTGCTTTATTGACTATGCCAAAGCCTTTGACTGTGTGGATCACAATAAACTGGGGAAAATTCTTCAAGAGATGGGAATACCAGACCACCTGACCTGCCTCTTGAGAAATCTGTATTCAGGTCAGGAAGCAACAGTTAGAACTGGACATGGAACAACAGACTGGTTCCAAATAGGAAAAGGAGTACATCAAGGCTGTATATTGTCACCCTATTTATTTAACTTATAAGCAGAGTATATCATGAGAAATGCTGGGCTGGAAGAAGCACAAGCTGGAATCAAGATTGCTGGGGGAAATATCAATAACCTCAGACATGCAGATGACACCACCCTTATGGCAGAAAGTGAAGAGGAACTGAAAAGCTTCTTGATGAAAGTGAAAGAGGAGTGTGAGAAAGTTGGCTTAAAACTCAACATTCAGAAAATGAAGATCATGGCATCCGGTCCCATCACTTCATGTGAAATAGATGGGGAAACAGTATCAGACTTTATTTTGGGAGGCTCCAAAATCACTGCAGATAGTGATTGCAGCCATGAAATTAAAAGATGCTTACTCCTTGGAAGGAAAGTTATGACCAACCTAGATAACATATTCAAAAGCAGAGACATTACTTTGCCAACAAAGGTCTGTGTCTAGTTAAGGCTATGGTTTTTCCAGTAGTCATGTATGGATGTGAGAGTTGGACTGTGAAGAAAGCTGAGCGCCGAAGAATTCATGCTTTTTAGCTGTGGTGTTGGAGAAGACTCTTGAGAGTCCCTTTGGACTGCAAGGAGATCCAACCAACCCATCCTAAGAGAAATCAGTCCTGGGTGTTCATTGGAAGGACTGATGCTGAAGCTGAAACTCCAATACTTTGGCCACCTCATGGGAAGAGTTGACTCATTGGAAAAGACCCTGATGCTGGGAGGGATTGTGGGCAGGTGAGAAGGGGACGACAGAAGATGAGATGGTTGGATGGCATCACCTACTCGATGGACTTGAGTTTGAGTAAACGCCGGGAGTTGATGTTGTACAGGGAGGCCTGGCATGCTGAGATCCATGGGTTGGCAAAGAGTCGGACATGACTGAGCAACTGAACTGAACTGAATATACTGCTAATTTTTAAAATTCAGAACGTAGAATACTTTTAAAATGTACAGTTTATTATATGGAATTGCACTCTAATTAATTAGTTAAGAGTTAAAACTTTCTGGCAGTACATTGTGGAGGGTAGTATGTTAAACACAGGCAGTTGTGTCATACCTAAAATTGATGGGAGACATCTCCTGTAATTAGGAAGAAAGCGAAGGGGCATATATAAATTTAAGAACAGTGAAATTTAAATAAAGCAACTGACATTTGAGAAACCTAGTGATTTCCCCATAAACAAAAGACTGACCTAATATTTAAAAGGAAGAAATTGACTCAAAGTGGTTCGAGACAGAAGAGCACTACTACTGCACACCACATCATGGATGATCCTTTAAAACACAAAATAGAGCCTGCCAGCTGACAGCAGATCCAAGAGAAGACAGTCAGAACTCAGATCAGCTACCTGTCACAGAAACCATCTGACAAATATTCATTATATTAAGCCATTTGCTTATAAGATGACTTGCTGTGTAGCAACAGGTAACAGAAACAATAATCAAAATGAACAGAACTGGGGGGAGTTATAATAACATGCTGCTTTTTTCCAGGCAACTGTGTGATGTTTGAATAACATTCATGATGATTCTATCATTCAAGTTTATGTCAATTTTATAAAAATGGGATTCCATTTAGGGTTCCATGTAGATAAGCAAGAAAGGTTAAAAGGATATGCCTATTTCAGGAGAATTCTGTTAAAGAGTTAGATGAGAGCTAATGCTTGTCCTTCTAAACCTCTTTCAAGAAATTGCAGAGGAATACTTCCAAACTCATTCTACAAGGCCACCACCTTGTACAATGGTATCACCCTGATACCAAAACCAGATGAAGACAACACACAAAAAGAAAACTATAGGACAATATCACTGAGGAACCTAGATGCAAAAATCCTCAACAAAAGTTTAGCAAACAGAATTCAGCAACACATCAAAAAGTTCATACACCATAATCAACTTGGGTTTATTCCAGGAATGCAAGGATTCTTCAATATATGGAAATCAATCAATGTGATGTCCCATATTAACAAATTGAAAGGCAAAAAGCATATGATCATCTCAACAGATGCAGAAAAAAACCTTTGACAAAATTAAGAACTCATTTATGATTAAAATTATTCAAAAAAATGAGCATAGAAGGAGCCTACTTCAACATAGTAAAGGCCATATATGATAAGCCTACAGCAAACATTATTCTCAGTGGTGAAAAAATGAAAGCATTCCCCCTAAGATCAGGGACAAGACAAGGGTGTCCACTTTCACTACTATTATTCACATAGTTCTAGAAGACCTAGCTACAGCAATCAGGGAAGAAAAAGAAATAAAAGGAACACAGGTCAGAAAAGAAGAAGTAAAGCTCTCACTGTTTACAGATGACATGATACTGTACATTAAAACCTTAAATATTGTATCAGAAGATTACTAGAGCTAATCAGTGAATTTAGAAAAGTTGCAAGATACAAAATCAATACACAGAAATCACTTTCATTTCTATATACTAACAATGAAAAATCAGAAAGGGAAATTAAGGAATCAATCCCATTCACCTTTGCAACAAAAAGAATTAAATATCTAGGAATAAACTTACCTAAGGAGGAAAAAGAACTGTACACATAAAATTATAAGACACTAAAGAAATAAAGATGTCATAAACAGATGGAGAGATATTCCACATTCCTGAGTAGGAAGATTCAATATTGTGAAAATGACTAGACTACCAAATGCAATCTACAGACTTAATGTGAAAGTGAAGTAAAGTATAGTCACTCAGTCGTGTCCGACTCTTTGTGACCCCATCAACTGTAACCTACCAGGCTCCTCTGTCTATGGGATTTTCCAGGAAAGAGTACTGGAGTGGGTTGCCATTTCCTTCTCCAGAGGATCTTCCTGACCCAGGTATCGAACCCAGGTCTCCCACATTGTAGGCAGACACTTTACGGTCTAAGCCATATAATCCTTATCAAATTACCAATGGCATTTATCACAGAACTAGAACAAAAAAATTCACAATTCATATGGAAACACAAAAGACCCTGAATAGCCAAAGCAATCTTGAGACAGAGGAATGGAGCTGGAGGAATCAAGCTACCTGACTTCAGATTATACTACACATCTACAGTTATCAAGACATCATGGTCCTGGAATAAAAACAGAAATATAGACCAGTGGAACAAGATAGAAAGCCCAGAAATAAACCCATGCACCTATGGGTACCTTATCTTTGACAAAAGAGGCAAGAATATACAATGGGGAAAAGACAGCCTCTTCAATAAACGATGCTGGGAAAACTGGACAGCTGTATGTAAAAGAATAAAATTAGAACACTTTCTAACACCATAAACAAAGATAAACTCAAAATGGATTAAAGACTTAAATGTAAGACCAGAAGCTACAAAACTCAGAGGAAAACATAGGCAGAGCACTCTCTGATATAAATCAAAGCAAGATCATCCATGACCCACATCCTAGAGTAATGGAAATAAAAGCAAAAGTAAATAAGTTGATGTGTGGCAAAATCAATACAATATTGTAAAGTAATTAACCTCCAAATAAATAAATTTATATTTTTTAAAAATAAGTGGGATCTGATTAAATTTAAAAGCTTTTGCACAACAAAAGAAACTATAAGCAAGGTGAAAAGACAGCCCTCAGAATGGGAGAAAATAATAGCAAATGAAACAATTTACAAAGGATTGATTTCTAAAATATACAAGCAGCTTGTATCACTCGTTACCAGGAAAAAAAAAAAAAAAACAACCTAATCAGAAGGTGGGAAAAAGACCTAAACAGACATTTCTCCAAAGACATACAGATGACTAACAAACACATGAAAAGATGCTCAACATAGCTCATTATTCGGTTCAGTTCAGTTTATTTTCTGTCATATCCTACTTTTTGTGACCCCATGGACTGCAGCACACCAGGCCACGCTGTCCATCACCAATTCCCAGAGCTTGCTCAAACTCATGTCCATTAAGTCGGTGATGCCATCCAACCATCTCATCCTCTGTTGTCCCCTTCTCCTCTCACCTCAATCTCTCCCAGCATCAGGGTCTTTTCAAGTGAGTCAGCTCTGCACCTCAGATGGCCAAAATACTGGAGTTTCAGCTTCAACATCAGTCCTTCCAATGAACACCCAGGACTGATTTCCTTTAGGATGGACTGGTTGGATCTCCTTGCAGTCCAAGGGACTCTCAAGAGTCTTCTACAACACTACAGTTCAAAAGTAACAATTATTTGGTGCTCAGCTTTCTTTATAGTCCAACTCTCACAACCATACATGACTACGGGAAAACCATAGCTTTGACTAGATGGACCTTTATTGGCAAAGTAATGTCTCCGCTTTTTAATATGCTGTCTAGGTCGGTCATAACATGTCTTCCAAGGAGTAAGCGTCCTTTTATTTCATGGCTGCAGTCACCATCTGCAGTGATTTTGGAGCCCCCGAAAAGTCTGCCACTATGTCGCTCATTATTAGAGAAATGCAAATCAAAACTGCAGTGAGATATCACCTCACACCAGTCAGAATGGTCCTCATCAAAAAATAAAAGAATATAAATGTAGCTATTAAAAACTGCTTTACAAATATATGCATTTAAATAAAACATATTTTAAAAAGTCTACAAACAATAAATGCTGGAAAGGGTGTGGAGAAAAGGGAACACTCTTGCACTATCGGTGGGAATGTAAATTTATACAGCCACTATGGAAGACAGTATAGAGTTTGGAATTTTTCCTTAAAAAACTAGGAGTAAAACCACCATATGACCCACCAATACCACTGCTAGGCATATACCCCAAAGAAACCAAAATTGAAAGAGGCGCATGTATCCCATTATTAATTGTAGTGCTATTTACAGTATCTGGAACATGGAAGCAACCTAGATGTCTGTTGACAGATGAATGGACAAAGAAGTTGCGATATATATACACAGTGGAATATTACTCAGCCATAAAAAGGAATGCATTTGAGTCAGTTCTAATGAGGTGGATGAACCTAGAACCTATTATACAGAGTGAAGTGGGTCAGAAAGAGAAAGATAAATACCATATTCTAACACATATATATGGAATCTAGAAAAATGGTACTGAAGAATTGATTTACAGGGCAGCAACAGAGAAACAGACATAGAGAATAGATTTATGGACATGAGGAGAGGGGAGGGGAGGATGAGATGTATGGAAAGAGTAACATGGAAACTTACATTACCATATGTAAAATAGATAGCAAACAGGAATTTGCTGTATGGCTCAGGGAACTCAAACAGGGGTTCTGTATCAACCTAGAGGGGTGGTATGGGGAGGGAGGTTCAAAAGGGAAGGGATATATGCATACCTGCGGCTGATTCCAAAGAAGGAAATGGCAACCCACTCCAGTACTCTTGCCTGGAAAATCCAATGGATGGAGGAGCCTGGTAGGCTGTAGTCCATGGGGTCACTAAGAGTAGGGCACGACTAAGCGACTTCACTTTCGCTTTTCACTTTCATGCTTTGGAGAAGAAAATGGCAACCCATTCCAGTGTTCTTGCCTGGAGAATCCCAGAGACAGTGGGCCCCCATCTATGGGGTCGCACAGAGTCGGACACAACTGAAGCAACTTAGCAGCAGCAGCAGCAGTGGCTGATTCATGTTGAGGTTTGACAGAAAACAACAAAATTCTGTAAAGCAATTATCCTTCAATAAAAAAACACATTAATTAAAAAAAGAGAAGAAAGGATATGTCTATTTCTAAAAACTTACACCTTTATCACAGGACTGGATAGGAATTTAAGCTCTCTAGTGAGCCATGATTTGGAGATGTATATATATATATGAGATATATATATGATATGCATTATATATAATAAAGCAACAGTGAATAAATGATAGGAATATCATTTATGTTGTATATTCCTATCATTTATTCACTGTTCCATTATTGGTTAGGACAGAAATGGAATGGGGGAAATATTTCATTTAGAGCATTGGAAGGAACCATATATTTTTAGGCACAATGGAAGTTTTCAAGCAGAAAGATATATTTACACCAAATAATACTTCACCCCAACAATAAACCCTTTTACGTACAGACACTAAACCACAGACCTCAATAATTAAATGGACATTATGAAGAAATACCTTGCATAGGAATAATCTGACATAAATTTCTGTTGCATCATACTTAAGGTCCTATCTGACTCTAGGTCTTATTATGTCAAACTCTGTATTGAAATTGCTATTTCATATAGATACCAATTAGAGACATGCATCTGATGCTCCGCTTTCTCAGTAACTCCTGTAGAGAATGTGACACTGAGCTAAATAGAGAATAGTACCCTGAGGGGTGTAAAATCAGATGACCAATTATAAAACATACATCTGTTCATGTCTACATTTCCAGAAAGAGAAATTATGGTAATGATGTTCCAAGGTATGATGAATTAAACAGTAACAAATCATAGTTTCATAGTTTATTCTCCTATGAAATTATATAATTGATTTAGTTACCGAGTTAGATTTTTCATAGAAGTAGCACAAACTATGTTTATTCTTTTAATAAAATGAAAAAGTTTACTCAGTACAAAGCATTTCATTTCAGAAGAATTTATTCTCAAAAATGTGTGAAGGCTCATGAGATAAATGGGAATTTACATATGTTTCACAAAAGGTTTGAACCAATTTGAGAGAGCAGAAAAATAACAAAAGAAAAAAAGATGACAGAGAAAAGTTAATAAAGGATGTGTTTAAAATTGTAGAGAAAAGTGAAATTGAAGAAATGGAAATACCAGGTAATAAAATGAGGAAGCAGTTGCTATTACCACAATCTAAACAAAGAATCTCACTATCTGACTCTGAGACTTTAAGCCCTGCTATCATTCTTCAGCCCGAGGTAAATGGACCTTTTCTAAAAGTTTCCATCCCGAAGAATCTTTTCAGAGCTCTTTTTATGTCTTTGTTTCTCAGACTGTAGATGAAGGGGTTCAGCATGGGTGTGGCCACAGTGTACATCACCGAGGCTATAGCACTTGTGTGTGAGCTGTGGGGAGCAGTGAAGCTAAGATACACTCCTAAGGCTGAACAATAAAATAAGGAGACAACAGAGAGGTGAGATGCACAGGTGGAGAATGCTTTATACTGTCCCTGAGCTGATGAGATTCCACAGATAGAGGACACTATCTTAGAGTAAGAGTAAAGGATACCAGCCAGGGGAACACCCCCGAGAATTACAGATCCAAATGATACCACCATGTTATTGAGAAAAGGGTCAGAACAGGCCAGTTGGATGAGCCATGTGATTTCACAGAAAAAGTGGTGGATTTCCAAGTCTGAACAGAAAGACAATCACAAAATCATTAAACTCTGTAACAAGGAATACATAGAACTCAACACCCAGGACAGCAGCACTAGCAGTCCACAGAGCCAGGGGCTCATGATGACGGTGTAGTGCAACGGGTGGCAGATGGCCACATACCGGTCATAGGCCATCACAGTCAGGAGGAGGTCATCTAATCCGGCAAAGAGTAAGTAAAAATACACCTGGACGATGCAGCCTTCATAGGTGATGACTTTCCTCTGTGTCTGAGTGCTTTGCAGCATCTTCGGGATGGTGGTGGAGGTTAAGCAGATGTCTACAAAGGACAGGTTGGAGAGGAAGAAGTACATGGGGGTGTGGAGGTGGGAGTCTGAGCTGACAGCTAGGATGATGAGTAGGTTTCCAAACACAGTAATCAGGTACATGGAGAGGAAAAGCCCAAAGATGAGGGGCTGCAATTCTGTTCCCTCTGAAAGTCCCAGAAGAAGAAATTCTGGGAATTGTGTTTTGTTCCCTGGCTCCATGTGATGAAGGTGCCTATTGGGAAAAAAGAAAATAGCATGAAGAATTTTCACCCAAACAGACACAACTCACATCACCGAAACACTATAATTTCAATTTTGTTGGCATGAAATTGACGTTACTATGTTGTATGTAGATAAATTCTCCATGAAGTTAAACTCCATTTCACCTCTGAGTAGAAATTTTTGTCCCATTCTCAGTATATTTCCAAATGATTCATGTGTTTACAGTTTTAATGAGAAATTCTTTCATGCATTTGAGATACATATTGAGAGCAAACTTGTCCGAAGCCATACAGAGAATAAGTAGAGGTGCTTAAAAACAAATCTCCCACAATCCAAGGATGGTGAAAGATGATATTCAAATAAACATAGAATATGTTAGAAGGTGACAGGTGTTATGAAGAAAACAAAAACATGTATAAAGGAGAGAATAGTAGGTGGCATTATTTTATACCAAGTTGCAAGGGCTGCAAACAAGGGGTTATTTGAAGAGATGTCAAGGAAGAGACAGAAGTACCTAGTGAGATACCAGGAGAAGTGTGTGTCTGGCAGAGGGAATTGCCACTGCAAAGGACCTGAGGAAGATGCTGGTTCCACATGTTCAAAGGCAAATGAGAAAGCCAGCGGGGCAGAGGGATAATCAAGAGGGGTAGTGATTCACAGAGATGGTGTCAGGGATGCTGAGGAACAAGGTGGCCTCCCAGCTAGAGCTGACACTTCAGTCCACAGAGAATCCCTCCTTTCACATTGTTCCCAGCACTTTATGGTTTTAGTTGCAAAGACTTCCTGTGAATTAAAGCAGATCCTAGTCTCAGTACTGTCTTTGATTGAGTTCTGGCCTCTGTCACCTTACTATATCACCTTAATGTATGAGTCCCACCCGGTGCCTGTGCTTTAAGACCTGCTCCCACTCCACAATGCACAGACACGCCATGGCTTCTGGGCTGTGTTTCTGTCTTGAATTTCTCAACCAGAGCCGCCCTCCTTAGGCCAGGGGTGGTAACCACTCCAACTAGTCAGATCAGATTAATTCTCTCATAAACAATGTTTAAATGGCACCCATAAATTCCAGATCATAAACTTCTGGGGGAATAATAAAGTTGGGGTTCCTTTTAGCTACAGCCGCTTTCTGCCCTGTATTTAAAGAAACATGAAATGTGAGGGAGAAATAAAATGAAGGGAAAGGATCTAAGAAATTAAAATCATCCCCAAAACAATTTGATGAAGAAAAGCTTCCTTGGATTAGCAACCTTCCAACTTCAGCTATATCTCTTTGATGCCCAGGAAAAAAGGAGAAAGAAACACATCTTATTTCCAAGGACAGAAGCAGTGATATGTGTATGATGTGAAAAACCATACAGATTTAATACCCCAAGAGAAAAATAAGTAAAGGTCGCAAACTCAACAATTCAAAAATAAAAACATAGAAAATATGACAAAAGTTATGTATGTGTTATATGAGACAGTAGAAGATGTCTTTCCTGTGCTTTTCTATATGGTTTGATCTTTATTGTGCATTCTGATACTGAATGAGGCAAGCCCCATCTCTGTTTTCTTTTAGGTCATAATTTGTTCATTACTCTTGGGCTTAATGTTATCAGTTTTTTAATTAATCCAATGGGCACACTTCAATGCTAGTTCTGGTCTTTGCCCAACAGGCAAAGGCCTTTCCAGACCAAACTCTATAAAGCTTGAGCAGGTAAAGAAAACTCTTTCTCTTATTCTGGATAAATTTCTTTACATGAGTTAAACCTGAGGACACTATATTTTATTTCAGTGTACTGTGACATTGTCACTATATTGCAAGATACTAATCATCAAAGACTTAAACTGCCTTGTTCAATTCTTGTTTTCCCAAGTCTGTGGATATATTTGCATTTTTTTAAAAAACACACTTAAGAAAATGAGAACTTATGAAATGACAAAATATGGCTAAAATATGAAACCAGTTGAAAGTATGATTTCCTATAAATGTATTAAAGAAAACTGAATGGAGAAACGCGGGAGGCACGGGCTGCAGTGCTTTGTCAGAATCGGGCAGGAACGCCCCACGCGCAACCAGAATGATCTAACTTGAGCTAGCAAACCAGACTATGGGATAGCTACCACGCGAAAGCTCGAACATAAGACACCGCCAGGACCGAGCACAGAACAAAGGACAGAACGGAAAAAGCCGGCTGCAGACCATCCCCCGCTGGGGACAGGCAGCCAGAGCCGTAAGGACTGGAAAGGGGCAATTGCAGACCCGGAGAGACTTTACTTACCTAACTGCAAGCAGGCTTCTTTGCTAAGACTTCTGGGGGTGCTGGACAGTCACAATCTGCCTCTCAGGGGGCGCCAGTGCTCCACCCAGAAAACTGAGCAGCAGCGGCAGAAAAGGTAACAAGCCACGGCGATTGCGCTCGCCAAACTCCTGAGCTACTCGGACCTGGGAAGGGCACAAAGCACAGTCCCAGCTGAATCTGTGCCTCTGAGGGCTGCCTGAGTGCCGAACCTGAGCGGCTTGGACCGGACCTGGGAAGGGCACAAAGCGCAGTCCCAGCTGAATCTGTGCCTCTGAGGGCTACCTGAGTGCCGAACCTGAGCAGCTTGGACCAGGGAAGTGCACGAAGCCTAGGGCCGGCCCCAGACGGTTCCCGGCTGAGCATCGTAGAGCCGGAGCAGTTTGTGCGCCGCGAGAAGGGACAAGTCAAGCAGGGCTGAGACACTGTGTACACACGACAGTGCTATTTGTTTGCAGCATCCCCCCTCCCCACAGCACGAATGAACTAGTGAGCCTAGAAAACCAGCAAACAGAAGAAGTTAAACAGAGGGAACCACCTTGGAAGTGATCCCACATGGCCCATAACACCAGAAAGGGCAAGATATATTTTTACTATTTTTAAAATCATTCCTTTTTTTTGTTTGATTGGTTTTTTTGTTTGTTTTTTGGGGGTTTTTTGTTTTTCTTTTTTTTTCTAACTTTTTTAAATTGTTAAGTCTTCTATTTCTCCTCTAATTTTTATTTCTATAACCTACTATTACTATTTTTTAAAAAAAGACTTTTTTTTTTTAAGGCAAACACCATATATAGTCTTTGGATGGTTGTTGGTGGTGTTTTGTTTGTTTGTTTGTTTTGTTGTTTTTTGTTTGTTTGTTTTTTAATAATTCTTTTTGCTTTTTTTTCTTCCTTTTTCCTTCTGCTTTTCTTTAATATTGTATCTTTGAAAATCCAACCTCTACTCTAGATTTTTAATCTTTGCTCCTAGGTTTTTGTTGTCAATTTTGTACATTTAAAAACCCAAACTTCACTACCCAAGTTTACCTGAGAGTGAGATTTCTGGCTTGACCACTCTCTCCTCCTTTGGACTCTCCTTTTTCTCCACCAGGTGGCCTCTGTCTCTTTTCTCCCCCATCTCTTCTCTATCCAACTCTGTGAATCCCTGTGTGTTCCAGACTGTGGAGAACACCCAAGGAGCTGGTTACTGGCAGGATTTGTCTCTCTCCTTCTCATTCCTCTCTCTTATCCTCCTGACCACCTCTGTCTACTTCCTCCCTCTCCTCTTCCCTGTATAACTCCATAAATACCTCTGAGTGGTCCAGACTATGGAATGCACATAAGGAAGTGACTACTGGCTAGCTTGCTCTCTCCTCTTTTGATCTCACCGCATCTCATTCCAATTACCTCTAACTACCCACTCCATCTTCTCTTCTCCTTGTAACTCAGTGAACCTCTCTGAGTGTCCCTCAATGTGGAGAAACTTGTCATCTTTAACCTAGATGTTTTATCATCAGTGCGGTATAGATGGAGAAGTCTAGAGGCTACTGTAAAAATAAAACTGAAAACCAGAAGCAGGAGGCTTAAATCCAAAGCCTGAAAACATTAGAGAACTCTTGAATTCAGGGAACATTAAGCAATAGGAGCTCATCAAAGGCCTTCATAACTACACCGAAACCAAGCTCCACCCAAGGGCCAACAAGTTCCAAAACAAGACATACCAAGCAAATTCTCCAGCAACACAGGAATACTCCCCTGAGCTTCAATATACAGGCAGCTCAAAATTATTCCAAAACCTTTGATGTCTCATAACCCATTACTGGTCACTCCACTGCACTCCAGAGAGAAGAAACCCAGCTCCACCCACCAGAACTCCAACACAAGCCTCCCTAACCAGGAAACCTAGACAAGCCACTGATACAACCCCACCCACAGTGAGGAAGCTCCATAATAAAGAGAACTCCACAAATTACCAGAATATAAAAAGGCCACCCCAAACGCAGCAATATAACCAAGATGAAGAGACAGAGGAATACTCAGCAGGTAAAGGAACAGGAGAGTTGCTCACCAAACCAAACAAAAGAGGAAGAAGTAGGGAATCTACCGGAGAAGGAATTCCAAATATTGATAGTGAAAATGATCCAAAATCTTGAAATCAAAATGGAATCACAGATAAATAGCCTAGAGACAAGGATTGAGAAGATGCAAGAAAGGTTTAACAAGGACCTAGAAGAAATAAAAAAGAGTCAAAATATAATGAATAACGCAACAAATGAGATCAGAAACACTCTGGAGGCAACAAATAGTAGAATAACGGAGGCAGAAGATAGGATTAGTGAAATAGAAGATAGAATGGTAGAAATAAATGAATCAGAGAGGAAACAGGAAAAACGAATTAAAAGAAACGAGGACAATCTCAGAGACCTCCAGGACAATATGAAACGCTCCAACATTCGAATTATAGGAGTCCCAGAAGAAGAAGACAGAAAGAAAGATCATGAGAAAATCCTTGAGGAGATAATAGTTGAAAACTTCCCTAAAGTGGGGAAGGAAATAATCACCCAAGTCCAAGAAACACAGAGAGTTCCAAATAGAATAAACACAAGGCAAAACACCCCAAGACACATATTAATCAAATTAACAAAGATCAAACACAAAAAACAAATATTAAAAGCAGCAAGGGAAAAAACAACAAATAACACACAAGGGGATTCCCATAAGGATAACAGCTGATCTTTCAATAGAAACTCTTCAGGCCAGGAGGGAATGGCAAGACATACTTAAAGTGATGAAAGACAATAACCTACAGCCCAGGTTACTGTACCCAGCAAGGATCTCATTCAAATACGAAGGAGAAATCAAAGCTTTACAGACAAGCAAAAGCTGAGAGAATTCAGCACCACCAAACCAGCTCTCCAACAAATTCTAAAGGATATTCTCTAGACAGGAAACACGAAAAGGGTGTATAAACCCGAACCCAAAAAATAAAGTAAATGGTAACAGGATCATACTTATCAATAATTACCTTAAACGTAAATGGGTTGAATGCCCCAACCAAAAGACAAAGACTGGCCGAATGGATACAAAAACAAGACCCCTCTATATGCTGCTTACAAGAGACCCACCTCAAAACTAGGGACACATACACACTGAAAGTGAAGGGCTGAAAAAAGATATACCACCCAAATAGAGACCAAAAGAAAGCAGGAGTGGCAATACTCATATCCGATAAAATAGACTTTAAAACAAAGGCTGTGAAAAGAGACAAAGAAGGCCACTGCATAATGATCAAAGGATCAATCCAAGAAGAAGATATAACAATTATAAATATATATGCACCCAATATAGGAGCACCACAATATGTAAGACAAATGCTAACAAGTATGAAAGGGGAAATCAACAATAACACAATAATAGTGGGAGACTTTAATACCCCACTCAAACCTATGGACAGATCAACTAAACAGAAAATTAACAAAGAAACACAAACTTTAAATGATACATTAGATCAGTTAGACCTAATTGATATCTACAGGACATTTCACCCCAAAACAATGAATTTCACCTTTTTTTTTCAAGTGCTCATGGAACCTTCTCCAGGATAGATCACATCCTGGGCCATAAATCTAAACTTGATAAATTCAAAAAAAATCAAAATCATTCCGAGCATCTTTTCTGACCATAATGCATTAAGATTAGATCTCAATTACAGGAGAAAAACTATTAAAAATTCCAACATATGGAGGTTGAACAACACACTTCTGAATAACCAACAAATCACAGAAGAAATCAAAAAGAAATCAAAATATGCATAGAAACTAATGAAAATGAAAACACAACCACCCAAAACCTGTGGGACACTATAAAAGCAGTGCTAAGAGGAAAGTTCATAGCAATACAGGCATACCTCAAGAAACAAGAAAAAAGCCAAATAAATAACCTAACTCTACACCTAAAGCAACTAGAAAAGGAAGAATTGGAGAACCCCAGAGTTAGTAGAAGGAAAGAAATCTTAAAAATTAGGTCAGAAATAAATGCAAGAGAAACAAAAGAGACCATAGCAAAAATCAACAAAGCCAAAAGCTGGTTCTTTGAAAGGATAAATAAAATTGACAAACCATTAGCCAGACTCATCAAGAAGCAAAGAGAGAAAAATCAAATCAATAAAATTAGAAATGAAAATGGAGAGATCACAACAGACAACACAGAAATACAAAGGATCATAAGAGACTACTATCAGCAGTTGTATGCCAATAAAATGGACAACGTGGAAGAAATGGACAAATTCTTAGAAAAGTACAATTTTCCAAAACTGAACCAGGAAGAAATAGAAAATCTTAACAGACCCATCACAAGCACGGAAATTGAAACTGTAATCAGAAATCTTCCAGCAAACAAAAGCCCAGCTCCAGACGGCTTCACAGCTGAATTCTACCAAAAATTTCGAGAAGAGCTAACACCTATCCTCCTCGAACTCTTCCAGAAAATTGCAGAGGAAGGTCAACTTCCAAACTCATTCTATGAGGCCACCATCACCCTAATACCAAAACCTGACAAAGATGGCACAAAAAAAGAAAACTACAGGCCAATATCACTGATGAACATAGATGCAAAAATCCTCAACAAAATTCTAGCAATCAGAATCCAACAACACATTAAAAAGATCATACACCATGACCAAGTGGGCTTTATCCCAGGGATGCAAGGATTCTTCAATATCCACAAATCAATCAATGTAATTCACCACATTAACAAATTGAAAAATAAAAACCATATGATTATCTCAAAAGATGCAGAGAAGGCCTTTGACAAAATTCAACATCCATTTATGATAAAAACTCTCCAGAAAGCAGGCATAGAAGGAACATACCTCAACATAATAAAAGCTATCTATGACAAACCCACAGCAAACATTATCTTCAATGGTGAAAAATTGAAAGCATTTCCCCTAAAGTCAGGAACAAGACAAGGGTGTCCACTTTCACTGCTACTATTCAACATAGTTCTGGAAGTTTTGGCCACAGCAATCAGAGCAGAAAAAGAAATAAAAGGAATCCAAATTGGAAAAGAAGAAGTAAAACTCTCACTGTTTGCAGATGACATGATCCTCTACATGGAAAACCCTAAAGACTCCACCAGAAAATTACTAGAGCTCATCAATGAATATAGTAAAGTTGCAGGATATAAAATCAACACACAGAAATCCCTTGCATTGCTATACACGAATAATGAGAAAGTAGAAAAAGAAATTAAGGAAACAATTCCATTCACCATTGCAATGAAAAGAATAAAATACTTAGGAATATATCTACCTAAAGAAACTAAAGACCTATATATAGAAAACTATAAAACACTGATGAAAGAAATCAAAGAGGACACTAATAGATGGAGGAATATACCATGTTCATGGATCGGAAGAATCAATATAGTGAAAATGAGTATACTACCCAAAGCAATTTACAAATTCAGTGCAATCCCTATCAAGCTACCAGCCATATTTTTCACAGAACTAGAACAAATAATTTCAAGATTTGTATGGAAATACAAAAAACCTCGAATTGCCAAAGCAATCTTGAGAAAGAAGAATGGAACTGGAGGAATCAAGTTGCCTGACTTCAGGCTCTACTACAAAGCCACAGTCATCAAAACAGTATGGTACTGGCACAAAGGCAGAAATATAGATCAATGGAACAAAATAGAAAGCCCAGAGATAAATCCACACACATATGGACACCTTATCTTTGACAAAGGAGGCAAGAATATACAATGGAGTAAAGACAATCTCTTTAACAAGTGGTGCTGGGAAAACTGGTCAACCACTTGTAAAAGAATGAAACTAGATCACTTTCTAACACCCTACACAAAAATAAACTCAAAATGGATTAAAGATCTAAATGTAAGACCAGAAACTATAAAACTCCTAGGGGAGAACATAGGCAAAACACTCTCAGACATAAATCATAGCAGGATCCTCTATGATCCAGCTCCCAGAATTCTGGAAATAAAAGCAAAAATAAACAAATGGGATCTAATTAAAATTAAAAGCTTCTGCACAACAAAGGAAAATATATGCAAGGTGAAAAGACAGCCTTCTGAATGGGAGAAAATAATAGCAAATGAAGCAACTGACAAACAACTAATCTCAAAAATATACAAGCAACTTATGCAGCTCAATTCCAGAAAAATAAACGACCCAATCAAAAAATGGGCCAAAGAACTAAATAGACATTTCTCCAAAGAAGACATACAGATGGCTAACAAACACATGAAAAGATGCTCAACATCACTCATTATTAGAGAAATGCAAATCAAAACTACAATGAGGTACCACTTCACACCAGTCAGAATGGCTGCGATCCAAAAATCTACAAGCAATAAATGCTGGAGAGGGTGTGGAGAAAAGGGAACCCTCCTACACTGTTGGTGGGAATGCAAACTAGTACAGCCACTATGGAGAACAGTGTGGAGATTTCTTAAAAAATTGCAAATAGAACTACCTTATGAGCCAGCAATCCCCCTGCTGGGCATACACACCGAGGAAACCAGAATTGAAAGAGACACATGTACCCCAATGTTCATCGCAGCACTGTTTATAATAGCCAGGACATGGTAACAACCTAGATGTCCATCAGCAGATGAATGGATAAGAAAGCTGTGGTACACATACACAATGGAGTATTACTCAGCCGTAAAAAAGAATTCATTTGAATCATTTCTGATGAGATGGATGAAACTGGAGCCGATTATACAGAGTGAAGTAAGCCAGAAAGAAAAACACCAATACAGTATACTAACACATATATATGGACTTTAGAAAGATGGCAATGACGACCCTGTATGCAAGACAGGAAAAAAGACACAGATGTGTATAACGGACTTTTGGACTCAGAGGGAGAGGGTGGGATGATTTGGGAGAATGGCATTGTAACATGTATACTATCATGTAAGAATGGAATCGCCAGTCTATGTCTGACGCAGGATACAGCATGCTTGGGGCTGGTGCATGGGGATGACCCACAGAGATGTAATGGGGAGGGAGGTGGGAGGGGGGTTCATGTTTGGGAATGCCTGTAAGAATTAAAGATTTTAAAATTAAAAAAAAAAGAAAAAAGAAAAACCACCAACTACAAAAATAAATAAATAAATAAAATAAAAGTACAGTAAGACCAGTGATGGCAGCGCTATGATAGAATTTTCAACAATTAAGAGAAACAATACCAAACCATTTGTGTTCTCTAAATTTTTCATTTGCTGTTCCAGTTGTTTGACAGAGAAATGTAACATGTTCTTTGTAAGTAACATTCGGTACACCCTTATAACCATCAGCATGACAGGACAATTTTCTCTTCCCAAGACATGTTGAATAGAAAGTGACAGCATTTTTAAATCATGTTCTTTGCTGTTTCTCTATCTTGATTCCCTTCTTTTATATTTTTTAATGTGGAGGATAATTAACTTATAATGTTGTGTTAGTTTCTGCTGTACAACAATGTGAGTCAGCTCTAAGTGTGTGTGTGTGTACATATATATGTACATATATATATATAAGTACTACTAGCTATTTAACATATGGTAGTTCATGTATGTCAATGCTACTCTCTCAATTTGTCCTATTCTCCCCTTCTCCTACTGTCTCCACAAGTCTACACTCTATATCTACAGCTCTATTCCTGCCCTGCAAATAGGTTCATTGGTACCATTTTTCAACATGTCCAAAAAAAAAAAAAAAGAAAAGAAAACTGAATGGAACAGCAAAAGCTGACTGAAACTTGACATACACTAGGGGTGAAAGCGAAGTTGCTCAGTCATGTCTGACTCTTTGCGACCCCGTGGTTTATAGCCTACAAGGCTCCTTCATCCATGGGATTTTCCAGGCAAGAATACTGGAGTGGGTTGCCATTTCCTTCTCCAGGGCATCTTCCCGACCCAGGAGGGGATCGAATCTGAGTCTCCTGTATTGTAGGCAGACGCTGTAGTGTCTGAGCCACCAGGGAATTAATAGGAGTAATAAAACATTTATGACATGAATTAATAATTAATTTAGAAAAGACCTCAACTCAAGAGAACATAACATACAATGACCCAGAAATTTCTGGCAAATAGCAGATGCTTTGTTATAATGTTTTGAATGATTAGGAATTAGGTCCCTTTAGATATGAACACTATCCTATGGGACAGTTGTATTCAGTTTGGTTGGAAAAGGCAGGATTGTTGAATAAAAGCTGGAATAAATGGCCATCTCTCTAGGTGGAAATTAAGTAGTTCCTTATCTGACACATCTTTTTAAAAGGGACTACAGACCCCAGTGTAAAATTAAGCAGTCCGCTTTAGACAAATATATAAAAAGCTACATTGGAACTTCATTTCTACTGATATCAGAAACACGGATAGTTTTAAAATCTGGATTCTTCTGTCTCTGCACTATTGGACATTCTCTGCTGGATCCTTCCCTGGGGTGGAGTCTGTCCTGTAAATTGCAGGATGTTTAGAAACATCATTACCCACCACTTACCATTCATCAGTGTGACAGCAAATACTGTCTACGAATATTTCTTAAAGGACCGTGGGGGACACCCTTAGTGGAGAGATGCTGTATTAACTTAAGAATCTCAAAATATTTTTGCAGCAGTGATATAATAGTCACTTATTGATAAATAATGTTATAGACCACCAAATGTGTGAGCCACACCATGTGATATTATACAGATAGTAAAATAATGAACCACCATTATACTGGTTGATTGGAAGCAAGTCCCTGAGGTATTATTGAGAAAGAAACAAAAGAGGGACAAACTGTAGAAAACATTAAACATAATGACGATTTGCCACTAAAATATAAAAACCATTTATGATGTATTCAGGATTATATTGATGCATTTGTGTAAAAGTATGTATAAGAACACATTTTAGAAAGAGATTTTTCAAAACCTAAGAACTTATGCAACAGAATATATTGGTGAGAGTGCAATTATGTTAAGGGTACTGTTTCCTGGGCAATGTGCTATGTGCTAAATCACTTCAGTCGTGTCCGACTCCATGCAACCCTATAGACCGTAGCCTGCCAGTAGCCTCCATCTGTCCATGGGATTCTCCAGGCAAGAAGCCTAGAGTGTGTTGTCATGCCCTCCTCCAGGGTATCTTCCCAACCCCAAGATCAAAACTGCATCTCTTAATTCTCCTGCTTGGCAGACAGGTTCTTTACCGCTAGCACCACGATAATAATTTGAAAAATAAAATTGAATGAAAACCTACAACTAACTGATAAAAATACACAAAAGAGTAAAAAATTAGCAATATTAACATGAATCACTAATTCAAGATCAAATTCCCAAAGATTTGGAAGTGAAGCAATATAACAAAAGAACATTTACAATGTGAGGAAGGAGCAGTATCTAAGTTATAATTTTATCTTATATGTAGAGAGAGGAATTCAAATATGGCTATAGAATGTAAGTCAAATAGTAAAGAATTATGGTCAGAGATGATGCAACTTTTGGGAAAAGATTTAATCAGAAGGCCAAAAGGAATAAAAACAAAAACAGATGAGAAACTCTTAATAGAAGTAAATATGTATAAGAAGTTATTTATCAGCACTAAAGGTGCTAAAGAAGCCCCACTTTCCTTTCTGGCTTACATCAAGAGTTAACACTTTAAGAATATTAAAGTGACAAGTAAAATATTACGGTAAGAAAAATAACAATAAAGAGCAATGAGCGGTATGTACTATGCAGCATGGCGACTATAGTTCATAACACATTTTTTAGAATAATTGTCAGTTGCTAAGAGACAGTATATCCTAAAAACTCTCCTCACAAGAAATAAATTGTAACTATGTGTGGTGACATGTTAAGGAGATTTACTGTGGTGATCATTTAGCAATATAAACAAATATTGGACCATTATGCTGTGCACCTGTAATGCATATATTGTCAAAGGTCAGTTATACCCAAATTCTTTTGGGAAAGCAATGGAGAGAATGTTGGCAGACTTGACCAACAAAATTTAACAATTCTTATACAATCCCACAAATACATCTATGCATATATAAAAGAGCTAAATCACAAATTTAAGGGTTTTGTTAAAAAATAATCCTTCCTATCAAAAAATGCAATTTAAAAAAGGAATAACACCTGATACCACTGTATAAAACAAAATAGTTATAGAGACTTTTTTTAATAGAGAAACACTGCATGGCTAACAAATCCATAGATCTATTTAGCCTCACAGATAATAAAATAGTTGCAAAGTAAACCTAACTAGCATACATCCTCACACTTATATAACTAAGGTTTTTTCTCTTAAGTGAACACAAAAACAAGAGAAGATACTGTAATGTGTGTGTTTCCTACACAGCTATTGAAAGTGTGTATTTGCAAACAGTCCTCAGTTTAGATCTTTGTCCTCTATGTGGAGGCACAGTCTAATATGCCCCATCTTACAATAAAATGAAACGCCTTCACCTCACTGACTGCCCCTCTACAATTAATACCCTATTTGTCTACTCCTGTTAATTAACAAGAACCTTGGGTTCATGTTCCAATTTTACTGGATGCAGTTTATCCCTCCTATTTGTTCTTCTGTTGGGCTTCCACTAGCGTGACTTAATTGTCAACACTGACGATATCATTTTCGAGTTCACTGTTCCTTTTCAGCATCATAAATAAATGCATCTTCAGGAAACCCAGCAAGCAACCATGGCGACCTCTGCCTCAGGGCTATGCTAGATTGGTCCTCAAGTGATCTCAGGTATATTCCTGGTTTCCATCCTTCTGATCCTCTTCTGCAGTGTCTGTGGAGCTCTCAGACTCACCTGTTTGGGAGGTTTGTCTCACCTTGTCTGGGAAATTTCCCTGTGAAAGTCAAAGTTCCCCCATAAGCAGCTGGTGATGCAGACTCATGTCCTGTCTCTGTACAGGACAGCTAAGACAATCAAGCATTGGTCTTCCATCCAGATGTAGGACCACAAAAGCAATGAACACATACTGTCCAACCAAAGAGGAACAGGCTGAGGGACTGCAGCAGCGGAGATATTTATATCTCCCATGTCAGCTCATTAGACATGTTTTCCCTTTGTTACCCCACACTTTAAGTTCGCTATTGCCCCTGGTGACACTGGTCTGGACAGAATGCATTTTTTTCTTCTGATTCTCTGTTCCTAAGAGACTCCATTATAAGTTAGGTAAATTCAGTTTCCTCACTCGTTTACCTTTACCTCTCCTACTTCCAAAGCTCTAAGGCTCCCGACACCTCGTCACATGCCTGAGTTCAACTTTTCTCAAAAGTATAATACTGACAATTGGTCTTGACTAGGTCCTTTGGGTCTTCAATGCTTTGATCTGTTGTGGGAACACAACCCAAGAAGTCTCTGAATTATGACCATTACCCTTTTCAAAACAGGGGATAACTTTGCTCCTTTAACATAAAACTTGGGTATTATAATCCTTGGTCACAAGCAAGTTTTGCAAAGCCTAAATTGATTTCCTACTTACAGCAGAAATTAAACAACACACCTGCCAATGCAGGAAATATAAGAGACATAGGTAGGATCCCTGGATCAGGAAGATCCCCTGGAGAAGGCACACTCCAGTATTCTTTCCTGGAGAATCCCATGGTCAGAGGAGCCTGGCAGGCTACAGTCCATGGGGTCACAAAAGAGTCGGACAAGACTTAAGTGACTTAGCACACAGAACAGCACACATACTGCTTCTAGGAACTGAGTTTAACCCTTTGGAGTCAATCAATGAACTTCCCTTATATAACATCATTTTATGTTACACTCTGATCTTTAATAGGAGAAAGGGTTAGTTATTCTGGAGAGATTTTGCCCCCGGAGTTGGTGATGGACAGGGAGGCCTGGCGTGCTGTGATCCATGGGTTCGCAAAGAGTCGGACACGACTGAGTGACTGAAATGAACTGAACTGAACTGAACTGAGCTGGTACAGAGAATTTCACTTTGTCTAAATGTAAATGTGGATCATCTGTGTATTAACGTTTCTACATTTTTTCTAATTTATGTTCATTCAAGCATTCATTTTTTTACTTCTATCCTTCCAACTTTCTCTCGTGTTTTCTTTCAGCACAATGGATGGAATTACAAATGAAGCCATGCATTTAAATCTATGTGTGCATGTGTATTTATTTCAGAGAAAGTGTATACAGATGCAGACACATATACATATTCCTAAACCTGAACAATGTTTGGGGACTCAGCAAAGTATTTACATACATTTTATGCATTCATTACAACCTCCAAGTAAAAGTTAGGATTTATCATCTCACATTTCCTTCTGAAAGATAAAACTGAGGCTTAGGGCAATTTCGTTACTAACAATAACATTACAAATAAATTAAAATTTATTGTAGACCTTTTAAAATTATACGAATGGAACCATGTATATTGGTTTCTGAAACTTATAAAATTGTACATTTTAAAAATGTGTAGTTTATTATATTTAATTGCACTCTAGTGAATTAGTTGAGAATTAAACCTAGATGTCCTTCAGCAGACGAATGGATAAGAAAGCTGTGATACATATACACAATGGAATATTACTCAGCCATTAAAAAGAATACATTTGAATAAGTTATAATGAGGTGAATGAAACGGGAGCCTATTATACAGAGTAAAGGAAGCCAAAAAAAAAAAAAAAAACCAATACAGTATAATAATGCATATATATTTTATATACGGAATTTAGAAAGATGGTAATGATAACCATGTATGCAAGACAGCAAAAGAGACACAGATGTATAGAACAGTCTTCTGGACTCTGTGGGAGAGGGCGAGGATGGGATGATTTGGGAGAATGGCATTGAAACATGTATATTTTCATATGTGAAATGAATCACCAGTCCAGGTTCTATGCATGATATAGGATGCTCAGGGCTGGTGCACTGGGATGAGCCAGAGAGATGGTATGGGGAGAGAGGTGGGAGGGGGTTTCAAGATGGGGAACACATGTACACCCATTGTGGATTCATGTCAATGTATGACAAAACCAATACAATATTGTAAAGTAATTAGCCTCCAATTAAAATAAATAAATTTATATTAAAATAAATAAAATGACATAATGTGTCAACTCTGGGGGAAAAAAAAAGAATTAAAATTTTCTGGTTGTGCATTGTTAAAGGTAGTATTTTCAGTTCAGTTCAATTCAGTTCAGTTGCTCAGTCATGTCTGACTCTTTGCGACCCCATGGACTATAGCATGCCAGACCTCCCTGTCCATGACCAACTCCCAGAGTTAACTCAAACTCATGTTTATTGAGTCAGTGATGCCATCCAACCATTTCACCCTGTCATCCCCTTCTCCTCCTGCCTTCAATGTTTCCCAGCATCAGGGTCTTTTCCAAGGGTAGTATATTAATCACATAAAACTGGTGAGAGACAGTTCCTCTAACTGGGAAGAAAGCAAAGTGGCATATATGGATTTAGGAACAGTGAAATTCAAATACAGCAATTAACATTTGAGAAAGACAAGGGTGTTTTTTTTTCTTATAAACTAAAAGACTATTGTTCAATCTCTAAGTTAAGTCCGACTCTTCGCAACCCAGTGGACTGTAACATGACAGGCTTCTCTGTCCTTCACCATCTCCCAGAGCTAGCTCAGATTCATGTCCTTTGAGTCAATGATGCAATCTAACCATCTCATCCTCTGCCACCTCCTTCTCCTTTTACCTTCAAACTTTCCCAGCTTCAGGGTCTTTTCCAATGAATCAGTTCTTCACATCAGGTGGCCAACATATTGTCACTTCAGCTTCAGCATCAGTTCTTCCAATGAATATTCAGGGGTGATTTCCTGTAGGATTGACTGGTTTGATTTCCTTGCAGACCAAGGGACTCTCAGGAGTTTTCTCCAACACAACAATTGGAAAGCATCAATTCTTTGACGCTCAGCCTTCATTACGGTCCAACTCTCATGCAGTCACCATCCTCAATAAATTAAAGACTGTTCTACTTACATAAAGGGAAGAACTGGCACAAAGTTGTTCAAGACAGAAGACCACTACAGCTGAACACACCATCGTGGAGGAGACTTTAAAACACAAAATAGAGTCTGACAGCTGACAGTAGATCCATGTGGAAACAATCATAACTCAGGTCAACTCCCCATCATAGAAACTTATTACATAAAAAATTCATTATACTAAATCATTTACTTTTAGGATGACTTGTTATATAACAACAGCTAACTGATATACACTAATCCAAGTGAACAGAACTGAGAGAATTATCATAACGTGTTGCTTTATTTCTAGGCAATTGTTATGATATCTGAATAGCATTCATGACTTCTCTATTATTCAAGTTTATGTCATACAATTTTATTAAAAAGGGATTCCACTTAGTTTTCCTTGTAGGTAAGCAAGAAAGGTTGAAAGGATATGCCTATGTGTGAGAAACATATAAGTTTATCACAGGAAAGTGAAAACATGGAAGTCGCTCAGTCTGACTCTTTGTGACACCATGGACTTTACAGTCCATGGAATTCTCCAGACCAGAATGCTGGAGTGGTAGCCTTTGCCTTCTCCAGGGAACCTTCCCACATTGCCGGTGGATTTTTTACCAGCTGAGACAAAAAGGAAGCCCAAGAATACTGGAGTGGGTAGCCTGTTCCTTCTCCAGTGGATCTTCCCGACCCAGGAATCAAATTGGGGTCTCCTGCATTGTGGGCAGATTCTTTACCAAATGAGCTATCAGGGAAGCCCATTTATCACAAGACTAGAAGAGAATTTAACGCCTAATGGGCCATAATTTGGATATATATATTATAATATTATATATATATTGTGTATATCATATAAATATGATATTTATATTATACATTCACTCTTTCACTGATTATAACAGAAATGGAATGGGGGAAATATTTCATCTAGAGCAATGGAAGGAGCCATTTATTTGTAGGCAACAATGGAAGTTTGCAAGCAGAAAGATATAATTATACCAAAAACTCTTTCACCCCAACAATAAACCCCTTTACACACATACTAAATTACATACATCAGTAAGTAAATGGACATCATGAAAAACTAATTTGCAAAGATATAATCTGACACAAATTTTTGCTGCATCATACTTAATGTCTCTCTGACTCTAGGTCTTATTATGTCAAAGTCTTTATTGAAATTTCTGTTTCACATAGATGTCAATTAGAGACATGCATTTGATGATCAGCTTTACCAGTAACTCCTATAGAGAATGTAGACACTAGGTTAAATAAAGAATTGTACCCTGTGAAGGCATAAAATCAGATGACCATTTATGAAATACACTATCTGTTAACATCTACATTTTCAAAAAAAGCAATTATGGTAGTGATGCTCCAAGGTATGAAGAACTAAGGCATGATAAACTGTAGTTCCACATTTTACTCTCCTATGAAATTGTGTAATTGGTTTGGTTTCCAAGTTAGTTTTTTTTCCCACAGAAGTAGCACAATTCATGATTATTCTTTTAGCAAAAAGAAAGAAAAATTACTCAGTATAAAGTATATAATTTCAGAAGAATTTATTCTTAAGAAATGTGTGAAGCATCATGAGATAAATGGGAATTTACACGTTTCACACATGGTTTTGAATCAATTTGAAAGAGTAGAAAAATAACAAGAGAAAAATCTTAGATGATAGGGAACAGAAAAGTTAAGAAAGGATACTTTTAAAATCATATAGAGAAGCTGAAATCAAAGAAATGGAAATACCAGGCTATAAACTGAAGAAGCAATTGCTATTATCATAGTCTAATCAAAGAATCACATATCCCCATATGAGGCTTTGACCCTGCTATCATGGGCAGTTTTTCAGCCCAAGGGCAAATGGCCCTTTTACAAACATTCCCATCCCAAAGAATCTTTTCAGAGCCTTCTTTATGTCTTTGTTTCTCAGACTGTAGATGAAGGGGTTCAGCATGGGTGTGGCCACAGTGTACATCACCGATACTATAGCACTTGTGTGTGAGCTGTGGGTAGCAGTGAAGCTAAGATACACTCCTAAGGCTGAACAGTAAAATAAGGAGACAACAGAGAGGTGAGATGCACAGGTGGAGAATGCTTTATACTGTCCCTGAGCTGATGAGATTTCACAGATAGAGGACACTATCTTAGAGTAAGAGTAAAGGATGCCAGCCAGGGGAACACCCCCGAGAATTACAGATCCAAAATACACCATCATGTTATTGAGAAAAGGGTCAGAACAGGCCAGTCTGATCAGCCATGTGATTTCACAGAAAAAGTGGTGTATTTCCAAGTCTGAGCAGAAGGACAGTTGCAACACTGTTAGGCTGTGTAACAGGGGAAAGAGGGCACTCACGATCCAGGACAGCAGCACCAACAGTCCGCAGAGCCGAGGGTTCATGATGACTGTGTAGTGCAGGGGTTGACAGATGGCCACATACCGGTCATAGGCCATCACGGTGAGGAGAAAATCATCTAATGCTGCAAAGAGTAAGTAAAAATACACCTGGATGATGCAGCCTTCATAGGTGATGACTTTGCTCTGTGTCTGGATGTTCCACAGCATCTTTGGGATGGTGGTGGACATAAAACAGACATCTACAAAGGACAGGTTGGAGAGGAAGAAGTACATCGGTGTGTGGAGGTGGGGGTCTGAGATGGTGGCCAGGATGATGAGCAGGTTTCCAATCACAGTGATCAGGTACATGAAGAGGAAAAGCCCAAATATAAGGGGCTGCAATGCTGGCTCCTCTGAAAGTCCCAGAAGGAGAAATTCTGAAATTTGTGTCTTGTTCCCTGATTCCATGCGATAGAAGTGAGTACTAGGAAAAGAGAAAATAACATGAATAATTTTCAAACAGGTATAACTCAAGTAGCTGAACTTCTGTAATTTCTATTTTGCTGGCAAGAAATTGATGTTAATGAGTTGTATATAGATAAATTCTCCTTGAAGGTATATTCCATTTCACCTCTAATTAGACACTTTTGTCTCACTCTCAGCATATTTCCAAGGAGTTCATGTATTTACAGTTGTAATGAGAAAGTCTTTTATGCCTTTGAGAAACATTATGCTGACAGTCAACATGTTTCAAGTACATATAGGGGATAAATAGAGACACTTAAAAAAAAATCTCTCACAATCCAAGGGTGGTGAAAGACGATATTCAAATAAATATAGAATATGGTAGAAGGTGACAGAAGAAAACAAAAACATGTATAAAGGAGAGAATAGTAGGTGGCATTATTTTATACCAAGTTGCAAGGGCTGCAAACAAAGGGTTATTTGAAGAGATGTCAAGGAAGAGAGAGAAGTACCTAGTGAGATACCAGGAGAAGTGTGTGTCTTACAGTGTGTTTGTCACTGCAAAGGACCTGAGGAAGATGCTGGTTCCACATGTTCAAAGGCAAACGAGAAAGCCAGTGGGGTAGAGGGATAATCAAGAGGGGGAGTGATTAGAGATGGTGTCAAGGATGCTGAGGAACAAGGTGGCTTCCCTGCTATAGCTGAACCTTCAGTCCATAGAGAATCCCTCCTTCCATGTTGTTCCCAGAACTTTATGGAATTACTTGCAAAGGAGTCCTGTAAATTATATCAGATCATCTTAGTACCATCTTTGATGGACTTTTGGCTTCTGTCACCCTATCACGTCACCTTAGTATGTGAGTGCAGGTGCCTTTGCTTTAACAACTGCTCTCACTCCACAAGGCACAAGTATACACACACACCGTAGCCTCCTGGGATGTGTTACTTCATGAATTTCTCACCCAGCACCACCTTCCTTAAGCCACGGGTGGTGACACCTCAAGCTTGTCAGATCAGATTATCTTTCTCCTAAAGGATGTTTAAATAGTACCTAGAAATTCCAGTTCACAAGCTACTGAGCAAATAATACAGTTGGGATTCCTTTTAGCTACAATGACTTTCTGCCCTATATTTAAATAAGTATAAACAGCATGGGAGAAAGAGAGATAAAATGAAGGGGAAAGATATAACAAGCTCAAACAGCCCCTAAGACAATGTGGTGTTCTCGGTTTGGCAACATTTTAACTTCAGCTATATCCCTTGATAACCAGGAAAGATCAGAAAGAAAAATACCTCTTTTCCAAAGACAGAAGCTATGATATCTTTAGGGTGTAAAAAACCATACCAATTTGCCCTGTCTCTGTTTTTTCTTTTTTTGTTGTTTTTGATGTGGACCATTTTTGGTCTTTATTGAAAATGCTCCAATATTATGCCTGTTTTATGTTCTAGATCTTTAGCTGTGAGACATGTGGGATCTTAGCTTCCAAACCAGGGATCGAACCCACAGCCCGTGCACTGGAAGGCAAAGTCCTAACCACTGGATAGCCAGGAAAGTGCCCTTGTCTCTATTTTCTTATGAGATATATTTTATTTGTTATTCTTGGGCGTAATGTTTTTAATTTTTTTCATAAATCCACTGGGGACATCCTAATTCTAGTTCTGATCTTTGGACAGCATGCAAGGGCTTCTCCAGACCATATTCTGTGAGTCCATGAGGTCATGAAAATTCATTCTCTTCTTATGGATAAATTTCTTGACATGATTTAAGCCTAAGGACACTGTTTTATTCCAGTATACTGTGATGGTGTCACTATAATGCAAGATTCCAAGCATCACTGATTTCAGCTCCCTTGTTTACTTTTTATTTTCCCATATGTACCTGAATACATGTGCATTTATTTTAAAAACACAATTAAGAAAATTATAGATTATGAAATAGAATGGCAAAAATGTTAAACCAGTTAAAAGAGTGATTTCATATAAATGCATTAAACAAAACTGAATGGAACATCAAAACCGTTATATTTCAATCAATTTTTGATGTTCCATTCAGTTTTTAGCAGTAACAGAACAATCGAAACAATCATTAATAATGAATTAATAACTAATTTAGAAAAGACCTTGACTCAAGAGAATCTAATATATAATCTATCTGGGAATTTCTAGCAAATAGCCTATGTATTGTCAATATTTGTTGAATGATTATGAATTAGATCCCCTTAGATATGAACACTGGTGTATGGGAAGATTATACTTCAATTTGATAGGAAAAGGCTGGATTGTTGAATAAAATTCGGAATAAATGGCCATCTATCTGGAAGGAAATGAAGTGATTTCCTATTCAATGCATCTTTTTTAAAAAGACAGTGTAAAAGTGAACAGCCCATTTCAGATGATCATATAAAACCATACATAAAATTTACAGGTGAGAAAACTATTATTATCAAGGGAGAAAATCAGAAGTAAGAAGAAACACAAATTTAACTATATAAAAATTTAAAACATTTTATGGGCAAAAATACCCACCCCAAAATCAATTGCAGAACAATACTTTGTTAAAAAAATCATTGGAAATGCAGTTAACTGTTGAGAAGAAGGCATAAAGTATATGTAGATATATGTTAATAATAAGAAATAACTTATATACAAATCTTTGTTCAAAGTGAGTACTAGTTTAATAAACAGGAGGATATCTAATTCACAACCTTCAGCCTGGGAAAAAACTTAATGTTGATTGAAGTTGAAACTTTTAAACAAGTATTACAGACATAAGGGAAACTCTCTAATTTCACTGGCGGAGATATGAAATGGAGAACATTGTGGAAACCACCTAAGACAGCTATTGATAATAGAAACACAAATATTCTTTAACTCAGGGTTCCTCCGTCTCCACACTACTGGATATTCTCTGCCAGGTCCTTCTCTGTGGTGGGGTCTGTCCTGTACATTGTAGGATGTTTAGAAGCATCCTTGCCCACCACCTGCCCTTCATCAGTGTGACAGCAAAAAATGTCTACTGTTATTGCTCAACGTCCCCTGAGGGATAGTTACCCTTGGTTTAGAAGTGCAATGTTAAATTAACAATCTCAAAATAATTTTGTAGCAGTGATATGATAGTCCTTATTGCTAAATAATGATACAGACCATCGAACGTATGAATCACACAGCCACACAGCCATGGAATATTATATGGACATTGAAATAATGAGCCAGCATTATTACTAGTTGTTTAGAAGCAAGTCCCTGAGTTGTTGCTGAGAAATAGACAAAAGTGGATAAATTGTAGAAAAACATTAAACAGACTGGCCACTTATCAGTAAAACATAAAGAAAATTTAATGATGTATTTAGGATTATATTTATACCTTTGTATAAAAGTATGTGAATATGTATAAGTGCATATTTTAGAAGGGTATCTTTAAAGGAAACTAAAAAATTAAGGAATCAAAAATACTTATTCCATAAATAAAAACTTATGGAATAATAAATATACTTAACATTATGAAGCAAAATAAGGTAAAATACATTGCTTCCTGAACAACTGTAGGTAAAAAATTGAATGAAAATCTACCACTAACTAATAAAAACACATAAAAGAGTAAGAATTTAATGATACCAGCATTGGTCTCTAATTCAAGTTGAAATTGCCAAAACAGGGAAATGAAAGAATATAACAGGACATTTACAGTGAGGAGACAGAGCGGTACCAAAGCTGTAATTTCATCTCATATTGAAATAGATGGACTCAAATACACTTACAGAATGTGAAGGCAATGTTTAATATGGTAAAGAAGTGTATTCATGTGGTGGATTCATGTTGATGTATGGCAAAACCAATACAATATTGTAAAGTAATTAACCTCCAATGAAAATAAATAAATGTATATTAAAAAATTATGTCCAGAGCTGATGCAACTTTTGCAAATAGATTTAACTAGAAGGCTAAAAGGAACAATAAGAAATAACAGTTGTGAAACTAGAAGTAAATATATATAAAGTGCTATTTATTATTAATATCATTAAGGATGCTGCAGAACTCTCACTTTCCATTTTGGTTTACAAGGATTGAACCATCAAGAAGATTAAAGTGATAACTGAATTCATTCAGTAAGAAAAGTGACAATGAAAAAGCAACAAATGGGGTGTACTGTACAGCATGGTGACTATATATAGTTCATAATACTTTATAGCATAAACTGACTGACAGATTTGACACAAAAATTGGTCCAAAATTTGACCCCAAAAATGAATTTTTATACAATCCCCAGGTTTCCCTGGTGGCTCAGTGGTAAAATATGAACCTGCCAATGCAGAAGACCTGGGTTAGATCCCTGGGTCAGGAAGATCCCCTGGAGGAGGGCATGGCAACCCACTCCAGTATTCTTACCTGGGAAATCCCATGGACAGAGGAGCCTGGTGGGCTATATTTCATGGGGTTGCAAACAGTTGGACACAACTTGGCGACCAAACAACAACAACAACGTACCATCCTCACAAATGTATCTATGTATATATATACAAAGACCTGAAATTCAGTTTTTGTTTTAAAAAAAAAAAGAAAGAAAGAAAAGGAAAGGAAAACAATTTCTTCTTTCAAAGGATTCGATTAAACATAAAAAATAAGTGACGCACTTTATAAAGCAGAATTGTAGAGACATTTTTAAATAGAAAAAGTTAACCTCATTATCATACATCTTTTCACCTATGAAACTGAGTGTTTTTTTTCCCCCTTACGTGAATACCTAGCGTGAGAGAAGATACTGTAATGTGTGTGTTTATTGCACAACTATTGCAAGGGTGTCTTTGCAAACAGTCCTGGGGTACAGATCTTTCTCCTGCATGTAGAAACAGAGTCTAATATGCCCCATCTTACAATAAAAAGAAATGCTGTCACTTCACTGTGCATCCCACCACAGGTAATATCCTGTGTTTCCCATTTCCTCTTCTATTGGGCTTCTAGAAGATTTAATTGTCAAAACTGACATCCTTGTTTCCAAGTATGATGGTCACTTTTTTTACATCATAAATAAATGCATTATTATGAAACACAGCAAATAACCACAGAGATCTCTGCATCTGGGCTATGCCCGATTGGTCCTCAGGTACGTGTTCCTGGCTTCCATCCTCTCTGATCCTCCCCTCCAGTGTCTGTGGGGCTCTCAGACTCACCTGCTTGGGAACTCTGGGTGGATGATTTCTCTGTGAAGGTTAAAGTTTCTCGCTAATTAATTGACAAGGCAGATCAAAGTTTTGTCTTCAAACAAGAAAACAGGAAAGGATAAAAACCAAGCATTAGTCTCCCAGCCAGATGTAGGACTGCAAAAGTAAATAACCACATCCTACAGAATCAAAGAGGCACAGGCTGAGGGACTGTAGCAGAGGAAATGTTCACAGCTTCCTGTGTCAGTTCATTAGGCATGTTTTCCTCTTGTTAATTCAGCTTCTAAGTACATGATTTCCCTTAGAGACACTGGTCTGGATAGAATTTTTTTTTTTTTCCTACTGACTCTCTGTTCCTAGGAGACTGCATTATAAGTTAGGTGAAGAAATCCGTTTTTATAGCTCCTTTGACTTTACCTCTCTTACTTCCAGAGCTCTAAGCCTCCCAACACCTCATCACATCCCTGAGTTCAAATTATCTCAATAATATAACATGAACAATTTGCCTCAGCTAGGTCCACAGGGCCTTCAAAGCTTTGGGTTTTGTTGGGAACACAACACCTGAAATCTCTGAATATGATTATTCCCTTCTTCAAAAGGGAATAAATTTTCTCCTTTAATATAAAACTTGGATATTATAATCCTTGGTTTCTTGAAAGTTTTTATAATGCCAATAAGGATTCCCTACTCATATCAGGAGTTAATAGCTGTCATTTAAGAGTCCTCAGTATAAAATATTTGTAGCTATGAAAGACATATATAGATATTGTTATGCAATAAACTGTGGAAAATTCTGAAAGAGATGGGACTACCAGACCACCTGACCTGCCTCTTGAGAAACCTATATGCAGGTCAGGAATCAACAGTTAGAACTGGATATGGAACAACAGACCCGTTCCAAATAGGAAAAGGAGTACATCAGGCTGTATATTGTCACCCTGCTTGTTTAACTTCTACACAGAGTACATCATGAGAAACACTGGGCTGGAAGAAACACAAGCTGGAATCAAGATTGCCGAGAGAAATATCAATAACCTCAGATAAGCAGATGACACCACCCTTATGGCAGAAAGTGAAGAGGAACTAAAGAGCCTCTTGATGAAAGTGAAAGAGGAAAGCAAAAAAGTTGGCTTAAAGCTCAGCATTCAGAAAACGAAGATCATGGCATCTGGTCCCATCACTTCATGGGAAATAGATGGGGAAACAGTGTCAGACTTTATTTTGGGGGCTCCAAAATCACTGCAGATGGTGATTGCAGCCATGAAATTAAAAGACACTGGAAATTTTTCACCATTGAGGATAATGTTTGCTGTGGGTTTGTCATAGATAGCTTTTATTATGTTGAGGTATGTTCCTTCTATGCCTGCTTTCTGGAGAGTTTTTATCATAAATGGATGTTGAATTTTGTCAAAGGCCTTCTCTGCATCTATTGAGATAATCATATGGTTCTTATTTTTCAGTTTGTTAATGTGGTGAATTACATTGATTGATTTGCAGATATTGAAGAATCCTTGCATCCCTGGGATAAAGCCCACTTGGTCATGGTGTATGATCTTTTTAATGTGTTGTTGGATTCTGATTGCTAGAATTTTGTTGAGGATTTTTGCATCTATGTTCATCAGTGATATTGGCCTGTAGTTTTCTTTTTTTGTGACATCTTTGTCAGGCTTTGGTATTAGGGTGATGGTGGCCTCATAGAATGAGTTTGGAAGTTTACCTTCCTCTGCAATTTTCTGGGAGAGTTTGAGTAGGATAGGTGTTAGCTCTTCTCGAAATTTTTGGTAGAATTCAGCTGTGAAGCCGTCTGGACCTGGGCTTTTGTTTGCTGGAAGATTTCTGATTACCGTTTCAATTTCCATGCTTGTGATGGGTCTGTTAAGATTTTCTATTTCTTCCTGGTTCAGTTTTGGAAAATTGTACTTTTCTAAGAATTTGTCCATTTCTTCCACGTTGTCCATTTTATTGGCATACAACTGCTGATAGTAGTCTCTTATGATCCTTTGTATTTCTGTGTTGTCTGTTGTGATCTCTCCATTTTCATTTCTAATTTTATTGATTTGATTTTTCTCTCTTTGCTTCTTGATGAGTCTGGCTAATGGTTTGTCAATTTTATTTATCCTTTCAAAGAACCAGCTTTTGGCTTTGTTGATTTTTGCTATGGTCTCTTTTGTTTCTTTTGCATTTATTTCTGCCCTAATTTTTAAGATTTCTTTCCCTCTACTAACTCTGGGGTTCTCCAATTCTTCCTTTTCTAGTTGCTTTAGTTGTAGAGTTGGGTTATTTATTTGGCTTTTTTCTTGTTTCTTGAGGTATGCCTGTATTGCTATGAACTTTCCTCTTAGCACTGCTTTTATAGTGTCCCACAGGTTTTGGGTTGTTGTGTTTTCATTTTCATTAGTTTCTATGCATATTCTGATTTCTTTTTTGATTTCTTCTGTGATTTGTTGGTTATTCAGAAGTGTGTTGTTCAACCTCCATATGTTGGAATGTTTAATAGTTTTTCTCCTGTAATTGAGATCTAATCTTAATGCATTATGGTCAGAAAAGATGCTTGGAATGACTTCAATTTTTTTGAATTTATCAAGTTTAGATTTATGGCCCAGGATGTGATCTTTCCTGGAGAAGGTTCCATGAGCACTTGAAAAAAAAAAGGTGAAATTCATTGTTTTGGGGTGAAATGTCCTATAGATATCAATTAGGTCTAACTGATCTAATGTATCATTTAAAGTTTGTGTTTCTTTGTTAATTTTCTGTTTAGTTGATCTGTCCATAGGTTTGAGTGGGGTATTAAAGTCTCCCACTATTATTGTGTTATTGTTGATTTCCCCTTTCATACTTGTTAGCATTTGTCTTACCTATTGCGGTGCTCCTATATTGGGTGCATATATATTTATAATTGTTATATCTTCTTCTTGGATTGATCCTTTGATCATTATGTAGTGGCCTTCTTTGTCTCTTTTCACAGCCTTTGTTTTAAAGTCTATTTTATCGGATATGAGTATTGCCACTCCTGCTTTCTTTTGGTCTCTATTTGCGTGGAATATCTTTTTCCAGCCCTTCACTTTCAGTCTGCATGTGTCCCTAGTTTTGAGGTGGGTCTCTTGTAAGCAGCATATAGAGGGGTCTTGTTTTGTATCCATTCGGCCAGTCTTTGTCTTTTGGTTGGGGCGTTCAACCCATTTACGTTTAAGGTAATTATTGATAAGTATGATCCCGTTACCATTTACTTTATTGTTTTGGGTTCGGGTTTATACACCCTTTTGTGTTTCCTGTCTAGAGAATATCCTTCAGCATTTGTTGGAGAGCTGGTTTGGTGGTGCTGAATTCTCTCAGCTTTTGCTTGTCTGTAAAGCTTTTGATTTCTCCTTCGTATTTGAATGAGATCCTTATTTCCCCTAGAGTCAGGAAAAAGACAAGGGTGCCCACTTTCACCGCTACTATTCAACATAGTTCTGGAAGTTTTGGCCACAGCAATCAGAGCAGAAAAAGAAATAAAAGGAATCCAAATTGGAAAAGAAGAAGTAAAACTCTCACTGTTTGCAGATGACATGATCCTCTACATAGAAAACCCTAAAGACTCCACCAGAAAATTACTAGAGCTAATCAATGAATACAGTAAAGTTGCAGGATATAAAATCAACACACAGAAATCCCTTGCATTCCTATACACTAATAATGAGAAAGTAGAAAAAGAAATTAAGGAAACAATTCCATTCACCATTGCAACGAAAAGAATAAAATACTTAGGAATATATCTACCTAAAGAAACTAAAGACCTATATATAGAAAACTATAAAACACTGATGAAAGAAATCAAAGAGGACACTAATAGATGGAGGAATATACCATGTTCATGGATCGGAAGAATCAATATAGTGAAAATGAGTATACTACCCAAAGCAATTTACAAATTCAGTGCAATCCCTATCAAGCTACCAGCAATATTTTTCACAGAACTAGAACAAATAATTTCAAGATTTGTATGGAAATACAAAAAACCTCGAATTGCCAAAGCAATCTTGAGAAAGAAGAATGGAACTGGAGGAATCAAGTTGCCTGACTTCAGGCTCTACTACAAAGCCACAGTCATCAAAACAGTATGGTACTGGCACAAAGGCAGAAATATAGATCAATGGAACAAAATAGAAAGCCCAGAGATAAATCCACACACATATGGACACCTTATCTTTGACAAAGGAGGCAAGAATATACAATGGGGTAAAGACAATCTCTTTAACAAGTGGTGCTGGGAAAACTGGTCAACCACTTGTAAAACAATGAAACTAGATCACTTTCTAACACCGCACACAAAAATAAACTCAAAATTGATTAAAGATCTAAATGTAAGATCGAAACTATAAAACTCCTAGAGGAGAACATAGGCAAAACACTCTCAGACATAAATCACAGCAGGATCCTCTATGATCCACCTCCCAGAATTCTGGAAATAAAAGCAAAAATAAACAAATGGGATCTAATTAAAATTAAAAGCTTCTGCACAACAAAGGAAAATATAAGCAAGGTGAAAAGACAGCCTTCTGAATGGGAGAAAATAATAGCAAATGAAGCAACTGACAAACAACTAATCTCAAAAATATACAAGCAACATATGCAGCTCAATTCCAGAAAAATAAACGACCCAATCAAAAAATGGGCCAAAGAACTAAATAGACATTTCTCCAAGGAAGACATACGGATGGCTAACAAACACATGAAAAGATGCTCAACATCACTCATTATTAGAGAAATGCAAATCAAAACCACAATGAGGTACCGCTTCACACCAGTCAGAATGGCTGCGATCCAAAAATCTGCAAGCAATAAATGCTGGAGAGGGTGTGGAGAAAAGGGAACCCTCCTACACTGTTGGTGGGAATGCAAACTAGTACAGCCACTATGGAGAACAGTGTGGAGATTCCTTAAAAAATTGCAAATAGAACTACCTTATGACCCAGCAATCCCACTGTTGGGCATACACACTGAGGAAACCAGAATTGAAAGAGACACATGTACCCCAATGTTCATCACAGCACTGTTTATAATAGCCAGGACATGGAAACAACCTAGATGTCCATCAGCAGATGAATGGATAGGAAAGCTGTGGTACATATACACAATGGAGTATTACTCAGCTGTAAAAAGAATTCATTTGAATCAGTTCTGATGAGATGGATGAAACTGGAGCCGATTATACAGAGTGAAGTAAGCCAGAAAGAAAAACACCAATACAGTATACTAACACATATATATGGAATTTAGAAAGATGGCAATGATGACCCTGTATGCAAGACAGGAAAAAAGACACAGATGTGTATAACGGACTTTTGGACTCAGAGGGAGAGGGAGAGGGTGGGATGATTTGGGAGAATGGCATTGAAACATGTATACTATCATGTAAGAATTGAATCGCCAGTCTATGTCTGACGCAGGATACAGCATGCTTGGGGCTGGTGCATGGGGATGACCCAGAGAGATGTTATGGGGAGGGAGGAGGGAGGGGGGTTCTTGTTTGGGAACGCATGTAAGAATTAAAGATTTTAAAATTAAAAAAAATAAACTCAACATTCAGAAAACTAAAAAAAAATAAAATAAAAGACACTGGCAAAACCAATACAATATTGTAAAGTAATTAGCCTCCAATTAAAATAAATAAACTTAAATTAAAAAAAAAAGAAAAAGAAAACACATAAAAAATAATAATAAAAGATGCTTACTCCTTGGAAGAAAAGTTATGACCAACCTAGATAGCATATTCAAAAGCAGAGACATTACTTTGCCAACAAAGGTCTGTCTAGTCAAGGATATGGTTTTTCCAGTAGTCACGTATGGACGTGAGAGTTGGACTGTGAAGAAAGCTGAGCGCCGAAGAACTCATGCTTTTGAACTGTGGTGTGGAGAAGACTCTTGAGTCCCTTGGACTGCAAGGAGATCCAACCAGTCCATCCTAAAGGAGATCAGTCCTGGGTGTTCACTGGAAGGACTGATGCTGAAGCTGAAATTCCAGTACTTTGGCCACCTGATGTGAAGCATTGGAAAAGACTCTGATGCTGGGAGAGATTGGGGGCAGGAGGAGAAGGGGATGATAGAGGATGAGATGGTTGGATGCTGTCACCGACTCAATGGACATGAGTTTGGGTAATCTCCGGGAGTTGGTGATGGACAGGAAGGCCTGGCATGCTATGATTCATGGGGTCGCAAAGAGTTGGACACGACTGAGTGACTGAACTGAACTGAACTGAACTGAGAAAGATACTACTAATTTATATTCCACAAGACAGAACCCAATAGAAGTAATATTCCTGCCCCAAATGCCAACAGTAAGAAAACCTATTCTAGACCAGAGCTCCAATAAGCTCATTATGCATACAAATCATCAAAGTTTGTGGTTCAAATACAAAGTATGTCTCATTGGGTCTCTAGCAGACACAGGAACTGCCTTTCAAACAAGTTCTTAGGTATTGATGAAAGTGTAGGTCTTGGTCTGTGGATCACAGTTTGAGTAACAAGACAGTAGTCCTGTGTTAGAGTCAGGTATATGCAGTTTCAATCTCCTCCACCAAGGATCTTTATGTAACTTTGAAAGATATTTTTTTTATTATTCACTTTATAGGTCATGATAAATTATGTATTAGATCACTGAAATATAATAGCTCTTGAGTCATCCGAAATAAAATATATATTAAGAAGGCTTGGTAGCAGACAGAATGTGAGTGAGTGAAAGTCATTCAGTCATGTCCGACTCTTTGTGATCCCATGAACTATATAGTCCATGGAATTCTCTAGGCCAAAATACTGGAGTGGGTAGCCTTTCCCTTCACCAGGGGATCTTCCCAAACCAGGGATCAAACCCAGGTCTCCAGCATTGCAGGTGGATTCTTTACCAACTGAGCTATCAGGGAAGCCCCATAAGATATCTCTAGTTAAATGCAAAACAATTTGTTCCACAACTTGGGAAAAGATAGATAGCTGCTTTTCAAAAAACAGGTTTAATCACAAAAACAAAATAATACAAATTAGGATAGTTGGATATGAAATAAGATAGCAATATGCATAATATCTATTCCTTACTACTAAAGATGCAGAAGAACATTCCATGTTTAAAAGTAATAAGGGGAACACAATGTGCCCAACTGATAGATTTGATTAAACACAATTTATAAACTGTCACACAACTCCATTAATGGAACTACACCTACATAGAAGAATTAAATGGCAAACTACAAACTTGATGAAGAAAGTCCTAATTTTTGAAAGAATGAAAAAAAAAAAAAGACACTCAGATTCCAAGACACAAAGCAAAATTCTTGCAAAGACAATTTGCATATAGAAAGTGAATGACTAACAAACCAAACATGTATTTTGGTGGTGGTGTTCGGTTGCTAAATCATGTCCAACTCTTTTGTAACTCCATGTACTGTAGCCCACCAGGCTCCTCTGTCCATGAGAATCTCCAGACAAGAAGACTGGAGTGTGTTGCCATTCCATATTCCAAGGGATCTTCCTGGACCAGGGATTGAATCCACATCTCCTGCATTGGCAAGCGGATTCTTTACCACTGTGCCACCAGGGAAGGCTTAGCCATCCTGTAATGAAAAAATTACCAAGTAATACTCCTTGGCATACCTCTTTGTGCATATTTATACAATGCTCTTTTTCATGGGAATATCAAGGTGGTAGGCAATACTGTGAAATATGGGTCCTAAATACTGCAGTTGCAACACAGCATCTACCTCCATGCATCTGGATTCTTCTCATAAATACAGGACATGTTGAAACACTGAGCCTGAACAAATTTTTAAATACCCTCCCTTCAATGTTCACACCTCCAATCCTAATACTCTGCTTTCCTACTCCCATGAACTGCAAAACTCCTCAGATATGTTCTGTTTTTACCAGAGCCAGTTTATTCCTTCCATCCCTTCTTCATTCTCATCCGACTGGAATTCCATTCCCATCACTTATTTGTCAACAGTGATGCTTGTATCACTGAGTCAGCAGGCACCACTCTTTTCATATATTAAATCAATCAATTTTAAATGTATTAGTCAACCTAGGAAAAAATATGTGGCAATCTCTTGGGTCTGGGTTAGGCTGCTTAAGTTCTCAGGTAGCCAGATTTATGACTTGAAAACCAGGAAGCATGTCCTGTCTGCCTGATTGCAGACAGCCAACACAGCTTGACAGAGATTGTACTCCAAAACAGACAGGAGATAGATCTTCCGATCCTTGAACAAGGAGGGACTTGAGGCATCCTGGCGATGTGAATTTAAAATTGACTAATGCCCCTACTAGTCCTTGTTATGCTATATCGATGATGCTTATGATTATTCCATGTACTGTCAATTGTCTAACCTGTTTTGTCTCTGCCCAGGTCAACCAGCTACAACATACAGTGCCAGTTCAACAAAGGTATAAAACTACAGCCGACCACGGAAAATATCACACACCCTTAGATGGACACCACTATAAGGACTCAGGCTTGAGACTAACAAGAGCAGGAGGCCCAATACCCCTCACCATCCCAATTCAGCAGGAAGTAGCCAAAAAGACCTCGACACCCCTATTCCCAAAGAACTGGGCCTCCCATCTCTTGAGGGGGGAATGTTAGGTAGGTAGAACAGGGAAAAGGAGTCCAGAATGGCAGTGGCTACAAGACAAGGAAGGGAAAAGCCCAAGAAAATGACACAAAAGAAGATCTGAGGACCAGAGTGAGGATATCAGGTAAAACAAACAACACTCCTGGCTGGCCCAATTTATACAGGACAGGCCCAGGAGAGATAAACAGATAAACAGAGGAGTCAAAGCAAGCTCTCTCTCTCTCTCCTGGGCATTGGGGCGCTCTTCTCCTCGTGTCTTTAGATCGACGTGCCCTCACGCCTCGAAGATGGATTTTCCTACTATCTTCTAAATAAAATAGAGCTGTAACACTGATTTGTCTAAGAGCTATAACATGGTCCATTCGAGACCTGAGAGCTATAACACGGTCTATCCAAGACCTGAGAGCTGTGACACGCCAAGGGGGCTTTAATGTCTGTCACTCCAAATATTTGTTGTGATGAGACAAAGAATTGAGGAACATACACTCGCGTGACAATATGAAGACACTTTGTTCACCATACATGAAAAATTTGCACTAGATAAGCAAAAACTAAAGGAAAAATAACACAAGCATATCACTAAATAAAATCATTAAGTCATAAGAGAAGAAACACAAAGAAAAAAGAAAAACAAAGAACTACACAATCAGAAAACAAGTTAATAAATGGGCAATAAGTAATACCTACTAAAATCCTCTTTAAAGCAGCCAGTAGATTAAATGCTCTCCTAAAGAGCCAGCTTAAAACTAAATATTGGAAAAAAACTAACATCATGACAGCCAGCCCCATTAATTCATGACAAGTAGAAGGGGAAAAGGTGGAAGTAGTGACAGATTCTTCCTCTTGATCTCCAAAATCACTGTGGACAGTGACTGTAGCCATGGATTCAGAAGATGATTGCTTCTTGGCAGGAAACCAATGACAAACCTAGGCAGTGTGTTGAAAAGCAGAGACATGACTCTGCCAACAATGGTCCTTATAGTCAAGGCTATGGTCTTCCCAGTGGTCACATATGGTTATGAGAGGCAGGATGTGGAATAACTGATGCCTTCAAACTGTGCTGCTGGAGAAGACTCCTCATAGTCCCTTAGACAGCAAGGAGATCAAACCAGTCAGTCTTAAGGGACATCAACCCTGAATATTCACTGGAAAGACTGATGCTGAAGCTGAAGTTCCAGTATTTTGGTCACCTGACACAAACAGATGATTCATTGGAATAGTCCCTACTGCTGGGAAAGATTGAAGACAGAAGGAGAAGAGGGCATCAGAGGATGAGACGGGTGAATGGCATCACCAATGCAATGAACATGAACTTCGGCAAGCTCTGGGAGATGGTGAGGGACAGGCAGGCCTGGCGTGCTGCAATCCATGGAGTCACAAAGGGTTGGACATGACCGGGCAACTGAACAACAACAGGTGAAATGTTTTAATAAAAATACTTTACTCCTAATAAATTCTTCATAAATCTATGATATTCCTTCAAAAACATGGAATTTCCAAACATTTTTGATCCAGAGGTAGAAAAATGGTGGAGTAGGAAAAAATTTTTAATGTCTATATATAAGACTAAGGATAAAGCTTAATAAGAGAGTTCCTAAAATTGTATAAAGATGCTGAATTCAAAGAAGAAAATAAAAATGGAAATCTCAGGAAATAAGTGCAAGGAGCAAGTTTATTTCACTATGATCAAAGAACAACTTCTGATTCTAATTCTTTGAGTTATACAATCCAGAGCACTAATATAATTGGTCTTTTATGCTAGGCATCAAATATAATCTCTTTAGAGTCTCCTTTTTATCTTGGTTTCTCAGCTGTAGATGATAGGGTTCAGCATGGGTGTGACCACACGTGTACATCACCGAGGCAATTGTACTTCAATGTGAGGTGTGGGTAGCACCAGAGCTAAGGAACACTCCTAAGGCTGTAAAATAAAATGGGGAGACAACCAAGAGGTGGGACACACAGAAAATGCTTTATTCGTCCCCTGAGCTGATTATATTTTACACATGCAGGAAACTATTTTAGAGTAAGAGTAAAGGATACCAGCAAAAGGACCACCACACATCAGGACAGCTGCAAAATACATCACTGTTATTAAGAAAGTTGTCAAAACTGGCAAGTTGTACCACCTGACTGAGTTCACAGAAAAAGTGGGGGATTTGCACAATTGGATAGAAGGACAGTCACAGCACCATTAAGCTGTGTAGCAAGGAATACAAGGCAATCAGCACCCAGGATATCAGAACCAGCAGTCCACAGAGCCGGAGGTTCATGATGACCGTGTAATGCAAGGGTGGCAGATGGCCACATACCGACCATAGGCCATCACTGTCAAGAGAATATCATCTAATTCTGCAAAGAGAATGTAAAAATACATCTGGATGATATAGCCTTCTTAGATTATGACTTTGCTCTGGGTCTGAATATTCTGCAGCATCTTTGGGATGGTGGTGGAAGTGAAGCAGATGTCTACAAAGGACAGGTTTGAGAGGAAGAAGTACGTGGGTGTGTGGATATTGGAGTCAGAGATGGTGACCAGGATAATGAGCAGGTTTCCAAACACAGCGATCAAGTACATGGAGAGGAAAAGCCCAAAGATGAGAGGCTGCAATTCTGGATCATCTGAGAATCCCAGAAGAAAACATTTAGAAAATTGTGTATTATTATCTGGTTCCATGGGGTGGAGGTGACTACCAAGAAAAATGAAAATAACATGACTAAGTTTCACAAAAATTGGCATAACTCTCATAGATGAAATAGTAAAATTTCTATTTTGCTGTCAATAAAATATTTTTAATATCTTGTGTTTAGAAAAATTCTGTTTCATCCCTACTTAGGCATTTTTGTCCCACTCTCAGCATATTCCCAAAGAAATATGCATTCTACAGTTGTAATGAGAAATACTTTCATACATTTGAAGAATATATATTGAGTGTCAACCATGTTCAAAACATATATTTCTGTTTAATCACTAAGCTGTGTCTGACACTTTTGAGACTGCCCCCCCACCCCCGGACTATAGCTGGCCAGGCTCCTCTGTCCAAGGGATTTCCCAGGCAAGAATACTGGAGTGGGTTGCCATTTCCTTCTCCAGATGATCTTCTCAACCCAGCGATCTAACCTGCCTCTTCTGCATTGTTAGGCAGATTCTTTACCACTGAGCCACCTGGGAAGTCCCTCTAAACAAATATAAGTAACAAGTATATGATGCTAAAAAAAAAAGTTTTCACAATCCAGTGATGGTGAAAGATGATGTGCAAATAAAATATTATATAATATGTCAAGTGATTACAGTTGGTATGAAGAAAACAAAGCTAGATATGTGAAGAAAGCTGAGTACTGAAGAATTGGTGCTTTTGAACTGTGGTGTTGGAGAAGACTCGAGAGTCCCTTGAACTGCAAGAAGATCCAACCAGTCCATTCTGAAGGAGATCAACCCTGGGTGTTCATTGGAAGGAATGATGCTAAAGCTGAAACTCCAGTACTTTGGCCACCTCATGCAAGGAGTTGACTCATTGGAAAAGACTCTGATGCTGGGAGGGATTGGGGGCAGGAGAAGGGGATGACAGAGGATGAGATGGCTGGATGGCATCACTGACTCCATGGAAGTGAGTCTGAGTGAACTCCGGGAGTTGGTGATGGACAGGGAGGCCTGGTGTGCTGCTATTCATGGGGTCGCAAAGAGTCGGACACGACTGAGCGACTGAACTGAACTGAACTGAACTGAACTGAACTGAGGAGGTATTTTCATGTACTGCGTGTTCAGGTAAGGCCAGCAGACAAGGTGATAATTGAACAGAAAGCTCAAGAAAGGGAGAAAAGGATCTAGTATGATATCAAGAGAAATATGTGCCTGGAGAGAGAATGGCTGCTACAAAGGACCTAAGGAAAATGCTTGTTCCTTGCACTTTATGAATTTAGTTGCAAAAGCATCCTGTGAATTAAAGCATCTTCCATCCTTGGTACCTTCTGCTGACTGAGTTCTGGGCTCTGTGATATAGGGCACCTTAATATATGAGTCCAGGTGCCTCTGCTTTAAGAACTGCTCTCATTCCACAAGGCATAAGCACACACACACACTCGCACACACACACACACACACACACACACATCATCATCATCATCATCATCATCATCAATCATCCTATCATCCTCATCATCCTCACACCATGTCCTCCTGGGCTATGTTCCTACCACACATTTCACACCCAGAACCACCCTTCTTGCACCATATACCATTATAACTCAAGCTGATCAGATCAGATCATCTTTCTCCTACAAAATGCATAAATAGTACCCAGAAATTCCAGTTCATAGAGTGCCTATAGACCAATAAACTTGGGGTTCATTTTTATGATCACTTTCTGCTCTGTATTTAAAGAAATAGGAAAAGTATGTATGTGTGTGTGTGTGTGTGTGCGAAAGAGAGGCCGGGGGAGAGTGAGGAGAGGAAAATGAAACAGACATTAGAGGGTAGAAGATTTAACAAGTTCTAATGGCCCCTGAGACTATGTGATAAATTTGAGTTTCCTTTGTTTGGCAACATTCCAATTCTGGTTATCTCTGCTTGACACTCAGGAAAAATAATTTTCAAAAAGAAAAATACATGTTTACCTTGACAGAACAGTTATACTTTTATAATGAAAGAAACCTGACATATCTGACTACCCCAAAAGAAAAATGGGCAAAGTAAATAAACCAACAAAAATGAATATACAAATGAAAACAGTAACAGTTGAACATGTTTTATATAAAACAGTAGAATACATTTTTCCTGAATCTTTTCCATGTATTTGACCAGTTTTTTACTGTCCTATAGCGAATAAGGCAAGCTCTTTCCCAGTTTTCTTATGGGGCATCTTGTGTTTGTTATTCTTGGACTTTATGTATTATCATATTTTTAAAATAAATCTGATGAGCATACCCCAGTGCTATTTCTGGCCTTTGTTCAACACACAAAGGGCTTTTCAAACTATACTCTGTAAATTCTACAGACACCATGTCAATCCATCCTTTTGCCCTGAAAATTTTCTTCATAATATTCATGCCTAAAAACATTATATTATATAAATAATTATGTCATTGTACTATTACTTCACCATGATAATGCAAAATCCTAAGCATCAGAGACTTCAACTGCTCTGGTCATTTTCAGAAAGATATGTGAATACGTGTGCACTTATATAGAAACACAGGCTTCCCAGGTGGCGCTAGTGGTAAAGTACCTGCCTGCCAATGCAGGAGACACGAGACACAGGTTCAGTTCCTGGGTCAGGAAGATCCCCTGGAGGAGGGCATGCAACCCACTCCAGGATTCTTGCCTGGAGAATCCCATGGACAGAGGAGCCTGGTGGGCTGCAGCCCATAGAGTCGCAAAGAGTCAGACATGATTGAAGCGACTTAGCATGCACTCAGGCATACAGAAACATATTTTAATAAAATAAAGAGAATTGAAGGAAAAATAATTAAATAAATTACTTGCAAAGAAACTGTATTTTTAAAACATTGAATGGAGCATCACACACTAACTCAAACAATATTAAAATAGTAATGATTTAATAATATCCAATGAACTAGTAATTAAATTGGGAAATGTGTAAACATGAATATAATATATAATGTTCCTGAAAATTATGGCACATATTAGATTCTCGGTTATTGTACATGGAATGAATCAAGAATTATGTCTCTACTATAGGTTTCATTAAATACATATAAGATTGCACTTCAATTTGGGAAGATTAGATTATAGAATAAATCAGAGGGGTAATCTATGCAATATAAAAACCAATCATTTTTTGGTGAATACCTGGACAGTTACACAGTAAAATCCACAAGTGTGCCAAACTATCTTAAAGCAAGAAACCCAACAGAAGATAGATGTATTTAACCAAGCAAAATGATTTTAATGGCAAAACAGTCCCCAAAAGTTCAACTGAGAAACAGCTATTCTTTTTTTTTCCCCACACTAAACTGACTTGGTTTTTTTTTTGGTCCATCAGCAGATGAATGAATAAGAAAGCTGTGGTACATATACACAATGGAAACAACTATTTTAAAAAATTATTTCAAAAGTTGATAACGGTAGATTAAGAGGCATATATTATGTGGGCATATAATAATAAAAATAGACACATTAAAATGACAATTCAAGGTATTAATTTTTTATCAAACTCAGTAACAGTTAAGAAAAGAACACTTTTTCACAACCATCGGTCTGGGGAATTATTTAGAGTTGTCACACAGTTTATAGTGGTACTTTGAAACAGGTATCAAAGGTGCATTATCTGTTTGCAGACAGAAATTTAAAATGTTACCCTGTTAGGAAAACCATCTGAACAATGGTATAGATATTAAAAATCCAGTTCTTTAACTGAAGGCTTCTCAGTCTCAGCACTATTGACATTCTCAGGCAGGTTGTTTTCTGTGGTAGGGTCTGTCCTGTGCCTTGTAGGATGTCTAGAGCATCCCTGATCTCCACCCACAGTTCCTGGAATAACAGACAGATATTTCTACAAGCATTTTTCAGTATTTCTGAGGAAACAAAATTGCTCCTGCTTAGAACAGGTTAACTTTAACAATCTCAAATATTTTTGCAGGAATGATATAATAGCAACTCAAAGAGAAATATTAGGAAAGACCGTCTGCAGTGTGAGTAGCACAGCACCTTATGAAATACTAAACAGCTATTGAAATAATGAACCCATATTACATTGAATACTAGTTGACTGGTAGAAAGTCCTGGGACATTATTGACCAACAAGGAAAAGGCAACACAAGTAGCAAAAAAAAAAAAAAAAAAAAAAAACACTGCACTGAATCATCAAGCATATCTGTGATGTGCATAGGATTCTATTCATGCATTTGTCCAAAAGTGTATGAATTAGGTATCAGTACTTTGGCCACATCATGCAGAGAGTTGACTCATTGGAAAAGACTCTGATGCTGGGAGGGATTGGGGGCAGGAGGAGAAGGGGACGACAGAGGATGAGATGGCTGGATGGCATCACTGACTCGATGGATGTGAGTCTGAGTGAACTCCGGGAGTTGGTGATGGACAAGAAGGCCTGGCGTGCTGCGATTCATGGGTTGCAAACAGTGGGACATGACTGAGCGACTGAACTGAACTGAACCTCATGTAGAAAGAAAAGTTTAAAAGAAACCAAGCATATATGGGACAATGTTACTGGGAATAAAACTAGGTTATGTGGTAGTGGCTTTAAAGTAATTGAATGTAACAGGATTGAATGAGTATCTATAAGTTTCATAAAGATGTGAACAGTAATAATTTAATGATACCAACATTAGCCACTAATTCAATGTTAAACTGCCAAAGACTTGGAAATAAAAGAATATGAGAAGATATTTTAAAATGCAAGGAGGAAGTGTATTCAAGTTAAATTTTTTTTTCTTAAATATACATGGATTCAAATATGTTCATGAAAGACAAAGGTGACGTTTAATCAAATGGTTTTAAAAAGATGATTTTTATATGGTGTCCAAAGGTAATACAACTTTTAGAAATACATTTAACCAAAAAGGACTAAAAAGAACAATAAGGAAGAAGAGAGTAAAAGTTAGAAATATGTTTAATAGGTGGTTGTGTGTGTTTGTGTGTGTGTGTGTGTGTGTGTGTGGTAAGTTGCTGCAGTCGTGTCTGACTCTTTGTAACCCTATGGACCACAGCTCACTAGGCTCCTCTGTCCATGGGATTCTCCAGGAATGAATACCGGAGTGGGTTGCATGCCCTCCTCCAGGGGATCTTCCAGTCCCTGGGATCCAACCTGTGTCTCTCACCTCTCCTGTACTAGCAGCGGGTTCTTTACCACTATCTTCACCTAGGAAGCTCATAATAGGTGATTAATTAGCACAAAAATTTATGCAGGAAAACATTCTCTGTCATTTTTTTTTAAACAAGTATTGTCAAATGAAGAATATTGCAGTGACAGCTCAATTATTTCAAGTAATAAAAATGCAAAAACAATGGAGAGAACACCATATGACTGACTGACCACATACATTTTACAAACTATCAAACACTCTCACAAATATATCTATACATACATAAAATAATTAAATGGCAAGCATTTTGTGGAAAGAAAATAAAACCTCCAATTCATTTTGAAAAATGTGAGCAAAGACAGTAATAAAAGCACTCCAACTGCAGCATACAGAGGGTTCTCACTGACAATTTTTGATTAACAGAGTAATTGTGTAACACACAGATAAATATATATTATATATGTATATGTGTGTGTGTGTGTGTGTGTGTGCACGCATGCACTCAGTCACTCAGTTGTGTCCAACCTTTTATATATATGTAAGCATATATAACTATCCAGCAAAGGGCTTTCCCATTGCCCAGTGGGTAGAGAAGCTGCATGCAATACAGGAGACAGGATATGTAGCTTTGATCCCTGGGTAGGAATTGTCCTATGGAGGAGGAAATGGGAGACCACTCCAGTATTCTTGCCTGGAGAATCCCATGGACAAGAGGAGATGGCAGGATACAGTCCATGGGGTTACAAAGAGTCAGACAGGACTGAGTGACTAAGCATTCCAGCAAAGAAAAGTCACTATCTTTCAAGAATGTTTTTAAATTCATTTATTTTTAATTGGAGAATAATTGCTTTACACTATTATATTGGCTTCTACCCTACATCAACATGAATCAGCCATTGTATACATATGTTTGCAAGGATGTATTTTCGTGAAGCCCTTGGTCCAGATCTTACTCATTAATATAGACCCAGTCAAATATGATCCATCTTTAAAAAATCCTTCCTTCACGGTACATCTGTCAACATCTAATAACCCATTTCTCTACTCTTGTTACTTAGCATGTCATAAGGCTTATGTTCAAATTTTACTGGAAACACTTTATGCCTCCCATTCTCTCTTTTACTTGGGCTTCCATTTTTAACATTCAAATGGCAACACTGAGCCTTAACTTACTGAGGTCAAGGTTTGCTTCTCTTTCTCATGCCTGCTCAGTCGCTCAGTCATGTCTGACTCTGTTGACCCTAAGAACAGTGGCCCATCAGGCTCCTCTGTCCATGGGATTCTCCAGGCAAGAATCCTGAGGTGGGTTGCATGCCCTCCTCCAGGGGATCTTCCTGACTCAGGGATCAAACCCATGTGTCTTATGTCTCCTGCATTGACAAGCAGGTTCTTTGCCAATAGTGATGCCTGTGAAGCCCTTGCTCCTCTTTTAGTCCTAAGTAGATACATTTATTTAGGAATTAGGGCTTCCCAAGTGGTGCTAGTGATAAATAATCCACCTGCCAGTGAAGGAGATGCAAGAGACTTGGATTCAATCCCTGGGTTGGGAAGATCACCTGAAGTAGGAAATGGCAATCCACTCCAGTATTCTTGCCTGAAAAATTCCATGGACAGAGGAGCCTAGCAGGCTACAGTCCTTGGGATTGCAAAGAGTCACACATGACTGAATGACTGAACATGTACACACAATAATCATGGTAGCAAACTACCACAGTAATTTCTGGTATCTTTGCTAGGCTGGGCTGAATCACAGGTGACTTCAGATACATGTTCAAGGTTTGCATTCTATTTCTCTCCCACAGTGTCTACTGGGCTCTCAGACTCACCTAGATGGGAACTGAAAGAAAGGTCTTTGTGTGGAAGTTCAAGTGCCTCCTGGAGGGTTGATAATAGAGACTGAAGCTCTGTCCCCACAAGACAGCTGCAGGGAGTGAAGGACTGGTTTCCCAGTCAGTCAGACTCAGATTTTCAAAGTGAGAGAGTCAATTCCTAGGCAGGTTGATAAGTCCAGGGGTCCCCAAGGAGAGAAGGGTTTGGAATTCTCAAGGAGAAGGAAAGGACAAAGTTTTTTTCCCTCTACATTCCTTAGGACTATATAACAATAATGTATCCTGCTTGAGGACTGCTGCTGCTAAGTCACTTCAGTCTTGTCGACTCTGTGCGACCCCATAGATGGCAGCCCACCAGGCTCCCCCATCCCTGGGATTCTCCAGGCAAGAACACTGGAGCGAGTTGCCATTTCCTTCTCCAATGCATAAAAGTGAAAAGTGAAAGTGAAGTCGCTCAGTAAGTGTCCGACTCTTTGTGATCCCATGGACTGCAGCCTACCAGGCTCTTCTGTCCATGGGATTTTCCAGGCGAGAGTACCGGAGTAGGTTGCCATTGCCTTCTCTGATCCTGCTTGAGGACAGTTTCTGGAAAAAGTCTTCTGACTAATCCTGTTATCTTAAAATGTAGATTATGGGAGTGGGTCTAGTAAGGTCTTTACAACCTCTAGACATTCTTTTGATTCACTGTAATAACTAAATAAAAAGTATATAACCCCATTGCTAACACTAGCAAGGGGGCACTCTTTCTGCCCCCTTCTGATGTCTATGTCAAAAGCTTTCTCTGTCTCTTTTATATTTTAATAAAACTTTATTACACAAAAGCTCTGAGTGATCAAGTCTCATCTCTGGCCCTGGATTGAATTCTTCTCCTCTGGAGGCCAAGAATCCTGGCGTCTTTTGTGGCTCAGCAACAATCTTTCAAAAGGAAACATGTTCTGTGGCATCCAAGATTTCTCAGGCTGAGGGGCCCATAGCAGAGAGATTTTATTGCTCACCTGTCTTCTCATTAGGCATCTTTCTGCTGTAACACCCATACTCTGTACCTGATTTCCCTGGGGGACAGGGGTCTGGACAGAAAGGAAAATTTTCCATTTCATTCTTTGTTCCTAAGAGACCAGTTTACAAGGCAGGTGAATTCTGTTTTATTACTCCTTCCCCCTTAATTCTCCCGTGTCCAGAGGTCTAAACCATCCCTGCAATTTATCCCAGTCCAAGCTAAAGTTTCGTCAAAGTCTAGGTTAAGAATTCTCACTTGATTAAGTCCCTCAGATCTTCCAAGTTTTCACTAATGGTGAGTACATAACTCCTGATATTCTAAAAATATATTTTATTAGTATAACTTTGTCCCTTAATATAAAACCTTGGGAATTACACTCCTTGGCTCCCCGACATTTTGGCCAACTCAATTAGAATATTTATGCTTATATCAGAAGTTACGAGCTGTCCTTTAGTACTTCATTATGAATGTTTTTAATTATGGGACAAATTTAGATATTTTTGTGCACTGTAGCCTAACTTAGCACATTATAAGGACTGTCTGCTTTAATTTTAACATAGGTTCATACCTGGAAAATTCCATGGACAGAGGAGCCTGGTGGGCTACAGCCCACAGGGTTGCAAAGAGTCGGACATGACTGAGCGACTTCTCTTTCTTTCTTTCTTTCTTTTTCTGTGGTGTGATGTAGTCTTCTTATATATTAATACTTCATTCTCCATGATAGAAATGACACACAGAGGGGTTTAATGTTCTGCCCAAAGCTATAAACCAAGAAAGGGATGGAGTCTTGATTGGGAGTCTTATCAGAATGCTTTTAGTGCACAAATTCTGTAGCAGTGATTCTCAATCAGAGATGACTTTGCAGCTGGTGATATTTTTCGGGGCCTAAGGGATCCTACACATGTAATGCATAGGACAGTACCCAATACTTATAATTATACTACCTCAAATACCATCAGTGAAAAGGTTTAAAATTTATTCTAGTCTAGCACTTTTCTAAATCGAGTATTCTTTTTTTTAATTGTTATTTTTGCTTTATTTTACTTTACAATACTGTGTTGGTTTTGGCATACATTGACATGAATCCGCCACGGGTGTACATGAGCTCCCAAACATGAACCCCCCTCCCATTTCCCACCCCATACCATCCCTCCGGATCATCCCCGTGATTATTCTTAAAAATTACCGAGACCTATAGTCCAAATGCAAATTATGATTCAACAGGTCTGATTCAAGCTACCAGGTGTTCTGCATTTCTAACAATATCCTACATGTTCTTAATGCTGCAGGTCCTTGTCGGGGTATGCCAAGAAAACGATTCTGTTAGATTCAGGTGTAAACAGTTTTAGGTCTTCATCAAGAATCTTCCATGTATGTAATTTTGAACGATACATTTCACTCACTTTGTAAGCAGTGGTAAATTCTGTTTGATTCTTTTAGTGGGAGAAGGTAACAGCTTATGATGAACGGTGTTGGATTCATGATCTCTGAAGATTTAATTTCAGGACCGGGGACCAAGCTTGATCACCCAAGAGCTTTAGTATAGCAGAGTTTTATTAAATTATAAAAAGGGACAGAGAAAGCTTCTGACCTAGACATCAGAACATCAGAAGGGGGATGGAGAGTGCCCCCTCTCCCTGCCCCGCTAGTTTTAGCAAGCTGTTTTATGTCTGTTTGAAAGCTATTAATCAGATAAGAGAGACATCTCAATGCTGCTGGAGTTTCACCAGGCCCCTCTCCCACAATATGCATTTTTGTGATAGGATGGTAACAAGCGTGTCATCCTCCAGCAATAAAAGAATAAATATAAACACTGGTTTGTTGAGCTATTATCAGCCCAAGGTTTCAGAAAAGGAAAAAAGTTAGTCTTTAGGTGGAACCATCTTGAGGAAAGGCAAATTCCAAAACAAATACACAGCTTCACTAACTTGGCTTAAGAAAAACATTTCCATAAGAAAAAGGCATTGGTTAGCTCAAGGTTTGAGAAAAATTAAGTTCAGGTGGAACTAGGTGTCATCACGGCAACACAGAATTTTAAGAGAAAAAAATCTGACACTTCGTTTGTTTCATCCTGCCACATAAGGGAGAGAGAAAAAATGTTTCACACTTGTAGCCTATTTCCACCATTTGGAGACCCCTGGCCTTCCTGCCTGTTGCCCTCTCAAAGGCAAGAGTGGGATTATCTGAGAGACTACCATTGAAATATGTACATTCAGTTCAATTCAGTTCAGTTCAGTCGATCAGTCGTGTCCGACTCTGCGACCCCATGAATCACAGCACGCCAGGCCTTCTGGTCCATCTCCAACTCCCGGAGTTCACTCAGACTCACATCCATCAAGTCAGTGATGCCATCCAGCCAACTCATCCTCTGTCGTCCCTTTCTCCTCCTGCCCCCAATCCCTCCCAGCATCAGAGTCTTTTCCAATGAGTCAACTCTTCGCATGAGGTGGTCAAAGTACAGGAGTTTCAGCTTTAGCATCATTCCTTCCAAAAGAAATCCCAGGGCTGATCTCCTTCAGAATGGACTGGTTGGATCTCCTTGCAGTCCAAGGGACTCTCGAGTCTTCCCCAACACCACAGTTCAAACACATCAATTCTTCGGCACTCAGCCTTCTTCACAGTCCAACTCTCACATCCATACATGACTACAAGAAAAACATAGCCTTGACTAGACGGCCCTTAGTCGGCAAAGTAATGTCTCTGCTTTTGAATATGCTATCTAGATTGGTCATAACTTTCCTTCCAAGGAGTAAGCTTCTTATAATTTCATGGCTGCAGTCACCATCTGCAGTGATTTTGGAACCCAGAAAAATAAAGTCTGACACGGCTTCCACTGTTTCCCCATCTATTTCCCATGAAGTGATGGGACTGGATGCCATGATCTTCGTTTTCTCAATGTTGACCTTTAAGCCAACTTCCTCGCACTCCTCTTTCACTTTCATCAAGAGGCTTTTTAGTTCCTCTTCAGTTTCTGCCATAAAGGTGGTGTCATCTGCATATCTGAGGTTACTGGCATTTCTCCCAGCAATCTTGATTCCAGCTTGTGTTTCTTCCAGTCTAGCGTTTCTCATGATGTACTCTGCATAGAACTTAAATAAGCAGGCTGACAATATACAGCCTTGACGTACTCCTCTCCCTATTTGGAACCAATCTGTTGTTCCATGTCCAGTTCTAACTGTTGCTTCCTGACCTGCATACAGATTTCCCAAGAGGCAGGTCAGGTGGTCTGGTATTCCCATCTCCCTCAGAATTTTCCACAGTTTATTGTGATCCACACAGTCAAAGGCTTTGGCATAGTTAATAAAGCAGAAATAGATGTTTTCCTGGAACTCTCTTGCTTTTCCCATAATCTAGCGGATGTTGGCAATTTGATCTCTGGTTCCTCTGTCTTTTCTAAAACCAGCTTGAACATCGGAAGTTCATGGTTCACATATTGCTGAAGCCTGGCTTGAAGAATTTTGAGCACTACCTACTAGCACGTGAGATGAGTGCAATTGTGCAGTAGTTTGAGCATTCTTTGGCATTGCCTTTCTTTGGGATTGGAATGAAGACTGACCTTTTCCTGTCTTGTGGCCACTGCTGAGTTTTCCACATTTGCTGGCATATTGAGTGCAGCACTTTCACAGCATCATCTTTCAGGATTTGAAGTAGCTCAGCTGGAATGCCATCACATCCACTAGCTTTGTTCCTAGTGATGCTTTCTAAAGCCCACTTGACTTCACATTCCAGGATGTCTGGCTCTAGATGAGAGATCACACCATCTTTATTATCCAGGTCATGAAGATCTTTTTTGTACAATTCTTCTCTGTATTCTTGCCATCTCTTCTTAATATCTTCTGCTTCTGTTAGGTCCATACCATTTCTGTCCTTTATTGAGCCCATCTTTGCATGAAATGTTCCCTTGGTATCTCTAATTTTCTTGAAGAGATCTCTAGTCTTTCCCATTCTGCTGTTTTCCTCTATTTCTTTGCATTGATCCCTGAAGAAGGTTTTCTTATCTCTTCTTGCTATTCTTTGGAACTCTGCATTCAGATGCTTATATCTTTCCTTTTCTCCTTTGCTTTTCACCTCTCTTCTTTTCGCAGCTATTTGTAAGGCCTCCCCAGACAGCCATTTTGCTTTTTTGCATTTCTTTTCCATTGGGATAGTCTTGATCCCTGTCTCCTGTACAGTGTCACGAACCTCATTCCATAGTTCATCAGGCACTCTATCTATCAGATCTAGGCCCTTAAATCTATTTCTCACTTCCACTGTATAATCATAAGGGATTTGATTTAGGTCATACCTGAATGACCTACTGGTTTTCCCCACTTTCTTCTATTTAAGTCTGAATTTGGCAATAAGGAGTTCATGATCTGAGCCACAGTCAGCTCCTGGTCTTGTTTTTGCTGACTGTATAGAGTTTCTCCATCTTTAGCTACAAAGAATATAATCAATCTGATTTCGGTGTTGACCATCTGGTGATGTCCATGTGTAGTCTTCTCCTGTGTTGTTGAAAGTGGGTGCTTGCTGTGACCAGTGCATTTTCTTGGCAAAACTCTATTAGTCTTTGCCCTGCTTCATCTGCATTCCAAGGCCAAATTTGTCTGTTACTCCAGGTGTTTCTTGACTTCCTACTTTTGCATTCCAGTCCCCTATAATGAAAAGGAAATCTTTTTTGAGTGTTAGTTCTAAAAGGTCTTGTAGGTCTTCATAGAATCATTCAACTTCAGCTTCTTCAGCGTTACTGGTTGGGGCATAGACTTGGATTACCGTGATATTGAATGGTTTGCATTGGAAACAAACAGAGATCATTCTGTCATTTTTGAGATTGCATCCAAGTACTGCATTTCGGACTCTTTTGTTGACCATGATGGCTACTCCATTTCTTCTAGGGGATTCCTGCCTGCAGTAGTAGATATAATGGTCATCTGAGTTAAATTCACCCATTCCAGTTCATTTTAGTTCACTGATTCCTAGAATGTTGATGTTCACTCTTGCCATCTCCTGTTTGACCACTTCCAATTTGCCTTGATTCATGGACCTGACACTCCAGGTTCCTATGCAATATTGCTCTTTACAGCCTTAGACCTTGCTTCTATCACCAGTCACATCCACAGCTGGGTATTGTTTTTGCTTTGGCTCCATCCCTTCATTCTTTCTAGAGTTATTTCTCCACTGATCTCCAGTAGCATATTGGGCACCTACTGACCTGGGGAGTTCCTCTTTCAGTATCCTATCATTTTGCCTTTTCATACTGTTCATGAGGTTCTCAAGGCAAGAATACTGAAGTGGTTTGCCATTCCCTTCTCCAGTGGACCACATTCTGTCAGACCTCTCCACCATGACCCGCCCATCTTGGGTTGCCCCATGTGCATAGCTTAGTTTCATTGAGTTAGACAAGGCTGTGGTCCTAGTGTGATTAGATTGACTAGATTTCTGTATGGTTTCAGTGTGTCTGCCCTCTGATACCCTCTTGCAACACCTACCATCTTACTTGGGTTTCTCTTACCTTGGGCATGGGGTATCTCTTCAGGGCTGCTCCAGCAAAGCGCAGCTGCTGCTCCTTACCTTGGATGAAGGGTGTCGCCTCACTGCCGCCCTTTCTGACCTTCAGCGTGAGGTTGCTCCTCCCGGCCACTGCCCCTGGCCTCAGGTGTGGGGTGGCTCCTCCCGGCCGCCACCCCTGATCTCTGACGCAGGGTGGCTCCTCTGGGCTGTTACTGCACCGTCGCAGCCTTGCACTCTCGCCTGCTGCCCCTGACTTAGGACGTGGGGTAACTCCACTTGGCTGCCGCCATTCGGGCATGAGGTCCTCCCCGCTTCTGCCCCTAACCTCGGACGTGGGGTAGCTCCTCTCCGCCACGCTTAGTGTGCCGGTTGCAGCCGCCTGCGCTTAATTCGCCAGTCTGTAAAATTGATGACCAGTGCAAAGTCGATTCATGAAGCAAGTCACCCAAAGCCAGGGCTCTGGGACAACCCAGAGGGATAGAGTGGAGAGGGAAGTGGGGGGAGTGTTCTGGATGGGGGAGACACATGTATACCTATGGCTGATTCATGTTTATGTATGGCAAAAACCATCACAATATTGTACAGCAATTATCTTCCAACTAAAATTATTTTTTAAAGAAATTTTAAGTGACATCAAATGATATATATCTGAGAAAAGACCATTTAGTAGGCAGAATAAGATACTCAAAAGATGACCACACTCTATTCTCAAGACCTTTTGAATATCCTATCTCAGCAAGGGAAATACTGGAGTGAGTAACCTATCCATTCTCTAGGGGATCTTCACCTCCCAGGAATTGAACCAGGATCTCCTGCATTGCAGGCAGATTCTTTACCAGCTGAGCTACCAGGGAAGTCTGAGATTACATTAGCAGATGGAATGAAGTGCATAATTATCGATCTTTATATCAGATTAGCATAGATATTCAGCTTAGAATAATATAATCACAGTGTTCCTCTAAATGTGGGAGAGAAAGGAAAGAGAATTAGTGTAAAATATTTTCAAGTGCTCTGCACCTAGGTTTGAAGATTGAGGAAAGACCATGAACCAAGAAATGCTGGTGGCCACTAGAAGTAAAACAACAGAGGGAGCGCATTGTCCTCTGGAGTGTCCAGGAGGATCACAGTCCTACAGACATCATAATTATAGTTCAATGAGACTTCAGACTTCTGAAGAAGTTTAAGATACATACATGTTTTAAGCCACTAGTGTGCTAATTGTAAGACAGGTATTTGTTTTAAGTCACTGCTGCTGCTGCTGCTAAGTCGCTTTAGTCATGTGCAACTCTATGTGACCCCATAGACGGCAGCCCACCAGGCTCTGCCATCCCTGGGATTCTCCAGGCAAGAACACTGGAGTGGGCTGCCATTTCCTTCTCCAATTTAAATCACTACTATGGTAATTTGTTACAAGAGCATGCATGCATGGTAAGTTGCTTGGGTCATGTCTGACTCCTTGCAACCCTATTGACTATAGCCCACCAGGCTACTCTGTCCATGGGATTCTCCAGGGAAGAATACTGAAGTGGGTTGCCATGGCCTTCTACAGGGTGTCTTCCCAAACCAGGAATGGAACCTGAGTCTCTTGTAGGAGCAAGAACAATTTAATACAGATGTTGTTCTTGGAGTTGAGTTTAAACCTTTCAGTTCAATCAGTGAGCTACCCTTAGCTAGAGGTATTTTGTGTTGAAATTATACACAAACAGAAAGAGAAAATTGAGTCCTTTTTGAGATATTCTCATTAGCTCCTATAGAGAACTTTTCATTGCCTAAATATAAATGTGGTTCTAACTTTGAGGTCTTTGACGATTTAAGATGAGAAAAGTAAATCATTACTAATATTAAAGGCACATATTCTATTTAAAAACTTTTTGTCAAAATTTCTAAATTCTTCTATTTTCTGTTATTTCAAGCATCTGTTCTTTTCACTTCCATCCCTCTAACTTGCTCTCAAGGTTTCTTTCAACTTGGGATGGAATTACAAATGAGACTGTAGGCGTGTACATATATGTGTGAGCATATTTATTTCAGAGAAAGGTATATACAGATGTGGGCACATGTATATATACTTGTACTCCTAACCTTGAACATGGTTTGTGGACTCTACAAAGCATTTCTATACATTTCATTCATTTTCACAACATCCATAGGGTGTTATCTTATATATTCATCATAAATAAATAAAACTGAGATTCAGGTCAATTACAGTATTAACAATAACATTTCAAAGAAATTGAAACTTGCTCTGCACCTTTTAGACTATCAAAAAATGAACCATGTAGTGTGTACTGCTAATTTATGAAATTCAGAAAATTGTATACCTTAAAAATTGGCAGTTTATTGTATGTAATTACTCTTTAATGACTTAGCTAGAATTTCAAATTTTGAGTTTTGCATTGTTCAGAGTAATAAGTAAAGTCCATGCAGTTGAGCCACACCTGAAATTGAGAGGTATCGCTTTAATCAAGGATTAGAACAAAGTGTCATATATGGATATAGGAATAGTGAAAATAATATAAAGAAATAACTATTTGATAAACTCAGTTTTTTTCTCTTAAACTAAAGACTAACCTACCTATATCAAAAGAAGAAATTGATATAAAGTGGCTCAAAACACAATAGCACTACAACTGCACACACTGTCATGGAGGTAACTTGAAAACACAGAATAGAGTCTGACAGCTGACAGTAGACCCATGAAGAAGAGACTATCAGAACTCAGATTAAATCCTTATTGCGTATTTCTATTTGAGACTAAAGACAGTATGTTAAACCATTTCCTTTTAGGACAACTTGTTATGCAGCAACAAACTGATAAAATAATCCAAGTGAACAGCTGAGTGAAATTATAATAATATATGACTTCTCATTGTAGACATTTGCTCTGATACTTGAATAGCATTTATAATTACTCAGTTATTCAAGTCTATTTCATATAACTGTATTAAAAACTGAGTCCATCCAGGTTTTCATATAGGTAACTATGCCAGGTTAAAAGGATATGCCTGTTTGTTCAAAACTCTGTGACTCTGAATCACAGGACCAGGAGGAATTTAAGCTCCCTAGTGAGCTGTACTTGGAAAGAGATATATATGTTTATATTGCTCATTCAACATCTTTTAGTGGTCATGATGAAACTTAGATGGAGAAGATATTTCATTTAGAACAATGAAAGGAATCATATTCATAGGCAAAAATGTAAGTTTTTCAAGTAGAAGAAGAAAGATGATTCAAAATAAAATATAATTACACCAAACAATACTTCATGCCAATGATAAACACCTTTATATATGGACACTGATCTTACATACATCAGTAAGTAAATTGTACACCAGAAAAAATAATTTGCATAGTTAAAATCTGGTATAAATATGTGCTTCATTTTAGTTAGGGTCATCTTAGACTCTAGACTTTATTACATCAAACTCGTTTTTGAAATTGGTGTTTCACCTAGACTACCAGTGGAGACATGCATTGATGATCAGGTTTTCCAGTGACTCTGATAATGGTGGCTCAGCAGGTAAAGAATCTGTCTGCAATGCAGGAGATGGAGGAAATGCTGGTTGGATCTCTAGGTAGAGAAGATCCCTTGGAGTAGAAAATGGTAACCCACTCCAGTATTGTTGCCTGAAAAATCCCACAGAGTTTGGTGGGCTACAGTCCATGGGGTCGCAAAAAGTCAGACACGACTGAGCAACTGAGCACACACTGGTAACCAATATGCACACTGAGCTAAATAAAGAACAAGATCCTATCAAGAATAAAATGGAATGCCTTGTTGTGAAACACACTATATGTTAAAGTCTACAATTTGAGGAAGAGAAATTATGGTAGTGATGTGCAAAAGGAATAATGAACAGAAAGTAATAAATTGAGGTTTCATACTTAACACTCTTATGAAATTATGTCATTGGATGGATTCAGTAGTCAAGGTAGTTTTTCTTTTCTAAAAGGTAACAGAACTCAGGATTATTCACTCAGTAAAATGAAATAAACTTGATCTGTATATAACATTTCACAAAGAAATCATTCTTAGGAGATGCACCCAGTCTTATGAGATATAAGGGCATTTCCATATATTTCACTTAAGGACATGAATCAATTTGGGAGAGTATAAAAATGACAAAGGATAAAGCATAGATGACAGAACAGAAAAGTTAATGAAGCAAATTGCTGAAATTGTATAGAGAAGTTGAAATCAAAGAAATGGAAATAGAAGACAATAAGTTGAAGGAGCAAGTGCCATTTTCACAATTTGATCAAAGAAGCATAATATGTGGCCCTGAGGCTTAAACCCTTCTATCATGTGCATTTCTTTAGCCCAAGGACAAATGACCTTGATATAGTTTCCATCCCAAAAAATCTTTTCAGAGCCTTCTTTATGTCTTTATTTCTTAGACTGTAGATGAAGGGGTTCAGCATGGGTGTGAGCACTGTGTACATCACTGAGGCTGCAGCACTTGACAGTGAGCTGTGGGGAGCAGCGGAGCTAAGGTACACTCCTAAACTTGTACAGTAAAATAAGGAGACCACTGAGAGGTGAGATGCACAGGTGGAAAATGCTTTACACCTGCCCTGAGCTGAAGAGATTCTATATAGAGAGGACACTATCTTGGAATAAGAGTAAAGGATACCAGTCAGGGTACCACTACCCAGGAGTCCAGCTCCAAATTGCATCACCATGTTATTGAGAAAGGTGTCAGAAGAGGCAAGCTGGACCAGCTCTTTTATTTCACAAAAAAAGTGAGGGATTTCCAAGTCTGTACAAAAGGACAGTCTCAGCACCATTAAGCTGTGCAACAAGGAATACATAACACTCACTATCCAGGATATCAGAACCAGCAGTCCACAGAGCTGGGGGCTCATGATGACCATATAGTGCAGGGGATGGCAGATGGCTACATACCGGTCATAAGCCATCACCGTCAGGAGAAAGACATCTAATCCTGCAAAGAGAATGTAAAAATACATCTGGGTGATACAGCCTTCATAGGTGATAACTTGGCTCTGTGTCTGGATGTTCCACAGCATCTTCGGGATGGTTGTTGAGGTGAAACAGATGTCTACAAAGGACAGGTTGGAGAGGAAGAAGTACATGGGGGTGTGGAGGTGGGAGTCTGAGCTGACAGCCAAGATAATGAGCAGGTTTCCAAACACAGTGATCAGGTACATGGAGAGGAAAAGCCCAAATATGAGGGGCTGCAGTTCTGATTCCCCTGAAAGTCCCAGAAGAAGAAAATTCGAGCTTTGTGTACCATTTCCTGATTCCATGTGGTGGAGGTGACTATTGGAGGGAAAAAAGAAATAACATGAGTAGTTTTCACACAAACCAGCCTAACTCACATAGCTGAACTATTTTAATTTCTCTTTGCTGTCAAGGAATTGATGTTAATATGTTTGTTTCTGTTCAGTTGCTCAGTCATGTCCGACTCTTTGCAACCCCATGAATTGCAGCACACCAGGCCTCCCTGTCCGTCACCATCTCCCAAATTTCACTCAAACTCACGTCCATTGAATCGGTGATGCCATCCAGCCATCTCACCCTCTGTCATCACCTTTGCCTCCTGCCTCCAATCCCTCCCAGCATCCGAGTCTTTTCCAATGAGTCAGCTCTTCGCATGAGGTGGCCAAAGTATTGAAGTCTCAGCTTTAGCATCAATCCTTCCAAGAACACCCAGGGCTGATGTCCTTTAGAATTGACTGACTGGATCTCATTGCAGTCCAAGGGACTCTCAAGAGTCTTCTCCAACCCCACAGTTCAAAAGCATCAGTTCTTCGGAGCTCAGCTTTCTTCACAGTCCAACTCTCACATCCATACATGACTACTGGAAAAACCATAGCCTTGACGGACCTTTGTTGGCAAAGTAATGTCTCTGCTTTTAAATATGCTATCTAGGTTGGTCATAACTTTGTTATATGGAGATAAATCCTCCTTGAGTGTATACCTCATTTCACCTCTGACTAGAAATTTTTGTCCCATTCTCAACAAATTCCAAAGGCTTCTTAATATACAGTTTTAATGAAAACTCCTTTCATGCATTTCAGAAATACTTATTGAGAACCAACAATGCTCTGAGCACATATAAGGAACAGTGTTCATAAACAAAACTCCCACATTCCAAGGGTGGTTAAAGATGATATTCAAATAAGTGTAAAATATAATATAGCAGGAGATGACAGATACTATGAAAAGAACCAGGTATAAATGAGAGGGGAGTAGGTGTTATTTTGTACTGAGTGTTCAGGTAAGGCCTGCAAACAAGATAATAATTGAACCAATTCCTCAAAAAAGAGAGAGAAAGAACTAGTGTGGTGATAGGAGAAGTGTGTGTCTGGTAGAGGGAGCTGCCACTGCTAAGGACTTTAGAAAGACGCTGGTTCCACCTGTTCAAACCCAAATAAGGAAGCCAGTGGGGCAGAGGAATAAGCAAGAAGGGGAGTGACTAGAGATGGTGTCAGGGATGCTGAGGAATAAGGTGGTCTCCCTGTGACAGCTGACACTTCAGTCCACACAGAATCCTTCCTTTCATGTGATTCCTTGTACTTTATGAATTTAGTTGCCATGGCATCCTGTGAATTGTAAACATATCATATCCTCTTCTTAGTTCCATCTTCTGACTAAATCCTGGTCTCTGTATTATGTCACCTTAATATAGAAGGCCGTTTCCCTAGAGGATCAGACAGTAAAGAATCTGCCTGTCATGCAGGAGACCCGGGTTCAATCCCTGGATTGGGAAGATTCCCCTAGAGAAGGGAATGGCAATCCACTCCAGTATTCTTGCCTGGAGAATTCCATAGACAGAGGAGCTTGGCAGGCTACAGTCCATGGGAGTCACAAAAAGTCAGACACAACTGAGTGATTAACACTTTCACTCCACTTCCTCTGCTTAAAGAACTGCTTTCACCCCAGTCACAGACACACACACCACGTCATCATGAGTGTGTCACTACTATGTATTTCTTGCCTAGAAACACTTTCTTCAGGCCATGAGTGGTTACAAGTCAAACTGGTCAGATCAGATTATCTTTCATTTAAGGAATATATAAATGTTACCCAGAAATTTAAATTCACAAGCTTCCCATGGACCAATAGACATGGGTTTCCTTCTTGGTATGGCCGCTTTCTGCCCTGTATTTAAAGAAATACTTTAAAAAGTCTGAGAGAGACAGAGAGAGAGAGAGAGAGAGAGAGAGAGAGAGAGAGAGAGAAGACTGGACACATGAGCCTTAGGGGAAAATTATATAATAAGCCTGAATGGCCCCTTCAGATGATGTAATGAATTAAAGCTTCCTTGGTTTGGCAACATTCCAACTCCAGTTACATCTCCTTGATGCTCAGAAAAAATAATTTAAAAAAGGAAAAATACCTTTATTACTTTGATAGAAACAGTGATACATTTATGGCACAAGACACCTGACAGATTGAATACCCCAAAAGAAAAAAGAGCAAAGTGCAAAAGAAAATAATTCACAAAATGAACCATACAAACCGCAACCAAAGGTGGGTATTGCTTTATATGAAGCAGTAGAAGACTTGTTTTTCCTGAGCCTGACTCTCTTACTTGAATAATTTTTTTTTCCATCCCATAGAGAAAGTGCCACCCTAGGTGGCACTAGTGGTAAAGAACCTGCCTCCCAGTGCACGTTAGACCTAAGTGATACAGGTTCAATCCCTGGGTTAGAAAGATCCCCCTGGAAGACGGCACAGCAACCCACTCCAGTATTCTTGCCAGGAGAGTCCCATGGACAGAGAAGCCTAGTGGGCTTCAGTCCATAGGGTCACATAGAGTTGGACACAACTGAGACAACTTACACACACAGAAGGAGGTAAGCCACGTCCCAGTTTTCTTGTGGGGTGTGTTATGTTTGTTTTTCTTGAACTTTTGGATTTATCTTACTCCTTAAGTAAATTTGGTGGGCATATCCCAATTCTCATCTGATCTACAATTAACATGCAAAGGGCTTTCCAGACCACACTCTATAATTTCTACAGACTTCATGACAATTCACCATTTCACCCTGGATAAATTTCTTCATATGATTTATGCCTGAGACATTATGTATGATATCATTTACTTCATTATACTGTGATTTTGCCATTATAATGCAAAATCTTAATCATCTGAGACTTCATATGCTTTGTTCACTATCACATTGTCAAAAAGCTATATGAATACATGTGCACTTGTATAGGAACATATTTAAATATAAATGAAGTTACAAAATAAAAAGAATGGCAATGAAAATGGAACAGGCTTAAATATAACAGTAATGAATCAACTGTATTTCTTTAAGAAATCAAATAGAGCATCAAAAACTAAGTGAAAATGATATTTAAATGGTAACTATTTCATGAAATCACATAGATTAGAAATTGAATTGGCAAATGTGTAGACATGAAGTGATATAATATATAATGTTCCTAGAATCATGAGGCTTATATTCAAATTTTACTTAATGTGCTTTATGCATCTCATTCCTTCTTCTAATTGGACTTTAATTATTATCATTTCATTGGCAACACTGAGCCTTATGTTACTGAGGTCAAACATTGCTTTCCTTTAGTCCTAACTAAATACATTTATTTATGAATCAGGGTAGCAAACTACCACACTAACCTCTGGTATCTGAGCTAGGGTGGATAAATGTTCCAGGCTTCCATTCTCTCTAATTCTCCCACAGCATCTACTGGGCTCTCAGACTCACCTGGATGGGAACTGAGAGAAAGGCCTTTGTGTGGAAGTTCAAATACCTCCTGGAGGGTTGATATTGGTGAATGAAGCTCTGTCTCCATAAGACAGCTGGAGGGAGAGAAAAACTGTTTTACAGTCAGACTCAGGTCTCCAAAGGAAACATGTTCTGTGACATCCAAGACTTCTCAGGCTGGGGTGAGACTTTATAGAGCCTATAGACTTTATAGACTTCTACAGACTCTATAGACTTCTACAGACTCTATAGACTTTAAAGAGACTTTATAGCTCACTTAGCTCCTCATTAGGCATTTTTTGGTTGTAACGCCCATACTCTGTACCTGATTTCCCTAGGGAACAGGGGTCTGGACAGAAAGGAAAATTTCCCTGTTCTTTCTATGTTCCTAAGAGACCAGGTTACAAGGCAAGTGAATTCTGTTTTTACTATTCCTTCTCAGTTCTCCTGCACCCAGAGGCTTGTCAACTACAAATTGGCACTTGCCAAGAGCGTTTGCCAGCGACTGAACAACAACAAGGGATTTGCCATCTGCCTTTGAGCCCTGTGTTGTTGCAACTGTCGGCCTTCAACACCTGCTGAGGGAGTTCAGGGTGGGGTGAGGCACTCTGTGCTCCAGGGAATCTGGTGGGACAGGTCTTTAGATAGTTAAATATTTTCAAGAACTGATTTCATGATCCCAATCTTTGCATCTTCTTTATATCTAGAAAAGCACTACATCCCTCTGTAGTGACATCAGCTACTCCTAACTAGTAGAAAACCATCTGTAAAGAAAGCACTTGGTTGCATTGAACTCCCCCTTCACCAAAATCTTATATTTTGACCTTCCCCAACTGCCTCTATGGAGCAGTCTCTCAGAGATATCTGAGGTGTTATCTCCCAGACTGCAGTCCTCATTTTGCCCCTAAATAAAACTTAACTAACAACTATCACATTGTGCATTTTTTTAAGTCCACACTCTAATATTAAAGGCAAAAAGTTGACAGAATTGAGATCAAAGTATATACAATTGGCATATTTAAATGGGCATTATAAGATGGTTATATCTCTTTTGTTTAATTATATTGTGGAATAAGCATGTTTCACTGGTAATGCTTCTCCTTCGTGGTACTATAAGACAAGGCATATAAATCTACATCTCAACAACTATTAATTGAACTTACTAAAGGAAACCAATAGGGTGACCTGAGCCATGTGTGCATATGTGTGAGTATGTGTGTGTGTATGCTCACTTACTCTTGTCTGACTCTTTGCAACCCCATGGACTGTAACCCACCAGGCTTCCCTCTCCATAGAAATTTCCAGGCAAAAATATTGGAGTGGGTTGCCATTTCCTACACCAAGGTATCTTCCCAGAGATCAAACCCACATCTCCGATTGCTCCTGTGTTGGCAGACGGTTTCTTTACCACTGAGCCACCTGAGCCATGCTGCTGCTGCTACTGCTAAGTCGCTTAAGTCGTGTCTGACTCTGTGAGATCCCATAGACAGCAGCCCACCAGGCTCCCCCGTCCCTGGGATTCTCCAGACAAGAACACTGGAGTGGGTTGCCATTTCCTTCTCCAATGCATGAAAGCGAAGTGAAAGTGAAGTCACTCAGTCATGTCTGACTCCGAGCGATCCCATGGACTACAGCCTACCAGGTTCCTCTGTCCATGGGATTTTCCAGGCAAGAGTACTGGAGTGAGGTGCCATTGCCTTCTCTGCACCTGAGCCATACAAACTAGTAAAAACTGGAAACTAACATTCAAGACTAATTAAGATAAAAAAAATAATGATTTTGCTCTGAATTGAACTGGTAAACTTGGAAGATCTTTCCTGAATGCCTTAAACAAACCTTTGTAAATGAAAGTGTTAGTAACTCAATCATGTCCAACTTTTTTTTGACCACATAAACTGTAGCCCTGGCTCCTCTGTCCATGGAATTCTCCAGGCAAGAATATTGGAGTAGATAGCCACTCTCTTCTGCAAGGTATGTTCCTGACCCAGGGATTGAATCCAGGTCTCCTGCATTAGAGGAAGGTTCTTTACCATCTGAGCCACCAGGGGAGCTCCAAAACCTTTGAAGGTATTGGGGGAGTGTGTAATTTCCTCGGTTCTGTCTCTCTGCAGCAAAAATTTGAAATAATGGATGGACCAGTGTTATAGCTCAGATTTATTAGGAAAAACAAATGATAGTACACACTCGAGGAGTGAGGGTGGGCAGACCCAAAAGACTAAGAAAAGAGAGGCTCAGATCCTTCTAAGCTTTCTCCTTTTATACATTTGTCTCCTCCCCCCAAACCTGTACTATGTAAACTGGGCTAGCCAGGAGGGCTGTTTGTTTTACCTGAGGTCCTCACTCTGGCCCTTGAACCTTCCTTTGTTCTATTTTCGCAGGCTTTTCCCTTCTTTGTCTTTTAGCCACCACCATTTTGGACTCCTTTTTCCTATTCTGACTACCTATCATCCCCCATTCAAGCCAAGGAGGGCCCAATTCTTTGGGAATAGGGGCACTGAGGTCTCTCTGGCTACTTCCTGCTGAAGTGGGATGGAGAGGGCTATTGGGCCTCCACCCCCCTCTTGCTAGTCTCAAGCCTCAGAGTCCTTATAGCAGTGTCCATCTAAGGTTGAGTGATATTTTCCGTGGTCAGGTGGTTTTATATATCCTTGTTGAACTGGCACTGCATGTTGTAGCTTGTTGACTTGGGCAGAGACATACATGAAGCAATCATATGGTGATAACAGGGATTAGGAGGGCCATTAGCCTACTCCAAATTTCCCCTCTCCAGGAGAAGGATCCCCCAAAGAAACTGTAGCCATCCCAAGAACTCTCCAGCTCATTCTTCGAGATCCCTGTAAGGCTTGAATGTTTTTCTTGAGGACTCTGAGACTTTCTTTAACTTGGCTGGAGATATTTACCCAGAAACAACATGTTTCATTCAAGATGGCTCAGGTCCCTCCTTGTTCAAGAATCAGGAGATGTATCTCCTGTCTATTTTGGAGTACAACCCCCCATCAAGCTATTCTGGCTCTTTAGAGCTGACCTGAAAAATCTTATCCCCAGAAACTTAATTTTGGGGGTATTCATTAGAATGGCACTCATTTGTGGTCCTGGATAGGTAACTGAGATCTCCTAGGGGCTCACAGTGTATTGAGTGTCCTCTTCTGTTTTCTCTCATGGCTTGACTCGTAAGTAGTGAATCTAGGATTCATGTCCTGGTACCTTGACTGTTGTGAGGCTAGAAAGTATCACAGGGTAGGGGCCCTTCCATGTGGGCTGGAGTTGAGCTTTTGGTGATCCATTCTTCCAGACTCCAATTAAGACTTGAGTCCCTGGAGCATATAGTGGAGACTCTTACCACATAGTAGGTAAATATCTTTAGAATCTTTGGCTCCTGACAGATACCCCACAAGTGTATATCCTGTTGGAACGGCCCAGTGGCCATGGTATAAGACCAGAGGGTCTGAGCCTCTGGATCAAGGAAGAGCTCATTGACATAAACAAAAGGTCTCCCATATAGCATCTCATAAGGACTAAGACCAACCTGTTCCTTAGGGGCCTTATGGGTACAGAGGAGAGCTACTGGTAAAGCCTCCTTCAATCCCAGTGAGGTCTCCTGGGTTATCTTTTTATCGCTGATTCTAAGAATTGGTTGGCTGTTTTTATTTTTCCTGAAGACTGAGGCCTCCGAGCACAATGGAGGTAACAAGTAATGCCCAATGCTTTAGAGACCCCTTGTGTGACCTTAGAAGTAAATGATGTCCCTGTTACTTTGTAATGACCTGGGCAGACCAAATCTCGGAATGATTTCATGGAGCAGTTTTTTTACCACCTCCTCAGCCTTCTCAGTCCAAGTGGGAAAGCTTCAATGCATCCTGTGAATATATCTATTATGATTAATAGGTATTTATACCCTTGAGAAACTGGCATCTGGGTGAAGTCCATCTGCCAGTTTTCTCCTGGGTAGGCCCCACAACATTAGACGGGCTGGGCCAGCTGGGGTCTTTGAGCTTCTTGGGAGTTGTTTAATTGGCAAGTAGGACAAGAGGAGACCCGTTCCTCTGAAGGAACTTTCTAGTAATCTTTGGAGGTATTTTCCCCAAATAAGTGTGGCATGTAAGGAGTTAACCAACTTCCATTGGAGGTTCCCAGGCAGAAAAAGGATCCCCTCCTTGGGGAACCACCCCATATGATCTTCTTGAAAGCCCTCACTCTTAGTTTTAAGAATCTCACCTTCAGTATATGAAGGAGTTTCTGGCAAATTAGTCTGTGGAACTAAGGTGGCAACCCCTATTAGGTCATTGTTCTATACTGCTGCTCTCTTAGCTCTCTGATCAGCTGCTAGGTTCTGAGAGGGTAGCAGGCAGGAAGGCCAGGGGTGTCCAAACGGAGGAAATAGGCTGCAAGTGTCAGACATTTTTATGTCTCTTAAGCGGCAAGAGGAAACAAATTAGTGATATATATATATATATATATATATTTTTTCCCCCTTCTCTATTCAAATTTAAAAGGAGGTTTCTCGTAAAATATTTGTTGCCATAATGACACCTGGTTTCACCTGAAGTTAATTATTCTCAAACCTTGAGTTAACTAATGAATTTTTCTTACGGAAATGTTTGTCTTAAGCTATGTTAATGTTCTATGCATTTACCTCAAACTCTGTCTTCAAGTTGGTTCCGCCTAATGGCTCAGAACAAGTATGTTATACTCAGACATTGTTCCCCTAATCTTTGTAAACGAAACTATTTGTATTGTAATCTGCCTTTCTACAAGATTCAAGCCAATCATTTTATGGCCTGGGATGACTCATCTGATGTCAAGATTATCCCAAAATACATCTTATGGGTGAGGGGCCTGGTGCCATTCTGAGTTTTAAGACATTCCTTTCTTTCATTAACAAACTGCTAGTGACTATATAACATCCAGCTGAAGACTAGCAGGGGGTACTCTTTCTGCCCCCTTCTGATGCCTATGTCAGAAGCTTTCTCTATCTCCTTTATACTTTAATAAAACTTTATTACACAAAAGTTCTGAGCGATCAAGCCTTGTCTCTGGCCCTGGATTGAATTCTTCTCCTCCAGAGGTCAAGAATCCCGGCATCTTTGTGTGGTTCAGCAACAACCTTTCATCTTGGGGGCTCATCAAGGATTCTTCAGGACAAGGTAAGGATGTTTGGAGCTCTAGTTCTTTGTTCTCATAGGGAACACGTTTTCTGATGTACTTTACTAACTACAGTGTGCTTGTGTGAATGAATGAAACGCCCTGCACAAAGCAATTGAGGAGCCCTTCTCTGCGGTTCCGCAGTGACCTCATACAGCTTATGGCAGAAACCTGTCGGGGGGTTATACCGACCTGCCACTGCCAAGAGGCACCCAATGTCTCCTTTGGGGGACCGACCAGAAATGGGCAAAGCATGTGGACTGAACTCTCCTTTCTCGGTCAAACTTTTCGGTCTCTTTGACCATTTCATACTCCTTGGGAATTTGAAGTACTAACCTAATCTATCAAATCATAGACTTTCAAGGGACTTGTATGCTGTTACTGTATACTGTTACATAGGTCCCAAACTTGGATTGGTAGTCAGGAAGTGCCTAGCCTCACTAGGAATCGAAAGTTCAGAAGATGGATGGAGCTCTAGCTCCAAGAGCAACTCTGAGTCTCAGATTGGGACTGCAATGGGGTTTTTTCCCTTTGGTAATGCTGGCTCTTAGTGGACCAGAGGAGGCTCTTATACTGGTGTGGTGATGCTTGAAAGGAATATCTCAGTTTTATGTTCGTATCGGTCTTATTTTGGTCACAAATATACTCAGGGTCGTGCACAAGCACTCAGATGATGAATGTTTCCCCCAGTGGTCTTGGCCTGGAGGCATTTCGGAAGGTTACTCTGATTGCACCCCGGGTGGCACCAGAGGCAAGCAAGGTTTTAATGATGAGGAGCTGGGTGCCAGTCAAGGATGCCATCAGGTCTACATCCCCACCCAGTCTTGGTGGTAGAACAGGGAGGGACGAATATAATGCCTGCATCTGTAAGGGACAGACTAAGTCCAACCAGGAAAGAAAATCTTTGGTGTGAAGTCTGTCTACACCCACATCTAGAGCAGGGAGGGACGCCTCTGGTAGAAAGATGGCGCCGGTTGCTTTTATTCTATCTTACAGATGGGAGCTAACAATTCCAGCCTCACTCCTTTGAACTGTATCCTGAAAAACAGGGATAGATTTGATCCCCAGGGCTTAAAGAAGACACACCTGGTCTTCCTATGTGATACTGCATGGCCACAGTATCCACTGGAGGACAGTGAATGGTGGCCAGTTGGAGGGTCTCAAGTATAATACTGTTTTACAATTAGGCCAGTTCTGTAGAAAACAAGGGAAACAGGTAGAAGTAACATATCTGTTGCCCTTTTTCTCTCTGCAAAATATGCCAGACTTGTGTCTTAATGGTATAGATTTGGGTGTGACACCTTGAGCTCCCTCCTGTCCTCCTACTTCGCCCCTGAACCTGGGGCTCCCAACTAAGCAAACTGAAAGTCAGAGAACCCACCCAAGAAGGATTGCCATGGTCTCTGTGGAAACCCAAACTGAAATTCAAACTGCCCAGGTAGGGTCCAAACAACTCCTGTCTCAGTACGACCTCAGACTACTGCGGTTTCAGTAGAGACTCAGACCATCGAAGTAAGAGATGAGATGGAGCACAGGAGACAAAGAGATGAAGAAAAACAGGTTTCTCAAATCTACCCCTGGGATCATATGCGCAGAGCAGCCAGAGAGGCTGAGGAATAGTCCAAGCTGTTTCCTCTTCATGAAGCACCCACCGCAAGAAATAATCAGTCTATGAGAGTTAATAAGCCATTTTCTTATCAAGAAATACAAAGAATCAAAGAGGATCTGGGAGACTAATTAGAAGACCCAGAAAAATATATTAGCGCTTTTAAAGGTGTTACTCTGCTTTATGACCATACTTGTAAGGATGTGATGTATATCTTGGGACAAACGCTGACTCCCGATCAAAAAGTTGAGTTTTCAAAAAAGCAGTTCCTTATGGAGATGAATGGCTTGGTAATGAATCAGCAGGGAAGAGGGAGGACGAGATAACTGCCTCCTCACTGGGATTCAGGCGGTCCCAATTACAGAACCAGACTGGGACTACAACACAGCTAAAGGAAAATGGGATCAGAGTCATTTTGTCAGATGTGTTCTTGAAGGACTCAGGCAAGCATGTGCTAAGCCTTTATGACAAATTGGCAAACATGGAACAGGAGAAGAAGGAAGCTCTGGCTAAATTGCTAGATAGACTGAGAGAAGCTCTTCACAGATTCACTGAGATTGACCCCAAAAGTGAAGAGGGAAAAGTGATCTTAAAGGATAGATTTCTCACTCAGTCAGCTCCAAATATCCACCATAAGCAATTAAAATGGGTGTAACAATACCCAGTTGTGGATCTTACTGGTGATAGAAATAAGGTCCGATGCTGTAAACAGCAACATTGCATAGAAACCTGGAATATCAGGTCCATGAATCAAGGCAAATTGGAAGTGGTCAAACAGGAGATGGCAAGAGTGAACGTCAACATTCTAGGAATCAGCAAACTAAAATGGACTGGAATGGGTGAATTTAACTCAGATGACCATTATATCTACTACTGCGGGCAGGAATCCCTTAGAAGAAATGGAGTAGCCATCACGGTCAACAAAAGAGTCTGAAATGCAGTACTTGGATGCAATCTCAAAAATGACAGAATGATCTCTGTTCGTTTCCAAGGCAAACCATTCAATATGATGGTAATCCAAGTCTATGCCCCAACTCATGACGCTGAAGAAGTGAAGTTGAGCAGTTCCATAAAGACTTACAAGACCTTTTAGAACTAATACCCAAAAAAGATATCCTTTTCATTATAGGGCACTGGAATACAAAAGTAGGAAGTCAAGAAACACCTGGATTAACAGGGAAATTTGGCCTTGGAATATGGAATGAAGCAGGGCAAAGATTAATAGAGTTTTGCCAAGGAAATGCACTGGTCATAGCAAACACCTTCTTCCAACAACACAAGAGAAGACTCTACACATGGATATCACCAAATGGTCAACACAGAAATCAGATTGATTATATTCTTTGCAGCCAAAGATGGAGAAGCTCTATACAGTCAACAAAAACAAGACCAGGAGCTGACTGTGGCTCAGATCATGAACTCCTTATTGCCAAATTCAGATTTAAATTGAAGAAAGTAGGGAAAACCACTAGACCATTCAGGTATGACCTAAATCAAATCCCTTATGATTATACAGTAGATGTGAGAAATAGATTTAAGGGTCTAGATCTGATAGATAGAGTGCCTGATGAACTATGGAATGAGGTTCATGACATGTACAGGAGACAGGGATCAAGATCATCCCCATGGAAAAGAAATACACAAAAAGCAAAATGGCTGTCTGGGGAGGCCTTACAAACAGCTGTGAAAAAAGGAGAGGCAAAAAACAAAGGAGAAAAGGAAAGATATAAGCATCTGAATGCAGAGTTCCAAAGAATAGCAAGAAGAGATAAGAAAGCCTTCTTCAAAGATCAATGCAAAGAAATAGAGGAAAACAACAGAATGGGAAAGACTAGAGATCTCTTCAAGAAAATTAGAGATACCAAGGGAACATTTCATGCAAAGATGGGCTCGATAAAGGACAGAAATGGTATGGACCTAACAGAAGCAGAAGATATTAAGAAGAGGTGGCAAGAATACACAGAAGAATCGTACAAAAAAGATATTCACGACCTAGATAATCACGATGATGTGATCACTCACCTAGAGCCAGACATCCTGGAATGTGAAGTCAAGTGGGCCTTAGAAAGCATCACTAGGAACAAAGCTAGTGGAGGTGATGGAATTCCAGTTGAGCTATCTCAAATCCTGAAAAATGATGCTGTCAACGTGCTGCACTCAATATGCCAGCAAATGTGGAAAACTCAGCAGTGGCCACAGGACTGGAAATGCTCAGTTTTCATTCCAATCCCAAAGAAAGGCAATGCAAAAGATGTTCAAACTACCGCCCAATTGCACTCATGACACGCTAGTAAAGTACTGCTCAAAATTCTCCAAGTCAGGCTTCAGCAATATGTGAACGGTGAGCTTCCAGATGTTCAAGCCGGTTTTAGTCAAGGCAGAGGAACCAGAGATCAAATTGCCAACATCTGCTGGATAATCGAAAAAGCAAGAGAGTTCCAGAAAAACATCTATTTCTGCTTTATTGACTATGCCAAAGCCTTTGACTATGTGGATCACAATAAAGTGTGGAAAATACTGAGAGAGATGGGCATACCTGACCACCTGACTGCCTCTTGAGAAATCTGTATGCAGGTCAGGAAGCACCACTTGGAACTGGACATGGAACAACAGACTGGTTCCAAATAGGAAAAGGAGTACATCAAGGCTGTATATTGTCAGCCTGCTTATTTAGATTCTATGCAGAGTACATCATGAGAAACGCTGGACTGGAAGAAGCACAAGTTGGAATCAAGATTGCCAGGAGAAATATCAATAACCTCAGATATGCAGATGACACCACCCTTAAGGCAGAAAGTGAAGAGGAGCTAAAAAGCTTCTTGATGAAGTGAAAGAGGAAAGTGAAAAAGTTAGCTTAAAGCTCAACATTCAGAAAACTAAGATCAAGGTATCTGGTTCCATCACTTCACGGCAAATAGATGGGGAAACAGTGGAAACAGTGTTAGACTTTATTTTGGGGGGCTCCAAAATCACTGCAGATGGTGACTGCAGCCATGAAATTAAAAGACGCCTACTCTTTGGAAGAAAAGTTATGACCAACCTAGATAGCATATTCAAAAGCAGAGACATTACTTTGCTGACTAAGGTCTGTCTAGTCAAGGCTATGGTTTTTCCTGTGGTCATGTATGTATGTGAGAGTTGGACTGTGAAGAAAGCTGTTGCCAAAGAATTGATGCTTTTGAACTGTGGTGTTGGAGAAGACTCTTCAGAGTCCTTGCACTGCAAGGAGATCCAACCAGTCCATTCTAAAGAAATCAGTCCTGGATGTTCTTTGGAAGGAATGATGCTAAAGCTGAAACTCCAGTACTTTGGCCACCTCATGAGAAGAGTTGACTCATTGGAAAAGACTCTGATGCTGGGAGGGATTGGGGGCAGGAGTTGGTGACAGAGCATGGTGACAGAAGGAAGTGACAAAGCATGAGATAGCTGGTTGGCATCACCAACTCAATGGATGTGAGTTTGAGTGAACTCCAGAGTTGGTGATGGACAGGGAGGCCTGGTGTGCTGCAGTTCATGGAGTCGCAAAGAGTCGGACCTGACTGAGCGACTGAATTGAATTAAAAGAAACAAAAGACATATATATAGAAAAGTATAAAACACTGGTGAAAGAAATCAAAGAAGACACTAGTAGATGGAGAAATATATCGTGTTCATGGATTGAAAGAATCAATATAGTGAAAATGAGTACACTACCCAAAGCAATATATGGATTCAATGCAATCTCTATCAAGCTACCAATGGTATTTTTCACAGAGCTATAAAAAATAATTTCACAATTTGTATGGAAATACAAGAATCCTCGAATAGCCAAAACAATCTTAAGAAAGAAAAATGGAACTGAAGGAATCAACCTGTCTGACTTTAGGCTCTACTAGAAAGCCACAGTCATCAAGACAGTAGGGTACTGGCACAAAGACAGAAGTATAGATCAATGGAACAAAATAAAAAGCCCAAAGATAAATCCATGCACCTATGGACACCTTATCTTTGACAAAGGAGGCAAGAATATACAATGGAGAAAAGACAATCCCTTTTACAAACAGTGCAGGGAAAACTGATCAACCACTTGTAAAAGAATGAAACTAGAACACTTTCTAACACCATACACAAAAATAAACTCAAAATGAATTAAAGATCTAAATGTAAGACCAGAAACTATAAAACTCCTAGAGGAGAACATAGGCAAACACTCTCCAACATAAATCACAGAAATATAGGTCGATGGAACAAAATAGAAAGCCCAGAGATAAATCCATGCACCTATGGACATCTTATCTTTGACAAAGGAGGCAAGAATATACAATGGAGAAAAGACAATCTCTTTAACAAGTGGTGCTGGGAAAACTGGTCAACCACTCTTAAAAGAATGAAACTAGAACACTTTCTAACACCACACACAAAAATAAACTCAAAATGGATTAAAGATGCAAACCTAAGACCAGAAACTATACAACTCCTAGAGAAGAACACAGGCAAAACACTCTCCGACATAAATCACAGCAGGATCCTCTATGACCCACCTCCAAGAATATTGGAATTAAAAGCAAAAATAAACAAATGGGACCTAATTAAACTTAAAAGCTTCTGCACAACAAGGAGACTATAAGCAAGGTGAAAAGACAGCCTTCTGAATGGGAGAAATAATAGCAAATGAAGCAACTGACAAACAACTCATCTCAAAAATATACAAGCAACACATGCAGCTCAATTCCAGAAAAATAAACGATGCAATCAAAAAATGGGCCAAAGAACTAAACAGACATTTCTCCAAAGAAGACATACATATGGCTAACAAACACATGAAAAGATGCTCAACATCACTTATTATCAGAGAAATGCAAATCAAAACCACAATGAGGTACCATTTCACACCAGTCAGAATGGCTGAGATCCAAAAGTCTACAAGCAATAAATGCTGGTGAGGGTGTGGAGAAAAGGGAACCCTCTTACACTGTTGGTGGGAATGCAAACTAGTACAGCCACTATGGAGAACAGTGTGGAGATTCCTTAAAAAACTAGAACCAGTACTGCCTTATGACCCAGAAATCCCACTGCTGGGCATACACACTGAGGAAACCAGAATTGAAAGAGACATGTGCACCCCAATGTTCATCACAGCACTGTTTATAACAGCCAGCACATGGAAGCAACCTGCTGATGTCCATCAGCAGACAAATGGATTAGAAAGCTGTAGTACATACACAATGGAGTATTACTCAGCCATTAAAAAGAATACATTTGAATCAGTTTTAATGAGGTGGATGAAACCGGAGCCTGTTATACAGAGTGAAATATGCCAGAAAGAACACCAATACAGTATACTAACGCATATATATGGAATTTAGAAAGATGGAAACGATAACCCTGTATGTGAGACTGCAAAAGAGACACAGATGTATAGAACAGTCTTTTGGATTCTGTGGGAGAGGGCGAGGATGAGGTGATTTGGGAGAATGGCATTGAAACCTGTATATTGCCATATGTGAAATGGATTGCCAGTCCAGGTTTGATACATGGTACAGGATGCTCGGTTCTGGTGCACTGGGATGACCCAGAGGGATGGTATGGTTAGGGAGGTGGGAGGGGGGTTTAGGATGGGGAACACGTGTACACCCGTGGCGGATTCATGTCAATGTATGGCAAAACCAACACAATATTGTAAAGTAACTAGCCTCCATTTAAAATAAATAAATTTATATTTTTTTAAAAAAAAAAAGTATCAAAAGAAAAGGCTCAGCTTTGTCAACAATCTGTTAGATATTGGGCTTAATCATATCAGAAGGGACTAGTGCCATAAGCTCCAAGAGAATTAAACCTGTACTAAATCACCCCCTACCTATGACTTTAAGACAATTGAGAGGATTTTGGGGAATCACAGGCTACTGTCGCATTTGGATTCCGGGTTATGGGGAACTTGCCCAGCCTTTATATAAACTTATATCTGAAACTCAGCAGGCCCAAACTGACAAACTGGTTTGGTCTCCAGATACTCAAAAGGCTTTTAAGGTTCTTCAGACTGCTCTCCTGCAAGCTCCAGCTCTGAGCTTACCCACAGAGTCAGGATTTAATTTGTTTGTCGCTGAAAGAAAAGGTATGGCCTTGGGAGTTTTGACACAACCCATAGGGCCTCACCAACAACCTATTGCTTATCTAAGCAGAGAATTAGATGTAATTTCATGCGGGTGGCCCCACTGCCTAAGATTAATTGGGGCAGTGGCTTTATTAGCACCTGAAGCTTTAAAAATAGTTAATGGACGAAACCTTCAGTTCAGTTCAGTTCAGTTGCTCAGTCGTGTCCGACTCTTTGTGACCCCATGAATCACAGTACGCCAGGCCTCCCTGTCCATCACCATCTCCCGGAGTTCACTCAGACTCACGTCCATCAAGTCAGTGATGCCATCCAGCCATCTCATCCTGGGTCGTCCCCTTCTCCTCCTGCCCCCAATCCCTCCCAGCATCAGAGTCTTTTCCAATGAGTCAACTCTTCGCATGAGGTGGCCAAAGTACTGGAGCTTCAGCTTTAGCATCATTCCTTCCAAAGAAATCCCAGGCTAATCTCCTTCAGAATGGACTGGTTGGATCTCCTTGCAGTCCAAGGGACTCTCAAGAGTCTTCTCCAACACCACACTTCAAACGCATCAGTTTTTCGGCACTCAGCCTTCTTCACAGGCCAACTCTCACATCCATACATGACCACAGGAAAACCATAGCCTTGACTAGACAGACCATAGTCGGCAAAGTAATGTCTCTGCTTTTGAATATGCTATCTAGGTTGGTCATAACTTTTCTTCCAAGGAGTAAGTGTCTCAATTTCATGGCTGCAGTCACCACCTGCAGTGATTTTGGAGCCCCCAAAAATAAAGTCTGACACTGTTTCTACTGTTTCCCATCTATTTCCCATGAAGTGATGGGACCGGATGCCATGATCTTCGTTTTCTGAATGTTGAGCTTTAAGCCAACGTTTTCCACTCTCTTCTTTCACTTTCATCAAGAGGCTTTTAGTTCCTCTTCACTTTCTGCCAAAAGGGTGGTGGCATCTGCATATCTGAGGTTATTGATATTTCTCCTGGCAATCTTGATTCCAACTTGTGTTTCTTCCAGTCCAGCGTTTCTCATGATGTACTCTGCATAGAAGTTAAATAAGCAGGGTTACAAGATACAGCCTTGACGTACTCCTTTTCCTATTTGGAACCAGTCTGTTGTTCCATGTCCAGTTCGAACTGTTGCTTCCTGACCTGCATACAAATTTCTCAAGAGGCAGGTCAGGTGGTCTGTATTCCCATCTCTTTCAGGATTTTCCACAGTTTATTGTGATCCACACAGTCAAAGGCTTTGGCATAGTCAATAAAGCAGAAATAGATGTTTTTCTGGAACTCTCTTGCTTTTTCCATGATCCAGCAGATGTTGGCAATTTGATCTCTAGTTCCTCTGCCTTTTCTAAAACCAGCTTGAACATCAGGGAGTCCACGGTTCACATATTGCTGAAGTCTGGTTTGGAGAATTTTGAGCATTACTTTACTAGTATGTGAGATGAGTGCAATTGTGCGGTAGTTTGAGCATTCTTTGGCATTGCCTTTCTTTGGGGTTGGAAATGGACGAAACCTTTCTATGTTGATTTCTCATGATATGAGTGGAATCTTAAATTCTAAGGTTAATATTTGGATGACAGACAGTAGGCTTCTTAAATATCAGTCATTGTTGTTAGAAGGACCAGTAACTAAGCTTAAAGTTTGTGGAAATTTAAATCCTGCCACTTTCCTTCCTGAGAAGGAAAATGAAACACCTGATCACGATTGTTCCCAATTTCTAACTTTAAATTATGCAGCTTGGGAAGATCTAATAGATACCCCATTAGACAATCCTGACATGGAAATATTTACAGATGGCAGTTCTTTTGTTTGGGATGGAAAGCGTAAAGCAGGTTAGGACGTGGTGAGTACTGAACAGGTTTTAGAAGCAAAATCTCTCCCCCAGGGAACCAGTGCTCAGTTAGCGGAGCTTGTGGCTCTGACCCGAGCTCTAGAGTTAAGCAAAGGGCAGACGGTGAGTATCTACACTGATTTTAAGTATGCTTATTTGACTTTACATGCTCATGCTGCAATATGGAAAGAAAGTTTAAAACAGCAACAAGAGAACCTCTTAAGCATTTCAGAGAGATCGAGAGACTTTTAACTGTTATATATTGTTCTAAGGAAGTAGCTGTTATGCATTGGAAAGGGCACAGCAAGGATGGGAATAAAGTAGCTGAAGGTAAGCAGTTGGCTGACTGTCAAGCCAGAAAAGTGAGACTTTACTATGAAACCCCTTCACTGCAGACGCCTTTGATCTGGACAGGTCCTGTGGAACGGGAAAAACCACAATATACTGAGGAAGAATTAGAAAGATATGAGAAAAGAGGAGCAAAGATTACTGATAAAGGATGGTTACAGTCTGAGGATGGATGATTAATAATTCCTGAAAATGCTCAGTGGAAAATTCTTAAGAGTTTACACCAGAGTTTTCATTTGGGTGCAGAGAGTACTTACCAGATGGCTTCTCATTTGTTTGAAGGTAAAAATGTAATGAAAACTTTAAAGAACATTATCAAAAGGTGTGAGGTTTGTCAGAAAAATAATCCAAAGGCTGAAAAGCTAGCAAAGGCTGGATTACAACGAAGTGGAAAGTATCCTGGAGAGGACTGGGAAATTAATTTTACTCATATGCCAAAAGCTAATGGGTATTCTTGCTTACAAGTTTGGGTGGATACTTTTACTGGATGGATTGAGGCTTTTCCCTGTAGTGAACAGGCTAAGGAAGTTATAAAGATTTTAATCCATGAAATTATCCCCAGGTTTGGGCTGCCACGGAGCCTTCAGAGTGACAATGGTTCCGCCTTTAAAGCTGCTGTAACTCAGGGGGTATCTAAAGCTCTAGTAATAGAATATCACTTACACTGTTCCTGGAGACCTCAGTCCTCAGAAAGGTTGAAAAAGCTAATGACATTATCAAAAGACATCTGCACAAATTGACTCAAGAGACACAGGACAATTGGATTAAAGTCCTACCCATAGCTTTAATGAAGGCTCAAACTACCCCAAAAAAGGAGCGACTGTCCCCCTTTGAATGTATTTATGGAAGGCCTTTCTTACACACAGACATTGTTATAGACCCTGAAGCCTCGGAATTAACTAGTTATATAACTCAGCTCTCAGCTTTTCAACAGGCATTAACAGAACTCCGGGAGATGACTCCTGACCCCACCTCTGAGTCAAGCAAGCCTCTATTTGAGCCAGGAACTGAGGTCCTCATAAAAACACTGGGGTCTGGGGGCCCATCCCTCGAGCCCCTCTGGGAAGGCCCTTACCAGCTTATTCTTTCTTCTCCCACAGCTGTCAAAGTGAATTGATTCGTCGGTACATTACACTCTAGTTAAGAGGTGGCACACTGACCAGAACTAAGTGACTTCATTTTATGTCTTTAGTTTCTATGCTCTGATTTGGACTTTTCAGATGGGCCTGATAATCTATGTGAGCCTACTTCTACTGACTCCAAAAATCCTGAGTGTGCCGTTTGATCCTTAAGACAATGCCTTCCTGTCCTGGGCTCACTCCTATGCTGCATTCTACAATCAGACTAACTGCTGGGTCTTCGGGGTGCTCCCCTCTTCATCAGTGGAAGGCTTCCCATGATGGACGTCTCCACTTCAAGGAAAAGACTTTCTCCAAGTCTGCGAATACCTCCGACAGCAATCATATATGATTCCTCTTTTTCATCTGATGACATCTACCAACCCTAAAATGGACCGGTGCAACGGACATACGTGACTTTTAATTTTGATTATACATTGTCTCTGTTTAATGACTATTTTTGCTACACATAAGGCAAATAGGTCTAGATCCAATGGTTTTTTACCTGATGTTTATCAAATATGGGATGAGGTTATATGGCCAACTCCTGAAAAAAGAGGTCTAATATCTACTGCCCCTATATTCTGGGAACAAACAGAGCCATCCCCAAAACTTAGCCAACAACTTAATTACAATGATTGGAAAAAATTGCGATTTTTGCCTCAGGAAATATGCAATATAATCATTCCCGTGGTTTCCAGCCCCAGTTCAGGTTCTCCCTTTGTCTGGCCAGGCACTAATTGGGACTGGATATCTCAGTCATGCTGGCTTGCTCCAAACGGGACTTATTGGATACGTAGCTCTTACCTATGCGCATGACTTCCCCCTGTTGGATAGGGAGATGCACCCTAGGTCTAGCCTTTACTCATGGCTTTATATTTTCAGAGCTTCCAGAAAAGCCTGCTAATTTACCCCACCTTAAAACTCAGTGGGCAAGGTCTGTATTTCACTGGTATGATTATTTGGCGGCAGTGTTTGTCCCCTCTTTGGGAGCTACAGTTGTTATGCTACGAGTGGATGCTTTGGCTAATTTTATTCAACAGGCATTACAAGATTCTCAGAAAGCTATTTCAGCTCTTAATGCTGAACAAGCACAAACTAGAAAGGTAGTTTTACAAAACAGATTGGCTTTAGATATTCTGACATCTGCACAAGGAGGAACTGGTGCCATTATTCATACCCAATGCTGTACATATATCCCTGATATGAGCACTAATATTACTCATTTTACTAAACACATGAACAAGATGATTGGGGCTATGGATGCTCCTGAAGTCTCAATTGCCTCCCTTTGGGAGATGTTAACTAGTTCCCCATGGTGGAAAACTATCTTAATTACAACAATTCTGATTGTTTTGTTTTTGCTGTTTGCTCCCTGCATCTATAACTGTGTAACTGGATTTGTTTCTAGTCACATGAAAGCTTTTAAGTTACAAATGGTTGCTCAAACTCCTGTTACTGCTGCAGCTTCTTCCAACTACTACTTGGGACCCCTGGATCAGAAATCTTCCGTATGAAGGTTAGGAGAATATGTTGCCTCACCAATTTAGGGAGAACACCCCTTGTTGGCTCAGAAGCAGTTACAGAATGAGAACGATGCCCCTTTTTCCTAGGCAACATAATTCTCCTAAAAGAAAAGGGGGAATGAGAGGATAACAGGCAGGAAGGCCAGGGGTCTCCAAACAGAGGAAATAGGCTGCAAGTGTCAGACATTTTTATCTCTCTTAAGCGGCAGGAGGAAACAAACTAGTGACTTTTTCCCCCCCTTCTCTATACAAATTTAAAAGGAGGTTTCTCTTAAAATACTGTGTTGGCATAATGATACCTGGTTTCACCTGAAGTTAACTATTGTCAAACCTTGAGTTAACCAACGCATTTTTCTTATGGAAATGTTTGTCTTAAGCTATGTTAATATACTATGCATTTACCCCAAAATCTGTCTTCAAGTTGATTCTGCCTAATGGCTCAGAACCAACTTGACAAACCAGTATGTTAGACATTGTTCCCCTAATCTATGTAAACAAAAGTATTTGTGTGGTAATCTTCCTTTCTATAAGATTCAAGCCAATCGTTTTGTGGCCCAGGATGCCTCGTTTGGTGCCAAGATTATCCCAAAATATATCTTATGGATGAGGGGCCTGGTGCCATTCTGAATTTTAAGACATTCCTTCCTTTCATTAACAAACTGCTAGTGACTATATAACATCCAGCTGAAGACTAGCAGGGGGTACTCTTTCTGCCCCTTTCTGATGCTTATGTCAGAAGCTTTCTCTATCTGCTTTATACTTTAATAAAACTTTATTACACAAAAGCTCTGAGTGATCAAGCCTCGTCTCTGGCCCCGGATTGACTTCTCCTCCAGAGGCCAAGAATCCCGATGTCTTTTCATGGTTCAGCAACAACCTCTCAGTTCCCTCGTGCCACTTCTGTGCTCCCTTTTTGATGTCCTTTACAAAGGGAGACTGAAGCCTCAGTGCGCAAATGAACTGCCCAAGGATTTGATCACCATATTTGATTGGGGTCCCTCATGTGGTCAAGTGGCCTCTTTTTTTCCGAATAGCAGCATGTGCATGTAGAACCAGAAAGGAATACTTGGAGTCGGTGTAAATGGCTACTCTCTTTCCTTTTCCCAGCTCTAAAGCTCAAGTCAGGGCTATAAGCTCAACTAATTGGACTAAAGTAGCTGCTGGCAAAGGTTTAGCCTCTATGGTCTCAAAATTGGAGACTACTGCTTATCTAGCTCTTCTTTTTCCATCCAAGACAAAGCTGCTTCCATCAGTGTACCCGATTTCCTCAGATTCATCAGAGGATCTTCTGAAAATCCCTTTTTTTTTTTTTTTTTTTTTGGCAGTGGCCCAAGGTTTCAAGGCAAGAATGAAAGGGGAGAGATCCCTCAGGGGTAGGCAGGAGGGTGGCTGGGTCACCTCACAAGAACCTCATAAGGGGATATGGTCAGGTCTGGATTTTCCATCAGCACTACTTGATATCTGAGGCTCCTTTGATCTGACATTCATAAATGGCTTCTACCATTCAGGAGCTGTTTCACTTGGTGGCTGGTAAAAATAGTTAGTTTGCCCCCAGGAGAGAGTTTTAAAGCATCTTCTATCAGGGCTGCAATAGCTGCAAAATTTCGAAGGCAGGGAGCAGTGTCTTTGCAATAAGGGAGTAGGACACTCGGGGACCACCAGAAATTGGTGGGAAAATATTGGCCCATCCCAGGAACAAAGTGCTCAGGTGAGTCTTTTTGTTAATTGTTTTTCCTGTAGTACCCAAAATGGTACAGGTTTAGGGGGAGAAATCTCTGGAGCAGGAGGTCAGGACAGAATAGGTAGCCGCTGTGTCAACCAAGAAATTCTTGGACCTACCTGCCACATCCATTTACACCCTTGGCTCCAGCCCTGTGATGATTATCTGTGACAGGCAGCCTGGCTGGAGTGGGCCACTTCAATTCTGTTGAACCATCATGAGGGAAGGCTTGGCACTTGACCTCGAGGCTCTTGGATCCTGAGGGCAGAGTGCCACCCAGTGTCCCAGTTGATGGCATTTGTAGCAAGCCATTTTAGGAGACTTGTCATGGTTTGGACACTCTTTGCCAATGTCCCACTTGTCTACAGATTAGGCATTTGCCTCATGCCTTGTCCTTTAAAGACTCGGGGTTTGCCATAGCACTTCCCTGGAGAGTGGCCGGCATCTGGGCATGCCTTGTCTCTTTCCTTTTCTCCCTTTCCTGGGCCTTGGCCTCCCTCTCCTGTTCTCCATTATAAAAGATATTGGTGGCTGTCTGGACCATCTCATCTAAAGAGGCAACAGGGCCCTGCTGCTGTAGCTGTTGTAACTTTATCCTGATGTCTGATGCACATTGGAACAGGAATTTGTCCTTTAAAAATCACCTATCCCTCATAAGAGTCTAAGTCCAGATTGATAAACTCTCAGAGGGCCTCTTTTAGCCTTTCCAGAAAGGCAATGGGGTTCTCTTTGGGCTCCTGAGTTATTGCTGAGACTGAGCATAGTCCCACAGCTAATAGGCTTCCTTCTATTTCCATGGGTGGACTTCCTTAGGGGTGAGTCTTTATGAAGCTTATCCTACCCAGTACTGTTGCATTCTGAGAGCCAGGTTTCCTGAGTCAGGGTGCAGAGCCCCAGGCAGGTTGAGGCATGACAGCCTCCTGAGAATTGGGTCTCTGGGCAGATCAAGGGATATCAACCTCCTGGGACCCCCTGGACTGGTGGATCCCCAAGCAGGTTGAGGCATGACAAACTTCCAAGGACCAGATCCCTAAACAGCTCGAGGCGGGTCTACCTCCTGGGACCCCAGGCTGGAGTTGGGCATCCAGTGTGGTCTCCAGTGTGGTCTCCAGTGTGACCAGTGCTGGGAGGAATTAAGGGGTTGTAATCTTAACTCATTGCCAGTTTGTCCACCATGGATGGGAATAAATACCATGATGTAAAGCAATCCAAGCCTGTGCCCTGAGACTGGGAACCTGGTAAAACAGCCGTAAGCCTTATCCTCTTATTGTTCCGAGGGAATATAAATCATTGATTTCCTCCCCTAGTCCTCCATAAGAGCAGTTTAGGGTGTTTCCAATGGTAAACATTCCATTGTCATAGACCCACTTTAGGTAGTAGCATATGTAATGACAAAGGATTGGGTTATCTGGTCCTGTTAGAGGCATTAAGAGTATTTTAATAATAAGTGAGGTGAAGCAATGTTGCCTACAAGGGGGCAGGGTCCTGGCTGTAGGAGTTAGTAAGTGGCTTAAGAACAAATTGATAAGAGGCAACAAACCAGATATTCCATAAAAGGGGAGTGGAAATTTGATCCGGGGATATGTTTGTAACTTTAGAAGTGTGGTAAGAGTTTGGGCCCAAATGGCCTGCAGGACTAACTCCCAAAGTGGCAAACATTATCCTTGGAAGCCCAATTGTCCTTGAAGGGATGCCAACTGGTGGACTTCTAGCAGGCATTGTGTGTCTGTCACCTACCCTAGTGGGTCCACTGAGAAATGCTATTGTTGCACATGTTGCAGAAAACATGAAAGATGAAGGCCTGAATATCTAGAGGGATTGGATATTATACAGTATTTCCCTCCCAGGGGCCAGCTATTTTCTGGTTGTCCCTCCAGAAGATTGTAGAGGCAACTTTGTGGGCCCAGATGGGGCTCAGGAAAAGAGCATGAAACACGAGGGAAGGGGACAGGGGACAACTTCTGAAAAAATTACATACCCCAAGAGCATAACATAAACCGATTAAAATCAAATGGGTCCAAGATGACAAGTCACATTCAGCTAAACCTTGATCCCAATCCACAAGCTAAACGACACACCCAGAGGTGCCATGACAGTTCCAAGGCACTGTCAAAAGACTGAGGAGTGGGTGGTTCCCCAATTGTTACAATGATCCTCACACTCATTAGCATATGAAATCACTCAGCTCACAAAAACTAACCACACCACATTCCATGGCCACCTCACTCTCCTCTGTGATGGCCCACACCCTGTGGAGTGTCCTTTTCTCTGAATCCAAACAAATCCACCTCTTACCTATCGCTGAGTCTCTCACTGAATTTTTGCAATGAGATATCAGAGCCTGAGCTTCATTCGGTTCTGAAGCCAGGCAACATGGGTTTTGGCAGGGCTCAAGTCCTGGGAGAGAGATGCTGAAGGACGGGAGGAAAAAGCAGTGCAGAAAATGTGCCAAGGAGTCCCTTTCATAACATGCTGGAAAACCTGCTAAATACCTGACCTGTGCTCATAGTTTTCATTGGCCTGATTCTTGGCACAAAGAAGATTAAGGACAGAAGAACTCCCACCTGCTTGGGCAACAGCTACTAGGGCACCACAGATAGTGGAGCCTTCAGGACACCCTGGGGCACCCACTGCTGCTCACCTGTTTGCAGGGGGTTTGAGGAAACAAGAAACAAGAGATTGTAAAGGAATTAAGATTTTTAGCCATATGTTCTTCCAGCCATAGGGGTGAGGCCTTCTTACCCCAACCAGAGGTGTTCTGGAATCTGAGACTGAGCCACGTGAGCTTTCTGCTGAGTTTGCTTTGGCTGTTCTGGTTTCCAGCACGTGGGGCTTCTTGTCACTTCCACAGTGCTGGGTTTTCTTCACGTTCAGCTTCCACTGCATGAGCTTTCATGGAGTTGGGCTTCTACTGTGCTTGGCTTCTGCCTCACAGGGATGGAGCCAAGGTTGTTTCAGCCAGATTAAAACCAAGAAACAGCACCATAGATGTCGGGGGAGTGTGTAATTTCCTCACTTCTGTCTTGCTGCGGCAAAAAATTGAAGCAAAGGACAGACCAGTGTTAGAGCTTAGTTTTATTAGGAAGAACAAAGGATAGTACACCCTCAAGGAGTGAGGGCAGGCAGACCCAAAAGGCTAAGAGAAGAGAGGTCCCAATCCTTCTAGGCTTCCTCCTTTTATACATTTGTCTCCTCCCCATTGAGCCTGCCCTATGTAAATTGGGCTAGCCAGGAGGGCTATTTATTTTACCTGAGGTCTTCACTCTGGTCCTCAGACCTTCCTTTGTTCCATTTTCATGTGAAAGGTAAGGGTAAGGTCAGACATGTTGGGACATGTCCCAGCAGAGAGCCGCAGACAAGCCCAGGAGGCGGGCTGACAACCAAGCCATCCAATCAGGAAGCCAACACGGAGCCCTTAGACACCGCTGAAACCCGCGCTTTCTTCCTTATATGGGAACCCGGCCCTAGCTATAAAACCTTTCCTCACCCCTCCTACCTCGCAGACTCCCTCTGTCTCCTTGCTCACCCGCCCCCGGGAGTTCTGCCCGAGAGCGACCGCCCAATAAAGGCCTTCACCAACGGTCCATAGAGGTGGCTCTTTCTTCCCGCGGCGTTTCTTACATCATGGGCTTTTCCCTTCTTTGTATTTTAGCCACCACCATTTTGGACTCCCTTTTCCTATTCTAACTACCTAACATGATAAATGTTTCATGATAAATTAAACTCTAAAGTTCCAGAACATGCAACACATAAAATTCTGTTTAGTTCAAAATCTTGTCACTGAAAAATAATCTTTTAGCTGACAGACATGTTCTTTGAAGAACTAAAAACCACTTTCCTTTCTCTTGCAAATCTCTAAAAGCCAGAATGTAAATATTGCAGGGAAGAGCCAATTCTGACTTCAGGTCAGATCCTTTACTTTAACATTTGCTTCCCTTTGCTTTTGTTCACTAAAAGGGTACTGTTTATACACAATGGCCTGCCTCGAGGAACCCTGCCCCTTTGCCTGAATATTAACTCAAAGTGCCTTTGTTCAGGACTCTGTTCACCTGTGGATGGCTAGAGGAAAGAAGAAATTAACTTATCTCCTTCTAAGGCTCACCATTTTAGGAGATATTTTCAAGATTATTGGACTTTTTACTTTGCTTCCTCACCTCCCCCCACCATCTTTATTCTATAAAAACAAAACCTGACATCCAGCTCCCATAAAATGGTTATTTTGAGACATTAATCTGTCATCTTCTTGGTCTCAACATCTCCCCTCTCAGATTTATTGGCAGCAAGTAGAGTGAGATCGGACTTAATAACATCGTACACTCCACAGGGACCTGAGACTGAGCCCAATTAGCTCATTCAGCAAGACCTGAAACCTATGGAAAAGGGGGCAGTTTTAAATCTGAAACTGCTAGGAATACTCCCTCAGACAAACCTCACAAAGAGTAAAGCCTTAGCCATCTAAGCAAGCAATTTTAATTTGTCTTCCAATTGTTTGTAAACTAGTAAGTTTACCCCATGGACTATATAGTTCATGCAGTTCTCAAGGCCAGAATACTGGAGTGGGTAGCCTTTCCCTACTCCACGGGCTTTTCCCAACTCAAGGATCAAACCCAGGTCTCCCACATTGCAGGTGGATTCTTTACCAGGTGAGCCACAAGGGAAGACCAAGAACACTGGAGTGGTTAGCCTATCCCTTCTCCAGTGGATCGTCCCGACCCAGGAATCAAACTGGGGTCTACTGCATTGCAGGTGGATTATTTAACCACTGAGATATCAGGGAAGCAGCTTCCCAGGTGGCTCAGTGGTTAAAGAATCCACCTGGAAATACAGGAGATGTTGAATCGATCACCAGCTCAGCTTGGGAAGGTCCCTTGGAGAAGGAAATGGCAACTCATTCCAGTATTCTTGCCTGGAGAATCCCACAGACAGAAGAGCCTGATGGGTTACAGTCCACGGGGTCACAAAGAGTTAGATGCGATTTAGTGACTAAACAAAGCAGGTGACTTGAAGCAGTTGATCAGATATATAGTTTTGTGTTCAATCAATGATTATAATAGTGCAACTCTAGATATGGGAAAATGCCACAAAGGAAAACATTTCTTGGATCATAATAGATTAGTAAGACAGAATCCTGAGAATCTTTTAATTTACCAACAGGACCTGGAGAAGAGGAGAACAAGAGAGCTAGAAATATCTTGTGTTCTAATCAAAGCACACACCTTACTCAGTTCGTGACTTTGGATCAATCACCTAATGCCAAAAATTAAGAAGGAGGATCATAACTGCAGAGTCTTCATAAGATGGACTTTTGCAAGAAATAAATGAGACAATATCTATAAGATTCTAATGTCAGTCCACAGTGTATTAAATGATCTAAATTTATCTCATATAATTACCAAAAATTTTAAAAATAAGGGACTAAATGCCAGCTCTTCACTTCTATCATAGTAAAATCATGAAACTCCTAATTGATGGGTCAAAGCATTATAAAACCAAAGTTTATTTTACCCATGGTTTTAAAGCAAAGGAACACAGCTCACCAAGTTATTGAAGAATAAATAGTTTCTGGTGGTATCAGGAACTGTGTTCCCATCACAAGTCAATATTTTTGAGACCCAAGCGAACTAGTCCAGACAGGTTCTCAGCCTTAGATTTGGAGAAAACTTGGACTCAGGGTTGTGGAAAGTTAAAATGTTAGACCTCTGAAAGCCAGAAGAGTTCATGGAGTAGTAAAAAGAACTGTATTTATCTCACTTTTAACTTGGTCTCTTGAGAACACAAATCAGCAGGAAAAATTTCCAGTTTTATTCAAACAAGTTCCCTTGGGGAAATACGCTCAGAGCTTGGAGTAAGAGTGGAAAATGTATTAATGAGCAGATGTAGTGAGCCGATACAGTTAACATACAGAGCTGTAAATATCACCACAGCTACAGTATCTGAGCGTGTTCAGCCTTAAGCTGGAGAAGGTATGGTTTTTGCACTTGAATTCCTAAGTCTGTCTCAGGAACCCATGCTTCACTCCTTTCTTCTTTCTCGTCTGGAGACAGAGCTTCAATCCCCACCATCCAGGGAGACACAGGCTTCCACACAGAGACCTTCAGCTCAGACTTCCCCTCCAGGTGAGTCTAAGAGGTCCATAGACACTGCTGGAGAAAGTCAGAGGGAATGAAACCCAAGAACATTTACCTGAAGTCACCTGAAAACCCAAACAGCTGACCCAGAGCTGAGAGATCTCCATGTTTATTTGCTTGATTGACTAAAATATAATCAATTTATTTCTAATGTTAAATAGAGAAGTATCTACTGGATTCATCAATTCAAGGTTTTATTGTTGCCAGTTAAGTTTGGGAATGAAAATTTAGTTGAATAAGACTCAAGAAGGGAGGCATAGTGTTGTCAGTAAAATTTTATAATTTCCAAGAGATTTGCAGTTTAGGGAAGTAGGAAAATAGACTAGCAGATGTGGAGAGATCTGCAGTGAAGTGATGACATTTTATTAATTTACTTTTAATATTTAAGATAAGGTATTTGAGAAGGCTCTATATTCATTAGGAAGATCCAGAACAATGGACTTAGCTCCTGCCTTGTAACTACAGTCCTTGAAATACACTTCTCATAGAATCTTCTCTCACACAGAATATTCAGTTGAAAATATTGCATTTAACTGTATCTCTTTTATGTTTTGGGGGTTTTTTGTGTAATTTTTACAATGTTGTGTTTTCTGCCATACAGCAATGCAAATCAGCCATAATTATCCACACATCCCCTCCCTCCCAAGCCTCCCATTTAACCCAGCAATCCCAATTGGACATATACCTTGAGAAAACCATAATGGAAAATGATACATGTACTGCAGTGTTCATAACAGCTCTATTTACAATAGGCAGGACATGGAAGCAACCTAGATGTCCATCAACAGATGAATAGATAAGGAAGATATAGTACATATATACAGTGACATATTCCTCAGCCATTAAAAAGAATGAAATATTACATTTAATATGCAAACAGTAATATGGCAAAGGGCCTTACTTCACAATTATTTCAGTACTTGGAGGCTGAATATATTGGGGGATTTTTGAGCCCTTTATTTTCTGTACTGAAAACTGTTTCTGCATGTTCTTTGTTTTACATACTGGTACTTGAGTGCTGTTATTTTTTCTATTTCTTTCTTTTTTTTTTTCCTTCTTTTTTTGCTGTATAATTTCCTTTATAATTTATTTCATCTCAAGCTGTGAGATAAAAGCCCAGGAACTGTATTCTAGCCTGCAGAAGAAGGGGAGAATGAAATGTATTTTAAATACCTTGAGGAATCTTCTTGCTAAAATAGAAATGCATGCAACATCTCTCTCCCCACTCTTTCCCTCCCCCATTTCACCCAAAACTGCTGTAAGCTGCAACCAGTTCCCTGGTCTGAATTCCCTATTCCAGTCTCTCTTTTTTATGTTTTATCCATTCTTTTGAACAATTATAATTTTTGAAAGACTTTGCTAATTTCCATTTAATCCTTGTATGTATGTGTAATATATTTGTTGGGTTGTGTGAGTATTCATAAATTGTGAGTGATCAAATCTATCAGTTAGTCATATTTTGTCTTTCCTCCCACAGCTCTTTAAACATAGAAAGTTCTACATTTGCATTGGTAAAACAAACAAACAAACAAACAAACAAAAAACCCTTTAGATTAATTTCTTCTTTTTTTTACTTTTATTCTTTTTTTTATTTTTGGTTGAAGGATATTTGCTTTACAATATTGTGTTGGGTTCTGCCATACATCAACACGAATCAGTCATAGGTATACATAGGTATACATATGTCCTCTCTCTCTTGAACCTCCCTCCCACCTCCCACCCCATCACAACCCTCTAGGTTGTCACAGAGCACCAGCTGTAGGTTCCCTGCACCATACAACAAATACCCACTGGCTACCTATTTTACATACAGTAATGTATATATTTCCATTGCTTGTTATTCACTTATTTTTCCTTACTGCTACCTTTTATCTTCAGTAGATCTATTTTTAAAATATTAATCAAGTGCTGCCATCTTGTGGAACATATTCTTTTACATTCAACAAAGATCACATATATTTCTCATAAGGATGGTTAAATACATATATATTTGTACTGACTGAAATTATAATTTTAGTTACTGCTTCCCCTGTGCGTGTGTGTGTGTGTGTGTGTGTGTGTGTGTGTGTGTGTGTGTGTGTGTTAGTCACTCAGCCATGTCCAATTCTTTGAAGCCCCGTGGACTGTAGCCCACCAGGCTCCTCTGTACATGAAATTCTCCAGGCAAGAATACTGGAGTGTGTTGCCATTTCCTTCTCCAGGGGATCTTCCAAGCCAGGGATTGAACCTGAGTCTTCTGCAATGCAGGCAGAATCTTTAACGTCTGAGCCATAGGAAAGCCCACTGTTCCCCATACTGATATATTTTTTATTATATTTCATTCATTTGTCCATTTCATTTATATACAAAACCAGTATTAGTGTGACCATGGTTATTTTATATTTTTCTTTCATAATTTCATCTCAATTTTTAGTCAGTTTTGTTTAGCCAACTTGTTTCCAATGCACTATAATTTAAACAGGTTTTATTTCCAGTGCTGTTCTTTTTATTTTATAAATTTCATTTTCTAAAAATGTGTTTCTTTGTATATGCATACACTGATGAAACCACAGAGTGAACAAAGAAGGTGAGGTCCCGCTCATCTGTTTCTCACATTTTAATGGAGGAAGAAGCTGTGGTCCCTTGAGTCTGAACACCTTACTGCTGTTCTCTCTGCAACCTGTCTCTTCTGCTGAACTCTTTATTCATATTGCTTTTCCCTCAGCAGAAATTTGTCTTTTAAACAAACAAACAAACAAAAAAACTAGTCCTCAATTACTGAAATTGATTAGAAACATTTTGGACTATACCCTAGGGCTGCTGCTGCTGCTGCTGCTAAGTAGCTTCAGTCATGTCCTACTCTGTGTGACAGCATACCTTTTACATGTGATGCAGCATGCATGCACATTTAAGCAAAAAATACACATGTATCATATGGCGACAAACACACACAGAGCTGAACAAAGTAAACCAAAATACCTTTACTATATCCGAGGCATTCTGAATTTCTCACTAACAGTGTAGAGTACATGACTACTAGAGGGAAAACAATGTGGAACAGGCATTCCTATTCTGAGATGGCACCGGGATCCTTCGAAATGGAGATTCCATACAAAAATTATGGATATGGATTTTTGAGTGCAAAATGTAAATCGTAGAATTTCAACTGTGTCTGCAGTGCCAATCTCTGAGAAAATTAGCCATAGCATTTTGTCTTTTCTGCCTGTCAAATTCACCACATGGAACCAGGGAATGAAACACAAATTTCAGAATTTCTTCTTTTGGGATTATCAAAGAAAATAGAACTCCAGCCCCTCATATTTGGACTTTTCCTCTCCATGTACCTGATCACTGTGATTGGAAACCTGCTTATCATTCTGGCTGTCAGCTCAGACCCCCACCTCCACACCCCCATGTACTTCTTCCTCTCCAACCTCTCCTTTGTAGACGTCTGCTTCACTTCTACCACCATCCCAAAGATGCTGAAGAATATACAGACTGAGAACAAAGTAATAACCTATGAAGGCTGCATCACCCAGATACACTTTTTCATGCTCTTTGCCACACTGGAAATCTTCCTCCTGACCGTGATGGCCTATGACCGCTTCGTGGCCATCTGTCATCCTCTGCACTACACAGTCATCATGAATCCCAGGGTCTGTGGACTGCTGGCTCTGATGTCCTGGATGATGAGTGTCCTGAATTCCTTGTTACAAAGCTTAATGGTGTTGTGGCTGTCCTTCTGTACAGACTTGGAAATCCCCCACTTTTTCTGTGAGATTACTCAAGTGGTCCAACTTGCCTGTTCTGACACCTTTCTTAATAACATTGTGCTGTATTTTGCAACTATGCTGCTAGGCAGTGTTTCCCTCTCCGGTATCCTCTATTCTTACTCTAAGATAGCTTCCTCCATACGAAGAATCTCATCTGCTCAGGGGAAGTATAAAGCATTTTCTTCCTGTGCATCTCACCTCTCAGTTGTCTCCTTATTTTACTGTACAGCCTTAGGAGTGTATCTTAGCTCTGGTACTACCCACAGCTCACAGTCAAGTGCTACAGCCTCGGTGATGTACACTGTAGTCACACCCATGCTGAACCCCTTCATCTACAGTCTGAGGAACAAAGACATAAGGAGGGCTCTGAGAAGAATCATTGGGATGGCAGTTCTATATGGGCCAATTGTCCTGGGGCTGAAGAAGTACCCATGACTATAGGACTCAAAGCCACAGAGGCAGAAATTGCTCTTCCTTAGTCAGATTGCTAAAGTAGAACTTGCTACTCCTATTTATAACCTGGAGTTTTCATTTCTTTGAATTTAACTCCTCTACACAATTTTTCACTCATTTTATTAAGTTTCAGATCTGTCTGATACATAGACAGTTTTCCCTTTTTTCATATTTATGCATTCACAAAGTTTTTCTCAATTTTGGACCAAGAACATTTGAAGATTTCAGTATCTTACCTGGGGCAAATTGGATTATTTAAAAATTGTTATTGTTCAGTCACTCAGTTGTGTTTGACTCTGCAACCTCATGGACTGTATGTAGCCTGCCAGCCTCCTCTGTCCATGGGATTTCCCAGGCAAGAATACTGAGAAATGAGTTGTCATTTCCTTTCCCAGGGCATCTTTCCAGACTAGGGACTGAACATGCATCTCTTGTGTTGACTGATGGATTATTTATCACTGATCCACTAGGGAAGCCCATTCCTTAAAAATTATTTCTTCTCAATGACACATATCATACCAAGTGATTTTACTTTTGTTTTCTGTATGAGTGTATTACTTACATGGGGAAAACAAAGTAGATTTGGCAACTAAAGCCATATATATTTCATTGTAGAGGAAAATATGAATCTACAGATTTTACCTTAATCCATTATTTTTCTATTGCCACTTTAACTTCTGTTCTTCACCGTGTAGATTTGAACATTAATCCATTTAAGTCCCAGCCTACTGATAGTGATACTATTGGCTAGGCATGTCTGAGGCGCTCACCTGGCTTGTATTACTTATTTCAAGAAAGCACAGACATCTTCCTGACCAAGTCTATGCTGTTACTGGAGAGGTCCTTGTTGTATTTATTATGGTTGAAAGATGCCTCTCGGCAATATCTATTGGGAAACTTAAAAAAACCCACAAAGTTTGTAATCACCAATACTGGAGGTACATAGCATGCCATCACTTAGGTCTTAGGTAGAGAGAAAAAGAGAGCACCGACTGGGAGCTCTGCCTGTATTGGGTTTTGTGGGTGGGGTAGCTGGAAGTCTGCTAGTTCAGTCATTATTGGTGAATTTAAAACATAAGGTGGAATAAGGGCATGATCAGAAAAAAGCAGGTTCACTCATGTGCTCAGTCATCTATTTACTCAGGCTTTCTAAAAGGGCAACTTCATTGGTGGGGGTGACTTGAATGCTTCTCTAGTAGCTGTGTCATACAGCTGACAATATGTAGTGACACCACCCTAATAGCAGAAATTGAAGAGGAGCAAAAGAGTCTCTTGATGTAGGTGAAAGAGGAGAGTGGAAAAGTTGACTTAAAACTCATCAAAAAAAACTAAGATCGAGGCATCTGGTTCCATCACGTCATGGCAAATCGATGGGGAAAAGATGGACACAGTGGCAGATTTTATTTTCTTGGGCTCCAAAATCACTTAGGATGTTGACTGCAGACATGAAATTAAAATATACTTACTCCTTGGAAGAAAAGCTATGATAAACCCAGGCAGCCCATTGAAAAGCAGAGATATCATTTTGCCAACAAAGTTCCGCACAGTCAAAGCTGACATAGCTTTTTCCAGTAGTCACGTACAGATGTGTGTTGGACCATTAAAAAGACTGAAAAGTGTGAAAGTGAAAGTCACTCAGTCATGTCCAACTCTTTGCGACTTCAATGACTATACAGTCCATGGAATTCTCCAGGCCAGAATACTGGGGTAGCCCTTTCCTTCTCCAGGGACTTTTCCCAACCAAGGGATCAAACCCAGGTCTCCCACATTGCAGATTCTTTACCAGCTGAGCCACAAGAGAAGACACAAATGAATTGATGCTTTCGAGCTGTGGTATTGGATAAGACTCTTGGGGTCCCTTCAACTGCAAAGAGATCAAATCAATAAATCCTAAAGGAAATCAACCCTGAATATTCATTGGAAGGACTGATGCTGAAACTGAAGCTTCAATACTTTGGCCATCTGAGGCAAAGAACCAATTCATTGGAAAAGACCCTAATGCTTGGGAAGATTGAGGGCAGGAGGAGAAGGGGACGACAGAGGATGAGATGGTTGGATGGCATCACTGTAATGGACATAAGTTTAAGCAAGCTCTTAGGGATAGAGAAGGACAGGGAAGCCTGGCATGCTGCAGACCATGGGGTTGCAAAGAGTCAGACACGACTTAGTGATTGAACGATAGCAGCAGTTGGCAGTATGTTTATTCCACATGACTGTCTTTGAAATGAATGCCTCAGAAATCAAAAGTTGAATTTCTGGCTCTTAAATTGTAATCAAAATCTTAGTATCAGATATTAAAGCTACAAGCCTGCTACTGTGTTTTATAACTGCTCTTCTGTCTTATTCAATTATCCACCTTGGTGTCCAGAATTCTTACCATAGTCACTTGCAAAAATTGATTATCAAATACATATCTCTCATGGAAATTTACACGGGAAGAAAAATTTGAAGTGATACTTTGGGAAATAAAGCCACTGGCCCAAACCCCAGGAATGAACTTGAAGACACGAGGTGCAGGGAGAAGCGAGGCTTCAACGACAGTCTTGCAAGATCGGGTGTCTGGTGGGCAGGCAAACCCAGAACTGTTACAATGGGGTTTTTATCCCCCTCCTCGTGCAAGGCACTCTCACAGTTCCTCATTGGCATGAGTAACTACAGGGTCAATAATCTTCCCAAGGAAGTCACCTGGATTTGTTACTCTCCCTTTGTCTGGATTTTCCTGTGCAAGTATCCTGATGGCTATACATCAGCAGGCTGTCACTCTAGGCTAGTTGTCCTTGAAAATAGACCACTTCAAGTTTTTATTTTTTACAGTATGATTTTAGTATCACAGATGGCCATAAATATGAGGAAGTAAAATGTCATCATACATTCTGTTACTGTGCACAATATTTTTCATGTTGTACATTTATTTATTAATGCATGGAAGGTATTTTATCATAAGTCAGGGATTATATTCATTGAGATGAATGGTTGGTTACTGCATTTTATGTTTTATTACATCATTGTTATCCTGTTTCTGCTTGGAAACTTCTAATCCTACTATTAGGACTTTCTCTTGTTCTATGAAATCTCTCCCCTTTCCTGACTTTTGCTAAAAATAAGGAATGGTGAATGAATAATATCAGTTCATTCATTTCTCATCTCCTTCATGTTCAGGAATCTCTTCATTTTTAATCATCAGAGGATCATCCACAAGGGAGTTTGATATCCTGCTCAGTCATATGATTCAGGGTCATCAGTTTTTCTGCACAAACATGCATGTTCCTATGTGTGTCCTAGTTACCTAGAAGGGAGCCTTAAGAGCCTCACTTGTTCTTACAGTTATCTGAAATAACACAATGACCATGTGTCTTTTCTTCAAATATCAGAATATATGTCAAAAATTAAAATCTCCAGATTATTATAATTGCACTCATTCTGTTCATGCTCATTATTGCATTGTTAGTTATTGATGCATAACAAATCATTCTGTGTCAATGGGATTAAATAATAATATCTAATATCTTTATCATTAGACAAACTTACAAGCTGTGGAGTTATACTAATTTCTCTGTGCTCCTCATAAGCATGTAGTCAGCTGTCACACTGTGTTTTTAAGACTCATTCAAGGAGTTGCTGCTGGACAAGGAAGCCTGGCTGCTGGACAGGGAAGCCCATGGGGCTGCAAAGAGTCGGACACAACTGAGTGACTGAACTGAACTGATGATGTTAGTATGACTATAGTGCTCATCTGTCTTGAATCAATTTTTGCCCTCAGTTTATCATAGTTTTATCTTAAGAGTTAACTTCTATTTACATAAAAAATGAGCTTATCACATGAACTACTTAAATTTAATAACACAGTTTCTATATCTAGAACATATATCCCAATTAGAACATGTATCTCACAGCCCTGTTAAGTGAGAACCTGCTGTCTATGCTTATAAACTCAACCCTTAGACATGCACCATCAGATTTTTCCCATTTAATTAAATTATTGGAGTATATTATACAGAACAAACTTCATAAAGTATACAAATTAATGAATTAAAAGAGTTATACAAAAATAAGATAATCTACTAAATATTTTCATTTGTGGATAATTTGACAGTGTCATAATTTTAAAGTTTTTACGTAATTATGAAAAATTTAAACTATTTGAGCCTCTGTTTCCTTATTTCTGAAGGTTACATGGAATAATAAATATAACTTAATAGGGATGCAATAAGAAATAAATGAAATGAATATGGAAATTCAACTTTTAGCCCAAAGAAAACACTCAAGAGTAAATGTTGCATCTGTTTCTCTGTGTGTGTGTTTGGCTGCATTTTTGTTTCAAATAAACACAATCCTACACATATATGTACACACATACAGACATGATTAGGATCCATCTTTTATATGAAAGGGAAAATTGAGAGAAAATTGGAGAGAACAGAAATGAAAAGAATGAACATTTCAAGTAAAATGAAATAAGAGAATGTAGAAATATAGACATAAAAATTTAAAGTACAGTGAGTGATCTCAATTTTTATAATGGATCACATTTCCTGTCTTCATGTGAAAAGGCATCACAGTGAGGCATGTGTACAACAAAGTAAGGCAGTGAGGAATTCATTGTATCAGCTAATGGGATGGCAGACCTTCAAATAGACTGAAACTTTTCTTTTTACTTAATGTGGGTTTTCAACATAAAATACCCTAGTTAAGGTAAGCTAATGAATGAACTGCAGAGAAGGCGATGGCACCCCACTCCAGTACTCTTGCCTGGAAAACCCCATGGATGGAGGAGCCTGGTAGGCTGCCATCCATGGGGTCACACAGAGTCGGACACGACTGAAGCAACTTAGCAGCAGCAGCAATGATGAACTGAGAAGTTTAAACTCAATCCTTGCAAACAAACTTTATTCAATAAATGTCTATATTAGATTCCTATTGTTGTTGTAAAACACTCCCAAACTAGTTACTTAAAATAAACAAATATATGCTCTTACAGTTCTGGGTGTAAGGAACGTAAAATAAATGAGTCTCATTGGGGTTATATCAAATGTCTGGAGAGACGGTATAGTGTGGCAACATAGTAATATTCTACGTTCACCTCCATCCATGGACACACCTAATCTACAGCTACCTATGGATCAACTTCCTCTGAAAAGCATATGAAAAATAGAGGAACTTCTCCTCCACAATAAATAATAATAGGACCACATCAAGATGGTAGAAGAAGAGAAGCAGACTCTCTAATAACTCCACCCCTGGCATTGGTGACCCACAAATAGGCAGGATCTTACACTTAATAGAGATGTTCCCTGAGGGACAATAGGTGTATGCCTTACATCAGACTAATCAGGCCAATGCTTGGGACATATCTGCACCAGAGAGACAAGTCTCCAGAACATGTGGCTTTGAAAATAAATGAGATTATGTGCAGGAGACCTAAAAGTCAGTGGAGAGGGGAAAATCTGCTCTCATAGAATTCATGTGCAGATTCACCTTACCCCAGGATCTAGCACCAAAGCAGGAGGTTGAAAAGTACCTAGAACATACATAAAGTAGATTCCTATTTAATTAAAGCATTTGATGGGGGTTGCAAGGACTTGAGATGTTTTCTGGGAACCAAGGCATGGCAGCCATCATTTGTGTGCTCTCAATCCATCTTGCTAGCTCTATCACTGGCAGGTACCAAGATTGCATGCCCTCTACTTTGCTAGTGCCCACAGGAATTCCCCACTCCATGCTTTCCCTTTGCCTGATATAGCCAGTGGGCCTTGAGAGAACTTGCACTTTTCCCATGTCACACTAAAACTGGAAAACTTGGACCACACACAGTCCATTCCATGCCCCTGGTTCGACCAGTGGTCTTGCCCCACCATCATCCTCACTAATACTTATTTCTCATCTCCTTGATGATAGCCATTCTGATAGCTGTGAGATAGTATCTCATTGTGGTTTTAATTTGTGTTTACCTTATAACTATGGATATGGAACATCTTTTTCTATGTGTCTTGGCCAACAGTCTGTCTTCTTTGGGAAAAGTGTCTATTCATTCCCATTTTGTGGGGGGGGGGACTTGTCATGGTAATTTGTTGAGTCCTCTGTATATTTTACTAGTATACTAACTCCTTATTGAGTGTATCATTTGCAACTACCTCCTCCCACTAAGTAGGCTGTCTTTTCATTTTGTTAAGTTTTTTTCACTGTAATAAATCTTTTGAGTTGATGTAAATTCATTTGTTTATTTTCATTTTTGTTTGTCTTACCTGAGAAAGCAGGTCCAAAGAACATATTGCTAAGACCAATGTCAAAGACTGTACTGCCTAAGTTTTCTTCTGGTAGTTTTGTGGTTTTAAGTCTTATAGTTAGTTGTTTAGTCTATTTGGAGTTTATTTGTGTACACAGTGTGAGAAAGCATTCCAGTTTGATTCTTTTGCAAGTAGCTGTCCAATTTTCCCAACACTATTGAAGAGATTGTGTTTTCACTATTGTATATTATTCCCTCTTTTGTCATAGATGAATTGATCACACAAATGTTCATTTATTTCTGGGCTCTCTATTCCATCCCATTGTCTCTATTCTGCCTATTTCTGAGCCAGTACCATACTGTTTTGCTTACTGTTGCTTTGTAATATTAGAGAGATGATACCTCTAGCTTTGTTCTCTCTCAAGATTGCTTTGTCCATTTTAGGTCTTTTGTTTTTCATATAACTTTTAGAATTATCAGGTCTAGTTCTGTACAAAAAAAAAAAAAAAGTGCCTTGGTATTTTGATAGGGATTACATTGAATCTGCAGATGGCTTTGGATAGTATGCTTATTTTAACAATGCAAATTATTTCATTCCAAGAACATTTTATACTTTCCACTTGACCTTGTCATCCTTAGTTTTTTTCATAAATATTTTGCAATTTTCAAAGTTCATGTTTTACCCCTTTGATCAGATTTGTTCCTAGGTATTTTATACTTTGTTGTGACTATAAATGGTGTTTTTATTCAATTTCTCTTTCTGGTAGTTTGTTATTAGCATATAGAAACCCAACAGATTTCTGTGTATTAATTTGTATCCTGCAAATTTAGTGAAATCATGTATTTTTCTTAATCATTTTAGGTGTTGTTGTAGCCAGGTGTTCCAGGAAACAAACTCACTCAGAAGGACAGTGCAGATAGTGGAGTGCAGTTTATTACAGCAGTGGGCCCAAGGCAGAGTTTCCTCTTAGCCAAGGACCTCAACCAGCTTTTCTGAAAACCTTATATACCCTAAATGTAACGTTCAAACTTACCTCCCCAAATTCTCTGAAACTAATCTGAACAAAGGAAAACAAAGACACAATCAAAGTAAACCCATGGTTCATATGCCTTAAGCCCAGGTAGTTAACAGTGAACAATTATCAATAGGCCTGTGGTCATACTCCAATAAGCTTAATAGAATTTATGATTCTATTCAGCTACACAGACGATTCAGTTCAGTTCAGTCGCTCAGTCATATCTGGCTCTTTGCAACCCCATGAATCGCAGCACACCAGGCCTTCCTGTCCAAAACCAAATCCTGGAGTTCACTCAGACTCACATCAATTGAGTCAGTGATGCCATCCAGCCATCTCATCCTCTGTCGTCCCTTTCTCCTCCTACCCCCAATCCCTCCCAGCATCAAAGTCTTTTCCAATGAGTCAACTCTTCTCAAGAGGTGGCCAAAGTACTGGAGTCTCAGCTTTAGCATCATTCCTTCCAAAGTAATCCCAGGGCTGATCTCCTTCAGAATGGACTGGTTGGATCTCCTTGCAGTGCAAGGGACTCTCAAGAGTCTTCTCCAACACCACAGTTCAAAATCATCAATTCTTTGGCGCTCTGCCTTCTTCACAGTCCAACTCTCACATCCATACTGACTACTGGAAACACCACAGCCTTGACTAGACGGGCCTTAGTCGGCAAAGTAATATCTCTGCTTTTGAATATGCTATCTAGGTTGGTCATAGCTTTTCTTCTAAGGAGTAAGCATCTTTTAATTTCATGGCAGCAGTCACCATCTGCAGTGATTTTGGAACCCAGAAAAATAAAGTCTGACACTGTTTCCACTGTTTCCCCATCTATTTCCCATGAAGTGATGGGACCAGATGCCATGATCTTCGTTTTCTGAATGTTCAGCTTTAAGCCAACATTTTCACGCTCCTCTTTCACTTTCATCAAGAGGCTTTTAGTGCCTCTTCACTTTCTGCCTTAAGGGTGGTGTCATCTGCATATCTGAGGTTATTGATATTTCTCCCGGCAATCTTGATTCCAGCTTGTGTTTCATCCAGTCCAGCGTTTCTCATGATGTACTCTGCATATAAGTTAAATAAGCAAGGTGACAATATACAGTCTTGACGTACTCCTTTTCCTATTTGGAACCAGTCTGTTGTTCAATGTCCAGTTGTAACTGTTGCTTCCTGGCCTGCATACAGATTTCCCAAGAGGCAGGTCAGGTGGTCTGGTATTCCCATCTCTTTCAGAATTTTCCGCAGTTTATTGTGATCCACACAGTCAAAGGCTTTGGCATAGTCAATAAAGCAGAAATAGATGTTTTTCTGGAACTCTTGCTTTTTCAATGATCCAGCGGATGTTGGCAATTTAATCTCTGGCTCCTCTGCCTTGTCTAAAACCAGCTTGAACATCAGGAAGTTCACCACTCACATATTGCTAAAGCCAGGCTTGGAGAGTTTTGAGCATTACTTCACTAGCATGTGAGATGAGTGCAATTGTGTGGTAGTTTGAGCATTCTTTGGCATTGTCTTTCTTTGGGATTGGAATGAAAACTGAACTTTTCCAGCCCTGTGGCCACTGCTGAGTTTTCCCCATTTGCTGGCATATTGAGTGCAGCACTTTCACAGCATCATCTTTCAGGATTTGAAATAGCTCAACTGGAATGCCATCACCTCCACTAGCTTTGTTCCTAGTGATGCTTTCTAAGGCCCATTTGAGTTCACATTCCAGGATGTCTGGCTCTAGAGGAGTGATCACACCATCATAATTATCTGGGTCGTGAAGATCTTTTTTGTACAGTTCTTCTGTGTATTCTTGCCACATCTTCTTAATATCTTCTGCTTCTGTTAGGTCCAGACCATTTCTGTCCTTTATTGAGTCCATTTTTGCATGAAATGTTCCCTTGATATCTCTAATTTTCTTGAAGAGATCTCTCGTCTTTCCCATTCTGTTGTTTTCCTCTATTTCTTTGCATTGATCTTTGAAGAAGGCTTTCTTATCTCTTCTTGCTATTCTTTGGAACTCTGCATTCAGATGCTTATATCTTTCCTTTTCTCCTTTGTTTTTTGCCTCTCTTTTTTTCACAGCTGTTTGTAAGCCCTCCCCAGACAGCCATTTTGCTTTTTTTTGCATTTCTTTTCCATGGGGATGGTCTTGATCCCTGTCTCCTGTACAAATGTCATGAACCTCATTCCATAGTTCATCAGGCACTCTATTTATCAGATATAGGCATTTAAAGCAATTTTTCACTTCCAATGTATAATTATAAGGGATTTGATTTAGGTCATACCTGAATGGTCTAGTGGTTTTCCCTACTTTCTTCAATTTAAATCTGAATTTGGCAATAAGGAGTTCATGATCTGAGCCACAGTCAGCTCCTGGTCCTGTTTTTGTTGACTGTATAGAGCTTCTCCATCTTTGGCTGCAAAGAATACAATCAATCTGATTTCTGTGTTGACCATCTGGTGATGTCCATATGTAGAGTCTTCTCTTGTGTTGTTGGAAGAAGGTGTTTGCTATGACCAGTGCATTTTCTTGGCAAAACTCTATTAGTCTTTGCCCTGCTTCATTCCGCATTCCAAAGCCAAATTTGCTTGTTACTTCAGGTGTTTCTTGACTTCCTACTTTTTCACTCCAGTCCCCTATAGTGAAAAGAACATCTTTTTTGGGTGTTAGTTCTAAAAGGTCTTGTAGGTCTTCATAGAACTGTTCAACTTCAGCTTCTTCAGCATTACTGGTTGGGGCATAGACTTGGATTACTGTGATATTGAATGGTTTGCCTTGGAAATGAACAGAGATCATTCTGTGGTTTTTGAGATTGCAACCAAGTACTGCATTTTGGACTCTTTTGTCGACCATGATGGTTAGTCCATTTCTTCTAAGGGATTCCTGCCTGCAGTAGTAGATATAATGATCATCTGAGTTAAATTCACCCATTCCGGTCCATTTTAGTTCGCTGATTCCTAGAATGTTAACTTTCACTCTTGCCATCTCCTGTTTGACCACTTCCAATTTGCCTTGATTCATGGACCTGACATTCCAGGTTCCTATGCAATATTGCTCTTTATAGCATCGGACCTTGCTTCTATCACCAGTCACATCCACAGCTGGGTATTTTTTTAGCTTTGGCTCCATCCCTTCATTCTTTCTGGAGTTATTTCTCCACTGATCTCCAGTAGCGTGTTGGGCACTTACTGACCTGGAGAGTTCCTCTTTCGGTATCCTATCATTTTGCCTTTTCATGCTATTCATGGGGTTCTCAAGGCAAGAATACTGAAGTGGTTTTTCATTCCCTTCTCCAGTGGACCACATTCTGTCAGACCTTTCCGCCATGACCCGCCCTTAGGTTGCCCTGCGGTAATGGCTTGGTTTCATTGAGTTAGACAAGGCTGTGGTCCTAGTGTGATTAGATTGACTAGTTTTCTGAGAGTATGGTTTCAGTGTGTCTGCCCTCTGATGCCCTCTTGCAACACCTACCATCTTACTTGGGTTTCTCTTACCTTGGGCATGGGGTATCTCTTCAAGGCTGCTCCAGCCTAGCGCAGCTGCTGCTCCTTACCTTGGGTGAAGGGTTCTCCTCACCACCACCCTTACTGACCTTCAGTATGGGATAGCTCCTCTAGGCCCTCCTGTGCCCAGGCAGCCACCGCTCCTTGGACGTGAGGTTGCTCCTCCTAGCTGCCGCCCCTGGCCTCGGATGCGGGGTCAATTCAGTTCTGTTGCTCAGTCGTGTCTGACTCATTGTGACCTCATGAATTGCAGCACACCAGGCCTCCCTGTCCATCACCAAATCCCAGAGTTCACTCAGACTCACATCCATCGAGTCAGTGATGCCATCCAGCCATCTCATCCTCTGTCGTCCCTTTCTCCTCCTGCCCCCAATCCCTCCCAGCATCAAAGTCTTTTCCAATAAGTCAACTCTTCGCATGAGGTGGCCAAAGTACTGGAGTCTCAGCTTTAGCATCATTCCTTCCAAAGAAATCCCAGGGCTGATCTCCTTCAGAATGGATTGGTTGGATCTCCTTGCAGTCCACGGGACTCTCAAGAGTCTTCTCCAACACCACAGTTCTAAAGCATCAATTCTTTGGTGCTCAGCCTTCTTCACAGTCCAACTCTCACATCCATACATGACTACTGGAAAAACCATAGCCTTGACTAGATGGACCTTAGTCAGCAAAGTAATATCTCTGCTTTTGAATATGCTATCTAGGTTGGTCATAGCTTTTCTTCTAAGGAGTAAGCGTCTTTTAATTTCATGGCTGCAGTCACCATCTGCAGTGATTTTGGAGCCCAAAAAATAAAGTCTGACACTGTTTCCACTGTTTCCCCATCTATTTCCCATGAAGTGATGGGACCAGATGCCATGATCTTCGTTTTCTGAATGTTGAGCTTTGAGCCAACTTTTCCACTCTCCACTTTCCCTTTCATCAAGAGGCTCTTTAGTTCCTCTTCACTTTCTGCCTTAAGGGTGGTGTCATCTGCATATCTGAGTTTAGCTACACAGATAATTAGGGTATTCTTTTAGGCGATGGAGAGTCTAGATATGAGCCCTGGGGCTCTCATCAGGGGGTGGGGGTGGGGAGTCTGGTTTTCCAGTTGGTATGTTGTTTCCATAGATACTGGGCATATAGCTCAAAGTCCACAGTCCAGCCCAAGATGGAGTCCTGCTTTCAAGATGGAGCCTGTTCTGTCTGTTTCCTCCTTCAGTGTCTTTAGGATTTTCTACATGTAATTATGTCAACTGCAAACAGTGATAGTTCTTCCTTTTCAGTTATATTGTTTTTATTTCTCATTGTTACTGATCACTGTGGCTAGGACTTCTAATAGTATGTTGAATAAACGTGGCAAAAGTGAATATCTTTGCCTTGCTCCTGATCTTAGAAGAGTTAATTTTAGTTTTTCAGTATAGGATATAATGTTGGTTTTTGTTTTATCATATATTGCCTTTATTATGTTGAGGTATTTTATACCCACTTCACTTAGACTTTTAAATGTTGAATTTTGTCAGAAGTTTTAATGCATCTTTTCAAATGAACCTAACGTTTTTTTCTTCAATTTGTTAATTAGAAGTATTGCTTTGACTGTTCTATGACTATTTAACCTTCCTGGCATTCCTGGGGTAAATCTCAATTGGCCATGGTGTATGATTCTTTTGATGTATTCTTGAATTTGGCTTGTGATATTTTGTTGAGGAATTTTGCATCTATATTCACCAGTGAATTTGGTCCTTAGCTTTATTTTTTGTGGTGTCCTTGTCTGGTTGAAAAATGAAGTCATACCACCTCTTGGATGAACAAATATACTATTCATTCAAAATTATATGCATTATGAATTGTTTTTTTTTTCTTAGAAGACCTAAAATTACCTACACCTGACTTGCACAGGTCCACAGCCATGCTACTCAGAGTGGTCCACACACTAAGACCTGTAGTGTCAACATCACTCAGGAAATTCTTTTGATTTTCAGAATCTCTGGATTCTTACCTGAATCCAGGACATGATGAGTCAGAATCTGAATTAAAACTAACCCATCTGGAATTCCTATGCACACTGGAAACGCTGAACTTGAGGGAATGCTGATCTAGAATAGGTTTTCTTATTTTCTCATGTTGATAGTTGGGCCAGGATAATTATTTGTATTGGATATTTAGGTATTTAACAGCATTCTTTCAGACATTGACAGATATCCCCAAGGCCAAAATGATCTCTAGCTGAGAACCATAGGCCTGCAGCTTGAAAACTGGAAGCATACTGACAGAATTCTAATTAAGGCTCTTTCCTTACTGTGTTTGAACCCTTAGGCAGATCGTTAAATTCCTCTAAACATATTTCTGCAACATGGAATGGTGCTCATAGTAAAACTACCTCATAGTATAAACTTTTCTAAAAGTTGATGATGCCTGAAAGACGCTAACCTCAGGTTATTAGTATTAAAGTATCTAAAGGTACTAAATGATAGCTTTAAACCTGCGATAAAGTATGAAATCCTTAGTTTTTGGACAAGTGTTTCAAGAAGCCAGGGATTGTGGTGCCCAAATTGCATTTCAGTTCTCTTTGCTGAAGAGGGGATTTTTCTGAGGTCATCAAGACTGTGTACCCACCACAAAGCAATATTTGAGGGATAAAGGAGACTTAATATTGAGAAGTTCCTTAGAATCAGACCTTGGAGAAAGTATTAATTCAAAGTTGGGATAAGGTGGTTGATGTTAGACCTCTGAAAAATAGGCAAGATCAAGGACAAGAAGTAATAAAGACTATATTCACTTGACTTCTAATCTAATCTCTTGGGATCAGAGAATCATTAGGAAAAACTGATTTTCTGTTGATTCCAGAGGCCCAAAGGGAAATCATATACTTAGATAGTGGAATAACAGGAAGGAAATCGGCCTAATGAGCAGGTATAGAGAGCTATTAGTATCTCCCCTGCTGCAGTCCCTTAGTGTTGGCTTCTCAGCACTGGACAGGACATGACAGGTGCTTTTGGAGTCATAAGGCTGGATCAGGGTTCAATGCTTTAGTACTCTCTGCTCCTTATCTGGTGACAGAGCTTCAGCCCTCATCATCAACAATTCAAGGAGCAATTCAGACTTCCACAAGAGAACTCCCTCTCAGAGACCCCATGCAGGTAAGTTTGAAAGCAGAGGAGGTACTCCAGGAAGGGTTCAGAGAAAATGAAACCTGAAACCTTTTACCTGAAGTCACCTGACAGCCTGATCAGCCTAGCCCACAGACATGTTTGTATTTTTGGGTCACGAATAATGAATACTTGATTTCTTTACTATGTTAACAAGGATATGTCTATTTGACAATTAAGTGATGAGAATGAAGGTACAGTCTGATGACACTGTAAAATAAGTGAGATAAGTAACATGGTTCCAGTAAAATGAAAATATATGTGAGATTTGTGCTTCAGAGGAGTAAGAAAGTATAGTATTACGTGCGGAGAACTATGAAGCAACTTAAGAGTGCTCTTCAGATCTCTAAGTTGGGATGTATTTGAGCATGGTTTGCATTCATTGAAAAGATCCAGCTCAAAGTAGGTACAACAGTAGTTTATGAGACATCTATTTCACAGTATCTTCTCTCATGTTGTTTGTACACATGAAACAAACACAACATTGTAAAGCAACTATACATCATTAAATTCAGTTCACTTCAGTTCAGTCACTCAGTTGTGTCCGACTCTTTGTGACTCCATGAACTGCAATACGCCAGAACTCCCTGTCCATCACCAACTCTCTGAGTTTTCTCAAACTCATGTCCACTGAGTCACTGTTGCCATCCGACGATCTCATCCTGTCGACCCTTCTCCTCCCGCCTTCAACCTTTCCCAGCATTAGAGTATTTTCAAATAAGTCAGCTCTTTGCATCAGGTGGCCAAAGCATTGAGGTTTCAGCGTCAATATCACGGTTTCCAATGAATATTCAGGACTGATTTCCTTTAGGACTGGTTGGAACTCCTTGCAGTCCAAGGGACTCTCAAGTTTTCTCCAAAACCACAGTTCAAAAGCATCAATTTTTGGGTGCTCAGCTTTCTTTATGGTCCAACTCTCACATCCATACATGACTACTGGAAAAACCATAGCCTTGACTAGATGGACCTTTGTTGGCAAAGTAAAGTCTCTGCTTTTGAAAATACTATCTAGGTTGGTCATAACTTTCCTTCCAAGGAGTAAGCGTCTTTTAATTTCATGGCTGCAGTCACCATCTGCAGTGATTTTAGAGCTCAAAAAAAAAAAAAAAATGAAATCTGACACTGTTTCCACTGTTTCCCCATCTATTTCCCATGAAGTGATGGGACCAGATACCATGATCTTCGTTTTCTGAATGTTGAGCTTTAAGCCAACTTTTTCACTCTCCACTTTTACTTTCATCAAGAGGCTTTTCAGTTCCTCTTCACTTTCTGCCATAAGGGTGGTGTCATCTGCATATCTGAGGTTATTGATATTTCTCCCGGCAATCTTGATTCCAGCTTGTGCTTGTTCCAGCCCAGCATTTCTCATGATGTACTCTGCATCCTTAATGACCCATAAATATCTCCTATGCTACAGTCCCTCTGCTTCTACATCCTGAGGTTAAGGAGATATGCTTTTTGTTTTAGAGTCCTGTGTCTGTAAAGGGACTGGCACTCCTTCCTGCAATCTTTTCTGAGAACACAGCTCCAAACTCCTTTATCAACCATCCAGGGAGGAATTCAGATTTCCACAGATCTTATTGATCTGATAGCATCACATCTGGAAGTGAAGTCACTCAGTCGTGTCTGACTTTTTGCAACCCCATGGACTATAGCCTACAAGGTTCCACCGTCCATGGGATTTTCTATGCCAGAATACTGGAGTGGGTTGCCATTTCCTTCTCCAGAAAATCTTCCCAACCCAGGGATTGAACCCTGGTCTCCCACATTGTAGGCAGATACTTTACCTTCTGAGCCACCAGGGAAGTCAGATCTTCTTACCAGAGTTCATGTCCAGAAAAGCCTGGGAACCCATAGTTACTTCAGGTAAGATTCAGAGAGACTGCAAGCTGAGAAATTCTACCTGAAGTTACAAGAGATCCTAATGAGCCTAGCTTAAAGCCAAGATTTGGACATGTTTGCAGGATTACCTGGTGTGTGGCATGTGGGTGATCAGTTGTGACTGCCTCTTTGTGACACCATAGACTAACTCACCAAGCTCCTCTGTCCATGGGATTTCCCAGGCAAGAATACTGAAGTGGGTTGCCATTTCCTTCTCCAGGGGGATCTTCCTGATCCAGGGATAGAAACTGGGTCTCCTGCATTGCAGGTGGATTCTTTATCACTGAGCATCTGGGAAACCAACTAATTAACTTATAAGCACTTTATTAATATGCTAAAAAGAGAAATGTCTTTTCAACTTAGCAATATGAAGATCATTCTTGACAATTAAGGGATGAGGATGGAAGTCCAGTGAGTAAAACTGAGGAAGGAATTGAAGGTATAAAGTGGTTCCAATAAAATTATGACATATTAGAGGAGCTTTATAGTTGAGGAGAGGAGGAAAATTGAGTAATAGGCCTAGAGGGAAGTGAGCACATTTTTAAAAAAAAATGTTAAAGGGTATATTTGAGCATGTTTTGTATTCATTAGAAAGATGCAGAGCCATAGAAGTAGATATTAAAGCAGCAGTCCATGAAACATGAAAATCAGATTATTCTTTCACATTTAAGCATTCACATATAAAATAAATTCTATCAAATAAGTCATGTATTAAACTAAAAAGCTTCTGCAGAGCGAAAGAAACAATTGGCAAAATAAAAAGACAACCTGTTTTTAAAATTATCCTTCATCACCTCCAATTATACAGAACATAGTCATTTGCATTCAACTACCAATTGATTCTTTTTCTTAACATTACTTGAATCCATGTATATATCTATATAGATAGAAAATATCTTTTGTTAGTGCATGCTTCATAGTTTTCTAAAAAGTGTACTTTTATGTTTTCATTTCCCATTCTTTACCAATTTATTCATTTAGAGTAGCAAGTAGATGTTAGTAATTTACTAAATTTATTAATTTAGTTAATTTGCTTGAGTTTTTTATAACTCTTTTTTAAGTAGTTACTCTTAGATTTTTATCAAATTTCACTTAATAGTTTTATTTTGATTCCACTATACTTAATCTAGTTTACTCTTCCGGCCATCTTATTCATGAATTCTCATTTCCACTTTACTTTTTCTATGAAGTTGGACACATTTATGAAACCTCTTCAGTGCCTGAGTTGGGAAGATCCCCTGTAGGAGGGCATAGTAACCCACTCCAGTATTCTTGCCTGGAGAATCCCATAGACAGAAAAGCCTGGTGGGCTCCAGTCCCTAGGGTTGCAAAGAGTTGGACAGAACTGAAGCGACAGCACACACACATACACATTTCAGTTCAGTTCAGTCACTCAGTCGTGTCCGACTCTTTGCAACCCCATGAACTGCAGCACACCAGGCCTCCCCATCCATCACCAACTCCTGGAGTCCACCCAAACTCATGTCCATTGAGTCGGTAATGCCATCCAACCATCTCATCCTCTGTCGTCCCCTTCTCCTCCTGTCCTCAATCTTTCCCAGCATCAGGGTCTCTTCAAATGAGTCAGCTCTTCACATACACATTTATGAAACCCCTAATGTGAACCCAAGCAGAGGAGATTCCTGCTAATTTGGATTTTATGTTATAATAGGAAAGGCAGAGTACTATGAAATAAATACATGTATGATCTATGTCCTCAGGGATAATTCATCTGAAGAAAGGGGCTAGACAGATGTGGCAAATGCAGGATATTACAGAATATGATCTGTGGTGGCCCTTGCATGATATAAAAGGACCAGAACCAGGACTAGTGTCCAAAAGAACACCTACTGAATGTGTCAAAATAAAAGCCTAAAGCCCAAGAATAGGAAAGAAGAATTCCACAGAGAAAAACAAGAGAAGTGCCAAATTTATCCACTATTGGACTAAATGAAAACTAGTGTGGTAAATAAACAGGCATAGGTACAGGAATGGCTTCCCTGGTGGCTCAGATAAAGCGTCTGCCTACAATGCGGGAGACCGGGGTTCAATCCCTGGGTTGGGAAGCTCTCCTGGAGAAGGAAATGGCAACCCACTCCAGTACTCTTGCCTGAAAAATCCCATGGATGGAGGAGCCTGGTAGGCTACAGTCCATGGGGTCACAAAGAGTCGGACACGACTGAGCAACTTCACTTTCACAGGTACAGGAATAACAATTAGATCAGGTACCTGACCTTGATAAATGGTGAAGCAAATGGAACGATTAAGATCCAGTGGTCTACACTCCCTTGAATCCCTGGTACTTCAGCAGCCACACAGCTGCTTCTTCACTCTGAAACCTGGCTCTCCTGTTCGTCTCTTCATTCATATTGTATTTCCCTCATTAGCAGGAACTGTCCTTTTAAAACTATTCTTGACTTTACTTCAATGGATTCCAGGCATATTTTCTATGTCCCATAGCGAAGCATGCCTTTTACATAGTGATCTAGCATATCTGCACACACAAATACAGAAATAAACACACACACACACACACACAGAGGTACACACACATACATAGCACAGTAGTGTTAGTGGCTCAGTCGTGTCTGACTCTTTATGACTCCAGGGACTGTAGCCTGCCAGGTTCTCCCGTCCTTGGAATTCTCCAGGCAAGAATACTGGAGTAGGTAACCATTTCCTTCTCCAAGGGGATCTTCCAGACCCAGGGATCAAACCAGGTCTCCTGCATTGCAGACAGATTCCTTACCTTCTAAGCTGCAAGTGAAGCCCACACACACATACATACGACTGAGCAAAGAGAGCCAAGAAGTGATTTTTATGCATCCTTACTAGATATAATGCACTATTATATTTTTGTGTGTTTCATTTATTCTATTCTATTTAATTCTTGCAAAGTGAAAGTGTTAGTCTCTCAGTTGAATCCAACTTTTTGCGACCCTATGGACTGTAGCCTGCCAGACTCCTCTGTATATGGAATGGAACCTAACCTGAGAACATGAAAAACATTGCTGTGCATGTTCTCGACACCTATTTGAGCATTCCCTTTCTTCTGTTCTGTCTTTCATCATCTTTTATTACCAGCATTGTTTTTCTGAGACCATAGTTTTCTGAGTCCTTGCAATATATATTTATTTAGCTAATGTTCTCATCCAAATCTGCTGGGAGGATGTGGGAAGAAGTTGGTGATTATGAATAACATTGCTCAAGGCACCTATAGTCTAGTAGAGGGAAAAAAAATCACAGAATTAAATAAAAGTTACACTGATGGATGTACAACTGATGGATGTAAGTTAAGTTCATGAGGAAATGTCATTTTCCTGTGAAAATGTTAAGGAAATAAAGTTTCATGAAAGAAATGACTCCAGGCAGTCTGAGAGGAGACAGAGATTTAAAGTTGGAGAAGAGATTAAAGGGGAAAAAAAAACACACACACACTCCAAATAGACCTGTGGTGAGACTCCAAGCAGAGAGAATCGGGTGCATGATGACACTGAGAATTAACACTGTGGCATCAGGGAAGCTGTAGGTCAAGTTCTAGGTTTATGAGATCAGTGTGGAAAAGAGCAGGGCAGTGTGAGGGTGAAACGGGCAGTAAGGATGCGGAGAGAGCCTCTTGGTTGAAGCTACAGAACTTTGGTTTCATTCTGCAGTGGGGAGTCACTGGGATTGAATGTAACTGTGAGAGTTCCATGATCAGCTCTTTCATCTAGAAAGATCTCACTGGATTAATGTGGGTATCTGCTAGAGGGGTACCAGCAGCAATAAACAGGAGAGATGACAAGGAACTGAAATAAGGTTGTGGAATTGTGGACCAAGGAGGGGAGGAAAACAGAGGCACTTGAGAGATAGAAGGAAAGCCAGAAATTTCATCCTCAGTGATAGTCATACACTTACCAACAGGAAGAACTACGCTAAGCTTTTCACAGTGGGGTCTAAGCTGTTGACCCCTTAGAATATTGGATACCTCTATCCTCAATGTTCAAGAAAGTATATTAGCATTTAGATTGCTTCATTTGGCTCTGAAAGTTCAAACAAGTAGCATGAGGCAGATCTGAAATTTAAAGCATGTTTTTCCGGTACTAAAATTCTCACATTGCAAAACATTTAGGAACACAACATTGTAAAGCAATTATACTGCAATAAAATGTAATTATAAAATAAAAATCCAGAGGCAGCCCTAAGATGGTGGAGGAATAGGATGGGGAGACCAGTTTCTCCCCCACAAATTCATTGATAGGTCATTTGAACGCAGAGCAAATACCACAAAACAACTTCTGAACATTGGCAGAGGACACCAGGCACCCAGAAAGGCAGCCCACTGTCTTCGAAAGGAGGTAGGACAAAATAGAAAAGACAAAAAAAGAGAGACAAAAGAGTTAGGGATGGAGAACCATCCCAGGGAGGCAGTATTAAAAGAGAAGTTTCCAAACACCAGGAGACCCTCTCACCAGTGGGTCTGTGGGGTTCTGGGATCTCAGAGGTCAACATAACCAGGAGGAAAAAATAAGTAAATAAAATCCACAGATTATGGGTCCAGCTACAACTCCTAGCAGAGAAGTAGCCCAGAAGCTCGCGTCAGCCTCCAGAAAGCGGGGGCTGAACTGGGAGGCGCAGGCTGCACTGCTTAGGGTAAGGACTGGGCCTGAATGACCTGAGAGCAACCCAAGGGAGCTAACATGAGATAGAAACCCAAACTGTGGGATAGCCAGAGAGGAGGGGGGGAAAGAGGAGAAAGAAAGAGAACTTTCCCGTGAAAAGCTCTAACCTAAGGCACTGTCGGGCAGATCACAGAACAAAGGACTGAGCGAATACCAGAGGAGAGCTAGCCGGCTGCAGACCAGCCCATCCCCCACTAATACAGGGAGGCAGGCAGGTGCCAGCCAGAGCCAGAAAGAAAGGGGCAAACTCGGCCCCAAAGACAGCATCCCCTCCCAAACTGCGAGCAGGCTCTCAGTCGCTAACCAAGTCTTCCTGGGATCCTGGACGGTTGACATCTGTCAAGAGGGTCGCAGCCAGAGATCAGCTCCCCAGAAGAGACACACACCACCCAGGAAACTGAGTGGCTGGGACTGGGGAGGTGATAAGATGTACCACACCTGGGGTGCGCCCTCGCCAAGCAGTTGGTCGCCTGAGCTGCTCGGGCCTGGGAAGAGCACAAAACGCAGGTCCTTTTGTGGAGTACTCGAGAACCTGAACCTGAGTGACGTAGATCTGGGAAGTGCAAACAACCCAGGGCCCGCCTCAGACAGTTCCTGGCAGAGCAACCTGAAGCCTAAGCAGTGTAGACCAGGAAAGCACACACATGTCATGAGCGGGGGCAAACCCAGTGTGACCCAGACACTGCGAGCACGCCCCACACATGCCAGTGATATTTGTATGCAGTGTTCCTCCCTCCCTGCAGCACAATTGAACAAGTGAGCCTGAATGAATGACCAACTTCGCCCCCTTGTGTCAGGGAAGAAGATACTGAGGAGACTTGCAAACAGAGGAAGTCAAAATAAACAAAGAAGAGGGAACTGCTCTGGAAGTGACAGGTGCAACAGATTAAAACCCTGTAGTTAACATGACTACATTGGAAGGGACCTATACACCTTGAGAAGAAGTATAAGGTGGAACAAGGAACTATCTGAAACTGAACTGATCAGACACTGCTCTCAATAGCTCCAGAGAAATTCCAAGATATATTTTACTACTATCATTTTAAATTTTCTTTTCAATTCTTTATTTTTAAGTTCTCTATTAATCCTTTAATTTTCATTTTTAAAACCTACTATTACCATGAAAAAAAGACCCTATTTTTAAAGCAAATTTCATATTTTTATATAACTTTTGTGATTTTGTTTTTTTAATATTGTACATTTGAGAGTCTAACCTCTACTCTAGATTTTTAATCTTTGCCTTTTGGTATTTGTTATCAGTTTTGTGCTTTTAAGAATCCAAGCTTCAGTATCCATTTTTACTTAGGAGTATGATAACTGGCTTGATTGCTCTCTCCCCTTTTGACTCTCATTTTTCTCCCCCAGGTTAGCTCTATCTTCTCCCTCCCCCTTCTCTTCTCTACTTAACTCTGTGAATTTCTTTGGGTGTTCCAGGCTGTGGAGAAAACTTAGGGAAATGATCACAGGCTAGATCAGTCTGTCTCCTTTTGACTCCCCCTCCTCTCCTCCTGGTCACCTCTATCTCCTTCCTCCCTTTTCTCTTCTCTATGGAACTCCATGAACCTCTTGGAGTGTTCCAGACTGTGGAGAGCAAATAGAAAATTGATTATTGGCTAGAACTGCTTTCTCCCCTTTTGATTCCCTCTCTTCTCCTCCTGGTCACCTCTATCTCTCCCATCACTCTTCTCGTCTTCATGTAACTCTGTGAACCTCTCTGGGTATCCCTCACTGTGGACAATCTTCTCACCATTAACCTAGATGTTTCATCATCAGTGCTGTATGGATGGAAAAGTCTTGAGGCTACTACAAGAATAAGACTGAAAGCCAGAGGCAGGAGGCCTAAAACCAAAACTTGAGATCACCAGAAATCTCCTGACTCTAGGGACCATTAATTGAGAAGAGCTCATCCAAAAGCCTCCATACCTACTCTGAAACCAAGCTCGACCCAAGAGCCAATAAGTTTCAGAGCAAGACATAGCAAGCTAATTCTCCAACAAAACAGGAACATAACCCCGAGCACAGAAATACAGGTCGCCGAAAGTCACATCAAACCTATAAACACCTCAAAACTCACTACTGGACACTCATTGCACTCCAGAGAGGAGATCCAGCTCCACCCACCAGAACACTGACACAAGCTTCCCTAACCAGGAATCCTTCACAAGTCACTCATCCAACCCCACCCACAGGGAGGAACCTCCACAATAAAGAGGAACCACAGACTTCCAACATACAGAAAAGCCACGCCAAACACAGCAACCTAAACAAGATGAAAAGGCAGAGAAATATTCAGCAGGTAAAGGAACATGATAAAAGCCCACCAAACCAAACAAAAGAGGAGGTGATAGGGAGTCTAACTGAGAAAGAATTCAGAATAATGATAGTAAAAATGATCCAAAATTGTGGAAACAAAATGGAGTTACAGATAAATAATCTGGAGAAAAGGATAGAGAAGATCCAAGAAAAGTTTAACAAGGACCTTGAAGAAATAAAAAATGAGTCAATCAATAATGAATAATGCAATAGCTGAGATCAAAAGCACTCTAGAGGGAACCAACAGTAAAATAAAATGAATAATATCCTATCTTCTGAGCCAGAAGATAGGATAAATGAGGTGGAAAATAGAGTGGTAGAAATAAATGAAGCAGAGAGGAAAAAAGGAAAAAGAATTTAAAGAAATTAGGACAACCTCAGAGACCTCTGGGACAATGTCAAACACCCCAACATTAGAATCATAGGAGTCCCAGAAGAAGAAGACAAAAAGAAAGACCATGAGAAAATACTTTAAGAGATAATAGTTGAAAACTTTCCTAAAATGTAGAAGGAAATACCACCCTAGTCCAAGAATCCCAGAGAGTCTCAAACAGGATAAACCCAAGGTAAAACACCCCAAGACACATATTAATCAAATTAACAAAGATCAAATACAAAGAACAAATATTAAAAGCAGCAAGGGAAAAACAGCAATTAACCCACAAGGGGATCCCCATAAGGATAACAGCTGATCTTTCAATAGAAACTCTTCAAGCCAGAAGGGAATGGCAGGACATATTTTAAGTGATGAAGGAGAAAAAGCTACAACCCAGATTACTGTACCCAGCAAGGATATCATTCAAATATGAAGGAGAAATTGAAGGCTTTACAGACAAGCAAAAGTTCAGAGAATTCAGCACCACCAAACCAGCTCTCCAAGAAATGCTAAAGGATTTTCTCTAGACAGGAAACACGGAAAAGTATTATAAACGTGAACCCAAAACAACAAAGTAAATGGCAATGGGATCATACTTATCAATAATTACCTTAAATATAAATGGGTTGAATGCCCCAATCAAAAGACGAACTGGCTGAATGGATTAAAAAACAAGACCCCTATATATGTTGTCTACAAGAGACCCACCTCAAACCCAAGGACACATAAAGACTGAAAGTGAAGGGCTGGAAAAGATATTTCACACAAATGGAGACCAAAAGCAAGCAGGAGTCACAATACTATATCAGATAAAATAGACTTTGAAATAAAGATTGTGAAAAGAGACAAAGAAGGACATTACATAATGATCAAAGAATCAAACCAAGAAGAAGATATAACAATTATAAATATCTATGCACCGAACATAGGAGCACCGCAATATGTAAGGCAAATGCTAACAAATATGAAAGGGGGAATTAACAGTAACACAATAATAGTGGGAGACTTTAATACCCCACTCACACCTATGGATAGATCAATTAAACAGAAAATTAGCAAGGAAACAGAAATGTTAAATGATACACTGGACCAGTTAGATCCAATTAATACCTATAGGACATTTCACCCTAAAACAATGAATTTCATCTTTTTCTCAAGTGCACACGGAACCTTCTCCAGGATAGATCACATCCTGGTCCATATATCTAGCCTTGGTAAATTCAAAAAAAAAAAAAATCAAAATCATCTCAAGAATCTTTTCTGATCACAATGTGCTAAGATTAGACATCAACTACAGAGAAAAAAACTATGAAAAAATACAAACATATGGAAACTAAAAAAAAAAAAAAAACTCTGAAAAACCAATAAATCACAGACAGAATCAAAACAGAAATCAAAATATGCATAGAAATGAATGAAAATTAAAACATAACAACCCAAAACCTATGGGAATGAGTAAAAGCAATGCTAAAGAGAAAATTCTGAAAGAGATGGGCATACTACACCACCTGACCTGACTCTTGAGAAACCAGTATGCAGGTCAGGAAGCAACAATTAGAACTGGACATGGAACAGCAGACTGGTATATTGTCACCCTGCTTAATTATATGCAGAGTACATCATGAGAAATGCTGGGCTGGATGAAGCACAGCTGGAATCAAGATTGCTGGGATAAATATCAATAACCTCAGATATGCAAATGACACCACCTTTGTGGCAGAAAGTGAAGAAGAACTAAAAAGCCTCTTCATGAAAGTAAAAGAGGAGAATGAAAAAGTTGGCTTAAAGCTCAAAATTCAGAAAACCAAGATCATGGCATCTGGTCCCATCATTCATGGCAAGTAGATGGGAAAACAATGGAAACAGTGGCTGACTTTATTTTGGGGGGCTCCAAAATCACTGTGGATGGTGATTGTAGCCATGAAATTAAAAGACGCTTACTCCTTGGAAGGAAAGTTATGGCCAACCTAGACAGCATATTAAAAAGCAGAGACATTACTTTGCAAACAAAGGTCCATCTAATCAAGGCTATGGTTTTTCCAGTGGTCATGTATGGATGTGAGATTTGGACTATAAAGAAAGCTGAGCACTGAAGAATTGATGCTTTTGAACTGTGGTGTTGGAGAAGACTCTTGAGAGTCCCTTGCACTGCAAGGAGATCCAATCGGTCCATCCTAAAGGAGATCAGTCCTGGGTGTTCATTGGAAGGACTGATGTTAAACCTGAAACTCCAGTACTTTGGCCACCTCATGTGAAGAGTTGACTCACTGGAAAAGACCCTGATGCTGGGAAATATTGAGGGCAGGAGGAAAAGGGGACAACAGAGGATGAAATGGTTTGATGGCATCACCGACTCAATGGATATGGGTTTGTGTGGACTCTGGGAGCTGGTGATGGACAGGGAGGCCTAGTGTGCTGTGGTTCATGGGGTCACAAAGAGTCGGACACAGCTGAGTGACTGAACTGAACTGAAGGGGAAGGTTCATAGCAATACAAGCCTACCTCAAGAAACAGGAGAGAAGTCAAATAAATAACCTAACTCTACACCTAAAGCAACTAGAAAAGGAAGAAATGAAGAACTCCAGAGTTAGTAGAAGGAAAGAAATCACAAAAATTAGGGCAGAAATAAATACAAAAGAAACAAAAGAGACCATAGCAAAAATCAAAAAAGCTAAAAGCTGGTTCTTCAAGAAGATAAATAAAATAGACAAACCATTGGCCAGACTCATCAAGAAACAAAGGGAGAAGAATCAAATCAACAAAATTAGAAATGAAAATGGACAAATCACAACAGACAACACAGAAATACAAAGGATCATAAGAGACTACTACCAGCAACTATGTGCCAATAAAATGGACAACTTGGAAGAAATGGACAAATTCTTAGAAAAGTATAACTTTCCAAAACTGAACCAGGAATAAATAGAAAATCTTAACAGACCCATCACAAGCATGGAAATCAAAACCATAATCAGAACTCTTCCAACCAAAAAAGCCCAGGACCAGATGGCTTCACAGCTGAATTCTACCAAAAATTTAGAGAAGAACTAATACCTATCCTACCCAAACTCTTCCAGAACATTTCAGGGGAAGGTAAACTTCCAAACTCATTCTATTAGGCCACCATCATCCTAATACAAAAACCTGACAAAGATGACACAAAAATAGAAAACTACAGGCCAGTATCACTGATGAACATAGATGCAAAACTCCTTAACAAAATTCTAGCAAACAGAGTCCAACAGCATATTAAAAAGATCATACATCATATCCAAGTAGGCTTTATCCCAAGGATGCAAGGATTCTTAAATATTCGCAAATCAATCAATGTGATACACCACATTAACAAATTCAAAGATAAAAACCACACGATTGCATCAACAGATGCAGAGAAAACCTTTGGCCGAACTCAACATCCATTTATGATAAAAACTTTCCAGAAAGCAAGCATAGAAGGAACAAACCTCCACACAATAAAAGCAGTATATAATAAACCCACAGCAAACATTATCCTCAATGGGAAAAATTGAAAGCATTTCCCCTAAAGTCAGGAACAGAACAAGGATGCCCACTCTCACCACTAATATCCAACATAGTTTTGGAAGTTTTGGCCACAGCAATCAGAACAGAAAAAGAAATAAAAGGAATCTAGATTGGAAAAGAAGAAGTAAAACTCTCACTCTTTGCAGATGACATAATCCTCTATATAGAAAACCCTAAGGACCCCACCAGAAAATTACTAAAGTTAATTAATGAATACAGTAAAGTTGCAGGATATAAAATCAACACACAGAAATCCCTTGTATTCCTATACACTAACAATGAGAAAACATTGTTAGGGCCGGAGGAGAAGGGGATCACAGAGGATGAGATGGCTAAATGGCATCACTGACTCGATGGACATGAGTCTGAGTGCACTCCGGGAGTTGGTGATGGACAGGGAGGCCTGGCGTGCTGCAATTCATGGGGTCTCAAAGAGTTGGACATGACTGAGCGACTGAACTGAACTGAAAGAAACAAAAGACCTATGTATAGAAAACTATAAAACACTGGTGAAAGAAATCAAAGATGACACAAATGGATGGAGAAATGTACCATGTTCATGGATCAGAAGAATCAATATAATGAAAATGAGTATACTACCCAAAGCAATCTATAGATTCAATGCAATCCCTATCAAGCTACCAACGGTATTTTTCAGAGAATTAGAAAGAGACATGGGTGTATAGAACAGTCTTTTGGACTCTGTGGGAGAGGGAGAGGGTGGGATGATTTGGGAGAATGGTACTGAAACATGTATAATATCATATATGAAACAAATTGCCAGTCCAAGTTCGATGCATGATACTGGTTGCTTGGGGCTGGCGCACTGGGAAGACCCAGAGGGATGGTATGGGGAGGGAGGAGGAAGGAGGGCTCGGGATGGGGGACATATGTATACCTGTGGTGGATTCATGTTGATGTATGGCAAAACCAATACATTATTGTAAAGTAATTAACCTCCACTTAAAATAAATAAATTTATATTATTTTAAAAAAGAACAAATAATTTCACAATCTGTACAGAAATAGGAAAAACCTCGAATAGCCAAAGCAATCTTGAGAAAGAAGAATGGAACTGGAGAAATCACCCTGCCTGACTTCAGCCTCTACTACAAAGACACAGTCATCAAGACAGTATGGTACTGGCACAAAGACAGAAATATAGATCAGTGGAACAAAATAGAAAGCCCAGAGATAAACCCATGCATCTATGGACACCTTAATTTTGACAAAGAAGGCAAGAATATACAATGGAGAGAAGACAATCTCTTTACCAAGTGGTGCTGGGAAAACTGGTCAATCACTTGTAAAAGAATGAAACTAGAACACTTTCTAACATCATACACAAAAATAAACTCAGAATAGATTAAAGATCTAGATGTAAGACCAGAAACCATAAAACTCCTAGAGGAGAACATAGGCAAAACACTCTCTGACATAAATTACCTCAGGATCCTCTATGACCCACCTCCCAGAGTAATGGAAATAAAAGCGAAAATTAACAAATAGGACCTATTAAACTTAAAAGTTTTAATGAAGGAAACTATAAGCAAGGTGAGAAGACAGACTTCAGACTGGGAGAAAATAATACCAAAGAAGCAATTGACAAAGGATTAATTTCAAAAATATACAGGCAGCTCCTGCAGCTCAATTCCAGAAATATAAGCAACCCAATCAAAAAATGGGCCAAAGAACTAAATAGACATTTCTCCAAAGAAGACATACAAATGGCTAACAAATACATGAAAAGACGCTCAACATCACTCATTATCAGAGAGAAATGCAAATCAAAACCACAATGAGGTACCATCTCATACCAGTCAGTATGGTTGCTATCCAAAAGTCTACAAACAATAAATGCTGGAGAGGTTGCAGAGATAAAGGAACCCTCTTACACTCTTGGTGGGAATGCAAACTAGTACAGCCACTATGGAGAACAGTGTGGAGATTCCTTTAAAAGCTGGAAATAGAACTGCCATATGACCCAGCAATCCCACTGCATACACACTGAGGAAATCAGAATTGAGACACGTGTACCCCAATGTTCATTACAGCACTGTTTAAAATAGCCAGGACATGGAAGCAATCTACATGCCCATCAACAGACGAATGGATAAGAAAGCTGTGGTACATATACACAATGGAATATTACTCAGCTATTAAAAACAATGCATTTGAATCGGTTCTAATGAGGTGGATAAAACCAGAACCTATTGTACAGAGTGAAGTAAGTCAGAAAGAAAAACACCAATACAGTATATTAATGCATATATATGGAATTTAGAAAGATGATAATGATGACCCTATATGCGAGGCAGCAAAAGAGACACAGATGTAAAGAACAGACTGTTGGACTCTGTGGGAGAAGGCGAGGGTGGGATGATTTGAGAGAACAGCATTGAAACATGTATATTATCATATGTGAAATAGATCACGAGTCCAGGTTCGATGCATGAGGCAAAGTGCTCAGGGCTGGTGCACTGGGATGACCCTGAGAGATGGGATGGGGAGGGAGGTAAGAGGGAGGGTCTGGATGGGGAACACATGTACACCCATGGCTGACTCATGTGAATGTATGGCAAAAACCACCACAATATTGTAAAGTACTCAGCCTCCAATTAAAATAAAAATAAATAAATAAAATAAAAATCCCCTGTTCTAGGGAACTCTGCTCAATATTTTACGAAGTGAAGTGAAATCTCTTATTTGTGTTTGACTCTTTGTGACCCAGTCCATGGAATTTTCCTGGCCAGAATACTGGAGTGGGTAGCCATTCCTTTCTCTGGAGGATCTTCCCAACCCAGGGATCAAACCCAGGTCTCCTGCACTGCAAGCAGATTCTTTACCAGCTTAGCCACCAGAGAAGCCCAAGAATACTGGAATGGGAAGCCTATCCCTTCTCCAGCAAATCTTCTGTCCCAGGAATCAAACCTGCATTGCAGGAGGATTCTTTACCAGCTGAGCTACAAGGGAGCCCATAATCTAAACAGGAAAAATTCTTGAAAAAAATAGATACATGAATATGTATAACTGGATTACTTTGCTGTAATTACTTTGCTGCTGAAATGAACACACCTTGTTAATCAACTATGTTGTTGTTATTGTTTAGTCGATAAGTCGTGTCAGACTCTTTTGCGACCCCATAGACTGTAGCCCGCCAGGCTCCTTTGTCCATAGGATTCTCCAGTCAAGAATACTGGAATGGGTTGCCATTTCCTTCTCCAGGAGATCTCAACTCAGGAATCAAACCTGCATCTTCTGCATTGCAGGTGGGTCCTTTACCACTGGGTCACCTGGGAAGCCTGTTAATCAACTATACTCAATATGAAATAAAAGTTAAAACAATAAAATAAAAAAGTTTTCACCATTTCATCCTTAAAAATCAACCGTTTTCCTGCACTTCATTAATTTTCTCTTCTGAATTGTGTTTATTATTATTCCCTTTGCTCATTTTTCTAAGAATATAGTCAATCACTAAGGTGTCTTGACACCATGAAGACATCACTCCTCTCTCCTTTGGATGAATTATTTTGCTGCTTTGTTAGGTATTTTGGACATCAAGGGGATATAGCTGGGTTTGAAATGCTGCTAGAATCAAAGAAACTTTCCCCTCAACAATTTATCAGGGACTAAGCTTATTAGATCATCTTTATTGTTCATATTTATTCACTTACTATACCTATGTTTCTTAGAACTGCTTTCTCATATTTATAAAGACATACATGGTACAAAATGATCATATTAAAATTGAAGACCACGTTTACATGTCTATAGAAAGTTTAGCAACTAGAATCTGGGTACTATTTGTACATATATTAGGGCAGAGATAATCTGATGTTCACAATCTTGCCTTGCATCATTCCATCCCTAAATGGTGTGGTTGGAGGTGAAAAGACTCTTGACTCCCTGAAGGCCACAAGAGATCACAGTGCTGTGTTGCACAAGTGCACGTGTGTGTGTATGTGTGTGTGTGTATTGTGGGACATGAGTGTCCTTAGAACAGGAGGACCTTAGCTCATAGACATCAAAATTTTCCCCTGGAAATATAGATGACAGAATGTTAATTGAACAGAAAAACAAAATGGGGATATATTTCTATGTTCAGGATTCTTGGAAACAAAATTAATGAAGTACAAGGGACAACATGTGGATTAGGGACTCCTCATGCCTTGAAGTTCAGGAGCAGAGGAAGGTCACGTCATTCCCTAACATCCTCTGGCCCCATCTCCCATCACCATCCCTCTTTCATATTCCCTTTGGGAAACTGGCTTCTTTTGGAGACCAAATACCTAAAACAAATGGCATCTTTGGGGTCTTTGCACTGGCCATTCCACCTTTCAGGCAGGCCCTGTCTTCAGCTCCTCACCTCTCTTCCTTGAAGTCTCTGCAAAGGTTACCTTGTTTGCCAACCTTCCTAAATGCTCAGTAAAGAATACCACCTCAGCCACTTACCTCTTTGTACCCCCTTTCTTTTTCCTCATTTCACCTGTCACCACGTGACATTTTATATGATTTTGTATTTGCTAATATTATTTCTCCATTGACTTGTGGAGACTTTTGTCTCTCAGTACACTCTACTCCTTGCCTTGAACACTTCTATCTGTGTATACTGTCAGAATATCCTTAACAGGCTGATTGCTGAAGGGCTTTGACTGCCAAGACAAAACTGTGAAGAAATAGAAAGTCTGAACCAACAAATAAAGTGTAAGGCAAACGAATCAGTAACCATGAACTTCCCCAAAACAGCAGCAACAAAAAGCAGACAAAAGCAGGGATCTGATGATTTTACTCTGAATCCTACCAAAATTTAAAGAATTAACAATTTTTCTCAAACTCCACCAAATGATTTAAGAGGTGGGAATACTCCCAAATTCTTTTTCCGAGGACACTCTTAACTTGCTACCAAAACCAGAAAAGACCCTACAAGAAAAGAAAATGACAAATTGATATTCCTAATTAACATAGATGCATAAACTATCAATAAGAGAGAAATATACACCGTGATCAAGTGAGATTTATTTCTAGAATATAAGGGTGGTTCCCAATGTGCAAAGAAATACACATAATACACACACCACACTGATAGAACTAAAGATGAAGTAAATACAAATTCAACTTTGTATTCAACTTCCTTTTATGATACACAGTCTCAACGAATTTAGAATAAATGGATCATTCCTCAAAATAATGTGACAAGTCAGAGTTATCATACTCAACAGTGACAGTTTCAAAGTTTTCTCTCTAAGATAAGGGACAAGACAAGGGTGTCACTGTCATGACTGCAATTCAACATAGCACTAAAATTTTACCTAAATCAGTTAGACAAGAAAAAGAAACAAAAATCATCTAAAATCAAAAGGAAGAAAACTGTCTCTGTTTGAATATAAATCCCTAAAGACTTCATCAGAAGTTGTTAGAAACAATGGACAAAATAGCTAAGTTTTAGTATACCAAATCAACATACGTTAATATAAGATCAACATACAAAAATTTTGCTTTATACACTAACAGCAAGCCATCAAAAAAGACATTAAAACAACATTATAATAGCATCAAAATAACAAATGCCTAAGAGTAAATTTAACCAAGGAAGTGAAAGACACACAAAACTATGAGATACTGATGAAAGAAATTGAACCAAGATACAAATAAATTGAAAGATTTTCTTTATTTGTGGATCCAAAGATATAGTATTTTTAGACTGTCCTTACTTCTCAAATCCATCTACAGTTTCTATGAAATCACTAACAATATTCTAATGGCATTATCTGAAGAAATATATTTTAAAATCCTAAAACTTTTATGGAATCATAAAAGATCCCAAATAGCCAAAACAATCTTGAAAAAGAAGAAAGTTGGAGGCATCATACTTCCTGATTTCAAATTTCATTATAAAACTATAGTAATTAAACCTGTATACTACTAGCATAAAAATGGCCATAACTGAATAGAATTGAGAGCCTGAAAATAAACCCTTTTATATACTATCTACTATTATTTAACAGAGCCCAGAAAATTCAATTAAGAAAAAACAGTGTCTTCAGAAAATGTGCTGGTAAAACTGGATAATAAAGAGAACAAAATGGATCCCTATCCTGCACAAATAAAAATTTAGCTTGAAATGGATTAAGAAATTAAACATAAAAACTAAAATTGTAAAATTCCTAGAATAAACTCCAAGGAACACCTCCCTGATATTGGTATTGTCAATGATTTCTTTGGAAGTGACACCAAAAATTCAAGGAACAAAAATAAAAATTTTAAAATGGGAAAATACTAAACTAAAAATCTTCTTTGCAGTAAAATAGTCAACAAAATGAGGAGGCAACTGATTGTCGTTGTTGTTCAGTCGCTCAGTCTTGTCTGACTCTTTGCAACCCCATGGACTGTAGCACTCCAGGCTTCCCTGTCCTTCACCATCTCTCAGAGCTTGCTCAAACACATGCCCACTGAATTGGTGATACCATCCAACCATCTCATCCTCTGTCATCCCCTTCTTCCCTTGCCTTCAATCTTTCCCAGCATCAGGGTCTTTTCTAATGAGTCAGCTCTTATCAGGTGGCCAAAGTGTTGGAGGAAACTGATGGAATGAAAGAAAATATTCTGATGTATGGCAAAACCAATACAATATTGTAAAGTAATTAACCTCCAATTAAAATAAATAAATTTATATTTAAAAAAAGAAAATATTTCAAGCCCTATATCTAAATATGTTCTAAATATATAAGGAACTCCTACAACTCAATAGTAAAACTCAAATAATCCAATTAGAAAATGAGCAAAGAACTTGATAGGAATTTATTCTTTTTAAAATTTTTTTAAAATGTTATTTTTTTACTTTACAATACTGTATTGGTTTTGCCATACATTGACATGAATCCACCACAGGTATACATGAGTTCCCAACCCTGAACCACCCTCCCATCACCCTCCCCATATCATCTCTCTGGGTCATCCCAGTGCACCAGCCCCAAGTATCCTGTATCCTATTCTTTAAAAAAAGACATACAAACAGCCAACAAGTACACGAAAAGGTGTTCAATATGGCTATCCATTAGGGAAGTCAACATCTAAATCACAAAGAAATATCGTCTTACATCATTTAGAGTCACTATTATGGAAAAGATGAGATAAATAATGTTGCTGTGGAAAAGCGAACCTTTGTGCACTATTGATGAGGATATAAATTGTCACAGCCACTGTGTGAAATAGTATGAAGTTCCTGAAAAAATTAAAAGTAGAACTACCATCTGATCCTGGATCTTTGGAATTAACTGAAGTAGAGGACTAAGGCATTAGCTGAAGATAGACATACAATGAAGTGAAGACGCTTCTCCAATTAAAATAAATTTATATTTTAAAAAATAAAATAAAATGGGGCTTATTTGAATTTTTGTATTAATGAAAAAAATCCAGAGCAAAGAATGCTTGAAAACATTTTCTTGAAAAGAAATTTATGAGATTTACCTCTCATGGTATCATCTCAGAATGTGTATTCACATGAAATAAAATTATAGGTGAAAAGAGATGTGTTAACAAGTTTTACTTTGCAATTCACCTATGAAGCTGAATGTGTCTGCAGGTTTGTTAGACACGTACTCTGTATCATAATTATCTGTAGGAGTCCTTTACTTTGGTATAGTGAGGTCTCAGTGTTTCTATTCCCTTTTTGTTTGTACTTATTCAAACAAATGGGAGAATTTTTTTTTCACCAGCCAGCTGTTTTCCATGTGTTCATTTATATACATATAAATTTACTAGGGAGAAAGTAAAAATGTATACATTTTGTGTGGTTCATTCTATCTAGTTATTCATAATGTGTTCTCCCCTTTTTTACAGAAAGAATAGAGCTGTCACTTTATTGTTATTCACTTGAGAATCTGTACTTCAAACAAAATACAAAGTGGAGGTTCTTCTGCATGCTTTGTTTTAATACATCACCCTTTATGCATATGTACAACTAGATTTCAAATCTCGCTTATTCTTCTTTCTTTCTTTTGTAGTTTTATGAATAGATCTGTTTCTGAAACTTGTGTCACCTTTGTCCATCAGCTGCAAGGCATTCTCTTTTACACTTGATTGAAGATTAGCTTCCAAAGCATCTTTAAATCCATATATTTTTATATAAGATAAAGTTATAACTTTTAGATACTGTTATATCCTCTTTTAGAAGGCTCTTGTTACATTTGTTTATTACCAAGGCTTTGGCAACATAATCGTAAATTAATTACTTATATCAAGGTCACTTAATGACAAACATTTTATATTTATATAAATTAGTTTAATATTTTTCTATCTATTTTGTTTCCTACAGTTATTTTAGAGCCACTGGAGATCAAACCAGTCAACTCTAAAGGAAATCAACCCTGAATATTCACTGGAAGGACTGGTGCTGAAGCTCCAATATTGTGGCCACCTGATGTGAAGAACTGACTCATTGAAAAAGATCCTGATGTTGGGAAAGATTGAGGGCAAAAGGAGAAGGGGGTGACAGATGATGAGATGGTTAGGTGGCATCATCGACTCAACGGACATGAGTTTGGGCAAGCTCCAGGAGATAGTGAAGGGCAGAGAAGCCTGACATGCTGCAGTCCATGGGGTTGCAGAGAGTCAGACATGACTGAGCAGTTGAAAAACAATTCAGACATTGCCAATATCCCCAGAGGACAAATCAATTCTGGTTGGTGACCAGTGCCCCAGAGTTTGAGAGTTAGAAGCATCCTGATAGAATTTTCAATCAAGACTCCACTCCTTACTTGGTTTATACTAGACAGAATATTAAATCCCTCTAAGATACATTTCTACAATGGAAAATAGAGTTTATAAAAGTATTACTTCATAGATTGAAATTTCTAAAAAAAATAAATCACAGAATCTCTTTGTTATGCTAAGCTAGGTTACGGTGCATAAAATCTAAGTGTACCTCCTCCTGTAACTACTAAGTATTTTATAATAAAGAATTAATGATATCTGTGAACTTGTGGCATAAGTTTGAAATTCTTAATTGTTTTTTTAAATATTATCATGAAGCCAATTAATTTGGTGCCCCAGTTTTTGTTTTGTTTTGTTTTTGAATTAAAGACACAATGTTACTCTCTTTTCTAAGGAGAAGAAGAATAATTGTCTTGAGATACTGACTTGACCCCACAAGTCAATGCTTTGAAGATCCAAAGTGTTAGTTAAAGCAAATTCCTCAGTATTAGACTTTTGAGAAAATTCGAATTCAGTATTGTGATGAAGTGCTAGAAGGTTTACAGCTCTTGAAGACAGGAGTGTTAATGTAGGAGGAGTAAGAAGACCTGAATTACATGGCTTATCTACATAGTCTCCTAGGAGCAGGAAATCAGCTGGAAACTTTCTTTTTTGTCAGAGCAGGGTCCCAGAGGGAAATCATGTTCTTAGAGTTTAGAGTAACAAAAAGGAAACATTCTTAATGAGCAGATAAAGGGAGCAGCAGTCCCCGAGCATGTGCAACCTTGATCTGCACAGAACACAGTTGTTTAGACTCTTAAATCTTCCTTGGAGAACAGGGCTTGCCCCCTTCATGCTGCTTTGTCTGGATATAGAGCTTCAGTCTCCATCATCAATCATCCAGGGAGGAATTTATACTTCCACCCAGTGATCTTCTTCTCAGAGTTCCCATCAAGGTGAGCCTGAGATTTCAGCAGATACTACAGGGAAAGATCAAAGAGAATAGGAGCCTAGAAAGTGACCTGAGGTCACCCAAGGGCCATTGCAGCCTAATTCTGAGCCCAAAGATCACTGTGGCTATTTGCTAGCTTGCTTAATAAATTAATGTATTTATTTATGATGCCAAAGAAGGAAACTTGATCTCAGCAAAGCAATTGTCATTTTTGATACTTAAATGGTAGTAGAGTATAAGCCCAAGTATCTTTTTAATAAAGGGGAGTAGAACAGTAAAATATTGATCTGGCAAGATACACAGTGAAATGATGGCATTTCTTTTATTTTTAAAATGGAGCATAATTGACTTTGTTTCCACATTAATGAGAAAGAGCCAGACCAGGGAAAGTTTGCAAATACATACTTGCAGTAGCAGTAAATGAGACATACATTTCACAGCATCTTCCTTCATTCTGGGTATTCACATAGAAAAAAAATTAATATGTTAAAAATTATATGCAAATAAACATTACTTTATAATTATTTCATTTCCTATGAGGTAATATATTTTCATGGGTTAGTTAACCACTTACATTCTCTATTGCAAATTGTCTGACTCCTTTGTTTTTAACAAAGTGGGCCAGAGCATTTTTATTCCTCATTTTGATTGCTTTCTTTCAAAAGATAAATTGCTATTTTTGTTACCAACTAGACGATGACACTTAGTTCTTTTGTGTATGTGTAGACATACATGTAATGAATGTATGATAATTTATAAATTGTGGAGTTGAGCTTATTAGCATTATTGTTTCTCTTTATTGCTTTTTTTTTTTTTACTAAAATGGCTTTCATTCCAGTAATTTTCACTTGTGAATCTTTGTTTTAAATGAAAATGATAATGAAAAGTGGAAGTTCTCCTGCACCCCTTAAGGATAATAAATCACTCTTTATACATACTTCTGACTATTTTTCACATTCCCTTATTCCTTATTGTTCTGTTTGGCATTTGGGAATTAGATGTATTTCTAAAACTCATATCCCCTTAGGCATTTGAAGACATTCAGCGAAAGAAAAGACCTATTTTTTTTTTTTACCATAAGACTAGAGACAATCTATATCTCAATAAACATGTTTGGACTCATATATCTTTAGATAAGATGAAATTATAACACAGATACTACCTCCCACTTCAAAAGGTTTTGTTATATTATTTATATTATTATTTATATTTATTATATCTGTTATATTTATTATATTATGTCCAAGTCTTTGATAATCTGGTCTTCAATTAGTGACCTATATTGGTGTTATTAAATTATTACTATTTTATATTTTTATATGTTAGATGTAGATTTTCATTAAATTTTGTTATAAACAGTTGTTTTAAAACCACTATATTTAACCTAATTCATTCTTACTGAATTTTTTCATAAGTTGTGATTGTGTCATTGCTAAGTCATGTCTGACTCTTTGCAACCCCATGGATTGTAGCCTGCAGTACTCCTCTGTCCATAGGTTTCTCCAGGCAAGAATACTGGGTGGGATCCCTCCGCCAGGGGATCTTTCTGACCCAGGGATTTAACCTGCATCTCCCTCCGTTCTCCTGAATGACAGGCAGATTCTTTACTGCTGAGCCACCAGGGTTATTACTTTCATTTAAAATTTGTTTCCATATCATGCACACATGCCTATTCATACCCTTTTCTAAAAATGCATGAATAGAATCCTATGCACAACATAGATACTTTTTTTTTTCATTCTTTCAGTGGCTGTTTCAGTGCCACAGTGGTGGCAGAAACCAACACGACATTGTAAAGCAATTATGCCTCAATTAAAAATAAATTTTAAAATATCCCTGGGTGGGAGGGAAAGGCAATTAGATCTCATGTCTGCTTCTACATTCAGTTATGCCATGAGTCATGTGCCTGCAGAACCCTCTGTTGTACCTTCATGATGGAACCAGAGTGAAAAAAATCTTAGTATTGCTATGAAGACAGTTTTGATGTCACAGAATTCCTTTGTAAAGTTCTCAGAGACTCTTTGAGAACCATTGTTTTGTGTCATCAGTAAATAAGTATAACCACAAACTATATAAAATTCTTTCATTGTTTTTTAAAAATTGGCATGATGGGACTCTGCTGCTCATAATTTAGGTCTTTCATATTCTTTGTTATTCCACTGCTATTATAACAAGGCTATAAAAATATTGTGGGATTGCGAAGTGCGATCTGTAGTGCTAACCAGGAGTGATTTTTCTCCCAGGAGACATTGAGCAATGTGTGGGGAAAAGTCTGTCTGTCACACAGAAAATTAGTGGACAGAAACCAGGGAAGCTCTAGACATCCTACAAGGCACAGGACAGACTCCACCACAGAGACCAACCTGCCCTAGAAACTCAATAGTGCTGAGACTGAGAAACCTCCTGTTAAAGAATTTCTGTACTATTAATAGCTATACTTTTTCTTCAGCCCGCTTCCCCAAACTTGAAACATTTTACATTTGTTAGAAGCATTAGTGAACTCCTTTGCTACCTGTTTAAAAGTCCCAATCCCAATCAATGTGACAGCTCTTTAATATTTTTTGTGAAAGAGGTATTAATTGTTTCCCAAACTATTCCTGACTTTGATCAAAGACTCATATATTTGATCACCATTTTGACTTGCCCATATTATTTTATGCCCATATATCATATGCCTATTATTCTACCATTGTCAACTTTTCAAATGATTTTTTTTAAATTACTGTTTCTCAACTGACTTTTGGAGGGTGCTTTGGCTATTAAAATATTTTACATTGTATTTAGTTAAATGTATCTTATCTTCTTACTTCTGAGTTTCTTTCCTTAGTTAAGATAGTTGGCCCTCTTGCTATATTTAAAATGGATAACCAACAAGGGCCTACTGTATAGCCCAGGGAACTCTGCTCAACATTATGAGGCAGCTTCCATGGGAGTGACATTTGGGAGAGAATGCATACCTGTGTACATATGCCTGAGTTCCTTTGCTGTCCACCTGAAACTATCACAACATTTTAATAGGCTATACACTAATATAAAATACGAAGTTCAAAAGGAAAAAAAATAAGATAGTTGGCCTTCCTGTAGATTTTATGTGTGGTTTTCTAAATGTTCACCTGAAGGTATTGCTTACTGTTACAGTAAATATATAATCCCTCTGATTCACTGCAGTAGGACTGAGGCTGGGAATCAACTTAATTTTCTTCCAATTAGATATCTATTCTGCCATATTTCATTCAACAATCCAATCTTTCCAAACCTATTGAAATACGACCTTGATATACCAAATACACTTACATACTGAGACCCAGTTTATTGATTCATTCAACAAATAATAATTAAGCACCTGCTAAGTTCCAAAATTTCTAAGAACTTTATATATCATAATATTTTATGTCTATGTGTTTTTCAACTTAATTATCAGCCCATGTTGAAGTCATCAAATTATGTTATATCTCATTTCAGTTAGCTTTTGATGCATCTTTCAATTATGTTAAATATAGTTCCTTTGAAACTGCTGTGTATAACCCGGTTCATCCTCTCTGTCATTCTTTTTACTTTATATAACTTCACATTTATTTAAATTTGTAGGTGCACATATTTTTGCATGGCTTCCCCAGTGGCTCAGTGGTAAAGAATCTGTCTGCAGTGCAGGAGACATGAGAGACACTGGTTCGATCCCTGGGTCAGGAGATCCCCTGGAGAAGGAAATGGCAATCCACTTCAGTAAACTTGCCAGAAAAATCCCATGGACAGAAAAGCCCAGCAGGCTTCAGTCTATAGGGTCGCAAAGAGTCAGACTGATCAGTTGAACACAGCACATATATTTGCGTACGTTTGAAAATAGGAAAGTGAACAAAACCGGTGAAATCCTGCTTGCTTGGATCTTTCATTATAATGAGAAGTCAGAGTACAATGGAATAAATGTATTTGTCACAGTGTGCTCAGGCCTAAATATAAAGTTATTCAGTCATTGAAAGGATGGGATTGTTATGGTATGTATAGAATTTTACAGGCTGTTGTCTGGGAGGTCTTTGCATGTCTTTGCAGGTTGGATAAAGACTGATATTAAAGTACGCCCACTGGACTTATCAGAATGATATCAAAACCCACAGTAGAAGAAAAAGGAAAGATACCACATAACAAATCTGAGAAAGGGACTTCCCTAATCTTCTAGTCAGTCACGTAGAAACCGACTGGTCAAATACAGGACAGTCACAGGAAAAACAAGTCTCCTTCTGTTTGATATTAATAACAGTCAAAGCATATTTTATTTTGTTTATTTCCTTTTGTGAATTATTGTTTTATTTTCTCTGATCAGTTTTCACTAGAGGCATTCAATCTTTGTTTCTTGTTTTGTTTTTATTTTATTTTTAAATTTATTTAAGGGCATTCAATCTTTAAAGTGTTTCACATCATAAATTTATTACAACTTTTATATTTTAAGCAATTTTATTATTATTATTTTCGCTTGGCATTAAATGGGGTTAATTAGGCTGCCGAAAAACCAAAGAAGCTTTATCTGCCTCAAAGTCTCTCAGGGACCACCTGAGTTTATTAGATATTTTCTTTCTCGAGTCCATTTCAGTCTTCTCTCTCTATGTGTATGGACAGATTGTTTATGTTTATTTAATACAAAGCAGAAAAATGGACTTACCAATATGGAGCCCAAGTCTATTTGTCCATGGGAGACTTAAGAATTTCTGGGTACCATTTCTAAATTATCTAGAGAAAGGATATTTGATCTGGACAGCTAGAGTTGTATCTACTCAGAGCCTAAACAGTGAAACAGTGTGAGAGGGAGTGAACAAACATGGAAATAACTTTGATTAGGAGGCCTGGGAATGTTGTGTGAGTGTGTGTGTCTGTGTGTGTGTGTGTGCATGCCTTGTGAGTTGAGAGCAGTCCTCAGAGTAGGGGTACCTGGAATGATGTATTCCAAAGTAACTCATAATACAGGGACCATAACACATTCAATAAAGTGCTAAGGAAGGGATCATTTTTAATTCACTGGATGCCTTTACAATGAGATTAATAAAGTGCAAGATTTACATACATAGTGTGGACAATGGGCTCCCTGTATCTCAAAGCCTGAGCAGCAGCAGGCAGGTTTCCTCTCTCCTCAACATCCTCTAACATCATCTCTCATCACTCTATGGCTTATTCATTTCCCACCACACACTGGCTCATTCTGGGCCTTGAGTTTTTGAAGCACACTTCTTCCCCAGGGTCTTTGCACTGGCTGTTCCTTCTGCCAGGCACATATTCCTCAGGTAACCTTGTCTCTCTCTCTCTCTCTCTCTCTCTCTCTCTCTCTCTCTCATTCTTCTTTAAAGTGTCTGTTAAAGTGTTACCTTATTCGCATGTCTTGGTTGAAGTCCCAATAAAAATAGCACATTCTATCCACTCTTTCCTTTATGTATGCTTTCCTTTTCTTCATTGCATCTGTGCTATTAGACATGTTACATTATTATTTTTGGTTGATTATATTTTCTCACTTCCATAAATCTTTAGATTGTAAAGACTTATTTTTAATCATCCCTATGCTCTGGCTATGCCTGGAACATGGTCTGTAGTCAATATATGTTCCTCAAATGCATGACAGATATTCTCAAAAACAGTAGTATACATTATGCTTGAATATCAGGCTGACAGTGGGAAAGGAATTTCTATAAAAATGGAATGAGGATGCCCTTAATGGGGACCAGGTGCTGCTGCTGCTAAGTCGCTTCAGTCGTGTCCAACTCTGTGCGACCCCATAGACAGCAGCCCAGGAGGCTCTCCCGTCCCTGGGATCCTCCAGGCAAGAACACTGGAGTGGGTTGCCATTTCCTTCTCCAATGCATGAAAGTAAAAATTGAAAGTGAAGTCGCTCCGTCGTGTCTGACTCTTAGCGACCCCATGGACTGCAGCCTATCCTCCGTCCATGGGATTTTCCAGGCAAGAGTACTGGAGTGGGGTGCCATTGCCTTCTCCATAATGGGGACCAGGCAAGCCACCAAATATGGAAATTAATGTATTGGCTCTACAATATAAACATAACATTAATTCTAGGTTCTTAAGTCGGTTATTATATTAAGTTGCTTATGTGAAAATAAATCTTTTTAAATTTTTCTGGTAGTCACCTCCAGCACATGGAACCACGGAATGATACACAAATTTCAGAATTTTTTCTTCTGGGATTCTCAGATGCACCAGCACTTCAGCCTCTCATATTTGGGCTTTTCCTCTCCATGTACCTGATCTCTGTATTTGGGAACCTGCTCATCATCCTGGCTGTCAACTCAGACCCCCACCTCCACACGCCCATGTACTTCTTCCTCTCCAACCTGTCCTTTGTAGACATCTGTTTCACCTCCACCACCATCCCAAAGATGCTGTGGAACATCCAGACACAGAGCAAAGGTATAACTTATGAAGGCTGCATCACACAGATGTATTTTTTTGTACTCTTTGCAGTGTTGGACGACTTACTCCTGACTGTGATGGCCTATGACCGCTTCGTAGCCATCTGCCACCCCCTGCACTACATGGTCGTCATGAATCCCCGGCTCTGTGGAGTGCTGGTGCTGGTGTCCTGGGTCATGGGTGTCCTGAACTCTTTGCTACAAAGTTTAATAGTCTTGAATCTGTCCTTCTGTGAAAATTTAGAAATCCCCCAATTTTTCTGTGAACTCAATCAGGTCATCCAACTTGCGTGTTCTGACACCTTTCTTAACAACATGGTGATATATTTTACATCACTACTTCTGGCCATTGGTCCTCTGGCTGGAATCCTTTACTCTTACTCTAAGATAATTTCCTCCATATATAGAAGAGCATCAGCTCAGGAGAAGTATAAAGCATTTTCTACCTGTGCATCTCACCTCTTGGTTGTTTCCCTATTTTACTCTACAAGCCTAGGAGTGTACCTTGGCTCTGCCGGTACCCACAGCTCACACTCGAGTGCAACAGCCTCGGTGATGTACACTGTGGTCACACCCATGCTGAACCCCTTCATCTACAGTCTGCGGAACAAAGACATAAAGAGAGCTCTGAGAGCATTTATGGCACAGCAGCTCTAACCAGGATGGCTTTCCTGCATCTCAAGAAGTGCTCTTGATTGCAGGACAAAGAGCAGCTGAGCCAGGAAGTAAACCTTGTTCCTTCTATTGATGGAAATCAATGTCCATTTCTTTGTCTCCACCTCTTTATACAATTTGAGTAACTCACTTTGTAATTCACTTCCTGAGTCTGATAAAGTTTTCCCATTTATCCTCTGTCCCACAACACAAATTTTTTCCCAAGTTTTGATCTGAAATATTTGGATATTTTCATTTTGTTCATAGAACAACAAGGATTTCTTAAGAATAATTTCTTCTCAAATAATATATACTATCCCAAGTAATTTTCATCTTATTTTCCTGGAAGGATAGCCATGTTACATAAAAGAAAAAAGTAAATTGTTTACTTACAATTAAGGGTTAATTTATCGCCCTCATAAAAGAAGAACATGAACAATGTCTCAGGGTTCATTCTATCTCTCTGTTCCTGCATCTATAATGTAGTTTTCCAAGGTATGTCAGCTCCAAGAGTCTCATTGTCTTGTGCAAATTCCAGATAGAAAGGGAAAAGGCTGTTACAGAGCATTTCAATATTCCCACCCAAAAACTTAACATATTATCCATGACTGTCCATGATTGAAAAGGATATGGAAAATATGGTATCTTTGCTGGGCATCTGACCACTTCCAGATATAATCAGGCTCTGTCAAGAGGGAAGAGGGGAATGGAAAATTTACATAATCAATCTATAAAGAGCAATCACAAGATTGACAGTATCCACAACATTAAAACAAACAATTGCTTGAGAGAAGCAGGAAGATCTTGTCCAAAAGGACATTGATCTTCCTAATTCTTATAAAACAGTCACATTATGTAATGAAGAAAGCACTGTCTCCAGCCAATTCCTTCAAGGAACTTAAAAACATTTTAAGGTTTTTGAAGTATTTCTTATCATAGGCTATAGACATGACACATGATAATCCACACACTGTGGTAAAACTGAAGCAGTGATGTTGTACAATGGCTTGGGTATTGAGGTATTTGGGGGAAAATTCAGCAGCCAACCTTGACAAGAGTGAAAGGGCAAATCCCATCTGAGTGACAAGAGCTTTCAGAATCCTGAATAAACACCTATGCATTGCCTTAGAGAACAATTTCCTTTATTAACATTAATTTAGTGGCTCCAGTTAACACATATGCATCTGATTCAGGGCTTTTCTGGTCGCTCAGACAGTAAAGAATCCGCCTGCAGTGTGGGAGGCCAGGGTTTAATCTCTGGGTTGGGAAGATCCCCTGGAGAAGAACATGGCAACCCACTCCAGTATCCTTACCTGAAGAATCCCTATGGACAGAGGAGGCTGGTGGGCTACAGTTGATGGGGTCACAAAGAGTCAGACACAACTTAGCAACTAGTATATCTGATTCGATCCTAAAATATGATGTGGTCAAAGTACTGCACTCAATATGCCAGCAAATTTGGAAAACTCAACAGTGCCCACAGGATTGGAAAAGGTCAGTTTGCATTGCAATTCCAAAGAAGAGCAATGCCAAAGAATGTTCAAACTGCTGCTGCTAAGTCACTTTAGTCGTGTCCAACTCTGTGTGACCCCATAGACAGCAGCCCACCAGGCTCCCCTGTCCCTGGGGTTCTCCAGGCAAGAATACTGGAGTGGGTTGCCATTTCTTTCTCCAATGCATGAAAGTGAAAAGTGAAAGTGAAGTCGCTCAGTCGTGTCTGACTCCTAGCGACCCCATGGACTGCAGCCTACCAGGTTCCTCTGTCCATGGGATTTTCCAGGCAAGAGTACTGGAGTGGGTTGCCATTGCCTTCTCCAATGTTCAAACTACGGCACAGTTAAACTCACTTTACATGTTAGCAAGGTAACTCTCAAAATCCTTCAAGCTAGGCTTCAACAGTATCTGAACCAAGAACTTCCAGATGTACAAGCTGGATTTAGAAAAGTCAGAGGAACCAAAGATGAAATTGCCAACATCTGTTGGATCATAGAAAAATCAAAGAAATTCCAGAAAAACATCTACTTCTGCTTCATTGACTATGCTAAAGCCTTTGACAGTGTTGATCACAAAGCATTATGTAGAGGGTATATCTACCAAAAACAAACTTCAACTTGTTTATCTGGTAATGTCTGAATTTCTCCTTCTTTCAAAAATAATCGAGTTGAAATTCACATAACATAAAATTAACCATTTTAAGACAAAGAGTTCAGTATCATTTAGAGCGTTCAGAGTGTTGTACAACTACCTCCTCAATCTAGTTCTAAAACACTTTCATCATTTCAACATAAAATCATTTATACATTATAAGAACAGTTGCTCCCCATTACTTCCTTTTCTAGACCCTGAAAAAGTGTTCCATGTGTGGCTCTATGTATCTATATATTATATGCAGTTTATATACAAGAAATCATACAATACACAGTCTTTGTGTTGAATATCCTTCACTTTCATAATATTTTGCCTTTTCATGCAAGTTGTATCATGGCTTAATTTGTTAATAGATAATATCCTTCATTTTTGAAGGATAGTTTTGCTGGATATTGTTTTGCTGGTTAAGAGCTTTTCCCCCAGAACTTTAAATATGACATCCCATTACCTTCTAAGTCTCACACTTCCCATTAGATATCAACTGTTAATTTTACTAATATACTTTTTATGTGAGAAGTCACTTCTCTTTTGCTAGTTTCAAGGTCCTCTCTGTCTTTCTCTTTTGTCAGTTTGATTACAGTATGTCTCAGGATAGATCTCTTTAAGTTTATCCTGTTTGGAATATTTTGAGCTTCCTGAACGCATAGATTCATGTATTTCATCAGCTTTGGGAACTTTTCAGTCATTATTTATTTATTTTTTTTTTTTTAGTCATTATTTGTTTAAACATTTGTTCTGCCACTTTCTCTCAACTACTCTTCTGGGACTCCCTTTATACATAAATTGTTGCATCCTCCTGGTTTCTTTTAATTCTTTGTATATGGCTCTCTTTAGCTCTCAGAGTATATTTAAGACAATTTATATTAAGTCTTTTTCTGACAAGCCCAGAGTCTCAAATTCAGATTCTACTATTTGATTTGTTCTTGTGAAAGAGTCATACTTTCTCATTTCTATGCATGCATCATATTTATCCTCCTTATTATTGAAAACTAAATATTGTGAATATTAAATTGTCACAATTTCAGAAATCAGATATGTACCTCCTCCTTGAGAAATATATCGCTGTTGTAGTGTAGACTGTATTTGTTTGTTTGCTTAATGATTTTTATAAACTAAATTTTATATACTATATTTTTTGCTATATGGGATCACTAAAGTCTCTGTTCTATTATCTTAATGATCAGCTAATGATAGATTTCCTAAACTCTGGATCAAAATAAACTTTCTCAAACTTTATTTTTTGGGTGTGTGTGTGTGTGTGCATGTGTGTGCAAGCATGTGCACATGCCAGTGTACACTTGGACTTCTTTTAATCCTCTGCTGAACATTTAATAATTATTTACCTTTGTCTTTACATGCTACTTGCCCAGAGCCTTGACTATCAGTCAGAGGTGAGATATTAGGGCTTTTTTTTTTTTTTTCTGATCAGGCTTTCTGCCCAGTCTTTTAAATTCTAAATAATATGTGAATACTCTCATAGTCATACTTCCAAAGCATCTCCCTCTCCAGTCTTTCCTCCCAGAAATTTCAGTGTGCCTACTGTTAGCCCCATTTCATATCTTCTGCCCCAGACACCAGGAGGTAGTTCATCTATCTTTAAATATGCTCAACAATCGCATTCCACATAGCTGCTTTCCCACCTTGAGAGAAATTCCAAGTTAGGCAAAGTAACTTGGAATCTCTTTGTTAGAAGTAAATTTTGCGAATCCTTTGAGGAATCAGAAGAAAGGTCAAAACAGAAAGCCACATCTTTTGGTTCTCCATCATTAAGAATCCACACAGGGACTGTGGTGCCATCTGCAACACTGCTACTGACCCAAGAAGGGGATGTTGGGGAAATAATAAGTTAAATTATCAAAAAGTTTTCTCATCTGATTCCAGTTGCCTTTTTCTTAAGTGTTCACTTCTTTGCTCTGAACCATCAGTAGTTTCTCATATTCATGAAGTTGATACTGACCATTTTCCCCAGTATTGTATGTGTTTTTGTAGAGAGTTAAGACATTAGAGTTTCCTGTAAAAGCAGAGAAGTTTAGAAAGATGGGAGAACAGAGAGAATAGGAATTGAAATCAAAGGTATAGAGTTTCAGGAAGAAATGTTGAAATGCAAACGTCAGAAGATAATTAAATGGAAAACCATTAGATGAGGCTACCAGTAGATTATTAGTGATATTAACAGGTACAAGTTAGTTGATATTAAAAGTGGAAGCCAGATTATGGGAGAAAATAGATGAAAAAAATGTTTGAAGTATAGGAAGTACCCAGTGGCTATAAAACTTGGGAATTCAGATCCACCATGAGCAGAATAGAAAATAGCACTTTCCTCATGAATGGAGAAAAGGAAGTAAAATCTAACAGACATGCGAGATCATACCTAAGCACTCTAAGTGATGGCCTGTTCCTATTTTCTGAAAATGCTTTGATATTGTTGATTATGACTTTAAAACCAGTACCTTATGAATTAATAAAGATGGTGTTATCCTCTGGGTTGGAATATCAAAGAGGGTCTAATGGACTTGTTTTGACCTTGTAACGTTGTGGCTATCTGCAGAGTCCTGCCTATATAGCCAGACATCCACCTCTTACCTTTCCATGTTTCTCTCATAGCATGTCTGGAAACTTCAGTAGATTGCACCTTGAATAGTGTGATTAGAAGTCATTAGAAATGGTTTTGTTGGGAATTGGGTATGTGCCAGTTCTTTGTCGACAACTCCAAGTCCAGGTGCTTGGGACTCATGTGGTCCTGAACCATTTGCCAGCATGTCTTTGATAACCAAACAGATTTCAACTGAAATGTTGAGGAAATACTCATGGGAAAGGACACTAGAGACAAGGCATATGGAGAAAAGAGCATCATGACTAAGGTGCATGGGAAGGAGTATGCATATCTCAAAGCCAAGATGCTCCCATGGGTACAAACCTAGCAGAAAAAAAGCTCCTTTCTGTTTTAGCTTCCTCACTCATGGGAACCAAATTTCTCCTAGAATAGAGTGACATGGAACAATTAACTTAATGAGAAGTTGTGAGAATTCAACCTCTGAAGCCCCAGAAATGGTAAATATGTCCCTTTCTCCTCTCACTACAGCTCCACAGTCCCAGGAAGGAGGAAGTTCAGCGGTGCCCTTTCAGAGAATGTATGCCTGATGTCACCTCCCTGCACTTCTTTGGAGCTGAGTTGACCATCCATCACCCAGGAAAGAAAGGACTGAAGATACTAGAGACCCACCATGGGTGTTAGAGTGTGTGCCATGGAAAACAGGTACGGAGACAGGCAGAATTCTCAGAGTACTAACATGGGTGGCACAAATGAGGATAACACAATGTTAAAAGTCCATTTACTAAAACATTCTACACAATTCACATCCTGAGTCTCTTTCAATCTCTTTCAGCTTCCTCCTCTCTTCTGAAACCCAGTTCTGAGAACATCTCGCCATTTTAATGGGAACTGATGTCTTGGCTGCCAAAATGTCTCCAGAGGTTCTTATCCAGCTGTCTTAGACATTTTTAAGAGGCTGTTACAGGTTCCTATATTCTCCTCTATCAAAGATGCACCTTTATCCTTTCATCTATCAAATTTCATTCATTCGTTCAAATAAGGAACATTCCCTTGGGTTCCATATAGCTAACACTTGCAAATCTGTTTATACATCTTCTCACATTAAGTTAGTTAATGATTCTGGCTCTCAGTTTTAAATTTTGTAAAATCGGGATCACGGTACTATCCACTTCATAACATTAAGATGATTAAGTGAAAGGATAGAATGCACTTTTTTATTTGTATTTGTTTATTTGGGGCTGTGTTAGGTCCACTGCTGCAACAGCTTTGCTCTAGTTACAGCATGTGTGGGCTACTGTCTAGGCATGGTGCATGGCCTCTCACTGCTGTGACTTCTCTTGTTATGGAGCAAAGGCTTTAGGGCACTCAGGCTTCAGTACCTGTGGCTCCAGGGCTCTAGAGCACAGGCTCAGGAATTGTGGCACAGGGGCTTAATTGCTCCTTAGCATGTGAAATCTTCCCCAATCAGTGATTGAACACGTGTCTCCTCCACTGGCAGGCAGATTCTTTACCACAGAGCCACCAGGAAAGCCCAGGAGATAATGCCTTTTAAGTTCCTAAATTGTCCCTAACATTCTGTGATCATCTATACACAATAATCATTATCACTGCATTACTGTAAACACATATTCATTCTTTAAAAAGTAGGCAAAACCAATACAATATTGTAAAGTAGTTAACCTCCAATTAAAATAAATAAATTTATATTAAAAATTTTTAATTAAAAAAGGAAAAAAATTTTAATAAATTTAAAAAACAAAAAAAAAGTAGTGACGTTCAATGTCTGCCTGAGACAGTGGGTGGAATGAGTTAAGGAGGTCAAAAGATACAGATTTCCAGTTGTAAAATAAATCATGGGACTATAATGTACAGCATGGTGACTATAGTTAGTAAGACTGAATAGTATATTTGGAAGTTCCTACGAGACTAGATCTTAGAAGTTCTTATCACAAGAAAAAAATGTCATAATTATGTATGGAAATAGTTGTTAATTATACTTATTATGATCATCAGTTTGCAGTACATACACATATCAAATCATTATGCCATACGCCTGAAACTAATATAATGTTATTTGTTAACTATACCTCAATATGGGGCATCCCCAGTGACTCAGTAGTAAAGAATCTGCCAGCAATGCAGGAGCCACAGGAGACGGTGGTTTTGATCCCTGGGTTGAGAAGATCCCCTAGGGGAGGAAATGCCAACCAGTTCCATTATTCCTACAGGGATAATCCCATGGACAGAGAAGCCTGGCGGCCTACAGTCCATGGGGTCACAAAGAATCAGACATGACTGAAGTGACTTAGCAGGCACACACCAATTGTGATGATGATAAAAAGAGCTAAGGCTATTAAACGTAGCACAGGTGCTTGACATTTGGTTATCCTCAATAATTTTTAGCTTATATAATAAATTTATCATTCTCATTTATTGTATGTTTGTGGTTTCCAGTTCCTGTTCCAGATTTCTACTTTTGTTACTACTTGAAATTATTGTAATCTGTTTTTAAGAGATTTAACTGTAATTATGAATGCTATTTTTCTCTCACACTCATTTTTTCTGCCAATTTTCATTTTTGAATAATTTGAGATTTACAGAGAAGTTACACAAGTAGTAAGTACAGAGATTTTCATAATGATGATAATGTTTTGAAACTAGATAGAAATGTTTTTTGTAAAACATTACAATATATCAGCATCTGCAGTTGAATGTCACCTTAACATAGCTATTGGTTTTTGCAAATTTGTGGTATATCAACTGCCTTCTTAAAATTATATTCAGTGAAAGAGGTTTTCAGCTTTCAAGTCATTATCAGAAACCAATCTATAATCTTCAAACAACAATTTCAGATCTCAAGGGTGTTAGTAAATAGTACTTGTGATTGTAAACTTTCTTTTCTTCTTTAATACTTAAAGGGGCATTCTTTTAATGTTTCTCTCACATATTTCCATAGTAATTTTGAAGGTAAGTTTTGATGTTCTAATTATTTATCTGTTATCCTATAAGCTGAATTAACCAATCAATAAATTTATTTCTTAGAGATTTTCAATTTTTAACGAGGATTTACAAGTAATATCATCTTGCAAAGTTAAGTATTTTCTTCTATATGTGTCCGTTTTTCTCTTTCCTAATTTTAGGCATTTCTGTTCTTTCTCTTTCTTTTTATTGCTTTCATTAAGCATCTGATTTTCTCTATTTGACTTTTGTCAAAGAATTAGCATTGGAATTTATTTCTTGGTTGTAAAATTTTTCTTCTTCATATATTAGCTATGCTTTTAGCTTAATTTTCTGCTTTAGTTAGTTTTGTTTTGTAAAACTTAAGTGCATCTTCAAATTTTAAAATGTTTTTCACTCTTGAGTACCTGTGTGACTATTTTTGAAAGAAATAGTAGGATAAAATGAATCTAAAAATCTAGACTTTTGTTGCCACTCAAACGTGATTTCTGCCCACAAGTTAGTGTATCTTGTTATAGGTCATTTCCCCTTGGGGTTGTACAAGTATGTGTCTAATTAAAAAAGATCTGTATGCTGATTTAATTTCCCAAGGCCAGAAAAGCAGGTCAACTATCTTCTCATAGCAAGTGTTTGAAATTTTATTTTTCTTTCCACATGATGGAATTTTTCCTTCTTAATCTTTTTTGAAGAGACATAAATTCTAGCAATGAAGACAGTATCCCTCATAGAGCAATAGTAGAAAGAATTTTTGTCTAACATTTATTGCCTTTTTACACTTTCTTTTATGAACCTTTAATATCCTATGCCTTTTTCTAAATTCATGCATTAATCTTTCTATGATTTACACTTAGGTCTTTCTAGATTAAATACACTAATTTTTATCAGTCAAATAGATTATTTTTATATCCTAATTCTCTCCATAGCATATTCTCATTTACGATTTTTCAACTTATGGTACAATTATTGATCTTTTCTCCCCTTATTTCTACCAGATACTTTTTATTCAGAGAGAGCTACTGAACCTAGGAACAGATTTTCCAAGTAGCAATGGCAACCACAATTTGTTACCAAATAGATCAAATTTTTAGCCCTAAATGAATGACATCTCCCTGGGTTTGGATTAAGGATATTTCTGTCATTCGCAGTAGTTATTATCTGGAATGAATTCTGTGTTTCTTTTCAGCTGATTCTGAACAAACCCAGCAGCCACATGGAAATAAACCAAACAAGAAGCTTTCTCCTCCTGGGATTCACAGAGGACCCAGACCTGCAGCCTCTCTTCTTTGGGCTGTTTCTGTCCTTGTACCTGGTCACATTTGCTGGGAACTTGGCCATCATCCTGGCCATCATCTCAGACCCCCACCTCCACACCCCCATGTACTTCTTTCTCTCCAACCTGTCATTTGCAGACATTGGTTTCACCACCACCACCATCCCAAAGATGCTATGGAACATCCAGACACAGAGCAAAGTTATTACTTATGAAGGCTGCATCATCCAGATATTTTTTTTCTTTGTATTTGGATGCCTGGACATTTTAATCCTGAGTGTGATGGCCTATGACCGCTTTGTGGCCATCTGTCACCCTCTGCACTATATGGTCATCATTAACCCCTGGGTCTGTGGGATGCTGACTCTGGGTTCCTGGTGCCTCAGTGTCACAAGCTCCCTGCTTGAGACTTTGACTGTCTTGAGGCTGTCCTTCTGCATGAACATGAAGATCCCACACTTTTTTTGTGATCTTCTTGAAGTCCTGAAGCTCACCTGTTCTGACACCCTCATCAATAACATAGTGGTGTATTTTGTGGCTATTGTTCTAGGTGTTTTCCCTCTCTTTTGGATCTTCTTTTCTTACTCTAAGATTTTCTCCTCCGTCCTGAGAATTTCATCAGCCAGGGGCAAGTATAAAGCTTTTTCCACTTGTGGATCTCACCTTTTTGTGGTTTCCTTGTTCTATAGCACAGGCCTAGGGGTCTACCTCAGTTCTGCAATCACTTCATCCTCTAGGACAATTCTGGTGGCCTCAGTAATGTACACTGTGGTCACCCCAATGCTGAACCCCTTCATCTACAGTCTGAGGAACAGAGACATGAAGGGGACCCTAGGGAGACTCCTCAGCAGGGCACCATCAATGATCCTACAATGATGGGATCATTGTAGGACTCTCATAAGTAGCAAGGATCAAATCATTGGTAGGCATTTTTCACATTCTTGGATATATCTAAACATTAGTTTAATTTTTCTAGTTCTGTAATCACTATATCTTACTGTGCCTTGAGTTTGACTATATTTAAAGATGGTATATTATTTTTCTGGGGCTAATATGACAAAGTACCATAAATCAGTTGGCTTAAATAACAGAAATTTATTGCCTCACAGTTCTAGAGACTAAAATTCTGAAATCAAGGGGTAAGCAGGGTCCATTCATCCTGAAGCTGTGATCAAAAATCTGTTCCATACCTAGCTTTGTTTAGATGCTTTCTGTAGTTTTATAGTTTCATACAACTGTGGTCAAAGAAAATGCTTGATGTAATTTCTGTTCTCTTAAATTGATTGAGGGTGTTTTGTGACCTTGTATGTGATCTATCCTGGAGATCATTTCATCTGCACTTGAAAAGAATGTGCACTCTGCTGGGTTTGGATGTAATTTCTTCTAGATAGCAATTTAGTTCAATTGGCCTATTGTATCATTTAGGCCCACTGATACCTTATTGATTTTCTATCTGGATGGTCTTTCCATTGGTAGAACTATGGTGTTAAAATTCTCTGCTATTATTGTATTATTGCTAGTTTCTCCCTTCATGTCTGTTAGTATTTGCTTTAAATATATAGGTGCTCCTCTATTAGGAATATGTATGCTAACAACTGTAATATCCTCATCTTGTAACGATCCCATCATCATTATAGAATGTCCTTCTTTGTCTTTTGTTATAACCTTGTTTTAAACTCTATTTTGTCTTACATGAGTAGAGCTACTCCTGCATTCTTGTTGTTTACATTTCCATTAACTATCATTTCCATCCCCTCACTTTCAGTTTGTTTGTGTCTTTAGCCCTGAAGTGAGTTTCTGCAGGCAGCTTACTGAAGGACTTTCTTTTCCAATCAGCCACCCTATGTTTTTTTTTTTATTGGAAATTTAGTCCATTTGTAAGTAAATATTGATAGCTGTGTACTTATTGCTATTTTATTCCTTGTTTTTCAGTTGTTTTCATAGTTCTCTGTTCATTTCTTCTTTTTGTTTCTCCTGTTGTGACTTGATGAGTTTATTTAATGGTATACATGGTTTCCTTCCTTTTTCTTACTTTTGTTTATCTCCTATAGGTTTTCGGATTTGTATTTACCATGAGTTCATATTTCTTCACTCATAATTATATCTACTTGAAAAAAACTGATAGTCACTTAAGTTCAAACATATTTTAAATGTTTACATTTTTATGCTCCTATACCACACATGTTGTGTTTTTATGTCATATTTTACATATTCATGCTTATCTCTTTAGTATCCATTACAGTCATCAGATCAGCTCAGTTCAGTCATGCAGTTGTGTCCAACTCTTTGTGACCCCATGAATCACAGCACACCATGCCTCCCTGTCCATCACCAACTCCCGGAGTACACCCAAACTCATGCTAATCGAGTTGGTGATGCCCTCCAGCCATCTCATCCTCGATGTCCCCTTCTCCTCCTGCCCCCAATCCCTCCCAGCATCAGGGTCTTTTCCAATGAGTCAACTCTTCGCATGAGGTGGCCAAAGTATTGGAGTTTCAGCTTCAGCATCAGTCCTTCCAATGAACACCCAGGACTGATCTCCTTTAGGGTGGACTGGTTGGATCTCCTTGCAGTCCAAGGGGCTCTCAAGAGTCTTCTCCAATACCACAGTTCAAAAGCATCAATTCTTTGGTGCTCAGCTTTCTTCACAGTCCAAATCTCACATTCATACATGACCACTGGAAAAAACCATAGCCTTGACTACATGGACCTTTTTTGACAAAGTAATATCTCTGCTTTTCAATATGCTATCTAGGTTGGTCATAACTTTCCTTCCAAGGAGTAAAGGTCTTTTAATTTCATGCCTGCAGTCACCATCTGCTGTGATTTTGGAGCCCCCAAAAATAAAGTCTGACACTGTTTCCCCATCTATTTCCCATGAAGTGATGGGACCAGATACCATGATCTTAGTTTTCTGAATGTTGAGCTTTAAGCCAATTTTTTCACTCTCCTTTTTCACTTTCATCAAGAGGCTTTTTAGTTCCTCTTCACTTTCTGCCATAAGAGTGGTGTCATCTGCATATCTGAGGTTATTGATATTTCTCCTGGCAATCTTGATTCCAGCTTGTGCTTCTTCCAGCCCAGCGTTTCTCGTCATGTACTCTAAGCAGAGTGACAATATACAGCCTTGACATAGCACTTTTCCTATTTGGAACCAGTCTGTTGTTCCATGTCCAGTTCTAACTGTTGCTTCCTGACCAGCATATAGGTTTCTCAAGAGGCAGGTCAGGTGATCTGGTATTCCCATCTCTTGAAGAATTTTCCACAGTTTATTGTGACCACACAGTTAAAGGCTTTGGCATAGTCGATAAAGCAGAAACAGATGTTTTTCTGGAACCCTCTTGCTTTTTCCATGATTCAGCGGATGTTGGCAATTTGATCTCTGGTTCCTCTGCCTTTTCTAAAACCAGCTTGAACATCTGAAAGTTCACAGTTCACATACTGCTGAAGCCTGGATTGAAGAATTTTGAGCATGACTTTACTAGCATGTGAGATGAATGCAATTGTGTGGCAGTTTGAGCATTCTTTGACATTGCCTTTCTTTGGGATTGGAATGAAAACTGACCTTTTCCAGTCCTTTGGCCACTGCTGAGTTTTCCACATTTGCTGGCATATTGAGTGCAGCACTTTCACAGCATCATCTTTCAGCATTTGAAATAGCTCAACTGGAATTCCATCACCTCCACTGGCTTTGTTCCTAGTGATGCTTTCTAAGGCCCACTTGACTTCACATTCCAGGATGTCTGGCTCTAGGTGAGTGATCACACCATCATGATTATCTGGGTTGTGAAGCTCTTTTTTGTATAGTTCTTCTGTATATTCTTGCCATCTCTTCTTAATATCTTCTGCTTCGGTTAGGTCTATACCATTTCTGTCCTTTATCGAGCCCATCTTTGCATGAAATGTTCCCTTGGTAACTCTAGTTTTCTTGAAGAGATCTCTAGTCTTTCCCATTCTGTTGTTTTCTTCTATTTCTTTGCATTGATTGCTGAGGAAGGCTTTCTTATCTCTCCTTGCTATTCTTTGGAACTCTGCATTCAAATGGGAATATCTTTCCTTTTCTCCTTTGCTTTTCACTTCTCTTCTTTTCACAGCTATTTGTAAGGCCTCCTCAGACAGCTATTTTGCTTTTTTGCATTTCTTTTCCATGGGGATGGTCTTGATCCCTGTCTCCTGTACAATGCCATCATAGTTACTTTTATATATCTTTGTCTTTTAATCTATGTGTTAATTATTTAAGTAATCTTTAATCCTTACTATATATTTGCCTTTCCTAGTGGACTTTTCCCTTTCCTATAGATATTTCTTTTATACTTAGAGAAGACTACAACTTTTCTTTTAGGATAGGTTTCCTATTGATGAAATATTTCCATTTTTGCCTGTCTGAGAGCTTCTTTGTCTCTGCTTCTATTCTAAATGATGATCTTCCCAGGTAGGAGATCCTAGGTTGCAGGATTTTCCCTTTCAGTACTTTGAATATATCGGGTCACTCTATTCTGGCCTGCAAAGTTTCTACAGATGAATCAGTTGGTATGTGGATTCCCTTATATATCCAGAGATCTCATATGTTGCACTTTTTTTATTTCTTTTTGTTTGCTATTATGATTATATAATCTCCACTATTCTATCTTCCAAATCACTTATGCATTCTTCTGTATCATTGAGTATGCCCTTCATTTCTTCTAGAGTGCTTTTTATTTTAGATATTGAATTATCTATTTTTTATTGGGTCTTCTTTATACTTTTGTTGTGTTTAGTCACTCAGTCATGTCCAACTCTTTTTGACCCCGTGGACTGCAGTGTGCCAGGCTTCCCTGTCCTTCACTATCTTCTGGAGTTTGCTCAAGCTCATGTTCATTGAGTTGATGATGCCATCCAATCATTTCATCCTCTGATGCTCCTTTTTCTTCCTGCCCTAAATCTTTCCCAGCATTAGGGTTTTTTCCAATAAGTCAGATCTTTGCATCAAGTGGCCAAAGTATGGAGCTTCAGCTTTAGTATCTGCCCTTCCGTTGACTATTTAGGGTTGATTTCCTTTAGGTTTGACCAGTTTTATCTCCTTGCTGTCCAAAGGACTCTCAAGATTCTTCTCCAGCACCACAGTTCAAAAGCATCAGTTCTTTGGTGTCAGCCTTTTTTACAGTCCCACTCCCACATCTGTACATGACTGCTGGAAAAACCATAGCTTTGACTACACAGAGCTTTATATATTTGGGTCTATGCTAAGTCACTTCAGTCATGTCTGACTCTTTGAGACCCTACAGACTGTAGTTCACCAGGTTCCTCTTCCATGGCATTCTCCAGACAATAATACTGAAGTGGGTTGCCATTTCCTCATCTAGGGGATCTTCCCAGGGATTGAACCCACATCTCTTATGTCTTCTGCATTGGCTGGTGGGTTCTTTGCCACTAGTACGCCCTAGGGACTTTTAGTTCCTTATTAAATTGATCTGTGTTTAGGTTAATTCTTTTCCCTAATTCATGTTTATTATCAATATAGTTTTATTACAAATGTTTTGAATTCTTTGGTATATTATTTATTTCGGTTTCACTTACATGTCTTTTAATTTATACAGAGGCTTTCTCTTGCTCTTTCAAATAAGAACACTGCTATTTAGTAGCTGCAGTCACATGTGACTCTGTGTGACCCTATGGACTGTAGCCCGCAAGGCTCCTCTTTCTGTGGAATTCTCCAGGCAAGAGTACTGGAAAGGGTTTCCATTCCCTTCTCCAGGGGACCTTTCCAACCCAAGAACCGAACTCAGATCTCCTGCATTGCAGGCAGATTCTTTACCACTGACCCACCAGGGAAGCGGAAAAGGCAATGGCACCCCATTCAAGTACTCTTGCCTGGAAAATCCCATGGACAGAGGAGCCTAGTGGGCTGCAGTCCATGAGGTCACTAAGAGTTGGACACGACTGAGTGACTTTTTGGGAGCCAGCACAGGAGATCCCACCCATGACAAGGTCATGAGAAGGAGACCTGACAAGCAAGGCTTCAGGACTCTAGGGACTCCCTGGGCTGATCCCATCCATGACAAGGTCATGCGGAAGAGACCTGAGGAGCAAGGCAGATCAGGACTTGAGGGACCACCTGGACCTGTTAAAGCATCTACCCCAAAACCAGAATCTGTCTGTCTTAATATTTTATGCCTTTCACCAACTCTTTTGACATTAACAGGGGGCTATCCCCGACCACCTTTCTCTAGAAAAAATCAACTTAGGGCTCTAGTTGATAAATCTCCTAGGCATGAAAGGAGTATTTCAATTCAAACCCCCTGTTAGCATTCTAGCTTACTTGGCAGGTTTATCCAGACTCTTGCAAGATTGTTGAGCCAATGCTTGCTGCCAAATTCCCACATCCCTTATCCATTGTGTTCCTGGGAGTGCATATAGTTAGGATGTAGAAAAACAAGTAGTAGCCTTAGCATTAACAACATTATACTTTGAGTTAATAAGTTCTTTCTTTGCTGTAACCCACTGAATCTTTGCTCCATAAAAATGTAATTCTGTACTTTAAGGGTGATACAGGCTAAGGAATTTAACAAAAAACATTCCAAGGGAAAGTAAGTGTTCTGGTTGACCAACCTTTATCAAAAAGAGGTCATAAAATGTCAACAGGCCTCTGGGCCAGAAGATAATGAACAAAAAATAAGACCCTTGTTTATGAAACGGTATACAGGAAGAAACCTGGGATCAATAAGAATTAATACAGTTGGAATATTGAGCTGACTCTGCATAACTCTGCATTTTTCACTTTGCTCATTGTACAACTCAGGGTATAAAAGTTCCCTCTGAAAATAAAGTGACGGGCCTTGCTCACTGAAGATTGGTCTCCCCGTGTCATTCTTCTTTCTCTCTCTCTCTCTCTCTCTCTCTCTCTCTCTCTCTCTCTCTCTCTCTCTCTCTCTCTCTCTCTTTCCTTTTCAGGTTGATCCCCTGGAGCACAGAGACTCTCTGAGTTCACTTTCCTGCCTGGGCTTCTAAGACCCTGTCAAGAAGGTGCTCTGTGCCTTCGCCACATCGAGAGGGCGCCTGAGGCCTTCGTTAACAGAGCAAGACCCGTGTAGGGGCTTTATTGGCTTTCTGTGTAAACCAAGGAATATCAACCTCTTCCTCTCCTCTACTTTCTTAACTGCAACATTCTCTCTCTCTCTCTCTCTCTCTCTCTCTCTCTCTCTCTCTCTCTCTCTCTCTTTCTCTCTCTCTCTCTCTCACCAGCGCTGTCTCTCCTGAGGGTACCCCTGGATCCTGCTGGGGCTGGACCCCGGTACAACTTCACTTTCACTTTTCACTTTCATTCATTGGAGAAGGAAATGGCAACCCAATCCAGTGTTCTTGCCTGGAGAATTCCAGGGATGGGGGAGCCTGGTGGGCTGCTATCTATGGGGCCGCACAGAGTCAGATACGACTGAAGCAAGTTAGCAGCAGCAGCAGCAGCACCAGGGAAGCCCTCATGAGAATACTTCCTACTTATTTTCATTTTACTTAATTTTTCTCTCTGTCTGTATTGAATTTCAGTGAAACAGTTACCTATTGTAATCTTAAAGGGCTTTTCTTACTTAGCAGTGTCTCTATGTAGATTGCTTATGTCCAATATCTTTGGAGGGATGGCTGGATTTGACATGGTTGACAGTCATACCTTTCCATAGGGTGTGCTGGCTGCTATACCTTGGTGATGGGAGAGCTAGAACCTGGTGTAGAGTGTGACATGGGTCTTTCTCTCTGCTTAGTGGCCATCACCATCCTGTTAGTGTCATGTTGCTCCCAAGTTGATGGAGCAGAAGGCCTGTTCATCAGGCTAGAGCTGGCTCTGTTCTCTTTAAGGGTATGTTTTCCTTCTTCACACACTTATGCCTTTGTCTCAATAAAGGAGAATGATGAAACAATACGTGTTTATGTGCTTATGGAGGTCCAATACTCTGCCTGTGTAGGCATCTTTTGATCCTCTCAAACGCACGCCACAGTCACATCCTCTGCTTCAGCCACCCTAGATCTGTGCTAGGCTGTGCATGGAGCAGTTGGGGCCAGAGCATTCACACAGCTTGGGTTGGGGTACACAGTGAAGTAGTCATGGGAATTCACAACCAATATTATCAAATAACTTTAAATGGAGCATAATCTATAAAATTTTGAATCATTTATATGCCAGAAGCTAATATATTATGTCAACTAGACTTCAATAAAAAAATTTTAACATGCATATAAAAATACAGTGAAATAATTTGTCACCATAATTATCTGATTGGTAATGGTATGATGAATGCTTTTGTCTTTTTTTAATACTTTAAAAATTCTATTAAAGGATGTTTACTTTTTGCTATCAGAAATAACAATATAGGGACTTCCCTGGTGATTCAGTGGTTGAGAATCAGCCTTCAAATACAGGGGACACAGATTCAGTCCCTGATCTGAAAGCTAAGATCCAATGCACCACAACTAGAGAGCTACACATCACAGCTACTGAGACCATGTGTTCTAGAGCCTATGCTCTGCAACAAGGGAAATCTCTGCACACTGCAGCTACAGAAAAGCCTGTGTGCCCCCAGGAAGACCCAGCACAGACAAAAAGGGGGGGGAGTAATTATACATGTCATGAATTAAATGAAACTAACAAAACATAAGGCATTACAAAAAATGAATTGAGAAACTTAAAAATTCGGTTTCTAAAAAAATTATTGAATAATTGTCTTTATTACGTTGATTAATACATTCATGGCTATGGTAACCAATTACCACAATAGGGATTGAAATAAAAAATATTTTGCTCTTACAACTGAAGATCAGAAGGCAAATATCTCAGTGAGCTAAAGTCAACATGCCTGCATGGTCTCTGAGGAGAATATGATTCATTTCCTTTTCTAGTTTCTAGTGGCCACAAGAATTTCTTGACTCATAGGCCTCTCTCCAGCTTCAAAGACAGCTGTTGTTGCTAAGTCACTTCAGTCATGTCTGACTCTGTGCGACCCCATAGATGGCAGCCCACCAGGCTCCTCTGTCCCTGGGATTCTCCAGGCAAAAACACTGGAGTGGGTTGCCATTTCCTTCTCCAATGCATGAAAGTGAAAAGTGAAAGTGGAGTCACTCAGTCATGTCTGACTCTTAGCGACCCCATGAACTTAAGCCTACCAGGCTCCTCCATCCATGGTATTTGCCAGGCAAGAGTACTGGAGTGGGTTGCCATTGCCTTCTCTGCAAAGACAGCAATGTAACATTTTCAAATCTTTCTCTGATTTCAACCTTTCTGTCTTCCTCTTCTACAGTCAGAGGCTCATTGTGATTCCATTAGTCTCTTCCAGATAATCATAGTCGGTCTTCTTATCTTAAAGTCACTGATTAGCAACCTTCCTCCATCTGCTAACTTAATCCTTTCTTGCTATGTAAAATAATATAATCAAAAGTTCTGGGGATTAGGATGTAGTCATCATTTGGAGGCCATTACTCTGATTATCAAAAGTAATTTTCATAGCCCTATTATTTGCTGTCATTTAAGGACCAAGCTGGTTTTAGAAAAGGCACAGAAACCAGAGATCAAATTGTCAATATCCGCTGGATCTTGGAAAAAGCAAGAGAGTTCCAGAAAAACATCCATTTCTGCTTTATTGACTATGCCAAAGCCTTTGACTGTGTGGATCACAATAAACTGTGGAAAATTCTTCAAGAGATGGCAACACCAGACCACCTGACCTGCCTCTTGAGAAACCTATACGCAGGTCAGGAAGCAACAGTTAGAACTGGACATGGAACAACAGACTGGTTCCAAATAGGAAAAGGAGTATGTCAAGAGGATAAGATGGTTGGATGGCATCACCAACCCAATGAACATGAGTCTGAGTAAACTCCAGGAGTTGGTGATGGACAGGGAGGCCTGGTGTGCTGCAGTCCATGGTGTCACAAAGAGTTGGACATGACTGAGCAAGTAACACTTATTTACTTACCTATTTACTTAAGGACCAGAAGGGGTTTCCCAGGGGGCTCATTGGGAAAAAATTCACCTGCAATGCAGGAGATAAGAGATGTGGGTGCCATTTCTGGGCCAAAAAGATGCCCTTGAGAAGGAAATGGCAATCCACTTCAGTATTCCTGCCTGGAGAATCCCATGGACAGAGGAGCCTGGCAGGCTACAGTCCATAGGGTCCCAAAAGAGTGATACATGACTTAGCAACTAAACAACAATAAAGGATGGTAAATAAAAGAAACACAGAATGTATTATAGCCTCTTAATGATGAAAACCATTCTTTTCAAATTACATGCCAAGACAATTTCTGGTGCTAAGAAACCTACAACTACCTAGTCCAGACTAACACAGGACCACAGCCTTGCTAGTCAAAGAATAATCCACAGACCAAGACATGCATGTATCATCAACGTTACCCAGAAACTTGTTGAAAATTCAGAACCAGGACCTATTGAATCAGCGTCTGATTTAGTACTAGAATCCTAGGGGATTCTTACGTACAATGTATAGAAGTGTTGGCCTAGAATAGGCTTTCTCATCTTCTCACTATTGGCATTTGTGGCATGATAATTATTTGTATTTGGTGCTATCCTATACATTGTAGATGTTTGGGTGAAAGTGAAAGTGTTAGTTGCTCAGTCATGCCTGACTCTTTGCAGTCTCATGGACTGTAATCATCCAGGCTCCTCTGTCCATGGGATTTCCCAGGCAAGAATACTGAAGTAGGTTGCCATTTCCTTCTACAGGGTATCTTCCCAACCCAAGGATAGAACCTGCATCTCCTTCTTGGCAGGTGGATTTATTACCACTAACCCACCTGGGAAAGCCACCCCCCACACACACACACAATGGTGTTCTAGCAAGAGAACACAGTTTTCTCCCTTATTGAAGAAGAAATAGTAATTCCTGGATATATCAGGTGCTGTATTTTCATAGCATGGCAGTTATGTTGTGGCTCTTGAAACTCAAAGGGTCTAGTCAAAACAAATTCCTCAGGCTTAGATTTGGAAGAAATATTGAGAGTTGTAAAAACTTTCAATGTTAGAATTCTCGGAAATAGGAGAGTTAGTGGAGTAGAAACAAGAAGTGTATATACCTGACATCTAACCTGGTCTCTTGGGAACAGCGAATCAGCAGGGGGGGAAAAATATATCCATTATAATATATATATATAATATATATATATATATTATATATATATATATATCCATTCTGTCCAAACAAGTTCCCCTGAGGAAATGATGTGGTCAACATTCAAGCAATAATGGAAAATCTGATAAAGAGGTATAATAAGCAGATACAGAACATATACAGAGCTATAAATATCTCCACTACTGCAAGATCTAAGCATGTTAAACCTTGAGCTGCAGCAGGGATGCTTTTTGCATTTGGATTCCTAAGTCTGGCTCAGGGACCAATGGATCACTCCTTCCTTCTTTCTTGTGAGGAGACAGAGCTTCGGCCTCCACCATCAACCATCCAGGGAGAAATTTTGAACTTCCACACAGAGACCTTCCAATCTGCCTTTCCATCCAGGTGTGTCCAAGAGCCCCATAGACACTGGAGGAGAAAGCTGGAGAGAATGAAACCCAAGACTTACCTGAGGTCACCTGAGAACACAAACAGCTGACCCAGAGCTGAGAAAACTCCATGTTTGTTTTCCTGTTTGACTTATTAATTTATTAAATATTTTTAAATGACAAATATCCATTGGATTCAGCAATTCAAGGATTGCTGTCGACAACTAAGTAATGAGAAAGAAAATCTAGTTGGATGAGACTCAGGAAAAAGTGGGGAGCCTAGTGGTATCATTAAAATTTGAACATTTCCAAGAAGTTTAGTTGCAGTTTAGGGGAGTAGGAAAATAAACTATTTGGTCAGGAGAGGTTTGCAGTGATGTGATTATTTTTTCTGAAATTTTTAAGATGGGATGTATTTGAGCTTGTTCTGTATTCATTAGGAAGATCCACATCAATAGAAGTATCTACAATCTAAAAATGAAACTTCTTGAGACACATATATCACTGAATCTTCTTTCATACTGAGTATTCATTAGGGAAAAAAGTATTTAAAATACAAACAGACATAGGATAAAAAGTTTATCTTTGCAATTATTTCATTACCTGAAAGGCTAAATTTATTTGGGTTTTTTATTAGCTTTTGATATCTCTATTGCAAATTGTCTATGCATGTTTTGCTTTACCTACTGGTGTCTGGGTGTTTTTATTCTTTTTTGTTTTGCTATATCATTTTCTTTATAATTTATTTCATCTCCAGCTCAGAAAGGAAAGGCCAGGAATTGCACTACAGCATGTGGAAGACCAGGAGAATGAGATGTATTTTTAATATTTTGTCAATTCTTCTTGCTGAAAATAGAGAAATATGTAGCTTTTTTCTCCCTATTTTTCCCCTCCCCTACACAAGTGTGTCAGCCACCATTTCCATGGCACTGTTTCACCCAAACTGCTCTTAGCTATAACTAGTTCAACTAGTCTATATATTCATGGCCTGGTGGAGTAGGGTCATGGAGAGGGGAACAGTTTGCATTCTTCTAAACAAAGAATTACAGTTTGTTTGTTGTTTTTTTTTAAGAAAAAAAAAAGAAGCTTCCTATTAATACTTCCCATTTAAATCTTGTATGTATGTAGTGTATAATGTATTTGTTGCATTATGTGAGAGTTTAAAAACTGTGAGTGATCAAAGTTATCATTTGGTCACACAGAAAGTTCTTCAACATCTTTAGAAATAAGAAACCACCTTTTATATAAATTGGCATCTTATTTCACATTTTCACCTAGTACTACAATTGCCTTTTGTGACTAGATCAATTTTTTAAATAACATTTTCTGCCCTCTTGTGGAATGTGTGCTTCTGCACACAAATATTTCTATCTTTTTCATAAGGATGGTTGGATCTATTTATGCTTTAAAAAAAAAGAAAAGTGAAAATCACTCAGTCGTCTTTGACTCTTTGCAGCCCCATGGACTGTAGCCCACAAGGTTCCTCCTCTGTTCATGGGATTTCCTGGGCAAGAATACTTGATCAGGTTGCCATATCTTATCCTACTCCAGGGGACCTACCTTCTTGACTGAGGGACCAAACCTGCATCTCCTGAATGGCAGGTGAATTATCACTGTACCACCTGGGAAGCCCATTAATGGTGAACAAAGCATGAAGTCCCTGTCCATTTAGATCTAACATTTTAGTGGAGAACGATTACAGTAAAATAAATTCATGTATGACCAAGTGTCCTCAGATATAAATTAAATGAAGGAAAGGTAGGTTTTTGTGGTATGTAGGATTTTATAGAGCATATTGTGGGGAGGTCTTTGCATGTGAGAAGAGAATCTGAAACAGGAGTAGTGTGGACTCACTGGATTTGTCAAAAGGAGATCAAAACTGAAAGGCCAAAAATAACAAAGAAAGATGCCACATAAGAAAAGTGAGAAAAGGACCTGTCTTACTCACTCATAAAATTGAGTCAGTGGTCTGATGTGGACACAGCAATGAAGAAAGTGGAGAGAAAAAGTGCAGTCAGTGTGTGGTCCCTTGAGTCTGAACACACTGTTGCCTGTTCTCTCTGCAATTTGTCTCTTTTGTTTAACTCTTTTTTCACATTCCTCTTCCATCAGCAGAAACTGATCTTCAAAAACAATTCTTCCGTTTAATGCAATGGATTTAAAAATTTTCAGATTGTGTCCCAGAGCACAACATGCTTTTTACATGTGATCCAGCATATGTACACAGGCAAGCAAGAAATTTGCATGCATGTACATTGCATGCACATTTGAACAGACATATCTGAACAAAAAGAACAACAACAACAAAAAAAAACCCTTACTATGTATGATGCACTCTGATATTTTATTTTGTGTTTTATTTATTCTATTCTATCTTGTTCTTACAAACCATATAGTTGAGAAACTGATCATGTTACTTTTTGTCTCCTGGCAGTCACATTTTCTACATGGAACCAGGGAATGCTACACGAATTTCAGAATTTTTTCTTCTGGGAATTTCAAAGGAACCAGAATGGCAGCCTCTCTTATTTTGGACATTTCCTCTCCATGTATCTGATCACTGTATTTGGAAACCTGCTCATCATCCTAGCTGCCAGCCCAGCCTTCCACACCCACACCCTCATGTACTTCTTCCCCTCCAACCTGTCCTTTGTAGACATCTGTGTCACTTCTACCACCATTCCAAATATGCTGTAGAACATCCAGAACCAGAGCAGTTATAGCCTATGAAGGCTGCATCAACCAGATGTATTTTTTCATGCTCTTTGCAGGGTTGGACACCTTTCTCCTCACAGTGATGGCCTATGACTGCTTTATGGCCATCTGTCACCCCCTGAACTACAGAGTCATCATGAACACTCAGCTCTGTGGACTGCTGGTCCTGGTGTCCTGGGTGAAGAGTATCCTGAATTCCTTGATGCTAAGCTTACTGATGTTGTGGCTGTCTTTCTGTAGAATCCTGGAGATCCCCCGTTTTGTTTTGGTTTTTTTGTGTGTGTGAACTCAATCAGGTAGTCCGACTTGCCTGTTCTGATGTGTATCTCAATGACATAGTGATGTATTTTGCAGCTGCCATTTTGGATGGTGTTTCCCTCACTGGTATCCTGTACTCTTACTCTAAGATAGTTTCTGCCATACATGGAATCTCATCAGCTCAGGGGCAGTATAAAGCATTTTCCACCTGTGCATCTCACCTCTCAGTGGCCTCCTTATTTTATTGTACAGCCTTAGGACCGTACCTTAGCTCTGCTGCTACAAACAGCTCACACTCAAGTACAATTGTACACTGTGGTTACATCCATAGTGAATCCCTTCATCTACAGCCTGAGGAACAAAGACATAGCAGGGCTCTGAAAAGAAGCATTGGGATGGCTGCTATGAAAGGGGTAATTGTCCTTGGGCCCAAAAAGTGCCCATGACTGTAGGGTTCAAAGCCTTAGAGCCAAATTCTTTGATCAGATTATTGAAGAGTAGGACTTAACTCCTTCTATTTATTTTTTAGAATTTCCATTTATCTGAACTCAACTCTTTCACACAGTTAAAGTGTGCTCATCCACCCTTTCCTGGTGGCTCAGATGGCGAAAATCTGCCTACAATGCAGGAGGCCCAGGTTTGATCCCTGGATCAGGAAGTTCCCTTGGAAAAGGGAATGGCAACCCACTTCAGTATTCTTGCCTGGAGAATCCCATGGACAGAGAAGCCTGGCAGGCTACAGTCTATGGGGTCACAGAGTTGGACATGACTGAGTGACTGAACAAAGGGGAAACAAGTTCACAAATTCTCTTTATCCAGGGGGTAAATCTAAAAGAGACTTCATGGTTGGGGGAGGGGGAGTGTCACTGGATACAAGTCTAGTAGCTGTGTTACATAGCTGCTGGCAAAATATTTATTTGAAATAATTGTCTTTATTTGCCATAATTGAAGTGCATGCCTCAGATATCAAAAGCTAAGTTTCTAGCACTCACATTACAAACATGTGTTTTATAATTGCTCCCCTGGTTTTATTCAATTATTCACCTTGGTGTCAAAATGCTTATCACAGTCACTGGCCAAAAAATTGATTATCAAATACGTGTCTTCCAGTTGAAATCTACACGGAAAGACAAACTGAAATAAGTTGAGCTGATATGATCTTAGCATCAAGATGACCCATGAGGAAGCAAAATGTCAAGTCACACATTTAGTGACTATGCACGATGTTTCTATTTCATGCTGTACATCTATTTATTAAAGCCTCATACAGTGGAAGTGAGAAATACATTTAAGGGACTAGATCTGATAGAATCCCTGATGAACTATGGATGTAGGTTCGTGACATTGTACAGGAGACAGGGATCAAGACCATCCCCATGGAAAAGAAATGCAAAAAAGCAAAATGGCTGTCTGAGGAGGCCTTACAAATAGCTGTGAAAAGAAGAGAAGTGAAAAGCAAAGGAGAAAAGGAAAGATATTCCCATCTGAATGCAGAGTTCCAAAGAATAGTGAGGAGAGATAAGAAAGCCTTCCTCAGTGATCAGTGCAAAGAAATAGAGGAAAACAACAGAATGGGAAAGACTAGCGATCTCTTTGGGAAAATTAGAGATACCAACGGAAACTTTCATGCAAAGATGGGCTCGATAAAGGACATAAATGGTATGGCCTAACAGAAGCAGAGATATTAAGAAGAGGGGGCAAGAATACACAGAAGAACTGTACAAAAAAGATCTTCACAACCAAGATAATCAGACATCCTGGAATGTGAAGTCAAGTGGGCCTTAGAAAGCATCACTATGAACAAAGCCAGTGGAGGTGATGGAATTCCAGTTGAGCTATTTCAAATCCTAAATGATCATGGTGTGAAAGTGCTGCACTCAATATGCCAGCAAATTTAGAAAACTCAGCAGTGGCCACAAGACTGGAAAAGGTCAGTTTTCATTCCAATCCCAAAGAAAGGCAATGCCAAAGAATGCTCAAACTACCACAAAATTGCACTCATCTCACATGCTAGTAAAGTCATGCTCAAAATTCTCCAAGCCAGGCTTCAACAATACGTGAACCGTGAACTCCCTGATGTTCAAGCTGGTTTTAGAAAAGGCAGAGGAACCAGAGACCAAATTGCCAACATCTGCTGGATCATGGAAAAAGCAAGAGAGTTCCAGAAAAACATCTATTTCTGCTTTACTGACTATGCCAAAGCCTTTGACTGTGTGGATCACAATAAACTGTGGAAAATTCTGAAAGAGATGGAAATACAGACCACCTGACCTGCCTCTTGAGAAACCTATATGCAGGTCAGGAAGCAACAGTTAGAAGTGGACATGAAACAGACTGATTCCAATTAGGAAAAGTGGTACGTGAAGGCTGTATATTGTCACCCTGCTTATTTAACTTCTATGCAGGGTACATCATGAGAAACACTAGGCTGGAAGAAGCACAAGCTGGAATCAAGATTGCCAGGAGAAATATCAATAACCTCAGATATGCAGATGACACCACTCTTATGGCAGAAAGTGAAGAACTAAAGAGCCTCTTGATGAAAATGAAAGAGAAGAGTGAAGAAGTTGGCTTAAAGCTCAACATTCAGAAAACTAAGATCATGGCATCTGGTCCCATCACTTCATGGGAAACAGATGGGAAACAATGGAAACAGTGTCAGACTTTAAGGGGCTCCAAAATTACAGCAGATGGTGATTGCAGCCATGAAATTAAAAGACGCTTACTCCTTGGAAGACAAGGTATGACCAACCTAGATAGCATATTAAAAAGCAGAGACATTACCTTGCCAGCAGAGGTCCATCTAGTCAAGGCTATGGTTTTCCTGTGGTCATGTATGGATGTGAGACTTGGACTGTGAAGAAAGCTGAGCACTGAAGAATTGATTCTTTTCAACTATGGCGTTGGAGAAGACTCTTGGGAGTCCCTTGAACTGCAAGGAGATCCAACCAGTCCATCCTAAAAGAGATTAGTCTTGGTTGTTTATTGGAAGTACTGATGCTGAGGCTGAAACTCCAATACTTTGGCCACCTCATGTGAAGAGTTGATTCATTGGAAAAGACCCTGATGCTGGGAGGGATTGGGGGCAGGAGAAGGAAACGACAGAGGATGAGATGGCTGAATGTTATTACTGACTCGATGGACGTGAGTTTGGGTAGACTCTGGGAGTTGGTGATGGACAGGGAGGCCTGGCATGCCGTGATTCTTGGGGTCGCAAAGAGTTGGACACAACTGAGCAGCTGAACTGAACTGAGCTGATAAGATGTCTCTCCATAAGTGAGAGATTTTATTAATTGAAGCGAAGAGTTGGTTACTGTATTTTACATTTTGTCACTTTGTTTTTGTCCTGTTTGTGCTTGAAAACTTCTAATGCTACCTACTAACATGACTCTTTCTGTCGTTTTATGAAATATCTCCTCTTTCTTGATGTGTCATAAGTACACAAAGATGGTGAGTGAACAACATCAATTCATCCATTTCCCATGTCTTTCAAACTCAGGAGTTGCCAGGGTCCAGCCCTGGTGGATCCAGGGAATTCGAAGCGGGGACAGAGTCAGAGCCTGGGAAAGGACTATTTAATTAGAAATATAAAGAGATCAGGAAGGAATAGTGTAGTAGGAAAATTAGTGGAGAATAGATGCTGAATAACTTGGTTTACATGGAAAGCTAATAGTTTCAAGACAAGAAACTTGCACCACCTACGTAGGCCACCGGTGCCCACTTGAATAGTGGAGGGTGCCTGGCCTTGGGCTCCCTCTCGCATGGGTCTTCGAAGCCAGGACAAGTAAGTATACATGGCGAGCCTCCACGTTCCTGATGGGAATTCGGCCAGAAAAAAAGGAGAAAAGACCACACAAGGGAAACCAGTCTTTCCAGTGACTGGTCCATCCTTTATTGTCTAGGAGAGCTTTTTATACTTTTGGTTGTACATAGAGATCAATGGATGATACAAAGTTATGCAGTGTCAGCAGCCCTGACTCTTATTGAGTCCAGGCTTTCTCTCTGCATACATAGCTGTATACACAAGTCTTAGGTGATGTACATCATCTTCTGGCCAGGAGGCCTATTAGCATTTTATGGCCCTTTTCTGATAAGGGTCTGTCAACCAGAAAACTTATTTGCCTTAAAAGCGTTGTTCTTTCCAAAGTCTGGTGCCACTCTCAGAAAACACTAAATAAGGTTACATTCTTATATAGCAAGGACACAACTATTTATAATGAAGAAAGAGGAGTACAGTGATTTATAACAAAAAGAAAGTTCACTAACTCAAAAGTCTAGTGTTGCTAACATCAAAACTACTATATTCTTTTTTCTATATCCAATTACATTGATTAATATCCTTCAGGTGCCTAAAAGATAAAGAATATGGAGGCCTGGCAGCAGTCATTGACTCAACAATGAAAACCCATCACCAATATAATTCTTAGCTCTTTAAAAAAGGCTCTATATCTTTAAGATGTTTTAAGCTCCATGCCTTTCATGGTTGGGGGGCTGTAAACAATCACAAGTTGTAAAAGTCTCTAACCGTCAGGCAAGTTAGAGAGCCATCAGAGGGATTTGAGCTGAGACACTCATTTTATATGCAGGAGACTGTTAACTGGAGCTCTAAGTTAACTCTTTCCAGAGAAAGGTGGTCAGGAATAGCCCCCTGTTATGTCAGAAGAGTGGAAAGCACAGTACAATAAAGCAGGCAGACTCTGGTTTTGGGGGTAGATGCTCAGAAAAATCCAGGGATACCCCTGAGGCCTGATCTCAGCCTTTTCCTTTTGCCAGGCCCCCTTCCTCATGACTTTTGCCACGGGTGGGATTCCCTATGCTGGCTCCCAGCAAGGAGTCTCTTCGTTCCTCATGATCAGAGGATGATCCACAAGAGAGGTTGACATCCTGCCCAGTCATATGATTCAGAGTCACCAGGTTTTCTGTACAACAGGCATATCTGTCCATCTCTCCTAGTTTCCTAGAAGATAGTCGCTTGTTGCTATAGTTACCTGAAATAAGCTTGGGTAATGGAATGACCATGGATGTTCTCCTCAAATATAAGAGCATATGCCAAAAATAAAATGCTGTGTATTATTATAATCACTCTCAGTTCTGTTCATTTGGATTATTGTATCAGTTAGCTGTTGCTGCATGACAAGCCAACTATGTCAATTTGGTTACCATAATATCCTTACTATCCAATGAAGTTTTATGCTGGGGAGTTGTACTGATTTCTTTGTGTAGCTCATGAGTGTGTAGTCAGCTGTCAGTCTCTATACTGCTTTTTTAAGGTTCATCCATGATGTTAGCAAGGCTGTAGTGCTTTTCTGCCTTGAATCAATTTATCTTCAGTTTACTATAGTTCTGTTAAGACTAGTCATATATTTACAGAAAAGAATGAGTTTACCATGCAAATTACTTAAATTTAGTTCCACTGTCCCTACATCCATAAATAATACTTGGCTTTCTTCCCTGTTAGATGACATATCTCCTACCTTTGCTAAATAAGAACCAGCTACCTATGCTTACATCCTACCCTTAGCCACACACCGTTGAATTCTTTAAATTTAATTAAATAATCAGAGTATAATTAACACAAAAAACTGCATACTTAGAGTGTACAATTTGATAAAGGAGTTATACAAAAATTAATGAGCATATTGCATGTTTCCACTTCTGTATAATTTGATAGTATAATTTCAGTATAGAATGGGCTTTTGGACTCTGAGGGAGAGGGAGAGGGTGGGATGATTTGGGAGAATGGCATTGAAACATGTATACTATCATGTAAGAAACGAAGTGCCAGTCTATGTTAGATACAGGTTACAGGATGCTTGGGGCTGGTGCATGTGGATGATCCAGAGAGATGATATGGGGTGGGAGGTGGGAGGGGGATTCAGGATTGGGAGCTTGTATACACCCGTGGTGGATTCATGTCAACATATGGCAAAACCAATACAGTATTGTAAAGTAAAATGAAGTAAAAAAAAATAAAAATAAAATGCTTTGCTACATAATCATGAGAAATTTCAATTCCTTGAGCCTCAGTTTGCATATTTCTGAAAGTATTGTGGGGATACTAAACAAAACTTCACGTGGATGCTCTGAAAAATAGATGAAGGGTGTAGAAGTTCATTTTTCAGTCCAAAGAAAACAAGGATAAATATTATATCTGATTATCTGTGTGCTTGTATAAATTTTCCTTCAAATAAACAAAATCATACACACACATATACACACATGGACACAATTATGAATTCCTCTATGTTAAAAGGAAACCTGAGAGAAATAGAAATGAAAACAATGAACATTTTGGGAGTTCACTGGTGATCAGGTGGTTAAGAATCTGCCTTTCAATGCAGGGAACATGAGTTCAATCCCTAGTCAGGGAAGTAAGATACCATATTCCACGGGGCAACTAAACCCATGCACCACAACTAGAGCCCACATGCTGCAACTAGAGAAACATACAAGCAACAACTGCGATTGTTTGCTCTCGAGTTCATGCACAGCAAGTAGAGAAGCTTCCACACCACAACAAAAAGCCTGTTTTGTTTGGGTCTCTACACTGTCAGTTCAGTCCAGTTCAGTCACTCAGTCGTGTCTGACTCTTTGCGACCCCATGAATCACAGCACGACAGGCCTCCCTGTCCAAAACCAAATCCTGGAGTTCACTCAGACTCACATCCATCAAGTCAGTGATGCCATCCAGCCATCTCATCCTCTGTCGTCCCCTTCTCCTCCTGCCCCCAATCCCTCCCAGCATCACAGTCTTTTCCAATGAGTCAACTCTTTGCATGAGGTGGCCAAAGTACTGGAGTTTCAGCTTTAGCATCATTCCTTCCAAAGAAATCCCAGGGCTGATCTCGTTCGGAATGGATTGGTTGGATCTCCTTGCAGTCCAAGGGACCCTCACGAGTCTTCTCCAACACCACAGTTCAAAAGCATCTGTTCTTCAGTGCTCAGCCTTCTTCACAGTCCAACTCTCACATCCATACATGACTACTGGAAAACCATAGCCTTGACTAGACGGACCTTAGTCGGCAAAGTAATGTCTCTGCTTTTGAATATACTGTCTAGTTTGGTCATAACTTGTCTTCCAAGGAGTAAGCGTCTTTTAATTTCATGGCTGCAGTCACCATCTGCAGTGATTTTGGAGCCCCTCAAAATAAAGTCTGACACTGTTTCCACTATTTCCCATGAAGTGATGGGACCAGATGCCATGATCTTTGTTTTCTGAATGTTGAGCTTTAAGCCAACTTTTCGCTCTCCTCTTTCACTTTCATCAAGAGGCTTTTGAGTTCCTCTTCACTTCCTGCTGTAAGGGTGGTGTCATCTGCATATCTGAGGTTATTGATATTTCTCCCAGCAATCCTGATTCCAGCTTGTGCTTCTTCCAGCCCAGTGTTTCTCATGATGTACCCTGCATAAAAGTTAAATAAGCAGGGTGACAATATATAGCCTTGAAGTACTCCTTTTGCTATTTGGAACCAGTCTGCTGTTCCATGTCCAGTTCTAACTGTTGCTTCCTGGCCTGCATACAGATTTCTCAAAAGGCAGGTTAGGTGGTCTGGTGTTCCCATCTCTTGAAGAATTTTCCACAGTTTATTGTGATCCACACAGTCAAAGGCTTTGGCATAGTCAATAAAGCAAAAAGAGATGGTTTTCTGGAACTCTCTTGCTTTTTCAATGATCCAGCGGATGTTGGCAATTTGATCTCTGGTTCCTCTGCCTTGTCTAAAACCAGCTTGAACATCTGGGAGTTCATAGTTCATGTACTGCTGAAGCCTGGCTTGGAGAATTTTGAGCATGACTTTACTAGCGTGTGAGATGAGTGCAATTGTGCAGTAGTTTAAGCATTCTTTGGCATTGCCTTTCTTTGGGATTGGAATGAAAACTGACCTTTTCCAGTCCTGTGGCCACTGCTGAGTTTTCCAAATTTGCTGGCATATTGAGTGCAGCACTTTCATGGCATCGTCTTTCAGGATTTGGAATTCTATCACCTCCACTAGCTTTGTTCGTAGTGATGCTTCCTAAGGCCCACTTGACTTCACATTCCAGGATGTCTGGCTGTAGATGAGCGATCACACCATCGTGATTATCCGGGTTGTGAAGATCTTTTTGTACAGTTCTTCTGTGTATTCTTGCCACCTCTTCTTGATATCTTCTGCTTCTGTTAGAGATCCCCCCCCAAAAAAAGTTGAACATTTGAATTATCATGAAGCAGAAGAATGTAGAAATATAGACACAAAATTTTAAAGTACAATAGCTGACCTCAACTTGTATAATGGATTCCTTTTCTACCATAATATCACAAGGCATCCTGGCCAAGCAACATTTACAATTATCTAATGAGGAGTTCACTATAGCATCTAATGAGGTGGAAGATCTTCAAATTGATTTAAATGATATTTTTTTCCTATGTACACTTTTCCACATAAAATGCCCTTACCCGAAGCCAGCTATTGAACAAATTGAGAAGTTTAAAATCAATTCTTGTAAGCAAATTTTATTGAATAAATGTCTGTATTAGATCCATGTTGCTGTTGTAAAATATTGCCAAATAAGTTGCTTAAAATAAACAAATATATGCTTTTATAGTTCAGGTGTCAAAAGCTTTAAATGAGTCTTGTTTGGCTAATATCAAATGTTGGAGGGGCAGTACAAGATGGCAGCATAGAAAGATCCTAAACTCACCACAACCCATGGACACGCCAAATCTACAGCTACATGTGGATTAATTTCCTCTGAAAACTAGCTGAATATCTTTGCTTCTGTGCTGTGCTTAGTCACTCAGTTGTGCCCAACTCTTTGTGACCCCCATGGACTGTAACCTGCCAGGCTTCTCTGTCCATGGGGATGTTCCAGGCAAGAATACTGAAGTTGGTTGCATGCCCTCCTCCATGGGATCTTCTCAACACAGGGTCAAACCGAGGTCTCCTGCATTGGAAGCAGATTCTTTACCATCTGAACACCAGGGAAGCCCATGAATACTGGAATGGGTAGCCTATCCCTTTCCTAAGGGATCTTCCTGACCCTGGAATCAAACTGGTGTCTTCTGCATTGCAGGCAGATTCTTTACCAGGTGAGCTATCAGGGAAGCCCCAGATGAACATCTGCTCCACAACAAAGGATAGTAGGACCACATCAACATGGCAGAAGAGACAGAGAATTGGTCTCTTCAAAAACCCCACCCCAGCATAGTAACCCACAAGTGGGCTGGATTTCACATTTACAGGAATCTTTTCCTGGTGACTCAGATGGTAAAGAGTCTGCCTGCAGTGCAGGAGACCCAGGTTCAATCCCTGGACCGGGAAGATCCCCTGGAGAAAGAAATGGCAACCCACTCCAGTATTCTTGCCTGGAAAATCCCATGGACAGAGGAGCCTGGCAGACTACAGTCCATGGAGTCACGAAGAGTTGGACACGACTGAGCGACTTCACTTTTTCCTAAAAGACGATAGATTAGTGCCATACATTTTATGTGTCAACCCTTGGAACCTGCACCAGAAAGACAAGCCACCAAAATATGTGACAATAGGGCTTATTTCCAGAAGACCCCAAAGTCAGTGTGGAAGGGAACACTTGGGATAAAGTGCTAGAAGTTTGGAACTCTAGAAGGCAGAAGAGTTCGTGGAGAAGGGTTAGTATAAACAGGATTCACCTAACTTCTAACTTGGTCTCTTGGGAACAGAAAATCGTTACGAGAAACTTCTCTCTAGACCAGTTCACTGGGAGAAATCACATGCTTAAGGATGGAGTAACAAGAGGGAAATGTCCCTAAAGACCAAATCTAGGCATCCATAAATATCTCACATGCTGCAGTCCTTCTGCTTCAGCCACCTCAGAGTAGGGGAGACATGCTCATTGCTTTTGGAGTCCTGCATCTGCAAAGGGACTTTAGTTCGTCTTGCTGTCTTGTCTGAGAACACAGCTTCAGACTCCATCACAAACCATCCTTAAGGAATTCAAACTTCCACACAAGATCTTCCTTTCAAAGAACCTAACTAGGTGGGTCTAAGGACTCACAGATACTTCAGGTAAGATTCAGAGAGAATGGAAGATGAAAAATTTTACCCAAGGTCACAAGAGATTCTCAGGAGACTAGTTCAGAGCCAAGACTTGGACATGTTTGTGCTAGCGACGGAATGAAACACCAACACTGCAGAGTGGTTTGAATCTTTTTACTTTAACTCCTTGCTTCTTACAGCTGCTTTATTTTATATCCTTTGCACAATGATCTACAGGGCAAGTTGCCAAGCACTATGATTTATCGACTATACAGTGCGCAGGCGCGGAGCGAGATAACCTTTACCTTATTTACTGCAGCTAAGACTTTGTTTTGAGAACTTCTTTATCAACTTAGAATCCATTTTGTCCTTGGGTCTGTTCCTTTTGAGGAATCAGAGAAACATCCTTGTGTGCAAGAAATGTTCTTTTCCCACGGGAACAAACAGAGGATTCCTGGCTGAACATCTCGTTTGTAAGAATGTTCAGCCCTGGTTGAGAGTCTCGTTTGCAAGCACTTCTCAACCTGCCTTATACCTTGTTCCCTACATGTTTGTTTGTTGGTTGACTAATTTATTTATAAGGACTTTATCAGCGGCTTTTCAGGTGTCACAGTGGTAAAGAATCTGCCTGCCAGACTTTAATTATGTTTCACTTAATTTTGTTTTGATACTGCCATATTTAACCTAGTTTTGTTTCCACCTCATTTTCAATTTTTTTCCATATATGTGCACACATTTATGAAAACAAAAGTGTGAACAAAGCAGAGGAGATTCTTGCTCATTTGGATATTATAATAGAGAAAACAGAACACAATAAAATAAGTTCATGAATAACAACATCCTCAGCGATAATTCATCTGAAGAATGGAGACAGACAGTTGTGGTAAATGCTGTATATTACAGAGTATGAGCTGGGGAGAATTTTGCACGAGGAATAGGAGCAGAACCTGGACTAGTGTCCAAAAGGAAACCTACTGGATATGTCTGAAAGGGAAAAAAAAGAGAGAGAGATAAAAATTTACAGCCCAAGAGAAGAATTACACAGAGAAAAATAAGAGAAAGGCCAACCTCATTCACTATTGGACCATATGGAAAATTGGGGTGGCAAATAAATAGGAATAGGTACAGGATTAAAAATTAGATCAGGGGCCTGACACTGATGACATGATGAAGAAAGCGGAGCAGTAAAGGTCCAGTGGTCTGTGTGCCCTTGAATCCAAGGTACTTCAGCACCCAAACAGCTGCCTCTTCTCTCTGAAACCTGGCTCCTCTGTTGGGCTCTTTATTCATATTGATTTTCCCTCATAAGCAGGAACTGCCCTTTTAAAAGTTTTCTTGCCTTTACTGCAGTGGATTCCAGAGTTTTTGACTAAGTCCCAAAGTAAGATATGCCTTTTACATCATGATCCTGGGTTGATCGCAAAGAATCAGACGTGACTCCACAACTGCACATGCACACTAGCATGTCTGTATAGACAAACACAGACAAACACACATATACACACACAGACAGGTTCCTAACCATGCATATGACGAGCAAAGAGGGTCATAAATGATTTTGTGTGTATCCTTACTAGTTATCATATACTATGATACTTTTTGTATGTTTCATTTATTATATTCTATTTAATTTTTGCAGACCATAGTTCAAAATAGGTCCCAATGGGACCTAATCTGAGAACATGAAAACATTCCGCTTGCTTGTTTTCCATGCCTATTCTAGTATTCCCCTGCATCTTTTCTGTCACTTATTGTCTTTTATTGGCAGCAATTTTTGTGAGGCCATATTCTTTCAAGTCCATGCAATATATATTGAATTAGTTACAGTTCCCCACTAAATCTGCTCAGAGTGGGGTAGGGAAAAAGTGGTGAATGTGTATAACATTGCTGCATGTGTCAAGGTTCTCACAGTCTAGCAGGGAAAAAAGACATGGAATTAAATAAAAGTTACAGAGAGAAGAATAGCCCCACCACAGTGCTGTGTGTGTGTGTGTGTGTGTGTGTGTGTGTGTGTGTGTGTGTGTGTGTTGTAGGCCATGAGAGTCCTCAAAGGAAGGGTATATGAAACTGGTGTACACCAAAATGTTCCCCTGAAAATACAGATGACAGAATGTCAACCAAATATGAAAACAAAAAGTGGATTGATTTTTGTGCTCAGGATTCCTTAGAAATAAAATTAATAACGTGCAAAGAACAACTTGTGAATTATGGACTCCCTGTACCTTAAGGTCGGAGAAGACAATGGCACCCCACTCCAGTACTCTTGCCTAGAAAATCCCATGGATGGAGGAGCCTGGTAGGCTGCAGTCCATGGGGTTGCTAAGAGTCGGATGCGACTGAGAGACTTCACTTTCACTTTTCACTTTCATGCATTGGAGAAGGAAATGGCAACCCACTCCAGTACTCTTGCCTGGAGAATTTCAGAGACAGGGGAGCCTGGTGGGCTGCTATCTATGGGGATGCACAGAGTTGGACACGACTGAAGCAACTTAGCAGCAGCAGCAGTAGCAGTACCTTAACGTTGAGTAGCAGCAGGAAGGTCACTTCATTCCTTAGCATCCTCTGGCCCCCTCTCTCATCACCCTCCCTCTTGGATCTTCCCCTTGGGAAACTGGCTTCTTTGGAGCCTGAAACAGGTGTCTTCTTCAGGGCCTTTGCATTGGCCATTCCTTCTACCAGGCCTCTCTTCCTTGAGATCTCTGTTCAAATGTTACCTACTTTGCCAGCCTACCTGAACACCTGGTAAAGAATAATACCCCAGCCTCTCTCCCTTATGCCCCCTTTTTCTTCTTTTTATCTGTCACCATTTAACATGTTATATGATTTTATATTTGATAACATTATTTCTCCAGCATCCAATAATAGGAACTTTTGTCTCTCAGCACACTCTACCCCTTGCCTTGAAGCTGGTAAGTACTCAATTTATGAGCCCCAGAGGATTGACAGAAATCTCATTAAAAGTATGCAATACCTGACCTCTTGGGGAAATGGCTGCAAAAGACCAGGTATTTGTAATCAGAGATGGAACAGGGAATGCCCTGAAGGGGACAGATTTCACACCAAAATTATAGGTATTGATTTCATGACTGCAAAATATAAATTGTATCATTTGACTATGCCAGTAATGCTCATTTTTGTGAAAAGTGGTCATATCATTTGGGGGGATTTAATTCCAGGTCATTCCTTCTACCACATGGAACCAGAGAATGATACACATATTTCAGAATTTCTTCTTCTTGGAATATCAAATGAATCAGAACTTCAGCCCCTCATATTTGGGCTTTTCCTCACCATGTACCTGATCACTTTGTTTGGAAACCTGCTCATCATCCTGGCTGTCAGCTCAGACTCCCACCTCCACACCCCCATGTACTTCTTCCTCTCCAACCTGTCCTTTGTAGACATCTGTTTCATCTCTACCACCATCCCAAAGATGCTGTGGAATATCCAGATGCAGAGCAAAGTTATCACCTATGAAGGCTGCATCAACCAGATATACTTTTTACTACTCTTTGCAGGGTTGGATGACTTCCTCCTGACCGTGATGGCCTATGACCGGTTTGTGGCCATCTGCCACCCCCTGCACTACACAGTCATCATGAACCCCTGGCTCTGTGGACTGCTGGTTCTAGTGTCATGGATGATGAGTGCCTTGAATTCCTTGATACAAATCTTAATGATGTTGCGGCTGTCCTTCTGTAGAGTCCCGGAGATCCCCAACTATTTCTGTGAACTCAATCAGGTAGTCCGAAGTGCCTGTTCCGACACCTTTCTTAATGATGTGATGGTGTATGTTGCAGCTGGGCTGCTGAGTGGTGGTCCATTCACTGGAATACTTTACTCTTACTCTAAGATAGTTTCCTCCATACGACGAATCTCATCAGCTCAGGGGAAGTACAGAGCATTTTCCACCTGTGCATCTCACCTCTCAGTTGTCTCCTTATTTTATTGTACAATCCTAGGAGTATACCTTAACCCTGCTGATGCCCACAACTCACACTCAAGTGCAATAGCCTCAGTGATGTACACTGTGGTCACCCCGATGCTGAACCCCTTCATCTACAGTCTTCGGAATAAAGACATAAAGGAGGCTCTGAAAAGATTCATTGAGCAATAAAAGGGCAAACTCTTCTGGGGCTAATAAGTGGATCCAGAAATTGCCATTCTTCCGTAAGACTGTGAACATATAATTTGTCTTTTCTATTGCTTCCTTAATTTTACGTTTTTTGACTTCAACTTCTGTTTATATGTAAATAATGCAGTTTATTAAGCTTTCCCATTTATTTCATTTTCCTGCTTTGACATATTTTCTTCCAAGCTTATATCAGAAATATTTGCAACTTCCCTTTTATTTCTTGAGTCTATGGGAATTTCTTAAGAATAGTATCTTTTCAAGTGACATATATCATTTCAAGTTTTTTCTTTTATTTTACTAAAAGAATAGTTAGAAATTGTATTACTCATATTGAATAAGCTCTACTTGGCACCTTCACTATGTAATTTAAGTAACTCACTTTATCAGGCCTTTTCTTCTATCTCATACAGAACAATGACTGAGAACCACTGACCTAGAGCAAGAGAACTAGAAAAATCTCATGTTCTAATCACCACACACACCTTACTCACTTCATAGCTTTGGTTTTTTGTTTTTTGTTTTTTGTTTTAATTTAATTTATTTATTTTAATTGGAGGCTAATTACTTTACAGTGTTGTAGTGGTTTTTGCCATACATTGACATGAATCAGCCATGGGTGTACATGTGTTCCCCATCCTGAACCCCCCTCCCACCTCCCTCCCCATCCCATCCCTCTGGGTTATCCCAGTGCACCAGCCCTGAGCACCCTATCTCATGCATTGAACCTGGACTGGCCATCTATTTCACATATGGTAATATACATGTTTTAATGTTATTCTCTCAAATCATCCCACCTTCACCTTCTCCCACAGAGTTGAATAGACTGTTCTATACATCTGTGTCTCTTTTGCTGTTTTTCATATAGCATTATCATTGCCATCTTTCTAAATTCCATATATATGCATTAGTATACTATATTGGTATTTTTCTTTCTGACTTACTTCACTCTGTATAACAGGCTCCAGTTTCACCCACCTCATTAGAATTGACTCAAATACATTCTTTTTAATGGCTAAGGAATATTCCATTGTGTATATGTACCACAGCTTTCTTATCCATTCGTCTGCTGATGGACATCTAGGTTGTTTCCATGTCCTGGCTATTATAAACAGGGTTGTGATGAACATTGGGGTACATGTGTCTCTTTCAATTCTGGTTTCCTTGGTGTGTATGCCCAGAAGTAGGATTGCTGGGTTATATGGAAGTTCTATTTCCAGTTGTTTAAGGAATCTCCACACTGTTCTCCATAGTGACTGTATTAGTTTGCATTCCCACCAACAGTGTAAGAGGGTTCCCTTTTCTCCACAACCTCTCCAGCATATATTGTTTGTAGATTTTGGGATCGCAGCCATTCTGACCTGGGTGAGATTGTACCTCATTGTGGTTTTGATTTGCATTTCCCTGATAATCAGTTTAATCACCTCACCCTTCTGAACCATAATTTTGCAAATTTAGAATGAGGCTTATAATTGTACATCCTCATAAGATGTTCTGTGGCAAAGTAACAAATGAGACAACAGATATAAGATGCTAAGCTCAGTCCATGGTGCATTAAAAGATCCATGTGGATCTCTTATCATTACCAACTTTTTTTATGATTAAAGGATTAAACCCTAGCTTTTCACTTGTGTTAAAACAGAAAACACCTAATTGATGTGTCAAAAGCGTTTTGAAGTCAGGGATTATTTTAGCTATGGTTCCATAGCAAAGGAACACAGCTCTATCCCTTATTGAGGAGGAAATAATAATTTTCTGGAGATAGTAACAGCTGCATTCCCATCACAAGATAGTGCTTTTGAAACCCAAGGGTCTTAGTCCAGACAGGTTCCTCAGACTTAGAGGACACTTTGACTCAGAGTTGCAAAAAGTGTCAGTGTTAGAACTCTGGGATACAGGAGGGTTCATGGAGTAGTAATAAGAATTGGATACACTTGACTTCTAATCTGGTCTCCTGGGAATGACCAATCAGCTGAAAAAACTCCATTCTGTCCAGACAAGTTCCCCTGAGGAAATGATGTGTGAGGATTGAAGTAATAGTGGAAATGTGCTGAACATGTATAATGAGCAGATACCGCATATACACAGAGCTATAAATATCTCCGCTGCTGCAATGTCTGAGCAGCTCCACCTTTAGCTGAACGGGGCATGTTTTGCATTTGGATTCTTAATTATGGTTCAGAGACCCACGCTTCACTCTTTCCTGCTTTCTTGTCTGGATTCAGAGCTTCAGTCTCCACCATCAACCCTTCAAGAGGAATTTGGACTTCCACACAGAGACCTTCCTCTCAGACTTCCTATCTGGGTGAGTCTGAAAGCCCAGCAGGAGAAAGTCAGAGAGGATGAAACCCAAGAACATTTACTTGAGGTCACCTGAAAGCCCGAACTGCTGGTCCAGAGCCAAGGTTGTCTTAATAATTTATAATCAGTTTGTTTCATATGTAAAAAAGACAAGCGTCTACTGCATTCAGCAATTCAAGAATTGTTGATAATTATGTGATGGGGACGAAAACCTAGTTAGAGGAGACTCAAGAAGAAATGGAAGGCATAGTGGTGTCAGTAAAAGTCGAACATTTCCAAAGAGATTTGCAGTTTAAGAGAGTAGGAAAACATGCTATTTGGTTAAGAGTGGCTTGCAGTGAAGTGATGACATTTTATGTATTTATTTTTGATTTTTGAGATGGGGTATATTTGAGCATGTTCTATATTCATAAGGAAAACCCAGATCAATGGAATAGCTACTACCTGGAAGCTTACAGTTCTTAAGACACACATTTCATAGAATCTTTTCTCACATTGAGTATTCACTTGAAAAAACTGAATTTAGTATACAGAGTCATATTATGCTAAAAGGCTTAATTTTGCATTAGGTTTGTTACCCGGGAGGCTGAATATATTTGGGGGGTGAATTATCATTTGCTTCTCTATTACATATTATCTATGCACATTGTTTCATATACTGGCATTTGAGTGTTATTGTTCCTTTCTTTTTTTGCTCTATTATTTCCTCTGTAATTTTATTAATACCTCTATGAAGGCACCAGAGTGTACAAAGCAGGTAAGGTCTCTGATGATTTGGATCTAATATTTTAATAGATTTAACATTTATTTTATTTCAGAATAAAATAAACACATATATTGCAAAGTGTCATCAGGTACAAATCACGTGAAGGAAGGGATAGGTTCTGTGGTGTTTATTGGATTTTGTAGGGTATATTATGAGGAGTTTATCACAGGTGGGACAAGTCTCAGAAGTAGAGTGTGACCAAGGGGTTTGCCACCAAAAAAAAAAAATCAAAGCCAAGGAATAACAAAGAAAAATACCACTTAAGAAAAATGATAGGGGGCTTACGTCCTGGCTCAGTAGTGAAGAATCCACCTGCCAATGTAGGAGACATGGTCCAATCCCTGATCCAGGAAGATCCCACATGCTGTGGAGCAACTAAGCCTGTGCACAACAATTATTGAGCCTGTGATCTAGAGCCCAGGTGGTGCAACTACTCAAGCCCACACACCCTAGAGCCTGGACTCTGCAATGGGAAGTCACAGCAATGAGAAAGCCACACCACAACTAGAGAGTAGCCCCTGCTCGTTTCACCTAGAGAAAAGACCGCACAGCAATGTAGACCCAACACAACCAAAATTAAATAAATAAAATCTATTTTTAAAAAGAAAGAAAAGCAATAAAAAGGAGAGTCATGCACTACTGGACCATATGAAAATTGTGGACAAATATGCAGGGATAAATATGCAATAAAGAATTGACAGAGGGCCTGATGTGGGCGCGGTAGTGAGGCACTGGAGGAATAGAAGTGCAGTCAGTTTGCGGGCCCTTGAGTCTGAAGTCCCTTCAGCCCCCACACTCCTGTCTGGTCCTTCTGCAACCTGCTCTTACCTTGGCCTCTATTTATACTGCTTCTCCTTCAGCAAGGACTGGTCTCTTATAAATGTCTTCTTGCATTTATTGCAGCGGGTAAGTAACTTTTTTGACTCTGTCATGTGATCCACACATGCATGCATGGGCATGAGCAAACACGAACACAGGCATCTGACTGAACAAAAAGAATCAGAAAAATCCTACTGTATGTGATGCAGTCTGACATTTTAATTTTCCATTTCATTTTTTCTACCTTATTTTATTCTTACAAACTACATAGTGTGAACCTCTAATAGGTGTGAATCTCAGAATATGGGAAACGTTTCTCCAGCATGTCTTTGAAAACTATGTTAATGTTTCCCTGGTCCTTTTTAGCGATTTCTATGAGAACGCGTCTTTTTCATTCCTTCATGCAGTATGTATTTATTCAGGTACTGCTCCCAGCTAAACAAAATCTAAGGGGTTGAAGAGTATGTATGATATTGACATATGCCTCAAGGTACTTATAGTCTAACAAAGAATAAAAGATGCAGAATTAATTAAAACCTCATAATGATAACCCTGTATCTAAATGACTGTAAGTGAAATTCCCTGTTTTCTGTACAAATGTTTTAAAAAGGGGAGAATTCATGAAAGAAATGATCTGAAAAAGAAGATGGTGTTTTGGAGATAGGGAGGGGTGAAAATTCCAAATAGAGTGGTTGATTCTCTGAGGAGGTGCATATAAGCTCTGAGTCTTGAGCCTGTGGCATCAAGTGAAGCTGTGACTCAAGTTTAATATTCATGAAATTGATGTGAGTGAAGGCAGCACAAGGGTGAAGTGGTGGTTCAGTCACACAGAGTCAAGGCTAGGATTTGAAACTGTGGAATCTGGAGCTCGTTTCACAGTGGGGAGTCACTGGGAGAGAAGGAAGTCAGGGAGTTGGTTGTTTTGAAACACAGCTGTTCCCTCTGACTAGCACACACTTCTACGCAGAGAGACTCATGTCTCCTTCATTCTCTTTCTTGAGGTCTCTGATCAAATGTTTTCCAGGCTACCTGAACAATACAGTATTGTAAAATAAAAAAATTAAATTAAAATAAATAAATAAATAAATTTAATTAACAGAAAAATATAATAATAAAAAAATAATAATACCCTTATCAACTCTCATCTTTATGTTTGATCTAATTTCCTTTTCTGCACTTGTCAACATATGATCATTTGTATGAGTTTTTAAATTTTTTACTTATATATTTTCTCCACCATTGAACTACAGGACCTATTGTCTCTCAGCACCCTCTCCTGTTTCTCCAGAATGTAGTAGGCCTTAAATTTGTATTCCCTCAAATGCATGACAAAATCCCTCATTACAAATGTCGAATACCTGACCACTAGGGGGAAAAGCTAATTGTAAGATAGGCTTTCCTATTTGGAGATGGCATAGGAGATTGGCTTGAAGGGGAAATTTCTACACAAAATCATGAATATTTTTTGAATGCAAAATATAAATGTTAGAGTTCACCTATGTTTGCAATGCCAATTTTTGAAAAACTAGTCATGCTATTTTTTGTTTCTAGGCAGTCATTTGCATCACATGGGACCTGGGAATGAGACACCAGTTTCAGAATTTATTCTCCTGGGATTATCAAATGAACCAGAACTGCAGCCCCTCATATTTGGGCTTTTCCTCTCCATGTACCTGATCACTGTGTTTGGAAATCTGCTCATCATCCTGGCTGTCAGCTCAGACTCCCACCTCCACAACCCCATGCACTTCTTCCTCTCCAATCTGTCCTTTGTAGACATCTGTTTTATCTCTACCACTGTCCCAAAGATGTTGAGGAACATAAGGACACAGAAGAAAGTAATAACCTATGAAGGCTGCATCATCCAGATGCATTTTTTCTTATTTTTTGCAACATTGGACGTGTTCCTCCTGACCGTGATGGCCTATGACCGCTTTGTGGCCATCTGCCACCCACTCCACTACACAGTCATCATGAACCCCTGGCTCTGTGGACTCCTGGTTCTGCTGTCCTGGATCATGAGTGCTCTGAATTCCTTGACACAAAGCATAATGGTGTTGTGGCTGGCCTTCTGTACAGACTTGGAAATCCCCCACTTTTTCTGTGAAGTTAATCAAGTGGTTCAGCTTGCTTGTTCTGACACTTTTCTTAATGACATGTTGATGTATTTTGCAGCTGGGGTGTATGGTGGCATTTCCCTCACTGGAATACTTTACTCATATTCTAAGATAGTTTCCTCTATACTAGGAATTTCATCTGCTCAGGGGAAGTATAAAGCATTTTCCACCTGTGCCTCTCACCTCTCAGTTGTCGCTTTATTCTTTTGCACAGTCCTGGGAGTGTATCTTAGCTCTGCTGCTACTCACAGCTCACAATCAAGCGCTGTTTCCTCGGTGATATACACTGTGGTCACACCCATGCTGAACCCCTTCATCTATAGTCTGAGGAATAAAGACATAAAGAGGGCTCTGAGAAGGATCATTGGGATGGCAGCTATATAAGGACCAGTTTTCCTGGGGCTGAAGAAATGCCTGTGATTTTAGGGCTCAAAACCTCAGAGCCCAATTCTTAGATCAGGTTGCTGAAGTAAAACTTGATCCATTTATTTCCCAAAATTTCCATTTCTTTGAATTCAAGGCCTCTACATTTTATTATCAAATGAAATTATATACTGGGAATTGTACCAACTTTTATTATTCTCCCCATGAGTGTGTAGTCAGCTGTAAATCCCTCTATTATGTTTCTAAGTGATGTTGAATAAGCATGCCATGCTCTTCTGTCTTGAATTGGTTTATGGTTATTTCTGTATCTATGCTGATCTCCTATTTACAGAAAAAAATGAGTTTATCATGTGAATTACTTATTTTTAATTTCAGCATTTCTATATCCATAAATGATGTTTGACTTCCTTCCCAATTAGAAGACAGCTCTCACCCATGTTAAGTGAGAACCACCTGCCTAAGCCCTAGATTCAACCCTTAGCCATTCACCATCGGATTCTTTTCCATTTATTAAGTTATTGGAATATAATTACACAAATAAACTGCATAACAGTTTGAGGGGCTTTCCTGATGGTCCAGTGATTAAAAATCTGCTTTCCAATGCAAGGGACACAGGTTCGATCCTTGGTCTGGGAACTAAGATCCCACATGCTACAGGGCAACTAAGCCCCTGCACCTCAACTAGAGAGCCCACATGCCACAACTAGAGAAAAGACTGCACACCATAATGAAGAACCTGTGCAGCCTAAATAAGTAACTAAATAAAAAGTGTACAATTTAATGGAATAAACAAGCTATCCAAAACTGAGAACATAATGCCTATTTCTCTTTGTGTTTAATTTGACAGTGCACATAGCTTTACATGCTTTATTATGTAATTGTGAAAAAATTTAAGCTCCGTGAGCCTGTTTCCTTGTTTATGAAGGTGTTGTGAAATACTAAACAAAACTTCATATGGATGCTATGAGAAACAAATGAAATGTGTGGACATTTCTATTCTAATCCAAAGAAAACAGCTAAGGGCTAAGTTCATTTCTGTGTGTATACTTTTTTTTTTTCTTTCAAATAAACAGTGTAGTACACATGTGTGCGTGCACACAGACATCTTTCATGTAGAAAGGAAATGAGAGGAACTGAGAGATTGAAATGAAAATAATGAACATTTGAATTAATATAAAATAAAAATATAGAAATATAGACACAAAAATTTAAAGTGCAAATGAGTAAGCTCAATTTGATGTGAATTACTTTTCCTACCTCAATGCCACAAAAGAACCACAGGCAGACAGTTGGCATTTACATCTATAAAATTAAAAATGTATTGTATCAGCTAATGGGGCAGAATATCTTCAAATTGATTTAGTTTTTTTATGTAATATAGGCTTTTATTTACTTAATATGGGTGTTTGACATAGCATGCCCTTACTCAAACTAAGCTAATGAATGGAGAGGATTAAATTTTATTATTGCAAACAAATTTTATTCAATAAGTGTCTACATTAGATTTTTAGTCCAATTGCAAAATACTTCCACACTAGTTGCTTAAATAAACACATTTATTCTCTTAGATGTCAGAAGATTAAAATGAGTCTTGTTAGGCTAATATAAAATATTTGGGTGACAGTTCAAGATGGCAGCATAGGAAAAACAGAAAAAGCTCAAATAAATCAGAAATGAAAGAGGAAAAATTACAATTAATATCACAGAAATGCAAAGGACCACAAAAGACTACTATGAATATTTATACCAACAAATTGGACAACCGAGAAGAAACAGAAACATTCCTACAAAACAAACATTTTCCCAAGAGGGAATCATGAAGAAACAGAAAACATGAATACACCAGTTGAAGTGACTTAGCAGTAGCAGCAGTTACTAGTAAGGATATTGAATCAGTAACCGAAAACCTCACAACAAACAAAAGTCCAGGACCAGAAGCTTCACTGATAAATTCTAATAAACATTAAAGATTAGTATCTAGCTTCCAAAAACTTTCAAAAAATCAAAGAGGAAAAATGCTTCCAAACTCACTTTACAAGGCCAGAATTACCTTGATTCAAAATCAGACAAGGACAATAAAAGAATAAAGAATTGTACCAATATCATTAATGAACACACATGCAAAAATCTTCAAAAAATATTAGCAAATAAATTCAAAAATATATCTAATGGATCATACATCATGATCAAGTGGGACTCACTTCAAGGATGCAAGAATGGTTCAGTTCAGTTCAGTTCAGGTGCTCAGTCATGTCTGACTCTTTGTGACCTCATGAATCGCAGAATGCCAGGCCTCCCTGTCCATTACCAACTTCCGGAGTTCACTCAGACTCACGTCCATCGAGTCAGTGATGCCATCCAGCCATCTCATCCTCTGTCATCCCCTTCTCCTCCTGCCCCCAATCCCTCTCAGCATCAGAGTCTTTTCCATGAGTCAACTCTTCGCATGAGGTGGTCAAAGAACTGGAGTTTCAGCTTCAGCATCATTCCTTCCAAAGAAATCCCAGGGCTGATGTCCTTCAGAATGGACTGGTTGGATCTCCTTGCAGTCCAAGGGACTCTCAAGAGTCTTCTCCAACACCACAGTTCAAAAGCATCAATTCTTCGGCGCTCAGCTTTCTTCAAAAATGGTTAAACATCCTCAAATCAGTCAAATGATACACCAAATTAACTGAAGGAAGGATAAATATCATATGATAATTTCAGTGTGCTGTGCTAAATCGCTTCAGTCATGTCCATCTCTTTGTGACCCCATGGACTGTAGCCCGCCAGCTTCCTTTGTCCATGGGACTTTCCAGGCAAGCACACTGGAGTGGGTTATCATTTCGTCTTCCAGGGGATCTTCCCAATCCAAGGACTGAAATTTTATCTCTTTCGTCTCCTGGATTGACAGGCAGGTTCTTTACTACTAGTGCCACCTGGAAAGCCCAATCATTTCAACAGATGCAAAATAATCATTTGACAAAATTCAATATTTGTTTATGATAGAAAAAACCCTCAATAGAGTAGGTACAGAGGAAGCATACCACCACATAATGTAGGCTATATATACAAGTCTGCAGATAACATTATACCCAATGGTGAGAAGATGAAAAACTTTCCCTCTAAGATCAGAAAAAAGAAAAGAATGCTCACTCAGGCCACTTTCATTCAACATAGTATTGGAAATCCTAACCACAGTAATTAGACAATAAAATGCAATGCAATGCAATGCTGCTAAGTCACTTCAGTCATGTCCGACTCTGTGTGACCCCATAGACGGCAGCCCACCAGGCTCCCCCATCCCTGGGATTCTCCAGGTAAGAACACTGGAGTGGGTTGCCATTTCCTTCTCCAATGCATGAAAGTGAAAAGTGAAAGGGAAGTTGCTCAGTCGTGTCCGACTCTTCACGACCCCTTGGACTGCAGCCTACCAGACTCTTCCATCCATGGGATTTTCCAGGCAAGAGTACTGGAGTGGGGTGCCATCGCCTTCTCTGATAAAATGTAATAACAGAGTCCAAATTAGAAAAGAAGAAGTAAAACTGTCACTATTTCACTTTTCACTTTCATGCATTGGAGAAGGAAATGGCAACCCATCCCAGTATTCTTCCCTGGAGAATCCCAGGGACGGGGGAGCCTCATTGGCTGCCATCTATGGGGGTTGCACAGAGTCGGACAGGACTGAAGTGACTTAGCAGCAGCATTTACAGATAAAATGATACGATATATATACATATATATATATATTTAAAAATTCTAACAAAGAACTTTTTGAACTAATAAATAACTTTCTTGAAACTATGAGATACAAAATCAACATACAGATACCTCTCGTGTTTCTAGACTCTAATAATGAATTATCAGAAAAAGAAATGTAAAAACCAATCCCATTTAAAACTGCATAAAAAATGAAATAACTTGGCACAATTTATGAAAGAGGGAAAAGACCTATACACTGAAATCTAGAAGACATGGAGGAAAGAAATTGAAGAAGTCACAAATAAATGGAAATAGACCTTAAGTTCGTGGACTGAAATCATTAATATTCTTAAAATGACCTAGATATTTTTCCAAAAAGGCATACAAGTGGCAGGCAGACACATAAACAGATGTCTCAACATCATTAATTACCAGGAAAATGCAAATCAAAACAGAAAGAAATCATGTCACATTCTTTAGAATGGCTATTATAAGAAAGATGAGAGCCTGATATCTTATTCAACCTGTAACTGAAAGATTTCACTACCCTCTCCCTATTTCCTCCACCCCCTACAGCTTTTCTATGTAGTTACACGTATTTAGTCACTCAGTCGTGCCCAAATCTTTGTGACCCCCTAGCATTCCGCCAAGGGCCTCTGTGTGTGTGTGTGTATCAGTGGGATTCTCTGGAAAAGAATATTGTAGTGGGTTGCCTTTCCCTTCTCCAGGGGATCTTCCTGACTCTGGGGTCTCCCACACTGCAGGCAGATTCTTTACCATCTGAGCCACCAGGGAAGCCGAGAGTTACAGGTATACCACCTGGCATTTTTTCTTACTGGAGGTTAATTACTTTTACAATGTTGTGGTGGTCTCTGCCATACATCAACATGAATAAGTCATAATTATATATATATATATATACACACACACATATATTTATATATACCCTTCCTCTTGATTCTCCCTCCCACTCCCCGCTTCCACCCGTCTAGGTCATCACAGAGCACCAGGCTGGTCTCCCTGTGTTATACGGAAGCTTCCCACTAGTTGCCTGTTTTACACATGATAGTGTCTATATGTCAGTGCTGCTTTTTCAATAGGTCCTATCCTCTCCTTCCCCCACAGTGTCCACAAGTCTGTTATCTCACCTGCATCCCCATTTCTTCTCTCTAAATTGGTTCATCAGTATATTTTTTCTAGATTCCATGTATATGCATTAGTAAATGTTATTTGTTTTTCTCTTTCTGACTTATTTCACTCTGTATAAATAACTGACTCTATGTTCATCCACCCCACTACAACTGACTCAATGCTTTCCTTTTTATAGCTGAGCTATATTCCATTGCATATATGTATCATATCTTCTTTTTCCATTCATCTTGGCACTCTAATATTAATCTAAATTTATATATATACATACACACACACACACACACACACACACACACACACCATAATATCATACATAAAACCCAAATGAACTTTTTGGCCAACCGAATAAATCATGATGACTATTGTTGACAACACTGCATTGTACAATTGCAATTTGCTAAGACAGTAGGGTATTTGCCATCACTTCATGGTGAATAGATGGAGAAACAGTGGAAACAGTGACAGACTTTATTTTGGGGGGCTCCAAAATCACTGCAGATGGTGATTGCAGCCATGAAATTAAAAGATGCTTACTCCTTGGAAGGAAAGTTATAACCAACCTAGACGGCATATTAAAAAGCAGAGACATTACTTTGCCAACAAAGGTCCATCTAGTCAAGGCTATGGTTTTCCAGTAGTCATGTATGGATGTGAAAGTTGGACTATAAAGAAAGCTGAGCGCCAAAGAATTGATACTTTTGAACAGAAAGTCTTTTGGACTGCAAGGAGATCCAACAGTCCATCCTAAAGGAAATCAGCCCTGAATATTCATTGGAAGGACTGATGTTGAAGTTGAAACTCCAATATTTTGGCCATCTGATGCGAAGAGTTAACTCATTTGAAAAGACCCTGATGCTGGGAAAGATTGAAGGTAGGAGAAGGGGATGATAGAGGATGAGATGGTTGGATGGCATCACCGACTTAACAGACATGAGTTTGAGTAAACTCTGGGAATTGGTGATGGACAGGGAAGCCTGGCGTGCTGCAGTCCATGGGGTAGCAGAGTCAGACATAACTCAGCGACTTAACTGAAGAGAGTAGAACTTAAATTTTCTCACACATACACAAACAAACAAGATAAGTGTGTAAAGTAATGGATGTGTAAGTTAAAGGAGAATTCCTTTCACAAAGTAGACATAAATCAGATCATCATGAGGTACACTTCGAATATCTTATGATTATAAATATTAACTATACCTTAATAAAGCTAATTTTTGTGAAACGAATCACCAGTCCAGGTTCGATGCATAATACTGGATGCTTGGGGCTGGTGCACTGAGACGACCCAGAGGGATGGTACAGGGAGGGAGGTAGGAGGGGGGTTCAGGATGGGGAACACATGTATACCTGTGGTGGATTCATGTTGATGTATGGCAAAACTAATACAATATTGTAAAGTAATTAACCTCCAATTAAAATAAATAAATTTATATTTTAAAAAGTAAGCTAATTTTTTAAAGCTTCTTAAAAATGAAAAAGGAGAAATAACAAACGTTGGTGAGGATGTGGAGAAAAGGAAACCCTAGTGCACTGTTGGTAGAAATGTGAATGTGTACAGCCATTATGGAGAGCAGTATGGAGATTCCTCAAAAATTATAAATAGAACTACTATATTACCTAGGTATTCAACTTCTGGGTATTTCTCTGAGTAAAATGAGAGCAGTAATTTGAAAAGATATATGCAACCCTATATTCATTGCACCATTATTTACATTGACCAAGACATGAAAGCTACCTACATGTCCATTGATGGATGAATGGATAATGATGTGAAATACACACACACACACACACACACACAATGGCATACTACTCAGCCATAAAAAATAAAAATCTGGCCATTTGTGACAATGTGGATGGACCTTCCAGGTATTATGCCATACTAAATAAGCCAGACAGAGAAAGATGAAATCAAGTATGATTTCACTTGCACATGAAATCTAAAAAACAAAAGGAATAAAGAAATGGACCAAAACTTACAGATGCAGAGAACAGATTGATAATTGATATTTATCAGAGAGGAAGGGGATTGGGGTAGTTGGGCAAACTGGATGAAGGCAGTCAATTGTAATATGATACATATTAGCTGGTTTATTTTGCTGATTGGGCTTCCCAGATGACTCAGTGGTAAAGAATCTATCTGACAAGCAGGAGACACAGGTTCCATCCCTGGGTCAGAAAGATCCCCTAGAGGAGGAAATGGCGACACACTCCAATATTCTTGCCTGGGAAAACCCATGGACAGAGGAGCCTGGTGCACTGCAGTCCATGGGGTCACAAAGAGTTGACATGACTTAGCGACTAAACAACATTCTGCCTACTACACAGTCTGTTTTGTAAGTGTATCATTTTATATCATTCAAGAATCCCGGGGATGGTAGAGCCTGGTGGGCTGCCATCTATAGGGTCGCACAAAGTCGGACACAACTGAAGCGGCTTGGCAGGAACCCTTCTATAAGAGAAACAGACAGAATTAGTCACAGCCTCTGAAATGAGTGAATGCACTATTTCTTCAAAATTAAATGCAAAAACACATTTTGAGGAAGAAGACCTAAAACTATCTGCAACTAATTGTATCACAGGATCACAGCCTTGTTACTCAAAGAGTGTCCACAGACCAGGACCTGCAGAGTCAGCATCATCCAGCAGCTTGTTAGAAATGCAGTCTTTGGACCCACCAGGTCCTGCTGAATCAGATTCTGAATTTGTAGTAGGATTGCTGTTGATTTGTAGCTACAATGAAGTTAGAAAAGGACTGACTTAGAATAACTTTGCTACCCCTTATTGTTGCCATTTGAGGAAGCATACTATTCTGGGGATGCTTTCCCACAGATTTTAGATGTTTGGCAGCATCATTTCAGATGTTGTCAAACATCCCAGGGAAAAATCCTCTATGATTCAGAACTACTGGTGTATAGTTTGGAAACTAGACACACCCTGACAAGTTTACAATCAAGGACCATCAAATACTCAGATATTAATTTCAGCCGTATCATTAAACTCCTCCAAGCTCCATTTCTGCAGTGGAGAATGGAGTTCTTAAATGTACTTCCTCACAGATGAAACATCTGTAAATATTCAATCAAACAATTCTCATCAGGCACTAAGATCAAGCTTTAGCACAAAATATCTAAGTATATTTACTATCATCAAAAAATATTTTATAATGGAGAATTACATGAAAGCTCAGAACTAGAGATATAAGTATGAAGTTCCTAAATGTTATGGCAAAAGTGTCATGAAGACAACATATGTAGTGCCCCAAGGTTGATTAACAAAAGAACTGAGTTCTTCCCCTTATTGAAAAAGAGAACAGAAATTTCCTGGAGATTTAAAGTATCCCCATCATAAATCAAAACTTTTGAGATACAAGAGACCTAGTTCAGATACTCAGTCTTAGACTTAGAAAAAACTTTAACTCAAGGTTGAAACAAGGTACTAGGAGATTTAGAGATCTGAAAGGGAGGAAATTTTATGGAGAAGGAGTGAAAAAAACAAGAAAAAAAATGGATTATCTTGACTTCTACCTGATCCCTTGTGAATAGAGAATCTTTAGGGAAAATTTCCTTCCTTCCTGAACAGGTTTCCACAGGGGAATTATGTGCTTAGAGGTTGAAATAACAAGAAATGTGCCTAATGAGCAGGTAGAGGGACCTATAAAGACTAACATCTGCAGTCTCTCAGTGTGTGTAATCTTGAGCTGGATGGACACTTTATTTCTTTGTTTGGAGTCCTAATCCTGATTGGGGTTGGGGTTGGCCTGTAGCTTCATCCCTTTCTGCTCTTTTGTCTGGGGACAGAGCCTTCATCATTAGCCTTCCAGAGAAGAATTCAGACTCCCCCTCAGAGAGCTTCCTCCCAGAGTTTCCCCATCAAGGTGAGTCTCCAGTCTAAATGGTGGTACATGAGAAGGTCAGAAAGAAAAGAAGCCAGTTCAACTAAGCCCAGAGGCAAAAGATTGCTGTGTCTGTTTGTTTGCTTGATTGATTAATTAAAGTATTTGTGTCAGAGGCTAGGTAATATTTCACAGTATGGCTATGCTACTCACACTTTTGATGAATGGCCTTTAATACTCTATCATTAAAGTGCTATTTCATTCATGCCACAGAAATATGTGGAGATTTTTGAACCAACTGTGGTTCAAATCAAGAAGGATTTTTCCCATGCAGAAGATTCTGAGTAATGTCCAGGAACATTTTGACTGTCTCACTGGAGAGGATTGGGTGGAGGCCACAGAGGCTTTCAGCATCTTTCAATGCATGGGACAAACAGAGCAACAGAGCCTGATCTGACTGGGAGTGTCAGTAGTGTTGAGACTCAGAAAACTTGAGCTACAGACTATCTATATGATAACATTTATAGCTGTCTTCAGGTTGTTTACCAAATCTGTAAGACTTTAGTTTTCTGGCAGCAAAATTAACAACACTGCTTTTGCTACTGGTTTAAAAGTTCAAACTCCAGGCAATGTGACAGGTCTTTACACTTATTTCTCAGGCTAATGGGTATGAAAAACATTTTTTTGTTTTCATAAACTGTGGCTCAGCTTCAGCAAACTTTACATATTTGATCATCATTTTGACTTATCTATTATTACTGTGTCATATATCATTTGCCCAGTTTTCTCCAGTTATTAGCATTTCAAAAAATTTTATGGATTATTATTTCTCAATTGACTTTTGGAGGTTATTTTCATGATAAAATATTTGTTTTATTTCAAAATATCTATCTTCCGACTTCTGAGTTTTTTGGTTTTCATTTTGCCACATGTAAATTTTATGTATAGTTTTCTAGAATGTTCATCTGAAATGTATTGGTCACTTTACACTAACATTGTAATACCTCATTTTTTGTAAGATGAATGAGGTAGGACACCAACTTCATAATCTCTCAGATAACTAGTCATTCATGATCAATCTTTTTTTTTGGTAAGTATTTTTTTTTAATTTTTTTAACTTATAATTAAAGGGTAGTTGCTTTACAGTATTGCTTTGGTTTCTATTAAACATCAACATGAATCAGCTTCAGGCCAGATCTTATTTGACAATATAATCTTTTGCAAATAAATGGAAACACGACCTTGCCATTTGCTGAATGTTCAAAACTATTATAACTTAATTCCTGACCATTCAAAAATCAATAATGGAACATCCACTACGTGCTAGGAAGTTCTCGGTACATTACATGTTATATTCTCTTCTATCAGGCCTTTGCTTCATTAAATATCAGCACATATTCATGCCATTAAATTATTGCTATTTTTTATCACATTTCATTTAGTCTGATTCTTCATTCAATTTTGCTCACTAAGTTTTTTCAAACTCTTCACTTTAATCTGGTTTCAGTTCAGTTCAGTTGCTCAGTCATGTCCAACTCTTTGCGACCCCATGAATCGCAGCACGCCAGCCTCCCTGTCCATCACCAACTCCCAGAGTCCACCCAAACCCATGTCCATTGAGTCAGTGATGCCATCCAACCATCTCATCCTCTCTCATCCCCTTCTCCTCCTGCCCTCAATCTTTCCCAGCATTAAGGTCGTTTCAAATGAGTCAACTCTTCGCATCAGGTGGCCAAAGTATTGGAATTTCAGCTTCAACATCAGTCCTTCCAATGAATATTCAGGACTGATTTCCTTTAGGATGGACTGGTTGGATCTCCTTGCAGTCCAAGGGACTCTCAAGAGTCTTCTCCAACACCACTGTTCAAAAGCATCAATTCTTTAGTGCTCAGCTTTCTTTATAGTCCAACTCTCACATCCATACATGACTACTGGAAAAACCATAGCCTTGACTAGTCGGACCTTTGTTGACAAAGTAATGTCTCTGCTTTTGAATATGCTACCTAGGTTGGTCATAACTTTCCTTCCAAGGAGTAAGCGTCTTTTAATTTCATGGCTGCAGTCACCATCTGCAGTGATTTTAGAACCCAAAAAAATAAACTCTGACACTGTTTCCACTGCTTTCCCATCTATTTGCCATGAAGTGATGGGACCAGATGCCATGATCTTCATTTTCTGAATGTTGAGCTTTAAGTCAACTTTCTCACTCTCCTCTTTCACTTTCATCAAGAGGCTCTTTAGTTCTTCTTCACTTTCTGCCATAAGGGTGGTGTCATCTGCATATCTGAGTTTATTGATATTTCTCCCAGCATTCCAGCCTGTGCTTCTTCCAGGCCAGCGTTTCTCATGATGTACTCTGCATAGAAGTTAAATAAGCAGGGTGATAATATACAGCCTTGATGTACTATCCTTTATTCTTTCATTGTATAGCTTTTCACACTCTTATATGTTTTTCTGGATAAGCATATATTCATCTACCTTTCTGAAAAGTACAAAAGTGAACAAAGCAGGTAAGGTCCCTGCCTTTTTGGGTCACACAATCTCACAATGAGGTCAGAGTACAATGAAATAAATGTGTCATGATGTAATGTCCTCACACATAATTATATGAAGGAAGTTATTCAGCATAAAAATACAGAATTGCCATGGTGTAGGACACCATGGATTTACAAAGCATAGCCCAGAGAGACCTCTGCATGTTGGATGAAGTTCAGAACCAGGATCAGAGTATGCCCATTGGGTTTCTCAAAACCCAAAGTCCAAGAACAGTTAAGGAAAGATGCTACAGGAGAAAAGTGAAAAAGGAGCTAACCTCATCCCTTATCAGACCATACAAAAACTAACTGGTCAAGTAATTATGAAACAGGCCCAGGAGAAACAAGTCTTCTATGGCTTGATATTAAAAATGCCCAATTTTGTTACACTTTGTATATTTTGTTTTATGAAGTGTTGGTTTATCCCTCTGCTCATTTTCTCTTAGGGGGAACAATAAGTAAAATGTCTTTTGATATCTTTTGACATCATAGTGGTATCACTACTATTGTCTTTCAGACAAGTTCATTTTGGATCTCTTATAATTTTGCTGGGCATCAAAGGAAAATAATTAAGGTTGGAATGCTGCCAGGACCAAGGAAGATTATTCTTTCTCACAGCCTCTCAGGGACCAATTGATCTTGTTAAGATATTTTTCTCATCATTACTCTCTCTCTCTACCTCCCTCCCTCCCTCTCTTTGCTCTCTCTTTATTGAAAAGACAATTTAATGTTTGTTTAAATACACAAAATGGCCATCTCAGTGTGGAACCCCAGGTTTATTTGTCCATAGGAAACTTAAGAATTGGAATTTCAGGGAATCCCTTCTATAGTATATAGGGTAAAGTTCACTGATCTGCCCAACTTGGGTTGTACACATTCCTAGTGTACTCAGTAATGCTTCAGCTGAGAAAGACATGAAAATAACACAGTGAAGAAAGACACAGTGTGTTCTGTGTCTGTTTGCTACTGGTGGGGTGTCAGAAATCTTCAGAACAAGGGTACCAGTTCTCATATATTCCAAGATGACTTTTACGGTAGTGGGGCCAGAATTCAATCAAGGGAGGTACTAAAGAGGCAAGCTGTTTCAATTCATAGGATCCCTTTGCAACAAGATTAATAAAGGGCAAGATATAGTACAGAACAGGAAGTCCCTTGCCCTGGGATTTCAGCAGTAGCCGAGAGACCACGACCCTCCTCAACAGGTAGGACACCATCTCTCACCACTCTTTGTCATCTTCATTCACTTGCAACACTGGCTTTACTTTCTTTGACTTGAGCACTGGAAACAAGCACTTTCCTCAAGGCCTTTCACTAGATATTTCCTCTGCCAGGTACATACTTCATTACATAACCTTGCATCTCCCTCCCTCTCTTGCTTGAGGTCACTGTTCAAATGTCACCTTGTTGGCAGGTCTTACCTAAACACCCATGCAAAATATAAAGCCTAATTCACTCTCTCCTTTACATGAGCTTACCCTTTCTATATAGCATCTGTCACCACCTGAAATGTAATGATCTCTATTGTTTGCTTAGATTTTCTATCTCCATCATTGAATGTGTGTATATGCTCAGTCGTGTCTATCTTTCTGTGACCCCATGGACTATAGCCCACCAGGCTCCTCTGTCCATGGGATTATTGAGGCAAGAATATTGGAGTGAGCTGCCATTTCTTTCTCCAGGGGATCTTCCTGACCCAGGGATCAAACCCTAGTCTCTTGCATCTCCTGCATGGGAAGGCGGATTCTTTACCACTGCACCATATGGGGAGCACCCCCATCATTTAATAGTAGGGTCCTATTTTTTTCTTTAGCAAACTATACTTGTTGCCTAGACATTGGTAACATGGTCAGCTCTCAATTTTACTACAGAAATACATGAAAAAAATTTCTAATGAAAATAATAGGATGCATAATCCCTCAAGGAAAGAGTTGGCAGGGACAAAAATTCCATATCAATGGTGGCATGAGGGAATCTAAAGGAGACCATATTCATACACAAAACATATTTTATTGAATTACGTGACTGCAATATGTAAATACCAGCATTTAAAATGTGTGAGTAAAGCATGTAGTTGTGAAAAATTAGTCATGTTACTTTCCTCTTTCAGTGAAGTCACTTCCATCATATGGAACGGGGCAATGATACACGAATTTCAGAATTTCTTCTTCTGGGATTTTCAGAGGATCCACAACTACAGCCCATCATATTTGGGCTTTTCCTCTCTATGTACCTGATCACTGTTTTTGGAAACCTGCTCATCATCTTGGCCATCACTTCAGACTCTCACCTGCACACCCCCATGTACTTCTTCCTCTCCAACCTGTCCTTTGTGGACATCTGTTTCACTTCCACCACCATTCCAAAGATGCTGTGGAACATCCAAACACAGAGGAAAGTTATCACCTATGAAGGCTGCATCACACAGATTTATTTTCTCATCCTCTTTGCAGTGTTGGACATTTTTCTCCTGACTGTGATGGCCTATGACCGCTTTGTGGCCATCTGCCATCCCCTGCATTACACTGTCATCATGAACCCAAGACTTTGTGGACTGTTGGTGTTGATGTCCTGGATCATAAATATTCTTAATTCCTCATTACAAAGCTTAATGATGCTGCAACTGTCCTTCTGCACAAACATTGAAATTCCCCACTTTTTCTGCGAACTCAATCATATGGTCCAACTTGCCTGTTCTGACACATTTCTTAATAACATAGTGATGTATTTGGCAGCTGTCCTGCTGGGTGGTGGTCCCTTTGCTGGTATCCTTTACTCTTACTCTAAGATAGTCTCCTCTATATGCAGAATCTCATCTGCCCAGGGGAAATATAAAGCATTTTCCACCTGTGCATCTCACCTCACCGTTGTCTCCTTATTTTATTGTACAATGCTTGGAGTGTACCTTAGCTCTGCAGCTACCCACAATGCACACTCAAGTGCAACAGCCTCGGTGATGTACACAGTCATCACACCCATGCTGAACCCCTTCATCTACAGCCTGAGGAATAAAGACATGAAGAGGGCTCTGAAAGTATTCTTTGTGAGAGGTACTGTATAAGAGCTAGTTGTCATAAAACTGAAAAAGCACTTGAGATTGCAGAGGCCAAAGCCTCAGAGTCAGAAATCGTGACTATTTGATCAGACTATGAAATTATAACTTGCTCTGTTTAAATAAATACATTCCTTGAATTTGCATTTATTTGACTCTAACTTTTCTATTTGACAGAGAAGGCAATGGTACCCCACTCCAGTACTCTTGCCTGGCAAAACCCATGGACGGAGGAGCCTGGTAGGCTGCAGTCCATGGGGTCGCTAAGAGTCGGGCACGACTGAGCAGCTTCACTTTCACTTTTCACCTTCATGCATTGGAGAAGGAAATGGCAATCCATTCCAGTGTTCTTGCCTGGAGAATCCCAGGGACGGGAGAGCCTGGCGAGCTGCCGTCTATGGGGTCGCACAGAGTAGGACATGACTGAAGCGACTTAGCAACAGCAGCAGTTTCTAATCAATTCATGTGAATCACTTTATTAAGCTTCCTTTTCTCTCTGACATCCATCTGCTTTCTCTTTGTTCTATTCCCACTTTCACAAATTTACTTCAACAGTGTATCAGGAATGTTTGGAAATTCCCACTGACTAAATGAGACTCATTGGAAAAGACTCTGATGCTGGGAGGGATTGGGGGCAGAGGGAGAAGGGGACGACAGAGGATGAGATGGCTGGATAGCATCACTGACTCGATGGACGTGAGTCTGAGTGAACTCCGGGAGTTGGTGATGCACAGGGCGGCCTGGCGTGCTGTGATTCATGGGGTCACAAAGAGTCAGATATGACTGAGCAACTGAACTGAACTGAACTGAACTGAACTGAAATGAGACAACATCGATTTTGGGTTTGTTTTTTTTTTAGGAATAACTTTTCACATATGACATACCTGCTCAGTCGCTCAATCATGTCTGACTCTATGCAACCCTATGGACTATAGTCCACCAGGCTTCTCTATCCATGGAATTTTTCTGGCAAGGATACTGGTGTGGGTTGCCATTTCCTCTTCCAAGGATCAAACTTGTGTCTCTTTCATCTGCATTGGCAGGCACATTCTTTACCCCTAGTGCAACCTGGGAAGGCCCCAAAATGACTTTTGTCTTACCAGATATTTTTATTCTGTTTCTCTAAAAGAAGTGTCATGAGTTGTAGTCTTCCTACCAAAAAACATCTGTTTGATCATGAAAACAATTTATATAATTTTACAACAGAGGAAAACCTGAGACATTATTTTCACCTTTATATCCAATATTCTCATGTACATCACTATCTTAACTGCCTTTTCTCCCCCTTGAGACTGTAACATACCACTATGATTTGTGACAAGTCATTGATTTTTATTCTCCTCATTTGGATCCTGTTCTTAGCATCCGTATTGCCCGCAATGGCCACTGTCAACATGATTATCAGATACATGTCTGCAAAAGGAGTTCCCACTGAAAGACATATTTTAATAAACAGATTGACCTAATATGACTTTAAAATCACAGATGAGCATCAATATTTCAGTTCAGTTGCTCAGTTGTGTCCAACTCTTTGCAACCCCATGGACTGCAGCACGCCAGGCTTCCCTGTCCATCATCAACTCCCGGAGCTTGCTCAAACTCATGTCCATCCAACCATCTTCTCCTCCTGCCTTCAATCTTTCCCAGCATCAGGGTCTCTTTCAATGAGTCAGCTTTTCACATCAGATGGCCAAAGTATTGGAGTTGCAGCTTCAGCATCAGTCCTTCCAATGAATATTCAGGACTGACTTGTTTTAGGATTAACTGGTTTGATCTCCTTGCAGTCCAAGGGACCTTCAACATGATGAAGCAAAATTGTAATTCATACATTGTATTTCTTTGAAAAATATTCATTTTCCATGCTGTATATCTACTCATTGGAGAATGGAGGATTGGTGTCCATGTGTTAAGGGGAGGTTTATACATATTAATGAAAGATTGATTAACATTTTTCTTTTTTTATTCAATTGTCTTCCTATTTCTGCTTGAAAACTTTCAGTGCTACCTGTAATATGACTCATGTCATTGATTTAATGGAACTGTATCTCCACTGCATTTTGTCATAACCCAAGAAGGATGGTGAATGATCACTGTCATTATCCTCCATAACTCTGTTATACTCATGATTCTATTCACATTTTATGATCAAAGAGTGGCTCAACAGACATCTTGAATTGCTGTCCAGTCAGGGTACCAGTTTTTTTTTTCCTACATAGACATGCATGTCCTTTCAACCTCTTCTGGTTACTGAGAAGTGAACCCCAGTGAGAGATTTCAATTACAGTTATCTGAAATGAACTGAAATGACAGAGTAACCATAAAAGCTATCCTGAAATACAAGAACAAATGACAAGAATAATCAGGAGCAACTATAACTCTCCTCATTCTGTTCACTTTGATTATTGTATCAGTTAGATATTACTGTATAACAAGCCATCCTAAAGCTAATGCTATAATATACTGCCTTTGTTACCAGATGAGATTATAAAGTAGAGAGTTGTTCTGAGCTCTGCTGATCTCCTAATGAGTGTAAACTCAGCTGTGAGTCTCTACATTGCTTTTCTTAGGTTTATCCATGATACAATGTGTGAGATGATACCTTTTTCACTTGACCCAATGTGATCAGTTTATTTCTCTGGTTTTATCTTCAATTTAACCAAGAGAGTACCAAGAGTGAATTGCTTTAATTTACTTCTATTTCTATACCCATATATGACACTTTTCTTTTCACCTGGGTAAGGAGATATCTCCCATCACTGCTCAGTGTGAATCAGCTATCTGTGCTCTAGCTCTTACTCTGATCCATGTACCTTTAGACTTCAAAGTGATGTATTGGAAAATAATTGCATACCATAAACTGCATATTTTGAAATGATAAATGATCTGTACCAAATTTACAATGCATACTGTATATTTCCATTTGCACATAATTCATGACAGTGCACGATAACTTTAAAGGCTTTTAAAAGTATTTAAATATGTTAATCTCCCTGAGTCTAAATCATTATCTATGTAGGTAACGTGGAATAATAAACATAACTTCAGAGGAAGATTTCAAGAAATTAATTATGTAAGTGGATGTATTTTTGTGGAATCCTAAGAAAATGTTCAAATATAAACATGTGTGTATTTATTTATATAAATTTATCTTTCAAATGAGCATAAGCATACCTATCTATGTACACACAGAAATGCATTTGTGGTTCTATGTTTTATATAGAAAGAAAGCTTGAGAGAAAGTTGGAGAGGATACACTATGGAGCATATATACTGAGAAAACCATAATTCAAAGACATAATTCAAGCACATGTACCCCAATGTTCACTGCAGCACTATTTACAATATCAATGATATGATATGGAAGCAACCTAGATGTCCATCAACAGATGAGTGGATAAAGAAGATGTAGTACATATATACAATGGAATATTACTCAACCATAAAAAGGAATGAAATTGAATCAGTTGTAGTGATATCGATGAACCTAGAGCTTACCATACAGAGTGAAGTAAGCCAGAAAAATAAATATCATATATTAATGCACACATACAGAATCTAGAAAAATGGATGGTGCTGATGAACCATTTGTGGGGGAAGAATAGAGATTTAAATGTAGAGAATAGACTTGTGAACACAAAGAAGAAAAAAGAGGGGGAACAAACTGAGAGAGTGGCATTGACATATATATACCACCATGACTAAAATAGATAGCTGGCAGGAAACTGTTGTATAACACAGGGAGCTCAGCTCAGGGTGCTCTGTGATGACCTGAGATAGGGGATGGGGTGGGAAGGAGACTCAAGAGGGTAGGAATATATGTATACATATAGCTGATTCACTTTGTTGTACAGCAAAAATTGACATAACATTGTAAAGCAATTATATTCCAATAAAAATTTTTAAAAAAGACTGTAGAAAGTTAAGCATAGATTTAAAGTGAACCATAGAGGGACTGGTCCAGGATGGTGATATAGGAAGATGCTGAATTCACTCCTCCCATGGATATGCTGAATCTACAGCTACACGTGGATCAAGTCCCTCTGATAAAGACCTGAAAACTAGCTGAAATATTCCTTTCTATCAAATGAGAAAAGGCCACATTGAGGCAGATAGGAGAGACTGAGATGATCTTTTGCCAAAACCCCCAACCCTGATGCAGCAACCCAAATTCAGAAGGGGTTTTACAAATCTGGAGCCTCTTCTTGAGGATTAAAATGTTCATAGCCTATATTGAGACCTGCTCTTAATATTAAGACCCCAACTCTTAAGACCTGCATGTGGGAGATGAGCCTCCAAAATACCTATCTTTGAAAACCATCAGGATTTATGTCTATGAGATGCAAAGTGACATAGCAAATGGAGACACTGCTTTTAAAAGGCTCACACATAGACTCAATCACCACATAAACTCAATGCTCACTGCTGAAGCAAAAGTTTGAAAAGTGAGGGACTATATGTGAGGGACTGTTGCTGTTTATTTAGTCGTTGTGTTCAACTCTTCATGATCCAATGGACTGTAGCCCACTAGTTCCTTTGTACATGGGATTTCCCAAGCAAGAATACTAGAGTGGGTTGCCATTTCCTGCTCCAAGGGATCTTCCCCACCCAGGTATCAAACTCGTGTCTAGTGCATTGGCAGACAGATTCTTTACCACTGAGCCACCTGGGGGATATTGAGTTGCTAATCTAAATACATCCACCAAGAGGGCAGAAGCCTGTTGAAATTCTCTCTTGGCATGGAGGCATTGGTGGGAGTCACCTCACACTGTCATTCTGCATCACTAAAGTCAGCAGATAGAATTCCTTGGCTCATCCTTTATCAGTCTCCACACTACAATTATCTCCTAGAAGGGAGATTTTGCACACGTCTGATCCTCTGTGATTTTTTTTTTCTTTATGTGCAGCATCCCAGTTTCTCTGGCAGCACTCCAGAGGACATTCTTTGTGTCCCTGGCCCTAGAGGCCAGGGTACTTGCATTCCAAGTTCTGACTGGATTGCAAAATCAAAAAGACAGTTCTTGACAGCCTACCACCTCCAGGACATTGCACGGGTAGCAGACTGAATCACACTCCAGCCTTTCTGGAATAGAGGCCTCTTCTTGCTGGTCCAGGAGCTTTGGCCTGAGGGGCAGGCTTCTGTTCTGGTGTGCTCCTAGAGGTCTGTGGCTATGATCTCAGGAAACAGAGATGAGCCTGGTGGATAAGTCTTTGTGCTCTGCCTCTGCTCTGTTTCAACTTGATAGTGAGCTTATAGCCTTGTCTGGCCTCCTGATTTTTTCAGCTGCTTCCTGGGACAACCTTACATCCCAGGAAGACAGTGGAGTTTATACTCTCAAGAACTGCAGGACTATAACCAAGGGAGGAAGAGCTCTTAAACTGCTACCACTTTCAGGACACTGGAGATAACAGACCCAGATACTCAATCTTTCTGTGAAATAAGCTTACAATATTATCATCAATTGTAGCTGCAGCCTTAGAGACAGGCTTCTCATTTAACACATACCTACAGGCTTCCCTGGTGGTTCAGTGGCAAAGAATTCACCTGCCAGCGCAACATGGGTTCAATCCCTAGTCCGGGAAGATACCCTGGAGAAGGAAATGGCAGCCCATTCCAGTATTCTTGCCTGGGAAATCCCATGGACAGAAGAGCCTGGCAGGTTATAGTCCAGGGGGTTGCAAGAGTCAGACACAATTTAACGACTTTACAATACAAGAACATAGGCTGACTATAAACGTTTTCAGTTACCTTGAGAGGTGGGTATTATCTTCATGCTCTCTCTCTACCATGTCCCAGACTCCCAGTATGCCTTGGAGCGGAATTCTCACATGTGTCTGGTGCCCCAGTTTTTACATCCAATGGCCTGGATTTTGTAGCTACTGCACAAGGAACCATCCTCAATTGCCTGGCTCTGGAGGCTGGAGGTGGGGAGGCTTGTATGTAGTGCCCAAGGTTCACTAACAAAAGAACTCAGTTCCTCCCCCTGTTGAAAAAAACAGAAATTTTCTGGAGGTTCAGAGTCTGAGTCCCCATCATAAATCAAAGTTTTGAAGACACAAGAGACCCAATCCAGACAGGTTCCTCTGTCTTTGACTTGGGAGAACATTCTAATTGAGAGTTGAGATAAGATGCCAAGAGATTTAGAGATATTAAAGGGGGGCAATTTAATGGAGAAGGAGTAAAAAGAAGAAAACAAAACTGGATTCAATTGACTTCTACACTGGCCTCTTGTGACCAGAAAATCATTAAGAAAAATTTCCTTTCTTCCAGAAGAGCTTTCCACAGGGGAATTATGTACTTAGAGGCTGAAATAACATAAGAGAAGTGTGCTTAATGAGCAGATACAGGAAGCTATAAATATCTCCACGTCTGAAATCTCTCAGTGTTTGCAAACCTTGCCTAGAAGGGCCTTTATTTTGTTTTGTTTGATTTGAGTCCTAATCCTGGCTGGAGGGCTGTAGCTTCACTCTATCCTGCTGCTAGTCTGGGGACAGAACCTTAATCTCCATCATTAACCATCCAGGGAGGGGTTCAGACTCCTCCTCGGAGACCTTCCTCTCAGAGTTCCCATCCAGGTGAGTCCAACAACATAGATGATGGTGCATGAGATGGTCAGAGAGAATGGAAGCCAACTCAACTCAGCCCAGAAGCAAGAGACTGCTGTCTTTGTTCCTTTGTTTGATTAATTAATGTGTTTATTTCTGTGATTACATATTTCACAATACAAGAGTGCTATTTACACCTTTGACCATCTTTCACATTCTTTATCATTAAATTGCTGTTATGTCAGTGCTAGAAAAATATGTTGAGATTGCTAATTTAAAACTGTGCTTCTAGTCAGGGGATTAGATTTTTCCCTGGGAGACACATTGAACAATGTCCAAGGACATTTTTAGCTGTCACACTGGAGAGGGGTGAGTGGATATCATGGATGCTGTAAACATCTTTCAACGTGCAGGACAGAGCACAGTAGAGAATGATTTGGCCCAGAATATTCACAGCACTTGGGGTTGAGAAAGCCTGAGTTAAAAAACAACATTTATTGCAATATTTTTAGTTGCCTTGAGAGTCCCTTGGACTGCAAGGCGATCCAACCAGTCCATCCTGAAGGAGATCGGTCCTGGGTGTTCATTGGAAGCACTGATGTTGAAGCTGAAGCTCCAATACTTTGGCCACCTGATGCGAAGAGCTGACTCATTTGAAAAGACCATGATGCTGGGAAAGATTGAGGGCAGGAGGAGAAGGCGATGACAGAGGATGACGGTTGGATGCCATCACTGACTCGATGGACATGGGTTTGGGTAGACTCCAGGAGTTGGTGATGGACTTGGAGGCCTGGTGTGCTGCGGTTCATGGGGTCGCAAAGAGTCGGACACGACTGAGTGACTGAACTGAACCTATAATTGTCTTCAGGTTTCTTTCCAATCTTGTAACATTTTATGTTTCTAACAGCAAAATTAGAGAACTGCTTTTGCTGCCAGTTTAAAAGATCTAATCACAATCAACGTAACAGTTCTTTAAGGGTTCCCTCCCCCCGCCCCCACCGACGTGAGGCTGATGGGTGTGAAAGACACTTCTTTGTTTCTTAAGCTATGGCTCAGATTCATCACACTTTACATATTTGATCACCATTTTGATCTGCCTATTATTATGTTGTTATTGTTTCATGGCTAAGTCATGTCCAACTCTTTTGTGATCCCATGGACCATAGCCCTCCAGGCTCCTCTGTCCATAAGATTTCCCAGGCAAGAACACTAGAGTGGGTTTCCATTTCCTGCTCCAGGGGATCTTCCCAACCCAAGAATCAAACTTCCAACTCCTGCAATGGCCTATATAATAATTACCTATTTTTCTACAGTTTTTGGCATTTCAAAAAATTTCTACAGATCATAGATTTTCAATTGTCTTTTGGAGGACATTTTTGGCCATAAAAGGTTTTACTTTATTGAAATATATCTATATTCTTAGTTTTGAATTTCTTGTTTTATTGGATGGTTTTGCCCCCCTGCAAATTGAATATGTCGCTTTCTAGATGTTCATCTAAAATGTATTGGCTACCCCTACACAGAGCGTGGATGCAGTACGTTTCTTTTGTATGAAGTATGAGGGAGCAGAACTGTCATAGTGGGGAGAGGACTTATAGAACATGCCTCAGGGCAGCCTCTGCATGTTGGATGAAGTCCAGAATCATTATTAGAATGTGCCCACTGAGATTCTCAAAAAAGGGATGAAATATTACAGAATGGGAATGGTAAAAGAAAGATACCACATGAGAAAATTGAGAAAGGGGCTACTCTCATCCATTATTGGGCCATACAAAAACTGTATGGTCAGGGACTTCCCTGGTGGTCCAGTGATTAAGAATTCACCTTCCAATGCAGGGGGTGTAGGTTCGATCCCTGGTTCTCATTGCTATGACTCCACATGCCTGATGGCCAAAAAACTAAAATATATTTTAAAAAAAGAAGCAATATTGTAACAAATTCAGTAAAGACCTTAAAAATGGTTCACATCAAAAAATCTTAAAAAAAAAAAAAACCTAATTGGTCAAATAATTATGAAATAGGCACAGCAAAGGTAAATCTACTGCATCATACTAACAATGTCCAACTTTTGTTATACTGTATGCATTTTCTCTGGGGAAATGTTAGTTTACCCCTTTGTTCACTTTTTTGGAGAATGTACCGTATGTAAGGTGCTTGACACCATTAAAGAAAATCACTACTTCTGTCTTTTAGACAAGTTTTTTGTTGTTGTTGTTGTTCTCTTATTATTTTCTTTGGGCATCAAGGGAATGTAATCACAGTTGAAATGCTGCCAGAACCAAGGGACATTATTCTTCCTCACAATCTCTCTGGGACCAGCTGAGCTTATTAGTTCTTTTCCTCCTGACCCACTTTATTTTTTCTCTCTTTCTGTTAATTGAACAGATTATTTTTTGCTTTAAAAAAATCAACCAAAAATGGCTCTATCAGTATGGAGTCCCAGGTTTATATGTCCATGGGAAGTGGAAGAATTGGAATATCTGAGGACCATTTCTGCATTCTACAGGGGAAAGATTACTGATTGGGCCAGTTTGGGTTTTATGCATTCCTAGTGCAAAGCTCAACATTCAGAAAACTAATATCATGGCATCTGGTCCCATCACTTCATGGGAAATAGATGGGGAAACAGTGGAAACAGTGTCAGACTTTATTTTAGAGGGCTCCAAAATCACTGCAGATGGTGACTGCAGCCATGAAATTAAAAGACGCTTACTCCTTGGAAGGAAAGTTATGACCAACCTAGATAGCATATTCAAAAGCAGAGGCATTACTTTGCCAGCAAAGGTCTGTCTAGTCAAGGCTATGGTTTTTCCAGTGGTCATATATGGATGTGAGAGTTGGACTGTGAAGAAAGCTGAGTGCTGAAGAATTGATGCTTTTGAACTGTGGTGTTGGAGAAAGACTCTTGAGAGTCCCTTGGACTGCAAGGAGATTCAACCAGTCCATCCTAAAGGAGATCAGTCCTGGGTTTTCATTAGAAGGAGTGATGCTGAAGCTGAAACTCCAATACTTTGGCCACCTCATGCAAAGAGCTGACTCATTGGAAAAGACTTTGATGCTGGGAGGGATTGGGGGAAGGAGGAGAAGGATGACAGAGGATAAGGTGGCTGGATGGCATCACCAACTCAATGGACATGAGTTTGAGTGAACTCCAGGAGTTGGTGATGGACAAGAAGGCCTAGCATGCTGAGATTCATGGGGTCACAAAGAGTCGGACATGACTGAGCAACTGAACTGAACTGAGTGCAATTAGGAAAGGAAATCAACACTGCATATACACTGGAAGGACTATTGCTGAAGCTGAAGCTCCAATACTTTAGCTACTTGAAGACTTGAAGACCCAATTATTGGAAAAGACCCTGATGCCAGGAAAATTTGAAGGCAAAATGAGAAGAGGGCACCAGAGAATGAGATGGCTAGATAACATCACCAACTCAATGGATATGAATTTGAGCAAACTCTAGGAGATTGCGAAGGACAGGGAGCCTGGCATGCTGCAGTCTATGGGGTTGCAAAGAGTCAGACAGGACTCAGCAACTGAAAATCAACAACAAAGTGTAATCAGAAAGGCTGTGGCTGAGAAAGACATGGAAATACTGCAGTGCTGGAGGCCATTGTGTGTGTGTGAGAGAGAAAGAGAGACACTTGTGGAGTGTGACCAGTCTTCAGAACAAGAGTACAAGGACTCTTACATTCCAAGATGATTCTCAGAGTCCTGGGACCAGAATTCAAACAGAGGAGGTACTAAGGAGGGGAGCTCTTTCTTTTTTAAAATATTGACTGATTGATTGATTGACTTGGCTGTGCAGAATCTTCATTGCAGCCTATGAGATCTTTAATTGTGGAATGTGAACTCTTAGTCATCTCATGTGGGATCTAGTTCCCTAAGCAGGGATCAAACCCTGGCCCCCTGCATTGTAAGCAAGAGTCTTAGCCACTGGATCACCAGAGTAGTCCCCTGGGGACCCTTTAGCAACAAGATGAATAAAATGCAAGTTGTAGTATGGAACAGGAAATGCCTGTACCTTGGGGTATCAGCAGTGGCAGAGAGACCACCTCCCTCCTCAACATGTGGGACACCAACTCTCCTCAGCCTTTCAGGTTCATTCACTTGTAACACTGCTTCTCTTTTTTTCAGTTGAGCACAGGAAACAAGCACCTTCTTTAAGGCCTTTGCCCTGGCCATCCCTTCTGCTGGGCACACATGTCCCCACATAGACCCAATCTCTCCTTTGTGCCTGTTGTTAGTTTCATCACAGAATCTGTCACCATAGGATGATATATAATTTTACAGTCTATTTAGTCATTCTCTTTTTTTATGTCCTGATTCATTTTTTCAATTTATTTTTAGTTGGAGGATAATAATTACTTTATGATGTTGTGCTGGTTTCTGCTCTACAATAATGTGAATCAGCCAGTAGTATACATGTATCACCTCCTTCTTGAGCCTCCCTCTCACCCCACCCCATCCCACCCCTCTAGGTCATCACCGAGCACAAGGCAGGACTCCCTATGTTATGTAGCAGCTTCTCACTAGCTATCGATTCTACACATGATAGTATATAGATGTCAATGTTATTTTCTCAATTCGTCCCCCTGTTTCCCCTGATGTGTTCACAAGTCCATTCTCTACATCTGCATCTCTATTTCTACACCTCAGATAGGTTCGTCTGTATCATTTTTCTAGATTCCATATAATGCATTAATGTGCAATATTTATTTTTCTCCTTCTGACTTACTTCACTCTATATAACAGGCTCTAGATTTGTCCACCACCCTTCAGTTGACATAAATTAGTTCCTTTTTATGGCTGAATGATATTCCATTGTGTAAATATACCACAACTTCTTTATCCATTCATCTGTCCATGGACATCTAGGTTGCTTCCATGTCTTGGCTACTGTAAATACTGCTGCAATAGACATTCGGGTACATGTGTTGTTTTGATTTATAGCTTTCTCAGGTTATATACACAATTGTGGGATTGTGGAGTCATATGGTAGTTTTATTTCCAGTTTCTTTTAAGGCATCTCTACACTGTTTTCCATAGTGGCTATATCAACTTACATTCCCACCATATATTCATTCTCTATCATTGAAATGAGACTTTGGGGACTTTTGCTTTTTAGCACCTTTTACTCATTGCCTAGACAGTGCTTAAAAACGATAGACTTTGTATTAGATTCTTGAATTACATTATGAAATTCTTATTAAAAGTGCAAAACTCATGACCCTTATGGTAAAAGCTAGTTGGGAAAAAAATTCCACATTATGTGGGGCACAAAGATACCTTCCATGGGGTTATACAAAATACACAAAATATCAAATTAATATTTGACAACAAAATATAAATTTGAAGCACCAATTTGAATATGTAAGTAATACAAGTCTGTGTGAAAATTAGCCATGTTATAGCCTTTCTTTTCCAGAAGTCACCTTCCTGCATGGAACCAGACAATGATACGCAACTTCTAGAATTTCTCCTTCTGGGACTTTCAGAGAAAGTAAAAGTACAGCCCCTCATATTTGGGCTTTTCCTCTCCACGTACTTGATCACTATGTTTGGAAACCTGCTCATCATCTTGGCCATCACTTCAGATGCCCACCTGCACACACCCATGTACTTCTTCCTCTCCAACCTGTCCTTTGTGGACATCTGTTTCACCTCCACCACCATCCCAAAGATGCTATGGAATATCTGGACACAAAGCAAAGTTATCAGCTATAAAGAATGCATCACACAGATTTATTTTCTCATCCTCTTTGCAGTGTTGGACATCCTCCTCCTGACCGTGATGGCCTATGACCGCTTTGTGGCCATTTGTCAACCTCTCCACTACACAGTCATCATGAACCCCCAGCTCTGTGGACTACTGGTGCTGATGTCTTGGATCATAAGTGTCCTGAATTCTTTGTTACAAAGCTTAATGGTGTTGCGACTGTCCTTCTGCACAAACATTGAAATTCCCCACTTTTTCTGTGAACTCAATCATATGGTCCAACTTGCCTGTTCTGACACATTTCTTAATAACACAGTGATGTATATTGCAGCTGTCCTGCTCTGTGGTGGTCCCTTATTTGGTATCCTTTGTTCATATTCTAAAATAGTTTCCTCTATATGCAGAATCTCATCTGCTCAGGGGAAATATAAAGCATTTTCCACCTGTGTGTCTCACCTCACCATTGTCTCCTTATTTTATTGTACGATGCTTGGAGTGTACCTTAGCTCTGCAGCTACCCACAATGCTCACTCAAGTGCAACAGCCTCAGTGATGTACACAGTCATCACACCCATGCTGAACCCCTTCATCTACAGCCTGAGGAATAAAGACATGAAGAGGGCTCTGAAAGCATTGTTTGTGAAGGGAAATATATAAAGGCAAATTGTTGTAAAAATGAAGAAATACCCAAGATTGAAGAGGTCAAAGCCTCGGAGTCAGATATTGTGACTGTTTGATCAAACTACGAAAGCAGAACTTGCTACTTTTATTTTCTTAACTTTCCATTTCTTTGACTTCAACCTTTCTATCTTAACTTGTAGCTCATTTTAATAAGCTTTCTTCTTCCTTTGATATCCAGCAAATTTTCCCTTGTTTTATATTTTTTAATTTATTTCTTTTATTGAAGGACAATTGCTTTAGAGAATTTTATTGTATTCTCAACATGAATCAGCCTTAGGTATACATATATCTCCTCCCTTTTGAACCTCTCTCCCATTTCCCAGCCCATTCCACCCCTATAGGTTGATACAGAACCCCTGAGGCATACAGCAAATTCCCACTGGCTATCTATTTTACATATGGTAAAGTAAGTTTCCATGTTACTCTTTCCATGCATCTCACCCTCTCCTCCCCTCTCCCCATGTCCATAAGTCTATTCTCTATGTCTGTTTCTCCATTGTTGGCCTGTAAGAAAATATACTTCAGTACCATTTTTCTAGATTCCATATATATGTGTTAGAATATAAAATGTATCTTTCTCTTTCTGACTCACTTTACTCTGTATAATAGGTTCTAGGTTCATCCCCCTCATCAGAACTGACTCAGATGCATTCCTTTTTATGGCTGTGTAATATTCCACTGTGTATATGTACCACAACTTATTCATCCAATCATCTGTCAATGGACATCTAGGTTGCTTCCACGTTCTAGCTATTATAAATAATGCTGCAATGAACAATGGGATACATGTGTCTTTTTAAATTTTGGTTTCCTCAGGGTATATGCCTAGAAGTGGGATTGCTGGGTCATAAGGTGGTTTTATTCCTAGTTTTTTAAGGAATCTCCATACTGTCTTCAATAGAGGCTGTATCAATTTACATTCCCACCAACAGTGCAAGAGCATTCCCTTTTCTCCACACCCTCTCCAGCATGTTTGTAGACTTTTTAATGATGGCCATTCGGACCAGTGTGAGGTGATATCTCATTGTAGTTTTGATTTTCATTTCTGTAATAATGAGTGATGTTGAGCATCTTTCCATGTGTTTGCTAGCCATCTGTATGTCTTCTTTGGGAAAACGTCTGTTTAAGTACGTTTTCCACGTTTTGATTGTTTGTTTTTCTGGCATTGAGTTGTATGAACTGCTTTATATATTTTGGAAATTAATCCTTTGTCAGTTGTTTCATTTGTAATTATTTTCTCCCATTCTGATAGCTGTCTTTTCACCTTGCTTATAGTTTCCTTTGCCATGCAAAAGCTTTTAAGCTTAATCAGGCCCATTTGTTTACTTTTGTTTCTATTTCCATTACTCTAGGAGGTGAGTCATATAGGATCTTGCTTGATTTATGTCATCGAGTGTTCTCCCTATGTTTTCCTCCAAGAGTTTTATAGTTTCTGGTCTTACATTTAGGCCTTTAATCCATTTTGAGTTTATCTTTGTGTTTGATGTTAGGAAGTGTTCTAATTTCATTCTTTTACATGCAGCTGTCCAGTTTTCCCAACACCATTTATTAAAGAGGCTGTCTTTGCCCCATTCCTCCTTTGTCAAAAATAGGGTACCCATAGGTGCATGGGTTTATTTCTGGGCTTTCTATCTTGTTCCATTGGTTTGTGTTTCTGTTTTTTGTGCCAGTACCATGCTGTCTTGATGACTGTTGCTTTGTAGTGTAATCTGAAGTCAGGAAGATTGATTCCTCCAGCTCCATTCTATTTCTCAGGACTGCTTCGGCTATTTGGGATCTTTTGTGTTTCCATATGAATTGTGAAATTTTTGTTCTAGTTCTGTGAAAAATGCCATTGATAATTTCATAGGGATCACATTGAATCTGTAGATTGCATTTGGTAGTATAGTCATTTTCACAGTATTGATTCCTCCTACCCAGGAGCATAGAATATCTCTCCATCTGTTTACGTTGTCTTTATTTAATTCATTAGTGTCTTATAATTTTCTTTGTACAGTTCTTTTATCTCCTTTGGTAAGTTTATTTCTAGATATTTAATTATTTTTGTTGCAATGGTGAATGAAATTGATTCCTTAATTTCTCTTTCTGATTTTTCATTGTTAGTATATAGAAATGCAAGTGATTTCTGTGTGTTGATTTTGTATTCTGCAACTTTGCTAAATTCACTGATTAGCTCTAGTAACTATCTGATGCCATCTTTAGCGCTTTCTATGTACAGTATCATGTCATCTGCAAAGAATGAGAGCTTTACTTCTTGTTTTCCAATATGGATTCCTTTTATTTATTTTTCTTCTCTGATTGCTGTAGCTAGGACATCCAAAACTATGTTAAATAATAGTGGTGAAAGTGGACACCCTTGTCTTGTTCTTGATCATAAGCAGAATGCTTTCAATTTTTCACCATTGAGAATAATGTTTGCTGTAGGCTTATCATGTATGGCTTTTACTATGTTGAGGTAGGTTCCTTCTATGCTCATTTTTTGAAGAGTTTTTGTCATAAATGGGTGCTTAATTTTGTCAAAGGTTTTTTCTGCATCTATTGAGATGATCATATGGTTTTTATCTTTCAATTTGTTAATGTGGTGTATCACGTTTGATTGATTTAGATATATTGAAGAATCCTTGCATGCCTGGAATAAACCCAGCTTGATCTTGTTGATGTGTTGTTGAATTCTATTTGCTAAAATTTGTTGAGGATATTTGTATCTATGTTCATCTGTCATATTGGCCTGTAGTTTCCTTTTTTGTGCTGTCTTTGTCTGGTTTTGGTGTCAGTGTAATTAATGGTGGTCTCATAGAATGAGTTTGGAAGTGTTCCTTCCTCTGCAGTTTTTTGAAAGAGTTTTAGAAGGATAGGCATTAGCTCTTCTCTAAACGTTTGATAGAATTCTCCTATGAAGCCATGTGGTCCTGGGCTTCTGTTTTGGGGGAGATTTTTCATCACAGTTTCAATTTTAATGCTTGTAATTGGGTTATTCGTAATTCCTATGTCTTCCTTGTTCAATCTTGGAAGATTAAACTGTTCTAAGAATCTGTCCATTTCTTCCAGGTTTTCATTTTATTGCCACTTAGTTGTTCATAATAATGTCTTATAATCCTTTATATTTCTGCATTGTCTGTTGTAACCTCTCCTTCCTAATTTCTAATTTGTTGGTTTTATTCTTCTCTCTTTTTTTTTTTCTTGATTAGTCTGGCTAAAGGTTTGTCAATTTTCTTTGTCTTCTCAAAGAACCAGCTTTTAGTTATATTAATCTTTACTATTGTTTCTTTCCTTCTTCATTTATTTCTTTCTTTCTTCATTTATTTTTTATTTATTTCCTTTTACTAATTTTGTACTGTGGTGTTGGAGAAGACTCTTGAAAGTCCCTTGGACTGCAGGGAGATCCAACCAGTCCATCCTAAGGGAGATGAGTCCTAGGTGTTCGTTGAAAGGACTGATGTTGAAGCTGAAACTCCAATACTTTGGCCACCTCATGCAAAGAGCTGACTCATTGGAAAAGACCCTGATGCTGGGAGGGATTGGGGGCAGGAGGAGAAGGGGATGACAGAGGATGAGATGGCTGGATGGCATCCCCAATTCGATGGACATGAGTTTGGGTAAACTCTGGCAGTTGGTGATGGACAGGAAGGCCTGGCATGCTGCAATTCATGGGGTTGCAAAGAGTCGGACACGACTGAGCGACTGAACTGAATGAACTAATTTGGGGGATTTTTTGTTCTTCTTTCTCCAGTTGTTTTAGGTGTAAAGTTGGTTGTCTATTCGATGTTTTTCTTGTTTCTTGAGGTAAGGTTATATCGCTATAGACTTCCCTCTTAGAATTGTTTTTGCTGCATCCCATAGGTTTTGAGTTGCCGTATTTTCACTGTCGTTTGTTTCTAGAAATATCTTTTATTTCCCTTTAGATTTCTTCAGTAACATGTTGGTTATTTAGAAACATGCTGTTTAATTTCCATGTGTTTGTGCTTTTTATAGTTTTCTCTTGCTGCTGCTAAGTTGCTTCAGTCGTGTCTGACTCTGCGCAATCCCATAAATGGCAGCCCACGAGGCTCCTCTGTCCCTGGGATTCTCCAGGCAAGAACACTGGAGTGGGTAGCCATTTTCCTCTCCAATGCATGAAAGTGAAAAGTGAAAGTGAAGTCGCTCAGTTGTGCTCAACTCTTAGCGACCCCATGGACTGGAGCCTACCAGGCTCCTCTGTCCATGGGATTTTCAAGGCAAAAGTACTGGAGTGGGGTGTCATTGTCTTCTCCACTTGTAATTGCTATCTAATCTCATAGTGTTGTGTTCAGAGAAGATGCTTAATATGATTTCAGTTTTCTTAAATTTACTGAGGTTTGATTTATGACCCATGATGTGGTCTATCCTGGAGAATGGTCCATGTGCACTTGAGAAGAAGGTGTATTCTTCTACATCTGGATGGAATGCCTTGATATCAATGAGATCCATCTCATCTAATGTATCATTTAAGACTTGTGTTTCCTCATTAATTTTCTGCTTTGATGATCTATCCATTGGTGTGACGGGTGTTAAAGTCTTCTACTATTATTGTGTTACTGTCAATTTCTCCTTTTATGTCTGTTAGCGTTTGTCTTATGTATTTAGGTTCTCCTATGTTGGGTGCATAGATATTTACAATTATTATGTCTTCCTCTTGGACTGATTCCTTGATCATTATGTAGTATCCTTCCTTACCTCTTGTAATTTTCTTTATTTAATGGTCTATTTTGTCTGATATTAGGATTGCTACTCCAGCTTTCTTTTGCTTCCCATTTGCATGGAATATATTTTTCTATCCTCTCACTTTCAGTCTGTATGTGTCTTTAGGTCTGAAGTGAGTTTCTTGTAGACAGCATATATATGGGTCTTGTTTTTCGATCCAATCAGCCAGTCTCTGTCTTTTGGTTGGAGCATTTAATCCGTTTACATTTAAAGTAATTATTGATATATATGTTCCTATTGCCATTTTCTTAATTGTTAGGGGGTGATTTTGTAGATCTTTTTTCTTCTCTTCTATTTTCTTGACTATATAAATTCCTTTAACCTTTGTTGTAAAGCTGGTTTGGTAGTACTGACTTCTCTTAACTTCTGCTTCTCTGAAAAGCTCTTTATTTCTCCATCAATTTTGAATGAGATCCTTGCCAGGTACTGTAATCTTGGTTGTAGATTTTTCCCTTTCAATACTTTAAATATATCCTGCCATTCCATTATGGCCTGCTGAGTTTCTGCTGAACGATCAGCTGTTAAGCGTATGGGGTTTCCCTTGTATATTACTTGTTGCTTCCCCTTACCGCTTTTAATACTCTTTCTTTGTGTTTAGCCTTTGTTAGTTTGATTACTATGTGTTTTGGTGTGTTTCTCCTTGGATTTAATCCTGTATGGGACTCTTTGTGTCTCTTGGACTTGATTGACTATTTCCTTTTCCATGTTGGGGAAATTTTCAACTATAATCTCTTCAAAATTTTTCTCATACCCTTTCTTTTTCTCTTCTTCTTCTGGGACCCCTATAATTCAAATGTTGGCATGTTTGATGGTGTCTCAGAGGTCTCTGAGACCATCCTCAGTTCTTTCCATTCTTTTTACTTTATTCTGCTTTTCAGAAGTTATTTCCACCATTTTACCTTCCAGCTCACTGATTCATTCTTCTGCTTCAGATATTCTGCTATTGATTCCTTCTAGAGTATTTTTAATTTCAATAATTGTCTTGTTTGTCTCTGTATGTTTATTCTTTAATTCTTCTAGGTCTTTGTAAATTGATTCTTGCATTTTCTCTATGTTGTTTTCAGTTTTTGATCATCTTCACTACCATTAATTCTGAATAATTTTTTTCAGGTAGTTTGCCTATTTCCTCTTCATTTATTTGGACTTCTGTGCTTCTAGTTTGTTCCTTCAATTGTTTAGTATTTCTCTGCCTTTGCATTATTTTTTTTAAACTTATTGTGTTTAAGGTTTCCTTTTCCCAGGCTTCAAGGTTCAATTATTTCTTCCTTTTGGTGTCTGCCCTCCTAAGGTTGGTCCAGTGGTTTGTGTGAGCTTCCTATAGAGTGAGATTTGTGCTGAGTTTTTGTCTGTTTGTTTTTCTTCTGATCAGCAAGGCTGAGTGAGGTGGTAATCCTGTCTGCTGATGATTGGGTTTGTATTTTTGTTTTGTTTGTTGTTTAGATGAGGCATGACAAACCACTCCAATAAGTACTTTTGCCTGGAAAATTCTGTGGACTGAGGAGCCTGGTAGGCTACAGTCCATGGGGTCGCAAAGAGTGGGACACAACTGAGCGACTTCACTTCACTTCACTTCACTTCCTGCACAGCATGCTACTGGTAGTTGGGTGATGCCGGGTCTTGTATTCAAGTAGTTTCCTTTGTGTGGGTTCTCACTATTTGATACTCCCTAGGGTTAGTTCTCTAGAGTCTAGAGTCAGTGCTCCCACTCCGAAGGCTTGGGGCTTGATCTCAGGTCAAGAACAAAGATTCCACAAGTCGTTTGATATGACATTATGTGAGATTAAAACAAAAATCCAAAAATGAGAAGCCAAAGATGAATCCTAGACAAATGGCAGTTACAAAATCAAGCAAATACTAATTAAAATAATGAAATATACATATATACATATACACTCATGAGCAATGTGAAAACAGTCCAGCAAAAATAAAGTACAGTAGATTGACCCAGCAAACAAAGTAAATCAAAAATTATATTTAGCAGTTAAGAACAAAGCTAACTAAAGCACAAACTGGGAAACAAAACTAAAGCAAAGTTCCAAGTGGGGGATAAAGCAATGAAAACAAAACTAATAAATATGTTTAGAGGAAAGGAAAGAAAGAATATATGTGCAAAGTTAATAGAGGTAGATGAAGAAGATTTATATTCATTAATGATTAATGCAAGGGGGAAAGAATAGTAAGAAAGGAAAACAAAAGAATACATGTAGAAAAAATATAATAGGTTTTTAAAAAATTAAAACTATAAAAATTAGAAAAGAAAGAAAATGGAAGAAGAAAGAAAAAGGGAAAAAAGAAAAGGAAAACTCCACAGAAATGTAAAAGCCCAACAAAGAGGCAGAGGTTTATAGCAACAATAAAAAGTGTGACTGAATATACACACACACATATATATATCCACCCATAAGCAAAATCAAAACAGTCCAACAAAAATAAAGTACAATAGATTGACCCAGTGAACAAAGGCAACCAAAAATTATATCTATACCAGAACAAAACTAGTTAAAGCACAAACTGGAAAACAAAACTAGAGCAAGGTGCCAATTGGGGAAGAAAGCAATGAAAATAAAACTAACAAATATGTAGAGAGGAAAGGAAAGAAAGAAAAGAAAAAAAGAAAGAATAAATATGCAAAGTTTAATAGAGATAGATAAAGATTTACATATATTAAAGATTAACTGCAAGGGGAATAGAACAGTAGAAAAAGCAAACAAAGGAATAAATGTAGAAAATAATAATAATAATTATAGGTTTAAAAAATTAAAATTGCCAAAAGAGAAAAGAAAGGAAAACGCCACAGAACTACAAAAGCCCAACGTAGAGGCAGAGGTTTATAACAGCAATAAAAATGTGACTGAGGAAAATAAAGCTCAAAAGTTTGTAGTCCCAATAAAACTGACAATTACAACAGAGGTGGGAAATGGGGGTGGGGGCGGGAAATCCAAAAGAGTCTACAGAGTAAGTCAAAACATAAAAATAATAAATGTTTTTCTTGAGTCACTGCTGTCAGAATCCTTTCCCTCGGAAGTCACAGTCCACCTCACCTCCCTAGGATGCCCTCCAACACTGTGCTGATCTCTGGACCTGCTATGGGGGCAGCGCAGATTCTAATTAGGTCCTATTCTTCTGTGTTCTTGACTCCAATGTCCACAGCTATCTGAACTAGTGCATTTTCTTTTGTGGGCGCTCTCAATGACCTTTTATATATTCCATAGACACAGAGTCTGCCTAGTTGATTATGTGGATTTAATCTGCAGCTTGTAAAGCTGATGGGAGTGTTTTGGATCTTCTTCCTTAGCAGCACTGCCCCTAGGTTTCAATTGCGGGTTTATTTCCACCTCTGCATGTGGGTTGTCCACTGGGGTTTGCTCCTGAGGCTGCCCTGGAGGATTTGGATTTGCCCCTGTGAGGGCCAAGTGTGGAGCTGGTGCAGCTGCTTAGGTTGCTGAGGTTCTGGCATCACAAGGTATTCAGGGGAGTTGGCTTCTAGAACAGCAGGAAATATAGTGCTCTAGAATGGTATGGCCAGAGAAGGCAATGGCACTCCACTCCAGTACTCTTGCTTGGAAAATCCCATGGACAGAGGAGCCTGGTAGGCTGCAGTCCATGGGATCGAGAAGAGTCAGACATGACTGAGAGACTTCACTTTCACTTTCATGCACTGGAGAAGGAAATGGCAACCCACTCCAGTGTTCTTGCCTGGAGAATCCCAGGGATGGGGGGAGCCTAATGGGTTGCCGTCTATGAGGTCACACAGAGTCAGACATGACTGAAGCGACTTAGCAGCAGCAGTAGCAGAATGGTATGGCAACCAGTATTGGCCAATAGGCACCAGTATTCTTGCCTGGAGAATCTGCCTCCCTGACAGAAAAGCCTGCCAGGCCATAGTCCACGAGGTCTCAAAGAATTGGACACTATCAAAGCAACCTGCACACCCAGACGCAAAATTTTTGTCTGTGGCAGCTCTACCCCAGTAAGAGTTGAGCAAGAAGATGGCACAGCTGCTTGGCTTGCAGGGGCCCTAGCTGCACCAAGTGTGCAGGGACATGGACTGCCTCCACCACAGGAGTTATGGCCCTATCTGAGTCTTTCTTCGAGCCTTTTGCAGCTGGCGATCAGAAGGCCTCTTTGGCCAGCTTTCTCCGTAGTTTCACCTATTCAGGTACTTAGAGGGCTCCCTTGCCTGGGGTCCTTCTCTGTTGTTTGGCACATCAGGCATATAAAGGGGCACCCTGGGTGGGGTCCTACTCTGTAGTTTAACGCATCAGGGGCTTGATAGGCCAGCCTCTCTATTGTTCAGCTGCCGATGTATTGTGTGTGGTTCTATATATTCTTTTCCTCTGGTCAGACACTCCTGTCCACTCTCAGCTGATGTTCTGCATGTACTTCTGTGTCTGAAGGTGTATTCCTTATGTAGCCATGGAGAGATATGTATTCCATGTCCAGCTACTCCACCGCCATCTTGTTCTCCCCTCAGGCAGTTACTTTTCAGCACAGAGCAAGCAGCTTAAAATGAAACACAAAACATCCTTGCCTTTGAATATCCTCTGGCCATTGGTGACACACAACCTTCCTGCAGACTGTCAGTCTCCACTTTTTTTTTTTTTTTTTTTAATATGACAGAGGAGCCTGGTGGGCTAAAGTCCATGGGGTAACAAAGAGTCGGACATGACTGAGAGACTTCATTGATTGATTGATGTATTTATTTATGTGGCTGTGCCAGGTTTTCATTGAGGCATGTGAACTCTTAGTTGTGGCATGTGGGACCTAGCTCCCTGACCAGGGATCAAACTAGGCCCCCTAAACTGGCAGCACAAAGTCTTAGCCAGCAAACCACCAGGGAAGTTTCTCCTTTTCTTTTTTTTTTTCTACTTTTTCAAATTTATTTCAACAATATATCAAAAATATTTGGAAATTCCCATTTGCCTAATGAAACAATAGAGATCTTTTGAAGAGGAAGAGGCAGTAAATTTATTCATATGCCTATTTGACAACATAGCAGCATAATTTCTCCATCAGTGAAATGGCAAGCAAATAGGGTAATTTCCATTTTTAAAAAATACCTTTTCACAAATGGCCTATAACACACCAAATATTTTTCTTTTGTTTTATTAAAAGAATTGTCATTAGTTGTATTAACCCTATCAAAAAAGTACACTAGATGACCAAGGAAATTTATAATAGAGAAAAATCTAAGACACAATATTCACTTTCATACCTAATATTCCTTGTACATCACTATCTTGACTGTTCTTTCTCAGCATTTAGACTGCAACATAGCACTGTGAGTTATAGCAGGCCATTGATTTTCATATTGGGCTTCCCTGGTGGCTCAGATGGTAAAGCGTCGACCTGCAACACAGGAGATCTGGGTTCCATCCCTGGGTCAGGAAGATCCCCCAGAAAAGGAAATGGCAACCCACTATAGTACTCTTGCCTGGAAGAATACTATGGATGGAAGAGCCTGGTGGGCTATAGTCCAAGGGGTTGCAAAGAGTCAGACAAGACTGAGAAACTTCATTGATTTTTATATTCTTCTTTAGGATCCAGTTCTCTCTTAGATGGGTGACCACCATGCTTACCATAGCCACTGGCAAAACGATTATCAAATACATGTCTGAAAGAGAAGTCTTCATTGATAGGTTTTATTTAACAGGTTGACCTAAGATGGCCTTAGAATTATAGCCTTCAATATGATGAAGCAGAATTGCAATTCATACATTGTATCACCATGCAAAATATTCATTATGCTGTGTGACTACTCATTGGCATATGAAGGATTGGTGTTTATATGTCAGGGAAGGTTTTTACACCATAGTGAAGGATTGTTTGGCCTTTTTTTATTTGTACTTAATTATCTTCTTATTTCTGCTTGACAGCTTTCACTGCTACCTGTAATATGATTCCTCTCATTGCTATAGTGGAGATAAACCCCATTCCTTCATTTTCTCATAACCATGAATGGGTTATGATATCTGTTGTAGACATGTGTTTCACCTCCACCGCCATCCCCAAAATGCTAGTGAATATACAGACCCAGAGCTAAATTATAACATTTGAACTCTGCATCACTCAGATGTACTGTTTCATATACTTTATAGAATTGGAAATCTTCCTCCTGAACGTGACGGCCTGTGACTAGTTTGTAGCAATCTGTCACCCTTTCACTATATGGCCACCATGGAACCCCAGCTCCCTGAACTGATGGTTCTGGTGTCCTGGAACATCAGGGTCCTGAATTCCTTGTTAGAAAGCTTAATGGTGTTATGACTGCCATTCTGTAGATTTGGACTTTCCCACTTTCTCTGTAAAGTTAATCCACTAATCCAGCTTGCTTATTCTAGCAACTTTCTTAATGACACCTTGAGCTATTTTGCAGCTCAACCTCTGGGTGGAGGTCTTCTGGCTGCTGTCTGACTTCTACTCTAAGAAAGTCTCTTCTATTTGTGAAATCTCACCAGCTAGCTGGTGGCTCGGATGGTAAAGGATCTGCCAGCAATGAGAGAGACTCAGGTTCCATCCCTGGGTTGGGAAGATTCCCCTGCAGAAGGGAATGGCTACCCGCTACAGTCTTCTTGCCTAGATAATTCCACAGATGGAGGGCTACAGTCCATGAGATCACAGAGTCGGACACAACTGAGCAACTAACACACACACACCAGCTACGTAAAGCTGCATAACAAGCTTTCACAAATGGCATGGTTTACATAATGACTTAATTACCAGATGAGATTTTATGTGTCAGAGTCATTTTGATCTATGCTTTGATATTCACAGTCTATAGTCAGCTGTGAGCCACTATATCATCTTTTTATAGTTCATATATATTTTGTGAGACTGTGCTAAGTCACTTCAGTCGTGTTCAACATTTTGTGACCCCATGGACTATAGCCTTCCAGGCTCCTCTGTCCATGAGATTCTCCAGGCAAAAACCCTGGAGTGGGTTGCCATTTCCTCCTCTAGGATATATCTGGCTTGAGTCAAATTATGTCAGTGTACTCCATGTATAGGGACTTCCCTGGTGGCACTAGTGGTAAAGAACCTGCAATCCAGTGCAGGAGATGTAAAAGACACGGTCCATCCCTGGGCCAGGAAGATCCCCTGGAGGAGGGCATGGCAACCCATTTTAGTATTCTTGCCTGGAGAATCCCATGGACAGAGAAGCCTGGTTGGCTACAGTTCATGGGGTCGCAAAGAATTGGACATGACTGAAGTCACTTAGCACAGCACAGCAGAGCACTCTATGTATAGGTTAATCTAGTTTACAAAAGGATAAGTTTACCAAATTTGATTTACCTTAAGTTAGTGTCACTTGCATCCACATATGACATTTTGCTTTCTACCTGGTGATATGTCTCCTTAACTCTGTTATTAAAATGTGACTCAGCTACGTGGTTCCAGGTCCTACCTTGAGCCATGCATCATTAGATGTTTTTTCCTTTTAATTTAATTGATTGAAGTATAATGCAAACATATACAGCACACATGTAAGGTGTACAATTTGCTGAATTAAAGGAACCATACGAAAATTGAGTGCATACTGCCTATTTAAATAAACTGCATATTGTTTATTTATGTATTAATATAATTAGAGGAGGTGTACAAAAGCTTTAATTTCAATGTTACATAATTATAAAAATAAAAGTTGAATCTCCCTTAGCCTCAGGTTCTTTATTTCTGATGTTTATGTGGAACAATAAGCCTAGTTTAGAAGAGTGTGAATAAGAACAAATTAAATGTGTGAAAACCTTTTTGAGTATAAGAGCTATTTCATGAATTAGTAGTGTTTATGTGTATGTGTCGGAGAAGGCAATGGCAACCCACTCCAGTAGTCTTGCCTGGAAAATCCCATGAACAGAGCAGCCTGGTAAGCTGCAGTCCATGGGGTTGCTAAGAGTCGGGCACGACTGAGTGACTTCACTTTCACTTTTCACTTTCATGCATTGGAGAAGGAAATGGCAACCCACTCCAGTATTCTTGCCTGGAGAATCCCAGGGACAGAGGAGCCTAGTGGGCTGCCATCTATGGGGTCGCACAGAGTTGGACACGACTGAAGCGACTTAGCAGCAGCATGTGTATGTGTATTTATATAAGATTTTCTTATAAATAAACGCATATATATATATATATATATATATATATATATATATATATATATGTACGTGGGCTGCAAGTGGGCTAAGTCCCTTCAGTTATATTCAGGCAAGTATTCAGGCAGTATTCAGGCAGTATTCAGGCAAGAATACTGGAGTGGGTTGTCATGCCCTCCTCCAGGGGATCTTCCCAACCCAGGGATTGAACCCACATCTCTTATGTCTCCTGCATCGGCAGGGTTCTTTACCACTAATGCCACCTTGAAAGCCATATATGTACACAGAGAGATTTTATAATTTCATCATTTATGTTGAAAATTTTTTATCAAGAATTGAAGAAGATAGAAATAAAAAATTGTTATAGGTGAATTAACATAAAGTTACTCAAGTGTAGAAAGTTAGACAAAAAGTTTTGAAGTAGAATAGTTTTCCTAAATTTTAATAACAAATTATTTTTCCTACCTTAATGTTCAAACTCAAAGTCAGGACCACATTTGCATTTATAAAATGAGAAATCCTCAGTATCACATTTGCAGAATGTCCAAATTAACTTTAGATTTTGTTTTTTTTCTTCCATGTACACTGGGTTTTCAACACAAAATGTTCTTACTCAGGGGAAACAAAAGGAATGAAACTGAAAAGTTTAAATTTAGTTACCTCCAAAAACATTTTATTGGATAAATGTCTGTGTAATATTGTTATTGGTGCTATAACTAATTACTACACTAGCGCTTTAAAAGAAACAAATATATCTGCCTTGAGTTCTGGAAGTCAGAAGCCCAATTAGAGTGCTAACGTCAAGATTCTGTAGGACTGGATTCCTTCTGGGTTTTCCAGGAGAGCTTCAGTTTCCTTCCATATTCCAGTTTCTTGAGCACAAGCATTCCTTGGTTCATGGCCCATCCTCCATCTTCAAGGTCAGCATCATATTCAAATCTCCCTCTGATTTCAACAATTTTGCTTTTTCCACATTCAAAGGATCATGCTGACTACACCAGTTTGTACCTGAATAACCATGACCAATCTTTTATCTTTGGGCCAGCTGATTAGCAAACATATCAGTTCAGTTCAGTCGCTCAGTCGTGTCCGACTCTTTGCGACCCCATGAATCACAGCACGCCAGACCTCCCTGTCCATCACCAACTCCCGGAGTTCACCCAAACTCATGTGCATCAAGTCGGTGATGCCATCCAGCCATCTCATCCTCTGTCATCTCCTTCTCCTGCCCCCAATCCCTCCCAGCATCAGGGTCTTTTCCAATAAGTCAACTCTTCGCATCAGGTGGCCAAAGTATTGGAGTTTCAGCTTCAGCATCAGTCCTACCAATGAACACCCAGGACTGATCTCCTTCAGAATGGACTGGTTGGATCTCCTTGCAGTCCAAGGGACTCTCAAGAGTCTTCTCCAACACCACAGTTCAAAAGCATCAATTCTTCGGCACTCAGATATCTGCTACCTTAATCCTCCCTTGCTCTGAAAACACAATATTGCAAGTTTCTGAGGATCAAGATGTAGGTTATGTTTTAGAGGCTCTTATTGAGCCTACTATAAAATCTTTTTGAGAGATATGTTACTTGGTGACACTCAAGAGCCTTTATGATAGGAATACCAAATCACCTTATCTGCCTCCTGAGAAATCTGTATGCAAGTCAAAAAGCAACAGTTAGAACTGGATATGGAACAACAGACTGGTTGCAAACTGGGAAAGGAGTACTTCAAGGCTGTATATTGTCCCCTTGCTTATTTAACTTATGTGCAGGGTACATCATGAGAAATGCTGGGCTGGATGAAGCACAATGAAGCTAGAATCAAGATTGCTGGGAGAAATATCAATAACCTCAGATATGCAGATGACACCACCCTTATGGCAGAAATCGAAGAAGAAAAGAGCCTCTTGATGAAAATGAAAGAGGAGAGTTTAAAAGCTGGCTTAAAACTCAACATTCAAGACATCTGGTCCCACCACTTCATGGCAAACAGATGGGGAAACAGTGGAAACAGTGACAGATTTATTTTCTTGGGGCTCCAAAATCACTGCAGATGGTGACTGCAGCCATGAAATTAAAAGACGTTTGCTCCTTGAAAGAAAAGCTATGACAAATCTAGACAGCATATTAAAAAGCAGAGACATTACTTTGCCAACAAAGACCCATCAAGTCAAAGCTATGGTTTTTTCCAGTAGTCATGTATGGATGCGAGAATTGGACTATAAAGAAAGCTGAGTGGTGAAGAATTGATGTTTTTGAACTGTGATGTTGGAGAAGACTCTAGACAGTCCCTTGGACTGCAAGGAGATCCAGCCATCCTAAAGGAAATCAGTCCTGAATATTCATTGGAAGGACTGATGATGAAGCTGAAACTCCAATACTTTGGCCACCTTATGCGAAGAGCTGACTCATTGGAAAAGACCCTGATGCTGGGAAAGATTGAAGGTGGGAGGAGAAGGGGACGACAGAGGATAAGATGGTTGGATGGCATCATCAACTCGATGGACATGAGTTTGAGTAAACTCCAGGAGCGATGGACAGGGAAGCCTGACCTACTGCAGTCCATGAGGTCACAAAGAGCTGGACACGCCTAAGCGACTGAGCTGAATAGGAGGATAATTGTTTTACAGTGTTCTGTTGGTTTCTACTATACAACAGTGTGAATCAGCCATAATTACACATATGTCCCCTCCATCTTGAACCTCCCTCCCACCCCCAACCCCTCTGGATTGTTACAAAGAATCAGGTTGAGCTCCCTGCATTACACAGCAACTTCTCGCTAGCTATCTATTTTACATGACTGAATGTATATGGGCTACTCTCTCAATTCACCCCAACTTCTCCTTCCCATACTGTGTCCACAAATCTATTCTCTATGTCAACATCTCCATTCCTGCCCTGCAAATAGGTTCATCAGAACCATTTTTCTAGATTCCATATATATGCATTGATATACGATATTTGTTTTTCTCTTTCTGACTGACTTCATTCTGTAAAACAGGCTGTAGGTTCATCCACCTCATTATAATTGACTCAATTTCATTCCCTTTTGTGGCTGAGTATTCATCTGTCAATAGACATCCCGGTTGCTTCCATGTCTTGGCTATTCTAAATAGTGATGCAATGGGCATAAAAATACATGTGTCTTTTTTTTTTCACTTTATTTTACTTTACAATACTGTATTGGATTTGGCATACATTGACATGAATCCGCCACGGGTGTACATGAGCTCCCAAACATGAACCCCCTCCCACCTCCCACCCCACATCATCCCTCCGAATCATCCCCATGCACCAGCCCCAAACATCCTGCATCCTGCATCGAACATAGACTGGTGATTCGTTTCTTACATGATAGTATACATGCTTCAATGCCATTCTCCCAAATCATCCCACCCTCTCCCTCTCCCTCTCCCTCTGAGTCCAAAAGTCCGCTCTACACATCTGTGTCTCTTTTGCTGTCTTGCATACAGGGTCATCATTACCATCTTTCTAAATTCCATATATATGTGTTAGTATACTGTATTGGTGTTTTTCTTTCTGACTTCACTCTGTATAATCGGCTCCAGTTTCATCCATCTCATTAGAACTGATTCAAATGTATTCTTTTTAATAGCTGAGTAATATTCCATTGTGTATATGTACCACAGCTTTCTTATCCATTCATCTGCTGATGGTCATCTAGGTTGCTTCCATGTCCTGGCTATTATAAACAGTGCTGCGATGAACATTGGGGTACATGTGTCTCTTTCAATTCTGGTTTCCTTGGTGTGTATGCCCAGGAGTGGGATTGCTGGGTCATAAGGCAGTTCTATTTCCAGTTTTTTAAGGAATCTCCACACTGTTCTCCATAGTGGCTGTACTAGTTTGCATTCCCACCAACAGTGTAAGAGGGCTCCCTTTTCTCCACACCCTCTCCAGCATTTATTGCTTGTAGACTTCTGGGTTGCAGCCATTCTGACTGGTGTGAAGTGGTACCTCATTATGGTCTTGATTTGCATTTCTCTAATAATGAGTGACGTTGAGCATCTTTACATGTGTTTGTTAGCCATCCATATGTCTTCTATGGAGAAATGTCTGTTTAGTTCTTTGGCCCATTTTTTGATTGGGTCGTTTATTTTTCTGGAATTGAGCTGCATAAGTTGTTCGTATATTTTTGAGATTAGTTGTCTGTCAGTTGCTTCATTTGCTATTATTTTCTCCCATTCAGAAGGCTGTCTTTTCACCTTGCTTATACTTTCCTTTGTTGTGCAGAAGCTTTTAATTTTAATTAGATCCCATTAGTTTAATTTTGCTTTTATTTCCAGAATTCTGGGAGGTGGATCATAGAGGATCCTGCTGTGATTTGTGTCGGAGAGCGTTTTGCCTATGTTCTCCTCTAGGAGTTTTATACTTTCTGGTCTTATGTTTAGATCTTTAATCCATTTTGAGTTTATTTTTGTGCGTGGTGTTAGAAAGTGATCTAGTTTCATTCTTTTACAAGTGGTTGACCAGTTTTCCCAGCACCACTTGTTAAAGAGATTGTCTTTACTCCATTGTATATTCTTGCCTCTTTCGTCAAAGATAAGGTGTCCATAGGTGTTTGGATTTATCTCTGGGATTTCTATTTTGTTCCATTGATCTATATTTCTGTCTTTGTGCCAGTACCATACTGTCTTGATGACTGTGGCTTTGTAGTAGAGCCTGAAGTCAGGCAAGTTGATTCCTCCAGTTCCATTCTTCTTTCTCAAGATTGCTTTGGCTATTCTAGGTTTTTTTGTATTTCCATACAAATCTTGAAATTATTTGTTCTAGTTCTGTGAAAAATACCTCTGGTAGCTTGATAGGGATTGCATTGAATCTGTAGATTGCTTTGGGTAGTATACTCATTGTCACTATATTGAGTCTTTCAATCCATGAACATGGTATATTTCTCCATCTATTAGTGTCCTCTTTGATTTCTTCCATCACTGTTTTATAGTTTTCTATATATAGGTCTTTAGTTTCTTTAGGTAGATATATTCCTAAGTATTTTATTCTTTTCTTTGCAATGGTGAATGGAATTGTTTCCTTAATTTCTTTTCTACTTTCTCATTATTAGTGTATAGGAATGCAAGGGATTTCTGTGTGTTGATTTTATATCCTATATATATATACTATATTTTATATCCTTTGTATATACTATATTCATTTATTAGCTCTAGTAATTTTCTGGTGGAGTCTTTAGAGTTTTCTATGTAGAGGATCACGTCATCTGCTAACAGTGAGAGTTTTACTTCTTCTTTTCCAATTTTGATTCCTTTTATTTCCTTTTCTGCTCTGCTGTGGCCAAAACTTACAGAACTATGTTGAATAGTAGTGGTGAAAGTGGGCACCCTTGTCTTTTTCCTGACTTTAGGGGAAATGCTTTCAATTTTTCACCATTAAGGATAATGTTTGCTGTGGGTTTGTCATATATAGCTTTTATTATGTTGAGGTATGTTCCTTCTATTCCTGCTTTCTGGAGAGTTTTTAATCATAAATGGATGTTCAATTTTGTCAAAGGCCTTCTCTGCATCTATTGAGATAATCATATGGCTTTTATTTTTCAGTTTCTTAATGTGGTGAATTACATTGATTGATTTGCAGATATTGATGGTGTATGATCTTTTTAATGTGTTCTTGGATTCTGATTGCTAGAATTTTTTTCGGGGTTTTTGCATCTATATTCATCAGTGATATTGGCCTGTAGTTTTCTTTTTTTGTGGCATCTTTGTCAGGTTTTGGTATTAGGGTGATGGTGGTCTCATAGAATGAGTTTGGAAGTTTACCTTCCTCTGCAATTTTCTGGAAGAGTTTGAGTAAGATAGGTGTTAGCTCTTCTCGAAATTCTTGGTAGAATTCAGCTGTGAAGCCGTCTGGACGTGGGCTTTTGTTTGCTGGAAGATTTCTGATTACAGTTTCATTTTCCGTGCTTGTGATGGGTCTGTTAAGATTTTCTATTTCTGCTGTGGTACATATACACAATGGAGTATTACTCAGCCGTAAAAAAGAATTCATTTGAATCAGTTCTGATGAGATGGATGAAACTGGAGCCGATTATACAGAGTAAGGTCTATCTAACAATTTTTGGAATTGAGGAAGATGGCAATGATGTATGCAAGACAGGAAAAGACACAGATGTGTATAATGGACTTCTGGACTCAGAGGGAGAGGGAGAGAGGGTGGGATGATTTGGAGAATGGCATTCTATCTGTGAATTGAAGCCTATGTCTGACTGGATACAGCATTTGCTGGTGCATGGGAAGATTTATGATTTCATGTTTGTGCATGTTTTTAAAATTTAAAAAAAAAAAGATTTTCTATTTCTTCCTGGTTCAGTTTTGGAAAGTTGCAATTTTCTAAGAATTTGTCCATTTCTTCCACATTGTCCATTTTATTGGCATACAACTGCTGATAGTAGTCTCTTATGATCTTTGTATTTCTGTGTTGTCTGTTGTGATCTCTCCATTTTCATTTCTAATTTTATTGATTTGATTTTTCTCTCTTTGCTTCTTGATGAGTCTGGCTAATGGTCTGTCAATTTTATTTATCCTTTCAAAGAACCAGCTTTTGGCTTTGTTGATTTTTGCTATGGTCTCTTTTGTTTCTTTTGCATTTATTTCTGCCCTAATTTTTAAGATTTCTTTCCTTCTACTAACTCTGGGGTTCTCCATTTCTTCCTTTTCTAGTTGCTTTAGGTGTAGAGTTAGGTTATTTATTTGACTTTTTTTTTTGTTTCTTGAGGTATGCCTATATTGCTATGAACTTTCCTCTTAGCACTGCTTTTATAGTGTCCCACAGGTTTTGGGTTGTTGTGTTTTCATTTCATTCATTTCTATGCATATTTTGATTTCTTCTGTGATTTGTTGGTTATTCAGAAGTGTGTTGTTCAGCCTCCATATGTTGGAATTTTTAATAGTTTTTCTCCTGTAATTGAGATCTAATCTTCTTAATGCATTATGGTCAGAAAAGATGCTTGAAATCTATTTTGATTTTTTTGAATTTATCAAGGTTAGATTTATGGCCCAGGATGTGATCTATCCTGGAAAAGGTTCCATGTGCACTTGAGAAAAAGGTGAAATTCATTGTATTGGGGTGAAATGTCCTATAAATATCAATTAGGTCTAACTGGTCTATTGTATCATTTAAAGTTTGCATTTCTTTGTTAATTTTCTGTTTAGTTGATCTGTCCATAGGTGTGAGTGCGGTATTAAAGTCTCCCACTATTATTGTGTTATTGTTAATTTCCCCTTTCATGCTTGTTAGTATTTGTCTTACATATTGTGGTGCTCCTATGTTGGGTGCATATATATTTATAATTGTTATATCTTCTTCTTGGATTGATCCTTTGATCATTATGTAGTGGCCTTCTTTGTCTCTTTCCACAGCCTTTGTTTTAAAGTCTATTTTATCGGATATGAGTATTGCCACTCCTGCTTTCTTTGGTCTCTATTTGCGTGATATATCTTTTTCCAGCCCTTCACTTTCAAGCTGTATGTGTCCCTTGTTTTGAGGTGGGTTTCTTGTAGGCAGCATATACAGGGGTCTTGTTTTTGTATCCATTCAGCCAGTCTTTGCCTTTTGGTTGGGGCATTCAACCCATTTACGTTTAAGGTAATTATTGATAAGTATGATCCCGTTGCCATTTACTTTATTGTTTTGGGTTCAGGTTTATACATCCTTTTTGTGTTTCCAGTCTAGGGAATATCCTTTAGCATTTGTTGGAGAGCTGGTTTGGTGGTGCTGAATTCTCTCAGCTGTTGCTTGTCTGTAAAGCTTTTGATTTCTCCTTCATATTTGAATGAGATCCTTGCTGGGTACAGTAATCTGGGCTGTAGGTTATTGTCTTTCATCACTTTAAGTATGTCTTGCCATTCCTTCCTGGCCTGAAGCGTTTCTATTGAAAGATCAGCTGTTATCCTTATGGGAATCCCCTTGTGTGTTATTTGTTGTTTTCCCCTTGCTGCTTTTAATATTTGTTCTTTGTGTTTGATCTTTGTTAATTTGATTAATATGTGTATTGGGGTGTTTTGCCTTGGGTTTATCCTATTTGGAACTCTCTGGGTTTCTTGGATTTGGGGGATTATTTCCTTCCCCATTTTAGGGAAGTTTTCAAGTATTATCTCCTCAAGGATTTTCTCATGGTCTTTCTTTTTGTCTTCTTCTTCTGGGACTCCTATATTTCGAATGTTGGAGCGTTTCATATTGTCCTGTAGATCTCTGAGATTCTCCTCATTTCTTTTAATTCGTTTTTCTTTTTTCCTCTCTGATTCATTTATTTCTACCATTCTATCTTCTATTTCACTAATCCTATCTTCTGCTTCCGTTATTCTACTATTTGTTGCCTCCAGAGTGTTTCTGATCTCATTTATTGTGTTATTCATTATATATTGACTCTTTTTTATTTCTTCTAGGTCCTTGTTAAACCTTTCTTGCATCTTGTCAATCCTTGCCTCCAGGTTATTTATCTGTGATTCCATTTTTATTTCAAGATTTTGGATCATTTTCACTATCAATATTCAGAATTCTTTCTCAGGTAGATTCCCTATCCCTTCCTCTTTTGTTTGTTTTGGCGGGCATTTCTCCTGTTCCTTTACCTGCTGAGTATTCCTCTGTCTCTTCATCTTGGTTATATTGCTGTGTTTGGGGTGGCCTTTCAATATTCTGGGAGTTTGTGGAGTTCTCTTTATTATGGAGCTTCCTCACTGTAGATGGGGTTGTATCAGTGGCTTGTCAAGGTTTCTTGGTTAGGGAGGCTTGTGTTGGAGTTCTGGTGGGTGGAGCTGGAGTTCTTCTCTCTGGAGTGCAATGGAGTGACCAGTAATGGGTTATGAGACACCGATGGTTTTGGAGTAACTTTGAGCTGCCTGTACATTGAAGTTCAGGGCTGTGTTCCTATGTTGCTGGAGAATTTGTGTGGTATGTCTTGCTCTGGAACTTATTGGCCCTTGGGTACTGCTTGGTTTCAGTGTATGTATGGAGGCGTTTGATGAGCTCCTATTGATTAATTTTCCCTGGATTCAGGAGTTCTCTGATGTTCTCAAGATTTGGACTTAAGCCTCCTGCTTCTGGTTTTCAGTTTTATTTTTACAGTAGCCTCAAGATTTCTCCATCTTTACAGCACCAATGATAAAACATCTAGGTTAAAGATGAAAAGTTTCTCCACATTGAGGGACACCCAGAGAGGTTCACTGAGTTACATGGAGAAGAGAAGAGGGAGGGGATAGTTAGAGGTGACTGGAATGAGATGCGGTGAGATTAAAAGAGGAGAGAGCAAGCTAGCCAGTAATCACTTCCTTATGTGCACTCCACAGTCTGAACCACTCAAAGGTATTCACGGAGTTATACAGGGAATAGGAGAGGGAGGAAGTAGACAGAGGTGGCCAGGAGGATAAAAGAGGGAAATGAAAAGGAGAGAGACAGATCCAGCTAGTAACCAGTTCCTTAAGTGTTCTCCCACATCTGGAACACACAGACATTCAGAGTTGGGTAGATAAGAGAAGGGGGAGAGAAGAGACAGAGGCCACCTGGTGGAGAAAAAGGAGAGTCCAAAAGAGGAGAGAGTGGTCAAGCCAGTAATCTCACTCTCAGGTAAAATTGGGTAGTGAAGTTTGGGTTTTTAAATGTACAAAATTGACAACAAAAAACAAAAAGCAAAGATTAAAAATCTAGAGTAGAGGTTGGATTTTTTAAAATGCAATATTAAAGAAAAGAAGAAGAAGAAAGAAAGAAAGAAAACAAAGCCACATGAATTATTAAAAAAAACAACAACCACACATAGACAATATATGGCATTTGCTTTAAACAATAGGGTCTTTTTTTTGAAAAGTAATAGTAGGTTATAGAAATAAAAATTAAAGGACAAATAGAAGACTTAACAATTTTAAAAGGTTAGAAAAAAAAGAAGAAAAAGAAAAGAAAAAACAACCACACAACATGAACAAAAAAACAAAAAAAAAAGAGGAAAAAGAACACACACACACACAAAAAAAGAATGATTGTAAAAATAGCAAAGGTATATCTGACCCTTTCTCTGGTGTTGTGGGCAGTGTGGGGTCAGTTCCAAGGCAGTTCCCTTTGTTTAACTTCTTCTGTTTGCTGGTCTCTTCAGTGTCTGATTTCCGTCCTGACACAGGAGGGGTGGTGGTGGACACTTTTCTTTTTTTACGTTCACTTGTTCAGTCGCGCTGTGGGGAGGGAGGGATACTGCAAACAAATAACACTGTTGGGTGCACGCAGTGTCTCAGCCCCACTGGGCCTGCCCCTGCTCGCGGCACACACCGCTCAGGCTCTATGTTGCTTCGCCGGGAACCATCTGAGGCCAGCGCTAGGCTGCATACACCTCCCTAGTCTAAGCTGCTCAGGTTCGGCACTCAGGTAGCCTTCAGAGGCGCAGATTCGGTAGGGACTTCGTTTTGTGCCCTTCCCAGGTCTGAGCAGCTCAGGTGTTTGGCGGGCGCGGTAGCTGTGACTTGTCTCCTTTCCCGTCTCTGCTGCTCAGTTTTCTGGGTGTACTGCTGGCACCCCTTGTGAGGCGGATGGTGACTGTCCAGAACCCCCAGAAGTCTTAGCAAAGAAGTCTGCCTGCAGTTTGGTAGGTAAAGTCTCTCCGGGGCTGTGATTGTCCCTTTTCAGCCCTTATGGCTCTGGCTGCCTGTCCCCGGCAGGGGATGGTCGGCAGCCGGCTAGTTCTGTTCTGCCCTTTGTTCTGTGCGCAGTCTTGGCAGTGTCTTATGTTCGAGCTTTTCGCGTGGTGGCTATCCCACAGTCTGGTTTGCTAGCCCAAGTTAGTTCATTCTGGTTACGCACGGGGCGTTCCTGCCCGATTCTTAAAAGCACTGCAGCCCGCGCCTCCCAAGCCTCCCTGCCCTGCCCCCACTTGCTAGTGGTGGATGCAGGCGTTTGCGCTGCTTTTCCGCTGGGGGAGTTACTGTTGGGCTTGTAATCTGTTGGTTTTAATTATTTATTTATTTTTCCTTCCTGTTATGTTGCCCTCTGTGTTTCCAAGGCTTGCCATAGATTCAGCAGGGAGAGTGTTTCCTGGTGTTTGGAAACCTCTCTTAAGCTTCCCTTCCCGGGATGGGATTCCCTTCCCGGGACAGAGCTCCCTCCCTACCTCCTTTGTCTCTTTTTTCATCTTTTATATTTTTTCCTACCTGTTTTTGAAGACAATGATCTGCTTTTCTGGTTGCCTGATGTCCTCTGCCAGCATTCAGAAGTTGTTTTGTGGAGTTTGCTCAGCGTTGAAATGTTCTTTTGATGAATTTGTGAGGGAGAAAGTGGTCTCCCCGTCCTATCCCTCTGCCATCTTAGGACTGCCTCCAAAATACATGTGTCTTTTTGAATTATGGTTTTCTCAGGGTTTGTGCCCAGTAGTGAGATTGCTGATACATATGATAACTTTATTCTTACTTTCTTAAGGAATCTCCATACTGTTCTCCACAGTGACTTTGTCAATTTACATCCCTACCAACAGAGCCAGAGGGTTCCTTTTTCTCCACACCCCCTCCTGCATTTATTGTTTGCAGATTTTTTGATGATGGCCATTCTGGCAAGTGTAAAGTGATACCTTATTGTGTTTTTTATTTCCATTTCTCTAATAAAGAGCAATGTTGAGCATCTTTTCATGTGTTTATTGGTTATCTGTGTGTCTTCTTTGGAGAAATAACTGTTAGGTCTTCTGCTCATGTTTTGATTGAGTAGTTTGTTTTTCTGATATTGAGCTGCATGTGCTGCTTATATATTTTGGAAATTAATCCTTTGTCAATTGCTTCATTTGCAATTATTTTCTCCCATTCTGAGGATTGTCTTTTCATCTCGTTTGTAGGGTTTTTGTTTTGTTTTGTTTTGTTTTGTTGCTGTGCGAAAGCTTTAAAGTTTAATTGTGTGTGTGATAAGTCACTTCAGTTGTGTCCATCTCTTTGTGACCCTATGGTGACCCTGCCAGGCTCTTTTGTCCACAGGATTCTCCAGGCCAGGATACTGGAGTAGGTTGCCATGCCCTCCTCCAAGGGATCTTCTCGACCCAGGGATTGAACCCGAGTTTCTTACATTCTCTGCATTGGCAGGCAGGTTCTTTGCCACTAGCACCACCTGGCTCATTTATTTATTTTTGTTTTTATTTCCTTTATTTGAGGAGGTGAGTCATAGAGGATCTTGCTGCAATTTATGTCAAAGATCATTGTGCCTGTTTTCCTCTAAAAGTTTTACAGTTTCAGGTCTTAAATCCATTTTGAGTTTATTTTTGTGTATGGTGTTATAATTGATAGATTGTTGGTATACAAGATTGTTAGTTTCAGGTGTAATATATAGTGAGCTGACATTTACATACATTATGAAATGATCTACTGGTTCAGTTGAACAACCATCTGTCCCCAAAATTATGACAATATTATTGACCATATTCCCTATGTTGTTTATTACATCCCTGTGGCTTGCTTATTTTATAACTGGATATTTGTATCTCTTAATCTCCATCACCTATTGCTCCACCATCACTCTCCCCCCTGTCAAACATTCATTTGTTGTCTGTATCTATGAGTCTGCTTTTGTTTTCTTTTTTTGCTCATGTGTTTTGTGTTTTTATTCCAAATGAAAGTGATATTCCACATATAAGTGAATCTTTCTCCATATGACTTATTTCACTTAGCAAAGTACTATCTGGATCCATCATATTGTCTCAAATAGCAAGATTCTATTTTGCTCTCATCAGGAACATAAAAACAGATTTCTCAAAGTTAACAGTAAACTCAGTACTAAAGTACTGAGTACTAAAGTACTAGGACCTTAAAGTTTATTGTTCTGAAAGACAGGAGATATCATGGAAGGTGTAATAATCACTGAATTAATCTGGCTTGTAACAGTGTCTCCTAGACACAGAGAATGAGCAGGAAAATTCTCTTACTTATCCAGACCAGTGTCCCAGAAGGAAATCAGTTATTAGAGATTGGCATAACAAGAGGGCAATGTGCTAATGAGCAGACATAGGGAGCTATTAATATCTCCTCTGCTGCATCCCTCGGCCTGTGCAACCTTTGGATGAACAGGACATGGTTGTTGCTTATAGACTCATAACTCTGGCTGGGGGACCAGTGCTTGACTTCCATCCTGCTGTCTTGTCTGGAAACAGAGGTTCTATCTCCACTATCAACCATCCAAGAGGAATTTGGACCTCTATGATAAGACCTTCTCAGAGACTCCACCCAGGTGAGTGCAAGAGTCCAGTAAATACTGCAAAAGGTCAGAGGGAATGGCAGGCAATAACTTTACCTGAGTTCACCTGATAGGCAACTCAGACTAATCTAGGGCCAAGACCACTGTGGTCATTTGCTTGATTAATTAATTAATGCCTTATTTTATGATGTCACAAATTAAAAGGAATATCAAATTCAACAATATGAGGAGTAATGCTGACTGTAAAATGACTGACATGGAAGCCCAATTAGAAGAGGAAATGGGAAGTGTAAAGTGCTTCCAGTAAAACCTTGAACCTAAGTCCAAGCACTTCTACAATTCACTTGAGTAGAGACAAAATGTATTAGCTGTGGAGGTTTATACAGAGATGCAGGGTAGTTTTCTTAAGAAGGAGCATATTTGACTATGATAAGTAAGATCCAGATGAACAGCAGTTCCTGAAACATACACTTCATAGTATCTTCCCTCTCCTAGTAGTCAAATGAAAATAATTATTCACTATGTGCAAATAGGTGTGTGAATTAGCTTTCTTTACAGTGAACAAATACCCTGTAAATCTGAATATATTTGTTAGGTTAGTTAGCCAATTACTTCTTTTATTTAAAATTGCCTGACCATTGTTGTGCAGAAGCTTTTAATTTTAACTAGATCCCATTTGTTTATTTTTGCTTTTATTTCCAGAATTCTGGGAGGTGGATCATAGAGGATCCTGCTGTGATTTATGTTGGAGAGTGTTTTGCCTATGTTCTCCTTTAGGAGTTTTATAGTTTCTGGTCTTACATTTAGATCTCTAATCCATTTTGAGTTTATTTTCGTGTGCAGTGTTAGAAAGTGATCTAGTTTCATTCTTTTACAAGTGGTTGACCAGTTTTCCCAGCACCACTTGTTAAAGAGATTGTCTTTACTCCATTGTATATTCTTTCCTCCTTTATCAAAGATAAGGTGTCCATATGTGTGTGGATTTATCTCTGGGCTTTCTATTTTGTTCCATTGATCTATATTTCTGTCTTTGTGCCAGTACCATACTGTCTTGATGACTGTGGCTTTGTAGTAGAGCCTGAAGTGGTGAAAAGACAGCCTTCTGAATGGGAGAAAATAATAGCAAATGAAACAACTGGCAAACAACTAATCTCAAAAATATACAAGCAACTTATGCAGCTCAATTCCAGAAAAATAAATGACCCAATAAAAAAATGGGCCAAAGAACTAAATAGACATTTCTCCAAAGACATACGGATGGCTAACAAACACTTCACACCAGTCAGAATGTCTGCGATCCAAAAATCTGCAAGCAATAAATGCTGGAGAAGGTGTGGAGAAAAGGGAACCCTCCTACACTGTTGGTGGGAATGAAAACTAGTACAACCACTATGGAAAACAGTGTGGAGATTCCTTTAAAAATTGCAAATAGAACTGCCATATGACCCAGCAATCCCACTGCTGGGCATACACACCGAGGAAACCAGAATTGAAGGAGACACGTGTACCCCAATATTCATCGCAGCACTGTTTATAATAGCCAGGACATAGAAACAACCCAGATGTCCATCAGCAGATGAATGGATAAGAAAGCTGTGGTACATATACACAATGGAGTATTACTCAGCCATTAAAAAGAATTCATTTGAATCAGTTCTGATGAGATGGATGAAACTGGAGCTGATTATGCAGAATGAAGTAAGCCAGAAAGAAAAACACCAATACAGTATACTAACACATATATATGGAATTTAGAAAGATGGCAATGATGACCCTGTATGCAAGACAGCAAAAAAGACACAGATGTTTATAGCAGACTTTTGGACTCAGAGGGAGAGGGAGAGGGTGGGATGATTTGGGAGAATGGCATTGAAACATGTATCCTATCATGTAAGAAGCGAATCACCAGTCTATGTCCGATGCAGGATACAGCATGCTTGGGGCTGGTGCATGGGGATGACCCAGAGGGATGTTGTGGGGAGGGAGGTGGGAGGGGGGTTCATGGTTGGGATCGCATGTACACCCGTGGTGGATTCATGTCAATGTATGGCAAAACCAATACAGTATTGTAAAGTAAAATAAAGTAAAAATAAAAATTTTAAAAAATAATAAAATAAAATTGCCTGACCAGCTCCTTTCTTTTCAAATAGTGAATTTAGCACATTTTTATTCCTGTTTTTCACTGCATTCTTTCAAACTAAAAATTGACATTTTTTTCATAAAGTTTGCTGTTTGCCACTTAGATATTGTATGTATGTATACAATTATGTTTGCAGAATGTCTAAGGGTTTATAATTTTTATACAATAAAGTCTGTGTCAGTCATTTTATGTTCTCTCTATTTTTTAAGGGAAGGAATTAAATCTTTGCCTTAAACAAAAGCAAAAATTACAGAACGTTTGTTTTTAGCACTCTACACTCCCGGCATAGACAATACATGGAACATTGTCACATTTCAATTTATATTTTACAGATGCATGAAAGAATGTCTCGTTAAAACTGTGCAATTCACGACATGTTGAGGGGAAATCACTATTAGAGATGATACAGAGGATTCTCTAAAGAGGACCAAATCCATAAACAAAATATCAAAATCTTGGGAATCTTTACCTTAAACAAAAGTGAAAATGAATGGTCTTCTTACTTCATCTTACTCTGTCACCGACACTGTTTCTTTAATTCTAAGTTTGTTAAAACATAATTGTATATAATGTGTTAGTCCCTTCAGTAGTGTCTGACTCTTTGCGACCTCATGGACTGTAGCCCTCCAAGCTCCTCTGTCCATGGGATTCTCTAGGCAAGAATACTAGAGTGGGTTGCCATTTCCTTCTCTAATATGGCATTCCAAGTGATTCAGTGGTAAAGAATCCACCTACCAAAGCAGGAAACACAGGTTCAATGCCTGGGTAGGAAAGATACATCCCCTGGGGAAGGAAATGGCAACCCACTCCAGTATTCTTGCCTGCAGAACCCCATGGACAGAGGAGCATGGCAGGCTACAGTCCATGGGGTCAGAAAAGAGAGCTGGACATGGCTTAGTAATTAAACAACAACATTTAATATACTGTATCCATTTAATCTGTAAAAACTGAAGAAATTAAAATGTCATTTAAAAATTAAGACTATATTCTCCCAGTTTCCATTGTATCCAACTTGAGAAAGTCTAAAATAAGTTTTACTGCTTTGTCATGAATTTGTTTTAAACGTGATTCCCTGATGTCTGTTTTCTTAGTTCATAAGGTAATGTGGGATAGGAAACATAACTTCTGAGGGATGTAGTGAGAAAAAATGAAATCTGTAAAACTAAACCAAAGAAGACATTCAATAGGAAACATAACTTCTGAGGGATGTGGTGAGAAAAAATGAAATCTGTAAAACTAGACCAAAGAAGACATTCAAGGGTATGGGATGTGTATGTCTGTGTGTTCTTTGTATACATTTTTCTCTCAAATAAACACATTCACATACAGGTGTATAAATTGTAATTTATAATACCATATAGTATGTTGAGGGAAACATTTATAGAGAGTTGAATGGTAAAGAAATGAAAATAATAAATGTTAGACTTAAGATAAAAGTCAACGATTGTAGAAATGTTGACAAAAAGACACAAAGAGAATGTGTGATTTTACTTTTGATATGAATTATCTACCTTAATGCCTCAAAGTCAGAACTACATCTATATTTAAGGAATTTGTAATTCATTTTTTTTCATATTATTTTCCATTATGTTTTATTACAAGGTATTAAATATAGTTCAATCCCCCAGGTCAAGAAGATCCCCTGGAGGAGGAAATGGCAACCCCAGCCCCCACCCCCGCCCCCCACCGCCCCAGTATCCTTGCCTGGAGAATCCCACGGACAGAGGAGTCCGGTGAGGTACAGTCCATGGGGTCCCAAAGAGTCGGACACTACTGAAGTGACTTAGCACGCATGCATGTGCTACACAGGAGGACCTTGTTAGTCATCTGTTTTGTATATACTATCTTGTATCTGCTAATCCCAAACTCTGAGAAAATTAAGCTCTTTAAGTGTGATAACTACCAGCAGCTTAAACATAACTATTAATGCTCTTGGGCTGATTTGTAATGAGTAATTTTACCATTCCCAAAACATTAAAATATAAATAGAGGATGCAACGCATCTAACTGTACTAGCAGTCCTAAGTTTAAAACAGTCTTACTTTTGGCTTCATTTTTATTTGCCTCTTTTAAAGTGTTAGCCACATACTTAATATCTATTACAATATTAATATTGTAATTGCAAGTTGCCTGTGGCAAACAGATCTTTGGAAAGGATATAATTTCTTCCTCTAGGGGGCGGAACTAAGCAATTCTACTCTATTTAACAAGTAATACCTACTATATTTTATATGCCATAAAATGTGTATTGTGATATAGTAGATTGTAGTATAATGGAACGCACACTGAACTTGGAATCTTAAGATTAAAATTTAGTTCTACTTGTTAGTTATATCACCCTGGGCAAAAAGCTTGACTTTTATAAACCTCAGTATTGAGATCTCTAAAATTGGATGATGAAAATTAACTGATGTAATATCTCTGAAGGAAGGCACTCTATAGATTGTTAAATGTTTTATAAAGATATTATCATACTTTTGATACCTATTTTACAAGTTGCTCTCAGGAAGAGAAAATGTGAACTATTTTGGACATTTCCGATGCAAAAGCAAGAGAGTTTTCATTACCAAGCTCGAGCTGGGGCTCCCACCGATACTGACGCAGCAGCTATAGGGAGGAGCCCTGAGCTCTGGGTTACATTGCTTATATAGAGTATTATCGGGCAAAAAATTCAAAAAACGGGAGTCTCCGGGTCTGATTGGTCACCTTCTGGTGAAGGGTTAGGTGTTGAGTTCTGATTGGTTTTCCTTTCCTGGCCTTGATTAGAATTTCCCGGGCTGGCCAAGGGTTCTGATTGGTTCGCAGGTGGTGGGGTGAGGTCAGGGGATTTCCAAAGGCTCTTTTCCCGGAACCTTACAAAATGGAGTAGCTTTGATTCTTCATTCCCCCCTTCTCTAGGATCCAGGACAGACCCAATCATGGGTATGAGGCCAGCTCTATATTGTCTCCTGCTAAGGGGACAGTTGGTAATGCCGCATATTGGGATCTGAGTACCATGAGCTGCACCGTGTTGATGCAGTTTTTAATGAAGGCCACTAGTTAGTTTAGTAAGCATGGCCTGAGGGTGAGTAGCAGTAATGAGATAATCAGGGGCCCCACCAAGGAGGATATGAGAGTTGTGAACCAGGGGGATGAGTTGAACCAGGAGTCAAACCAATTTTGAGACATTTCTCTCTCTCTCTTTTTTTTTTTTTTTTTTTGACTCAGCCCTTTTCTTATCTTGGCCTTGACTACCCCTGAGTGATTCACATAAAAACAACGTTCTTCCGCTAACACAGCACATGGGCCCTCTGAGAGACTTCATACTCAAGATACTTTTTGGGAATTGGGGCGGAGGTCTCTTTCTTCTGTAACTTCTTCCTGCTGTGCATGGGCGTAGGCCTGCCTAATAAAGCAGAAGTCTCTCTCTACCTGATCTAAGTTGGAGTTTTCCACATCTGAAACCAGCTTCTACCCTTGTAGTAACAGCAATTTAGTTGGCCCCTCTCAGAGGTGAAATAGACAAGGGCCAAACAGGAGACCTAACAGGATGGTCATCTCTGGTCCCCAGAAACAGAAGGCAACATTTGGGGTGAGTCTTGCAGGCTTTGTGACCCCTTCTGATGGGTTGGTGGTGAGGCAACAGAGCTGTGCTCCAGGAATCTTGTGTTCAGTCTGAAGTTACCATCTTCCACCTGGGTGGGGGCTCAAAGACATTGTTATGCATATTTTTTTGAGTAGGAACCGGGACTCTGTCTGGAGGCTGTACCAACCTTTGATTGTTTCTGTTTTGTATCCCTTCCCTTCCCTGATTAGCAATTGTTTGAATCCATGCTTTGGAATTCAGGGAAGGCCAAGGAGGCTGAACAAAGTCTATATCCTACAGATAAGAAATGGAGAACACAGAGCAGATCTGTACTCCAGAGCCCCACAGAGTCCCGCTCAGTTTTAATTTTAGGGAACTAGGCAACTATGACTGTGATAACTTCCTGTCAAAATGGGGCATAGGACTGCCCCAGCTTGGAGTATAGACACTGAATTGGAAGTATTTCTGAGTTCCAAGTTTTAGATCTGAGTCTTGTATGATTAAAATCCTAATCTCATTTCTTTTTTAGAAGAATAGGTCTGAAACCCAGTCTGGACCTGGCACTTCAGGGAGATTTGCAGCCATGTAGCCAGTTGCCTAGTTTTATAAAAAGTAAGGTTAGTAGCTTCCAGCAGACATTGTTCTGAAAATGGTGGCATCCAAGCCTGACACGACTCAGAAAACTCAAGTGTTTAGCAATACAAGGTCTAATCTGAAAGTACACCCATAGCATCACCTAGTTATTTCCCAGGATATCTGAACCATAGCTACTCCATTTTGACTTTTAATTGTAAACTATTTTTAATAGCCAAAGCAGATTTTACCATTAATGACGTCAGTGTTTCTCTAGGTACGAGAAGATGCAAGAATTGGGACCCATAAAATCTTCTCCTGAAAAGATCTAACTATCTGAAGGCCTGTTCTGCCAGTTTTTCCCAGAGCACAGAGTGCCTCATTCCTGACTTTCACCCTGAACTCCTTTCAGGGGTGTTGAAAGTCAGCAGTTGCAGCGGCCATGATTTAATCTTTGTAGATGCAGATGGCGAGTGTCAGTCTTCAGTTGGCAGAGCCCCTTTTGCTCATAAACTTGACCACGATTATGAGGGAGGCACTTCATGACCATTTTATCCCATGGTGCTGAGTGTCCATTCTCAGGTAAACAGGCCACTCAATGTGCTGTTACTGGACTAGGCCATAAAACAGTATCTAAAATTCTCTGGACCACCTGTCTTACTAGCTTTTTGGTCCAGGAGAATATCCCCTCTTGTTGCTTCTTGCCATATCTAGAGTTACACTGTTACCATCATTAATCTCATACGGGACTATATATTATTCTATTAGAGGCCTCACACACATACAGTGTAAGAAACAGCAATTTTGTAAAACAGGTGAAATACAAATAACATAGCCAGCAGTATTAGTAAAGTCACAAGTAAGACTTATGTTAAGAACTTCCGTTAGATGTAGCCCAGTATACCTTCAGGTTATCTGACTTAGTCTGCCCTGTAGAATCTTTATCTTCCATGGAAATTATATATTGGCACCATCTATAAGGAACATAGCCCAGTTTTCTAGTGTCACTAGACTGATTATCTTTAGTATGATTTAATTTTTTAAGTAAATTTTCTCAGGGCCAACCAGTTAGAGTCTGATAATAGAGAAATTTACCAAGGTAACCCAGAACTAGACACAGGTTATTGGCCACAAACCCAACAATTGGATTGATTTTTAAAACTAGCATAGGATCAGGCCTATGATAGAAAAGCATTTGACTTATATGCAAAGGTCTAAGAAGTCAAGAAAACATAAATGATCATACGAATCAGGTCCAGCATCTTGGGGAAGCTGTCTCCCTCTGATGTCGTCGTCTTCTCATCCTGGTGTAGTGTAGTTTCTCCTGATAAAAAAGTCCTTCTATCCATGTTGGAGACAGTCCCTTAAATTATGTCTTTTTTCAGTCCTGGTTGCAGGTCATGAGGCATCTGACTGGCTGCAGATGACTCTCCGGATTGGTCTTCCCATGGAGCCAGTGGGAGATCCCAGACGAGCCCCCAGATGTTATGCCCAAGTCGCGAAATCTCCCAGTGACCACCAGGGAACCGATATCCGATGCAAAAGCAAGAGAGTTTTTATTACCAAGCTCGACCTGGGGCTCCCACTGATACCGACGCAGCAGCTATAGGGAGGAGCCAGGAATTTGTAATTCAATTCATCAGAAATGGGGCAAAATATCCCTGAATTGACTTTGATTTCTTCTTCTTTTAAAGTGGGACTTCAACACAAAATACCTTGATCTAGGGGAAACTAGATGGCTAAACTGAGAAGCTTAAAATCATTTCCCATGAGCCATATGTTATTGGATAACTGTGTATATTACCTTCCTATTGCAACTATAACAAATTACTATACTAGTGGCTGCAGAATTAAAGCTCTGGAGAACGGAAGTTGCTCTCCCTCTCATTGGACTGAAGGCAAATGTGTGTGAAAGCTGAGATGCATTTGGACACTCCAAGAAAGAATGAACAGCCTTACTAGATCAACTTCTAGTGGCCTCCTGCATTCCTTATGTCATAGTCCTTCCAGCATCTTCAAAGCCAGCAGCACGGCATCTTCAAAGCTCTCCCTGGCTACAATTCTTCTTCCTCTCTCCTCCATATTTAGAATATCATTGCCATCACTTATGTTGTTCAGTCGCTAGGTTGTATCTGACTCTTCAAGACCACATGGACTGGAGCACACCGGGCCTCCCTGTCCTTCACCATCTCCCAAAGTTTATTCAAATTGATGTCCACTGAGTCAGTGGCTCTATCTAACCATCTCATCCTCTGCCACCCTCTTCTCCTTTTGCCTTCAGTCTCTGCCTTTGCATATACCAACCTGGATAATCCAAGATAATCTTCTCAACAGAGAATGAATGATCAGAAAGTTTTTTATCTGCTACCTTTATTCCCCCTTATACAAAAAAACATATTAAAAAGTTCTTGAGATTAGGATGTGGACAGCTTTTTGAGACCATTATTCTGCCTACTACAAAGGATTTTCCTGGTGTATATAATGTGATGTCATTATAAGAGCCGATATATGAAGAATTGAATACAGAATGCATTACAGCTACTGCAGAGAGTAAAATCTTTTTCTTATAAAATTATATACAAAAATGATATTGGGTACAGAAGATGTAAAGTATCACCTACACCCTACTGTAACACAGTGTGTGCTAAGTTGCCTCAGTAATCCACCAGGCTCATCTGTCCAGAGGATTCTCCAAGCAAGAATGCTAGAGTGGGTTGCCATGCCTCTTCCAGGGGATCTTCCCAACCCAGGGATCAAATCCACATCTCTTACATCTCTTGCATTGGCAGGCAGGTTCTTTACCACTATCACCACCTGGGAAGCCCATACTGTAACAAAGCACGTTAGCCCTATTAAAGTGTGACCACAGACCAGGACCTGCAGCATCACTCAGGAGCTTGTTAGAAATGCAAGGTCCTAGAAGTGAAGAGGAACTAAAAAGCCTCTTGATGAAAGTGAAAGTGCAGAGTGAAAAAGTTGGCTTAAAGCTCAATATTCAGAAAACGAAAATCATGGCCTCCGGTCCCATCACTTCATGGGAAACAGATGGGGAAACAGTGGAAACAGTGGAAACAGTGGCTGACTTTATTTTTCTGAGTTCCAAAATCACTGCAGATGGTGACTGCAGCCATGAAATTAAAAGACGCTTACACCTTGGAAAAAAAGTTATGACCAACCTAGATAGCATATTCAAAAGCAGAGACATTACTTTGTCAACAAAGGTCCATCTAGTCAAGGCTATGGTTTTTCCAGTGGTCATGTATGGATGTGAGAGTTGGACTGTGAAAAAAAGCTGAGCACCGAAGAATTAATGCTTTTGAACTGTGGTGTTGGAGAAGACTCTTGACAGTCCCTTGGACTGCAAGGAGATCCAACCAGTCCATTCTGAAGATCAGCCCTGGGTGTTCTTTGGAAGGAATGAAGCTAAAGCTGAAACTCCAGTACTTTGGCCACTTCATGCGAAAGAGTTGACTCGTTGGAAAGGACTCTGACGCTAAGAGGGATTGGGGGAAGGAGGAGAAGGGGACAACAGAGGATGAGATGGCTGGATGGCATCACTGACTTGATGGACATGAATCTGAGTGAACTCCAGGAGTTGGTGATGGACAGGGAGGCCTGGCGTGCTGCGATACATGGGGTCTCAAAGAGTCAGACACAACTGAGCGACTGAACTGAACTGAGGACTCACCACAGACCTAGTTGGTCACAATTTGTACTTGAATTAGAATCCCTGATGACCTGTATGTGCAAGGATGTAAAAGAAGTGCTGGTATAAAATGGGTTTTCTCACCTTCTCAGGGTTAATATTTGTGGCAGGATAATTATTTGTGTCAAGTGCTATACTGTTTATTATGGGGTTTTTGCAGCATCCTCTAAAATACTGCCAAATATCCCCAGGAGCAAAATCATCTTTGATGGAAACCACGACCCAAAGCTTAAGAACTGGAAACATTCTGATGGAATTCCATTCATGACTCCAATCTGAAATAGGCTTGAAATTTTCAGCAGAAAATTACATACAGCAGAACGTTGCATACTTCTGACTTCTATACCTGAAATGGAGGATGGAGATAGTAAATAGTGCTACCTCACAGAAAGTGGTTCTCTGAAAATTAAATCAGATAATCCTTCTAGTGTGCTAAGGTAGGTTATGGTGCTTGAAAATACCAAAATATACATTATAACTTACAAATATTTTTAATTAGGAGCTAATCAAGTCCCCTTAACTTCAGAAATAAGTATAAAGTCCTATCTTCCTGACCCAGGGATCAAAGGCAGGTCTCCTTCACTGCATGCAGAATCTTTACTGTTGGAGACACCAGGAAAGCCCACTTAGCATATTCAGTTCACCTTCACTTCAGGAATAGGGCTGAAATTCCTGGTAGAGTTAGTAAAAGTGTCAGGAAGGGAGAAAGTGCACTGCTCAATATTTTACATCAAAGGAGCAAATTTGGTCCTCTAATAAAGAGGGGAGTAATGATTTCCTAAGGATATCTTGGGCTATGCCCCCACCACAAGTCAGTGTTTTGAAGAACCAAGGAACCTATGCAAGAGAATTGCCTCATTCTCATAGGGCTGATAACCTGCTCTCCTGAGAAACAGAAAATCACCAGGAAAAAAATTTCTCTCTGTCCAGACCAAGTTCCACAGGGAAACCCAGTGTTTATAAGTTAATGTAACCCAAGGGAAATGCTTCTAATGAGCAGATTGTTGTCTAGTCACTAAATCATGCCCAACTATTGTTAGGACCCCATGAACTGTAGCCCACCAAGCTCCTCTGTCCATGAGATTTCCCAGGCAACAATACCAGAGTGGGCTGCCATCTCCTTTTCCAGGGGATGTTCCAGATACAGGGATCAAACCTATGTCTCCTGCATGGGCAGGTGGATTTTACCACTGGAGTCACCTGGGAAGCCCAACGAGCAGATATAGAGCTGTAAATATCTCCTCTGCTGTGTTCCCTGAGTCTGTGTAACCTGAACATGAATGAGACACAGCTGTGGTTTTGGAATCCTATATCTGACTAAAGGATCAACGGGAGACACCTTCCTGTTGTCTTATCTGGGGAAAGAGTTTCAGCCTTCATCATCAGTCATCCGGGAAGAGATTCAGATTTCCATACAAAAAAACTGTCTCAGAGTTCCCATGCAGGTGAGTCCAAGAGCCCAAAAGACACTGATGGAAAAGGTCAGAGGAGGAAATTCAAGAATGCTTACCTGACATCACCTGAACACCAGCTCAGCCCAGCCCAGAGCCCAGAGACCACTGTGGTTGATTGAATATCAGGGTATCTTTATGATGCTAAAAAGAGAAGTGAACACTGAATTCAATAAGACAATGCTCAGTGATACCAGCCAAATTATAGAAACAGAAGCCCAATTATGAGAGGCACAAGTGCTTCCAGTAAAAGTACAACGTATGTCCAAGCATCTTCCTAATTAACTGGAGTAGAGAAATAGGGTATTAGTTGTGCAGTGTATAAAATAAAGTGAAGGCATTTCTTCCTAACTTTTAAGATTGGATATTTGACCATATTTCCAAACTGATGAGAAGGATCCACACCAAGGCATACCTGCAAATACATCCTTACAACTACAGTACACATATCTCACAGTATAGGAAACATATGTCAGAGTGTCTTCTGTGAATAAATGGGGGAAAAAAAAGATGTAAAAAGGAGTATGCTAATGAGGTTAAAGTGAAGTGTGAAAGTTGCTCAGTCATGTCCGACTCTGCAACATCATGGACTATACAGTCCATGGAATTCTCCAGGCCAGAATACTGGAATGGTAGCCTTTCCATTCTCCAGGGGATCTTCCCAACCCAAGAACTGAACCGGGGTCTCCTGCATTGCAGGTAGATTTTTTACCAACTGAGCTATCAGGGAAGCCCTAACACCTTGTATTTCTGCAGAAAACTCAGAGACTCAGGAAAACCCTTGCTACTATTTCAAAAGTTATCACCCCAAAATATGACAGATCTTTAAGGTTTTCCCAGGTCTATGATATGAAAGAGATTTCCTATGGCTTTCTTAAACTATACACTGAGTTAGAGCATTTTTATATTTTGTCACCTTTTTATTTATCTATTACTCGTACATCCATGTATTACGTGTCCATTTCTATATTCATCAACCTTCAAATAATTTTTACAAATGACTTTTGTTCAATTGAATTTTGGGCATATTTTTGGCCATAATATTTTAAATTTATTTACTTAAATATGTTTATTATCTTACTTCTGAGTTCTTTTCCTTATTTAAGTTGTTTATGCCCACCCTTTGCTGTTGTTCAGTCACTCAGTCATGTCCAACTCTTTGTGACCCAATGGACTGCAGCATGCCAGGCTTCCCTGCCCTTCACCATCTCCCAGAGCTTGCTCAAACTCATGTCCATTGAGTCAATGATACCATCCAACTAGCTCATCCTCTGTCATCCCCTTCTCCTCCTGCTTTTAATCTTTCCCAGCATCAGGGTCTTTTCTAATGAGTTGTCTCTTGGCACCAGGTAGCCAAAGTCTTGGAGCTTCAACTTCAGCATGAATCCTTCCAATGAAATTTCAGGGTTGATTTCCTGAACAGTATGAAAAGACAAAGAGATATGCCCACCCTTAGATTTTATATATTTAGATATCAAGGCATTATTCTTATGCTTAAGTTGTAATCTCTTTAATTTTTTGTAAAATGTTAGAAGGAGGAAGAGAGGCAAACAGTTTTTTGCAAACAGTTCTTCAAATAAATATGATATAGGCACAGGAAAACCATGTTCTTCTGTCTGATTTTTAAAATGATCAATTTCATTTTATATTCATTGTATGTTTTAAACATCCTCTTTTGAAGCTTTGGTTTTTTCCCATTCTTTATTTTTCTCTTGGGCTACATATTTCATACATCTATCAAACCATAAAGATAATATTATTTTATTCTTTCTTTGGATTAATTTATTTTTTCTTTTTAATCCTTTTTGTGGCATTAAGCAAATATAAGAGAGCCTGAAATTCCACCATAACCAAAGAAGTTTTTCTTTACCACAGTCTCTCAGGGATCATTTGAGCTTATTAGATCTTTATACCCTCTGACATCCATTTTCTCTATATGTGTGTGTCTATATTTCTCTGCCTCTCCTTCTCTGTCTCTCTCTTTCTCCCTCTGTCTCTATCTCTGCTTCTCTCTCTTTCACTCTCCATATATATACACATATGTGTGTGTGTGTGTGTGTGTGTGCACTTAGTCACTTCAGTCATGTTCAACTCTTTGCAACCCCATGGACGGTAGCTGACCAAACTCCTCTGTCCATGGGATTTTCCAGGCAAGAATACAGGAGTGGGTTGCCATTTCCTCCTCCAGGGAATCTTCCTGACCCAGGGCACAAGCCTATGTCTCTTGAGTCTCCTGCATTGTCAGGCAGATTCTTTACTATTACACTGGGAAGCCCAAATATATATACATACATATTTCTTAAAATCCAGGTTTGAGAAAGAATATAGATTCATATACAGACACATATTCACTTAACAACTCTTTATGTATATTTAACACATGGCATAAAAAAAGCAGTGCCAATTTCAAAGCACAAGTTTATTGAACCTGGGAAGTTGGAAATTGGACATCTTGGGTGCCTTTTGTATATAACCTAATCTGATTAATTTGAGCTATTTTGACCTCTAACTTAATCAAGATAGTTAGGGGTCAAAAGGATATGTTAGTAACAGCCTATGAAGCCAGGATGTACTCTGTGTGTGTGTGCGTGTGTGTGTGTGTGTGTGTATGTGTGTGTTTCTGTCCCTGACTTGTGGAGTGTGAGACGTCCTCAAAGCAAAGATACTGAACTCACATATTCCAAAGTGACTCTTACACAAAGAGACCAGAATTCAGTCAAAAGAAGGCATTCATTTAAAGACACAGGTCACCTTTGCAACAATTTCATAAAGTGCTAGGGGAAAATAGTGTGGATGAGGGGAATCTTTGTGCCTTGAAAAGTTAGTATCAGCTAGGCCACCTTGTTTTTTTAACATCCTCTGACTTCATTTCTCCTCACTCTCCCTCCTGTCCATTAATCTCCCCAAATTGGCTTCCTTTTTTAAAAAACATAAATGTTATAAACAAATACACTAGAGGCTTCTGCAATGAAAGTATATCCTGTCTACAATACAGTTCCACTGATATATTCATAGTTTCTTTTTTTCTTCCTTTAGGTCTCTAACCAAGTGTAACTGTATTTTCAAGTTTTTCTTGAAGCCACAAAAAATAGCACACTCTCTTTGCTTTGTCCCTTAAACCTACTGCAGCCATCTGACATCCTACATATAGTGCATATATTTTTAATTAGCTTATTTTATTTTTTTATAACTGGAATTTAAGAGCTTTTTGTTTCTCAGAACCCTGTACTTGTTGCCTTGACGGCACCTGGAACATTGCTCAAGTCAGCTTATATTCCCCAAAAGAATGAAAGAATTTCTCATTAAGACTATGGAATAGTAAAACAATTGTACTACAATAAAAATTAATTTAAAATAAAAAATCAATTTATAAAAATTAACTGGAAAAGTTAAGAACATAAAACAGAAAAGCTCCCTGTGTTGTAATGCAGCTTCCCACTAGCTATTTTACACATGATAGCGTATATATGTCAATGCTACTCTCTCAGTTCTTCCCACCTTTTCTTCTCCCTCAGTGTCCACAAGTCTGTTCTCTACATCTGCATCGCTTTCTTACCCCGCAAGTAGGTTCACTGTAACATTTTCTAGATTACACATACATGTGTTGCTGTTTAGTTGCTAAGTTGTGTCCAACTCTTTTGTGACCCCATGGACTGTAGGCCGCCAGGCTCCTCTTCCATGGGATTTCCCAAGCAACAATACTGGAGTGGGTTGCCATTTCCTTCTTCAGGGGATCTTCCCAACCCAGGGATCAAACCCATCTCTCCTGCATTGACAGGTGGATTCTTTACCACTGAGCCACCAGGGAAGCACCCACAAAAGTGTTAATATATATTTGTCTTTATATTTTGATTACTTCACTCTGTATGACAATTCATCCGCATCACTTACAATTGATTCAGCTCCGTTCTCTTTTATCCCATTGTATTCATATGCCACATCTTCTTTATCCATTCATCTGTCAGTGGACATCTAGGTTGCTTCCCTGTCCTGACTATTGAAATAGTACTGCAATAAACATTGTGCTACATGTGTTTTTTTGAATTATGGCTTTCTCAGGATGTATGTCCAGTAGCGGGATTGTTGTATCGTATGCTAGTTCTCTTTTTAGTTTTTTAAGGAACTTCCATACTGTTCTCTACAGTGGCTGTATCAATTTACATTCCCACCAACAGTGTAAGAGGGTTCCCTTTTCTCCACACCCTCTTCAGTATTTATTGTTTGTAGATATTTTGAAGATGGTCATTGTGACTGGTGTGAGGTGACACTGCATTGTAGCTTTGATTTGCATTTCTCTAATAATTAGTGATATTGACCATCTTTGCATGTGCCCCTTGGCCACCTGTATGTCTTCTTTGGAGAGAAATCTATCTTGGTCTTCTACCCATTTTTTGCTTGAGTTGTTTCTTTTTTTGATACCGAGTTTCATAAGCTGTCTCTATAGTTTGAAGATTAATCATTTTTCCATACTTTGTTTGCAAACATCTTTTCCCATTGAGAGAAAGTTGGAGGTTATATTTTCATCTTTTTTATAATTTCTTTTGGTGTGCAAAAACTTTTAAATTTAGTTAGGTCCCATTTGCTTATTTTTGTTTTTAATTTCATTACTCTAGGAGGTAAATCAAAAGAAGATTTGCTGTGTTTTATGTCAAAGAGCTTTCTGTCTATTTTTTCCTCTAAGAGTTTTATAGTGTCTGGTCTTTAAGTCTTTAATCCATTTGGAGTTTATTTCCATGGATGTTGTTAGAAAGTGTTCTAATTTTATTCTTTTACATGTAACTGTACAGATTTCCCAGCACCACTTATTGAGCAGGCTGTCTTTTCTCCACTGTATATTCCTGACCCCTTTGTCATAGATTAAGTGACCTATGGTTTTATCTTTGTACATGCGTTTATCTTTGGACTTTCCATCCTGTATCATTGGTCTATACTTCTTTTTTTGTTCAATTGCCATACCATCTTGATTACTGTCTTTGTATAGCTTGAAGTCAGGGAGAATGATTTCTCCAGTTTCATTTTTCTTTCTCAAGATTGCTTTGGCTCTTTGGGGTCTTCTGTGTTTCCATACAAATTGGAAAAATTTTTTGTTCTAATTCTGGGAAGAATGCCATTGGCAATTTGATAGGAGTTGCTGCACTGAATCTGTAGATTGCTTTGGATAATATATGCCTTTTCACAATATTGATTCTTCCAATCCAAGAACATGGTATATTTCTCCACATGTTTGTATCATCTTTGGTTTCTTTCATCAGTATTTTATAGTTTTTTGATTACAGGTCTTTGCTTCCTTAGGTAGGATTTTTTCTAGGTGTTTTATTCTTTTTGTTTCAATGGTACATGATATTGTTTCCTTTATTTCTGCTTATGCTCTTTTGCTGTTAGTACATAGGAATGCAAGAAATTTCTGTGCATTAATTTTGTATCCCGTATCTTTACCAGATTCACTGATGAGCTTCAGTAGTTTTCTGGTGGCATCTCTAGGATTTTCTATGTATAGTAACACATCATCTACAACTAGTCTCAGTTTTATTTCTTCTTTTCCAATTTGTACTTTTTAATTTCCTTTTCTTCTCTGATTGCCATGGCCAGGACTTCCAGACTATGTTGAAAGCCGTGAAAGTGTACATTCTTGTCTTGTGACCAATATTAGGGGAAATAGTTTTTCACCATTGAGAATGTTTGCTGTGGGTATATGTATATGTACATGTATATGACCTTTATTATGTTGAGGTTCATTCCCTCTATGCCCACTTTCTGGAGAGTTTTTAATCACAAATGAGTGTTGAATTTTATCAAAAGACTTTTCTACATTATTGAGCTTTGCCTTTGTTTTCTTTGTTTCTATTACATTTATTTCTACTCTGATCTTTATTGTTTAGTCCCTTTTAATGACTTTGGGTTTTCTTTTTTTCTACTTTTGCTAGTTGCTTTAGGTATAAAGTTAGATAGTTTACTGCAGAGTCTTCTTGTTTCTTGAAGTGAGATTGGACTGCTATAAACTTCCCTTTTAGAACTGCCTTTGGTATATCCCATTGTTTTCGGCTTTCATTGTCATTTGCTTCTGAGTATTTTTGAAGCAAAAATACTTGGTTATTTAGCAGTGTAGTTTAGCCTCCGTGGGTTTGTGTTTTTACAGGTTTTTTCCTATAATTGATTTCTAATCTCAGCGTTGTGATCAGAAAAGACTCTTGATAAGATTTTAATTTTCTTAAAATTTCTAAGGCTTGATTTGTGACCTAAGATATATTTATGCTGGAGAATGTTCCATGTGCACTTGAGAAGAAAGTGTATTCTGCCTCTTGCAGGTGGAATGTCTTATAAATACAAATTAAACCTGGTCTATTGTATCATTTAAAATTTGTGTTTCCTTATTTATTTTCTGTCTAGATGGCCTGTCTTTTGGCATAAATCAGATGTTAAAGTCCCCCACTGTTATCATGGTACTGTCAGTTTCCCCTTTTATGATTGTTAACATTTGCCTTATGTTTTGAGGTGCTCCTATATTGGGTGCATAAATTCTGTCTTTTCTAAATTTTGTCATAATAATAAAAGGAGCAATGTATTGAAAAGTTATTGTTGAGCCGTGAAAGATGCCAGGATTCTTGGCCTCTGGAGGAGAAGAATTCAATCTGGGGCCAGTGACGAGGCTTGATTACTCAGAGCTTTTTTGTGACAAAGTTTTATTAAAGTATAAAAGAGATAGACAAAGCTTCTGACATAGATCAGAAGGGGGCAGAAAGAGTGCCCCCCTTTCTTGTTTTAGCAAGCTGTTTTATGTCTGTTAAAAGGCTATTATTCAAATAAGAGAGACGCCTCAAGGCTGAGGGAGTTTCACCAGGGCCCTCTCCCACAGTATGCATTTTTGAGATAGGATGGCATGAGATGTGTCATCCCCAGCCATAAAACAATTGATATGAATACTGGTTTGTTGAGGTATTATCAGCCCAAGATTTGAGAAAAGAAAAAAGTTAGTCTGAGGTGGAACCATTTTTGAAGAAAGGCAAATTCCAAAGCAAATACATAGTTTCATTAACACAACTTAAGAAAAATATTTCCATAAAAAAACGCATTGTTAGCTCAAAGTTTGAGAAAAGTTAAGCTCAGTTGGAACCAGGTGTTGTCATGGCAACACAGAATTTTAAGAGAAACCTCCTTTTAATTTTGTATAGAGGAGGAAAAAAATCTGACATCTGCAGTTTGTTTCCTCTTGCCACTTATGGGAGAGACAAAAAAAATGTCTGACACTTGCAGCCTATTTCCTCCATTTGGAGACCCCTGGCCTTCCTGCCTGTTACCCTCTCAGTATGTATATTTTAAATATCATCCATTATGTGTCCTCTTTACGATTGGGGATCTCTTCAATCATTTAAGAGTGATTCACAAGAGCAGTTAATTCCTCCCCAATATGTGATTCAATGTCACCAACTTTTCTTCTCAAACAGACTTTTTCTTATAAAGACCTTTGGTTATCAGCAGGGAAACATAACAGACTTTCACTTTAATAATATAGGTTTATGAAATAAACTTGAATAACAGAATGGTCATGATTATTGTCTCAAATATCAGAGCAGATGCCAAAAATAAACAGCAGATTATAATATTTGCCTTCACATTTGTTCATTTAGATTGTTGTATCAATAAGCTATTGCTGCCTAATAAGCAATCCTGAAAGCAAATCATTTAGCATTATGACTTTATTAAAAACTGGAATTGTACATTGTTGAATGGTTCTGATCTCTCCTGGGATTCTCCTGTGTCTTTATTCACCTGTAGGTCAGCTGGGAAGGCTCTGTTTATCTTGGCTGAGTTTTCTAATATACTAGGGCCTCAGTTAGCTGTAGGCTAATATAGCATGGCCTTAGATGGGACTGTCAGACTCTGCTCCACATATCCTCTTGTCCTCTGAGTGGCCCACCTGGAACTGCTCACAGTTTTGGAGCAGATTTCCTGGAGCTTTGAGCAGAAAGGCACCAAGTCCTCTTAAGGCACATCCTCATTTGCAAGATGCTCCACTGGAGAATGCATTTCATCTCCTATTACAGATTGTAAAGGACACTTGCATTCTTTTACTCAGGACTCCTCCATTTCCAAGCAACCAGCACAATATTTTCAAATCTCTGTCTCACACCAATTTCCTTCTTGTCTCACCCTCATTTATGTAGCAGCAAAAACTAACTGATACAATCATCAAATTTGACAGGTGTGATGACAGTTGTAATAATCTGAATATACTTGTTCTAGTATTTGTTCTGATATTTGAAGGTAACATTCATGATTACTCTACTATTCCAGTTTATTTTATATAACTGTATTGATAAGTGATTCCACTGAAGTCTCTTTGAGGTCCCATGGACAGGCTGGAAGGACATGGATGTTTGTACAACACCTGTGACCCTGAATCATATCTCTGAACAGGAATCCAAACTTTTCAATGAGTCATCCTTTGCTTATTAGGGTGCCATATAATAGATATTGATACTGTTCATTCTCTACATTTTTAGAGGTTGTGACAAAATTTTCAATAGGAAGAGATGTTTCATTCAGATAAATTTAAGGAATCATACTTTCTGGAAGCACTGGAAAGTTTCAAACAGAAACAAAAATAATTTAATAAAAATCAAAACATGCTTGTTTCCTTTCAGCTCAGTGACACACCTCAGAATTGGAAATTGATAGTCTATACTTCAGTGAGTAGATGAACTGTCCAAAAGAGACTTATTTTGCTAATAATTAATGTATGACAATATTTTGTTAATAATATTTAAGACCAACTCTAACACCATCTTATAACAACCTATTTTTGAATATTTGTCTTTCTGGGTGGACTCCACTTGGAAACAATAACTTAATTATTAATCTTTTGGCCAGTGATGGGCTTTCCAGGTGGCTCAGTGGTAAAGAATCCACTGCAATGCAGGAGACGCAGGAGACATCGGTTAGATCCCTGGGTGGGGAAGATCCCCTGAAGGAGGCAATGGCAACCCACTCCAGAATTCTTGCCTGGAAAATCCCATGGGCAGAGGAGCGTGGTAGACTACATGGAGTCACAGAGTCAGACAAAACTGAGCCACACGCACTGTTTGCCAGTGACTGTGGTAGACATGGTAGACACAGGCTACTTAACGGAACAAAACACTAAACAGTAAATAAAATTATAATAATACCCCATAATCAGTAGTAACACCCAGTATGTTAATATTTGGATGATCAAGGAAGACAATTAAGGTAATGATATGCAAGGAATGTATCTGCCCAAAAGTGAAAAACTATGGTCACATGTTTTCCACTGCTATAAACTTATTAATATCTCTGGATACTAAGACGAGTTTTTTTCCATAAGAGTAGTACAATCGCAATTGATTTTTAGTCAAACAAAGTGTAATAGGCAAGAAGAAATCTGACTCTACATCGGACCTGCTTCTTTCATTTTAAACTTTGTATTCTATTCCTTTGGCTACAAGTTAATTACTAAATGGATGTTGCCTATAGCTTTAAGTATGCATAGTGGCCCATCTCCTGGAGGCCTGCTTCCTTTGCCTGAGTTCAAACTAAAATACCTTTGTACAGCTCACAGAAACATCCTGACAAGGTTCACCTGTAAATGACTGCAAGAAAAGAGAAATTACCACATTCCCTCCAAGAGGAGGGGCAACACAGTGTCTTTAGCAGTGCTGGGCTTCCTTGTTGACTCAGATAGTAAAGAATCTGCCTGCAACACAAGAGACCCGAGTTTGACACTTGAGTCAGGAAGAGCCCCTGGAGAAGGGAATTGCTACATGTTCCTGGAGAATTCCATGGACAGAAGAGCCTGGCGGGCTATAGTTCATGAGGTCCCAAAGAGTTGGACACAACTGAATGACTAACAGTTTCAGTTTTCAGTTTTTTTCTTCCTTTACCTACCACCTGCCCCTATTTGCTCTATAAAAGAAATTAACATACAAACCAAGCAAGATGATTCGCTAGACACAGGTCCACCATATTTTCAGTGTGCAGTCTTTCCAAATAAAGTCACTGTTCCTTGCCCCAACAGTTCATCTCTCGATTTTTTGGACTGTCATCCAGTGAGCAATAAAGACTTGGATTCAGCAACTAAAAGAGAAAATAATAAGATACTTTCATTTAAGAAGAAATTATTCATAAAATATCCATTCAGTACCTTGAGATATGTGGTAATTTTCAAATATTTTAAATAAAAAATTGTGAATATAATTATGAGAGTAGAAAATAAAAAAGTGGCAAAATCTTTGAAATCCGAGACATTACCAAACATAAAAGTAAGTTATATAAGTCATATAAAGTTGAAGTTGAAATACGAATTCCAAGAAAAATGGAAGGGGCGCATTCTACTTCTGCAATCTGATCAAACATTGATAATATTTGGGTGGCAGTCCTAAGATGGCAGAGGAATAGAATGAGGAGACCATTTTCTCCCCCACAAATTCATTGAAAGATCATTTGAACGCTGAGCAAATTCCACAAAATAATTTCTGAATGATGACAGAGGACACCAGGCTCCTAGAAAGGCAGCCCATTGTCTTCAAAAGGAGGTAGGACAAAAGATAAAAAGAGACAAAAGAGTTAGGGATGTAGACTTGTCCAGGAAGGGAGTTGTGAAAGAGGAGACGTTTCCAAACACCAGGAAACCCTCTCACCCGCGGGTCTGTGGGGAGTTTTGGAATCTCAGAGGGCAACATAACCAGGAGGAAAAAATAAATAAATAAACCCCACAGATTATGCACCTAACCCCAAATCCCAGTGGAGAAGTAGCCCAGACTCTCACGCCCACCACCAGCAAGTGGGGGCTGAACAGGGAGGCACTGGCTGCATTGCTTAGGGTAAGGACTGGGCCTGAATGCACTGAGGACAATCTTAGGGAGCTATCGTGAGATAGCAACCCAAAATGTGGGATAGCCAGAGAGAGGGGAAAAAAGAAAACACAGAAAAAGAGAGAGAGAGAGAACTTTCCCATGAAAAGCTCTAACCTAAGGCACAGCTGGGCCCTCTCGCAGAAAAAGTACTGAGAGAATACCAGAGGAGAGCTAGCCGGCTGTGGACTGGCCCATCCCCCACCAGAGGCAGAGAGGCAGGCGGGCAACAGCCAGAGCAGGAAGGTGAGGGGCAATCTTGGCCCCAGAGATAGCATCCTCTACCAAACTGTGAGCAGGCTCCCATTTGCTAACCAAGTCTTCCTGGGATGCTGGATGGTTGACATCCACCAGGAGGGTTGCAGCCAGAGATCAGCTCCCCAGAGGAGGCACACAGCACACCTGAGACAGTGCTCCCCCTGTGCACCCAGGAAACCAAGTGGCTGGAACAGGGGAGGTGATAAGACGTGGTGCTCACCTGGGGAAAGTGCGTTCATCAAGCACCTGGTCTCCTGAGCTGCTTGGACCTGGAAAGGGCACAAAACGCAGGCCCAGCTAAGTCTGTGCCTTTGTGGACTACCCAAGAACCCAAGTGGCTTAGACCTGGGAAGTGCACACAACCCAGGGCTCGCTTTAGACAGTTCCCCTGCAGACCAACCTGGAGCCTGAGCAGTGTAGACCGGGAATGCACAAACACCATGAGTGGGGGCAAACCCAGTGTGACCCAGACACTCCGAGCATTCCCCACACATGCCACTGATATTTGCTTGCAGTGTTCCTCCCTCCCCACAACATAACTGAACAAGTGAGCCTAAATAAGTGACCACCTTCACACCCTTGTGTAATGGCAGAAATTAGACACTGAACAGACTTGCAAACAGAAGAAGCCAAAATCAACTAAGGGAAATGCTTTGGAAGTGACAGATGCAACAGATTGAAACCCTGTAGTTAGCACTGACTACACTGGAAGGGGCTTAGAAACCTTGAGAACAAGTATAAGCTGGAACAAGGAACTATCTGAAACTGAACTGACTCCACACTGCCTGCAATAGCTCCAGAGAAATTCCTAGATATATTTGACTATTACCACTTTTTTAAATTTTTTAATTATTAAGTCCTTTATTGCTCCTTTAATTTGCATTTTTATAACCTACTATTACCTTGCCCAAAAAAGGCCCTATTTTTAAAGCAAATTTCATATATATTTTTTATAATTTTTGTGATTTTGTTTTGTTTTTTTAATACTGTATTTTTGAGAGTCTAACCTATATTCTAGATTTTTAATCTTTGCTTTTTGGTATTTGTTATAAATTTTGTACTTTTAAGAATCCAATCTTCAGTACTTTTTACTTAGGAGTATGATTACTGGCCTGATTGCCCTCTCCCTCTTTGAACTCTCCTCTTTCTCCCCCAGGTCATCTCTATCTCCTCCCTTCCCATTCTCTTCTCTACCCAACTCTGTGAATCTCTCTGGGTATTCTGGGCTGTGGAGAACACTTAGGCTAGATCTGTCTCTCTCCTTTTGACACCCCCTCTTCTCCTCCTGGTCACCTCTATATCCTTCCTTCCTCTTCTCTTCTCTGTGTACCTCTGCGAAACTCTCTGGGTGTTCCAGGCTTTGGAGAGCACATGGGGAATTGATTACTGCCTAGACTGCTCTCTCAGCTTTTGACTCCCCCTCTTCTCCTCCTGTTCACCTCTATCTCCCTCCTCCCTCTTCTCTTCTCCATGTAACTCTGCAAACCTCTCTGGGTGTCCCTCACTGTGGAGAATCTTTTCTCCATTAACCTAGATGTTTTATCATTGGTGCAGTATGGATGGAGAAGTCTTGAGGCTACTGTAAGAATAAGACTGAAAACCAGAGACAGGAGGCTTAAATCCAAAACTTGAGAACACCAGAAAACTCCTGAGTCCAGGGAACAAAAATTGACAAGAGCTCATCCAAAAGCCTTCATACCTACATTGAAACCAAGCTCCACCCAAGAGCCAACGAGTTCCAGAGCAAGACATACCACGCTAATTCTCCAGCAACACAGGAATGTAAACCTACCTAAGCATTAATATACAGGTTGCCCAAAGTCACACCAAACTCATAGACATCTCAAAACTCATTATTGGACACTTCATAGCACTCTAGAGAGAAGAGATCCAGCTCTACGCACCAGAACACTGACACAAGCTTCCCTAAACAGGAAACCCTAATAAGCCACTTATCCAGCCCCACCCACAGCAAGTAACCTCCACAATAAAGAGGAACCACAAACTTCTAGCATACAGAAAAGCCACCCCAAACACAGCAATCTAAACAAGATGAAAAGGCAGAGAAATATTCAGCAGGTAAAGAAACATGATAAAAGCCCACCAAACCAAACAAAAGAGGAGGAGATAGGGAGTCTACCTGAAAAGAATTCAGAATAATGATAGTAAAAATGATCCAAAATCTTGAAAACAAAATGGAGTTACAGATAAGTTGTCTGGAGACAAGGATTGAGAAGATGCAAGAAATGATTAACAAGGACCTAGAAAGAAATAAAAAAGAGTCAATCAGTAATTAACAATGCAATAACTTAGACAAAAACACTCTGGAGGTAATCAACAGTAGAACAACTGAGGCAGAGGATAGGATACATGAGGTGGAAGATAGAATGGTGGAAAAAAATGAAGCAGAGAGGAAAAAAGAAAAAAAGAATTAAAAGAAATGAGGACAATCTCAGAGACCTCTGGGACAATATCAGACACCCCAATATTCAAACCATAGGAGTTCCAGAAGAAGAAGACAAAAAGAAAGACCATGAGAAAATATTTGAGGAGATAATAGTTGGAAACTTCCCTAAAATAGGGAAGGAAATAGCCACCCAAATCCAAGAATCCCAGAGAGTCCCAAACAGGATAACCCCAAGGCAAAATGCCCCAAGACACATATTAATCAAATTAACAAAAATCAAACACAAAGAACAAATATTAAAAGCAGCAAGGGAAAAGCAACAAATAACACACAGGGAGATTCCCATAAGGATAACAGCTGATCTTTCAATAGAAACTCTTCAAGCCAGAAGGGAATGGTAGGACATACTTTAAGTGATGAAAGAGAAAAACCTACAACCCAGATTACGGTACCCAGCAAGGATCTCATCCAAATATGAAGGAGAAATCAAAAGTTTTACAGATAAGCAATAGCTGAGAGAACTCAGCACTACCAAACCAGCTCTTCAACAAATGCTAAGGGATCTTCTCTAGACAAGAAACATAGAAAAGGTGGATAAACTCGAACCCAAAACAACAAAGTAAATGGCAACAGGATCATACTTATCAATAATTACCTTAAATGTAAATAGGTTGAATGCCCCAACCAAAACACAAAGACTGGCTGAATGCATACAAAAACAAGACCCCTATATATCCTTTCTACAAGAGACCTACTTCAAAATAAGGGACACATACAGACTGAAAGTGAAGGGCTGGAAAACGATATTCCACATAAATGGAGACCAAAAGAAAGCAGGAGTAGCAATACTCATATCAGATAAAATAGACTTTGAAATAAAGGCCGTGAAAAGAGATAAAGAAGGTCACTACATAATGATCAAAGGATCAATCCAAGAAGAAGATGTAACAATTATAAATATATATGCACCCAACATAGGAGCACCGCAATATATAAGGCAAATGCTAACAAGGATGAAAGGGGAAATTAACAGTAGCACAATAATAGTGGGAGACTTTAATACTCCACTGACACCTATGGATAGATAACCTAAACAGAAAATTAGCAAGGAAACACAAACTTTAAATGATACAATGGACCAGTTAGACCTAATTGATATCTACAGGATATTTCAAACCAAAACAGTGAATTTCAACTTTTTCTCAAGTTCACACGGAACTTTCTCCAGGATAGATCACATCCTCGGCCATAAATCTGCTGCTGCTGCTGCTGCTAAGTCATTTCAGTCATGTCTGACTCTGTGTGACCCTAGAGATGGCAACCCACCAGGATCCCCCATCCCTGGGATTCTCCAGGCAAGAATACTGAAGTGGGTTGCCATTTCCTTCTCCAATGCACGAAAATGAAAAGTGAAAGTGAAGTTGCTCAGTCGTGTCCGACTCTTAGCGACTCCATGGACTACAGTCTACCAGGCTCCTCTGTCCATGGGATTTTCCAGGCAAGAGTACTGGAGTGGGGTGCCATTGCCTTCTCTAGGTCCATAAATCTAGCCTTGGTAAATTGCAAAAAATTGAAATATTTTCAAGCACGTTTTCTGATCATGAGGTGGTAAGATTAGATGTCAACTACAGGTTTTTATGTTTATTAAAAACATAAGCATATGGAGGCTAAACAACACGCTTCTGAATAACCAACAAATCACAGAAGAAATAAAAAAATAAATCAACATATGCATATAAATGAATGAAAATGAAAACGCAACAACCCAAGACCTATGGGACTCAGTAAAAGCAGTGCTAAGGGGAAGGTTCATAGCAATACAAGTTTACCTCAAGAAACAAAAGAAAAGTCAAATAAATAACCTAACTCTATACTCAAAGCAACTAGAAAAGGCAGAAATGAAGAACCCCAAGGTTAGTAGAAAGAAAGAAATCATAAAAATTAGGGCAGAAATAAATGAAAAAGAAACAAAGAAGATCATAGCAATAATCAACAAAGCTAAAAGCTGATTCTTCGAGAAGATAAATAAAATAGACAAAACAAGACTCATCAAGAAAAAAAGGGAGAAGAATCAAATCAACAAAATTAGAAATGAAAATGGAGAAATCACAACAGACAACACAGAAACAGAAAGGATCGTAAGAGACTACTGTCAGCAACTATATGCCAATAAAATGGACAACTTGGAAGAAATGGACAAATTCTTAGAAAAGCACTGCTTTCCAAAACTGAACCAGGAAGAAATAGAAAATCTTAGCAGACCCATCACAAGCACAAAAATCAAAACTGTAATCAGAAATCTTCCAGCAAAGAAAAAGCCCAGAACCAAATGGCTTCACAGCTGAATTCTACCAAAAATTTAGAGAAGAGCTAACACCTATCCTACTCAAAGTATTTCAGAAAATTGCAGAGGAAGGTAAACTTCCAAACTCATTCTATGAGGCCACAATCACCCTAATATCAAAACCTGACAAAGATACCACAAAAAAAGAAAACTTCAGGCCAATATCACTGATGAATATAGATGCAAAAATTCTTCACAAAATCCTAGCAAACAGAATCCAACAACATATTAAAAAGATCATACATCATGACCAAGCGGGCTTTATCCCAGTGATACAAGGATTGTTTAATATCCACAAATCAATCAATGTAAAACACCACATTAATATATTGAAACATAAAAACCATATGATTATCTCAATGTATGCAGGGAAAGCCTTTGACAAAATTCAACATCCATTTAAGATTAAAAAAAAAAAAAAAAAGTCCAGAAATCAGGCATAGAAGGAACATACCTCAACATAATAAAAGCTATATATAATAAACCCACAGAAAACATTATCCTCAGTGGTGAACATTTGAAAGTGTTTCCCCTAAAGTCAGGAACAAGACAAGGCTGCTCACTCTCACCACTACTATACAACATAGTTTTGGAAGATTTAGGCACAGCAATCAGAGAAGAAAAAGAAATAAAAGTAATCCAAATTTCAAGAGAAAATGTAAAACTCTCACTGTTTCCAAATGACATGATCCTCTACATAGAAAACCCTAACGACTCCACCAGAAAATTACTAGAGACAATAAATTAATATAGTAAAGTTGCAGGATATAAAATTAACACACAGAAATCCCTTGCATTCCTATACACTAACAATGACAAACCAGAAAGAGAAATGAAGGAAACAATTCCATTCACCATTGCAATGAAAAGAATAAAATACATAGGAATCAGTTCAGTTCAGTCACTCAGTCGTGTTCGACTCTTTGCAACCCCATGAATCGCAGCACGCCAGGCCTCCCTGTTCATCACCATCTCCCGGAGTTCACTCAAACTCATGTACAGTGAGTCCGTGATGCCATCCAGCCATCTCATCCTCTGTCGTCCCCTTCTCCTCCTGCCCCCATCCCTCCCAGCATCAGTCTTTTCCAATGAGTCAACTCTTCATATGAGGTGGCCAAAGTATTGGAATTTCAGCTTTAGCATAAGTTCTCCCAATGAACACCCAGGAATGATCTCCTTAAGAATGGACTGGTTGGATCTCCTTGCAGTCCAAGGGACTCTCAAGAGTCTTCTCCAATACCACAGTTCAACAGCATCAATTCTTCAGCACTCAGCTTTCTTCACAGTCCAACCCTGACATCCATACATGACCACTGCAAAAACCATAGTCTTGACTAGACGGACCTTTGTTGGCAAAGTAATGTCTCTGCTTTTGAATATGCTACCTAGGGTGGCCATAACGTCCCTTCCAAGGAGTAAGCGTCTTTTAATTTCGTGGCTGCATTCACCATCTGCAGTGTTTTTGGAGCCCAAAAAAATGAAGTCTGACACTGTTTTCAATGTTTCCCCATCTATTTCCCATGAAGTGATGAGACCAGATGCCCTGATCTTAGTTTGCTGAATGTTGAGCTTTAAGCCAACTTTTTCACTCTTCTCCTTCACTCTCATGAAGAGGGTTTTTAGTTCCTCTTCACTTTCTGTCATAAGGGTGGTGTCATCTGCATATCTGAGGTTATTGATATTTCTCCCAGCAATCTTGATTCCAGCCTGTGCTTCTTCCAGCCCAACGTTTCTCATGATGTACTCTGCATAGAAGTTAAATAAGCAGGGTGACAATATACAGCCTTGACGTACTCCTTTCCCGATTTGGAACCTGTCTGTTGTTCCATGTCTAGTTATAACTGTTGCTTCCTGACCTGAATATATCTACCTAAAGAAACAAAAAACCTATATATAGAAAACTATCAAACACTGATGAAAGAAATCAAAGATGACACAAATAAATGGAGAAATATACCATGTTCATGGATCAGAAGAATCAATATAGTGAAAATGATTACACTACACAAAGCAATCTATAGATTCAATGCAATCCCTATCAAGCTGCCAATGGTATTTTTCAGAGATCTAGAACAAATAATTTCACGATTTGTACGGAAATACAAAAAACCTCGAATAGCCAAAGCAATCTTGAGAAAGAAGAATGGAACTGGAGGAATCAACCTTCCTGACTTCAGGCTCTACTACAAAGCCAGTCATCAGGACAGTATGGTACTGGTGCAAAGACAGAAATATAGATCAATGGAACAAAATAGAAAGCCCAGAGATAAATCCACACACCTATGAACACCTAATCTCTGACTAGGAGGCAAGAATATACAATGGAGTAAAGACAATCTCTTTAACAAGTGGTGCTGGGAAAACTGGTCAACCACTTGTAAAAGAATGAAACTAGAACACTTTATAACACCATACACAAAAATAAACTCAAAATGGATGGCAAAACCAATATAGTATTGCAAAGTAAATAAAGCAAAAATGAAAATTAAAAAAAAATAAAAAATAATAATAATTCTAAGCAAAAAAAAAAAAAATGATCTAAATGTAAGGCTAGAAACTATAAAACTCCTAGAGGAAAACATAGGCAAAACACTCTTTGACATAAATCACAGCAGGACCCACCAGGACCCATCTCCCAGAGTAATGGAAATCAAAGTGAAAATAAGCAAATGGGACCTAATTAAAATTAAAAGATTTTTGCACAGTGAAAGAAACTATAAGCAAGGTGAAAAGGCACCCTTTCGAATGGGAGAAAATAATAGCAAATGAAGCAACTGACAAACAACTAATCTCAAAAATATACAAGGAACACCTGCAGCTCAATTCCAGAAAAATTAATGACCCAATCAAAAAATGGGCCAAAGAACTAAACAGACATTTCTCCAAAGAAGACAAACACATGAAAAGATGCTCAACATCACTCATTATCAGAGAAATGCAAATCAAAACCACAATGAAGTAGCATCTCAAGCCGGTCAGAATGGCTGCTACCCAAAAGTCTACAAACAATAAATGCTGGAGAGGGTGTGAAGAAAAGGGAATCTTCTTACACTGCTGGTGGGAATGCAAACTAGTACAGCCACTATAGAAAACAGTGTGGAGATTCCCTAAAAAACTGGAAATAGAACTGCCATATGATCCAGAAATCCCACCGCTGGGCATACACACCAAGGAAACCAGAATTGAAAGAGACACGTGTACCCCAATGTTCATCACAGCACTGTTTATAATAGCCAGGACATGGAAGCAACCTAGATGTCCATCAGCAGACGAATGGATAAGAAAGCTGTGGTACATATACACAATGGAGTATTACTCAGCCATTAAACAGAATACATTTGAATCAGTTCTAATGAGGTGTTTGAAACTGGAGCCTATTATACAGAGTGAAGTAAGTCAGAAAGAAAAATACCAGTGCAGTATATTAACACATATATATATGGAATTTAGAATGATAGTAATGATAACCCTATATGTAAGACAGCAAAAGAGATACAGATGTATAGAACAGTCTTTTGGACTCTGTGGGAAAAGCCAAGGGTGGGATGATTTGAGAGAATAGCATTGAAACATGTATATTATCACATGTGAAACAGATCACCAGTCCTGGTCTGATGCATGAAACAGGGTGCTCAGGGCTGGTACACTGGGATGAACCTGAGGGATGGGATGGGGAGGGAGCTGGGATGGGGGTTCAGGATAGGGAACACATGTACACCCATGGCTGATACATGTCAATGTATGGCAAAAAAAAAAAAAACCCACTATAATTTATAAAGTAATTAGCTTTCAATTAAAATTTTAAAATAAAAATAACTATTAAAACTTAAAAAATAATCCAATTAATAAAGCAGGAAAGGACTCACATAGATCATTTGAGAGAGAGAAAGCTGATGACTAACATATCCACATACATAGTTAGCCTCCTGGGAAATGAAATAATAGCAATGTAAGATCATTAGGACTCCTGTTTTCTCATCCTAAAATTTTTTCATTTACTTCACAAAGAATCTGTGAAATAGATATCTCAGATACTGTGAAATATGTGTGCTATTGTTGCACAGGTATATTTGCAAGCATCCTTTGGTGTGGATCTTTCTCCTCTCAATATTAAAACATGATCAAATAAGACCCATCAAAAAATTTAAAATATCTTCACTTTAAGTTATATCCCTCTGCAGCTAATACACTATTTCTGTACCCCATTTAATTAACAAAATATTTGGGCACAAGTTCTACTTTTACAGGAAGCATTTTATGCTTTTCATCCCTCTTCTAATTGGGCTTCCATTCCTATCATTGAATCTTGAGAGTCCCTTGGACTGCAAGGGGATCAAACCAGTCAATCCTAAAGGAAATCAGTCCTGAATATTCATTGAAAGGACCAATGCTGAAGCTGAAATTCCAATCTTTTGGCCACCTGATGGGAAGAACTGACTCACTGGAAAAGACCCTGATGCTGGGAAAAATTGAAGGCAGGAGGAGAAGGGGATGACAGAGGACAAAATGGTTGGATGGCATCACCGACTAGATAGATGGACATGAGTTTGAGTAAGCTCCGGGAGTTGTTGAAAAACAGAGAAGCCTGAATGACTGAACTGATTTCTGTCATTTAGTTGGCATCACAGAACACTGCCTTTCTGAGTTCAATATTCACTGCTCCTTTTCATATCATAACAATATTAATACATTGATGTTTAATTAAGCAAACAAACCAACCACAATGGGCTCTGGGCTCTGGGCTCTGGGCTCTGGGCTGGGCTGAGCTGGTATTCAAATGACCTCAGGTAAATATCTGGGATATCCTTCTCTCTAATCTTTACCTGCAGTGTCTTTTGGGCTGTTGGACTCTCCTGCATGGGAACTCCGAAAAGAAGGTCTTCCTGTGACAGGCTGAATCCTTTTATGAATGCTTGATGTCGGAGACTGAAGCTTTGTCCCCAGACAAGACAGCAGGAAGGAGACAAGCACTGGTCCCTCAGTCGGACTTTGGACTCAAAATGCAACAACCGTGTCTCATCCATGCCCAAGTGATACAAACTCAAGGATGCAGCAGATGAGATATTTACAGCTCTCTCTGTTTGTTCATTAGGTTTATTTCCCTAATGCTACAATGAACATGAGTTCCCACAGGGAATTCTGAACAGAATTCTCAACAGAAAGGATTTTCTTTTTCCTGGTGCTTCTCTATGCCCAGCATACCATTAACAAGCCAGGTGAATTCAAATGCTTGTTAATCCTTCTATATTTACTCTTGTTTTCCAAAGGTCTAAACTGCCAGCACCTTAACTCAACCTTGAATTTAAATTTCCTCCAGTGAAACTGAGGCAACTATCTTTTTTTTTTTTATTTTAAAATCTTTAATTCTTACATGCGTTCCCAAACATGAACCCCCCTCCCACCTCCCTCCCCATAACATCTCTCTGGGTCATCCCCATGCACCAGCCCCAAGCATGCTATATCCTGCGTCAGACATAGACTGGTGATTCAATTCTTACATGATAGTATACCTGTTACAATGCCATTCTCCCAAATCATCCCACCCTCTCCCTCTCCCTCTGAGTCCAAAAGTCCGTTATACACATCTGTGTCTTTTTTCCTGTCTTGCATACAGGGTCGTCATTGCCATCTTTCTAAATTCCATATATATGTGTTAGTATACTGTATTGGTGTTTTTCTTTCTGGCTTACTTCACTCTGTATAATTGGCTCCAGTTTCATCCATCTCATCAGAACTGATTCAAATGTATTCTTTTTAATGGCTGAGTAATACTCCATTGTGTATATGTACCACAGCTTTCTTATCCATTCATCTGCTGATGGACATCTAGGTTGTTTCCATGTCCTGGCTATTATAAACAGTGCTGCGATGAACATTGGGGTACATGTGTCTCTTTCCATTCTGGTTTCCTCGGTGCGTATGCCCAGCGGTGGGATTGCTGGGTCATATGGTAGTTCTATTTGCAACTTTTTAAGTAATCTCCACACTGTTCTCCATAGTGGCTGTACTAGTTTGCATTCCCACCAACAGTGTAGGAGGGTTCCCTTTTCTCCACACCCTCTCCAGCATTTATTGCTTGCAGATTTTTGGATCGCAGACATTCTGACTGGTGTGAAGTGGTACCTCATTGTGGTTTTGATTTGCATTTCTCTGATAATGAGTGATGTTGAGCATCTTTTCATGTGTTTGTTAGCCATCCATATGTCTTCTTTGGAGAAATGTCTATTTAGTTCTTTGGCCCATATTTGGATTGGGTCGTTTATTTTTCTGGAATTGAGCTGCATAAGTTGCTTGTATATTTTTGAGATTAGTTGTTTGTCAGTTGCTTGAATAGGTCCATTGACTCATTAAATAATTGACTTGTGATGGCTATATACCCCGTTAAACCTATAGAAAATTGTATTCCCCTATTTATAAGGAGGCTTCCCAGGTGGCACAGTGGTGAAAGAATTGCTTGCCAGCGCAGGAGACATAAGAGAGGCAGGTTTGATCCCTGGGTTGGGAAGATTCAGTGGAGTAGGAAATGGCAATCCACTCCAGCATCCTTGCCTGAAAAAAATCCATGGACAGAGGAACCTGATAGGCTATAGTCCATGGGGTCACAAAGAGTCAGACCCACTGAGCAACTGGGCACATGGACATAGTCTTTATATGGGGGACAATTTTGTTTCTTTAATGTAAAATATTGGATAGTGTACTCTTCCAGTTCCTGACACTTTTGCTAAAATCATTAGGCATTTCACATTTATATCTGAAGTTGAAAGCTGTACTTTTGCTTCTCATTATAAAATGTTTGTACATTTGAGGATATATTTAGATTTTTTTTAAGTACCATAATCTGCCTTAGTACAGTGTATTTATGTATGTATGTGTTAGTCACTCAGTTGTGTCTGACTCTGCAATCCCATGATTGTAGCCCGTGAGTCTCCTCTGACCATGAGATTTCCCAGGCAAGAATACTGGAGTGGGTAGTCATTTCTTTCTCTAGGAGATCTTCCCAAGCCAGGGATAAAGCCTGTGTCACCTGCACTGCAGGCGGATTCTTTACCATCTGTACCGCCAAGGAAACCTGCCTTAGTACATTATAGGAAGTTAATTTTTGGAGAAGCTCCTTTTGTGAGATGGTGCTGTTATAACTCCCTCCTCCATTTGGGGAATGGGTCTGGGATGTATTTAATGTTCTGCTGAAAACTGCAAACTGATTTTGGGATGGGGTCTTGATTGGAATTATTTCAGGGTGCTTCCAGTTCTCAGGCTTTGGTTAGTGGTTCTCAATCAGAGATGGTTTTTCTCCTGGGGTTGTTTGACAATGAAAAGTCAAATGCTGCAAAACACCACAATACACAGGATAGCAGGGAACACAAGCATCCTGTCCCAAAGTTAACACTGAAGATGTGAAAAGCCATATACACCAGCACTTCTCCAACTCCACTGTGCATACAAGTCACCAGGAACTGTAATTCAGGGCAAATTCTCATTTAGCAGGTCTCCCGTGGGCCTGAGGACTCTGCATTTCTAACAATATCATGGCAGTATGAAATTGCAGGTCCTAATATCTGGGTAGTATTTTGAGTAACAAGGTTCTGGGCCTGTGTTAGAGTCAGGTATAGGAATATTTATGTGTTCTGTAACAAAACTAATTTTTTTTAACACAATTTTGAAAGAAAAGTGTTTCTTTCAAAGACTGCACAGGCTGTAATAAACTCTGGTTGATTCTTTTATATAAATGCTTTTGAATGATAGTAAATAATATATGTCAGGAAAAGACTTTGTAGTTGGCAGAATACAGGCCTCAAAATAATGTGCACATCCTAATCCCAGGCAATTTTAAAATGTCAGCTTATATAAAGGGGAATAAAGCTAGTAGATAAAAAAGATTTGCTAATCATTGACCTTAAAATGGGCTTCCCTGGTGGCTCAGATGGTAAAGAATCTGCCTGCAAGGCAGGAAAACCAGGTTTTATTCCTGGGTCTGGAAGATCCCCTGAAGAAGGGAATGGCTACCCACTCCAGTATTCTTCCTTGGAGAATTCCATCAACAGAGGGGACTAGCAGGCTATATAGTCCATGGGGTCACAAGAGTCAAGCATGATTGAATGACTAACACAGACAGACAAGACCCAGCAATCCCACTACTGGGCATATACCATGAGAAAACCACAATTCATAAAGACACATAAACCCCAATGTTCATTGCAACTTTAATTACAGTAGCCAAGACATGGAAGCAACCTAGATATCCATCAATAGATGAATGGATAAAGAAGTTGTGGTATGCATATATAATGGAATATTACTTCATCATAAAAAGGAACAAATTTGAGTCAGTTTGAAGTGGATGAACCTAGAGCCTGTTGTACAGACCAGAGTCTGAAAGAGAAAAACAAATATCATATATTCATTTCAATTCAGTCACTCAGTCATGTCTGAATTTGTGTGACCCCATGGACTGCAGCATGCCAGGCTTCCCTGTCCATCACCAACTCCCAGAGCTTGCTGAAACTCATGTCCATTGAGTCAGTGATACCATCCAACCATCCTCTGTTGTCCCCTTCTCCTCCTGCCTTCAATCTTTCCCAGCATCAGGGTCTTTTCCAATGACTCAGTTCTTTGCATCAAGTAGCCAAGTATTGGAGTTTCAGCTTCAGCATCAGTCCTTCCAATGAATATTCAGAACTTATTTCCTTTAGGTTTGACTGGTTGGATCCCCTTGCAGTCCAAGGGACACTCAAGAGTCTTCTCCCACACCACAGTTCAAAAGCATCAGTTATTTGGTGCTCAGCTTTCTTTATAGTTCAACTCTCACATCCATAGATGACTACTGGAAAAACCATAGCTTTGACTACAGGGACCTTTGTTGGCAAAGTAATGTCTCTGCTTTTAATATGCTGTCTAGGTTGCTCATAGCTTTCCTTCCAAGGAGCAAATGTCTTTTAATTTCATGGCTGCAATCACCATCTGCAGTGATTTTGCATCCCAAGAAAATAAAGTCTCTCACTGCTTCCATCATTTCCCCTTCTATTTGCCATAAAGTGATGGGACCGGATGCCATGATCTTAGTTTTCTGAATGTTGAGTTTTAAGCCAACTTTCTCACTCTTTTCTTTCACTTTCATCAAAAGGCTTAGTTCTTTTTCACTTTCTGCCATAAAGGTGGTGTCATCTGCATATCTGAGGTTATTAATATCTCTTCCAGCTATCTTGATTCCAGCTTGTGCTTCATCCAGCCCAGCATTTCACATGAAGTACTCTGCATATAAGTTAAATATGCAGCCTTGATATACTCCCTTCCCAATTTGGAACCAACATGTTTTTCCATGTCCAGTTCTAACTGTTGCTTCTTGACCTGCATACAAATCTCTCAGGAGGCAGGTAAGGTGGTCTGTTATTCCCATCTCTTTAACAATTTTCCACAGTTTGTGGTGATCCACACAGTCAAAGGTTTTGGTATAGTCAATAAAGTAGAAATAGATGTTTTTCTAGAACTCTCTTGTATTCTCAATGATCCAACAGATGTAGACAATTTGATCTCTGATTCTTCCTCTGCCTTTTCTAAATCCAGCTTGAACATCTGGAAGTTCATGGTTCATGTACTGTTGAAGCCTGGCTTGGAGAATTTTGAGCATTAATTTGCTAGTGTGTGAGATGAGTACAATTGTGTGGTAGTTTGAACATTCTTTAGCACTGCCTTTCTTTGTAACTAAAATGAAAACTGACCTTTTCCAGTCCTGTGGCCACTGCTGAGTTTTCCAAATTTTCTGGCATATTGAGTGCAGTATTTTCACAGCATCATCTTTCAGGATTTGAAACAGCTAAACTGGAATGCCACCACCTCCACTAGCTTTGTTTGTAGTGATGCTTCCTAAGGCCCACTTGATTTTGCATTCCAGGATGTCTGGCTCTAGGTGAGGGATTACACCATCGTGGTTATCTTGGTCATGAAGATCTTTTTTGTATAGTTCTTCTGTGTTTTGTTGCCACCTCTTCTTAACATCTTCTGCTTCTGTTAGGTCCATATCATTTCTGTCCATTATTGTGCCCATCTTTGCTCTTGGTATCTCTAATTTTCTTGAAGAGATCTCTAGTCTTTTCCCATTCCATTGTTATTCTCTACTAAATATTGTACATTAACACATATATATGGAATTAGAAAAATGGTACTGATGAACCTATTTGCAAGGCAGGAATAGAGACACAGATATAGAAGATGGACTTGTGGACACAGCTAGAGAGGGTGGGACAAACTGAGAGGATAGCAATGACATATCATTGACACTACCATGTGTAAAATAGCTAGCTAGTGGGAAGCTGCTGTATAACACAGGGAGCCCAGCCCAATGCTCTGCAATGACCTAAAGGGGTGGGATAGGGTGAGGGTGGGAGGGAGGCTAAAGAGGGAGCGGATATATGTATAAAAAATAAAAACAAGAAATTATGTACAAAAAAATGATTTTGGGTACAGACATAAACATTCCTATACCTGACTCTAGCAGAGGCCGAGAGACTTGTTACTCAAAGCATGACCCTCAAGAGCAGAATCTGCAGCTTCATAACCCTACACAGCCATTAGAAATGCAGAGTCCTTAGACCCACTGGAGACCTGCTCAATGAGAATTTGCCGTGAATTACAATTCCTGGTGACTTGTATCCACAGTGGAATTGGGAAAGTGTTGATGTAAGTGGGTTTCCTCTCCTGTAGACATTAACATTTGCTGCAGGATAATTATTGGTGTTGAGTGTTATCCTATTAATTGTAAGTGTTTTACAGCATCCCACATTACATTGCCAAATAACCCCAGGAGCAATACCATCTCTACATGAGAACCACAAATGAAGGCCTGAGAACTGGAAACATCTTGATTGAATTCCAATCAAGATTCCACCCAAAAATCAATTTGTAATTTTCTGCAGAATATTAAATTCCTCTGAGCCCCATTCCTGAAACAGATTATGAAGTTATACTATTGCTACCTCACAGAAGGAACTTCTCTACAAATTAAATCAAATCATCCTTATAATGTGCTAAGGTAGGTCATGGTGCTTGAAAAGATCTAAATATATCTCATAACTTAGATATCCTTTATAATGAGGGGCAAAATGACAACTCTCAAATTCAGGTATAATATGAAGTTTCTAATGGTTTTAGCAAGTGTCAGGAAGCCAAAGATTTCCCAGGTAGTGCAGTGGTAAAGAATCCTCCTGCAATGCAGGAGATGTGGGTTCAGTCCCTGGGTTGGGAACACTCTCTGGAGGAGGAAACGGCAACCCACTCCAGTATTCTTGCAAGGAAAATCTCACAGACAGAGGAGCCTGGCAGGCTGCTGTCCATAGGGTCACAAAGAGTGGGACAGACTGAGAATGCCTGAAAAGAAAAAAAAAAAGAAAGTCAGGAAGACAAAAGGTGCACTGCCGAATGTTTTCCATTAGAGAAACAGAACTGTCCCTCTTATAATGAAGGGAATAACTATTTTCTAAGGGTTTCATGGGCTGTTAGCCATCACAAGTCAATGTTTTAATGATTCAAGGGAACAAGTCAAGACAGTTGTCTTAGACTCAGATGTTGGAGAAAACTTAAATTCAGGATTGAGATACAGTACTGTGAATTTAGACCTCTGGAAAGGAAGAGAGTTAATGAAGAATGATTAATAAACATTGAAATCTCCTGACTTATAGCTAGTATCCTGGGAATAGAGAATCAGAAGACAAAAATTCTTTTTGTCCAGACCAGTGTCCACAGGGAAATCACGTAGTAACAGGGGTGGGTTACTACTACAAGGCTTAGTAACAAGAGGGAAATGAACCTACTTAGCAGACAGAGGAAGCAGTAAATATCTCCTCTGCTGCATCTCTGAGCTTGTACAACCTTGACATGGACTAAACCTGGTTGTTCCTTTTGGAGTCCTAAGTCTGACTAAAGGACCAATACTTGAATCCTATATGCTCTCTCATCTGGGGACAGAGCTCCATCATCAACCATCATCAACCATCCAGGAAGGGATTCAGATTTCCATGGGAAGACCTTCCTCTCAGAGTTCCCATGCAAGAGATTTCAAGAACCCAAAAGACACTGCAGGAAAAGGTCAGAGAGAATGTTCACTAGCTGTCACCTGAGAACCATTTCAGCCTAACCCAGAGCCCAGAGATCACTATGGTTGGTTGCTTGCTTGATTTAATATCAATTCATTTTTATGATGCTAGAAAGAGAAGTGAACGTTCAACTCAGTATGGCAATATTCAGTGATGCTAATTAAATGATATAAATGTAAGCCCAAATAGAAGAGCGGTGAGAAGCATAAAGTGCTTCCAGTAAAAGTAAAACAAATGTCCAACATCTTATTCATTTACTGGAGTAGAAAAATTGGGTATTAGCAATGGATGGATATAAGACATAGTGAGGGCATTTCTTCTTAATCTGTTTTTAATTGGAGGATAATTGCCTTACAATATTGTATTGGTTTCAGCCATACATCAAAATGAATCGGTCAGAGGTATACATATGTCTCCTCCCTCTTGAACCTGCCTCCCACCTCCCCCATCCCACACCTCTAGGTTGTCACAGAATACTGGTTTGAGCTTCCTGCATCATACAGCAAATTCCCACTGGCTATCTTTCTCTATCTTATTTTACACATGGCATTTCTTTCTAATTTTTATGACAGGACATATTTGATCATGTTTTAAGTGTTGATACTAAGTAGGTCCATACTAAGGAATGACTGCAAATACATCCTTGAAACAGCAGTTGCCGAAGACATAAACTTTGCAGTTTTCTTCTGTGAAAGAAATGAAAAAAAATTTATGATGTGCAAAGGGGTGTGCTAATGAACTCAGTTTCCAATTATTCCATTACCTCTGAGGATGAATATATATGTGGATTTGTTAGCCCTTTATCTCTTATCAGCATGAGTCTTCCAATTTTGTGTAATAGGATCTGTGAGCTTTTATTCTTATGTTTTAGTGCAGTCTCTCAAACAGAGAATTGGAGTTTTTCACAAATTGACTGTTTTAGTTTCTTTATGTAAGTATAATTGTATTTGAGAGGGACTGTGAGTGTATGTAAATTTTGTGTGGTCACATCTACCATCAGTCATATTGTGTTCTCTCCATTGCTCTTCAATTTTAATTTTTTCCCTAAAGAATTGGGCCAGCATATTACTACTCTTCACATGCAAATCATTGTTTTAAACAAAATGAGTAGTGAAAATTCTACTAGTTTAGTGCTAATAAATCACCCTTTATAAGTTCCCAGCAAGTTTTACATATAATTATCCCTTAATGCTCTTTTTGACATTTTGTCATCATTGTGTTTTGTGTGTGTTAGTTGCTCAGTCATGTCCAACTCTTTGTGACCTCATGGCGCCTCTGTCCATGGAATTCTCTGGGCAAGGATACTGGAGTGGTTGCCATTCCCTTATCCAGAGGCCCTTCCCAACCCAGGGATCGAACCCAGGTCTCCTGTATTTGTGATTAGATCTATATCTAAATGTTACCTCACATTCAGCCATCATGAGGAAAACATCCTTTTTTACCATTTGACAAAAGATCACTTATACCTTCCTTAAGCACACTGAAAGCCACAAATCTCCATAAACATGAAATTGCAACTGGGATACTGCTTTCTCCCTTCATTTTATTTTTAATTAATTTTAATTGGAGTATAGTTGCTTTACAATGTTGTTCTATTGTACAGCAAAATGAATCAGCCACACATATACATATATACTCTCCCTTTTGTAATTCTTTTCACTCAAGTCCCCACAGGGCATGAAGTAGAGTTCCCTATGGTATAAAATAGGTTTTCATTAGTTATCTATTTTATACATAGTATCAAAAGTGTACATGTGTCAATCTCAACCTCCCAATTCCTCTCACCTCCTCTTATCCCCTTGGTATCTTTGGGCTCCAAAATCACTGCAGATGGTGATTGCAGCCATGAAATTAAAAGACGCTTGTTCCTTGGAAGGAAAGTTATGGCCAACCTAGATAGCATATCGAAAAGCAGAGACATTACTTTGCTGACTAAGGTGCGTCTAGTCAAGGCTATGGTTTTTCCAGTAGTCATGTATGGATGTAAGAGTTGGACTGTGAAGAAAGCTGAGCACCAAAGAATTGATGCTTTGAACTGTGGTGTTGGAGAAGACTCTTGAGAGTCCCTTGGACTGCAAGGAGATCCAACCAATCCATTCTAAAGGAGATAAGTCCTGGGTGTTCTTTGGAAGGACTGACGCTAAAGCTGAAATTCCAATACATTGGCCACTTCATGTGAAGAGTTGACTTACTGGAAAAGACTCTGATGCTGGGAGGGATTGAGGGCAGGAGGAGGGGATGACAGAGGATGAAATGGCTGGATGGCATCGCTGACTTGGTGGACATGAGTTTGGGTGAACTCCAGGAGTTGGTGATGAACAGGGAGGCCTGGCATGCTGCAATTCATGGGGTCGCAAAGAGTCAGACATGACTGAGCAACTGAACTGAACTGAACTGATCCATAGATTTGTTCTCTATGTCTGCATCTCTATTTCTGCTTTCCATGTGACCCAGCAATCTCACTCCTGGGCATATACCAGAGAAAACCATAATTCAAAAACATACATGCACCCCAATGTTCATTGCAGCACTATTTACAATAGCCAGGACATGGAAGAATGTCCAACAACAGGGAAATGGATAAAGAAAAAAAGACTGGAATTCTTTCCATGTCTGAATGTTGTGTGTGTGTGTGGACTGCAGAGGTCATTGATGGTTGGGCAAAGATCAGAACTAGGACTAGAGTATGCCCATAGGACTTATCAGAAAGGCAATCAAAACCCAAGAAGAACAAAGAGAAGATGCCACATGTGAAAATGGAGATAGAGGTTTGCCAATAGGAGAATATCATATAAAACCAGTAGCTCAAATAAATAGTCTCAGGAAAAACAATATTTGCTGCAAGAGACTAAAAATGGCCAACACTCAATTCATATTCATTGTACCTTATATACATCTTTTTATAAAATGTGAAAAAATAAATAAATAAAAAATAAAATGTGGGGTTTTTCCCTTTGTTCATTTTTCTGTTCTACTGTACAATTTGTGTTTTGGATTAGAGGAGGATTATAGATATATAGATATATATACAGGCATCTTTGCTCACTGAAAAGAGCAAATAATGTATGCTTAATACAAGGAAGAAAATGACCATACCAAAATAAAACTCAAGTTTATTGGTATCTGAGATTATTGCTAGATGCCAGTTATAAATAATTTGATCTGATTGACTTGAGTTGTATCAAAAAATCAATCAGGGTTGTTAGAGGTGAAAAATACATGGAAGTAATATAGCTTAGGAAGCCAGGGTCTACTGTGTGTATGTGAGAGAGACTTGGTGCCCTGTGGAGTGTGAGAAGTCTTGAGATCAGGGGTGCTGAACTGATATATTCCAAGGTGACTCGTACAGAGGCCATAACTTAGTCAACAGAAGGATTTATTTAAGCATACAGGGCAGTCTTGCAACAATTTCAGAAAGTGCTAGAGGAACATAGTATGGATGAAAGGTTCCCAGTACTTATAATTTCAGCAGCATCAGGAGGCCACCTTGGTCCTCAACATCCTCTGACACCACCAGTCCTCACTCTACCTCTTGTCCATTACCCTCCCCACACTGGCTTCCTTTCTTTAAACTAGAACATCTTAAACAAGCACTAGCCAGGGCCTTTGCACTGGCTGTTCTCCCTACCAAGCACACACTTGATATATTCAAGGCTCCTGCTCTCTCTTCATTGAGGTCTCTGTTCAAAGTCACCCTGTCTGCATGCCTTGCCTGAACACCTATAAAAAGTAGCACCCCCTCTTTACTCTTTCCCCTTACACTTGCTTTCATTTTTTTCATAGTCTCTGTCACCATCTGACATGCTGTACTTTTTTATTTCCTATATTCTTTCTCCATGACTGGATTTTAGGAGAATTGGTTTTTCAGGACTGTATACTCTGCCAAATCCAAGAACAAAATACTGAAATTAATTTTTAACCACAAAATATAAATGGTAACATTTCAGTAATGTGAGGATGCAAGCTAAACATGTCATTTTGCCCTTTATTTGTAGTCACCTCCAAAACATGGCCCAAAGGAACCTAACAAGACCTTCAGAATTTCTTCTCCTGGGATTCTCAGAGGAACCAGAACTACAACCCCTCATATTTGGGCTTTTTCTCTCCATGTACCTGATCACTGCGTTTGGAAACCTGCTCATCATCTTGGCCATCAGCTCAGACTCCCACCTCCACACCCCCATGTACTTTTTCCTCTCCAACCTTTCTTTTGTAGACATCTGCTTCACCTCCACCACCATCCCCAAAATGCTATGGAACATCTATATACAAAGCCAAGTTATAACCTATGAAGCCTGCATCATTCAGGTGTATTTTTTAATGCTGTTTGCAGGGTTAGATGACTTCCTCCTGACGGTAATGGCCTATGACCGTTTTGTGGCCATCTGCCACCCCCTGAACTACATGGTCATCGTGAATCCAAAAGTCTGTAGAATTTTGGTTCTAGTTAGCTGGGCCATCAGTGTCCTGCATTCATTATTACAGACCTTAATGGTGTTGAGACTGTCCTTCTGTGGAGAGTTGGAAATCCCTCACTATTTCTGTGAACTCAACCAGATGGTCCAACTTGCCTGTTCTGACAGCTTTCCCAATGACTTGGTGATATACATCACAGCTGTGCTGCTAGCTGGTGGTCCCCTCACTGGAATATTTTACTCTTACACTAAGATTGCATCTTCCATCCACAGAATCTCATCTGCTCAGGGAAAGTATAAAGCATTTTCCACCTGTGTATCTCACCTTTCTGTTGTCTCCTTATTTTATTGTACAAGCCTAGGAGTGTATGTTAGCTCTGCTGCTACCCATAGCTCCCAGTCAAGTGCAACAGCATCAATGATGTACACTGTCGTCACACCCATGCTGAATCCTTTCATTTATAGTCTAAGGAATAGAGACATAAAGAGGGCTCTGAAGGCATTTTTCAGAATGGCAGCTATAAAAAGGACACTTGTCCTGAGATAAAGAAAGGCACAGAATTGAAGGATTCAGAGATCCAGTGCTCTAAATTGCAAATCTTTGATCAGATTCTTTGATCTGGCTGTGAAAGTAGAACTTACTCCTTCTATTTATTTCCTGGAATTTTCATTTCTTTTATTTCAACATGTCCATACAGTTCACGTCACTCACTTTATTGAAGTGTGTGCTCACGCTCTCTTTCACATACAAGAGTTTTTCTGTTTTCTCGTTTTTCCACTTTGTCAGATTTATTCTCAACCTTGGATCTGAACAATTGGGAAATTCCCATTATCCTATGAAGAGATGTGTTTCTTAAGAACAATTTGTTCTCAAATAAAATATAAAGTGTCTTGCATATGTTGTCACATGTGTGCATCCTCTACAAGTGGTTGTGCTTTTGTGTACTTTACAGTACAGTGTTGTATAGGGTACAGTAACTCTCTTTATTTCAATCGCAGGATGTCTAGAAGCAAGCATAAAAGAAGCACCAAGTAAAAATGATGGAAACAAAAATGAAAATAACTAAGAGATTGGAGTGAGGAATTGAAGGAATTGGAAGACCAGAGAAATGACTAAGACAAGAGGAAGAAGATGTAACTGAAGAACCGGAGAGAACCACGACACAGAAAATAGCAAGGGGATTTTCTTTATTTGAGAGGGCACTTGATGCAAACAGTCAACACACTGGAAAAGACTCTGATGCTAGGAAAGATAGAGGGCAGGAGGAGAAGGGGCGACAGGATGAGATGGTTGGATGACATCACCAACTCAATGGATGTGAGTCTGAGTAAACTCTGGGAGATGGTGATGGATAGGAAAGCCTGTCCAAGAGGAAGGAAATATATCTATGCTACTGCTAAGTCACTTCAGTCATGGCCGAATCTGTGCGACCGCATAGATGGTAGCCCACCAGGTTCCCCCGCCCCTGGGATTCTCCAGGCAAGAACGCTGGAGTGGGTTGCCATTTCCTTCTCCAATGCACAAAAGTGAAAAGTGAAAATTGAAAGTGAATTCACTACATGTATACATGTAGCGAATTTACTTTGTCATACAGCAGACACTGAGCTTTTCTTGTGGCTCAGATGGTAAAGAATCCACCTGCAATGCAGGAGACCTGGGTTCAATCCCTGAGTTGGGAAGACCCCCTGGAGAAAGGAAAGGCTACCCACTCCAGTATTCTGGCCTGGGGAATTCCATGGACCCTCTGGGGAGTCTCACAGAGTCAGACGTGACTGAGTGACTGAACAACAAGAACAAATTAGTTTTTGAGGTGCAGGACCTGAATGTAGAATGGTACACAAAGGTTGCGGCAGCCATTCAGAATGCAATCCAGTGCTGCTGTGTCATCTCTGATGGGAGAAAAAGCTACACCAAGACATCAGCAGATTGTTTTTTTCAAGTGCTCTGTTGCTCAGCCATGTCCAACTCTTTGCAACCCCAAGGGCTATAGTCACCAGGCTCCTCTGTCCATGGAACTCTCCAAGCAAGAACACTGGAGGGGGTTGCCATGCCCTTCTCCAGAGGCTCTTCCCAAGCCAGGGATCAAACCCAGGTTTCCTGCATTGCAGGTAGATTTTTTACCATCTGAGCCACCAGAGAAGGCAGAGAATACTGGAGTGGGTAACCTATCCCTTCTTCTGGGGAACTTTCCGACCCAGGAATTGAACCAGGGTCTCCTGCATTGCAGGCGGATTCTTTACCTAACTGAGCTACAGAATAGCCTGGGAACTACAAGGGAAGTTTTTTCAAGAGGGTATATCAAATGAATCCAGCAAGGAATCATAACCTGTGCCATCAGCATCAGGTATGAGTGAAATTTAAGCTTCCATCTCCTACTGCTAATGATCCTTCAGCTCTACCATCTCCCATCTTCTCTCCCTCCTCCAGTTAATAATTGTTGTCTGTGCACTCAACACCAATGCCTATATGCCAGCTGCTGTACTCTACTACTGTACTTCTCAAGGCACTATACAGTAAGATTAAGACAGTTTCCTTTTTGTTTTGTACTTGTTTTTCATGTGTTATTTGTGCAAAAGGTAGTATGAACCTACTATAGTGATGGTCGTGGTTTAGTCACTCAGTTGTGTTTGACTCTTTGTGACTCCATCAGCTATAGCCTACCAGGCTCTTCTGTCCATGTGATTTCCCAGGCAAAAATACTGGAGTGGGTTGCCATTTCCCCCAGGGAAACTGATTATAGTATAGTACTATGTAACTGATTGTGTTCGTTGGGTACGCTAATTGTGTTTGACTTCTGAACAAACTGGACTTATGAACACACTCTTGGAAAGGAACTCATTCATATCTAGGAAACTTACTGTGTTATATTCCTGTTTCCCCTTGAAAATTTCCAGTGCTGCCCACTCATGAATCTTTCCATAGCTCTAAATTAAACACTTCACTCTTTTCTAAAGTTAGCCATAATAAAAAAAGAATCAATGAATATACATTTGAATATCATCCATTATAAGTCCTCATTATGATCAGAAATCTCTTCAATGATTATGATCAAAGGGCAACTGACAAGAGAGGTTGAATTCCTGCCTAGCCTGTAATTCAGACTCACCAATTTTTCTCCCCAAGAATTTATTTTATTCCAATCTCCCCTGGTTTCCTGAAAAGTAACCTCAATGAAATCACATTTTAATACAGTTTTTTGAAGTAAACTTGAAAAACAGAATGATCATTAATGCTGTCTTAAATATTGGTGCAAATGCCAGAAATAAGAAACAGCAGATGTTTGCAATTCAGATTTGTTTATTTTGATTGTTATATTGATAAGCTCTCCAGTAAGTTGTCTCCTCATGGTGAATGGCTTTCTGTGCTTTGCAAAAGCTTTCAAGTCTAACTAGGTCACATTTGTTTATTTTTTGCTTTTATTTCCTTTGCTTTAGGAGACAGATCCAAAAAAATAGTACTATGATTTAGGTCAAAGACTGTTCTACCTATGCTTTCTTCTATGATTTTTATGGTTTCCAGTCTTACCTTTAAGTCTTTAATCCATTTGTGTTATTTTTGTATGTGGTGTGAGAAATATTTTAATCTAATTCTTTACATGTAGCTGTCCAATTTTCCCAGAACCACTTGATGAAAGACTCTTTTTTAATATCATTACCTACTTTGTCATAGGCTAATTGACCATAAGTGTGTGGTTTATTTCTCAGCTCTCTATTCTGTTCCATTAATTGTATGTGACTGTACCATGCCATTTTGATGACTGTAGCTTTGCAGTATAGTCTGAAGTTTAGGAGAATGATAAACCCAATCTCATTGTCATGGAGATTTTTTTGGTTGAAGATTTTTTTGGTTGGTTGGTTGGTTGGCTTTGTTTTGCGATTGCTTTGGCTATTCAGATTCGTTTGTGGTTCCATATGAATTTTAGCCATGTATGTGTTTTAGTCCCTCAGTTGTGTCCAACTCTTTGTGACCCCATGGACTGTAACCCACCAAGGCTTCTCTGTCCATGGGGTTCTCCAGGCAATAATACTGGAGTGGGTTGCCATTTCCTTCTGCAGAGGATCTTCCAGACCAAGGTATCAAACCTGGGTCTCCTGCATTGCAGGCCAATTCTTTACCATCTAAGTCACCAGGGAAGCCTTGAATTTTAAGAATATTTATTATATTTCTGTGGAAAATGTCATAAGTATTTTGAAGTATTAGGCATGGATACTAGAAGTAGAGAGAGTGGGCATTCTTGTCTTGTTTCTGAATTTAGAGGAAAGACTCTTAGCTTTTCACTGTAGAATATGACGTTGGCTGTGTTTAGGTCATACATGCCATTTTGTTGAGATATGTTCCCTCTATACCCACTTCAGATATGCAGCTAACACCACTCTTATGGCAGAAAGTGAAGAACTAAAGAGCCTCTTGATGAAAGAGAAAGAGGAGAGTGAAAAAGTTGGCTTAAAGCTCAACATTCAAAAAACGAAGATCATGGCATCTGATCCCATCACTTCATGGGAATAGATGGGGAAACAGTGGCTGACTTTATTTTTCTGGGCTCAAAAATCACTACAGATGGTGATTGCAGCCGTGAAATTAAAAGACGCTTACTCCTTGGAAGGAAAGTTATGACCAACCTAGATAGCATACGGAAAAGCAGAGACAATACTTTGTCAACAAAGGTCCATCTAGTCAAGGCTATGATATTTCCAGTGGTCATATATGGATGTAAGAGTTGGACTATAAGGAAAGCTGAGTGCCAGAGAATTGATGCTTTTGAACTGTGGTGTTGGAGAAGACTCTTGAGAGTCCCTTGGACTGCAAGGACATCCAACCAGCCCATCCTAAAGGAGAACAGTCTTGGGTGTTCATTGGTAGGACTGATGTTGAAGCTGAAACTCCAATACTTTGGCCATCTGATGCATAGAGCTGACTCATGTGAAAAGACCCTAATGCTGGGAAAGATTGAGGACAGGAGGAGAAGGGGAACATAGAGGATGAAATGGTTGGATGGCATCACCAACTCAATGGACATGGGTTTGGGTGTACTCCAGTAGTTGGTGTTGGACAGGGAGGCCTGGCATGCTGCAATTCATGGGGTCGCAAAGAGTCGGACACAACTGAGCAACTGAACTGAACTGATACCCACTTTGATGAGGATTGTTACCATGGATAGATGTTGAATTTTATCACGGTTTTTTTTATATACATCTACTTTTTAAGAATATTTACTGTGATATAATTGATTTACAGACTTCCCTGGTGGCTCAGATGGTAAAGCGTCCATCTACAATGTGGGAGACCCGGGTTTGACCTTGGGTTGGGAAGATCTCCTGGAGAAGGAAATGGCAATCCAGTACTATTGCCTGGAAAATCCATGGGGTTGCAAAGTGTCAGAAATGACTTAACAACTAAACAATAATACCTTTTAATTTGTTGAATACCTTTCAATATGTCTTGATTGTATACATATATATATCTTCTTTGAATATATCAATTCAAACTTTTTCAGAAGTATATTATTTGATGTGATTCATGGGTCCTTGCATTAAAAAAATAGAATTGATTATGCATATGAAATGAATTCATATACACTTCTCATTCAAAAGTTCAGGTGAAAACAATCCGGTGTGCAGAAAATGTAAACCTATATACTCTGTATCCTAGACACAGAGTATAGGCAGGAAAAGTAGAGATAGAGGGGGAAATAGCTGGTGGGGGATGTACAGTGATGTAGGATGTTTTTCTAAGGAGAAGCATATTTGACTATGATGAATGAGATCCAGACCTAGAATGCTGGCAAACACTTCCCTGCAACAGCCCTTGATGAGGCATACATTTCAGTGTCTCCACCCTCTTAATATTTAAATATAAAATTTTATTACATCAAAATTGTATGCCAAAGAACTTAACCTGCAATTATTTCATTACCTATAAGATTAAATATATGCGTAGAATTGTTTGGTTCAGTTCTGTTCTGTTCAATTCAGTCACTCAGTCATGTCCGACTCTGTGACCCCATGGACTGCAGCGCACCAGGCTTCCTTGTCTTTCACCAGCTCCCAGAGCTTGCTCAAACTCACATCCATCTAGTCGGTGATGCCATCCAACAATCTTATCTTCTATAATCCCCTTTTCCTCCTGCCTTCAGTCTTTCCTAGCATCAGAGTCTTTTCCAATGAGTCAGTTCTTTGCATCAAATGGCCAAAGTATTGGAGCTTCAGCTTCAGCATCAGTCCTTCCAATGAATATTAAGGACTGATTTCCTTTAGTTTTGGCTGGTTTGATCCAGTAGAATCGCTAGCCCATTACTTCCTCCTTTTAAACCTGAGTGTTCAAGTTCTTTGCTTTCATATAGGAAATTCAGCAAGTTTTTGTTCCTGGTTGGCTTTTTTTTTTTTTAATATATGCTTTCAAACTAGAAATTGGGTTTTATGATCAAGATTGCTGTTCACCCTTAGATATGTCATGTATGTATTCAATTATTTGTGTAGAACTTCTGAGAATTTAATTTTGTGTGGTAAAACCTGTATCAGTCATCTTATGTTCTCTCCAATTTTTTTAACTGATGGAATTGAGCCATCACTTACATATTCTTCACTTGCAAATCCTTGCCTTAAGCAAAAATGAAAAGGGATGTTCTTCTTCATACATGGTACAGATAAATCACACTTTTGCACATATTTTGAACTACTTTCCACATCTCCTACTCCTTATCGTCCTTTCGTTCTAGACCTACTCTAAAAGTTGCATCATGTTCAGCCTTCATTTGAAAACTTCTCTTCTTTAAATTTGAATAAATATCACCCTTATCTTCCATATGCATATTGGAATCGATAGTGTGAAATTCATGTATAAAACATGGATGAAGAGCCTCTTGTGACTTGAAGTTTCAGCAGCAGGAGGGAGAACACCTTGTTCCTCAACATTCTCTGACGCTTTTTCTCCTCACTCACCCTCCTGCTCATGTCCCTCACCAGACCGGCTTCCTTTTCTGGACTGGAACTTCTTAAACAAGCACCTTCTTCAGGACCTTCAAATTAGCTGCTCCCTTGCCAAGATGCACTGCCCCAGGTATGCTCATGGCCCTAGTTCTGTCATCCTTGAGGTCTCTGTTCTGATAGCACCTTGTTCGCAGGTCTTACCTAAACATGAAAAATCATACTCCCTTTTGACTGTCTACATCATACCTCCTTTCTTTTTCTTCATACCACCCGCCACCAGCTGCCATGCTATATAATTTTTGCTGGCTTATATTCTTGGACTATAAAGAAAGCTGACCACTGAAGAATTGATGCTTTTAAACTGTGGTGTTGGAGAAGACTCTTGAGAGTCCCTTGGACTGCAAGGAGATCCAACCAGTCCATCCTAAAGGAAATCAGTCCTATATTCATTGGAAGGACTGATGGTGAAGCTGAAGCTCCAATACTTTGGCCACCTGATTCAAAGAACTGATTCATTGGGAAAGACCCTGATGCTGGGAAAAACTGAAGGCAGGAGAAGGGGACAAGAGAGGATGAGATGGTTAGATGGCATCACTGACTCAATGGACATGAGTTTGAGCAAGCTCTAGGAGCTGGTGATGGACAGGAAAGCCTGGCATGCTGCAGTCCATGGGGTCACAAGGAGTCAGACATGACTGGGTGACTAAACTAACTACATAGAATGGAGTGTTTTTAATATTAAATTATTCAGTCCCTATATAGTACTAAAATCCATACAACTCTTATAACAAACATTTTCTAATGAGGGGCTTCCTGGCAGCTCTTAGCTGGTGCTGTAAGTATGAAGCTCCTAACTGTTTTGGCAAAACTGTCATAAATCCAAGCACAATACTCTCCAAGGTTTTATATTAAGGAATAAATTTATCCCATTTTTGAAGATGAGAATGCTAATTTTCTCTAGATATGAAGGGCTGTGGCTCACCAGGAGTGAAGTCAGTGCCTTGATTAGGGATCTAATCAAGACAGAATCCTCAAGCTTAGACTCTGGAGAAAATTTGAACTCAGAGACGGGGTGAGGTGTTGAGACCTTAAGGCTTATTCCTCTGGAAGACTGATGAATTTATTAAAGAAATAATAAACACTGAATACTGAATTCATCTGGCTTGTAACATTGTATCCCAGATACAGAGTATGAAAAGGAAACTTTTTCTATCTGACCAGACCACTCTCCCACAGGGAAATCAATTATTAAAAGTGGTAGTTACAAAAGGTAAACAAGCTAACTAGCAGACATAAGGAGCCATAAATATTTCCTGTGCTGTAGTCCCTCTGCCTGTGCAACCTTGGACTAGGTTGGGGCATGGTTGGTGCTTGCAGAGTCAGAACTCTAGTTGGGGGACCGATACCTGACGCCACAATCTAGTCTGTAGACAGAGTCTCTGTCTCCAACAAGAAGAGTTGGGCCATGTATGTTGAGATCTGGCTGTCAGAAACTCCACCCAGGTGAGTTCTAGAGCCCAGTAGATACTACAAGAGACAGTCAGATGGAATGACAGCCACGAATATTGACCTGAATTCACCTAAGCACCAATGTAGACTAAACACAGAGTCATGATCACTGCGGTTGTTTGTTATTTTGACTGATAAATTAATGGATTACACTATGCATAGAAGTGAATACTGAACTCAACAGTCCAGGGGTCAACATTGACCATTAAATGATGGGCATGGAAGCCCAATAAGAATAGGGAATGAGAGGTACAAAGTGCTTTCAGTAAAAGTGGGGCATAAGTACAAGGACCTTTGTAATTAACTGAAATACAGATATATGTTACTAGCTATGGGAGATGTACAGTGAAGTAGGATATTTTTCAAAGAAGAAGTATATTTCACTATAATGAGTAAGATCCAGAACAAGGAATACTGGCAAACAATTTCTTGCAACAGCAGTTCAAGAGACATGCATTTCACGGTATTTCCAGCCTCTTAATATTAAAACTAAAAAAATTTTATTATGTGAAAATGAGCATGCCAACGAGTTTACTCTGCAATTGTTCATTGCCTATAAGATTAAATAAATGTTAAAGATTAAATAAGATTAAATTAAATAAATTCACTAGCCCATTACTGCCTCATTTTAAAATTGACCTGTTCAAGTCCTTTGCTTTCCTATAGGAAGTTCAGCATGCTTTTGCTCCTGTTTATTTATTATATGCTTTCAAACTAAAAACTGGATTTTTATCATTAAGATTGCTGTTACCGCTTAAATATGTCACGTATGTATACAAATATTTGTGCAGAATATGTGAGAATTTAAATTTTTTATGTGAAAAATCTGAGCCAGGCATCTTAAGTACTCTCCATTGTTCTGTTTTTTTAATTTAACAAATTTAATGACCACTTCAATATGCTTCACTTGCAAATCCTTGCCTTAAACAGAAATGAAAATGGATGTTCTTCTTCATATTTAGTGCAAATAAGATACACTTTTGCATATTTTCAACTATTTTCCGCATCCGTTATTGTCTTTTTGTTCTAAATCTATCACTGAAAATTGCATTGATAGGCTCTTTTTTTTACATTTGAATAAGTGAATAAGTATCACCCTTATCTTCCATATGCATATTGGAATCCATGTATTTCCATATAAGAGAAAATTATGACTTGAATAGTGTTTCTGTCTCATACTATAAAACTTGCTGTCATCTTATTTCTTTCAATGTCCTTCACAATAAAAAATTGAATTAGTGATATTATTAAAATATTATGACTCAGAGGGCAGGATGGTTAGATGGCATCATCAACTCAATGACGTAAGTTTGAGCAAATTCCCTGAGATAGTGAAAGACAGGGAAACCTGCTGTGCTGCAGTTCATGGGGTTGCAAAATATGGGACACGATGTAGTGAAAGGTTATTGCTGAGTCATGAAAGACACTGGGATTCTTGGCCTCAGGAGGAGAGGAATTAGATCCAAGGCCAGTGAAAAGGCTTGATCACTCAGAGCTTTTGTGTAATAAAGTTTCATTAAAGCGTAAAAGAGATAGAGAAAGCTTCTGACATAGACATCAGAAGCAGGCAGAAAGAGTGCCCCCTTGCTAGTTTTTAGCAAGAAGTTATATGCCTATTAGCAGGCTGCTAAGAGGAAATGTCTCAAAACTCAGAGAGCGGCACCAGGCCCCTCACCCACAATATGCATTTTGAGATAACATCTTCACAAGGTGAGTTATCCCAGGCCATAAAACAATTGACATGAATCTTGAAGAGAGGCAGATTCCCAAGCAAATACATAGTCTCATTAACATAGCTTAAGAGAACATATCCAAAAGAAAAATGCATTGGTTAGCTCAAGGTTTGAAAAAAGTTAAGTTCAGGCGGAATCAGGTGTTGTCATGGCAACACAAAATTTTAAAAGAAACCGCCTTTTAATTTTGTATAGAGAAGGGGGAAAAGGTCTGACTCTTGTAGTTTGTTTCCTCCTGCCGCTTAAGAGAGAGATTAAAAAATGGCTGGCACTTGCAGCCTAATTCTTCCATTTGGAGACCCCTACCCTTCTTGCCTTGTTACCCTCTCAGTAGCAACTGAACAAAACGATTATAAACTTTTCATTTGGAATTTGGTTTTGCATTTTCCTTCAATTGTCTCTCATATGGCTTTTTCTAACAGTGAATTCCTTAAAACATAGAAGATACATAACATGGATGAAGAACTCCTTTGTGACTTGATGTTTCAGTGGCAAGAGGGAGAACACCTTGTTCCTCAACATCTTCTGACACCATTTCTCCTCCCTCTCCCTCCTCCTCATGTCCCTCACCAGACTGGCTTTCTTTTTTGGACTGGAATATCTTAAACAAGCACCTTCTTCAGGGCCTTCAAATTAGCACTGCCCCAGGTATGCTCATGGCCCTAGTTCTGTCATCCTTGAGGTCTCTGTTCAAATAGCGCCTTGTTCACAGGTCTTGCCTAAACAGACATGAAAAATCACATTCCCTTTCGACTCTCTACATCATACCTCCTTCCTTTTTCTACATAACACCTGTCACCATCTGATATGCTATATAGTTTTTGTTGGCTTATATTCTGTCTCCAAAATGGGATCTTAGGAGCTTTTGTTTTCAGCAAACCACATTCCCTGCATAGACAGTACTTGGGACATTGTCACTATTCAACTTTTATTTTTCAGATGCATGAAATAATTTCTCACTAAAACTCTGAATATGTGACATCTTGGGGAAAACACTGACTTTACCCAGTGAAGTGTTAAAGTCTCTCAGTCGTGTCCAGCTCTTTGGGACCCCATGGACTATACAGTCCATGGAATTCTCCAGGCCAGAATACTGGAGTGGGTAGCCTTTCCCTTCTCCAGGGGTTCTTCCAAACCCAGGGATCAAACCCAGGTCTCCCGCATTGCAGGCAGATTCTTTACAAGCTGAGCCACAAGGGAAGCCCAGGAATACTGAAGTGAGTAGCTTACCTAAAGTACACAAAATCTGTGAACAAAATATTGACATTAATATTTTATGGGAAAATATAAAAGATAGCAACTCAATCATGTGAGTAATGCCCATTTGTGTGAAAATAGTCATGTAATTTTCCCCTTTCCTGGTAGTCTAACCACCAAATGGAACCAAAGAACCTAACAAGGGTTTCAGAATTTCACCTTCTGGGATTTTCAGAGGAACCAGAACTTCAATCTCTCATATTTGGACTTTTCCTCTCCATGTACCTGATCACTGTGTTTGGAAACTTGCTCATCATCCTGGCTGTCAGCTCAGACTCCCACCTCCACACCCCCATGTTCTTCTTCCTCTCCGACCTGTCTTTTGTAGACATCTGCTTCATCTCCACCACCATCCCAAAGATGCTGTGGAACATCCAGACCCAGAGCAAAGTCATAGCATTTGAAGGCTGCATCACCCAGGTGTATTTTTTCACACTCTTTGTAGTGCTGGACATTGTACTGCTGACCGTGATGGCCTATGACCGCTTTGTGGCCATCTGCAATCAGAATAATTGCACACAATCTGATCTCACAACTTTGACCCAGTCTCTCATACTGTCTTTAAAACCTCTTCCCAGAAATGTATCAGAGATTTGGGGTCTTTTGAGCATGAGTTGCTCATTCTCCTTGTTTGAGACCCTGCAATAAACCCTGTGCTTTGCTGCACCACAGCCTGGTGTCAGTAGATTGGCTTTACTGCACTCGGGGGAGCATACTCAAGTTTGGTTCAGTAACAACTGCTACATACAAACTTGCCTAAATAGAACTGATTAATAGAACATATCTATTATCTAATAACATTATAGGATGGGGACTTACTTGTTCTGATCTCTGCAGGGCTTTTCATGAGTCTGTTGCTCTTTGGGCCCTAAGTCATATCTGACTCTCTGTGACCCTATGAATTGCACCATTCCAGACTCCCTGTCCTTCACTATCTCCTGGAGTTTGCGCTAACTCATGCCCACAGAGTCAATGATGCCATCCAACCATCTCATCCTGTCCCCTGCTTCCTCTTCATGGGTCTGTAGTCAGACATGGAACTTTATGTTGTGATTCTAAGACTCATCCATAATGTGTGAGGCTGTACTCCTCTTCTGCCTAAAACTCCTTTGATATATGGAGGTTAATGTCCCAGTTTTTAGGGGGAAAATGAGTTTATTAAATGTGACTTGTCTTAATATAATTTAACTACCTTACATATGTGTGTGTCCAGTAGCTCAGTCATGGCCAACTCTTTTGTGACCCCATGGACTGAAGCCCACCAGGCTCCTCTGTCTGTGGGATTTCCCAAGCAAAGAATACTAGAGTGAATTGCCATTTCTTTCTCCAGGGGATCTTCCTGACCCAGGGATGGAACCTGTGTCTCCTGCATTTCCTGCATTGTCAGGCAGATTCTTTACCACTGATCCATCTAGGAAGTCCTTAACTACTTTAATATCCACATAAGAAGCTTTGTTTAAATATCCCATTTAGAAGCAAAACTTTCCACTCCTGTTAGATGTGATTCAGTTACTTTTGCTCCAGATACTACCATGACATGCATACTGGAATTTTTAAATACTGATAAACTGATTAAAGCATAGTTACATACAATAAATTGAACCCAGTTAAAAATCATTAAAATTAAAAGTATATTTAAAAAGAGAGAGAGAGAGAGAGCCTGCGGTCAGTAGCCCAGAGTTTGGCTGCTGAGCGGATCTTGCTGCCAGTTCCACTCTGACCCTTAAGTTGGACTCTTCTTGTTAGGTCTGATTCTTCACAAGCCAAGCCCCCAAATCATAGGCTAGCTTCTGCGTTGTTCCCACATACGCAAGCTTTATGAAGTTTCCAGAGCTACAACCACTTCTCAGAAAACAAAGATTTTATTCCTGAATATTAAAAAAAATTTTTTTAATTTAAAAAAATAATAAAAGTATATACAACCTAGTTCCGTTTCTATATATCTTGAGAAGGTGCACAATAAGTTTTACTGCTTTGTTACGCACTTTTTATAAATGGAATTCCCCTGGCCTCTGTTTCCTTACTTCTAAAGGTAATGTGGAATAAGAAACATAACTTCTGAGGAATGCTGTGAGAAAATAGGAAATCTATAAAAGTAGCTGTATAGCTTAAAAAAATTCATATGTAAGAAGCACATGTGTGTGCATTAATTGTATATAATCTTCTCTCAAATAAACACATTAATATACATATAAGCACATACACACTGAAACATTTATAATCCAATTTGCTATGTTGAAAGAAACTTTTAAAGAAAGTTGGAATATAAAGAAATAATTAGAACAAATAATTTCACAATTTGTATGGAGTTACAAAAAACCTCGAATAGCCAAAGTAATCTTGAGAAAGAAGAATGGAACTGGAGGAATCAACCTGCCTGACTTCAGGCTATACTACACAGCACCAGTCATCAAGACAGTATGGCACTCTGTTGTGCAGAAGCTTTTAATTTTCCTTATGTCCCATTTGCTTATTTTTGCTTTTATTTCCAGTATGTGGCAAAACCAATACAATATTGTAAAGTAAAAAATATATATAATAATATAAATAAATAAATAAAAGAAAAAATAAAATAAAACCATATTTCACATAAAAAAAAGACAGTATGGTACTGGCACAAAGACAGAAACATAGATCAATGGAACAAAATAGAAAGCTCAGAGATAAATCCATGCACCTATGGACACCTTATCTTTGACAAAGGGGGCAAGAATATACAATGGAGAAAAGACAGTCTCTTTAACAAGTGGTGCTGGGAAAACTGGTCAACCACTTGTAAAAGAAAGAAACTAGAACACTTTCTAACACCATACACAAAAATAAACTCAAAATGGATTAAAGATCTAAATGTAAGACCAGAAACTATACAACTCCTAGAGGAAAACATAGGCAAAACACTCTCTGACATAAATCACAGTAGGATCTTCCAGGACCCACCTCCCAGAGTAATGAAAATAAAAGAAAAAGTAAACAAATGAGACCTAATTAAACTTAAAAGCTTTTGCACAACAAAGGAAACTATAAGCAAGGTGAAAAAGACAGCCTTCAGGATGGGAGAAAATAATAGCAAATGAAGCAACTGACAAAGAATTAATCTCAAAAATATACAAGCAACTCCTACAGCTCAATTTCAGGAAAAAAAAGCAACCCAATCAAAAATGGCCCAAAGAACTAAACACACATTTCTCCAAAGAAGACTTACAGATGGCTAATAGACATATGAAAAGATGCTCAACATCACTTGTTATCAGAGAAATGCAAATCAAAACCACAATGAGGTATGCTGGTCAGAATGGCTGCTATCAAAAAGTCTACAAATAATAAATGCTGGAGAAGGTGAGGAGAAAAAGAACCCTCTTACACTATTGGTAAGAATGCAAACTAGTACAGCTACTAAGGAGAACAGTGTGGAGATTCCTTAAAAAGCTGGAAATAGAACTGCCTTATTACCCAGCAATCCCACTGCTGGCCATACACACCGAGGAAACCAGAACTGAAAGAGACACGGGTACCCCAATGTTCATCACAGCACTGTTTATAATAGCCAGGACATGGAAGCAACCTAGATGTCCATCAGCAGAAGAATGGAAAAGAAAGTTGTGGTATGTATACACAATGGAACATTACTCAGGTGTTAAAAAGAATGGATTTGAATCAGTTCTAATGAGGTAGATGAAACTGGAGCTTATTATACAGAGCAAAATAAGTCAGAAAGAAAAACACCAATACAGTATATTAACGCATACATATGGAATTTAGAAAGATAGTAACGATGACCCTATATGTGAGACAGCAAAAGAGACACAGATATAAAGAACAGACTGTTGACTCTGGGAGAAGGCGAGGGTGGGATGATTTGAGAGAATAGCATTGAAACATGTATATTAATGTACGTGAAATAGATCACCAGTCCAGGTTCAATGCATGAGGCAGGGTGCTCTGGGCTGGTGCACTGGGATGACCCTGAGAGATGGGATGGGGAGGCAGGTGGAAGGGAGGGTCAGAATGGGGAACACATGTACACCGATGGCTGATTCATGTGAATGTGTGGCAAAAGAAAAAAAAAATTAAGAAATAATTTTTTTTAATTAAAGAAATAAAAATAATGACTGTCTGAATTAACATGAAATTCAAGGAATATAAAAGTTTAGGCAAAATACTTAAAGTTAAAATGGGCTTCCCTTGTGGCTCAGTGGCAAAGAATCCTCCTGCCGATGCAGGAGACACGGGTTCAGTCCCTGGGTTGGGAAGATCCTGGACAAAGAATTGGCAAACCACTCCAATATTCTTGCCTGGGAAATCCCATGGACAGAGGAGCCTGACAGGCTAAAGTCTGTTGGATTGCAAAGAGTCAAACACAACTTAGAGACTAAACAAAAACAGTGTGATCTTACTTTTGATAAAAATGACATCTTAATTCAGTCCTCACAATGAGACCCACACTTATATTTATGGAATGGGAACTCAATGCACCAACTAATAGGGCAAACATATCCAAACTGACTTTCATTTTTATCTCCTGTTAGAGTGGGTCACTCATACAAAATACCTTAATCCAGAGGAAACTAAATGACTGAATTAAGAAGCTTAAACTCAGTTCCTGTGAACCGTATTTTATTGGCTAAATGACGCATTTCATTCCTACTGCTGTGTAACAAATTATTGCACTAGTGCCTTAAAAATTAAAGTCCTAAGAATCAGAACTCTAGTTTCACCTCAATGGGCTGAATACAAGGTGTCTGTGAGAACTGGGATCCACCTGGATGCTCCAGGGAAGAAAACATTCCTAGATCACTTTCTAGTAGGCATGTGTATTCTAATCAAGTGGTTCTTTTGTTGTTGTTGTTGTTGTTGTTGTTTTAATATAAATTTATTTATTTTAATTGGAGGTTAATTACTTTACAGTATTGTATTGGTTTTGCCGTACATCAACATGAATCTGCCACAGGTATACACGTGTTCCCCATCCTGAAACCCCCCTCCCTCCTCCTTCCCCATACCATCCCTCTGGGTCTTCCCGGTGCACCAGCCCCAAGCATCCAGTATCATGCATTGAACCTGGACTGGCAATTCGTTTCATATACGATATGATACATGTTTCAATGACATTCTCCCAATTCATCCCACCCTCTCCCTTTTCCACAGAGTCCAAAAGACTGTTCTATACATCTGTGTCTCTTTGCTGTCTCGCATACAGGGTTATTGTTACCATCTTTCTAAGTTCAGTTCAGTCACTCAGTCGTGTCCGACTGTTTGTGACCCCATGAATCGCAGAACGCCAGGACTCCCTGTCCATCACCATCTCCCAGAGTTCACTCAGACTCACGTCCATCGAGTCCATGATGCCATCCAGTCATCTCATCCTCTGTCGTCCCCTTCTCCTCCTGCCCCAAATCCCTCCCAGCATCAGAGTCTTTTCCAATGAGTCAACTCTTCGCATGAGGTGGCCAAAGTACTGGAGTTTCAGTTTTAGCATCATTCCTTCCAAAGAAATCCCAGGGCTGATCTCCTTCGAATGGACTGGTTGGATCTCCTTGCAGTGCAAAGGACTCTCAAGAGTCTTCTCCAACACCACAGTTCTAAAGCATCAATTCTTCGGCGCTCAGCCTTCCTCACAGTCCAACTCTCACATCCATACATGACCACAGGAAAAACCATAGCCTTGACTAGACGGACCTTTGTTGGAAAAGTAATGTCTCTGCTTTTGAATATACTATCTAGGTTGGTCATAACTTTTCTTCTAAGGAGTAAGTGTCTTTTAATTTCATGGCTGCAATCACCATTTGCAGTGATTTTGGAGCCCCCCAAAATAAAGTCTGACACTGTTTCCACTGTTTTCCCATCTATTTCCCATGAAGCAATGGGACCAGATACCATGATCTTTGTTTTCTGAATGTTGAGCTTTAAGCCAATTTTTTCACTCTCTTCTTTCACTTTCATCAAGAGGCTTTTAGTTCCTCTTCACTTTCTGCCGTAAAGGTGGTGTCATCTGCATATCTGAGGTTATTGATATTTCTCTCAGCAATCTTGATTCCAGCTTGTGTTTCTTCTAGTCCAGCGTTTCTTATGATGTACTCTGCATAGAAGTTAAATAAGCAGGGTGACAATATACAGCCTTGACGTACTCCTTTTCCTATTTGGAACCAGTCTATTGTTCCATGTCCAGTTCTAACTGTTGCTTCCTGACCTGCATACAGATTTCTCAAAAGGCAGGTTAGATGGTCTGGTATTCCCATCTCTTTCAGAATTTTCCACAGTTTATTGTGATCCACACGGTCAAAGGCTTTGGCATAGTCAATAAAGCAGAAATAGATGTTTTTCTGGAACTCTCTTGCTTTATCCATGATCCAGCAGATGTTGGCAATTTGATCTCTGGTTCCTCTGCCTTTTCTAAAACCAGCTTGAACATCAGGGAGTTCATGGTTCACGTATTGCTAAAGCCTGGCTTGGAGAATTTTGAGCGTTACTTTACTAGCATGTGAGATGAGTGCAATTGTGCGGTAGTTTGAGCATTCTTTGGCATTGCCTTTCTTTGGGATTGGAATAAAAACTGACCTTTTCCAGTCCTGTGGCCATGCTGAGTTTTCCAAACTTGCTGGCATATTGAGCGCAGCACTTTCATAGCATCATCTTTCAGGATTTGAAACAGCTCAACTGGAATTCCATCACCTCCACTAGCTTTGTTCCTAGTGATGCTTTTTAAGGCCCACTTGACTTCACATTCCAAGATGTCTGGCTCTAGATTAGTGATCACATCATCATGATTATCCGGGTTGTGAAGATCTTTTGTACAGTTCTTCCATATGCATTAGTATACTGTATTGGTGTTTTCCTTTCTGGCTTACTTCACTCTGTATAATTGGCTCCAGTTTCATCCACCTCATTAGAATGGATTCAAATGTATTCTTTTTAATGGCTGAGTAATACTCCATCGTGTATATGTACCGCAGCTTTCTTATCGATCCATCTGCTGATGGACATCTAGGTTGCTTCCATGTTCTGGCTATTATAAACAGTGCTGTGATGAACACTGAGGTACACATGTCTCTTTCTTTATCTTTTTCTTTATATTTTTATTTTTACTTTATTTTCCTTTACAATACTGTATTGGTTTTGCCATACATTGACATGAATCTGCCATGGGTGTACATGAGTTCCCAATCCTGAACCCCCCTCCCACCTCCCACCTCCGACCCCATATCATCTCTCTGGATCATCCCCATGCACCAGCCCCAAGCATCCTGTATCCTGTATCGAACATAGACTGGTGATGCATTTCTTATGTGATAGTATACATGTTTCAGTGCCATTCTCCCAAATCATCCCACCCTCTCCCTCTCCCACACAGTCCAAAAGTCTGTTTTACACATCTGTTTCTCTTTTGCTGTCTCGCATACAGGGTTATTATTACCATCTTTTTAAATTCCATATATATGCGTTAGTATATTGTATTCGTGTTTTTCTTTCTGGCTTACTTCACTCTGTATAATCGGCTCCAGTTTCATCTGTCTCGTTAGAACTGATTCAAATGTATTCTTTTAATGGGTGAGTAATACTCCATTATGTATATGTACCACAGCTTTCTTATCCATTCATCTGCTGATGGACATCTAGTTTGTTTCCATGTCCTGGCTATTATAAACAGTGCTGCAACAAACATTGGGGTACATGTGTTTCTTTATATTCTGGTTTCCTCGGTGTGTATGCCCAGCAGTGGGATTGCTGGGTCATAAGGCAGTTCTACTTCCAGTTTTTTAAGTAATCTCCACACTGTTCTCCATAGTGGCTGTACTAGTTTGAATTCCCACCAACAGTGTAAGAGGGTTCCCTTTTCTCCACACCCTCTCCAGCATTTATTGCTTGTAGACTTTTAGATCACAGCCATTCTGACTGATGTGAGATGGTACTTTACTGTGGTTTTGATTTGCATTTCTCTGATAATGAGTGATGTTGAGCGTCTTTTCAGGTGTTTGTTAGCCATCTGTATGTCTTCTTTGGAGAAATGTGTGTTTAGTTCTTTGGCCCATTTTTTTATTGGGTTGTTTATTTTTCTGGAATTGAGCTACAGGAGTTGCTTGTATATTTTTGAGATTAGTTGTTTGTCAGTTGCTTCATTTGCTATTATTTTCTCCCATTCTGAAGGGTGTCTTTTCACCTTGCTTATAGTTTCCTTTGTTGTGCAGAAGCTTTTAAGTTTAATTAGGTCCCATTTGTTTATTTTTGCTTTTGATGTTTTTGTTCACTGGTTTTCAGACACTAAGTCATGTCCAACTCTTTGTGATCCCATGGACTGCAGCACTCAAGGCTTCCCTGTATTTCATCATCTCCCACAGTTTGCTCAAACTCGTTTCCATTGAGTTGATGATGCCATCCAATCATCTCATCCTCTGACATCCCCTTCTCCTTCTGCCCTCAATCTTTTCCAGCGTTAGGATCTTTTCCAATGAGTCAGTTCTTTGCATCAGGTAGTATTTTGTCATCTTCCCAATGTGCCGCATAGCATCTTCAAATCTCTCTCTGATTCAAGTTCTTCCTCTAATCAACACATTTAGAGGACCATTAGGATTACTTTATACAAACCTGGATAATCCAAACTAATCTCATTTTAAGGTCAATGATTAACAATTTTTTAATCTACCAGCATTATGCTGTAAGCTAGCATATTCAAAAGTTCATCGCGTTAGGATGTGGACAGCATTTTAAGGCCCATATTCTGCCCACTACAAGGCTTTTTCTTTTATATGTTATTTGATGTCATTCAAAAGCCCTTACATAAAAATTAAACAGAATTTATCACAGCCTCTGCAGAGAGTGAAAACTTTTCTTTCAAAGTTACATACAAAAATGATTTGGAGGGACTTCCCTGATGGCCCAGTGGTTGAAATTCTGTTCTTCCAATGCAGGGGGTGAGGGTTTGATCCCTGGTCAGGAAACTAAGATCCCACATGTCCCCTGGGGTACAGCTACGAAAAAAAATGATTTTGGGGAAAGAACACTGAGACATTTCTGTAACTGGATGTAACACAGGACCAGAGCTTTGTTACTCAAAGTATGACCTACAGACTAGAACCTGCAGCTCCATAATGCTCAGGATCTTGTTAGCAATGCAGAGTCTTAGAGCTCAAGAGACATTCAATTAGAGTTTGCCCTGAATTAGAATTCGTGGTGATTTGTATGCACAATGGAGTTGGAGAAATGCTGGTATAAGTGAGTTTTCTCACATTCTAGGGGTTAACATTTGGGGCAGGATAATCCCGTGTGTTGTGAGTGTTTAGCAGCATCCCACTTTACATTGACAAATAAGTCCAAGAGCAAAACCATCTCGGCTTGAGAAACACAACCCAAAGTCTGAGAACTGTAACCTCACTGATAAAATTGCATTAAAGATTCCATCCCTAAATTGGTTTTTAATGTTCAGCAGAACATTAAATGGCTCTCAGACTCATTCCTGAACTGGTAAATGGAGTTATAATAGTACTACTTCACAGAAGGAACTTCTCTAAAAATAAAATCAGATGATCCCTATAATGTACTAAGATAGTGAAGGGAAGTGAAAGTTGCTCAGTCGTGTCTGATTCTTTGCGACCTATAGACTATACAGTCCATGGAATTCTCCAGGCCAGAAGGCCAGAATACTGAAGTGGGTAGCCTTTCCCTTCTCCAGGGGATCTTTCCAAACCAGGGATGGAACCGAGGTCTCCCACATTGCAGGTGGATTCTTTACCAGCTGAGTCACAAAAGAAGCGAGAAAGGAACTAAGATAGATAATGGTACATAAAAAACTAAATATATCTCATAACTTACAAACATTTTATAATAAGGAGCAAAATGACAGCTCTCTCCTTATATATAAATAAAAAATGCCAATTGGTTTTAGCAAAGGGTCAGGAAGCCAATGTTTCACATTAAAAGAACAAAGTTGTCCCTCCTATGATGAACTTAAAAATAAATTACTCAGCTATAAAATGGAATACATTTGAGTCAGTTTAATGAGAAGGGAAAACCACTAGACCACACAGATATGACCTAAATCAAATCCCTAATGATTATACAGTGGAAGTGAGAAATTGATTTAAGGGACTAGATCTGATAAATAGAGTGTCTGATGAACTATGGACGGAGGTTTGTGACATTGTACAGGAGACAGGGAGCAAGATCATCCCCAAGAAAAAGAAATGCAAAAGAGCAAAATGGCTGTCTGAGGAGGCCTTACAAATAGCTGTGAAAAGAAGAGAAGCCGAAAGCAAAGGAGAAAAGGAAAGATACACCCGTTTGACTGCAGAGTTCCAAAGACTAGCAAGGAGAGATAAGAAAGCCTTCTTCAAAGAGCAATGCAAAGAAATAGAGGAAAACAATAGAATGGGAAAGACTAGAGATCTCGTCAAGAAAATTAGAGTTACCAAGGGAACATTTCATGCAAAGATGGGCTCAATAAAAGAAAGAAATGGTATAGACCTAATAGAAGCAGAAGATATTAAGAAGAGGTGGCAAGAATACATGGAAGAACTGTACAAAAAAGATATTCAAGACCCTGATAATCACAATGGTGTGATCACTCACTTAGAGCCTGACATCCTGGAATGTGAAGTCAAGTGGGCCTTAGGAAGCATCACTACGAACAAAGCTAGTGGAGGTGATGGAATTCCAGTTGAACTGTTTCAAATCCTGAAAGACGGTGCTGTGAAAGTGCTTCACGCAATATGCCAACAAATTTGGAAAACTCAGCAGGGGTCACAGGACCGGAAAATGTCAGTTTTCATTCCAATCCCAAAGAAAGGCAATGCCAAAGAATATTCAAACTATGACACAATTGCACTCATCTCACACACTAGCAAAGTAATGCTCAAAATTCTCCAAGTCAGGCTTCAACAATACGTGAACCATGAACTTCCAGATGGTCAAGCTGGTTTTAGAAAAGGCAGAGGAACCAGAGATCAAACTGCCAACATCCACTGGATCATCAAAAAAGCAAGAGAGTTCCAGAAAAACATCTATTTCTGCTTTATTGACTATGCCAAACCCTGTGACTGTGTGGATCACAATAAACTGTGGAAAATTCTTCAAGAGATGGGCATACCAGACCACCTGATCTGCCTCTTGAGAAACCTATATGCAGGTCAGAAAGCAACAGTTAGAACTGGACATGGAACAACAGACTGGTTCCAAATAGGAAAAGGAGTACGTCAAGGTTGTATATTGTCACCCTGCTCATTTAACTTCTATGCAGAGTACATCATGAGAAATGTTGGGCTGGAAGAAACACAAACTGGAATCAAGATTGCCGGGAGAAACATCAATAACCTCAGATATGCAGATGACACCGCCCTTGTGACAGAAACTGAAGAGGACCTAAAAAGCCTGTTGATGAAAGTGAAAGAGGAGAGTGAAAAAGTTGGCTTAAAGCTCAACATTCAGAAAACGAAGATCATGTCATCTGGTCCCATCACTTCATGGGAAATAGATGGGAAAACAGTGGAAACAGTGTCAGACTTTATTTTGGGGGGCTCCAGAATCACTGCAGATGGTGACTGTAGCCATGAAATTAAAAGACGCTTACTCCTTGGAAGAAAAGTTATGACCAACCTAGATAGTATATTCAAAAGCAGAGACATTACTTTTCCAACAAAGGTCCGTCTAGTCAAGGCTATGGTTTTCCAGTAGTCATGCATGGATGTGAGAGTTGGACTGTGAAGAAAGCTGAGTGATGAAGAATTGATGCTTTAGAACTGTGGTGTTGAAGAAGACTCTTGAGAGTCCCACGGACTGCAAGGAGATCCAACCAGTCCATTCTAAAGGAGATCAGTCCCGGGATTTCTTTGGAAGGAACGATGCTAAAGCGGAAACTCCAGTACTTTGGCCACCTCATGCAAAGAGTTGACTCATTGGAAAAGACTCTGATGCTGGGAGGGATTTGGGGCAAGAGGAGAAGGGGACGACAGAGGATGAGATGGCTGGATGGCACCACCAACTCGATGAACGTGAGTTTGAGTGAACTCTGGGAGTTGGTGATGGACAGGGAATCCTGGCGTACTGCAGTTCATGGGGTCACAAACAGTCGGACACGACTGCACTACTGAACTGAACTGAACTGAAGGCAAAGTTCAGGGATGACAACTAAATGATAGGAATGGAAGCCCAATTCAAAGAGGGATTAGAGGCATAAAGTGCTTCCAGTAAAAGTAGAACATGTATCCAAATATTTTATCAATTAACTGGAGCACTGATATGGGTATCAACGATGTTTTGTTGTTCAGTCACTAAGTCATGTCTGACTCTTGCAGCCCCATGGATTGCAACCCACCAGTCTCCTCTGTCCATGGGACTTCCCAGGCTGGAATACTAGGGTGGGTGGTCATTTCCTTCTCCAGGGTATCTTCCAACATAGGGTTTGAACTGGCATCTTCTGCACTGGCAAGCGGATTCTTTACCACTAATCCATCAGGAAAGCCCCAGGGTATTAATTAAGGAGGAATATACAAAGAAGAAATTTCTTACCAGTTTTTATGTTGGGCCGTAATTAACCATGTTTTTATATTGAGAAACATCCATGTCAAGGAATGCCTGTTCATACCTCAAGAAACAAGAAAAAAGCCAAATAAATAACCTAACTCTACAACTAAAGCAACTAGAAAAGGAAGAGTTGGAGAACCCCAGAGTTAGTAGAAGGAAAGAAATCTTAAAAATTAGGGCAGAAATAAATGCAAAAGAAACAAAAGAGACCATAGCAAAAATCAACAAAGCCAAAAGCTGGTTCTTTGAAAGGATAAATAAAATTGACAAACCATTAGCCAGACTCATCAAGAAGCAAAGAGAGAAAAATCAAATCAATAAAATTAGAAATGAAAATGGAGAGATCACAACAGACAACACAGAAATACAAAGGATCATAAGAGACTACTATCAGCAGTTGTATGCCAATAAAATGGACAACGTGGAAGAAATGGACAAATTCTTAGAAAAGTACAGTTTTCCAAAACTGAACCAGGAAGAAATCGAAAATCTTAACAGACCCATCACAAGCACTGAAATTGAAACTGTAATCAGAAATCTTCCAGCAAACAAAAGCCCAGGTCCTGATGGCTTCACAGCTGAATTCTACCAAAAATTTTGAGAAGAGCTAACACCTATCCTACTCAAACTCTTCCAGAAAATTGCAGAGGAAGGTAAACTTCCAAACTCATTCTATGAGGCCACCATCACCCTAATACCAAAACCTGACAAAGATGTCACAAAAAAAGAAAACTACAGGCCAATATCACTGATGAACATAGATGCAAAAATCCTCAACAAAATTCTAGCAATCAGAATCCAACAACACATTAAAAAGATCATACACCATGACCAAGTGGGCTTTATCCCAGGGATGCAAGGATTCTTCAATATCCGCAAATCAATCAGTGTAATTCACCACATTAACAAATTGAAAAATAAAAACCATATGATTATCTCAATTGATGCAGAGAAGGCCTTTGACAAAATTCAACATCCATTTATGATAAAAACTCTCCAGAAAGCAGGAATAGAAGGAACATACCTCAACATAATAAAAGCTATCTATGACAAACCCACAGCAAACATTATCCTCAATGGTGAAAAATTGAAAGCATTTCCCTAAAGTCAGGAACAAGACAAGGGTGTCCACTTTCACCACTACTATTCAACATAGTTCTGGAAGTTTTGGCCACAGCAATCAGAGCAGAAAAAGAAATAAAAGGAATCCAAATTGGAAAAGAAGAAGTCAAACTCTCACTGTTTGCAGATGACATGATCCTCTACATGGAAAACCCTAAAGACTCCACCAGAAAATTACTAGAGCTAATCAATGAATATAGTAAAGTTGCAGGATATAAAATCAACACACAGAAATCCCTTGCATTCCTATACACGAATAATGAGAAAGTAGAAAAAGAAATTAAGGAAACAATTCCATTCACCATTGCAACGAAAAGAATAAAATACTTAGGAATATATCTACCTAAAGAAACTAAAGACTTATATATAGAAAACTATAAAACAGTGATGAAAGAAATCAAAGAGGACACTAATAGATGGAGAAATATACCATGTTCATGGATCGGAAGAATCAATATAGTGAAAATGAGTATACTACCCAAAGCAATTTACAAATTCAATGCAATCCCTATCAAGCTATCAGCCACATTTTTCACAGAACTAGAACAAATAATTTCAAGCTTTGTATGGAAATACAAAAACCTCGAATAGCCAAAGCAATCTTGAGAAAGAAGAATGGAACTGGCGGAATCAACTTGCCTGACTTCAGGCTCTACTACAACGCCACAGTCATCAAGACAGTATGGTACTGGCACAAAGACAGAAATATAGATCAATGGAACAAAATAGAAAGCCCAGAGATAAATCCACACACATATGGACACCTTATCTTTGACAAAGGAGGCAAGAATATACAATGGAGTAAAGACAATCTCTTTAACAAGTGGTGCTGGGAAAACTGGTCAACCACTTGTAAAAGAATGAAACTAAATCACTTCCTAACACCGCACACAAAAATAAACTCAAAATGGATTAAAGATCTAAATGTAAGATCAGAAACTATAAAACTCCTAGAGGAGAACATAGGCAAAACACTCTCAGACATAAATCACAGCAGGATCCTCTATGATCCACCTCCCAGAATTCTGGAAATAAAAGCAAAAATAAACAAATGGGATCTAATTAAAATTAAAAGCTTCTGCACAACAAAGGAAAATATAAGCAAGGTGAAAAGACAGCCTTCTGAATGGGAGAAAATAATAGCAAATGAAGCAACTGACAAACAACTAATCTCAAAAATATACAAGCAACTTCTGCAGCTCAATTCCAGAAAAATAAATAACCCAATCAAAAAATGGGCCAAAGAACTAAATAGACATTTCTCCAAAGAAGACATACGGATGGCTAACAAACACATGAAAAGATGCTCAACATCACTCATTATTAGAGAAATGCAAATCAAAACCACAATGAGGTACCACTTCACACCAGTCAGAATGGCTGCGATCCAAAAATCTGCAAGCACTAAATGCTGGAGAGGGTGTGGAGAAAGGGAACCCTCCTACACTGTTGGTGGGAATGCAAACTAGTACAGCCACTATGGAGAACAGTGTGGAGATTCCTTAAAAAATTGCAAATAGAACTACCTTATGACCCAGCAATCCCACTTCTGGGCATACACACCGAGGAAACCAGAATGGAAAGAGACACATGTACCCCAATGTTCATCGCAGCACTGTTTATAATAGCCAGGACATGGAAACAGCCTAGATGTCCATCAGCAGATGAATGGATAAGAAAGTTGTGGTACATATACACAATGGAGTATTACTCAGCCGTTAAAAAGAATTCATTTGAATCAGTTCTGATGAGATGCATGAAACTGGAGCCGATTATACAGAGTGAAGTAAGCCAGAAAGAAAAACACCAATACAGTATACTAACACATATATATGGAATTTAGGAAGATGGCAATGACGACCCTGTATGCAAGACAGGGAAAGAGACACAGATGTGTATAACGGACTTTTGGACTCAGAGGGAGAGGGAGAGGGTGGGATGATTTGGGAGAATGACATTCTAACATGTATACTATCATGTAAGAATTGAATCGCCAGTCTATGTCTGATGCGGGATGCAGCATGCTTGGGGCTGGTGCATGGGGATGACCCAGAAAGTTGTTATGGGGAGGGAGGTGGGAGGGGGTTCATGTATGGGAACGCATGTAAGAATTAAAGATTTTAAAATTTAGAAAATAAAAAACTAAAAAAAAAAAAAAAAAAAACTCACAACAACAACAAAAAAAGGAATGCCTGTAAATACATGTTTGCAACAATAGCACACGAATTTCACAGTCTCTGAGACATCTATTTCACAGTGCCTTCTGTGAAGTAAAGAACAAAATTTTTAAGATGTTAACGGGCATATGGTAATGATCTTACTTTGGAATTATTTCATTTCTCATAAGGTTAACTATGTGTGTGATTTTGTTAGCCATTTACTTTCTCTACCACAAATTATCTGAGTCCTTTGCTTTTTAAAATTGGGTTAATTCTCTTTTTATATCAAGATGTAACAGTTGTTTACCAGAACATCTTTATAGAGACATTTAATGTATAAATATTATATATACTAGAGGTATAAAACCTAATGCATTGATATGTGTATAAATTATGGAAAGATCATCAAATCAAGCTAAGTAACACAAGTTACTGTTTTATGTGTTTGTGTGTGTGTGTGTTTAGAAGATTTAAGATCCTTCTACTTAGCAAATTTTAAGCAGTGAGCCCTTTACTTTTGTATAGTAGAATGAAAGAATTTTGCCTCTGTTTTTCATTTTACTCTTTCAAATAAAGAATTAGAGTTTTCCCACAAGCTGGATGTTTGCCTTCTAGTTACTTTATGCATGTACATATATATTTAGCTTCCTTGAGGGCTCAGTGGTAAAGAATCCTCCTGTCAGTGCGGGAGACACAGGTTCAATCCCTGGATCAGAAAGATCCCCTGGAGAAGGAAATGGAAACCCATTCCAGTATACTTGCCTGGGAAATCTCATGGACAAAGGAGTCATGCGTTCTTTCCATTGATTCCTTTATGAAAGGACAAAAACTGTCATTTTAATATTCTTTACTTAAGGATTATTGTTCTAAACAAAATGATAGTGAAAGTTCTGCATGCTTAGTCCTAATAAACTGTCTTTATATGTTTTTCCAAAATTTTTGCATCTGCTATTTCCTATTATTATTTTGAACTTTTGAATCTAAATCTATTTCCAAATGTTGAATCACACTTATCCATTATTTGAAAGGCATTTTTCACCACCACTTGACCAAAGATTACCCTTAACTTCCTTAAGCACATTTAAATCAACAAATCTTCGTAAAAGATGAAATGATAAATTAAACCCTACAATTTCCCAACATTTTAAAAATACTTCTGTTGTATTCTTTTGTTTCCAAGTCATTGACAATGTAATTTATATTGTGGCTCTCATTCATGTTGTTAAATTATTTTATTTCATGTCTTTATATAAATATCAAAGTCTAAAAACAGCAAATAAATGAATTCACAAATGAAAAAGGAGAAAGAAGTTTGGCTCCTCTGCTATCAGACCATGTTAAAACAGTCAGACAAATATAAAGGAAGCACAGGAAAACCAACTTTTGTTGCCTGATATTAAAAATAGCCAACATCTGGTGGGAATGCAAACTAGTACAGCCACTATGGAAAACAGTGTGGAGATTCCTTAAAAAAATGCAAATAGAACTACCTTATGACCCAGCAATCCCACTGCTGGGCATACACACCGAGGAAACCAGAATTGAAAGAGACACATGTACCCCAATGTTCATCGCAGCACTGTTTATAATAGCCAGGACATGGAAGCAACCTAGATGTCCATCAGCAGATGAATGGATAAGAAAGCTGTGGTACATATACACAATGGAGTATTACTCAGCCGTTAAAAAGAATTCATTTGAATCAGTTCTGATGAGATGGATGAAACTGGAGCCGATTATACAGAGTGAAGTAAGCCAGAAAGAAAAACACCAATACAGTATACTAACACATATATATGGAATTTAGGAAGATGGCAATGACGACCCTGTATGCAAGACAGGGAAAGAGACACAGATGTGTATAACGGACTTTTGGACTCAGAGGGAGAGGGAGAGGGTGGGATGATTTGGGAGAATGACATTCTAACATGTATACTATCATGTGAATTGAATCGCCAGTCTATGTCTGACGCAGGATGCAGCATGCTTGGGGCTGGTGCATGGGGATGACCCAGAAAGATGTTATGGGGAGGGAGGTGGGAGGGGGTTCATGTTTGGGAATGCATGTAAGAATTAAAGGTTTTAAAATTTAAAAAATAAAAAACTAAAAAAAAAAAAAAAAGAACTCACACTAGATACTTTTCACAAAATAAAAAAAAAAAATAGCCAACATCATTGTCATTGTGCTTTGTATACATTCTTTTGTGAAACTTTGGTTATTTCTGTTGCTCACTTTTCTCTTGAGGCTGTACAATCCATAGCGTTTCAGACCATAAAGATATCAGCACTTCCAGTTCAGTTCAGTTCAGTCGCTCAGTCATGTCCAGCTCTTTGCAACCCCATGAACCACAGCACACCAGGCCTCCCTGTCCATCACCAACTCCCGGAGTTCACTCAGACTCATGTCCATCAAGTCAGTGATGCCATCCAGCCATCTCATCCTCTGTCATCCCCTTCTCCTCTCCTGACCCCAATCCCTCCCAGCATCAGAGTCTTTTCCAATGAGTCAGTTCTTTGCATGACATGGCCAAAGTACTGGAGTTTCAGCTTTAGCATCATTCCTTCCAAAGAACACCCAGGACTGATCTCCTTTAGAATGGACTGATTGGATCTCCTTGCAGTCCAAGGGACTCTCAAGAGTCTTCTCCAACACCACAGTTCAAAAGCATCAATTCTTCGGCACTCAGCTTCCTTCACAGTCCAACTCTCACATCCATACATGACCATTGGAAAAACTATAGCATTATCTTTCGGTAAATTTATTTCTGTTATGCATTATTTTTCCTGGAAATCAAGGAAACATAACAGCAGATAAAATATCACCAGAACTAAACAAACTTTTCTTTGCCACGTTCTCTTAAGAACCACTGGAGATTGTGTTAGTGTTAGTTGCTCAGTCGTGTCTGACTCTTTGCAACCCTATGGACTGTAGCCCACCAGGCTCCTCTGTCCATGAAATTCTCCAGGCAAGAATCCTGGAGTGAGTAGCCATTGAAATTAGATCTTTATTACCTTTTGTGTTCACTATCTCTCACTTTCTCGCTTTCTCTCTTTCTCCTAATATATATGCATATCTTGAAATCAAGCTTTAGAGAAAGAATATATATCTATATGTATATCTATTCACATATAGCCATACTTGTTCAGTGGAAAAATTATTTCTGTATCTTTAGTATAAGGCATAAAATGGACATAAAAAATCATACTCCAAGTTTATTGGTACCTGAGATTAAAAACCAGATTTTCTAGATGCCATTTATATATAATCTGATGTGATCAGCCTAAGATATATCAATCTCTAACACAATGAGCATAATTAGGGATGAAAGATATGTGGTAATAACACACCCTCAGAAGCCAGGGTCTACTGCATGTGTGTGTGTGTGTGTGTGTGATGCCCTATGGAGTGTGAGCTCATATTCCAACGTGTCTATCATTCATAGAGACCAGAACACAATCAACAGAAGGGACTAGAGAAGAATCATTTAAACACACAGGCCACCTCAGCAACAGTTTCATAAACTGCTAGAGGTACATAGTGGCTTCCCAAGTGACTCCAGGGTGAAAAATCTGCCTATCAATGCAGAGGACACAAGAGGCACAGGTTTGATCCCTGGGTTGGGAAGATCCCCTGGAGAAGGGAATGGCAACCCACTCCAGTATTCTCGCCTGGAAAATTCCATGGACAGAGGAGCCTGGTGGGCTACAGTCCATGAAGTTGCAAAGGAATCAGACACGACTTAGTGACTAAACAACAAAGAGAAACATAGTGTGTACTGTGTACAGGGACACCTTCTGATCTGAAGTCTCAGCAGCAGCAGAGAGGCCACCTAGTTCCTCAACATCCTCTGACACCGCCCCTCATCACTCTCCCTCCTGCTCAGGTTCCTCCAGAGATTGACGTCTAAAACAAGCTCATTTTTCAGGACCCTATTTGTAAGTCTTGCCTGAACACCCATGTAAAACAGCAGCCACACTAACTCCTTTCCTTGTACTTTCTTTCATTTTCTTCATAGTGTCTGCCACCATCGAGCTTGCTATATATGATGCTTTGTTTGTGATATTCTTTATCCATGATGAAATTTTAGAAGACTTCATTTCTCAGAACCCTATACACATTGCAAAATCCATGGGCAAATGTTAAACTTAATATTTGACAGCAAAATTTCAAAGTAACATTTCAACAATGTGAGATATGTCTATTTGTAGCAAATTTTTCATGTTATTTTTCCCCTATCCTTGTAGGCAACAAGGAACATCACAGGAGTTTCACAATTTCTTCTCCTGGGATTTTCAGAGGAACCAGAACTGCAGCCCCTCATATTTAGGCTTTTCCTTTCCATGTACCTGATCACTGTTTGGAAATCTGCTCATCATTCTGGCTGTCAGTTCAGACTCCCACCTCCACACCCCCATGTACTTCTTCTTCTCCAACCTGTCCTTTGTAGACATCTGTTTCACCTCCCAGAGAAGGCAATGGCAACCCACTCCAGTACTCTTGCCTGGAAAATCCCATGGGCAGAGGAGCCTGGTAGGCTGCAGTCCATGGGGTCGCTAAGAGTCAGACACGACTGAGCGACTTAACAGCAGCAGCAGCTTCACCTCCACTACTATCCCAGTGTTGCAGAAACCAGTACTCGAGAAACTAAGCACCACACTCGGAGAGTTGGAGAACTCAGGTTTATTAAGCCAGCAGACACAGAGGAGTTAACGCTCCAAGCTCTGACCTGAACAAAGGGGTTACAGAGTTTTTATACACAGAAAGGCATCATTAAGCAGGTTTGCAAGGGCTTCATGATTACAAAGAGCAGGACAAGGATGAGTGAGATAAGCTCCAGTTCCTAGTATTGTAAGTCCCCACTTTCTGAGACAATGTGACCTATGTGATCCACACTTTGCAAGAAGCAAGCTGAGTTGCAGAGGCAGAAGGAGCAGGAGGTTATGTAAAATTTTAACTTTTCCTCTTCATTCCCCCTTCTTGATGTTTCTGTCACTCATTGTAGAAAGCATCATCTCATGTTTTGGTAGGACATTCAGAGCTCCCCATCATTTAAGGGGCTATACTGAGCTATTACCATTTGTACCTTTTTTTATTCAACTTGAGAGGTTATGAACTGGGTAATAGCACTGAGAATACAAAGGCCAAAAACAGCACCACAAAGAGTATGAAGAGAGGACCAGTTAAAGGGAGAAGCCACGATGTCCAGCTCCAGATATTGTTCCAATTACCCCAGGAATTAGCTAGTTTCACTCTCCTTTTATGATTTGTTCCCTTAGCTGTTGGGCCATGTCCTTGACTATTTCTGATTGGTTTACATAAAAGCAGCATTCTTCATTCAAGAAGAGACAGAGTCTTCTCTTTTCAGCTGTCAGTAGGTCAAGCCCTCTCCTATTCTGTGAAACCACCTCAACCAGAGAGTCTAGTTGCTCCTGTAATGAAGAGCACATCAATAATACCGATTAGGGATAGAGGTCAGAATTGACGATGAAAATCCATCGATATGTTGATAGCTGGCTCCTCAAGCTTCCACCATGCATTGACCAGCAAGTTGACAGAGTGTGGCTGGAGCAAGACTGAAGAATCCCCAAGCTTCTGCTGTGCGTTGACTAGTCAGCTTCTGCAGTGACTAGGGCAGGGCTCAGCTTCCTTCATGGGTGAGGGCCATTGTCTTTGAAACCAAATCTTGAGGAGGTTTGGGGGGTCCTGAACTGCTTTCCAGGTGTCATCACAGGAAGCTGCTGCCTTCTTGACTCTGGTGCAGTGGATCCAAGGGATGACACCTGTAATTCTAACAGCAGTAGGGCTTGCCAGGACAACCGTGTGAGGGCCTGTCCAAACTGGCTAAAGTGGTTTTGTTTTGTTTTTGTTTTCTAATCTTTAACCCATACTTCATCTCTTGGCTGATAGGGATGAACCCAATTGCCCAAAGGAATGGGTGTCCTTTCTAAGGTTTATCAGGCGATATGGCAGAATACTTTCCCCAGGGCCTGGAGGTTTTGGGACATCTCCAGGTCAGCTAGTTGTTGGTGGTTTCCCTTGAGCTTTTCTATCATTGGGGGTGGTCTCCTGGTTAAGATCTCAAAGGGAAAATGGCCTGAAGACTTCAGGGTGCATTTATGTAGGGAGATGAGAGTCCACAGAATAAAACAGCTTGCTCCAGGATTGTTTGGGTGTTGACCAGGGGATATTCTTGTGATACTACTACTTGGAGAAACAGACTTAACAAGAAAGTTAAGGATATATGGCCCAAAGATCAATAGAAGTAGGAAAGCCAGACATTGGTTCATGACATCAGTGTTTCTCTAAGTACGAGAAGATGCAAGAATTTGGACTCATAAAAATATTCACCTGAAAACATTTGATTATCTGAAGTTCTGTTTTTCTGGGTTTTTCCCAGAGCACAAAGTGCCTTATTTTTTGTCTCCACCCTGAACTCCTTTCAAGGGGATGTTGAAGGTCAGCATCTTGTAGTGATCATGATTTAATCTTTGTAAAGCTAGCTGGCAAGGGTCAACTTCCAGTCAGCAGGGCCCCTTCATAGCCACATATTTGACCATGTCTGGGGGACATTTCATGGTCATTGTGTCCTGCAGTCCTAGGAAGGCTCATTCCCAGGTCTAACAAAGATTCCATTGACAGGCCACTCAGTGTGTTGTCACTAGACCAGGCCTTGTAAGTAGCAAAAGTCTCTGGACCATACCTGCCTTACTAACCTCTTGGTCCAGAAAAATATTTCCTCTGTTGCTTCTTCCCACATCTAGAGTTACATTAATACAGTTATTGATCTCATATGGAACTGCATATCAGCAGTTTATCACAGGCTCAGTCGCGTATTTGGTAACATAAGAAATAATCTTCTGAAGCAAGCTACATAGAAAATAATATAGCTAGTAGTTGTTAGTAAGGTCACAAGCGAGAATTTAAGTCAAGAACTCTCATTGGGTATAGCCTAGTATATCCCAGGTCATCTGAATCAGTTAAATATAGCCAAGTGTTCATCTCCTGGTTGTATATCATGGAGCATTGGACCTTTATCCAAAGATTGGTTACTGAGATAAGCTTTAGAAAAAATCTTAGAGTGTACTTTTTAATAACTTAATTAATCTTTTTAGCAATATAACAAGGAACTATCTCAGAAGTGAGTCTTAGTAAGCACAGACCTTAATTAACAAAACTAGAACTTAATATTCAGTGAAACATAATTTTCTTTTTTTTTGGAGAACTCATTGTTACGGCACTAACAGTGCAGCCAGGAAAGGCTTTTTAACCCATCAAATAAAAATGAGGTCTATCAGGGACCCGGCCAAGCAGCCGTCTTGGATTTCCCACAGCCCTGGATCTTTGTGGGGTTTTTTTGTGTTTTGTTTTTTGTTTTACTTTTCAATACTGTATTGGTTTTGCCATACATTGACATGAATCTGCCACGGGTGTACATGAGTTCCCAATCCTGAACCCCCCTGCCACCTCCCTCCTCATATCATCTCTCTGGGTCATCCCAGTGCACCAGCCCCAAGCATCCTGTATCCTGTATCGAACATAGACTGGCGATTCATTTCTTATATGATAGTATACATATTTCAATGCCATTCTCCCAAATCATCCCACCCTCTCCCTCTCCCATAGAGTCCAAAAGTCCGTTCTATACATCTGTGTCTCTTTTGCTGTCTCGCATACAGGGTCATCATTACCATCTTTCTAAATTCTATATATATGTGTTAATATACTGTACTGGTGTTTTTCTTTCTGACTGACTTCACTCTGTATAATTGGCTCCAGCTTCATCCATCTCATTAGAACTGATTCAAATGTATTCTTTTTAATGGCTGAGTAATACTCCATTGTGTATATGTACCACAGCTTTCTTATCCATTCATCTGCTGATGGACATCTAGGTTGCTTCCATGTCCTGGCTATTATAAACAGTGCTGCGATGAACATTGCAGTACATGTGTCTCTTTCAATTCTGGTTTCCTTTGTGTGTATGCCCAGAAGTGGGATTGCTGGGTCATAAGGTAGTTCTATTTCCAGTTTTTCAAGGAATCGCCACACTGTTCTCCATAGTGGCTGTACTAGTTTGCATTCCCACCAACAGTGTAAGAGGGTTCCCTCTCTCAAACCCTCTCCAGCATTTATTGCTTGTAGACTTTTGGATCACAGCCATTCTGACTGGTGTGAAATGGTACTTCATTGTGGTCTTGATTTGCATTTCTCTGATAATGAGTGATGTTGAGCATCTTTTCATGTGTTTGTTAGCCATCTGTATGTCTTTTTTGGAGAAATGGATCTTTGATTTTCAGCTGTTGTTTATCCATTTTTAATTTCCAGATTTAGGAGCAGACTATTGTCATAAGAATAAGAATATCAGGATAGCAAAAGTCTAATCATGAGGGGTTATGTTTTGTAGAAGCCAAATGAGCTTTGTCTACATGTACCATAATCTTAAATAATGTTTATTTACTTTACCAAAGTAACAAAAGATTTTAAAAACAACTATAAATCACTTTAAAAAATTTATAATCTGTTATCAAAAGCTGCATTCTAAGAAAACTTTGCTTTCTAAACAGAGAGAAGACCAAATTCTAGTCTTGTACCAGCTTACTATTAATAACATAATTTGTTTATCTCTTTAATCTTAGAAAGTTTTTTCCATAAATCTTGGAGAATTAGCAGTATTCTTATAAAGGTATGAGAGTAAAACCATAGAAGGCATGTTTGAAATCTGATTCTATTGCAATTGACAAAGAAACCTGGTCATAACACTTTAATATGATAATTAGAATTATAATTGACCATATTTTATCAGGACATATCAGATCTATATGAATTTCATACAATTTTAAGATATCTATTTAGTAACATCAACCATACAGTGTAACCTGAAAAGATTTATCACCCCTTTAACAGTACTTCCCATGTAATTTTAACATATCCAGTGAACCCAGGTAGCTATCAAGTTACCTGTCTCAGGGGCCCTCTGAAGCATCCCAAAGTTAGCTAGAAGTCAAATTATTTAGGAAGTTTTGTTGATAAATATCAAAAGAATTTATAACAATCAGGTAGGTAAGTTACTGTGAAATAATAGTTATTTACTTAGCCAAAGTTAACAAAAGATATGTACACACCTGTGGCGGATTCATGTCAATGTATGGCAAAACCAATACAGTATTATAAAGTAAATGTATATATAAATGAATAATAATAATAAACAGTTGAGGAAATATATATATATAGAACAGATCAATTAAGAGGTAAAGGAACTTAAACCTATTATTAAAAGCAGTTCAACATCTGAAGAAAGTACATCCTCTTAACAGAGAGAAAAGCTGGATTCAAGTTTTGCACCAGTTTACTTTAAGCTCGTTTCAGTTCAGTTCGGTTCAGTCGCTCAGTCGTGTCCGACTCTTTGCGACCCCATGAATGGCAGCACGCCAGGCCTCCCTGTCCATCACCAACTCCTGGAGTTCACTCAGACTCACATCCATCGAGTCCGTGATGCCATCCAGCCATCTCATCCTCAGTCGTCCCCTTCTCCTCCTGCCCCCAATCCCTCCCAGCATCAGAGTTTTTTCCAATGAGTCAACTCTTCGCATGAGGTGGCCAAAGTACTGGAGCTTCAGCTTCAGCATCATTCCTCCCAAAGAAATCCCAGGGTTGATCTCCTTCAGAATGGACTGGTTGGATCTCCTTGCAGTCCAAGGGACTCTCAAGAGTCTTCTCCAACTTTAAATTTATTTTAAACTTGGTCAGTCCTAACCATGCACAATTTTTTTTTCAGGGCAGTTTCCACAAACCTTCTAATCACTTTTTGTAGCAGCCACCTGTAAGTCAGACCTACTTTTTTTCCCTTCATAAAATGTAATTTTATTTTTTATACCTTTTTTATTAAAATCATGCCTACTTCCTTATTAGTTTAGCAAACAAGCATTAATACTAGATATTTAATATTGAATATTTCCCAGTTTACATGAATCTGAAATTTATTTAGGTTAATTTTTCTTGTATTTAGAATTGTTTGACTTGTAAGCGCTTACTTTTCTTTTAGGCCAATTAAATTGTAACTCATTTACAATTTCAACAATATTATCAGAAAAAAACAAAAGCATACACTGAGACATACATAAATCCAGACAGACAGATTGACAGAGATCTTATAGTTTTCTGTTTGAGATTTGAAATATCTCTTTCACCCCTTTTTTCTTTTTCTTTGCTTGAAGTTCTAATTTGCTCAAGGCTGAGGTCTCAGGCAAAGTTGGCTGTGTATTTCAAAGACGTGGAAAGGGTTAACTTCAAGCTTTCTCCTAGGTAGGCCTTTTAACAAGCTGCTGCTGCTGCTGCTAAGTTGCTTCAGTCATGTCCGACTCTGTGTGACCCCATAGACGGTAGCCCTCTAGGCTCTGCCGTCCCTGGGATTCTCTAGGCAAGAACACTGGAATGGGTTGCCATTTCCTTCTCCAGTGCATAAAAGTAAAAAGTGAAAGTGAAGTCACCCAGTAGTGTCTGACTCCTAGCGAACCCATGGACTGCAGCCTACCAGGCTCCTCCGTCCATGGGATTTGCCATGCAAGAGTACTAGAGTGGGTTGCCATTGCCTTCTCCTTTAACAAGCTAGTTGTTTTTAATTGTATATGCAAAAATAATTGGTTTTGCAGTTCCCAAAAAGAAAAATTTATCTCACTCTCTTCAATCAGCAATCACACTCACAATCATTCAAAGGCTATCACAATGCCTCACTTTTCCCAAGTCCCCAGGTTTCCTTAACTGTTGATCCCTTCCTGAGAACTCCAAGGAGGTGATCAGTCTCCCTGTTGGAGTAGGACCTGACTGGGGACTGGCCCAGGGCTTTACCTGATCCTGTGGCCATTCTAGCGAGTTGGTCCATCCCTCCAGTGAGTCCAGTTGGGTCTCGGCCATCTGGAGAATCAGAACACTGGTCCAAAAGAGAACCCGGAATACCATCAGGTGGCACACCTCCTCGTTTGTCTCAGGGTTCCTTTGCTTCAAACCAGCTGAACCACCAGTGTCGCAGCTTAAGGGGCCTGTGTGGTTGGAATTTCGGTGTGGCCTCCAGAAACCAGTTACTGGTTTTGCAGAAACCAGTACTCCAGAACTCAGCTTTATTATACCGGTGGGCCCAGAGGAGTTTACACTCCAAGCCCTGAGCCCCGAACAAAGGGGTTACAGAGTTTTTATACATGGACAGGCATGATTAAGCAGATTTGCAGGGGCTTGGCAGTTGCAAAGAGCAGATCAAGGGTGAGTGAGATAAGCTCCAGTGCCTAATATTGTGAGTCCCCACATTCTGAGACTACATGACCTATGTGATCCAGGCTTTGCAAGGAGCAAGCTGAGTTACAGGGGCAGAAGGAGCAGGAGGTTATGTAAAATTTTAACTTTTCCTCTTCACCAAAGATGCTGTGGAACATCCAGACCCAGAGCAAAGTCATAACATTTGAAGGCTTCATCACCCAGGTGTACTTTTTCATTCTGTTTGCAGCATTGGACAATTTCCTCCTGACCATGAGAGCCTATGATCAGTATGTGGCCATCTGTCACCCCCTGCTCTACACAGTCATCATGAACCCCCGGCTCTGTGGGCTATTGGTGCTGGTGTGCTGGATGATCAGTGTCCTGCATTCCTTGTTAGAAAGTTTAATGATGTGGCAACTGTCTGTACAGTCTTAGAAATTTCTCATTTTTTCTGTGAATGCAAGCAAAGGATCCAACTTGCCAACTCTGACACTTTTTTCCATAACATGGTGATGTATTTTGTAGCTGTGTTCCTGGGCTGGTGGTTCCCTCTTTGGTATCATTTATTCATATTCTAAGATAGTGTTCTGCATACATGAAATATCATCAGCTCAGGGGAAGCATAAAGCATTCCCCACCCGTGTGTCTCACCTCTCAGTTGTCTCCTTATTTTATTGTACAGGTTTAGGAGTATACCTTAGCTCCGCTGCTACCCACAGCTCACACTCAAGCGTAACAACCTCAGTGATGTATACTGTGGCCACACCCATGATGAACCCCTTCATCTACAGTCTGAGAAATAAAGACTTAAAGAGAGGTCTGAAAATACTCTTTGGAAAGGTGACTCTTAAAGGGCCTATTTATCCTAGGACTTAAGAAGCACCCTGGGTAACAGAGCTCAACGTAAGAGCCAAATGTTGCCATTTTTTGATGAGACTGTGAACATAGAACATGCCTCTTCCATCTTTTTTTTTTTTTTTTGGGGGGGGGGGGTGGATTTCTATTTTGATTTCAAATTCTCTATACAATTTATGTAATTCTATTTTATGTTTTGTAATATCTCTCATAACCAGGACTTTTTCCTTTTTTGGTTTTTTTTTTTTGAATAGTAATATTCTGCTCCTTTTATTTTTTATTTTTCTTAATTTTTAATTTTTTTTATTTTTTTAATTTTAAAATCTTTAATTCTTACATGTGTTCCCAAACATGAATCAACTCTCATCATTGTATTCCAAAACTTATTTGTGAAATATTTGGAAATTCTCACTATCCCAAGGGACCACATGGATCCCTTCAAGGATAATTTCTTCTCAAATAAAATAGACCATATGGAGTACTTGTGTTGTTGTTTTTGTTGTTGCTGATTCCAAGCCATTACTTGTTGTTGGGGCAAGCAATAGACACCCTTTGGAAAGCCTGCAGGCCAAGACAATGGTGAGCAAGTGTCCCAAAGAACCATCTTTTCTGTGTTTGAATGCTTGTTTCTGTTATAGAGCAGAGCAGTAAAGGGTAGATAAAGTAAAAGGGAATATGGTGTTGCAACTGTCTCCTAGTTCCAGCCAGGGTCTGGATGGGAAGTAGTGATTTCTTCTTTCCTGAAGCCATTTACAGGTGGACATTATCAGGATGTTTTTTATGAAGTAAGCAAAGATAATTTAGTTTAGATTCAGACATGGGGGTTCTATCTCTGGGCCAGGAAGATCTCCTGAAGGAGAGCATGGCAGCCCACTTCTTAACTGGAGAATCCCATGGACAGAGGAGCCTGGTGGGCTACAGTCCATAGAGTTGCAAAGAATCAGACACAACTGAAGTGACTAAGCATGCACTCACAGACATGGGAGCAGGGTTCCAGGAGATGGGCTATTATGTATACTTCAAGCCATAGGCACTATCCCTTTAGTGATTAACTTGTACCCAAAGCAAGAGTCACCTGGAGCAGGGCATGGCAACCAACTCCAGTATTCGTGCCTTGGACAGAGGAGCCTGGCAGGCTACAGTCCGTGTGTGTGCATGCTCAGCCACTTTAGTCATGTCCAATTCTTTGCAACCCTATGGACTGTAGCCCGTCAGGCTCCTCTGTCCATGGGATTTTCCAGGCAAGAATACTGGAGTGGGTTGCCATGCCTTTCTCCAGGGAATTTTCCTGACCCAGGGATCGAACCTGTGTCTCATGTCTCTTGCGGTCACAGGTGTTGCACAAACATCCACAGTCTCCCAGCTTCTCCATGTGACCTCTAAGGCACAGAAGTAGTGTCACTTGTTCATACAGTTATATGTTATAAACTTGAACAACAGAGTAATCATGAATAGTATCTTCAAATATCAGAACAAATTATTAGAAAAAGTAGAATCAGATTACTACAATTATCATCACCTCTCTCTAATTTGATGATTGTTTCAATTAGCTATAATTGCTTATGTTGACACAATTGGAAGAAAGTTGGAGTGAGAGAGACATTTCAAAATGCTTTGCAGCTGGTTTGGAGATGTAGGACATGTTCTAAGCAAAAGAACGAATGTGTCCTTTAAAATCTGTAAGAGAAAAGGAAATGCTTCCTTAATTTCTTTTTCTATTTTCTCGTTATTAGTGTATAGGAATGCAAGGGATTTCCGTGTGTTGATTTTACATCCTGCAACTTTACTATATTCATTGATTAGCTCTAGTAATTTTCTAGTGGAGTCTTTAGGGTTTTCTACGTAGAGGATCATGTCATCTGCAAACAGTGAGAGTTTTACTTCTTCTTTTCCAATTTGGATTCCTTTTATTTCTTTTTCTGCTCTGATTAAGGAAACAAATCCATTCACCATTGCAACGAAAAGAATAAAATACTTAGGAATATATCTACCTAAAGAAACTAAAGACCTATATATAGAAAATTATAAAACACTGGTGAAAGAAATCAAAGAGGACACTAATAGATGGAGAAATATACCAAGTTCATGGATTGGAAGAATCAATATAGTGACAATGAGTATACTACCCAAAGCAACCTATAGATTCAATGCAATCCCTATCAAACTACCAACAGTATTTTTCACAGAGCTAAAACAAATAATTTCACAATTTGTATGGAAATACAAAAACCTCAAATAGCCAAAGCAATCTTGAGAAAGAAGATTGGAACTGGAGGAATCAACCTGCCTGGCTTCGGGCTCTACTACAAAGCCACAGTCATCAAGACAGTATGGTACTGGCACAAAGACAGAAATATAGATCAATGGAACAAAATAGAAAGCCCAGAGGTAAATCCACACACATATGGACACCTTATCTTTGACAAAGTAGGCAAGAATATACAATGGAGAAAATACAATCTCTTTAACAAGTGGTGCTGGGAAAACGGGTCAACCACTTGTAAAAGAATGAAACTAGATCACTTTCTAACACCACACACAAAAATAAACTCAAAATGGATTAAAGATCTAAACGTAAGACCAGAAACTATACAACTCCTAGAGGAGAACATAGGCAAAACTTTCTCCAACATACATTGCAGCAGGATCCTCTATGACCCACCTCCCAGAATATTGGAAATAAAAGCAAAAATAAACAAATGAGACCTAATTAAACTTAAAAGCTTTTGCACAACAAAGGAAACTATAAGCAAGGTGAAAAGACAGCCTTCAGAATGGCAGAAAATAATAGCAAATGAAGCAACTGACAAACAACTAATCTCAAAAATACTCAAGCAACTCCTGTAGCTCAAGTCCAGAAAAATAAGTGACCCAATAAAAAAATGGACCAAAGAACTGAACACACATTTCTCCAAAGAAGACATACAGATGGCTAACAAACACCTGAAAAGATGCTCAACATCACTCATTATCAGAGAAATGCAAATCAAAACCACAATGAGGTACCATTTCACGCCAGTCAGAATGGCTGCCATCCAAAAGTCTACAAGCAATAAATGCTGGAGAGGGTGTAGAGAAAAGAGAACCCTCTTACACTGTTGGTGGGAATGCAAACTAGTACAGCCACTATGGAGAACAGTGTGGAGATTCCTTGAAAGACTGGAAATAGAACTACATTATGACCCAGCAATCCCACTGCTGGGCATACACACCGAGGAAACCAGAAGTGAAAGAAACACGTGTACCCCAATGTTCATCACAGCACTGTTTATAATAGCCAGGACATGGAAGCAACCTAGATATCCATCAGCAGATGAATGGATAAGAAATAAGTGGTACATATACACAATGGAGTATTACGCAGCCATTAAAAAGAATACATTTGAATCAGTTCTAATAAGATGGATGAAACTGGAGCCGATTATACAGAGTGAAGTCAGTCAGAAAGAAAAACACCAATACAGTATACTAATGCATATATATGGAATTTAGAAAGATGGTAACGATAACCCTGTATGCGAGACAGCAAAAGAGATACAGATGTATAGAACAGTCTTTTGGACTCAGAGGGAGAGAGAGAGGGTGGGATGATTTGGGAGAATGGCATTGAAATATGTATAATATCATATAAGAAACGAATCACCAGTCCAGGTTCGATGCAGGATACAGAATGCTCGGGGCTGGTGCACTGGGACGACTCAGAGGGATGGTATGGGGAGGGAGGTGGGAGGGGGGCTCAGGATGGGGAACACGTGTATAGCCATGGCAGATTCATATTGATGTATGGCAAAACCAATACAATATTGTAAAGCAATTCAGTTCAGTTCAGTTCAGTCGCTCAGTCGTGTCCGACTCTTTGCAACCCCATGAATCGCAGCACACCAGGCCTCCCTGTCCATCACCATCTCCCGGAGTTCACTCAAACTCACGTCCATCAAGTCTGTGATGCCATCCAGCCATCTCATCCTCTGTCGTCCCCTTCTCCTCCTGCCCCCAATCCCTCCCAGCATCAGAGTCTTTTGAGGTGGCCAAAGTACTGGAGTTTCAGCTTTAGTATCATTCCCTCCAAAGAAATCCCAGGGTTGATCTCCTTCAGAAAGGACTGGTTGTATCTCCTTGCAGTCCAAGGGACTCTCAAGAGTCTTCTCCAACACCACAGTTCAAAAGCATCCATTCTTCGGCACTCAGCTTTCTTCACAGTCCAACTCTCACATCCACACATGACCACAGGAAAAACCATAAGCTTGACTAGACAGAACTTAGTCGGCAAAGTAATGTCTCTGCTTTTGAATATGCTATCTAGGTTGATCATAACTTTTCTTCCAAGGAGTAAGTGTCTTTTAATTTCATGGCTGCAGTCACCATCTGCAGTGATTCTGGAGCCCAAAAAAATAAAGTCTGACACTGTTTCCACTGTTTCCCCATCTATTTCCCATGAAGTGATGGGAACCGATGCCCGCCAATTAAAATAAATAAATTTTTTTTAATGGAAGTGCATTCTCCAACGAAGCATCATGTAGGATCATAGGTTTACAGATTTCTTGATTTTAGTCCAGTGAGACCCTTTTCAGGATTCCACCCTCCATAATTTAAGATATAAATTTGTTTCTTTTTTAGAAGCCACTCAAGTGGTAGTTTGTTACAGCAGTAATAGGAGTCAAACACACATATACAACATAGTTTGAGAGAACTAAGTTTAAGTCTCCCAGTTCACTGATTTAGATTCCCTTGGGCAATGGCATTTTTGTGTTGAAACCCTATGTTAAGTAGAAGAAGAAATTGAGAGTCAAACTGGAGATATCCTGCCCTGTTAACTGGAACAACAAATTTCTCACTGAAAAATTGGGAATGTGTGTTTTATTTTGAGGCCATTAAGGAATTAATGTGATAAAGTAAGTCTATTAAAATTAGGATCACCCATTATAATTTAAATATTTTCAAATGTATACACTTTTTCAATCCCATGAAAATTCATACATTCACTTTTTTGTTTCTATTCTTTCCAACTTTCTCTCAAGCTTTTTTTCAATATTATAGATGGGACTACAAATGAACATGTGATTGTAGTGTGCACTTGGCCATGCCCAACTCTTTGCAACTCCATGGACTTAGCCTGCCAGGCCTCTCCATTCATGAAATTTTCTAGGCAAGAAATACTGGAGTGGGTCATCATTTCCTTCTCCAGGGTATCTTCCTAAGCCAGGGATTGAACCCGAGTCTCTTTTGTCTCCTACATTGGCAAGCAGGTTCTTTACCACTTGTGCCACCAAGGAAGCCCAAATGAGGGTGTAAGAGTGTTTATTTGAAGATGTACAAATGTACACACACACTTAATACACATACTCCTTACAAACATTTTCTTTAGACTTATATTTTATAAGTATTTTATTTATAAAGTATTTTATAAGTAGCACATTTTTGTAGCTTACTAAAATTATTTGGCAAGTAAAATTATTTGGTATATAAAGTGGGGTAAATGTATCCAGTGTTATGATTTAATACCCATGTGCTGTGCTGTGTTTAGTTGCTCAGTCATGTCTGACTCCTCGCCAACCCCTGGACTGTTGCCAGCCAGGCTCCTCTCTCCAGGGGATCTCTCAGGCAAGAATACTGGAGAGGATTGCCATTTCCTTCTCCAGGGAATCTTCCTGGCCCAGGGATCGAACCCACATCTTTTGCATCTCCTGCATTGGCAGACAGATTCTTTACCACCAGGACCACCTGTGAAGCCCCCTTCAGCTGAGGAAGAACACAAGATTGAAGGATTCAGAGACCCAGAGTCAGAAATTGTGAATCTCTTTTTCAGATTAATCAGATTGAAGAAGTACAACTTGCTCCTTCTATTTATTTTCTTGCATTTTCATTTCTTTGACTTCAACTCCTCTGTACAGTTTATGTAACTCACTTTATTAAGTCTTGTGATCTGTCTCATATCCAAGAGTTTTCCCATTTTATGGTCTTCCCACTCCCTTAAATGTATTCTCAAACTTGATTCCAAACAATTAGGGAATTACCATTTTTTCATATGACTAGATGGATTCCTTAAGAAAAATTTAGTCTCAAATAAAATACATAGTGAAAGTCTCTCAGTCGTGTCTGACCCTTTGTGACCCCATGGACAGTTCATAGAATTCTCCAGACCAGAATACTGGAGTGGGTAGCCTTTCCCTTCTCCAGGGGATCCTCCCAACCCAGAGATCAAACCCGGGTCTCCTGCATTACAGATAGGTTTTTTTTTACCAGCTGAGCCACAAAGGAAGGCCCAAATAAAATATATAGTACCAAGTATTTTTCTCTTTTCTTTTACTAAAAGAATAGTCATAAGTTTTACTGGTGCTGTGGAAAAAAAGAAACTACTTTAGGCACCCATAGCTACTCATATGCTTAAAAGAAGGAAAATCTATGACCACAGATTTCACTTGTGTGAACTTCATTCCTTTGTATATCACTGCCTTAACTACTCTTCCTGGTATTCTGGAATTCAACATATAGTGTTTTATAATATGGCATTGAATGTTATTTTCCTTATTAGAATCCTATTCTCTTCTCCATATCTATGCCCACAATACCTACCACAGTCACTGACAGAAATAGATTATAAAATACATGTCTTTATGTGGGGGAAGGATGTTGGGGGGAAGGCATAGTTAGGGAGTTTGGGATGGACTTGTCCACACTGTCATATTTAAAATGAATAACCAACAAGGACCTACTGTATAGCTCAGGGAACTCTGCTCAGTGTTATGTGGCAGCCTGGATGGGAGGGGGGTTTGGAGGAGAATGGATACATGTATACGCATGGCTGAGTCCCTTTGTTGTTCACCTGAAACTATCACAACATTGTTTGTTAACTGGCCACATACCAATACAAAATTAAAAGTTTAGAAGAATTGTATACAAAATTTTTCAAGCCTCTGGAATGAATGCATACACTTTTCTTCAAAATGTCATGCAAAAGGTAATATGAAGTAGAGAAAACTATGTACAAGACTCTAAAACAGGCTGACTTACTCATGAAGTGGCCACAGTCCAGTACCAGCTTCATCAACATCATCCAGGATCTTGTTAGAAATGCAGAGTCTCTTGACTCACCAGGCAGGATGAACTGAATCAGAAACTCCATTTGAACCAGCATCTGGGTGACTGGTATGCACAGTGAAGTGGAGAAAGTGCTGGTCTAGAACAGGTTGATTCACTTTCTCACTGTTGACTTTTTGTCACAGGATCATTATTTGAGCTGGGTACTGCCCTGGGCTGGAGAAGGGCATGGCAACCCACTGCAGTATCCTTGCCTGATGAATCCCATGGACAGAAGAGCCTTGCGGGCTATGGCCCATAGGGTTGCAAAGAGTTGGACAGGACTGAAATGACAGCACACATGCACCTGTCCTGGGCATCATAGATGTTTAGCAATATCCCTTCAACATGACCAAATATCATGCCGAGCAAAGGTATCTCTGGTTGAGGCCCAGAGTTTGCAAGGTATCTCTGGTTGAGGCCCAGAGTTTGCAAGGTAGAAATGAGCTGGCAGAATTCCAATAAAAACCACATACCTTTACCTGGATTATAACTGGCAAAACACTTATCCACAGGAAACCTATTTCTGCAATGGAAAACGGAGTTTGTAAAGTACTATCTTATAGAATGTTTGTTTCTAAAAATGAAAGCATATCATTCCTATAAAGTGCTAAGATCTGCATGTTTCATGCTTAACAAACATTTTCTAATGAAAGACTAATTGCGATAGCCCCTAACTTATGCTGTATGTATGAAGCTCCTAATTATTTTGGCAAAACTGTAGTGAATCCAAGCAGCATACTGCCCAAGTTGTTGTTGTTGTTGTTGTTTTTCTCTAGTTGCAGTGAGAAGCCTTCTCATCACAATGGCTTCTCTTGTTGCAGAGCATGGGCTCTAGAGTGAGCAGGCTTCCGTAGTTGTGGCACATGGGCTCAGTAGTTATGCAGATTCTTAACCACGGGACCATCAGGGAAGTTCTGCCCAAGGTTTTATATTAAAATAACAAAGTTATCCAACTTATTGAAGTTGGGAAGAGTAAGTTTTCAAGAGATATGAGGAGCTGTGACCTATCAATGCTTTGATTAGGAACCTAATCAAGACAGTATCCTCTCTGAGACTCTGGAGAAAACTTGAACTGAGAGTTGAGATAAGATGCTGCTATTTAAGGTTTAGTCCCCTAAAAAAGACAGGAAAGATCATGGAAAAGGAGAAATAATCACTGAATTCAGCTGGCTTGCAACATTGTCTCCACACAGAGAATGAGTGGGAAAATTCTCTTATCTGTCCAGACCAGATCAGGGTCCCACAGGAAAATTAATTATTAGAGGCTGATGTAACAGGAGGGAAATGTGCTAATGAGGAAACATAGGGAGCTGTAAATATCTCCCCTGCTGCATCCCTCAGCCTGTGTGTCATTCGGATGGAGAGGACATGATTGTAACTCTTGGACTCATAACTCTGCCCAGGGAACCAATGCTTGACTCCATCCCACTGTCTTGTCTGGAAGCAGAGCATCTTTCTTCACCATGAACCATCCAAAAGGAATTTGGAGGTCTATATGCAACCCTCCTCTCAGAGACCCCACCCAGGTGAGTCCAAGAGTCCAGTAAACCCTGCAGGAGATCAAACATAAGGGCAGCCAAGAACACTTACCGGAGTTCACCTGAGAGCCAGCCCAGACTAACCCAGGGCCAAGACCACTGAAGTTGTTTGTTTGCCTGATTGATTAACCTTTTAATTTGTGTTTAACATTTTAATTTGTGATGCCCAAAATAGTAGTGAATATTGAACTCATTAATGCAAGGGTCAATGTTGACCGTTAAATGACTCAATTTGGAGAAGGAATAAGAGGTATAAGGTGCTTCCAGTAAAAATAGAACCGAAATCCAAGGAACTTTGTGATTAACTGGAATAAAGATATAAGGTATTAGTTGTGGAGGAATGTAAAGTGATGTAGGGTATTTTTTAAGAAGGGGCATATTTGACTATGATGAGTAAGATCCAGACCAAGGAATGCTGGCAAACATTTCCCTGCAATAGCAGTTCATGAGACACAAATTTCATAGTATCTCCTCCCTCTTAATATTCGATTTTTTAAAATTTATTATGTGTAAATGGGTAGTGCTTAGTCACATGCAACACTTGTGGCCCAGCAAGAATACTGGAGTAGATTGCCATTCCTTCCTAAAGTGGATCTTCCAGACTCAGGGATCAAACCTGTCTCTTGCATCTCCTACATTGGTAGGCAGAGTCTTTACCACTAGTACCACCTGGGAAGTTCATAATTGGATAGTGCAAAAGTGAAAGTGTTAGTCGATCAGTCATGTCCAACTCTGTGACCCCATGGACCAGGGTCCGCCAGGCTCCTCTGTCTGTGGGATTCCCCAGGCAAGAATACTGGAGCGGGTTGCCATTCTCTTCTTCAGGGGATCTACCCAACTCTGGGATCAAACCTGGGTCTCCTACATTTCAGGCAGATTCTTTACCATCTGAACCCCTAGAGAAGCCCATAAATGAAAAGTGAAAAGTGAAATCGCTCAGTCGTGTCCGACTCTTTGCGACCCGTGGACTGTAGCCCACCAAGCTCCTCCATCCATGGGATTCTCCAGGCAAGAATACTGGAGTGGGTTGCCATTTCCTTCTCCAATAAATGGGTAAGCTAGATCTTAATTTGCAATGAATTCACTACTCATTGTAAGGCTGAATATATTTGCAGATCAGTTAGCCCATTACTTTCTGTATTTAAAATTGCCTGTTCAGGGAAATCTGCTCAATGTTATATGGCAACCTGGATGGTAAGGGAGTTTGGGGGAGAATGGACACAGGTATACATATATATGGTTGAGTCCCTTCACTATCCACCTGAAACTATCACAAATTTGTTAATCAGCTATACTCCAATACAAAATAAAAAGGTTTTAAAAAATAAAATAAAATTGCCTGTTCAATCCATGGATTAAGAAGTAGACATCTTTGGAAAGGAGGTGGAGATGACAAGGCAGCATTTTTCACCCCAGCATATAACCCTATTTAAGAGTGCGTCTTTGAGACTTCTGGCAGTCCTCTGGTTAAGACTTTGCCTTCCAATGCCTGGGTGTGAGTTTGATCCCTGATCAGGGAATTAGGATCCCACGTGCCTTGTGGCCAAAAAAAAACAAAACAAAACATAAAACAGAAGCAACACTGTAACAAATTCAATAAATGACTTTCAAAATGGCCCACATCCAAAAACAGGTGTTTGTGTGTGTGTGTGTGTGTGTTTACTTTTTTAAGTTAATTGAATTTGCGGATAACTGCTTTACAGTATTGTGATGGAGTTTGCCATACATCAGCATGGATCAGCCACAGGTGTTTATCTGTACCCAATCCTGAGCAGCCCCTACCTCCGGCCCCACTCTATCCCTCTGGGTTGTCCCAGAGCACCGGCTTTGGGTGCCCTGTGTTCTTTTTCAATACTGAGCTTTATTCAGGGCAAGATAAAAGGCTCTAAAGACATTAGGTTATATGTGGTTAAGATGTTGTTAGGGCTTCCCTGGTGGCTCACATGGTAAAGAATTTGCCTGCAATGCATGAGACCCAGGTTCAATCCCTAGATCAGGAAGATCCCCTGGGGAAGGAGATGGCAACCCACTCAGTACACTTGCCTGGAGAATTCCACAGACAGAGGAGCCTGGAAGGCTACAGTCCATAGGGTTGCAAAGAGTTGGACACGACAGAGTGACTAACTTTCACGTTCACTTTCAAGATGTTGAGATGTTGTTAGGGGCTTCTCAGGTGGCACTAGTGGTAAAGAACCCGCTTGCAGTGAGATGTGGGTTTAATCCGCGGGTGGGGACAATCCCCTGGAGAAGGAAATGGCAACCCACTCCAGTACTCTTCCCTAGGAAATCTCATGGACAGAGGAGCCTCGTGGGCTACTGTCCATGGGGTCACAAAGAGTCAGACACAACTGAGCACCAAGGTGTTGTTAAGGTATAAAGTGTGTCCCCAGTAAAACTGAATTGAATTCCTGAGTGAAAAAATAAAATATTGGTGACTAAAAAAATAAGCAAATAAAATCCCCTGCTCTTCATTAAATTCACTTCATTTCTACTTGAATATTAGGCCTCTATAATGATGAACAATAGTTAGTTGGGTTTTGACTTGGCCCAACTTGAGAATTTTTGTCTTTAGTAGGGAAGTTGAACTGATTTTAATATACTGAGATCCCTGGCATATTTGTTTTGCCCTTTTTTAATTTAATTTTTGTATGCTTTTGGAAGAACTTTTCTATACTGTCTTGTTATCTTTTTTTTTTCTTTTTACTTTAATCTTCTTTTTGTCGTTATCTTTTACCAAAGCTTTCTTTACTCTTCCAAATGTCAAAATCATAGGGAAATATGAATATGTAAGAAGTTTAACACAACTTTACTTCATCTGCTCCACCAAAAATGTTAATATTGGGGGTAAATTTCAGACAAAAATTATTTTTAAAACTTTGTCTTCTTTTTTTTCAATAACAGCTTTGCTGGAACATAGTTTACATAATGGGAGCTTCCCTGGTGACTCAGATAGTAAAGAATCTGCCTGCAATGCAGGAGACCCGAGTTTGATCCCTGAGTCAGGGATCCCCTGGAGATCCCCTGGAGAAGGGAATGACTACCCAGTATTCCAAGAATTCCAAGGAGAGAGGAACATGGCGGTCCATGGGGTCACAAAGAGTCAGATATGACATTACATAACTCACTATTTTAATGTGTATGTTTAAGGGGCTTTTAACATTTACAAAGTTGCGTGTTGATCACTGCTGTCTAACTCTACAACATTTTGATCACTTCCCAAAGGAACCTCACATCATTAGATTCACACCCTCTGTCTCTTTTTCTTCCTGGCCCCCAGCAACCACTAATCTACCTTCTCTATAGATTAGCTTATTCTGGACATTTCATATAAATGTGATCATACGAAAAGTAAAGGAAAGTTGCCTGTTCAGGTCATTTGTTCTGTATAGTGAATTTCACCATGTTTGGGAAGTTGTTTTTGTTTTGTTTTTAACTTTTGTTGAAGTATACTTGTTTCACAATGTTGTGTTAGTTTCTGCTGTACAGCAAAGTAAATCAGTTATATGCATACATATATCCCCTCTTTTTTAGATTTCCTTCCCATTTAGGTCACCACAGAGCAGCTTATGAAAAGATGCTCACCATCACTAATTACTAGAGAAATGCAAATCAAAACTACAATGAGGAATTGGCCTTCATTGAAAATCTACAAACCATAAATGCTGGAGAGGGTGGGGAGGAATGGGAACCCTCTTGCATTGTTGGTGGGAATGTAAATTAATGCGGCCACCATGGAAAACAATATGGAGTTTTCTTTAAAAAAAAAATTAAACATAGAACTGCCATGTGACCCAGCATGTTTTTTATTCCTGGTTTTTTGCTTCTTTTTTTTTTTTTTTTTTAGTGTATTCTTTCAAACTAAGGATTGAAATTTTATCATCAATTTGCTGTTTCCCATTTAGATATTTTATGTGCCTGCCTGCTAAGTTGCTTCAGTAGTGTCTGACTCTGTGCAACTCCATGGACTGACGGGCCAGGCTCTTCTGTCCATGGGATTCTCCAGGAAAGGATACTGGAGTGGGTTGTCATGACCTCCTCCAGGGGAGCTTCCCCACTCAGGGATCAAACCCAAGTCTCTTAGGTCTCCTGCATCTGCTGGCAGGGACTTTACCTGTAGCACCATCTGGGAAGCCCATTTAGATACTTTATGTGCAAATACAATTATTCTTGCAGAAAGTGTGAAAGTTTGTACACTTCTGTGGTAAAATCTGTGTCAATTTTATGTTCTCTCCATTACTGATTTTTTTTAACTGAAGCAATTAGTGTTGACCTAAATATTCTTCACTTGCAAATCCTTACCTTAATCAAAAATGAAAATGAAGGTTCCTCTTCATACTCGATGCTAATAAGCCACACTTTATGCATGCTTTCAACTACTCTCCTCATCTTTATTCCTTATTCTTATTTCAATCTTTTAAATTTAGAACTATCTCTAAAAGTTGCGTCATGTTGGGGTTCCTCTTTACCTTTGCCAATTTTCTTCCATATGCAGAATCAAATACATATATGTCTATCTAAAAGGAAATTATACACAGATAGTGCTCCCATCTCATATTTTCAAAACTGTTAAATTATTTTATTACCATATCTTTGTAATCCAAAATTGAAGTCATTATTAAGTTATAAGTACTGTATTATATTTTCTTTTAGAATTTTAGTTTTGATTTCTCCTTCAACTGTCTTTTGTATGGTGTTTTTAATATTTAATTTCATAAAGTGCTGAAGCAACAAAGGACCCGTTGAGACTTGAAGTTTCAGCAGCAGCAGGGAGACCACATTGCTCCTCAATATTTTCTGACACCGTCTCTCCTCACTCTTCCTCCTGCTCATCCCTCTCATCCCCTGGCTTCTTTTTTAGACTGGAACATCTTAAACAAGCACCCTCCTCGGCCTTCACTTTGATTTCCCCTTGCCAGGCACACACTTGCCAGGTATGCTCATCCACTGCCTCTTTCTTCCTTGATGTCTCTGTTCAAATATCGCCTTTTTTTCAGGTCTTGCTTAAACATGCATTAAAAAGTAGCACTCCCTTTAAACTCTCTCCCTTATACATGTTTTTGTTTTCTTTATAACACTTCTCACCATCTGGCAAGCTATATGATTTTCATTTGCTTACATATGGCCTCCATAACAGGCTTTTGCAAGCTTCTGTTTTTTGACACCCTACACTCCCTCCACAGATATTACCTGGGACATTGTCCCAAACCAGTTTATATTTTTCAAATGCATGAAAGAATTTCTCACTAAAACTGCGAATGTGTGACATCTTTGAAAAAAAGAAAAGCACAAGTTTGCTTCTTAGAGATGACACAGGAGTTTCTCTAAAGTGGACCAAATCCATGAACAAATATTGAAATTAATTTCCTAATGGGAAACTTGAAATGGAAGCACTTGCAATGTGACTAATGTACATGTGTGTGAAAATTAGTCATGCCATTTTCCCCTTTTCTGTTAGTCACCTCCACCACATGGCACAAGGGAATCAAACAAAAGTTTCAGAATTTCTTCTCCTGGGATTTTCAGAGGATCCAGAACTGCAGCCTCTCATATTTTGGCTTTTCCTCTCTATGTACCTGATCACAGTCTTTGGAAACCTGCTCATCATCCTGGCCACCATCTCTGACTCCCACCTCCACACCCCCATGTACTTCTTCCTCTCCAACTTATCCTTTGTAGATATCGGTTTCACCTCCACCACCATCCCAAAGATGCTATGGAACATCCACACCCAGAGCCAAGTTATCACCTATGAAGCCTGCATCTTCCAGATGCATTTTTTCACACTCTTTATAGGATTGGACGTCTTCCTCCTGACTGTGATGGCCTATGACCGCTTCGTGGCCATCTGCCACCCCCTGCTCTACACAGTCATCATGAACCCCCGGCTCTGTGCACTGCTGGTGCTGATGTCCTGGATCATCAGTCTCCTGCATTCCTTGTTAGAAAGTTTAATGGTGCTGCAGCTGTCTTTCTGTACAATCTTAGAAATCCCTCACTTTTTCTGTGAACTCAATCAAATGATCCAACTTGCCAATTCTGACACTTTTCTCAATAACATGGTGATGTATTTTGTAGCTGTGTTCCTGGCTGGTGGTTCCCTCTTTGGTATCATTTATTCATATTCTAAGATAGTGTTCTGCATACATGAAATCTCATCAGCTCAGGGGAAGTATAAAGCATTTTCCACCTGTGCATCTCACCTCTCAGTTGTCTCCTTATTTTATTGTACAGGTTTAGGAGTATACCTTAGCTCTGCTGCTACCCACAGCTCACACTCAAGTGTAACAGCCTCAGTGATGTACACTGTGATCACACCTATGCCGAATCCCTTCATCTACAGTCTGAGAAATAAAGACTTAAAGAGGGGTCTGAAAATGCTCTTTGGAAAGGAAAATATAAAAGTGTCTATTGTCCTAGGGCTTGAGAAGTGCCTGTGATAGCAGAGCTCAAAACCTGAGCCAAATATTGCCAGTCTTTGATCAGATTATGAAAGTAGAACATGCCTCTTCTGTTTTTATTAGAGTTTATATTTCAACTTCTCTATACAATTTATTTAACTCACTTTTTTAATTTTTATTTTTACTTTATTTTACTTTACAATATTGTATTGGTTTTGCCATACATTGACATGAATCCACCACAGGTGTACATGCGTTTCCAAACATGAACCCCCTCCCACCTCCCTCCCGATAACATCTCTCTGGGTCATCCCCGTGCACCAGCCCCAAGCATGCTGTATCCTGCATCGGACATAGACTGGCGATTTGATTCTTACATGATAGTATACATGTTTCAATGCCATTCTCCCAAATCATCCCACCCTCTCCCCTCCCTCTGAGTCCAAAAGTCCACTCTACACATCTGTGTCTTTTTTGCTGTCTTACATACAGGGTCATCATTGCCATCTTTCTAAATTCCATATATATGTGTTAGTATACTGTATTGGTGTTTTTCTTTCTGGCTTACTTCACTCTGTATAATCGGCTCACTTTTAATATTTATGGTATCTCTGATATCCAAGAGTTTTCCCTTTTTTATTTTTGTACTCAATTGTATTCCCAACCTTGGAGGTGAAATATTTGAAAATTCCCATTTATTGCAAGGGATTTATTAAGAATAATTTCTTCTCAAATGAAATATATCATACCGAGTATTTTTGCTTGTGGTTTGTCTAAAAGAGTAGACATGAGCTGTAAAAATCCTATGAACCAGAAAACTTCTCTATAAACAGCTATTTATAAATTTATAACAGAGGAAAATCTGAGACCACTCTTTTTCACTTTTGTTAACACATTCTTTGCACATCACTGCCTTAACTGGTCTTCTTGATTATCCAAACCTTAACACATGGATTTGTATCACTGATGAAGGTTACTTTTCTATTCATTAGGATCTTATTCTACTACATAGCTTGTGCCCGCTTGAGGCAGGAGGTAAATGTCACTCAGGGTAAAGCAATTGGAGATTAATGCCCTGTACACCGAAACTCTAAGACGAGAATAACAGAAAACAAGAGAGGAGGCTGGACCTTGTTCAGACCACATATTTCTGATTCCTGAAGTGAAGAGATGTCCCCAATCACACACGTGTAGAAAGGCTCCTTGGAGGTCAAAGGGGAGTGATGTCAAGGGATGCTCTACCCACAGGCCTCTTTGGTAGAATCCATCTTGGCTAAGAAATGCATGTGCACACATGGGAGGATTCTGGGATATACCATATATGGACTATGAACCAGGTAAATCAAAATGATTGGCCAAAGAAAACCAGGAAGAAATGCTTCATAAAAGACATTCAAATTACCACAAGGGTGCAACTCAGAGACTCTCTGAGTCTAGACATGTGTCTATCCACAGGTACTGTACTCTCTTTTTCTCTCTCTTAATAAATAAATATATTCTTTAAAAAATACTTTTCCTCTTTAAAAAGTGCTTTTTTCCCCTCTTACTTTTCTTTTTAAAAATTTTTTTACTGCAAAACTGAAGGGCCAGGGCCCTTGTCTCTGACTACTGGTCTAGTGGCTAGGATTCATTGCTCTCACCACTGCAACCTGGGCTTGATCCCTGCCTAAGAGCCCAAGACCCACTTCAAGCCATCGCAGGCTGAGTAGAATCACACTGCGTCTATCATACTCATTGACAAAAGTGATACTAAAATACGTGTCTCCAAGTAGAATCTATACAGAAAGACAGGTATGAAAAATAGATTGACATAATATGACCTTAGAATAGATTTGACTTTAAGTAAAATGAAGCAAAATACTAAGTCATTCATTTTGTTGTTGTTGTTGTTCAGTCGCTCAGTCATGTCCAACTCTTTGCAACTCCATGGACTGCAGCACACCAGGTTTCCCTGTCCTTCACCATCTGCTGTAGCTTGCCCAAACTCATGTCCATTGAGTTGATGATGTCATCCCACAGTCTTATCCTCTGTCATCCCCTTCTCCTCCTGCCTTCAATCTTCCCCAGCATCAAGGTCTCTTCCAATGAGTCAGTTCTTTGCATCAGGTGGCCAAAGTATTGGAGCTTCAGCCTCAGCATCAGTCCCTCCAATGAATATTCAGGACTGATTTCCTTTATGATTGACTGGTTTGATCTCTTTGCAGTTCAAGGGACTGTAAAGAGTCTTCTCCAGCATCACAGTTCAAAAGCATCAGTTCTTTGGTGCTCAGCCCTTCCTTATGGTCCATTTACTACATTTATTACTATGCAAATATTTTTTCCGACAGTTCATTGATTAATTGAAATATGCACTATCAGTATCATTTGTAAGGTCTACTCATTGAGCTGAAGGACTGGAATCATATTTTGGTTTTCTATTAAATCATTTTATTATTTCTCTTTAAAAACTTAAATTGCTTCCACAAAATATGATTCCTTCCATTTCTCTAAATGAAATGTTGCCCACTCTTTAAAATTGTCACAACCATTAACAGGATCATGAATGATCAATATCAATGTCATTCACTGCGTATCATCTTCATAATCAAAGGATGACTCATTAGAAAGCTTGGATTCCTGTTCAGGTATGTGATTCATGAGCAAAGATGTTGTGCAAACATCCATGCCCTTCCATCTCCTCCATATGACCTCAAAGGGACACCAATGGAGTCACTTTTTTGTATATTTGTATGAAGTAAACTTGAACAACAGAGAATCATGAATGTTATCTTCGAATTCCAGGAGAAATAATGTCTGGAACAAACAGAATCAGATTACTACCAACGCCCTCAGTTCTGTCTGATTTGATTATTGTTTCATGTATGCTCATCTCAGTCACTAAGTCATGTCTGACTCTTTGTTTTTTGGGGTTTTTTTTTATTATTTTTTTTTATGTCTGACTCTTTGTGACCTCATGGACTGTAGCCTGCCAGGCTCCTCTGTCCATGGGATTTCCCAGGCCAGAATACTGGGGTGGATAGCCATTTCCTTCTCCAGGGGATTTTCCCGACCCAGAAATTGAACCCAGGTCTCCTGCGTTGGCAAGCAGAATCTTTACCACTGTGCCATCAGAGAAGCCCATTTATAGGATTTCCCAAGCAATTATTGTTTCAGTTGTTGTGAAACCGAATGGAACCTTGTGGGGTTTCCCAGGGGCAGACACACACACCTTGTGTCCATACCTCTTGTTCATAGAAAACCTTTCGTTTCTTAGATTTTCCCCAAGTTCCAAGCAGCAAATTTAATCAGAGAAGTGAGAACATTTAGAAACAGGGAACAGTCAAATGGAAAAAATCATAGTTTAACCATAAGACAAAGTCACGGACATTTAGTTCCTCCTCAAGGTCTATAGCTCATATACTAAATGATATCCTTGCATTGTTTTGCAGATACTAAAATTCCCACTTGGTGGGAAAATATTAACTACATGCTGACCACATAGACTTCAGCACACAGACTTCAGATCTGTTGGAACCAAAAGATTGATGACTGAGATTCCCAAAAAGATCACCCTGTTACCTCACCAACAACCAATCATGATAATTTTGCACAAGCTGATCACACATCCTGTGAGTTTCTCCTCACACTGTCTTTAAAAATGCTTCAGACAGAGTGAATTAAGTCAGAAAGAGAAAAACAAGTATTACATTAATGCATGTTTGTGGAATCTAGGAAAATGGTACAGATGAACCTATTTGCTGGGCAGGAATAGAGATGTAGACATAGAGAACAGACATGTGAATGCAGGGCAGGGGAGGGAGCATGGGGTGAATTGGGATTGCCTGTACACACTACCATGTGTGACATAGATAGCTAACAGGAACCTGCTGTATAACATGGGGCTCAGCTTGGTGCTCCATGATGACCTAGGGGGTGGAATGGGAGGGAGGTCCAAGAGGGAGGGAATATATGTCTACATACAGCTGATTTACTCTGTTGTACAGCAGAAACTAGCACAACATTGGGAAGCAACCATATTCTAATTAAAAATAATAACAATAACAATAAAGTTTTTACCTAAATACTTGAAAATGGATAAATAAATAATTAATAAAAAATAAAAACACCTCCCTAAAACATTTATAGATGATGAAATGATATGTAACCAGGTTGAGCTCGTGTATTATGTTAATCTACTGTATTGAAATTTGTATCCATTCATTTTTTTAATATATATATATATGTCATTTGAAAATATACATGCATCCCAGTGCTCATTGCAGCACTATTTACAATAACCAGGACATGGCAGCAACCTAAATGTCCATCAAAGGAAGAAAGGATAAAGACAACACAGAAATACAAAGGATCATAAGAGACTACTATCAGCAGTTGTATGCCAATAAAATGGACAACGTGGAAGAAATGGACAAATTCTTAGAAAAGTACAATTTTCCAAAACTGAACCAGGAAGAAATAGAAAATCTTAACAGACCCATCACAAGCACGGAAATTGATACTGTAATCAGAAATCTTCCAGCAAACAAAAGCCCAGGTCCAGATGGCTCACAGCTGAATTCTACCAAAAATTTCGAGAAGAGCTAACACCTATCCTACTCAAACTCTTCCAGAAAATTGCAGAGGAAGGTAAACTTCCAAACTCATTCTATGAGGCCACCATCACCCTAATACCAAAACCTGACAAAGATGTCACAAAAAAAGAAAACTACAGGCCAATATCTCTGATGAACATAGATGCAAAAATCCTCAACAAAATTCTAGCAATCAGAATCCAACTACACATTAAAAAGATCATACACCATGACCAAGTGGGCTTTATCCCAGGGATGCAAGGATTCTTCAATATCCGCAAATCAATCAATGTAATTCACCACATTAACAAATTGAAAAATAAAAACCATATGATTATCTCAATAGATGCAGAGAAGGCCTTTGACAAAATTCAACATCCATTTATGATAAAAACTCTCCAGAAAGCAGGAATAGAAGGAACATATCTCAACATAATAAAAGCTATCTATGACAAACCCACAGCAAACATTATCCTCAATGGTGAAAAATTGAAAGCATTTCCCTAAAGTCAGGAACAAGACAAGGGTGCCCACTTTCACCGCTACTATTCAACATAGTTCTGGAAGTTTTGGCCACAGCAATCAGAGCAGAAAAAGAAATAAAAGGAATCCAAATTGGAAAAGAAGAAGTAAAACTCTCACTGTTTGCAGATGACATGATCCTCTACATGGAAAACCCTAAAGACTCCACCAGAAAATTACTAGAGCTCATCAATGAATATAGTAAAGTTGCAGGATATAAAATCAACACACAGAAATCCCTTGCATTCCTATACACGAATAATGAGAAAGTAGAAAAAGAAATTAAGGAAACAATTCCATTCACCATTGCAACGAAAAGAATAAAATACTTAGGAATATATCTACCTAAAGAAACTAAAGACCTATATATAGAAAACTATAAAACACTGATGAAAGAAATCAAAGAGGACACTAATAGATGGAGAAATATACCATGTTCATGCATTGGAAGAATCAATATAGTGAAAATGAGTATACTACCCAAAGCAATTTACAAATTCAATGCAATCCCTATCAAGCTACCAGCCACATTTTCACAGAACTAGAACAAATAATTTCAAGCTTTGTATGGAAATACAAAAACCTCGAATAGCCAAAGCAATCTTGAGAAAGAAGAATGGAACTGGAGGAATCAACTTGCCTGACTTCAGGCTCTACTACAAAGCCACAGTCATCAAGACAGTATGGTACTGGCACAAAGACAGACATATAGATCAATGGAACAAAATAGAAAGCCCAGAGATAAATCCACACACATATGGACACCTTATCTTTGACAAAGGAGGCAAGAATATACAATGGAGTAAAGACAATCTCTTGAACAAGTGGTGCTGGGAAAACTGGTCAACCACTTGTAAAAGAATGAAACTAGATCACTTTCTAACACCGCACACAATAATAAACTCAAAATGGATTAAAGATCTAAATGTAAGATCAGAAACTATAAAACTCCTAGAGGAGAATATAGGCAAAACACTCTCAGACATAAATCACAGTAGGATCCTCTATGATCCACCTCCCAGAATGCTGGAAATAAAAGCAAAAATAAACCAATGGGATCTAATTAAAATTAAAAGCTTCTGCACAACAAAGGAAAATATAAGCAAGGTGAAAAGACAGCCATCTGAATGGGAGAAAATAATAGCAAATGAAGCAACTGACAAACAACTAATCTCAAAAATATACAAGCAACTTCTGCAGCTCAACTCCAGAAAAATAAACGACCCAATCAAAAAATGGGCCAAAGAACTAAATAGACATTTCTCCAAAGAAGACATACGGATGGCTAACAAACACATGAAAAGATGCTCAACATCACTCATTATTAGAGAAATGCAAATCAAAACCACAATGAGGTACCACTTCACACCAGTCAGAATGGCTGCGATCCAAAAATCTGCAAGCAATAAATGCTGGAGAGGGTGTGGAGAAAAGGGAACCCTCCTACACTGTTGGTGGGAATGCAAACTAGTACAGCCACTATGGAGAACAGTGTGGAGATTCCTTAAAAATTGCAAATAGAACTACCTTATGACCCAGCAATCCCACTTCTGGGCATACACACCGAGGAAACCAGAATTGAAAGAGACACATGTACCCCAATGTTCATCGCAGCACTGTTTATAATAGCCAGGACATGGAAACAACCTAGATGTCCATCAGCAGATGAATGGATAAGAAAGCTGTGGTACATATACACAATGGAGTATTACTCAGCCGTTAAAAAGAATTCATTTGAATCAGTTCTGATGAGATGGATGAAACTGGAGCCGATTATACAGAGTGAAGTAAGCCAGAAAGAAAAACACCAATACAGTATACTAACACATATATATGGAATTTAGGAAGATGGCAATGACGACCCTGTATGCAAGACAGGGAAAGAGACACAGATGTGTATAATGGACTTTTGGACTCAGAGGGAGAGGGAGAGGGTGGGATGATTTGGGAGAATGACATTCTAACATGTATACTATCATGTGGATTGAATCGCCAGTCTATGTCTGACGCAGGATGCAGCATGCTTGGGGCTGGTGCATGGGGATGACCCAGAAAGATGTTATGGGGAGGGAGGTGGGAGGGGGGTTCATGTTTGGGAATGCATGTAAGAATTAAAGATTTTAAAATTTAAAAAATAAAAAACTAAAAATAAAAAAAAATTTAAAAAAAAAATAAAATGAAAAAATAAATAAATAAATAAATAAAATAAAATAAAAAAAAATAAAGAAGATGTGGTACATGTATACATGGAATATTACTCAGCCATAAAATGCCATTTGCAGTGACGTGGATGAACTAGAGATTGTCAATATCATGTATATGTGGAATGCTAACAAAAAAAAAAAAAAGTTGCAAATGAATCTATTTGCAAAACACAAATAGAGTCACAGAACAAACCTATGGTTACCAAGGGGGAAATGAATGAGAGGGATAAATTGGGAGACTGGGATTGACATACATACTATCCATAAAATAGATAATTAATAAGGATCTACTGTATAGTACAGAGAACCCTACTCAGTGCTTTGTGGTGACCTAAATGAGAAGGAAATCCCAAAAAGAGGGGATACATGTTTGCTGTAGAGTAGACACTAACATAACATTATAAAGCAGCTATACTCCAATAAAATGTTTTTAATAAATAAAAGAAAAACAAAGTTTTTAAATCCAAGGGATAAAACTTGAACTGCCTTAACTTAATTCCTACTTTAATATCCACATATGAAACTTTCTTTTTTCCAGTTAGGAAAGATGTCTCTTGTCTCTGTCAAATGTGACTATGCTCCAGACTTGACCCTGGCATGCACATTAGAAATCTTTAATCATGATAAATTTATTAAAGTATAACTACATGCCATATTCTGTACTCACTTAATGTGTACAAATTGAAGAAATTTAAATGTCATTTGCTAATTAAGACTATATACTACCTGCTTCTTGATGAAAGTGAAAGAGGAGAGCGAAAAAGTCGGCTTAAAGCTCAACATTCAGAAAACGAAGATCATGGCATCTGGTCCCATCACTTCATGGGAAATAGATGGGGAAACAGTGGAAACAGTGGCAGACTTTATTTTGGGGGGCTCCAAAATCACTGCAGATGGTGACTGCAGCCATGAAATTAAAAGACGCTTACTCCTTGGAAGAAAAGTTATGACCAACCTAAATAGTATATTCAAAAGCAGAGACATTACTTTGCCAACTAAGGTCCATCTAGTCAAGGCTATGGTTTTTCCAGTAGTCATGTATGGATGTGAGAGTTGGACTGCGAAGAGGGCTGAGCACCGAAGAATTGATGCTTTTAAACTGTTGTGTTAGAGAAGACTCTTGAGAGTCCCTTGGACTGCAAGGAGATCCAACCAGTCCATTCTGAAGGAGATCAGCCCTGGGATTTCTTTGGAAGGAATGATGCTAAAGCTGAAACTCCAGTACTTAGGCCACCTCATGCGAAGAGTTGACTCTTTGGAAAAGAGAGATGTTGGGAGGGATTAGGGGCAGGAGGAGAAGGGGACAACCGAGGATGAGATGGCTGGATGACATCTCGGACTTGATGGACATGAGTCTGAGCAAACTCCGGGAGTTGGTGATGGACAGGGAGGCCTGGCGTGCTGCGATTCATGGGGTAGCAAAGAGTCGGACACAACTGAGTGACTGAACTGAACTGAACTACCTGCTTCTATATACACAGTTAAAAAAGGTATATAATAAGTTTTATATAATTAAGTTTTCACCGCTGTGTTATGTACTTATTAAAAATTTAATCCCCCTGGCCTTTTTCTCCTTAATTATGGAGATAATACGGAATAACAAACATAACTTCTGAGAGATGTTGAGAGAAAAAATGAAATCTGTAAAAGTATTTGTGCAGTCCAAAGAACACAGTCAAGGGCAAGGAATATGTATGTCTGGGCATTGCTTGCTTACATATTTCTCTCAAATAAACACACTCATACACATATATGTAAATACAAACAGCTTCATTTATAATTCTACCTATTATATTAAAGAAACCACTACAGAAATTTGGAGGGTAAGTAAATGAAAATATTGAATGTTTGAATTACAATGAAATTCAAGGATTGTAGAACTTAATACAAAAAGACATAAAAATCATGAATGTGTCATATTACTTTGAATAGAAATTAATACTTCCATCTTAATACCTCAAAGTCAGAACCACACCTATATTCTATATTTATGGAATAGGGAATTCATTGCATTAGATAATGGGGAAAACATCTCCAAACTGACTAATTTTCTTCTTCTACTAAGGTGAGGTTTCAACAATAAACAAAGCTAGTGGAGGTGATAGAATTCCAATAGAGCTATTTCAAATCCTAAAAGATGATGCTATGAAAGTGCTGCACTCAATATGCCAGCAAATTTGGAAAACTCAGCAATGGCCACAGGACTGGAAAAGGTCAGTTTTCATTTCAATCCCAAAGAGAGGCAATGCCAAAGAATGCTCAAACTACCACACAATTGCACTCATCTCACACTAGTAGAGTAATGCTCAAAATTCTCCAAGCCAGGCTTCAACAATACGTGAACTGTGAATTGCCAGATGTTCAAGATGGTTTTAGAAAAGGCAAAGTAATCAGAGATAAAATTGCCAAAATCTGCTGGATCACTGAAAAAGCAAGAGAGTTCCAGAAAACATCTACTTCTGCTTTATTGACTATGCCAAAGCCTTTGACTGTGTGGATCAGCACAGACTGTGGAAAATTCTTAAAAAGATGGAAATACTGGACCACCTGACCTGCCTCTTGAGAAACCTATATGCAGGTCAGGAAGCAACAGTTAGAACTGGACATGGAACAACAGACTGGTTCCAAATAGGAAAAGGAGTACATCAAGGCTGTATATTGTCACCCTGCTTGTTTAACTTATATGCAGAGTACATCATGAGAAATACTGGGCTGGATGAAACACAAGCTGGAATCAAGATTGCTGAGAGAAATATCAATAACCTCAGATATGCAGATGACACCACTCTTACAGCAGAAAGCAAAGAGGAACTAAAGTGCCTCTTGATGAAAGTAAAAGAGAGTGGAAAAGTTGGCTTAAAGCTCAACATTCAGAAAACGAAGATCATGGCATCTGGTCCCATCACTTCATGGTAAATGGATGGAGAAACAGTGGAAATAGTGGCAGACTTTATTTTGGGGAGGCTCCAAAATCACTTCATATGGTGATTGCAGCCATGAAATTAAAAAACGCTTACTCCTTGGAAGAGAAGTTATGACCAACCTAGATAGCATATTCAAAAACAGAGACATTACTTTGCCAACATAAGTCCATCTAGTCAAGGCTATGGTTTTTCCTGTGGTCATGTATGGATGTGAGAGTTGGACTATAAAGAAAGCTGAGCGCCAAAAAATTGATGCTTTTGAACTGTGGTGTTGGAGAAGACTCTTGAGAGTCCCTTGGACTGTAAGGAGATCCAACCAGTCCATCCTAAGGGAGATCAGTTCTGAATATTCATTGGAAGGACTGATGTTGAAGCTGAAACCGCAATACTTTGGCCACCTGATGTGAAGAGCTGACTCATTTGAAAAGACCCTGATGCTGGGACAGATTGAAGGCAGGAGGAGAAGGGGACGACAGAGGATGAGATATTTGGATGGCATCACCGACTCAATGGACATGAGTTTGAGTAAACTCCGGGAGTTGGTGATGGACAGGGAGGCCTGGCATGCTTCAGTCCATGGGGTCTCAAAGAGTCGGACATGACTGAGCAACTGAACTGAACTGAATCCAGGGGAAACTAAATGACTATATTGAGAAAGTTAAAATCAGTTCCTGTGAACCATATTTTATTGGATGAAATGTGGGCATTACATTCCTATGCTGCTTTAACAAATTACTATACTAGTGGTTAGTGGTTTTCCAGGTGGCACAGGGGTAAAGAGTCTTCTTGCCAACATAGGAGACACATATTCGATCTCTAAGTTGGGAAGATCCCCAACTTGTTTACATTTGGAGTAAACATTTCCTACATGGAGTAGGAAATGGCAACCCACTCCAGTATTCTTGCCCGGAAAATCCCATGGACAGAGGAGCCCAGCAGTCCATGGGGTCACAAAGTGTGGGACATGACTGAGCACTGAGCATGCATATTAGTGGCTTAAAAAAACTAATGCAGAGATCAGAAGTCAAAAGTCATCTCTTTGGGCTAAATATAAGACGGCTGTAAAAGTGATCAATCAGGACACTCCAGGGAAGAAACGCATTGCCTTCCTAGATCACTTCCTGGGGGTTACCTGTATGGCTTGTCTCATGGTCATTCCTCATCTTCAAAGGCAGTAGCATCTCTCTGACTCCAATACTTCTCCTCTCTCCACCACATTTAAGGGACCACTGCCATTATTTATACCAACCTGGATAATCCATGGTAATTTTCTTATCTTAAGGACAATGTTTAGCAAATTTATTTTATCTTCTAGCTTTATCCCCCTTTATGTCAGCTAACATATTCAAAAGTTCTTAAGATTAGGATGTAGACATCTTTTTGAGATCTTTATCTTATCTACTCAAAGCCTTTTTCTGATATATATTATTTGATGTCATTCAAGAGCCCTTATAGAATCGAATACAGAATTTATCAGGGCTTCTGCAGTGAGTAAAATATTTTTCTTACAAAAATTGCACAAAAAATGAATTTTGGTATAGATCTAAACTTACCAATAACTAACTCTAACACAGGACCATAGCCTTGTTAAAGTGATCCACAGGACTTCCCTGGCTGTCCAGTGGTTAAGACTTCACCTTCCAATACAAGTGGTGCAGGTTCTTTCCCTAGTCAGGGAGCTAAGATACCACATGCCTCAAGGCCAAAAAACCCAAAACATAAAACAGAAGCAAATTTTTTAAAAAAGAAAGGAACCCACAGATCAGGACCTGCAGTGTCACACCTCTAGGAGTGCTAGAAATGCAGAGTGCTTGGGCCCACTGGAAGACACACTCACTGAGAATTTGTACTTGAATTATAATCCCTAGTGATTTGTATCCACAGTGAAGTAAAAGTAGTGTTGATGTAAAATGTGTTTTCTCGTGTTCTTGCTGTTAACATTTGGGGCAGGATAATTATCTGTACTGAGTGCTGTCCTGTGTGTTATGGCTGTTTAGCAGCATCCTTTCTGACATTGCCAAATATTCCCAGGAGAAAAACCACCTCTGGTTGGGAACCACAACCCAGAGTTTGAGAACAGGAAGCAAACTTATAGGATTCAGTCAAGACTCCATCTCAAAAGTGGCTTGTAATTTTCATCAGAACATTAAACCACTTTAAACCTCACTTCTAAAATGGAAGATGGAATTATCATAGTGCTATCTCACAGAATGTTCTGTAAGCATTAAACCAGATCATCCCTATAATTTGCTAAGGTAGGTTATGGTGCTTGACAAAATCTGAATATGTCTCATAACTTACAAAGATATTTAATTAGGTGCTAATTGATAGATCCAACTTCAGATATAATTTGAAATTCTTAAAGATTTTAGCAAAAGAATCAGGAAACCAAGGACTGCATTGCCCAATGAATTACATTATAGGAACAAAGTTGCCCTCTCACAAAGAGGGAAATAATTTTCTAAGGGTATCACAGACAGTGTTCCCACCACAGGTTAACATTTTGAGACCCAAGGAGCCTATTGCCCCAGCCTCACACGTTGCAGAAAGCTAAACTCATGGCTGGAATAAGGTGCTGGCAGTTTAGATCTCTGGCAGGCAAGAGAGTTAATGGAGAAGAATTAATAAAAACTGAATTCTTGGGGCTTCCCTGGAGGTCTAGTGGTAAAGAATCTACCTGCTAATGCAGAGGACACGGATTCCATTCCTGGTCCAGAAAGATCCCACATGCCCTGGAGCAACTAAGCCCATGTGCCACAACTACTGAGCCTGCACCCAGGCCAGGGAGCCGCAACTACTGAAGGCCCTGCGCCTGGAGCCTGCACTCCCCAACAAGAGAGGCCACTGCAGTGAGAAGCCCATGCACCGCAACTAGAGAAAGCCAGTGTGCAGCAACGAAGACCCAGCACGACCAAAAATCAATCAATCAATCTTTTTCAAACACTGAATTTCCCTGGCTTATAACCTGACATCCTGAGAACAAAGACTCAGCAGGAAAAAAAATCCTATCTTGTCCAGACCAAGTCCCACGGGGAAATCATGTACGCATAGGTAATTGTAATATAAGGGAAATGTACCCCAAGAGAAAATATAGAGAGCTATAACTATTTTGTCTACTGTATCACTGAGCTTTTAACACCTGGGCATGGATGAGATACAGGTTTTATTGTGGAGTCCTAAATCGGGCTAACGGACAATGCTTAATCTCTTTTTGCTCTCTTGTCTCAGGACAGAGCTTCAGTCTCTATCACCAACCATCCACTAAGAGATTTCAGACTTCCACACAGAGAACTTCCTCTCAGAGTTCCCATGCAGGTGAGTCCAAGAGCCCAAAAGACACTGCTGGGAAGAGTCAGAGAGAAAGAAAGAAAGCATGTCTGCATGAGGTCACCTGAGAATCAATTCGGCCTAACCCCAAACCCAGAAATCTATTTGTTTGTTTGTTTGTTTGCTTGCTTGCTTGCTTAAATATCAATGTACTTGAATAATGCTTAAAGTAAAGGAAACACTGAAAGCAGTAAGGCAGTGTTCAGTGATGCCAATTAAATGATAGGAAATCAAGCACAGTTAGAAGAGCAAAGAGAGGTTAAAGTGCTCCCAGTAAAAGTAGGACATATGCTGCATTTGCAAATACTTCCTTCCATTGTGAGGGTTGTCTTTTCATCTCGCTTATGGTTTCCTTTGCTGTGCAAATTTTCAAGTTTAATTAGGTCTCATTTCTTTATTTTTGTTTTATTTTCATTACTCCAGGAGGTGGGTCAAAAAAGATCCTGGGTGACTTCTGTCAAATAGTGTTTTGCCTGTTCTCCACTAAGAGCTTTAGACTGTCCAGCCTCACATTTACATCTTTAATCCATTTTGCGCTTCTTTTTGTGTGTTAGGGAATGTTCTCATTTTATTCTTGTACTTGTTGCTATCCAGTTTTCCCAGCACCACTTATTGAAGGGACTGTCTTTTCCCCATACTCTTGCCTCCTTTGTCAGAGATTAGATGACCATAGGTACTTAGGTTTCTCTCTAAGCTTGCTATCCTGTTCCATTGACCTATATGTCTGTCTTTGTGCCAGTGCCATATTGCTTGATTACTGTAGCAGAGCTTTGCAGTATAGTCTGAAGTGAAGGAGCCTTATTCCTCTAGCTCCATTTCTCTTTCTCAAGATTGCTCTGACTATTCAGTCTTTTGCGTTTCCATACAATTTGTAAAATTTTCTGGTCTAATTCTGTGAAAAATGCCATCGGTAATTTGATAAGGATTACACTGCATCTGTAGATTTAGGTGGTCTAGTTGTTTTCAATATTAAGTAATACTGTTTCAATCCAAGCACAAGGTTATTCTCTCCATCTGTTTCTATCACCTTTGATTTCTTTCATCATTGTCTTAGAGTTTTCTGAGTATAGATATTTTGCCTCCTTGGATATGGTTTCTTCCCTGATATTTTATTCCTTTTGTTGCAGTGGCAAATGAGATTGTTTCCTTAATTTCTCTTTCTGATCTTTTTTTGTTAGTGTATAGGAATGTAAGATGCTTGTGTATTAGTTTTGTATCCTGCAACTTTACCGAAGTCATGCATTAGCCCTAGTAGTTTTCTGGTGGCATCTTTAAGATTTTCTGTGTGCAGTATACACAATCAGTAATGTGTAATCAGTAATGTGCAATCAGCGATAGCTTTACTTCTTCTCAATCTGCATTCCTTTTATTTTCTAACCAACTTTATTGACACAGATTTCATCACATAAACTCAACCCTGCAGAAAAGTCAATGTTTCGATAAGTATGATTGTAGCAGCTGAAATAGAAGCATTTGTTAGTGCAGTGTTTGCTTTTTGAAACCTCTAATTCCTCAGAATGATTCTGGTTTTTAGAATTCCATATTTAATATCAATTTATGGCAAGTAAGATTACATATTAAAAACATCTATAAAGATTCTACAGTTTTGCATTGTGGGTTGCTATACAGACAAGAAAAATAAGTTAATTAATATGAAAGGTATGCAAGATATGGGCTTCCCAGGTGGTTCAGTGAAAAAGAATCTGCCTGCCAAGGTAGGAGACACATGTTCGAGCCCTGGGTCAGGGAAGATCCTCTAGAGAAGGAAATGGAAATCCAACCCAGTATTCTTGCCTGGAGAATCCCCATGGACAGAGGAACCTGGCAGGCTACAATCCATGGGGTTGCAAAAGGATCAGATACTACTTAGTGACTAAACAGCAACATGGCAAGATAGAAGGCAGGAAAAAATACCTAAAAATTTGGGTTTTAGTTAGAAGTGTTCATGCCAGATAATAAGGTGGGGCTTTTTTACCATAAAGATATTAATAACTGATTTAGCTGCCTGATTAGTATTTCCACACATCACTGCATATTTAGTGACAAAACATCAAAGAACCCGGAAATGTGGAATCCCTCATGTGCTCTAACTGTTGGTATTTTATCTGGTATAAATATAGCTCAGCTTGAACGAATATATTTGTTGGGATGTTAATACAACAAACTTAAACAGCAAACTTAAACTCAAAAGTTAAGAACAGGAAGATTAAATTTCTTGGCACACAAAATAATAGTGGATAAAAGTTGATGACTTGTGTCACTATTTTATGTGCTGATCAGATGAGCAACTAGATAAGTGAAAAGTTTTCTAACATGTCTTAAAAATGTTATAGTATGGAGATGTACTTTTTTTAGCTGTTATGTGTAAGGTTTTGTTTTGTCTTTCATCTTTTCTTACTTTTATACAAAGGCAGCATTTTCTAAGTTATTTTGTTCTGTGTTGCAACCTTTTTTTTTTCTTTTGGTTCTTTTAAACTGTGATATGGCTTCCCTGTCAGTTGGTAAAATAGATAAGTTGGTAAAAATCCACCTGCAATGCAGGAAAACCCAGTTCGGTTGCTGGGTCAGGAAGATCCGCTGAAGAAGGGATAGGCTACCCGGTATTCTTGGGCTTCCCTTGTACCTCAGCTGGTAAAGAATCTTTCCAAAATGCAGGAGACCTGGGTTTGATCCATGGGTTGGGAAGATGCCCTGGAGAAAGGAAAGGCTGCCCACTCCAGTATTCTGGCCAGGAGAATTCCATGGACTGTATAGTCCATGGGGTCCCAAAGAGCTGGACATGACTGAGCAACTTTCACTTTCAAGCTGTGATAAGATGGTAACTGATGTCTTTCATTTTGTTTAATTGATACAAAACAAGCTAGCTTCTGATCAAAGGTATTTCATAAAATCTTCCTTAATCTATTGAAAGGTGCTTTGATGAGTTTTTCTTTGGTTTGTAGAATTAGGACTGAACTGTTGCCTTGCTGGCTACAGATGCCATCACTTTTTCTGTGATAAAACTACTGAAGTTTGCTTTCCTAGGTAAAGAAATATTGCCTAAAGATGTCTGCTGTTTGTTTCAGAGCTTCTCCTGGGGAGATATTGTCTACATCTATGAATATGAACATGCTATTTTGTGTGTTACCATCGTTTTTTGTTTTTTTTTTTTTGCTTGTTTTTCTGTTTTGTAGTATCTTGTTCTTCATACCATTTCTGTCCTTTATTGAGCCCATCTTTGCATGAAATATTCCCTTGGTATCTCTAATTTTCTTGAAGAGATCTCTAGTCTTTCCCATTCTGTTGTTTTCCTCTATTTCTTTGCATTGATCGCTGAGGAAGGCTTTCTTATCTATTCTTGCTATTCTTTGGAACGCTGCATTCAGATGCTTATATCTTTCCTTTTCTCCTTTGCTTTTTGCTTCTCTTCTTTTCACAGCTATTTGTAAGGCCTCCTCAGACATCCGTTTTTCTTTTTTGCATTTCCTTTCCATGGGGATAGTCTTGATCCCTGTCTCCTGTACAATGTCACGAACCTCATTCCATAGTTCATCAGGCACTCTATCTATCAGATCTAGTCCCTTAAATCTATTTCTCACTTCCACTGTATAATCATAAGGGATTTGATTTAGGTCATATCTGAATGGTCTAGTAGTTTTCCCTACTTTCTTCAAGTCTGAATTTGACAATAAGGAGAAATAAGTCAGAAAGAGAAAAACAAACATAATATTGTTGTTATGTGGAATCTAGAAAAATGATATACATGAATTTGTTTGGAAAGTAGAAACAGACACTCAGACATAGAGAACCGACATATAGGGATACTGGGGAGAGAGCGCAGAGGAAGGAGGATAAATTGGGAGATTGAGACAGACATATCCACACTATGTATAAAATAGATAACGAATGAGAACCTACTGTATAGCACAGGGAACTCTACTCGATGCTCTGTGGGACCTAAATGAGACAGAAATCTAAAAAATAGGGGATATATGTATATACATAGCTAATTCATTTTGTTGTACAGCAGTACTTAACACCACATTGTAAAGTGACTCCAATAAAAATTAATTTTAAAAAAGAATAATAATCAAAATATTTACATATACATCTTATGATCTGGGATCAATTTTTTTCTTGCTTTTCATAATTCAAGAACTAACTAGATTTTAATAGTGATGGGGTTATCTGGTTTTTTAATTATCCTTTTCTTTTAGAGACACACACTGAAGTTGCTTAAATATTAATAGGTAAAATGATATTATATGTGGGAATTGCTTAAAAATAATCATCTCGTGTGACCAGGAGTAGTGTGGCCAAGTTACAGGTCAGTAACTTGTGAAACCCATCGATGAGTTGATGAGTGTTCATTATACTCTTCACTACTCTTCACTTCTGTTTATGTGTGAATTTTCCATAATAAAAAAAGGTTTTAATGGTCCCAGTGGGAGAAGACACATTCTTCCAACATCTACCCCTGAGAACATAACTGCAATTTTTTCCATTTTGAGTATAGTCCCCATATTCCTGCAGTTATATTGCCCCAAGCTTACAAAAATAAAAAATTTTAATGAGAAGCTTTGAGAATTCAGCTTCTGGAGCTCAATAAACTTTGCCCCTCACCTTCAGTTCACAAATATGAGGGAAAAAAGACATTCTCTCATGCTTCCTAGAAACATCACCCTGGCCCAGAGATCCACGTGCTGTTAGTTGCTCAGTCGTGTTCGACGCTTTGTGACCCCATGGACTATAGCCCATCAGGCTCTCCTCTGTCCGTGGGATTCTCCAGGCAAAAATACTGGAAGAGGTTGCCATTCCCTTCTCCAGGTGCCTGGCGCCATCTCGCTCATGTTAGAGGCATGACTGCTGGCTACAGGATTCACTTTCCAGGGATGAGTCCATCAGATTGGAAATAACAACACAGCATCCTCGGGAAATAGAAGAGAGGAATTTCCCCAGGAGCACTGTCAGGAGCAAGAAAATTGGGCAAATCTATAGATTAAAAATGATTCAGAAATGTTCAAGTGCTAACCAAGAAGCAATCCTCAAGTTTAATTACTCTTTCCTCATCTCCCTTGCCTTCTGCTCATTCCCACATTATTTCTACAACCCTCTCCTAACTCATCAGGAACCATCTCTCTCCTAGTTTTTTCTTGGGCTACACTGGTCGCCCCCTAACATTTTACCCAGTGCCCAGTCTCCTCCTGCTCACCTTACTGTAACTTGCACATCAGAGGGGCCACACTCTTCATTAACTTGTGCATGTCAGCGAGCACACACAGCCACGTTCAGTTGTCTCTGATGTACATGAATGACAGCACTCTCATCCCATTTGTCTCCAGGGAGATGAAATGAGACCATTCAGAAGAGATTAGCATGATTTCTGTACCTGGTAAGTTTAATAAATATTAACTGCTATTTATATCATTTCTTGAGTGCCTTCAATGAGCCAGACTGTTAGTCTGTGTATGTCATATGTGCTAGTCACTCAGTCGTGTCTGACTCTTTGCAACCCCATGGGCTGTAGCCCACCCCTTTCCTCTGTCTATGGAACTCTCCAGGCAAATATACTAGAGTGAGTAGCCATTCCCTTTTCCAGGGGATCTTCCCAACCCAAGAGTCAAACCTGGGTCTCCCATGTTGCAGGCAGATTCTTTACTGCCTGAGCCACCAGGGAAGCCCTATTTTTGTACAGTTTCAAGTAGGATGTTTTTTTCTCTATTATGCATCTGTTTATTGCTGGAAATGGGAAAGAAAATGATATATTTTTATATTTCAATCTAGTTTCACCAGAATGACTTCTTAGTTGTAATAGCTTTGCAATTGATTTTAGGTAGCCAGTTGATCATTTGAAAATGTGATCAATTTACTTTTACCCAAGATGTGACCCTATAATTGCTTTTTTATTCTTTGGTCATATTAATTTGAAATTTCAGAACAGAATTGGGTAGTGGCAATGAGATGCATACTTGTCTTCTGTATGGTCTTCATGTAGATTTCTCAAATATTTTCATGTGCAGGTTGATATAAGCTAATGACCAAGGAAACTATTTTCATAGTAAGGAAACCTATTTAATTTCCTCAGAACTCCTTTCAAGCAGTATCTTTAGCATTCAATTAGACTATCCAATTTTTTGGATTTTTTTCTACTTATTTGCTCTACTGTAATAAATACATTACCAATATGAAATGCTGGTTGCTTTCTAGGGTTAAATGTTACCTGGGCATAGTATTTGGTTTGCATGATAAACTACTAAATATTTTTATATTTTATTGCTATTTTCTTTGAGTTTTTTAAATAATATGCTAATTAGAGATTAGTCTCTGGTTTTTCCTATACCGCTGCTATTGTAGAAGGCATGTTGTATCATGATTAAAATAGCCCTAGGAAATACACTGGAACACTTATTTTCATGTGCCTCCAGATAATTTTTATGTATTTCAAACAGGTTTTGTGAGATTTCAAAATTAGCAATTTTTTCCTGGGAAAAATTGATAACTCCATGCCTTATTTCATGATTGCCCATTATACATGTTAATCAAGTGAGTAGAAAATACCATGTCATTACCATAGCTTTTGGAAGTTATACACAGACCCATGCTTTTTTAATTAGCATTTAAAGTAATAATTTAAATAAAATTAATAATAATTGTGTTGATTGATTAATTATAAATTAATGATAATTAAATAAAATGAATAATATTTAAATAAATAATTGTTTTATTATAAAGGCATTTAGTAATTAAGTACAAACTAATTCAAAGGCATCTGAGAAGCCTGGGTGACCAAGGGTCAAGGTAGTCAAACAAATGAGATCTTCTTTGGGTGCAAAATTAGTTTTCACGTGAAACTTTTCCAGCTACTGGTGGCAACACAGGAGAAGATAATGGCATTAGGAGACCTCAAACTGACAGGCAAGAGAGAAGAGACCATTAAGCCAAAGCATCGTCTCATCAATATATTGAGTTCAAGCTAAAAGTGACCACGTTTCTAAGATGCCTGTTGATCACTGATTTAATCTTGCTTCTGCTTCTCTCTTGGCAGACACTCCTTCACATGCAACCAGGAAACCACTCACAGCTTCCAGTATTTACCCTCCTGGGACTTTCTGAGAAGCCAGAGATTCAGTGTGTTCTCTTTGGGCTCTTCCTCTCTTTGTACCTGGTCACCATCTTTGGGAACCTGCTCATCATCCTGGCCATCATCACAGACTCCCACCTCCACACCCCCATGTACCTCTTTCTCTCCAACCTGTCATTGTCTGACATCTGTTTCATCTCCACCACCATCCCAAAGATGCTCCTGAACATCCAAACCCAGAGCAAAGCCATTACCTACGCAGGCTGCATCACCCAGATGTATTTTTTCACAGTTTTTGGACTTTTGGACAACTTACTCCTGACCGTGATGGCCTATGACCGCTTCGTGGCCATCTGCCACCCCCTGCACTACACGGTCATCATGAACCTGCGGCTCTGTGCCCAGTTGCTCCTCCTGACCTGGCTCATCAGCATTCTGGGGGCCCTTCCTGAGAGTTTAACCATGTCCTGGCTCTCTTTCTGCCCCATAGTTGAAATTCAGCACTACTTCTGTGAACTCCCTGAGGTCCTCAAGCTTGCCTGCTCTGACACCTTCACCAATAATGTCGTATTGTATCTTGTGACAGGTGTTATGGGCTTTTTTCCTCTCACCGGCATCCTTCTCTCTTATTCTCGAATTGTTTGTTCTATACTGAGGATCTCAACAACAGGAGGAAAGTACAAAGCATTTTCCACTTGTGGGTCTCACCTCTCGGTGGTCTCCTTGTTCTACGGAACCTGCCTTGGGGTCTACCTCAGCTCCACATGGACATATGACTCTCAGACAGGGGCGTTTGCCTCTGTCCTGTACACCGTGGTCACCCCCATGCTCAATCCTTTCATCTACAGCCTGAGGAACAGAGACATGAAAAGAGCTCTGAGAAAGCTTCTCTGCAACACGTTGTCTCCCCAGTGACAACAATGACCTGGAGCCTGGACACATGTGATCAAGAGCAATGGATCAGAACACTTAAGAGTGTGGACTCTTAATTTTTCAATGCACTTGGTTCTGAGGTTGGAATGAATCTGTTGAAAGAGGTAAGGGTGGGGAAGCAAGCTAACTGTCCATCCTCAGGACACTGGGAACAAGTGTAGACTAGAGATGCAGAGGTATGTGTTTTCAGGAGGACAGATGGAGTGTGTGGGAGTGTGTTCGATCGTGTCCGACTCTTTTAGTGACCCCGTGAGGTGTAGCCTCTCAAGCTCTTCTGTTGATGGGATTCTCCAGGCAAGAATACTAGAGTGGGTTGCCCTTTCCTCCCCCAGAGGATCTTCCCAACCCAGAGACTGAACTCAAGTCTCTTGAGTCTCCTGCATTGGCAGGTGGATTCTTTACCACTGCACCATCAGGGAGAGGCCCAAGATTTTCCTGAATTCAAACGGTGATGCCATCTTAGTAGATGGTGATTTTTTTCTCTGTGATAAGATAAATATACTTTATTGTATTATTTTTATCTTTCTTAGACTTTTTTCTTTTTAAAAAATTTTTTAATTATTTATTTTTAATTGGAGGATACTTGCTTTACAATATTGTGTTGGTTTCTGCTATATGTAACATGAATCAGCCACAGGTATAGGTATCATCCCTCTCTCTTATACCTCCCTCCCACCTCCTATCCCTCCCACAACTCTAGGTTATCACAAAGCATTAGATTTGAGCTCCCTGCATCATACAGTAAATTTCCACTGGCTATTCTAATTTTACATCTGGTAATGTATATGTTTCAATGCTATTCACTCAGTTCGTCACACCCTCTCCTTCCCCGACTGTGTCCACAAGTCTGTTCTGTATCTATGTCTCCATTGCTGCCCTTCAAATAGGTTTATCAGCACCATCTTTCTAGATTCCATATATATGCATTAATATTTGATATTCATCTTTCTCTTTCTGACTTATTTCACTCTGTATAATAGGCTCTAGGTTCATCCACCTTATTAGACCTGAGTCAAATGGGTTCCTTTTCATGGCTGAGTAATATTCCATTGTGTATATGTACCACAACTTCTTTATCCAAAGAATATTCAACCCCCATGTGCTTCAGTTGCTCTATACGAAATGAACCTATAACAAGGCATGCCTCACAAGGGTGACAAGAGGTTTAAATGGAATAAAATGGCAAAGCTTCAGCATAAGCAATGCAAGTGGCAAGTCCTAAATAAATTTCAGCTCCCGTTACATACAAGAGTAATTTTTATAATGCTCCAGCTTTTTGTTCCCATATTATTAAGCCAATTTCTCCCCATGCACACTGTCCTCCATTAGGACTAGGTCATAAAGCTCAGTATACCCCAGGAAGAAAGAGGATGTGTAATGTGGAGCAGAATTTCTCAACCTTGGCATCATTGATATTTGGGTTTAGGTCATTCTTTGCTATAGGGGCTATTCCTGAACATTGTAGGATGTTTAGTCATATCCCTGGATAAGATATATCACCAGCCAAATTGCAAGGACTAAAAATGTCTTCATGTACTCCATAAGGGGCCAAATCACCCCCACTTGAGAACCACGGGAAAGTGAACATATGAAAATTTTCCATGTGCAAAATCCCCAGGGGAGTGAGCTAAAGCAGGAGTCCCCAAGCTCCAGGATCTAATGCCTGATGATCTGAGGTGGAGCTGATATAATAATAATAGAAATAAAGTGCACAATAAATGCAGTGTGCTTGAATCATCCCGAAACCATTTCCCCTTCCCACCCCCAACCCCCACCCCACCCCCACCACCACCCCGTGTGTGCATGCGTGCTCACTCGTGCCTGACTCTGCATCGCTATGAATGATAGCTCACCAGGCTTATCTGTCCATGGAATTCTCCAGGCAAGACTACTGGAGTGTGTTGCTTTTCTTTCTCCAGCAAAATATTTTTTACACATGATAAGAATGGACCATAAAAATGCCTGTACAAATAGAAAAGCAGAGTTCCAGACTTGACTCTATTTTGCATAACAGTCAGAAGAAGGAAAGGAGACTGGGTAGACTACAAGGCTGATGACATTGAAAACCTAAAATCTATTATTCAAATAATATGCGGACAAAGAAGACACTTGGCACCCTGTCTCACTGGGATGACCCAGAGGGATGGGAGGGGGAGAGAGGTGGGAGGGGGGTTCAGGATGGGGAACACATGTACACCCGTGGCAGATTCATGTCAATGTATGGCAGTTCAGTTCAGTTCAATCGCTCAGTCATGTCTGACTCTTTGCGACCCCATGAACTGCAGCACGCCAGGCCTCCCTGTCCATCACCAACTCCCGGAGTTCACCCAAACTCATGTCCATCGAGTCAGTGATGCCATCCAGCCATCTCATCCTCGGTCGTCCCCTTCTCCTCCTGCCCCCAATCCCTCCCAGCATCAGAGTCTTTTCCAATGAGTCAACTCTTCACAACAAAACCACTACAATATTGTAAAGTAATTAGTCTCCAATTTAAATAAATTAATTTATATTTTTAAAAAAAAGAAGACACTTGGCAACATCATTTTTTAAGACTTTTTTTTAAATTTATTTATTATTTTTGGTTGCACTGAACTTCCATGTTGCACTTGGGTTTCTCTAGTTGTGGTAAGCAGGGACTGCTCCTCATTGCAGTGCTCAGGCTTCTCTTGTGGAGCACCGCCTCTAGGCACGCAAGCTCAGTAGCTGTGGCTACAGTCATTCAAGAGGAAGATGCCCTAAATATCCTGCTGTTTTTATTTGTTTGAAAAATTTTAATATTTGATCTGGGTTTTAAAAGTTACTCCCTTATATACTGGTGTTCTTTTTTACTTTTTTATTGAGGTATAGTTTATCAACAATATTACATAAGTTTCAAGCCCACTCAAAAAAATGGGCAGAAGACCTAAATAAACATCTCTCCAAAGAGAACATACAGATTACCAACAGACACATGGAAAGATAGTCAATATCACTAGTTATTAGAGAAATGCAAATCAAAACTACAATGAGATATCACCTCATACCTGTCAGAATGGCCATCATCAAAAAAATCTGCAGACAACAAATGCTGGAGAAAGCATGAAGAGAAGGGAACCCTCCTACACTGTTAGTGGGAATACAAATTGGTACAGTCACTATGGAGAAGAGTGTGGAGATTCCTTAAAAAATTAAAAATAGAGCTACCACATGACCCTGCAATCGCACTCCTGGGCATATATCCAGAGAAAAATGTGATCTGAAAGGATACATGCACCCCAGTGTTCATTGCAGCACTGTTGATAATAGCCAAGACATGGAGGCAACCTAAATGTCCATCAACAGAGGGATGGATAAAGAAGATATGGTACATACATACAGTGGAATATTACTCAGCTGTGAAAAGAATGAAATAATGCCATTTGTGGCAACATGGATAAACCTAGAAAGTGTCATACTGAGTGAAGTAAGTTAGACAGAGAAGAAGAAATATCATATGGCATCTCTTATATGTGGAATCTAAAATGATACCAATGAACTTGCTTACAAAACAGAGAGAGACTCATGGACTTAGAAAATGAACTTATGGTTGCTGGGGGGAAGGGATAGTAAGGGAGTTTGGGAAAGTCTTGTACACGCTGCCATAATCAAAATGGAGAACCAACAAGGACGTACTGCGTAGCACATGAAACTGTGCTCAAAGTTATGTACCAGCCTGGGTGGGATGGGGGTTTGGGGGAGAAAGGATACATGTATACGTAAGGCAGTGGATGAGATGGTTGGATGGCATCACTGACTCAATGAACATGAGTTTGAGCAGGCTCCAGGAGTTGGTGATGGACAGGGAAGCCTGGCATGCTGCAGTCCATGGGGTCGCAAAGAGTCAGACACAACTGAGCGACTGAACTGAACTGATGCATAAGGCAGAGTTCCTTCTCCATTCATCTGAGAAAAACCACAACATTGTTAGTTAAATATGTCCCAATACAGAATAAAAAGTTTAAAGTTTGCAAAAATATATGTTTCAGGCGTACAACCTAGTGAGTCACAATTTGTAAAGGTTATTCTCCACTTACTGATACTATAGAATATTGTCTATATTCCTTACTGTACAGTATATCCTTTGTGACTTATCTTATGCATGGTAGTTTGTACCTGTTAATCCCTTGCCCCTGTCTTGCCCCTCTCCCTTCCCTCTTCCCACTGTTGGCCACTGGTTTTTCACCTACGACTTCGAGTCCAGACTTCCTTGGCGGTCCAGTGGTTATGACTCCACACTTCCAGTGGAGAGGGCATGGGTTCAATCCATGGTCAGGGAAATTCTACATGCTGAGCAGTGCAGCCAAAGAAAGAAAACTTTTCTATGCCTGTGAGTCGGTTTCTTTTCTGTTATATTCACTAGATTTATTTTTTTAGATTTCACTTATAAGACATATACAGAAAACAACGCCACTCGCTTGTGAATTATTTCAGATAGCCCATTCTCTCTGGACTAGAGTTTTGAGGACCATCCAATGAACCTGACCCTGAAGTCAAGTTTTGACCCTGAGAAGCCATATATTCCCATAGAGTCTGCCTGAACAGCCAGTTCTCACACTACTTCTCTCATTGTATTCCTGGAACTTCCTTCAGATTGCCCTTTCAACAGTAGGAACAGAAGCTGTGGCAAAGTCATTCATCTGGCTTTGTTGGTAGTTGGGTGCAACCCACAGCCTTGTTCATAATTTCAAGTTAAGCTGCTTGACATTCACATGACCTTGGAAAATGTGCCATCGTGCCCTTGATAGACAAAGAAATCCCATCTCAGATGTTGAGGAAGTGCTTGTGGGAAAAGATAGTGGAGATCAGATCCCGGAGAAAGAGCATTGTGACTAAGGTGCGTGGGGAGAGGTGTTCCCATGGGAACAAAGTTAGCAGTAAAGAAGCTTCTTTCTGGTTTGACTTCCACACTCATGGGAACCAAATTGATCAGAGAGCAGAGTAGCAATGGAACAATTAACTTAATGAGCAGTTGTGAGAATTCAACCTCTGAAGTCACAGAAACACTAAATATGCCCCTTACTCCTCTCACTACAGCTCCATTGTCCCAGAAAGGAGGAAGTTCATCGGTGCCCTTGCAGAGAATGGATGCCTGATGCCACCTCCTTGCACTTTATTGGAGCTGAAGTGAGGATCCATCACCCAAGAATGAAAGGATCCAGGGAACTAGAGGCTCACTGAGGACATTAAAGTGTGTGCTGTGGGAAACAGGTATGGAGGCAGGCAGAACTCTGGGTATTAACTTGGATGGCACAAATGAGCATAACACAGTTGGTAAGAGTCCATTTACTTAAAACACTCTGTACAGTTCAAGTCCTGAGTCTCTCAAAATCTCTCTTCCAGTTCTAATGAGGTGGATGAAACTGGAGCCTATTATACAGAGTAAAGTAAGCCAGAAAGAAAAACACCAACACAGTATACTAACACATATATATGGAATTTAGAAAGATGGTAACGATAACCCTGTGGGCGAGACCGCAAAAGAGACACAGATGTATGGAACAGTCCTTTGGACTCTGTGGGAGAGGAAGAGGGTGGGATGATTTGGGAGAATGGCATTGAAACATGTATAATAACATATAAGAAATGAATCACTAGTCCAGGTTCGATGCAGGATACAGGATGCTTGGGGCTGGTGCCCTGGGATGACCCAGAGGGATGGTACAGGGAGGGAGGTGGGAGGGGGTTTCAGGATGGGGGACACGTGTACACCCGTGGCAGATTCATGTTGATGTATGGCAAAACCAATACAATATTGTAAAGTAATTAGCCTCCAATTAAAATAAATAAATTTAAATTTAAAAAAATAAAATCTCTCTTCCACTCATGTTCCTTCCTCTCTCTTCTGGAACCCAATTCTGAGAATCTCTCACCTTCCTAATGGAAACTGACCTTGTTTAAGCTCCCAACATCTCTTCATATTTCTTACCCAACCATCCTAGCTATTTCTCAGGAGCTATGTGCTTCTATTCTCCATCTGATTCTCCTGTATTCTTTTATCTATCAAATCTTACTTATGTGTTCACTCACTCAAACAAGACGCATTCTCTGGGATTCTTCCTATTTACCACTTCATATATGTGTGTGTGCGCTGAGTCATGCACAACCCTTTGCAACCCCATGGACTGTATAGCCCACTAGGCTCCTCTGGCCATGGAATTTTCCAGGCAAGAATACTGGAGCAGGTTGCCATTTCTTACTCCAGGGGATCTTCCCAACCTCCAGATACTGAACCCAGGTCTCTTGCGTCTCTTGCATTGGCTGGAAGATTCTTTACCACTGCGCCTTACAAACACATTCAGCCCATTCAAACAGCTTTGTGATATTAAGTTACTGAATGTTTCTCTGCCTCAGTTTCCACATTTATAAAGTGAGGATAATAATAGTATCCACTTTGTGATGTTAATATGAAAATTAAATTAAAAGAGATAATGCACAAGAATGTTTTTATCTCCATCACCCAGTAAATATCTATACGTGTTAATGATTATTGTATACTGTTTACATATATTCATTTGTTAAATCAAAACAATAATGATCATGATAAAATGAGTTAAGGCATACAAAACTTAGCACAAATACTTGACATATGGAGGTCCTCAAGTCATTTGACTTATTTAGTAAGTGTATCACTTTCATTTATTGGGTATTTGCAAATTTCCAGTCCCTATTTTAAGAGGCTTACATTTTTGTTAATATGTGAAGTGATTGTGATCTATTTTCTGAGAGATTTAACTGCACATATGAACACTGCTGGGGTTATTTTTCTCTTGTACCCGCTTTTTATGTTAATTTTTATTTTTGAATAATTTTAGAGAAATTTTAAAGAAAGTTACAGAGATAATACAGAGAGTTCTCATAGTGGTGAAAATGTTTCAAAACTTGTAGAAGCAATGATTGCAAAACATCTGAACGTCACTGAATGTTACTTTAAGGTGACTATGGTTTTTACATATTTGGTTTTATATATTTGTCTTGTATCGACTGCCTTACTTGAATCATTTTCAGTCCAAAGAGGTTTTCCTCCTCTAATTAAAAAAAATTTTTAAGAGGTTTTCAGTTGCCAATTTATTATCTTCAGCCAATCCATCATCTTCAAACAAATAATTGCTTTTTTGATACTTACATCTCTTGTATCTTTTCTCTTTGTACTGCATTAGCTAGAACTCCTTCAGAATTGATAATAGTGATGATAAACTTTCTTTTCTTCTGTAATATTTAAAGGAGAAATCTTTTGTGCCTGCCCTCGGTTCCCACAACAGCATTTTTGGAGGTAAATCTTGTTGTTTGCTTAATTTCCTCCTTAATTATTGATCTTTTATCCTCCATTCTGAATCAACTTTGGACACCTACATTGTCCCAGAAATAAATTAATTTCTTAGAGATTTTCTATTTTTTATGCCAAGTTTTAAATAATATTTTCTTGCAAAGTTGAATGTTTCCTTACATCTATGTTTATTTTTCTCATTCCTAATTTTAGGCATTACTGTTCTCTTTCTTATTTCATTCATTAGGCTAATTTTGCCTGTATGTTTGCTTTTTCCAAAGAATTAGCTCTGGATTGTCTCAACTTTAGACCTGTTCTTCTCTCCAAATCCTTAACTCTGCTTTTACCTTAATTTTCTGCTTTACCTAGTTTTGTTGTGTGCAACTTGCATTAAAAATGTCTTCTAAATCTTTAAATGTTTTTCCTGAGGATAGACTACATGTATGTTCATTTGTACCTTTTGAAAGATGTAATAGAAGAAAATGGGTTGAAAAATCCAGACTCATTTTATCACTCCAAGCTGATTCTTGTCCACATTTTGGTATATCTTGTAGATCATTTTCCTTAGATTTGTGCAAGGAAACTTATAAAAGATCTGTACAGTGATGTAATTTCTCCAGTCCAGAAATACAGATCAATTATCATCTCATGGAGAAGGAAATGGCAACCGACTCCAGCGTTCTTGCCTGGAGAATCCCAGGGATGGGGGAGCCTGGTGGGCTGCCATCTATGGGGTCGCACAGAGTCGGACGCAACTGAAGCGACTTAGCAGCAGCAGTATGTGAGGTGCTATTTCTCTTTCCACCTGATGAAATTTTGCATTCCTAGTCTTTATTTTTCTCAGTGGCTTCTTAGTTACCTCAGTGAAAAGGTATCTTGTTTTACTTTCATCCTCATAAGTTAATACTAGAAAAAATTCTCAAACATTTATTATCCCTTTTAATAAATCTTTAATATCCTATGCCTTTTTACCTGGTAATATATTACTGTTTCTATGATTTATAATTAAGGCCTTATAGGTTAAAGATACTAACTTTTAGTCAAATAATTATCTTTTGCATTCCAACTTTCTGCAGGGCACATTTTCTCATTAATAATTTTTCAATTTGTTGTCCAATTACTGATCTTTTCTTCCCTTATTTCCATCAAAGACTTTTTATTCATAGAGAACATCCACTTTTAAAGATTACATATGCATATGTGTGTGCTAAGTCGCTTCAGTCGTGTCTGACTGTATGCAGTCCCATGGACTACAACCTGCCAGGCTCCTCCGTCCATGGGATTCTCCAGGTAAGAATACTGGAGTGGGTTGTCATGTCCTTCTCTAGGGGATCTTTCCAATCCATTGATTGAACCGGTGCCTCTTACATCTCCTGCACTGGCAGGTGGGTTCTTACCACTAGCACCACCTGGGAAGCCCAAGGTTACATATATTCATGTATAAATTATATTATCTATGTATTTTATTTATTTTCTTCTGATAGCTTATATGGTCCCTAGCTCCACACTCAACATTTGAAATTTATTAGGGAATCTGGAGATAAGATTTAACACTATTTTTTCTAAATTACTAATCAATTGTGAAACACTTATTTGTATCTTTAAAAGGCCCTCTAAAATATATAGGAATTAAAAAATGAAAGTTAAGATGATAAAATACATAGAGATATATCCTAAATTATGATAAACATCATATTAAATAAAAACTCTAGAATTATTCCCTTGAATAAAGGAAGTATAATAAGAATTCCAACTCAACATAAATATGAACAGTGTCGGGGAGTTTTATAGCAATGCAATAAGACCTAAAGATAAATAAATGTTGTAAATTAATACTATTTGAAGAAAGCATATAAATATTAGAAAAAAATTTTAATTAATAAAGGAATCTAGAAAATGCCCATAACACCTTATAAATACAGGAAAATCTAAGATTTTCCTAATGTAATAGTGATATCAAAGATATAATGTGAGGGAATATCATTATTAATAGCATTAAACTTAAAATACATTAAAACACCATATAGAAATTCTGCTATTTGCAACACCTCGGATGAATCTAGAGGACATTATAATAAGTGAAATAAGCCAGACAGAAAAGAATAAATAGTGTATGATTCCACTTACATGAGGCATCTAAAATCATCAAACTCATGGAAGCATGGAATAGAGTGTTGATTGGAACTATTGTCTGGAAAGGAAGGGAAATAGGGAATTCTTATAAGATTTGTTATGCAAAATGAATAAATTCTAGAGATCTGGCATATAACGTGGTGGTGGTGGTGGTGGTCTAGTCACTAAGTCGAGTCTGACTTGCAGCTCCATCAATTGTAACCCACCATGCTCCTCTGTCCATGGAATTTTCCAGACAGGAATACTGGAGTGGGTTGCCATTTCCTTCTCCGGGGATATAACATAGTAAACAGAGTTAATAATACAGTATTGTACTCTTTAAAATATGTTAGAGGAATAGATTTTAAGTATTCATACCACACAAAAGAATATAAGGACATTTTTTGGAGATGATAGGTATGTTTTTATGGGCTTCAAAGGTTGCTTGGTGGTAAAAAATCCACCAGCCAATGAAGGAGACTCAGGTTCCATCCTTGGGTGGGGAAGATCCCCTTGGGAGTAGAAAATGGCAACCCACTTCAGTATTCCTGCCTGGAAAATTCCATGGACAGAGGAGCCTGGCAGGCTACAGACCCATGGGGTCTCAAAGAGTTGGACAGGACTAAGCATGCACCCACCCAAAGCTAAAACCAAGAGATGATTTATGTGAAGATAAACTCAATATTTAGGAACTCTAGGAGTCTATATTTAGAAATTCAATTTTTGATTGAATTTGTGTAAGGACATTGATAATATAAATGAAATATAAATGGTGATTAACAATAATATTAGGGGTGTTTTTCTTTTTTAGCAAAAGGAGCACCTAAGGTCCAGAGGATCTAAGAAACTCTCAGTGAGTGAGAAGAGCTGCCTAGAAGATTTAGGGAATTCCCCATTCCCAAAGAACTGGGCAGAATGCTCAATAGTAGTCATCAGGGACTCCAGGAAAATGATGATTGTTTGGGGATGCAAGCAAGCACTAGAGCAGTGCTTCTCAAACTTGTATGTGTCAAAGTTTCCATGGGGTCTTGTTGAAGTGCCAAGTGCTGGCTTCACACCCAGCATATCTGACTCAGTAGGTCAAAGATGATTCAGTGGAAAAGAATCCACCTGGCAATTCAGGAGATACAGGAGACGCAGGTTCTACACCTGCGTTGGGAAGATCTCCCGGAGGAGGAAACTGCAACCCACTCCAGTATTCTTGCCTGGGCAATCCCATGGACAGAGGGGTCTAGCAAGCTACAGTCCATGGGGTCACCAAGAGCCAGACACACAACTGAGCACAAACGCAGGTCAGACAAGCCTAAAACAATGTGTATTTCTAACATTTCTAGAGGTTTCTGGTGGTGCTCAGGAACCACAGTTTGAGAAGTGCCAAACTTGAGATGATTTTTCCAGATGTCAACAGTAACCACAATTTGTCATCAAAGAAAGTCAATCCTGAGCCAAAATGAATGACTTCATGATCTCCCCGGGTTTGGGTTAAGGATATTTCTGTCTTTCTGGGGAATGTTTATTTGGGGTAAATTTTGTATTGCTTTTTTCCTCTTTGTTGGCTAGCCCGGCATAATCATGGAAAGAGAAAACCAAACAGGAATCAGAAACTTTCTCCTCTTGGGATTCGCAGAGGACCCAGACCTGCGGCCTCTCCTCTTCGGGCTGTTTCTGTCCATATACCTGGTCACATTCACTGGGAACCTGGCCATCATCCTGGCCGTCATCTCAGACTCCCACCTCCACACCCCCATGTACTTCTTCCTCTCCAACCTGTCCTTTGCGGACATCGGTTTCACCTCCACCACCATCCCAAAGATGCTGTGGAACATCCAGAAACAGAGTCAAGTTATCACCTATGCAGGCTGCCTCAGCCAGGTTTTTTTTTTTTCGTTGTGTTTGGATGCCTGGACAATTTAATCCTGAGTGTGATGGCCTATGACCGCTTTGTGGCCATCTGTCACCCCCTGCACTACATGGTCATCATGAACCCCCGGCTCTGTGGGCTGCTGGCTCTGGGGTCCTGGAGCCTCAGTGTCACAGGCTCCCTGCTCATGACCTTAACCCTTTTGAAGCTGTCCTTCTGCAGAAGCATGAAGATCCCACACTTTTTCTGTGATCTTCCTGAAGTCCTGAAGCTTGCCTGTTCTGAAACCCTCATCAATAACACAGTGGTGTATTTTATGACTATTATCCTAGGTATTTTTCCTCTCTCTGGGATCCTCTTTTCTTACTCTAAGATTTTCTCCTCCATCCTGAGAATTTCATCAGCCAGAGGGAAGTACAAAGCCTTTTCCACCTGTGGGTCTCACCTCTCAGTGGTCTCCTTGTTCTATGGCACAGGCCTAGGGGTCTACCTCAGTTCTGCAGTCACTTCATCCTCTAGGACGAGTCTGGTGGCCTCGGTGATGTACACCATGGTCACCCCCATGCTGGACCCCTTCATCTACAGTCTGAGGAACAGGGACATGAAGGGGGCCCTTGTGCGGCTCATTAGCGGGGCACCATCTCTCATTCACAGGGCCTTCAGAGGACTCTCATAAGTAACTGGGCACATAACGTTGAGGACCAGACATCCTGGCTTCCTTCATTTAATGTTTTTCTCTTTCCTAATACTCATTTTTTAAAGAAAAACTTCCCTTGGGTCTTCACAGCCCTCTCTATTCTCCTTCATACTATATCTTTAGTTCCCTTTTTCAATTTGTAACCATATGAATTTAACTTCCTATACACTAAACCTGATATTTTCTGTTACATTTAGTCATGATTTAAATTTCTTAAGAAATAAACTAATTCTCATATTTTTAATATATATCTTCACAGTGATGATTGAATGTATACCTATTAAGGAAATGTTGCCCTGCAAACTCATTTACAGAGATGTTTTCTGAGGCTGTGTGAATCAAATCAACTGGAAGAAGTGCCTTTTTATGAATAACTTTCAGTCACATCAAAACTTAGTGATGAAATTCTGAAAATTTCTGAAACTTGAAATCTGGAGCTAAACCGTTCAGAGCTGGCCTTCAAGTACTCAAGATCCTTGTGCTTTTCTGCTCTGTCTCTAGCATGGGCCTTCCACCCTCATGGTCACAAAATGGCTTCTGCCCTTGCAGCCACGGCAACTGCATCCCAGGGAGGTGGAATGGATAAATATAATATAAAAGATATTCTTTCATCACTTTAGCACATTCTGTCTGGCTTCCAACTTTCATATCTGCATCCTTTGCCTAAGGGATTTCTCTAGTCTGCCCTGCCCATGTTCAGAGAACTAATGTCCCAGGAATCACTCCGTAACCAGAGACCAACAGGAGTTGGTGAATAAATCACTTGCGCATTGGTAAGATAAGTCTGTAGGATATATATTTGTACTGGCTCCCTGTCTTTCCGCAGCAGAAGTCCATGAGTCGATCGTGGTGGTAACTGGCTTGATAAACACACTTTCTATGGCTGTTTTCTCTTGCCTGACACACGGCTCTGTTCCCAGGGATCACTAAAATCTTTGTCTTAACTAGACTGAGCTACATTTCCTGTATCACATAGTGGCTTTATAGGCAACACCAGGGTCTTTTCCAATGAGTCAACTCTTTGCATCAGGTGGCCAAAGTATTGGAGTTTCAGCTTCAGCATCAGTCCTTCCAATGAACACCCAGGACCTATCTCCTTTAGGATGGACTGGTTGGATCTCCTTGCAGTCCAAGAGTCTTCTCCAACACCACAGTTCAAAAGCATCAATTCTTCAGTGCTCAGCCTTCTTCACAGTCCAACTCTCACATCCATACATGACCACAGAAAAAACCATAGCCTTACTAGACGGACCTTTGTTGGCAAAGTAATATCTCTGCTTTTGAATATGCTATCTAGGTTGGTCATAACTTTCCTTCCAAGGAGTAAGCGTCTTTTAATTTCATGGCTGCAGTCACCATCTCCAGTGATTTTGGAGCCCCAAAAAAATAAAATCTGACACTGTTTCCACTGTTTCCCCATCTATTTCCCATGAAGTGATGGAACCAGATGCCATGATCTTCGTTTTCTGAATGTTGAGCTTTAAGCCAACTTTTTTCACTCTCCTCTTTCACTTTCATCAAGAGGCTTTTTGGTTCCTCTTCACTTTCTGCCATAAGGGTGGTGTCATCTGCATATCTGAGGTTATTGATATTTCTCCTGGCAATCTTGATGCCAGCTTGTGCTTCTTCCAGCCCAGCATTTCTCATGATGTACTCTGCATATAAATTAAATAAGCAGGGTAACAATATACAGCCTTGATGTACTCCTTTTCCTATTTGGAACCAGTCTGTTGTTCCATGTCCAGTTCTAACTGTTGCTTCCTGACCTGCATACAGATTTCTCAAGAGGCAGGGTAGGTGGTCTAGTATTCCCATCTCTTGAAGAATTTTCCACAGTTGATTGTGATCCACCCAGTCAAAGACTTTGACATAGTCAATAAAGCAGAAATAGATGTTTTTCTGGAACTCTCTTGCTTTTTTGATGATCCAGTTGATGTTGACAATTTGATCTCTGGTTCCTCTGTCTTTTCTAAAACCAGCTTGTACATCTGGAAGTTCACAGTTCACATATTGCTGAAGCCTGGCTTGGAGAATTTTGAGCATTACTTTACTAGCCTGTGAGATGAGTGCAATTGGGTTACTTGGGTGTGCCCTAAATCCAATGACAGTTCCTTAGAAGATGCAGGAGAGGGACCTTCCTGATGGTCCAATGCTTAATAATCCACCTTGAAATGCAGAGGACTTGAGTTTGATCCCTGGTTGGTGAACTAAGATTCCACAAGCCATGGGACAACAAAAGCCCACGCTACAACTACTGAGCCCACTTGCCACAGCTAGCGAGACCCTGTGCTGCAACAAAGATCCTGATATCACAACTAAGACCTGATACAGCCACGTAAATAATAAATAAAAATAAAGAAAAAAGTTTTATCCAAAAAAATTAAAACATACAGAAGACATAAAGAAGAGAAAATCCTATAACATAAAGGCAGAAATTGGAGTGACGTGGTCACAAGGCAAGGAACTCTTGGAGCCACAAGAAGCTGTAAGAAGCAAGGATTGATTCTCTCCTAAAGCAGGGGTTCCCACCCCCAGGCCATGAACGCATACCAGTCTATGGCCTGTTAGGAACTGGGCCATACAGCAGGAGGAGAGCAGCAGGCCAGCAAATGAAGCTTCGCCTGTATTTACAGGTACTCCCCTTTGCTTGCATTGCCACATGAGTTCCGCCTCCTGCTCAACAAACTCAATAAACATAATGTGCTTGAATCATCCTGAAACAATGCCCCCAAGCCCAGGTCTATGGAAATACTGTCTTCCATGAAACCAATCCCTGGTGCCAAAAAGGTTGAGGTGCATGTGTGCTAAGTCAATTCACTTATGTCTGATTCTTTAAGGCCCTATAAGCCACACCCTGTCAGGTTCCTCTGTCCATGAGATTCTCCAGGCAAGAATATTGGAGTGGGTTGCCATGCCCTCCTCCAAGGAATCTTCCTCACCCAGGGATTGAATCCACATCTCCTACGTCTCCTGCATTGGCAGGTGGATTCTTTAACACTAGCACCACCTGAGAAGCCCAAAAGGTTGGTGATCTCTGCCCTAAAGCTTTAACGGGGAGTACAGCTCTACTGACATCTTGATTTTGGATTTTCAGGCTTCAGAAATGTAAGAAAATAATTTCTGTTCATTGCTGCAGTCATGTTTGACTCTTTGAAATCTGAAGGACAATAGCCCACCAGTCTCCTCTGACCATTGGGATTCTCCAGGAGTGAATACTGGAGTGGATTGTCATGCCCTCCTCCACAGGATCTTCCTGACCCAGAAATCAAACCCAAGTCTCCTGCATTGCAGGCAGATTGTTCACTGCTGAATGGCTGGGGAAGCCCTATAAGGCACCCACATTGTGGCAATGTGTAACAGCAGCCATGGGGAACTAATACAGACCCTAAGGAAGATTCTTAGTATATTTGGAAGGTTACAGGAATCAGCTGCCATTTGTGGACATACACACACACAAACACACACACACACTGCTGAAAGCCTGCTGATTTGCCCATTGGCATGAAGCTGCAGAGGCCGTTCAGGGGGCACTAGTGGTAAAGAACAAGATTGCACCACACTTCTCCCCAGCATGGTATCAAAGGAGCTTGCCAAAACAGAAGATCTTAATAAAATCCAGAGCTTCAAAAAGGAGCCTCCCAGGTGGCACTAGTGGTAAAGAACCCACCTGTCAGTGCAGAAGAAATAAAGGACACAAGTTTGATTCCTGGATCAGGAAGATCCCCTGGAGAAGGAAATGGCAACCTACTCCAGTATTCTTGCCTGGGGAATCTCATGGACTGAGGAGCCTGGCAGGCTACAGTCCATGGGATCACAAAGAGTTGTACATGGCTGAAGCAACTTAGCACACACCCACGTGAAGCTGCAGATGGACCTACAACTGTTCTACATCCCCAGAGAACCTCTTTGAGCCTCTCTACGTCTTGGGCCAAGTATGTCCATTTATCTCCATGACAAAGGGCTCTGGGTTCTGCAGGATCCCTCATCACTGAGGTCAGAAGCAACACAGGTGAATACAGGCTTTATTCCTTCCCCATGAGTTTCCATCTCTTGCTTGTGGCTTCCAGACTGCCTTTGATCACACCCCACATTACAGTCCATCTTCTCTTCTCAGGATAAACCCAGAAGGCAGGTCACATATTTTACAACAGAAAACTTCTGTGGTCAGAGATTAATTTGTCTCATTCTTGCTGGTAGGAAGGATTGAAAGAATGAAAAGATTATCTAACCCAATCCACAATTCCCCCCAAAAAATTATCTGTATTTCCAATGTACGGGAGGGATAGTTAGGGAATTGGGGATGAAAATGTACACACTGCTATATCTAAAATGGATAGCCAACAAGGTCACACTGTGTAGCACAGGAAACTCTGCTCAACGTTATGGCAGCCTGGATGGGAGGAGAGTTTGGGGGAGAATGGAGACATGTACATGTATGGCTGAGTCCCTTTGCTGTCCACCTGAATCTATCACAACATTGTTAATCAGCTATGATGACTGTGACTATGTGTGCTCACTCTTGTCTAACTCTTCGCAATACCATAGACTGTAGCCCACTAGGCCCTTCGGTCCATGGAATTTTCCAGGCAAGAATACTGGGGCAGGTTGCCATTTCTTTCTCCAGGGGATCTTCCCAACCCAGGGATTGAACCCAGATCTCCTGCATTGCAGGCAGATTCTTTACGGTCCGAGCCACCAAGGAAACCCTCATCAGCTATGTGCTAAGTCGCTTCAGTCGTCTCCAACTGCTTGCAACACTATGGACTATAGCCCACCCACCAGGCTCCTCTGTCCATGGGATCCTCAAGAATGGTGCGGGTTGCCATTTCTAGGGGATCTTCCCAAACCAGGGATCAAACCCGCATCTCCTGCATCTCCTGCATTGGCAGGCAAATTCTTTACCACTGAGAAAACTGGGAAGCCCCTTAATCATACTCAAATACAAAATTAAAAAAAATTTTTTTAAGGTCTATACTTCCTTTTACCCATGGGATAAAATCAAATCCAAACCACAGATCCCCCTCCCCCCCACACATAAAAAAAAATGATCTATCTTTCCCTAGCTTCTTTATTCTTTAAAATGCAGGCTTATAAAGAAAATAGAGCTGGAAGGGGTTCCAAGGATTGGAGGTGTTGGAGTCATGGATCCCTTGACAGTAGATCACACTTTGTGTGATGACCTGAGTTGTGTCCTCTGCAAAATTCATATGCTGAAGTCCTAACCCCCTATACCTGGGAATGTGGCTGAATTTTGAGATGGGATCTTCAAGCCATAGTAATAAGCTTCCAGGTGGTACTAGTGGTAAAGAACCTGCCTACCAATGTAGAAGATATAAGAGATGTGGGTTAGATCCCTGGGTCAGGAAGATCCCCAGGAGGAGGGCATGGCAAGTCACTCCAGTATTCTTGCCTGGAGAATCCCATGGACAGAGGAGCCTCTGGGGCCATGGTCCACTGGGTCACAAAGACTCAGACACGACTGAAGCAACTGAGCATGCATGCAAGTTAAAATGAGTTCATTCAGGTGGGCCCTACTCTAATTTGGCTGGTTTCCTTAAGAAGAAGAGATTAAGACCCAGACACACACACGGGGAGGCCCATGTGAAGACACAAGGAGAAGACAACCATCTCAAGCCACAGAGAGAGGCCTCAAAAGAAACTGACATGGCTGGCATCTTCATCCATGACGTCGTTGTTTTTGTTGTTGTTGTTTTAACACAGTGAAAACTTTTATATTCGGAATTAGCCAGCTGGACTCAGTTTAGATGATCCCAATTTCGCTGGCAACATCCAAAGCATCATAGTCAGGAGCCAGTCGAACATATGCCCTCTTCTCTCCATCAGGCCTGATCAGGGTATTGACCTCAGCCGCATCAATGTCACATAGCTTCTTCACAGCCTGTTTAATTTGCAGCTTGTTAGCCTTGACATCCACAGTGAATACCAGCTATTTTTTTCATGGCTGACCCAGTGGTGAGGGGGAATTTGATGAGGGCATAGTGGTCAAGTTCGTTTCTCCTAGGGGTGCTCTTCTGAGGCTATTTGGGCTGCCTCCTGAGCAGTGGTGGTTCGGGCTGCCAGAAGGTGGGTAACGTCCCGATCTTCTCTTTTTTGTGGCTGTGGACACCGTTCAACATTGCTTTCTTGGCCTTCAAAGCCTTTGCTTTGGCTTCAGCTTTCAGAGGGGCAGGGGCTTCCTTCTTCACCTTCAATGCCATCTTCATGAAAAGACGTGACTTTATTTTGCAATGTTTATTTATTTGGCTGTCCTGGGTCTTAGCTGCGGCACACAGGATCTTTGATCTTCACTGAACCATGAGAACTCTGAGTTATGGAATGTGGGATCTAGTTCCCTGACCAAGGATAGAACCCAGGAACCCTGCATTGCAAGTGCAGAGTCTTAGCCACTGGACCACCAGGGAACTCCTTGATCTAGGACTTCTCCAAAATGATGAGGAAAAAAAAATTCTATTGTTTAAGCCACTCAATCTGTGGTACTTTGTCATGGCAGCCCTAAGAACTAGCGTACCCTGCTTTCACAGGAGCCCTCTGGGGACGCAGAACATTGACCATGGGGTAGATAGAGATAAAAGCTGAAATTCTAGTTTAACACTGGGACCTCAGGCAAAGTTCCCCAAGGTCCATTGCAGAGTAGGATATTTTATAAGTGGATGAGCTGCTTGTCTTCTCACGGAATATTTCTAAACTCTTACCATAATTGTCTCCAATTGTTGTTGTCCAGTCACTAAGTCATGTCTGACTCCTTGCCATCCCACAAACTACAGCACACCAGGCTTCCTGTCCTGCAGTATCTCCCAGAGTTTGTTCAAACTCATGTCCATTGAGTCAATGATGCCATCCAACCATCTCATCCTCTGTCACTCCCTTCTCCTCTTGCCCTCGATCTTTCCCAGCAGCACAGTCTTTTCCAATGAATCGGCTCTTCATATCAGGTGGCCAAAGTACTGGAGCTTCAGCTTCAGAATCAATCCTTCCAATGAATATTCAGAGTTGATTTCCTTTAGGATTGACTGATTTTATTTCCTCACTGTCCAAGGGACTCTAAAGAGTCTTCTCCAACACCACAATTTGAAGGTATCAATTCTTTGGCTCTCAGCTTCCCTATGGTCCAACTCTCATACCTGTATATGACTACTGGAAAAACCATAGCTTTGACTACACAGACTTTGTTGGCAAAGTGATGTCTCTGCTTTATTAATATGCTGTGTAGGTTTGTCATAGATTTTCTTCCAAGGAGCAAGCATCTTTTAATTTCATGGCTGCAGTCACCATTCACAGTGATTTTGGTTCCATGGTGAGATAGATTAAATAGATTAAAGATTTCTGAAGCGCTTCTCCCAAGTTCTCTCAGTTTATTATGCTCAAGAGTTCTCTTAAAACCTTTAAGAAATGGAGGATGGAGCATCCCAAAACCTACTCATGTTTGAATTTCCCACCCTATCCTCCCCCGTCCTTTAGGAGAGGTAAGTGCTCAAGTGAAGCTTAATTCGATTTAGAAAAAATTAATATTATATTTCTTAGACAAAAGGATCATGGAGTTGAGTTATATTTATAGCAGCTATAATCATGTTACCTTCTGTTTTTCCTTGTTCTCCCCACACCTTTAGTAAGGTCTCATGTAATTTCCCACCTGGTTCATTAGCCTGCAAGAAAATGATGGTTAAACTTCAACATCCACCCTTACATATAAGGAGCCCCCTCGGGCCAGCCTGGGCCTGTCCAGGCCAATTAGTCCCAGGGGTCAAGTATCAGGGTTACAAGTCCCCACTACTCATCTCCATGCTTCTCCATCTCCACCTGCTTTCCCAGTTCCCAACAATGAGGTGTATGAAGTAAAAGGTTTAACTCGGAGGATAAGGGATGCTCAAAGCCTGTACATCCCAAAGAAAGCATTGGCCCTAGACTGCTTCCTGAAACATGACCTCTGAACCCCTGGAATATCCTGCCTGATAAAAGTGTCTTTGTTTACCTGGGGCCATAATCCATACCAGGTAGTCTGGTTGATGGTGAACGCCCATTTTTGTTCACCTGGGACCCAGGGCAATGCTATACTGTGTATGCTTAATGGCTCACTCATGGCTGCTGTAGCCTACCAATCCATGGGATTTTTTAGGCACGAACACTGGAGAGGGTTGCCATTTTCTGCTCCAGGGGATCCTTCTGACCCAGGGATCACACTTGCACCTCCTGTGTCTCCTACATTGCAGGCAGATTCTTTACCCACTGAGCCATCAGGGAAGCCAGGCTTTGTTCACCTGGGACCCAGGGCAATGCTATATTAGTTTGACCTCTGGAGGAACTCAGGCTTCCCTGGTGCCTCAGATGGTAAAGAATTCACCTGCTACTACAGGAGGGCTGCAATCTCTGGGTCAGGAAGATCCCCTGGAGAAGGGAATGGCTACCTACTCTAGTATTCTTACCTGGAGAACCCCACGGACAGAGGAGCCTGGTGGGCTGGAGTCCACGGGGTCGCACAGAGTCAAACATGACTGAGCGACTAACACTGGAGAGACTCAACAATGAGCTGTGAAGGTCAGCAGGAACTCCTTGCCTACGTGAAACACCTGGATAAAAACTCTGGACACCAAGGTTCAGGTGGGCTTCCACGGTTGGCAGTATTTCATACGTGTTGTCATACCTCACTGCTGAAAGAATTAAGGGCTATTCGTGCAATGCCCCGGGACAGGACAGCTGGAAGCTCACACCTAGTCTCTTCTGGACCCTGTCACCTGCATCTTTGCCTTTGCTGATTTCAATGTGTCTTTTCAGTGCAGCAAACCATAAATGAGAGTATCCCAGCTTTTCCAAGTTCTATGAGTCCTTCTGGTATATCATCAAATCTGAAGGTGGTCATGGGGACTCCCCACACAGAGGCCATGGATATTGTTTTAAAGCTAGACAGTGTATTTAAAAAGCAGAGACACCACTTTGTCAACAAAGGTCCATATAATCAAAGCTATCATTTTTCCAGTAGTCACATACGGATGTGAGAGTTGAACCAAGAAGAAGGCTGAGCACTGCAAAGTTCATGTTTTGGAACTGTGGTGCTGGAGAAGACTCTTGAGAGTCCCTTGGACAGGAAGGAGATCAAACCAGTCAATCCTAAAAGAAATCAACCCTGAATATATACTTGAAGGACTGATGCTGAAGCTCCAATATTTTGGCCACCTGATGCAAAGAGCAGACTCACTGGAAAAGACCCTGATGCTGGGAAAGATTGAAGGAAAAAGCAAAAGCGGGCAGCAGAGGATGAAATGGTTAGATAGCATCACCAATCCAATGGACATGAATTTGAGCAAACTTCAGGAAACAGTGGAAGACAGAGGAGCCTGGTTGTGCTTCAGTCTACAGAGTCACAGAGTTGGACACAATTTAGCAACTGAACAACAACACTGAGGAATAGTAGTTTACCTTCTTGAGTTCTGTCACTCTGAGAAAATGAGGAACACAAGCTGACCCCTCATCTTGTTGAACGTGAAGCTTCTCTTACCCCTAATCCCAGAGCAAATATCTCCTCCTCAGCCTGGCTCATGGCCTCCCCCACAAATTTTCAGTATATGCCCAGAGAGAAACAGACACCTTAGACATCTTTCATTCCTGCTCCTTTATCTCAGTTTCCCCCCAAACATGCTGGAAAGAACATGTGTGTTCAGTGCACAGTCACTCGGGCAGGGGTTCTTCCCCAGGAACCCCCTCCCCGACCCCCTTCCCCCCTCTCTGGGTGGCAGAGCAGGGGGCTCTCACATGGCACTCTCGTTTCCTCCCCGTCCCCTGGACGCCCCTTTCTCCTGTGCCATGAGTGACTTGTAGGGCTTCCCCAGGCTGGGGAGGGTGAGTTCAGCTTCCTGCAGCTCCAGCTCCCGCTGAGACAGATGTTCAATGACGGCCGCTCCGATAGAATCCCCCAGCACATTGGTCATTGTGCGAAGTCGGTCACTGCGGAGGGGAGGGGAGAGAGAAGCTGCTGTTAATCAAGGCTTGAGACACTCCACAAAGAAGGTGCAGCAGCTGGGGGCTCCTTGCGCCCTGGAGTCAGGGCTCACACTCCAGTCCAACACAGGTTGGACCAAGCTCTGATGTGCTCATATTTGTTCTCAGCAGTGCAATTCTTTTTTTAATGTAAATATCTGATATAGCAAATTAGGGGTATGGACATATATATGACACCTAGAAACATGATACTGATGAACTTTTTTGCAGGGCAGGAATAGAGACACAGATGCAGAGAATGGACTTGTGGGCACAGAGGGGCAATGAGAGGGTGGGACGAGTCGAGAGAGTAGCACCGACATATACGCAAGACCTTGTGTGAAACAAATAGCTAGTGGGAACCAGAAGCAGAGACGGTACTTTGCCAACAAAGGTCTGTCTAGTCAAGGCTATGGTCTTTCTAGTAGTCATGTATGGATGTGACAGTTGGACTATAAAGAAAGCTGAGCACCAAAAAAAAATGATGCTTTTGAACTGTGATGTCGGAGAAGACTCTTGAGAGTCCCTTGGACTGCAAGGAGATCCAACCAGTCCATCCTAAAGGAGATCTGTCCTGGGTGTTCATTGGAAGGACTGATGCTGAAGCTGAAACTCCAATACTTTGGCCACCTCATGTGAAGAGCTGACTCATTTGAAAAGACCCTGATGCTGGGAAAGATTGAAGGTGGGAAGAGAAGGGGACAACAGAGGACATGGTTGGATGGCATCACCGACTCAATGGACATGAGTTTGAGTAAACTCCAGGAGTTGGTGATGGACAGGGAGGCCTGACATGCTGCAGTCCATGGGGTTGCAAAGAGCTGGACATGACTAAGCAACTGAACTGAACTGAACTGGGAACCTGCTAGGGAACTCAGCTCGGTGCTCTGTGATAACCTAGAGGGATAGGAGGGAGTGGGAAGGAGGGAGGCTCAAGAGGGAAAGGATATATGTATACCTGTAGCTGATTCATGTTGCTGTACTGCAGAAACATTGTAAAGCAATTATACTCCAATTTTTTAAGTAAATTAATTCATTTTTAAAAAGAAAATTAGGGGTTATGAGCTGAACAGCATACAGAATGAGGAAGGTAACCACTGTGAGTAAATAAGACCCTGCTGGAAACCATCTAAAAGGGAGTAAGATCCAGGCAAGAGCTCTAAGGTGGAGATGAAAGTCCAGATTTTTATATGTAAACCTCCTATTATTAAAAGTTGAGAAAATTCCTTGGCATTCCAGTTGTTAGAACTCAGATTTCACTGCCAGGGCTTGGGTTCAATCCCTAGCCAAGGAACTAAGATCCAACAAGCTCTGCAGCACAGTCAAAAATAATTAATTAAAAAATAAAAGTTGAAGGGGGCTCCCCCAGTGGCACTAGTGGTAAAGACTCTGCCTGCCAATGTAGGAGACATAAGAGATGGGGGTTAAATCCCTAGATCAGGAAGAATTCCTGGAGGAGGGCATGGCAAACCACTCCAGTATTCTTGCCTGAAGAATCCCATGGACAGAGGAGCCTGGCGGGCTACCAACCATGGGGTCACAAAGAGTCGGACACTACCGAAGACACACACACACACACACACACACACACACACACACACACAAGTTGAGGGGCTTCTCTCGTGGTCCAGTGGCTAAGACTCTTCACTCCCAAAGCAGGGGGCGCAGATTCAATCCCTGGTCAGGGAACGAGATCCCACATGCCAAAACTTAGAATTCAAATACTGCGAGCAAAAATAGAAGACCTGCATGCCCCAGCTAAGACTTGGCACAGTCAAATAAATAAATAAAATTCAAAAATAAAAGTTGAGAATTTTTTTTTAATTTGCAAGTCAGCTCTGCCCCATGGATCACCTTTTTTTGTGTGTGATTTCTACATAAGGCAGGTACCATAGGGCTTTTCTGGAAGACGGGTAAAGCCCCTCATGGCTTACTTCTCTACTTCCAAAGATTAACTCTATGGAATTTGGGGTCCATACTGCTTGGGATGTTCTCCAAGGCCCTCTTTTCATCCTAAAATTCTAGAGCTCTGTCCTTGCTGCAGTGAGAGCCCATTCATTGGGAGTCCTACAGGGAAAGCAGGGGCTTCAAGGAGAGAGAGTAGAAGAGTCTGAAGAACACTCACAGGAACCAGTCCACAGCGATGATGAGCGTGATGTCTTCAGTGGGCAGGCCGACCGAGGTGAGCACAATCACCATGGTGACCAGACCTGCCTGGGGGATGCCGGCAGCCCCGACACTGGCTGCTGTAGCTGTGATACTGCACAGGAAGAAAGGACACAGGGACACAGGCAGGGGGAAGGGAGAAATGAGGGGGTATTAGGGAGACACAAAAGAAGGGAAGGGGTCAGATCCCCAAAATAAGAGCAAATTCAAAGTGACTTTTATCAAAAGCCAATGCAGAGATACCCCTCGTCTTTTACTGGGATCTGGCTGGAGTTTCATCCAATGATGGACGTTTTAAACAGTTCATATTGCAGATGCAAGAGCAGGTGTTTTGCTGTGGTTTTTTTTTTTTAAGCTGAGTTGTTGTTGTTGTTGTTGTTGTTGTTGTTTAGTTGCTCAGTCGTGTCTGACTCTTTGCAACCCCATGGACTGCTGCCCACCAGGCTCCTCTCTCCATGGTATTTCCCAGGCAAGAATACTGGAGTGAGTTGCCATTTCCTTCTCCAGGGGATCTTCCCAACCCAGGAATCAAATCCCCATCTCGTGCATTGGCAGGCAGATTCTTTACCACGGAGCCATGAGGTACGCCCCTTAAAGCTGAGTTATGTTTTATTCCAGGACCTTTCTGAGCCAGAGTGACAGCCACTCTGATAGCTCTGAGGAAAGGTTCTGAAAAGGTTAAGGATGAAGGACTTTTTGTTGGGAAAAAAAAAAAAGAGAAAAAAATACAAACTTGTCTGGAAATATCTAAAAGATTACTGCTAAACACAAAAATAAAAATTAAAAAAAACCAGAGAGTAGCCCTAGCATATATACACTCCCCTCTGTAAAATAGATAGCTAGTGGGAAGCTGCTGTGTACCACAAGGAGCTCAGCTCAGGGCTCTGCGGTGACATAGAGGGGTGGGATGGGGGAGGGAGAATGGGAGGGAGGCTCACGATGGAGGGGAAATGTGTTTGCTTATAGCTGATTCACACTGTTGTACAGCAGAAACCAACACAACGCTGTAAAGCAATTCCCCTTCAAATAAAAATTAACAATTAATTTTTTCAATCATCCTCCAATTAAGATTTAAATTAAAATCACCAGACATCTCAAGTCAGTGATTTGAGCACTTTTCTATGTATGGGACAATACAAGAGTCTGGCCCGTTGATACCATTCCTAGATGAGCATCTGAACTATACAGGGCCAGCAGCCTGCTTTGCTCCATCCTGAATTGCCCCCAAGGGGCACCTCTGGGGGCAGCTGCAGCGGCCAATAGCTGATGGCAGGGTGACAACCTTTGTTTACTGAAAAGACCAGCGACATTTTTTTGACCACAGATGCAAAGGAAAGCAAGCAGTCAGCATGGCATGAGTGTCTAGGGATGTCACATCCATGCCGCCCAGCTTCCCTCGTGGTTCAGTGCTAAAGAATTCACCTGCGATGCAGGATTCGTGGGTTCGATCCCTGGGTCGGGAAGACACCCTGGAGGAGGAATTGGCAACCCACTCCGGTATTCTTGCCTGGAGAATCCTATGGACAGAGCAGCCTGGTGGGCTACAGGCCGAAGGTGTTGCAAAGAGTCAAACAACTGAGCAACGAAACAACAACAACAAACCCCTGCCACCCAGTGCCTCACCCAGAGAGAGCAACGTGAGAGGTGATCCTGACGCTCCTTACAGTGTCCTCAATGCTTCTTTCTTTGCTCCTTTACTCTTCCTACGTGTAAAAGCAGGGGTTTAACCAGCTGCCTCTGGGGGCTGGAAGAGGGCAGAAGAATCAACCTGGGCAGCAGCCATGAAGCAGAAGTTTGAGTCCCCCATACACACACGTGCTAGAAGTAGGTGGGTCAGTAGAGAGAGGTCCTGATGCCAGGAAGGACACTCTGGAAGGGGGGCTAAGTTTAGAATCAAAAGAAGAAACTGTCTATGGCACTGAGTGAGAGAAAAAACATATACACTTGCATGTATATGGCTTAGGAAAACTAAAATGTGCAACACCTAGAAAATGAAAAAGATGGCGGTCCACCACCAAGTAGAGGGTCAGACTGAGTCAAGAGTAGGCTAACGAACTGAGAAGGTAGCATCAATATATATACACCATCCGGTGTTAATAAGACAGCTAGTGGGAAGCTGCTGGGTTTCCCAGGTGGCGCTAGTGGTAAGAACCCACCTGCCAATGCAGTAGACATAAGAGATATAGACTCAATCCCTGGGAAGATCACCTGGAGGGCATGGCAACCCACTCCAGTATTCTTGCCTGGAGAATCCCATGGACAGAGGAGCCTGGCAGGCTACAGTCCATGGGGTCACAAAGAGTCACACACAACTGAGTGACTGAGATGATATATAGCAAGAGTTTCATAAACGTTGGCCATCATCACCGCCACCGAAACCATTATCACCACCATCACCACGATCAACACCATCCACCTCATCTCCACTATTACCAACATAATCTACATCATCACTGTCATCAGCATCACTATCATCAGTGTCTCTTCCTTAGACTAGATTCTCCCTAAGTTCAGGAACCATGTCTTATTTTTTCCTGCATCCCTCAATACACGCCCCCAACCAATATCCAAAGGCTCCCTTCCCTCCAACACCATCCCTACCCCCAGCCAAGCTAATGACTTCTCAGGTCTCACCTGTTGGCAGGTTCCAACCAAGGCCAACTCACCTGATAGTTGTGATCTGGCCCAGGTTGAGCTCGTAGTTGTTGACTTGGGCGATGAAGATGGCGGCCAGGGCCTCATAGAGGGCGGTGCCGTCCATGTTGACAGTGGCCCCCACAGGCAGTACGAACCTGGTGATGCGGCGGTCCACACCGAGGCCCTCCTCCAGACAGCGGAAGGTGATGGGCAGTGTCGCAGAGCTGGGGAAGAGAGCCCCAAGGGCTGAGGATACGGGGTATCCCTGGGCCCAAGGAGGGCTCCCCTTGAGAACACTGGGAGGCAGGCTGGGAACTAGGGTAAGGGGAAGATGGCAGATGTATAACATTTCAGGGGCTGATAACTGTGCATGGGGGAGAGGGACTCTTCATGACACAGGGGGCACACAGCAGTGACGTCCCCCAGGCTCAGGTCTCCTGGCCCACCCAAAGTCAATAGCTTAAGGCTACTTACTACACACTAGTTCAGGTCACTGGTTCATGCCGCTAGCTCACTCTAACTACCCACTTCCAGAAAGAAGAGGAAAGATCTTCCAAGTTCCCACCTCTCAGGGCTAAGAGAAGGGTATTACAGAAGACTCCTATATAGTCCCCACTTCCCGTGTTTACTTGGGGACTGACCTCAGCTATACTAGCCTTCTCAGCCTTTCTCCCCACTTGGAGTCAGCTGATCCATAAAACATGTGCTCTGTCTGGTCCACTTTATATCATGCAAAGAGAAGCCTGGACCCACAGAGAGGATGTTTAGGTATCCATGCTTGCGGCAACCTGGTGAGTTTAATTCTGGAGGTACAAGTGACCAATCCTACTTGACCACAGATCAAGAGGCACATTCTTCAGTGTATAAGCAATAAAAATTATATTCTTCTTCCATCTGGTTGGCTCTAGTGATACGTCTCAGATTGTTTTGAATTTGGTTGATGGGAGAAAGGGGTGCTTCTTATGAACCCCCTGAAACCACAAAATAAAAGAAGCCAAGAGATCTCCCAGAGGCCATCTCAAGGCAAGATGAGACCCTACAAGCTAGAAAATGACTGAGATCAGGAGGCATGTTGGAACCTTTGTCCTAACCTCAAAGTTGGTAGCTGGCTCTCTGTCCATATTAAATAGAGAAACAGAAGAAGAGGGGAAAAGAGTCACAACAGCCAGCGCATGACAAAGATCAGTGCCCAGGTGCTGGGTGCTAAGTCACTTCAGTCATGTCTGACTCTTTGTGACCCTATGGACTGTAGCCTGCCAGGCTCCTCTGTCCAAGGGATTGTTCAGACAAGAGTGCTGGAGTGGATTGCCATTTCCTCCTCCAGGAGATCTTGATCCACCTTCAAAGAGCCACTGACACTACTAAGTAGCCCAGATGATGTTCTAAAGTGGTAGAAAGGGCAGGACTCCCAGGAGAGCCTGGGAAACACAAAGAATGGATCTAGGAAAGGTACCAGCAGTGGGAGTCAAGGTCATACCTGGAAGACGTGCCCATGGCGGTGATGAGAGCCTGCAGTATTCCTCCAATGAAGGGGAAAGGATTCCGGTGGGTGATGAGGAAGTAGATGAGAGGCAGGATGCCACCGGCATGGACGAACAAACCCACAATGACGGTCAGGGTGTACATGCCCAGCTGACCCCCCAGGACGGCCATGTCCTCCATCTCTAAGATCTTGCCAGCAATCAGGAACAGGATACCCACGGGTGCATACCTGGGCCAAGCCAGACACCTGTCAGGCCCTCCTCATGACCTCCCCTGGCACTAGCAGCCCCAAGCCTTTGCCCATATAGACTCTGGAGCCAGGCAATACCCACCATACAGCACCTGACTCCCCTCCAACCTCCCCCACACAATAACCTATGGGGCGGGTTTCCATGAACCTATCCCTTCTTTTCTTCCTGCTTATCTACAGCTCACCCTCAGTCCTACAGCTCCAAGATATACTCTCTTATAAGGGCTCTCCTTCACCCTCTCCCCACTTCAAAGACCTCCCAATTATCGCTGTCTTCAGGACTTCCTCCTGAGGCGATGCCCAGATACTCCCTACCTCTGACCCTCTAACTTCCTTCATTTCCCATATTTGTACTTCATATGCCCCTATTCTCTTCCCTAAAAGTGCATATCCTCACTCATTCACCAGCCCTGAGCTATTTCACCTGGATTTCCCACAGACATCTCAAAACAATCTCTCTCAAATATCCTATGATATCACTTATTTGTGGAATCTTTAAAAATGGTACAAATGAACCTATTTACAAAACAGAAATTGTGTCACAGATGGAAAAAACAAACTTATGGTTACCAAAGTGAAAAGGGGGAAATAAATTTGGAAGAGTGGGATTAACATACGCACATTACTATATATAAAATGGATAACTAATAAGAACCTACTGTATAGCACAGGGAACTCTGTTCAACACTCTGTGATGACCTACATGGGAATGGAATCTAAAAAAGAGTGGATATATGTATGTATATTATATATAACTGACTCATTCTGCTGTACATCTGAAACTAATACAACATTGTAAATCAACTATATGCCAATAAAAATTAATTATAAACAACCTGTCTTATTAAATTACCTATTTATTCATTTACTCAACAAATATCCATTGAGCACCTACTATGTTCCATTCACCTGGTCCCTGCCCTCTTGGTGCTTACATTCTAATGGGTGAAATATGCAGTACACAGAGAAATATGTCATTAAAAACCTCAATGTGTGATAACTGCAAAAGAGAGCCACTCCTGAGTGGGGCTTTAAGAAGGAGTGGTCAGGGAGGGCTTCTTGGAAGATGTGACATTTGCACTGAGACCTGAATGATGAAAAGCAACCATGCATATCTTAGGGGAAAGCGCTGCAGGGACAGTGCAAGACCCAGAGGTGAATGTGAGCTAGGAGTATAGGAGGAGCAGAGAGAAGACCAGGGAGACTGGAACAGTGAATGAAAAAGATAGTAGAAGAGACAGAAGAAGCAACTTCATCAGGGGCTCATCTGTTTTCCTGTCAAATCAGCTCATTGCTTAGTTTTATGAGTTTCTGCCAACAGTGCCCTAATTAGCTCATCACCTGGCTTCCTCTGTTACTTTTCTCTCTTTAGAAATTGAAGTCTACACTTGTTCATTGTCATGGAGGATGTACTACAGGAGGTGAGGACCACTTGGAAAGTTGGTGCAACAGCTTAGGACAGAAATGATGAGACCCAAGCTAAGGCTGTGGAAATAAGATCACAGGAGACACCGCCAGACATTTCTGGGCTCAAGGATAGGCCTGGTGGGTGATTGCTGAATTGTCCCCAACTCTGTGTCTATGAATATTCCCAAACTCCTCACCTCCATCCTTCGTTCTCATCCTCTGCAAAATTCCTCAACTCTGGATCAACTGTACATGATTTCTTTCCTTCCATACTCAGCTACCTGGCACATATAGCATAGGTGCGTGCTTGCTCAGTCGTGTCTGACTCTTCATGATCCCATGGAATGAAGCCCACCAGGCTCCTCTGCCCATGAAATTTTCCAGGCAAGAATACCAGAATGGGTTGCCATTTCCTGCTCCAGGGGATCTTCCCGACCCAGGGATTGAACCTGCAACTCCCGCATTTCCTGCACTGGCAGGCAGATTCTTCACCATTGTGACACATGGGTATTTTCCCAAACATGCCAAATACCACGATAAAACTCATGGTTCCCAATTCAGTTGAGTTTTCAATACTTCTTTTCAATCTTCTTGCTTATCCTTGATAAGCTTCCCCTCCAAGCTAAGTTGAGATCTTGGAAAAGCAGCTGGAAGGGTCCAGGACATCAGACCCCATGGGGTTAACTGGACTCAAGTGGGTAAGAAAGGGGAGAAGGGGACTTCTGCCTCCTGCACAGCCTCAGAACCCCAGTTGTGAATACAGTGAAGTGACCTTTCTGGCCCCACAGTCCCCATCCCCTCCACTTCTGAAACTTTTATTCCTAATGACAAAGTGGTTATGTGCAATGCATACATACTATAGGTCTTCTGGTTCAGTACTGGGTTCCCTTTAATATATTTTTTTTGTTACAAGTTATTTTGCTTCCTTCTCTTGTACTTCCAGTCTTGTTTTGCTTTCTTTCTTGGGTTTTGTTTTGTCTATTTTTTGTTATAACCTCTTGAAGTAACAGCACTTTAAAAAAGGTGACAACTGGGGCTTCCCTGGTGGTCCAGTGGTTAAAAATCTGCCTTGCAATTCAAAAGACATCGGTTCAATCCCTGATTCAGAAAGATCCCACATATTGTGGGGCAACTGAGCCCATGGGCCACAAGTAATGAGCCTGCACTCTAGAGACTGCAGGCTGCAACTACTGAGCCCAACAGGCCACAACTCCCGAAGGGTGTGCAACGTGCCCTAGAGCCCGTGTTCTGCAACAAGTGAAGCCACCACAGTGAGAATCCTGTGCACAGCTGCAGAGTGGCCCCCACTCGCCACAACTAGAGAAAGCCCGTGTACAGCAACAAAGGCCCAGCTCAGCCAAAAGTAAACAGAAATTTTTTTTCAAAGAGTGACAACTGAATTACAAGGCGGAGACCACCTTGAGCCTGACGGGAGACCACTCTGTATCCATAAATTTTGTTTTTAATCAAACAAAAATTTTTAACATTTCCCCTTTAATTTTCATTTAAAACCAATTTATTTAAATATTTTAGCCATAAGTTCTGAATAGTGAAGATATAGTAGATGCTGTGAGCACTCAGTATTGTCTCCCACTCCCTCTCCCCACCCCAATCCCCAGGCCTTGCCTCTTTGCTCAAGATACAAACAGACACTCTGCACCCTCCTGCTTTACCCAGGCTCTCAACTTAGCCTCTAGCCCCTCCCGGCCACTTTCGCCTGATTTGGGATGATGTACAAAGTCTTCCCCAATTTGGGAAGACAGTCTTGTTCCCATCTTCCACCACGATTCCCAGCGTATGCACCCACCTTCTGGAACTCCTCATAATTCCCCAGACAACTCAGATTCTTTCAAGCTTTGCATGTTCTGTTCCCTCTGCCTGAAGTACCTCTTCCTTCTTCAGGTCCTGTTGGACTCTACTCACCTTTCAAGACCCAGCTAAGAGGTGGACTTCTCCATGACTTTCTCCTCACCTTCCCAGGCAGAGTTCACTGCATATACCCCACTGGCGGCTCACTTTTCTGTATTCCCTATACTATTTTTTTCTTTTGAACCTTTTATTTTGTACTTGGGTCTAGTTGATTAACCATTTCGTGGTAGTTTCAGGTGAACAGCAAAGGGACTCAGCCACAATGTATACATGTATCCATTCTCGCCCAAACTCCCCTCCCATCCAGACTGCCATGTAACATTGGGCAGAGTTCCATGTGCTCTACAGTAGGCCCTTGTTGGTTATCCACTTTAAATAGGGCAGAGTGTACATGTCCATCCCAAACTCGCTTACTATCCTGTCTCCCTGACAATCATAATTTCGTTTTCTAAGTCTGTAAGTTTTTTTCTGTTTCGTAAGTAAGATCATTTGTATCATTTCTTTTTAGATTCCACATATAAGGGATGTCGTGTTTTTCTCTTTCTCTGACTTACTTCACTCAGTATGACATTCTCTAGGGCCACCAATGTTGGCATTGTTTTATTGTTGGCATTAATGGCAAATGGCATTATTTTATTCTTTTTAATGGCTGGGTAATATTCCATTGTGTTTAAGTACCACAACTTCTTTATCGATTGCTCTGTCAATCATATTCCCTATACTTTTTAAATCTCTATTGACTCGAGAACCTTCCACCTTGTATCATATTTATCTAATATGCGTCTGTCTCCTCTAAGACTTTGCGAGCTCTTTAAAGACAAGGACTGAATTCAAGTTATCTCTGTATTCCAGAGTTCGAAACAAAGTCTGCCTGGGAAAATGTCTGATGGGATTTAAAGAGTGAATGAATGAATGTGTCAATTAAGGAATAATTAGCAAGTGGATAAAGGAATAAGAAAATGAGCAAATGAAACATGAATGATGGGTGTGTGAATGGATGAGTGGCTTAAGCAAACAGATGAATGAATGCAGGGGATATTTGATTAAATGACAGAATAACAAATGTAGAGATGAGCAAGTCAGTCAAAGAATGAGCCTGAATGAATAAATGACTTAGTGAGAAAATCGATCCATCAGTTAATCAGTGGGTTAACTAATGCATGGATGAGTTTGTGAATGAATTTACGAGTGAATGAACATATCAATGAGTGAATTAACTTATGCCCAGACAAATGAACAAATGAGAAAGTGAGTAAACCAGTGCATGGAAGAATGATGATAAATAAATAAATGAGTGAGTGGATAATGTGGCTAATCCATAGAAGAATGAGCAGCTGAGCAGCTGAATGATGGAGTGAATAAACAATGCACAGAAGCATGAGTACAATGAGTGGATGAGTGGATACATAGGTGAACAGGGGCGTGAATGAGAGAATAAACCGTTCACAAAGCACAAAGGACTGAACGAATGACTGAATGAGTGGGTGAGTGAATTAACCAACAGACAGATAGATGACTTTGGCCAAAGGCGCCCCACAACCATTTCAGTAGCTAACCTACAACCTGACTTCCCAATCCTGACCTCCTTCCCATGTACCATCACCATCACTCCCTGCCCCCATCACAGCCCCACTCACCAGATAATGATGCCCACCAGCCTCATAATAGCCTCATTGAGGCTGTCGAAGAAGTCCCGCAGGACTCGGCCCTTGTGTTTCATGCCACCAATGACCAGCCCGAAGGCCACTGAGAAGACCACAAGGCCCAGGGCATTGATGCCATTGGCTGAGCCAGGCACAGGTACAGTCTCTTCAAAGCTCAGCACCTCCTGCAGGGTGCCCAAGGCTCGCGTGACATTTTCCAGGAGGCCGGTTCCATTCTCCAGTGAGGATGAAGGCGGCATAGAGGTGCCCAGCTCAGATCCATTATCTGTCCTCACAACAGTCCTGGTCACCAACCTCGTGCTGTACTGTGTCTTAAACTGAAATGTGGAGATATCAGGCCACAGATGAATGCATAGTAGATTGAGTGCATCAATAAATAAATGAGGAAGTGAACAACCTCATTTGTGCATGGGAGAATGAGTATAGATTTTGCATGAGCAATGTTCAGGCAGATTTGGGAGGCCTGTCTCCTCACCAATTTATGATCAGAAGCCCTGGTTCCTTCTCCATTACCATCCCCAGGCAGCCTTGGGTTGGCCTAAGTCCTTGTCTCTAACCTTCCCTGATCACCACACCATAGGAAGCACAGTCTTCCTTTCAGACTCTTCCAAAAGACCTGAACAGTGAGTGCTCTGTCCCATCCTTCTTCCCATCCCTCCCTCCTGGACCATTCACTCAGCAGCAAGCTCCCCCAACCACCCAAACCTCCTTGATCAGACAATGTCTTTCCCCCTGACCTGTTTGAAGCAGGCCTCCACAAGGTTGGGCGGAAACATATTTCTGCAGAAAAACATCAGATAAATGGACGTGGTTAGACCTTGGAAGAGAATCTAAAATGATCATAGCAATAATAATAACAACAGCAACAATAATAATAGCAGACAGCATTTGAACACTGAGCTAAGTGCCTTACCTCTAGGATCTGATTTAAACATCACACTAACCCTGGAGAATCCCATGGACAGAGGAGCTTGTCAGACTACAGTCCATGGGGTCCAAAAGAGTCAGACACAACCGAGCAACCAAGCATGCTTGCAACCCTAAAAGTATTACTGATTCTCCCCATTTTACATACAAAGAAACCAAAGCAAAAAGAACTTATGTAAGTTACCCAAAACCACACAGCTGCTAACTCAGGGGGAGGGGTAGACCTCAAATTCAGGTCTGTCTGAGCCCTAGGTTAGGACACTATGCCATCTCAGGGACTTCATATACTGTGATGTCTCAAAACACACACACACACACACACACACACACACACACACACACAGAGAGAGAAAGCTCCTGAACTCTTCCAACACTAGCTTTCCCCAAATTAAGTCACTAGGGGAGACTTGTGGCCAGTCTTGATGCTGGCAGGCAAAATCTTGCTACTCCAAGAGAATTATTCACCTTCCAATGCATCTCTGGAATACCAAACAAACACCATTTGTCCTGAGCCCATACCAAGAAGGTGCAACTATAGCCTTCCGAGCCTAAGGATCAAAAGATCACATTTTGGAAGTAAGCAAAATCAATCCCAGGGGATCTGTGGGCTTCCGTAGTGGCTCGGTCAGCAAAGAATTCGCCTGCAATGCAGGAGACCCAGGTTCCATTCCTGAGTCAAGAAGATCCCCCAGAGAAGGAAATGGTAACCCACTCCAGTACTCTTGCCTGGGAAATTCCATGGACAGAGGAGCCTGGTGAGCTATAGTCCGCGGGGTCACAAAAGAGTCAGACACAACTTAGTAACTAAACCACCACCACCACCCAGGACAGAAACTGAGTGCCAAGAAAACCCAGGTGGGCACTAGTGGTGAAGAACCTGCCTGCCAACTCAGGAGATGTAAGAGACATGGGTTCACTCCCTGGGTCAGCAAGAGCCCCAGAAGAAGGAAACAGCAACTCACTCCAGTATTCTTGCCTGAAAAATTCCACGGCCAGAGGAGCTTGGTAGGCTACATACAGTCCAGGAACTCACAGAAACAGTCGGACACGACTGAGCATGCACTATTATTCTAAAACTAGGCTCAACTTGGGTGCCATATTTCCTGACTGGGTCCACCTGTCTCCCCATAGGTCTCCCCATGAGTAAAGGTTGTTACACATAGGGCTGGAATTCCCATCAACATTAGAAAGGACGTCACCTGACCAGGTCCATGAAGGCATCTGCCGTGGGGATGGTCTCGATCCGACCCTCTCGGTGCAGCCCCTCCTTGGAGCCTTTCCCGGGGTGGATGATGGTGACCATGAGGATGCCGATGAAGACCGCGATGACCGTGGTCACCATGTAGTACACAGCCGCCCGCATCCCCATCCGCCCTGTCGCCTTGTTATCCAGGGACGCCATACCTGGAGGACAGGGGATGCAGCCCGGAGGAGCCCCATCCACAGCCCACCATCCGCTCTCCCATCCACTTGCTCCTCAGCCCCCATACTGCCACAACCAACCCTCCTCCCGTGACCCACCCCCGTCCTCCCACCCACATGGCTACCCTCCAGCTCCCATTCTGTGTTCCAAATACACCTTCCACTCCATCCTTTATCCCAAGCACCACTTCACTAACCTTCCTCCTACTCCAAGCCAACATTTTCAACCCCTACTCCATCCTCTAATTACCCCTATCTTGCACCATAACTTCATTTGCATTCCTCTCTTTACCCTACTATCCACCCCAAGCATCACACCTCCCTTCAGCCCACCTCAGTATACACTATCTGTATGTAGTATATACGCTTGGTACCCTATCCAGACACCCTTTACAAGGCTGATACACCCATCTTTCCACAGCTGAGCCTGCTGGCTGCTAATGACTCATGCTGGCCCCTTCTCTTGAACGTTGCTCTCAGCACAGCAGGAGCTTACTCGCCCACAAGGGCCCCAGTGGAGGCTGGGAGAAATGACTGATTGGCACAGGGATTCAAAAGCTCAGCTCCTTTGATTTAGAGGGAGGCAGAGTTGTGGAGGACGACTCTGTAGTTTTATACACTCTCCAGAGCTCCCTATGGGATCAGGCTGAGAGGCCAGCCTTCTTCTGAAGCCATTTCTGCTTAGCTTCTTTATCCACCCCATCCTGCTCATCTCACTTCCTCATAGGTTTCTCCTGAGAACTATTTTATCCCTCAATAATTCGCTTGTGCAAATATCCCCATCTCAGGCTCTGCAGCTAGGGAAACCCAACCCAAGAAATCATTCTTCTATGCCTTTATCATCACCACCACCCCGCCAAAGCTGGTGCTTGAGAACTGACCACTCTTTCTGTAAATAAAGTTTTATTGGAACACAACAATGCCCATTTGTTTACTTACTAATCTGCTGCTGCTTTTGCATGACAAGAGAAGTGAAGCGTTGCAACAGAGACCACATGGCCCTTGAAACAAATGTGTTCTACCTGACCCTTCATAGAAACAGTTTGCCAAGCCCTGCATAGGCTGTCTACACTTCCATCCTACCCTCCACCCACCAGGGCTTCCCTTGTGGCTCAGTTGGTAACGAATCCACCTGCAATGCAGGAGACTTGGGTTCGATCCCTGGGCTGGGAAGATCCCCTGGAGAAGAGAAAGACTACCCACTCCAGTTTTCTGGCCTAGAGAATCCCAAGGACTGTATAGTCCGTGGGGTCGTAAATAGTCAGACACAACTGAGCGACTTTCACTTTCACTTTCTCCACCCACTATTTTGTAACCTGTCTCAAACACCTTCATCCACAGCCCACTCCATGACCATCCACACCATATCCCAGGTACCTTTCCTGGTGACCCCACAACAGCCTTCCTTTCATCTCTAAGCCCCCAACAGGCTGGTATTTTACCTCCAAGGAAAAGTACAGGAACATTACTGAGATAAGCCACCTAGGTCATACGGGTTCTAAAACACAGGTCTGATTGGGACTGGGGCTTTGGTCAAGGACTCAGAGTGAGTTGCATGCTCCATGTTTGAGGTCCTGAGTTGGGGAGGTTGTCCCATGCTTGGAACAGCCTTGGCTCAAGGTGTGAGCCTGGACTCTGGGATGGGTCTTGGAGGCCAGCCCCAGCCTGGGTTCTCTCACCTGTGACCAGGCTGGAGACAATGAGGGGCAGCACCAGCATCTGCAGCATCCTCATGAGGAGCTCTCCAGGGAAAGAGAAGTACTTGATCTGGCGGTAGCTGAGCTGGTATGGGCGCAGGGCAAAGGCCAGGCTGACCCCTAGGGCCAGAATGAGCGGTGCATAGAGTTGAATTTGGTCACTGAGCCCCAAGGAGGGGCCATCCATCCCAAGCAGGGTCTGTGTGTGTGTGGATCGAGGTAAAAGAAAAGAGAAACATTTGACGAGTGTGTGTTGGTGTGTACATTGTGGAATGCACGAATTTATGTGCTACTGCCGTGGCATGTGTGTATATGTCTATACCCACTCCTGTGTACCTATGTACACATATGTAACAGTGTATGCTCACTTGTGCACATGTATCTGTGCCTGTATGTGAGGGCCCATGCATATCACATGCCCATGTCTTTCCTATGTGTGCATATAGGTGTTACTTGTATGTGTTGGCTTCCTCGGTGGCTCAGTGGTAAAGAATCCACCTGCCAATGCAGGACATGCAGGTTCGATCCCTGGGTTGGGAAGATCCCCTGGAGAAGGAAATGGCAACCCACTCCAGTGTTCTTGCCTAGGAAATCCCATGGACAGAGGAGCCTGGCAGGCTACAGTACAAGAGTTGGACATGACTTAGCTACTGAACAACAACATGTTCACTTGTGCACGTGTATCTGTGCCTGTATGTGAGGGCCCACATACATGAGATGTGCATGTTTCTCCTACATGTGCACCTAGGTGTGATTTATATGTGTGTGTTACTATTTTCAAGCATGGGCGTGTACATGTATTTAAGCTTTTCAGTGAGCCAATGTGTGGGCAGACTAATGCATATGTGTGTGTGAACATGTTTGTAAGTTCTACTATAGGTGTACAAATGTGTGAGTTTATGTGTTTGCACCTGTAAATTTTGTGCATGCATAAAAATGTGTTCGTGTCTGTTCACATGCAGAAAGTGTATGCTGTGTGTTCATATGCAGACAGTGGGCATTTGAACAGTGTATACTTATGCACGTGCGTGCACTTGCATATCCATGAGACACTGCACGTACAGCTATGTTTGCGGGAGTGTGTACCATTTGTCTATATCATGGGGAGGCGGAATGGTGGACTTGGGCACGCGTGCAGGTGAGAATAAGTAAGTGGAGGGAAGAACCCTGAGTGCAGGGGGTGTCCCTCGAGTCCTCACCCTCCGAGGGCAGAGCCCGCCCCTCCCAGATGACTCACCAATGACCACGGCACTGACAGTCAGCAGGATGAAGGCGTTCCTGCGCAGGAACCGCAGCACGTGCTCGCGTGTCATGGTCTGCAGGCGCAGGCGCGTGCGCAGCGCTCTCTGCTGCAGGCTCTCCTGCAGTCGTTGCAGCCAGCCCACCCGGCCCAGCCGCTGGCCACTCTCCCGCAGAAAGAGGCTGTTGCCATGGCTGCTCATCGTCTATCTGTGGGGAACAGAGGGAGCAGGCCTGGTGAAGGATGAGACAGAAGGCGAAGGAAAGGGCAGAAGCTGGTGAGGAACTCAGGGAGAGCGCTGGTCCAGTGGGGATGTGCCCATGCTGGGCTGCCTGAGAACACCGCCTGAAGTTCAAGGGTCATGTCCTGGCAGAAAAAGGATCAAGGTCTCCAGAACCATCCCCAGGCATGGGTGGGAGAGACAAAGAAGCAGATCACAATTTCAGGGATGATTTTGCCATTCTGTATCTCTGGCCCCCTCCTTAGTTCATGAAAACTGAAAGTGTTTGTCGCTCAGTCCTGTCCAACTCTTTCAGACCAGATGGACTGCAGCCCATCAGGCTCCTCTGTCCATGGAGTTCTCCAGGCAAGAAATCTGGAGTGGGTTGTCATTTCCTCCTTCAGGCAATCTTCCTGAGCCAGGGAAGATCTTCCCAACCCATCAAACCTGGGTCTCCCAAATTGCAGGCAGATTCTTTACCCTCTTATGAGATCGTTACAAGTAATTGGGAGCTTCCCTGGTTCACAAACCAGACTAACAAGCCTCTGCCAAGCACCAGTTTCACGCAGACTCTTAAACAAGGTACTTTGGGGCTAGCACCCCAAATTAATACGATTTCATGTTTGGCTTAGTTGCTGTGCTGTGCTCAGTCATGTCCGACTCTTTGCCACCCCATGCACTGTAGCCCGCCAGGCTCCTCTGTCCATGGGATCCTCCAGGCAACAATAATGGAGTGGGTTGCCATTTCCTGCTCCAGGGATTTTCCTGACCCTGTATTTTAATACACATTAAATAAAATGCATATAGAAATTAAAACTCGCCTATCCTTTTACCAATACCATATATGCCCAGGGCAGTCTGGAAATTGTGATTTTCATGAGTCTGAGGAACATTTGCCTTTGTGTTCCCTTCCTCCATTAAAACATACATCAAAATTAACCTACAGGGGTGTGATGGGGTGGGTGGGAGGTTGAAAGGAGGTTCAAGAGGGAGGGCACATATGTATACCCATGGCTGATTCATGTTGATGTATGGCAGAAATCAATACAATATTGCAATTATCCTTCAATTAAAAATAAATAAATTTCTAAGAAATATTTTACAACTGCGTTTGTATAAAAGTGAATATAGTATTTTGGAGCTTGATAAAGGTGATTGCTGTACAATGTTGCAAATGAACTAAATGCCACTGAATGCCATTTTAAAATGGGTGGTTGTTCTGCGTACATTTCACTCCAGTTTTTTAAATGAATATTAATATTATATATTAAAATATTTTATTCAATCTGAAAGTTAAATTCTTTATTGTAATTTTAAAAGAAGCACAAACAGGAATTTCAGTGGTTAAGACTCTGCCCTTCCACTTTTGGGGGAGCATGGGTTTGACCCCTGGTCAAGGAATTAAGATCCCACATGCCATGAGGCTCAGCAAAAAAAAAAAAAAAAAAGCATAAACATTTGCATGGGTCCCTAAAAGTATTGTGGGCCCTGGGCAGCTCCTAATCTGGAAAGATAAGTAGACTTGCCTATATGACCTCACAGCAAGTGGCAGTGCCCCTAATATAGGCATACTGGAAATTCTGTTATCCCTCTATATTCATTCCCAGGCAAAAGGCTAACCACTAGAGATAGCATGGCCCAGGCTCCCCTGCCATTGCAGGCAGGCCAGTGGGAAACAGCAGAATGGCAAGTGGGAAAAGATGGAGATGGCACATTCTTCCAGCTCCCCCTGCCAGGCTCACGTTTGGCAGTGACTGGCTCCCCAGGTGATGTAGTAGTGAAGAACCCACCTGCCAATGCAGGAGACGCAAGAGGGTTCCATCCTTGGGTCAGGAAGATCCCCTGGAAGAGGAAATGGCAACCCACTCCAGTATTCTTGCCTGGAAAATCCCCAAGACAGAGGAGCCTGGCGGGCTACAGTCCATGGGCTAGCAAAGAGTTGGACACAACAGCACACACACAGGCACGTATTCCTCTACATAAGGCCACAGCTCCCATCAGACAATTCTCTGCAGCTGTTGGACATTTGGACATCTTCTTTGGAAAATGACTATTTAGTTCCTCTACCCATTTTTCAGATTGATTTTTGTTATTGAGTTGTATGAGATCTTTACATATTTTGGATATTAACCCCTATCCCATGCATGATCTGCAAAGTTTTTCTCCCCTTCTTCAGGTTGCCTTTTCATTTCGCTGTTGTTTTGGTTTGGGTTTTTTTTTTTTTTTTTTTTTTTTGGCCATATAGAAGCTTTTAAGTTTGATGTAGTACCACTTGTTGATTTTTGCTTTTGTTGTTTGTGCTTTTGCTGTCATATCAAAAAAAAAAAAAAAAAAACCTCATTGATGGGACCAGTGTAGAGGAACTTCTTTCTAACATTTTCTTCTAACAATTTTATGGCTTCAGGTCATATATTTAAGTCTTATACCCAATCAATCCATCTGGTCCCATCGCTTCATGGCAAATAGATGGGGAAACACTGGAAACAGTGAGGGACTTTATTTTGGGGGGCTCCAAAATCACTGCAGATGGTGAGTGCAGCCATGAAACTAAAAGAGGCTTGCTCCTTGGAAGAAAAGCAATGACCAACCTAGACAGCATACTAAAAATCTGAGACATTAATTTTCCCACAAAGGTCCATCTAGTCAAAGCTATGGTTTTTCCAATAGTCATGTATGGATGCGAGAGCTGGAGTAAAAAGAAAGCTGAGCGCCGAAGAATTGATGCTTTTGAACTGTGGTGTTGGAGAAGACTCTTGAGAGCCCCTTGGACTGCAAGGAGATCCAACCAGTCCATCCTAAAGGAGATCAGTCCTAGGTGTTCACTGGAAGGACTGATGTTGAAGCTGAAACCCCAGTACTTTGGCCACCTGATGCAAAGAACTGACTCATTTGAAAAGACCCTGATGCTGGGAAAGATTGAGGTCAGAAGTGGACAACAGAGGATAAGATGATGGTTGGATGGCATCACCGACTCAGTGGACATGAGTTTGAGTATACTCCAGGAGTTGGTAATAGATAGGGAGGCCTGGAGTGCTGCAGTCCATGGGGTCACAAAGAGTCGGGCACAACTGAGTGACTGAACTGAACTGAACCCATTTCAAGTTAATTTTTGTAAGTGGTGTAAAATTGTTGTTTAGTTGCTAAGTCGCATCCAACTATTTTGTGACTCCATGGACTGCAGCCTGCCAGGTTCCTCTGACCATAGGATTTCCCAGTCAAGAATATTGGAGTGGGTTGCCATTTCCTTCTCCAAGTGATCTTCCCAACCCAGGCATCAAATCTACATCTCTCACATGGGCAGGCGGATTATTTACCCCTGAGCCACCAGGGAAGCCCAGTATAAAATGGGGGTCAGATTTTATCATTCTGCACGTGTTTAACCAGCTTTCCCAACATCATTTGTTAAAGAGAGTATCTTTCCCACTGAGTGTTTGTGGCTCCCTTGGCATGATAAAAAAGCTATTGCTACAGCGGCAATCACGTTTCTGTGTTCGCCCAAAAGTTCGCTCAGATTTTTCCATAACGTCACATGGGAAAACCCAAAGGAACTTTTCAGGCCAAACCAATATTATACAACATATATCAAAACAACATGGTGTACATCTTAAAATGTATCCAATGTTATGTATCAATATGTATTTCAATTAAAAAAATAATAAAGACAATTCTTTGTTACAGCCAAAGCTCTCTCCAGGTCTCCCTCTTGCTCCCTCCCTGCCACTCCCCTATTCTTGCTGTTCCCTGAGTTGTACCAACTTTACTGGTTTAACCTTGTAAATAGTCCTTAATTTTCAACTCCCCTTTTCAAGTGTGCTGTCAGTTTCCTGACAGTTTCCTTCATCTGACTCCTAGAGGAAAAAAAAAAATCTCTCCAAACCAAAGGAAGGCAGTAAATATTGTATCCTGTGCTGAGCTGTGCATATTCAGGTTGCCTGGATGGCTGTAGAACTTGGCCTTCCTCAGCTGCTCTCTGATCATGGTTTCAGATTCTTCTCCTTGCCACCCTTTCCCCAAGCCCTAATCCCAACCCCAGTGCCTGAATCCATCCAGATCAAGTGGGAAACTATCAGAGATGGGCCAATAAGTAGTTCCCTGAACTTTTTTCGGGGTGGAGGGGAGCAGTGCTGCCACTGGCTGAGCAGCTACTTTTCTGAGATCACTGCCTTTCTTGTCCTCCTATGCACCTCACATATCCCAGGGATAGGGTATCTGCCTCAGTTTTCCGGGCTCTCCTTCCTTCAGCTCTAAGTCCTAGTTCCAACATCAAATCCCAGTTAGGATCTTGCTCCAAAGGATCCTGAAATCACGATGGTATTTTTCAGCTGGCTGTGAAAAATCCCAGATAGGAAACCAAGTGTGTGATTACTCCCTCACCTCTAAGATGCATGTTCCCAGTCACCAAGAAGTATTGTGAAGCTTGCCCATGGGTTGAAAGGGCTTATTCAGCTGAGATGTTAACTCATTACAAAAAATCCAGAGTGAGTTTGTCTATTTCCTATGTCTTCCTTAAGAGAAAGAGCAGGGATGGACAAGCCATTGTCCAAGGGTCAGCTCTGGCCTGCTGCTTGCTTTAGTAAATAAACTTTATTGCCACATAGCCATGCTCCTTTCTTTATTCTCTACAGCTACTTTTGTGCTACAGTGGAGGAGCTGGGTTGTTGGAACATAAGAGGTTTTATGGATGTCCATACACTATTGCTGGTCCTTTACTGAAAATTGTTGCAGAACCCTGCCTTAGAGGAAGAGCATGCATGAGCTCTTTGTTTCACATCCAACTCCACCTTGCAGGACCTGGTCACTTTCTATGTGATTTGATGACTCGATTCATGTGACACTTAGAATAGCACCTAGTGAGCATGAAACAGATGACAGCTATGGTTAATAAAAAGCATCAGTCCAACAGACATATGACTGAAGACAGAGAAAAACACTGACGGGAAAGAGTTTTCTCATCAGTCTTGCTCAGTGCTAACGGCATTACTTGCCAAGCAATGTTTGACTTGAAATGTTTTTCCCAGGAATTTGGCCTCCACTTGGCCCCTTCTCAGTTTCTCTTGGACCCCTGGGGGCTTCTGCCCTCACAGTCAGTTCTCTCTTGTCTAGTCTTTCCTGGTCCTGGGCCTTCTCTTGGCCCTGCTTCTTCGGTTCCTGATAGGGAAATGACCCTCCCAGGGTCCCCAGTATCTGCAGGAGTTCAAAGACAAGTGCCCCACCTGCTGCCCTCAACCTCCAGACTTTCAGATGTGATGAGATGTGAAAGCCACCCTTCTCTCAGGACCAAGGAGAAGAAGAAGGAACTTCTACATTCTAAAGCTGAAGCAAACTACAGTGGGCAAACGAGGACGCTTTCCATACATTTTATCTCAATACTCTGCCAGCCTGAGGAGTGAGTGAAGGGAGAGAAGGAGGAGGAGGAAATCACACACATTACACACACACACTTGAACACACAACCTCATATACCTCGTGTGTACAACTGACATATACACAACTGCACAAAGACACACAGTCTCACACGCACAGAACTGTTCGACATACAACACACACAACTTCAGAAATGCAACTCCAGGCATCATACTATGTGAAATAAGTCAGACAGAGAAAGACAAACACTGCATATTACTTATATGTGGAATCTAGAAAACACAACAAACTGGAGAACATAACAAAAGAGAAACAGACTCACAGATGTAGAGGACAAATTAGTGGTTACCAGTGGGGAGAGAGAAGGGGGGAGCAGCAACTCAGGGGTAGGAAGTTACATGTACAAACTATTGGGTATAAAATAAGATATAAGGATATATTGTGCAACATAGCAAATATAGCCAACATTTCATAATAACTATAAATGAAGTAAATCTTTAAAAATTGTGAATCATTATATTGTATTGTATCATTATATTGTAACCCACCAGGCTCCTCTGTCCATGGGATTTTCCAGGCAAAAATACTGGAGTGGATTCATTAACTTCTCCTGGGGATCTTCCTGACCCAGGGATCAAACCCGCATCTCCAGTTTGGCAGACAGATTCTTTACCACTGCGCCACCTGGGAAGCCCCTATTGTATTGTATACCTGTAATTTATGTAATATTGTACATCAGCTTTACTTCAATTTAAAAAAGAGAAAAGGAGCTTTATTCATGCAGTATGTCATACAATTCCTACACACACAAACATACACGCACTTGACATTCATGCACGCCATCAGACACAAAACCCCACAGTCCTCCTCAGACACACAGCTCCATACACACACACCCCTTCAGGATCTTGCACAACTCCCCTTGTAAATGAAGCTCTATACAGGCAGGTACATAATACACACACACACACACAACTTGGGACACAAGACACAAAACTTCAGACATCGAAATGCCTTCCCACATTTAAACATTCAGCCTCACTCATCTCTGTGGGTTGGCACTCCTACTCAAAATTCAGTCTCACACACACACACCATCACCACCACCACCCCTCATAGAACTTCTGACCCAGTCCCCCTGCATCGGTGGCCAACGTCTCAGTCACAATCAGGGCCCTCCGGATTGGAGGAATAAACCCCCTGATAAGGAAGGGAACCAAGCCTTGGAAAGGCACCAGGCATCAGGCAAAGATGGAAACCTGCCCACGGGTAGAGGCCATGGATAAGAGGGACAGGATGGACAAGAGCGGAGATGGGTAACCAAGGAGACAGGAAACTCACCAGGGCTACAGGAGATGAGCGGAGGCTACGACTCTACGGGGCAGGGAGCAGCTGAGACAAAGAGCAGCCGAGAGATGAGAACATGGGCGAAAGGGGGGCCCCACCCGCCTGACCCCATGATAGGCCCAGCCGGCCCCGGATCCCGCCTGCCAAAATCTCAGAGCCCCCGCCCTCGCAGAGCCGCGGGACTCTCACTCACCAGCGCCAGGAGCAGCGGGGGCGGCCTGCCCGCGCGTCCGCCTGCGCGCTGCGCGGGGATGCAGGTGCCGGAGCCCAGCGAAGCGCCCGGCCGGGGCAGCGGGGACCCGCCAGAGACCGCGCAGCGCCTGCTCCAAAACCAAAAAGGCCGAGGTACCGGCGCGGAGCCGCGACGCGCTGTGCAGCTGGTGGGATCCGCGCCGGGCCCGCGTTCACGTGGGTGCGGGGGCGCCGGGCCGTTGGAGGGGGGGTGGCGGGATCCCCTCCGGGATAACCCCCGCCTCCCCCGCGCCCAGCCCAGGCTCAGCAGCCGAGCGGGAGAAAGGGCACTGCGTGTTTGGGGAGGGGTGAGTGGCCTCTCTCGCGTCTAGCCCCCGCCCCCAGCTCGGAGCCGCGCCTCCGAACCCCTGCCTCCCGCCGCCTCCCGGGCCCTCCAGACTCCCGACCATCCCTGGAGAGCGCGGGGACCAGGCCTCGGCATCACTGGGCCCGCGCCCACATCCTCAGCGGAGGTCTAGGGAAGGCGCGGCGTGGACTCGGCTGCCCGGCTTCTCCCTCCGGGTTCACGTTCCTTCTTTGGCCACATGGCCGCTGTGTGAGTTTGGGTCAGCCCCTCTCCCTCTCTGAGCCTGGTCTCCTCATTTAAACAATGGAGGTGACTCTGCCAACCCCACAGAAGATTAAAGCTGAGAAAATTAAAGTGCGCGTGAGCCTGGAAATCCTCCGTGCAGCATGAAGCCTTGTGCAAGTGGGAGGCAAATCACTGCTGGTAGCCTTGTAATTAATATTATTCTTTGCTCTCTTTAGGATACCCCGGGCAGTGTTGATTTTGCTTTTCTTCCCAAAAGGCACTGATTTGGTCCCTTCCAATATCTCCTACTAATTGCCATTTTTAAGAGCTGAGCACAGAGCTTGGCGTGTGATTAAAACCTCAATATGTGTTTGCTATTATTATTACCGAGCAATTGTTTATGGCAACCTCCTAGTCTAGCCAGGCTCTTTTACACCTATTTAATCTTCACACTCCTATGTAGTAGCTATCACTACCCTCAGTTTGCAGATGAGGGTACAGGCTCTCAGAGAGGTTCAGTAATTTGACCAAGATCACACAGCCAGAAAGCAGTCACCCCAGTTCCAACTCTGTGCATATAGCCCCCACTTTCCTTCATGACACAGCAGCTTCTATTAATAGATGAGCAGTTCTCAAACTTAGCTGTACCTTAGACTCACCCACTAGTTGTTGTTTAGTCACTCAATGGTGTCCAGTTCTTTTGTGACCCCATGGAGCCCGCCAGGCTCCTCTGTGGGGTTTCTCAGGCAAGAATACTGGGGTGGACTGCCATTTCCTTCTCTAGGGGATCTTCCGGACTTAGGGATTGAACACAGGTCTCCTGCATTAGCAGGTGGATTCTTCACCACTGAGCCACCTGAGAGATACTAATAGTAGGGGAATAATAATAGGGGAAATTTGGGGGGTGGGGTGAGAGGATATGGAAATTCTCTGCACTCTTTTAGGAGAAGGAAATGGCAACCCATTCCAGTGTTCTTGCCTAGAGAATCCTATGGACAGAGGAGCCTGGTGGGCTGCTGTCCATAGGGTCGCACAGAGTCGGACACAACTGAAGCGACTTAGCAGCAGCTGCACTTTTTTCAATTTTTCTGTAAATCTAAAACTATCCTAAGAAATTTTGTCAACTGATTAAAAAGATCATGGAGAGGAATACTTCCCTGGTGGTCCAATGGTTAAGACTTTGCATTCCAGTGAAGGGGGTACAGGTTCAATCCCTGGTTGGGGAGTTAAGATCCCACATGCCGATTGGCCAAAACACCAAAACATAAAACAGAAACAGTATAGCAACACATCCAAACAAAGACTTTAAAAATTGTCCACATTAAAAAGAAAAATCTTTATTAAAAAAAAGAACTAAAAAAAAATTATGGAGGATTCAAAAGAGTTTTCGTCTATATGTTATACTTACTAATCTTCACTGTATTGGAAATTAAAACTGAACGTACTTAAATATTCATTTTAGGATAAAAGTAAGCTCATTACATGTTAACATAAATAGCAGATTTTTATGAAAAATAACTATATTTTCCAAAACAAGGAAAAAGCTATGAGAATAGCAATATTTTACACTTTCACAAATTGCTTTAATGTCTAGCTTAATTAAAACAAAGCAAGTATTATAGTTTGTGTACTCAGCCACTTTATGTCTCATTTTTAATTGAACATTAAGGGAATGTAGTATTTTACAAGGGCTTCCCTTGTAGTTCTGTGGGTAAAGAATCTTCCTGCAAAGTAGGAGACCCAGGTTTGATTCCTGGGTTGGGAAGATACCCTGGAGAAGGAAGTAGCAACCCACTCCAGTATTCTTACCTGGAAAATATTATGGACAGAGGAGCCTGCCAGGCTACAGTCTTTGGGGTCACAAGAGTCGGACACGACTTTGTGACTAAACCACCACCACCAATATTTTAATCATAACTCTGCCAACATCTTTATCTAGAGGCTTGTTGCCATTTTTGTCTTTTCTGAAATTTTTATCACCAAGAAAGGCAGGATGACAATTTTTTCCCTTCCAGATTGAGTTGGTGTAGTGTATTCTGGGTTATCAAATGCCCATGGTTTTGAGACTTTGAAATGATAAGTATTCATGATGTGTGAAACAGCATGATACATAACTGCATGATCTTAGTTTCATAATAATGGATGGTTAGTTGTGAAAATACACAAATGAGACCTAGAAGGACACATCAAACGAGCCTGTGATTGTAAATGACTGTTTTTTCCTTCTTGTGTTTTTTTGATTTCCTATTATGCACATGTTAACTTTTAAGAAATAAATGCTATTTTAAAAACCTTAAAAAAAAGAAAAGAAAGCAAGATTCTCATACAGTTGATACAGTTGACCCTCCTTGTGTGAGAATTCCATATTTGTAAATTAACCGACCTGCTAAAAATTTTATGTACCCTGAATTCAATATCCATGGCATTTTCAGGGTCATGCACGGAGTGATGAAAAATTTTTGAACTGGTTGACATGCTGAGGTCAAATATACAGCTACAGTCAAACAAGGCAACCCTCTACCTTCTTGTTTCAAGTGTCATACCATAAAAAATGTCCTTTCCACAATCTGTTTAGTGCCGCATTTTTCAAATTTTTGTGCTTTTTGTTGATTTTGCTGTTTGGAATGGCCCCAGGCCTAGTGCAAAAGTGCTGTCTAATGTTCTTTAGCACAAGAAGACTGTGTTGTGCTTCATGGAGAAAATCTATGTGTTAGATAAACTTCATTCAAGCGTGAGTTACAGTGCTGTTGGCTGTGAATACAATGTTAATGAATCAACAATATGTATCAAATAATGTGTCTCTAAGCAGAAACACCCAGATGGTTGGAAAAGATAGGAGTATCTTAATCAGCTTTTTAGGTTATTATGCCTATTCTTTGAGACTGTACCGAGGCTTGACATGTTTTAAAGGATAGTTGCAAAGCAGAATCTGAAAGTATCACTGAACCTTTGCTACTCTATTAACATTACAATCCATGGAGTGCATCTTTTTACCTATGGATGATTTTGAAACATCATTCACGAGTCACCTAAATTACACAGATCATCCAAGTATTAACACATTTCATTATTCAGTATCAAAAAGTAACATTTGTTAATATGACTACCAATCTCATCAGAAGAGTCTTTAAATGTTGGCAAGCTGTCAAGATCACAGTAGTAAATACAAGTTTTTCAAAATTCTAATTTTCCCTTAAAAGTCCAGATTTTATCATGGACAACAAACACTGTTCTTGATGCTACAGACTCTTTCTTTCACTTTTGTGAAAATGTATCCTTTCTCTTCCTAACTTATTTTACTTAGTATGATAATCTTTAGTTGCAGCCAAATAATATTGCAAATGGCATTATTTCATCCCTTTTTATGGCTGAGCAGTCGAATTGTACTCTTTCAAATGGTTAACTTCATGTTGTTTGAACTTCACCTTAATTTAAGGAAAAGTAAAGAAATGCCCAGAAAAACTCAAGAGTATTTTAATGCAGTGTTTTTAAAAATCAAATTAATGCAAAAACTCCACAATGAACAAGTTATCAGCATTTCACATAAAGACAAGACCAGAATTCCTGATTTTTCCTTGTGCTTCAGATTTCCATATAGCTCAACACTCTTACTGATTCTGTCTTTAAAATAAACATTTTGATATTTTGCTTACCATGGATTTTTGCATTAGTTTTGTGTGACTTTTTTTTATTTTTACTGCACCCAGTTTTAGTCACAGCACACAAGATCTTTAGTTAAGGCATGCAGGCTCTTACTTACGGCATGCAGGATCTAGCTCCCTGACCAGAGATTGAAACTGGGCCCCCTGCATTGGGAGTGCAGAGTCTTAACCACTGGACCACCAGGTAAGTCCCTGTGTGACTTTTTAATTATTAAAATTGGAATCTTATTTATCTTTTCTATCAGAGAACATCCCTATTATCTCTGAATGGGGAAAAGATAACATAACCATATCTTCAAAGAATAATTTTTTAATTATTTTAAAATTTTTTTAATTATTTTATTGGAAAGTAGTTGGTTTACAATGTTGTATTAGCTTCAGGCATACAGCAAAAATAATCAATTATACATATACATATATCTACTCTTTTTAGATTTTCAAAGAATAATTTGTAAAGAAAAAAATCTGACTTATTTCACTATTTCAGTTACAGATACACACAGATTCCTTTTGTGTCTCATTGCCCTGTTCATTTCTCTTAACTATTTTATTGAGGTATAACAACGGGTAAAAAATCTGAACTAAACAACATCAACAGAGACCCATGAAACTATCACCACCATCACTTCTCAAAGTTAATATTCCAGTAATAATATTCTGATATGATTTTTCTTAATTACAGAGGTTTTCTTGGATCCCCCTAACAAATTGGACTTCCCAGGTGTTGCAGTGGTAAAGAATCCACCTGCCAATACAGGAGATGCAAGAGATGAGGCTTGATCCCTGGGTGGGGAGGATCCCCTAAGAAGGAAATGGCACCCCATTCCAGTATTCTTGCCTGGAAAATTCCATGGACAGAGGACCCTGGTGGGCTATAATCCATGAGGTCGAAAATATTCGGACACAACTGAGCGACTGAGCATGCAAACACACAACATTTTACAGACAAGTGCCTTATTTTCCTCATTCTTGCCCTGTCCCTGTGAGTATCTCTTCCATCCTTTTTTCATTTGTGTGTGTGTGTGTGTATGTGTGTGTGTGTGTACTCCAGGTCTTAGTTGCAACATTCAGGATCTTTAGTTTCAGCATACGGGATCTAGTTCCCTGACCAGGGATCAAACCCCTGGCCCTCTGCATTGGGAGCACAGAGTCTTAGCCCTGGATCCCCAGGCAAGTCCCTCTTTCATTCTTTCAAGAAGGGAAAGGCTACTGGCTTCCATTTATAGTGGGAAAGCGGGCTCAAAGAAGTTAAGTCACAGGCTGCACTGGTAATAAATGGTGCAGCCAGAGTTTGAGCCCACCCCAGGTCCACCGAGGGGAACCGGAGTCTGACCAGAGTCTCCAGCTCTGGCCCCAGCATTAGGAAGCCAGGCCAACCCAAACAGAGCATCCTTAGGTTGTCCCAGACGATTGCTCCAGTGGTGGGATAGGGCCTGAGCAAGGACTGAGCCACAAGGAGCAAGAGATGGAGGAATTGAGGCTAATTACTCTGCAGGAAGCACTCACTCCCTATGAATTAATTAGGGCAGAGCTAGCCTGCGGCATCCCCGAAGCCCCCAGAGTCATTAAGGGAGAGGGAGTGTCTCATTACGGCTGGCAGCTTGGGAGGGGCAAGAGGAAGGCCAGGCACCACCCCCCCCCCGACTCTTTCAACCCCACCCTCCTTACCAGAGTGGCCTGCTCGGCAAGCCAAAAGTCAGAGATGAAGGGATAAGTTACCTACCTCCAAAATTCAGTCAACATTTATATTTATGTAAGATATCTGGTTTCCCATGTAGCTCAAACGATAAAGAATCCGCCTGAAATCCAGGAGACCTGGGTTCAATCCCTGGGTCAGAATGATACCCTGGAGAAGGACATGGCAACCCACTCCAGTATTCTAGCCTGGAGAATCCAACAAACAGAGGAGCCTGGTGAGCTACAGTCCGTGGCGTCGCCAAGAGTTGGACACGACTGAGCAACTAACACTTTCACACAAGATATTCAGAGTAGGTAAATCTGGGGCTTCCCTGGTGGTCCAGTGGGTAAGATTCTGTGTCCCCAGTGCTGGAGGCCCAGGTTCTATCCCTCATCAGGGAGCTAGATCCCACATGCCACAACTAAGACCCAGTGCAGTCAAATCATAATAATAATAAAAGATATGCAGAATAGGTGAATCTATAGAGAAAGAAAGCAGATTAGTGGTTACCAGGAGCTGGAACAAGAAGGGGATGGGGAGTGATTGCTTTATGGGTATGGGGTTTCCTTTCAGGGTGACGAAAAAATTTTGGAGCTAGATAGTCGTGATAGCTACGAAAAATGTGAGTGTACTTATCACTAACTTATGCCTTTAAAATGGTTACAACGGCTGTGGTGGAAATCATTTTGCAACAAATATATGTATCAAATCAACACACTGTACACCTTAAACTTCTACAATGTGTGCGTGCGTGTGTGTGTGTGTGTGCACGTGTGTGCAGTCCTGTCCCACTCTTTACAACCCCATTAACTGTAGCCCACCAGGCTCCTCCGTCCATGGGATCAAACCCACGTCTTTTGCATCTCCTGCATTAGCAGGCAGATTCTTTATCACTTGTGCCACCTGGGAAGCCAAAACTTCTACAATCTTATATGTCAATTATATGTCAATAAAAATGGAAAAAGTGGTTACAATGGTAAAACTTGAGTGTTTTACAATTAAAAAGTCAGTCTCCTTGTAGTTCATGATTACTTATTCAACATTGATGAACACCTTTGGGGGTTTTATTTTGTTTGCTTTAATATTTATTTTTACTCATTTATTTATTTGGCTATGCTGGGTCTTAGTTGCAGCACCCGGATCTTCAATTTGTTATAGCATACAGAATGCAATGCAAACTCTTGGTTGTGGCATATGAGATCTAGTTCCCTGACTAGGGATCAAAGCCAGGCCCCCTGCTTTGGAAGTGTGGCATCTTAGCCACTGGACCACCGGGAAGTCCAATGAACACCTGTTTGGTACCCAGCATTGTACTGGGTGAGGAAGCCCAGCCCTGTGCTCAGAGCTCAATCTCAGTGAGAAGTGGCACCATACAGCTTCCATATAGCCTCCTGAGACACTCTCCATCCTCATCTAATTCTGGTCTTAGGGCACTGACCCTCATGGATCATACCAACAGGTTCCTTTGCTCTCCGACTTCAGGTTGCATGCTCAGCAGCTTCAGTCATGTCCAGCTCTTTGCAATCCTATGGGCTGTAGCCCACCAGGTGCCTCTGCCCATAAGATTCTCCAGGCAAGAATACTAGAGTGGGTTGCTGTGCCCACCTCCAGGGCATCTTCCCAACCCAGGGATCGAACCCGTGTCTCTTACATCTCCTACATTGGCAAGCAAGTTCTTTACCACTAGTACCACCTGAGACTTCCTGCTGGGCTCAGGCAAAGGGAGCCCCTTGCAGGAGGACAAGGGGTGGAGAGTGAGATCTCAGTAGTTTTTCCCTCAGGTCCATCCCTACGTGCTCACTGCAGATGTCTGTGCCCCCAGACTAGAACACAGGTCCAGGCAGGTGGCTCTTTCCAAATTCTAGAAGTAATTGCTCCCTTCTCTCCAGAATGTTCTTCCAGGTATGGATAACTACTCCCAGGTGCGACTAACTTTGATGGTGTGTCATCCCATATGGGTTCCTAGGCCTCCTCCCACACCTTCTTCAATCGCTCCTCAACTTGTCCAGTTTGTATATTTGCATTCTGCTGAGACTTGTTGTTCAGACAGGTATTTAGAAGAGGCAACAGAAAAATAAATGGGCAATGAGTAGATTGAAGTTAGTACTACCTTTAGTAGTATATCCAGGAACTGGGGAGCCCTAGCAGAATTGTTGCTATTGTTCAGTCACTGAATCATGTCTGACTCTTTGCCACCCCATGGACTGCAGCATGCCAGGCTCCTGTATCCTCCGCTATCACCCAGAGTTTGCTCAAATTCATGTCTATTGAGTCAGTGATGCTGTCTAACCATCTCATCTTTTGCTGCCCCCTTCTCTTTTTGCCTTCAATCTTTCCCAGCATCAGGGTTTTTTCCAATGGGTCGGCTGTTGGCATCAGGTGGTCAAAGTATTGGAGCTGAAGCTGATGCTGAAGCATCAATCCTTCCAATGAACATTCAGGGTTGATTTCCTTTAGGATTGACTGGTTTGATCTCCTTGCAGTTCAAGGGACTCTCAAGAGTCTTCTCTAGCACCACAATTTGAAAGCATCAATTTTTCAGCACTCAGCCTTCTTTATGGTCCGAGTCTCGCATCCATACATGACTACTGGAAAAACCACAGCTTTGACTATACAGAACTTTGTCAGCAAAGTGATGTCTCTGTTTTTTAATGTGCTGTCTAGGTTTGTCATTAGTTCAGTTGGTAAAGAATCTGTCTGCAATGCAGGAGACCCCAGCCTGATTCCTGGGTCGGGAAGATCTGCTAGAGAAGGGAAAGGCTACCCACTCCAGTATTCTGGCCTGGAGAATTCCACGAACTAAATAGTCCATGGGGTCGCAAAGAGTCAGACATGATTGAGCTCTCACTGGGTTTGTCATAGCTTTCCTTCCACAGAGCAAGCATCTTTTGATTTCATGGCTGCAGTCACCATCCACAGTGACTTGGGAGCCCAAGAAAGGGAGAGATAAACAGAGGGTAAAATTTTTAAAGACATTTTTATTGTCAAGATAATGCATATTCATTGTAGAAAAATTGGGGAAATGCAGAAAGGGTAGAAGGAAACAAAAAAAAATCACCAAATCCTCTTCATACTCACCATTATAATGTTGGTGGATTACTGTTGAAGTGGGGATATTTTTCCTAGTTCACAATCAGAATCATGCCTACTTGTTACAATGTGGATGAACCTTGAGGACATTATGCTAAGTGAAATAAGCCAGAGACAAAGGAACAAGTATTTGATGATTCCACTTATATGAAGTCCCTAGAGAAGTCAGGTTCATAAAGACAGAATAGTAGAGTGGGGGCCAGGGGCTCGGGGGAGGGGGATGCGGAGTTCCTGTTTAATGGGGACGGTTTCAGTTTGGGAAGATGAATCAGTTCTGGAGATGGATGGTGGTGACAGTCGCCAACAGTGTGAATGTGCTTACGCCACTGAACTGCACACTTAAAAATGGGGAGGATGGCAAATGGCATGTTGTGTATATTTTGTGTGTGCCTGTGTGTGGTCGCTAAATCGTGTCCGAAGCCTCATGAGCTGTAGCCTGCCAGGCTCCTCTGTTCATGGGATTACCCAGGCAAGAATACTAGAGTGGGTTGCCATTTCTGCCTCCAGGGCATCTTCCCAACCTAAGGATCGAAACTGTGTCTCCTGTGACTCCTGCATTGGCAGGCAGATTCCCTTCCAGTGAGCACAAGGATGGGCAATGTTTATGTAGAGACAAGCCAGCAGTAGGCAGGGGACCCCACACTTAAAGGGACAGATATCATTGTACTAGTCTTCTAGGGCTACCATAACAAATTACCACAAACTGCGTGGCTTAAAGGAATAGGAATTTACTCTCTCACAGTTCTGAAGCTCAGAATTCTGAACCAAAAGGTTGGCAGGGTCATGCTCCCTACAAAGGGTCTAGGGGAGGAACTTCCTTGCCTCTTCCAGCTTCTAACGGTTGCCAACAAGCCTTGTTATTGTTCTCGTTCCGTTGCTAAGTTCTGTCCAACTCTTTGCGACCCCTATGGTTTGTCGCCTGCCAGGCTCCTCTTGTTCATGGGATTCCCAAGCAAGAATACTGGAGTGGCTTGCCATTTGCTTCTCCAGGAGATCTTCCCAGCCCGGGGATTGAACTTGTGTGTCCTGAATTGGCAGGTGGATTATTTACCACTGAGCCACCAGGGAAGCCCTCCAGCAAGCTTTGGCCTTACTCAACTTGTAGGCATCACTCCAGTCCATGCCTCTTTCTACACATAGCCAGCTTACCTTTCTCTGTCTCTGCCTCTTCACACAGCCTTCTTATAAGGATATCAGTCATTAGATTAAAGGCCCATCCTACTCCAGTATAACATCCCCACCCTACTCCAATATAACCTCATGTCAACTGTTTACATCTTCAAAGACCCTATTTCCAAATCAGGTCATATTCATAGGTACTAAAAGTCTGAGTTTCATCATAACTTTTGAGGGAGACACACTTAAACCCACCACAGTGGGCAAGGTCCTTCATCTGTCCTCAGTTCAGTTCAGTTCAGTCGGTCAGTCGTGTCTGACTCTTTGCAACCCCATGAATCGCAGCATGCCAGGCCTCCCTGTCCACCACCAACTCCCGGAGTTCACCCAGACTCACGTCCATTGAGTCAGTGATGCCATCCAGCCATCTCATCCTCTGTCGTCCCCTTCTCCTCCTGCCCCCAATCTCTCCCAGCATCAGAGTCTTTTCCAATGAGTCAACTCTTCGCATGAGGTGGCCAAAGTACTGGAGTTTCAGCTTTAGCATCATTCTCTCCGAAGAAATCCCAGGGTTGATCTCCTTCAGAATGGACTGGTTGGATCTCCTTGCAGTCCAAGGGACTGTCAAGAGTCTTCTCCAACACCACAGTTCAAAAGCATCAATTCTTCGGCACTCAGCCTTCTTCACAGTCCAACTCTCACATCCATACATGACCACAGGAAAATCCATAGCCTTGACTAGATGGACCTTAGTCGGCAAAGTAATGTCTCTGCTTTTGAATATGCTATCTAGGTTGGTCATAACTTTTCTTCCAAGGAGTAAGCGTCTTTTAATTTCATGGCTGCAGTCACCATCTGCAGTGATTACCACCTAATTTGGGTTCCCTCAAAAGAAAGATGCTTAGGACTTCCCTGGTGGTCCAGTGGCTAAGACTCCAAACTTTCAATGCAGGTGCCCAGGTTCAATCCCTGGTCAGGATACTAGATCCCACCTGTTGTAATCAAGAGTCCACATGCTACAACTAAGACCCAGTACAGCCAAATAAATAAATATTTTTAAAAAATAAGAAGGATGCTTCGATGTTGAGCAGCCAAAACAGGAACACCCATGGCAGAAGCACCAGAAAGTCCTTCGTTGGTCCACACATGGACTATATCCAGGAAAGGTAGGGCTACAGTCATTCAGTCATTCAACAAATAAATATTAAGAACCTGTTTTGCACTAGGAACTGGGCTATGTACCAGGGATTCAGTGATAACTAGAACAGGTAAGCTCCTGGTAGGCGATGGGGTTGCAAAAGAGTCGGACACAACTGAGTGAGTCGGTCACAACAACAACAAAGGACAGGAGAGGTCCCAGCCAAGGACCTGGAATTTAGGAACGGAGTTGAGAAAATCACAAACTGATGCAGGAGAGATGCAGTAAAATATGCAGTGTGATTCGTCAGATGGTCAAGGAAGGCCCTTTAGGAGATAATCCTTGGGCAGAGATCTAAAGGATGAGAAGGATTAAACCATATAAAAATGCAGGCGAGAAACATTTCAGAGAGGGAAGAATATTCCAGAGAGGGTGACTGCGACTGCAAAGACCATGAGATTAAATAAGCTTGATGAATCTGAACACGGCATAGCTGATCCTTCATGAGCCAAGGACGAAGTGATGGCATATGGGAAAGGAAAGGTGGACAGAGGTCACCAGGTTGTAACTGGAATTCTTTTCTATTCAGTTCAGTTCAGTCGCTCAGCCGTGTCTGACTTTTTGCAGCCCCATGGACTGCAGCATGCCAGGCTTCCCTGTCCATCACCAACTCCTGTTCTGTAGATCATGGTAAGAAATGTGGATGCTATCCTATAATTGAGACTCATCTCACTAAACCTACCGATTGTTCTTAAAGTCACAGGCATCCTAACCGAACAAGTGATACTCAGATCCACTAATGTGGATGAGATTTTCTAGGGAGAAGGTCATGGAGAAGGTGACGGAGAATAGATGATGGAAACCAAATATTGTTCAGTAGCTCAGTCATGTCTGACCTTTGTGACCCCTCACGGACTGCAGCATGCCAGGCTTCCCTGTCCTTCACTATCTCCCAGAGTTTGCTCAAACTCACATCCTTTGAGTCAGTGATGCCATCCAACCATTTCATCCTCTGTCATCCCCTTCTTGTCCTGCCCTCAATCCTTCCTAGCATCAGGATCTTTTCCAGTGAAAAGACCTCTTCACATCAGGTGGTCAAAGTATTGGAGCTTCACCTTCAGCATCAGTCCTTCCAATGAATATTCAGGGTTGATTTCCTTCAGGATTAACTGGTTTGGTCTCCCTGCAGTCCAAAGGGATTCTCAAGAGTTTCCCCCAACACCACAGTGCAAAAGCATCAATTCTTTGGCACTCAGCCTTCTTAATGGTCTAGCTCTCACTTCCATACATGACTACTGGAAAAACCATAGCTTTGACTATACGGACTTTTATCAGCAAGGTGATGTCTCTGCTTTTTAATACACTGTCTAGAGTTGTCATAGTTTTCTTTCCAAGGTGCAAGTGTCTTTTAATTTCATGGCTGCAGTCACCATCCACAGTGATTTTGGAGTCTAAGGAAATAAAATCTGCCACCGTTTCCATTGTTTCCCCATCTATTTGCCATGAAGTGATGGGACCAGATGCCATGATCTTTAGTTTTTAAATGTTGAGTTTTAAGCCAGCTTTTCACTCTCCTCTTTCACTTTCATCAAGAGGCTTTTTAGTTCCTCTTCACTTTCTGCCTTTATGATGGTATCATCTCCATGTCTGTGCTTGTGTGCTTAGTCGCTCCATCATGTTCAACTCTTTGTGATCCCATGGACTATAGCCAGGCTTCTCTGTCCATGGGGATTCTCTAAGCAAGAATACTGGAATGGGTTGCCATGCCCTCCTCCAGGGGATCTTCCCAACCCAGGGACTGAACCCAGGTCTCCCAAATTGCAGGTGAATTCTTTACCTTCTGAGCCACCAGGGAATCCCATGAACACTTGAGTGGGTAGCCTATCCTTTCTCCAGAGGATCTTCCCAACCTAGGAACTGAACCAGGATCTCCTGCATTGCAGGCGGATTCTTTACCAGCTGAGCTACCAGGGAAGGTGTATCTCATCTGCCTATCTGAGGTTGTTGATATTTCTCCCGGCCATCTTGATTCCAGCTTGAGCTTCATCCAGCCCGGCATTTCGCATGATTGCTGCATAACAAATTAACCCAAAATTTAGCAGCTTAAAACTTTAAAACAACACATCTATTACATGAGTCTCTAAGAGTCAGAAATCTGGGCAGAGCTTGGCTGGGTCTTCTGGCTCAAGGTCTTTGACCAGACTGTAGACAAGATGTCAGCCAGGGCAGTTACCTAGTCCCAAGTCTAGACTGGGGTAGGATATGCTTCCAGGCTCACTCCTGCGATTATTGGCAAGATTCAGTTCTTCATGAGTACTGGACTGAGGGTCTTAAGTCCTTAGTGGCTGATAACCAGAGGTCTTCTCAGTTCCTTGCCATGTGGTACCGTCTTTTCTAAAAGAGTGAGCAAGACAGAAGCCCTGATTTCTTTATAACCTAATCTCAGAAAGGACATCCTATCAATCTTCTATTGGTTAGAAGTGAGTCTCTAGGTTCAGCCCACATTCAAAAGAGGGTATTACACAGGGCATGAAGATCAGAGGTGAAGACCACAGGGAGCCATCTTCAAGACTGCCTAAAGCACCTAAACAACCTAACTATTTGAGGGTGGATGGCAGACAACCAGCCAGTGAAGGACCAAGACCACAGGCAAGAAGGAAGAGTGAGAAAGAGTGTAGGGGAGGATATTCAAGTTTCAGGCAGCTGACAGTTTCAAATACTACCTAGAGGTCAAGTTACATGGGATGGAAAAGAAACTAGGAATCAGTCCATTGCCGGAGGACATTGATAATCTTTGCCCAAACCATTTCAGAGAACTGACAGGGGCTAGAGACGTACAGACCAGTGTTTATCCCTCACTGACCAGCACAGTCACTACCTCTGCAAGAGGTGACCAGAAAAACCAGGAAGAACCTCCTCTCCCAGTCTAGGGCTTCCCACAGTCTTCTGACACCTCCCCCAGGAAAGCGACCTCATTTCTAAAAGACAAAACTGATTCTAGGTCATATCCCCCTGGAACAAGAGACCAATTGATGTGATTATCTCAAAGAGAAAGGGGGCACCTACTAAAAGTAGAACCTGGTGCCCCAGAAGGGAAGACATCGGGGAACCTAAAAAAGGGTCTCTGATAATTACCTGCCAAGATTTCAGAGTGAAGGGCATCTCCATGTAATAGCAAAGGAAAGAAAAGCCAGAAGTTTTTAAAGTCCTCCTTCTTCATATATTCTGCAATTTCATTCTGTTTAATAACAGGGCAGAATTCTGTTCCCCGCTGTGTAGGACTTATTATATAGAATATCTTTGGTCCCGCCAAAGATGGCTACAAAAAGGAATTTCTGTAAAGTGTTCTTCATTATAAAAATCAGCGAGCTAATTTCACAAATATTATTCCCCACTGGCCTGAGTTAGAAATACTGGAGCTTTAGCATGTTGGGTGATGCATATACCTGTAATTTTATGTGGAGAGGGGGAGAAAGAGAAATGAATGGCTAGAGTGAAATCAAGACATGTTCAGAGTGGTTATCTCTGGATAGTAAAATTACAGATGGTTCTTATTTGCCTCATCATATTTTTCTGTGTTTTACACTGTGTGTGTGTGTGTGTGTGTGTGTGTGTGTCTGTATGTGTGTGTGTGTGTGTGTTTGGTCACTCAGTCATGTTCTACTCTTTGCGACTCTTAGGACTCACAGGCTCCTCCATCCATGGGATTTTTCAGCCAAGAATACTGGAGTGGGTTGCCATTTCCTCCTCCAGGGGATCTTCCTAACCCAGGGATGTGAACCCGCATCTCCTGTGTCTCCTGCATTGCAGGTGGATTCTTTGCTGTTGAGCCACCAGATGAGCGATGAAAAGGAGAAGTTGGCAGGCTGAGAAACAGGCAGTAGTATGCACCAATTCCAATGCTCACACAATGTAATACGCACTAGGAGTATATTGACGAGAAAGAGGTAAGCCAATTAAAAGCCAAAATGAGACTGACCACACCCCCATCCATCACCCTAATAAATTTCACCTAAGACCCAAGTTGGAGCCAAAATCCTCCATATTTAGGTCTGACACAGTAAAGCCTCCTCAGGTGTCCCTCGGGTTGCTTAGCACACCCAATAGATGTGCCCCATACGCCTGGCAGCAAGCCCATCCAGTGAGATTCTCCAGTTAGGAAAATGGAAGCATTCAGTGAACAGAGCAAAGGTAGATGGTTGAGTCCAGAATGTTGTTCCAAATGAGCTATCTCCTAGGTCCTTTGTGAAACCTTCTCTGCACCTCCTAGTATTAGAAGAGCTCATCCATCTATTCACTTAATTAATAAAAATGAAAGGTACTTTCGCAAAGATTCCTCTCTGTCGGTCACCACGCTAAGCACTTCACTCATATTATCTTCTTTAATCCATGCCACGATCCTTTTATCCTAGTTGACAGATGAGTAAACAGAGGCACAGAGAAGTCAAGCAACTTTCCCAAGATCGCACAGATGGCAATGGTCAGAATCATAATCTGAACCTTAGTCATCTGGCTCCAGAAGCTTGACCATGGTACTGTCCTGACTCCAGTGAAGATCTATTGAGTCAGTTACCAATGGACCCAGTGGCTAATGACGAACCCACAGTCTCATGAACACTTGAAACGAACCTCCATCCCCAAAGGTTACCTGCCTCCATTTTTTCCTGGTGATGCTGGTGGAGTCTCCAGATGGCTGACCTGGGAGGTTTCAGTTTTCCATCTTATTTCTCCTCATTACCTAATGATCCCTCGGTTTTGCAAAGCCAGGTTATTTCATTCCTTCCTCTTCCTTGTATTTCTCATATCATGCTACAAGAAAATGTTTATTCATTCCTTCTCTCATGTATTCATTAAGTGAATGTTTATCCAACTGAGCTATGAGGGAAGCCCATAGACAGATAGATAGATAACTCAGTTGATAAAGAATCCACGTGCAATGCAGGAGACCCCAGTTCATTCCTGGGTTGGGAAGATCCACAGCAGAAAGGATAGGCTGCCCACTCCAGTATTCTTCGGTTTCCCTGGTTGCTCAGCTGGCAAAGAATCCGCCTGCAATGCAGGAGACCTGGATTCGATCCCTGGATTTGGAAGATCCCCTGGAGAAGGGAAAGGCTACACACTCTGGCATTCTGGCCTCAAGAATTCCATGGACTCTATAGTCCATGGGATCAGAGTCTGACACGACTGAGTGACTTTCATTATATATATATATTATTATATATATGTATTATATATAGAGAGAGAAGGCAGGAGGAGAAGGGGACAACAGAGGATGAGATGATTGAATGGCATCACCGACTTGATGGACATGAGTTTGAGCAAGTTCCGGGAGTTGGTGATGGACAGGGAAGCCTGGCGTGCTGCAGTCCATGGGATTGCAAAGAGTCAGACACGACTGAGTGACTGAACTAAACTTAACAATGAGATTGGGCTTCCCAGGTGGTGCTGTAGTCGAGTCCAAGCTGGCACTGCTCACTGCAAGATAAGTCAATGAATCTGAGACGAGGTGTTGGGATCAGGAAGGGACTTTATTCTGGAACTAGCTGACCCAGAAGATGGCAGGCTAGAGCCTCAAAATAACCATCTTGTCAGGGCCTGGATGCCAGGTTCTCTTATGAATCAGAGATTGGGGCGGGTTGAGGAAACAAAGTAAAAAGGCTATTCAGTTCTTGCAAATGTCCCCTAGAATGGCAAGCCTCAGGCAGGGTAATGTGTTAGTTTTCGCTTCCTTACAGTCCTTTACAGGTGGGCAGCTCAGGCTGTCTCCCTGAGGGAGGCTGTTATGTATGCCTACCATAACAAAAAAAAAAAAAAAGCCACAGGATGAGGGTTAGAGTCACAGAAGCAGATCCAGCATGGATTCAAATTAACCCTTCCCAGTTACAGGGCTAGTGGTAGAGAACCCACCTGCCAAGGCAGTGTTAGGAATCCAAGATCTCTGCTCACTCCAGGACAGGCCAGTGAGTCAGAGAGATGAGATATTGAGGCAAGGAAAATGACTTTATTCAGAAAGCAGCTGACCAAGAAGATGGCAGGCTAGTGCCTCAAAATAACCATCTTTGGGGGGCCTGGATGCCAGGTTCTCTTATAGATCAGAGAGAAAGAAGCAATGAGAAACTAAAGTCAAAAGGCAGAATAGAGAGGGAGAGGCCGTGGGGAAGTAAAGTGAAAGGGTCTCCAGTCTTGCAAAACATCTCCCAGGGAACGGCCAGCCTTTGGAAGGGATGTCTTAATTTCTTCTGTTCACAGGTGGGCAGGGACAAACTATCTCTCCACTAGCTGAACAAAGGCACTTTAGTTTACAGTCAAGTAGAGGGGCAGAGTCCTCCAGGCAAGCCAGTAAGTATGATTATGATAACAAAAGCAATGAAAAGCAAGTCAAAGAAACAGTTTCTAACATGGAGGCAGAGTTGGTTTCCTCCCTGTAACAGCAAGAGACATAAGAGGTTCCTGGGTCAGGAAGATCCCCTGGAGGAGGGCCATGACACCCCACATATTGGCAATTCCCGTATCCTAGCCTGGAGAATCCCATAGACAAAGGAGCCCGGTGGGCTATAGTCCACAGGGTCTTAAAGAGTGGGACACAACTGAAGCGACTTAGCACACACACATGCACAATGAGATTCACTGAAGGGTTTTTAAGTAAGAAAGTGATGTGCTCCGGGCTTTACAGGTGGCTCAGTGGTTAAAAAATTCGCCTGCCAATGCAAGAGACATGGGTTCAATCCCTGGTCCAGGAAGATCGCACGTGCCTCAGAGCACCTAAGCCCGTGCACCGCAACTGTTGAACTCTAGAGCCCAGGAGCTGCCACAACTGAAGCCCGTGCACCCTAGACCCCATGCTGCCCAACAAGAGAAGCCAGTGCAATGAGAAACCCGAGCACCACAATGAAGAGTAGCCTCCACTCACTGCAACTAGAGAAAAGCCCGCACAACAACAAAGACCCAGCACACCCAAAAATAAATAGATTTTTTAAAAAATCACCTGCAGTGCAGGAGACTCAGGCTTGATCCCTGGGTCAGGAAGATCCCCTAGACAAGGAAATGGCAACCCACTCCAGTGTTCTTGCCTGGAGAATCCCATGGACAGAGGAGCCTTGGTGGGCTACAGTGCGTGTGTCGTGGTCCAGGCATGGGTTGGAAAAGAATTTCCAGACATGAGACAGAATGAGGGGAAATAAAATTTTTTAGAGCGGGAGACACTGTTAAAATAGCAGGCCAACGCAAGGGAGAACCAACGTTGAACAGGGGTCCTTAGTGCATTTTTATAGCCAGGGTACAAGGAGCAGGATAGGGCTCTTATGAGTCATTTGCTGATTGGATGAGACACATATACTGGGTAGGGAAAGAGTAAGGCAAATACCTTCTCCCTATGTGACAGGAGAGGTTATACTGCTCAGGAGGACCTGAATCTGTTAATAGTTACAACATGGAGAGGGGGGAGGACAATAAGGGTCTGGTTTTTCCGTTCCAGCATTCCAAGACCCTCCTTGGTTTTATCTGCTCTTTCATCCTTTGGTCACCACAGTGTGGGGTCCCAAAGAGTCAGACATGACTTAGCAACTAAAAAACAACAGATGTGCTCTAGTTTAAAACAGAACGCTGACTGTGGTGTGGAGAATGAATTTAGGAAGGCAAGGCGGGGAGGCAGGGAGACCAGGTGAGTGAGAAATGGTGGTGTGAGTGAGAATAAGAATGCTGCTGGTAGCAATGGAGAAAAAATAATCATAGAGGAGATAAGTTTTGAAGGTAGGACAGGCAAAACCTGTTGGTGGATTGCATGTGGACACAAAAAAAGTAAGGAAGCTTACTAAGTTTTTAACATGAGCAACTGGGGTGGATAGTGGGCAAGTATCAAGTCAAGGAACACTAGCAGAGGAAAAAGATCAGAAATGTTCATCAAACGTGTGGTTTTGATCATTCAAAAAGACACATGTACCTCAATGTTCATTGCAGTGTTATAGAAACCGTGGCAGTGGAAGAAGATAAGTGGCATTCAAAGATGCAAAACAGCAGGGTTTTATTCAGTACCTGTGCTGGCCAGCAGAGTCATCTCCAAAGGCTGAGTGCCCCAGCTTTGTTCTGGGTATCTTCTATATACCGTAAAGTTCCCACTCAAACAGCTCAGGTCCCTCCCCTCCCCCAAGTAGCCCAAGTTCCCATGGATGCAACAAGCAAGCAAGATCACAGAGGCAAAAGCGGTGATTGATGAGCTACAACTGTTAAAACAAAATAACAGGAGGGAAAGCAAAAGCTTGTGACTTTAATTGGGGGCTTTGATCTTGCCCCTGTCTCAGCAGCACTGTTTAGAGTAGCTAGGACATGGAAGCAACCTAGGTGTGCATCAACAGATAAATGGATAAAGAAGATGTGGTATATATACACAGTGGAACATTACTCAGCCATAAAAAGGAATTAATTTGAATCAGTTCTAGTGAGGTGGTGAACCTAAAGCCACCTCAGAGTGAAGAAGTCAGAAAGAGAAAAAAAAATTTTTGTATATTAACACATTTATAGGGAATCTAGCAAAATAGCACTGATGAACCTATTTGCAGGGCAGGAATAGAAACAGAGATGCAGACATAGGAAACAGACTTGTGTGGGGGAGGGGAGAGAGGGTGGGACAAATTGAGAGGGTAGCTTTGCAATATGTACCTTACCAAATGCAAATAAATAGCCAGTGGGAGGTTGCTGTATAACAACAGGGAGCTCAGCCTGGTGCTCTGTGACAATCTGCAGGGGTGGGATAAGGTAGGAGTCGGAGGGAGGTTCAATGAGAGGGGACATATGTATACTTGTGGCTAATTCACATTGTTGTATGGCAGAAACCAACCCAACATTGTAAAGCAATTATCCTCCAATTAAAATTTTTTTTAATTAAAAACAATGTGGTTTTGGACCTGTTGAGTTTGAGGTGCCTATCAGTTGCCCAGGTAAAGATGCCACAGCCTGAAGGGGGGGGGAAGGTGATGTGATGGAGAATTATGGGGGAGGGGGTGCAGGCAGTTGTCTCTTCTTCCCCAGACTCCAATGGGCTTCCTATGTTGGAGGAATTCCACATCATATGGTCCTGGTGGGAAACAAAGTCCTCCTTCCACCATAGAAACAGGAAGTTCAGCCATGAGTCAATTTTCCTAGCTTCCTTTGCAGTCCAGGCATGCCATGGCTTAGGCAATTAGACACAGCCACCTTGGACCCTAGGAACTAAAGGGGCAAAAAAGCAGGTGCTACAGAGAACTGACTCGGTCACTGGCTGTAGTAGCGGTGCCATTCCAGGGACAGTCAACCAACAGCTGAGATTTCTGCAACAGTAGCCATGGCGTCCTTCAGAGCTGTTGTATGTCTTTGTTCTGTATGTCTTTTGCCATGATTCTGACTGTGAAACCATCTTTTCCTTTTCTGTGGCTTACTAAAAATCCTGAGTGATAGGAGAGAGTAGGTCTTAGATACTGCACTAAGGAAAGCCTCCTTTAAGACAGTGACATTAAAGCTGGGTTCTGGACTTCCCTGGTGGTACAATGAATAAGAATCCACCTGCCAATGCAGGGGGACACAGGTTCAATCCCTGGTCCGGGAAGATTCCACATGCCTCAGAGCAGCTAAGCTCCTGAGCTACAACTACTGAGCCCCCACTCTAGGGCCTGTGAGCCACAACTATTGAGTCCAAGTGCAGCAACTGCTGAAGCCCACATACCCTAGCGCCTGTGCTCCACAACGAGAGAAGCCACCACAATGAGAAGCCCACGCGCCATCCTGAAGAGGAACCCCCTTCTCTCTACAACTAGAGAAAAGGCCACGTGCAGCAACAAACACCTAGCACAACCTAAATAGATCGATTGAGAGATGAAACTGGGTTCTGAAGACTGAAAAAGAGCCAACCATGGGAAGAAGGTGGAAAGGAGTATGCCAACACAGATGGAACAACAAATCCAAAGGTCTGAAGTGGAAGAAACCTTAGCACCGTCCTCAGAGCTGAAGAAGATGTTTAGATGGCATCACTGACTCAATGGACATGAGTTTGAGCAAACTCAGAGAGACAGTGATAGACAGAGAAGCCTGGCGTGCTGCAGTTCGTGGGGTCACAAAGAGTCGGACACAACTTGGCGACTGAACAACGGAGCTGGAAGAAGCCTCATCCATGTTCCTGGATAAGAAGGTAAAAGGGTAAAGAGCAACAGGGAGAGGTGGGCTCGGTAAGGTAGAACCTTTCTCAAGGAGCCAGGATTCCAAGCTGCCTCTGCCTAGCTCCAAACCAAAGACTCCATCCCCTCCGTCACTGTAGCCTTTCCCCTCCCCCACTTTTGGAACTCCGCCTATGCCGTTGGCACGGTCGTCATAGTCAAGAGTGCTCTGTTTCACAAACTTCTCAGGCCAGGAAGGAGTTGCATGTCGTTGAGGGGGGTCCCTGCCCCTCCAGGCAAGGATCTCAGGCCAGGCCAGGACACCAAACAGGGAGCATGCCCGTGTTGATACCCCCGGTGGAGCACAGCCAGGATACGCGCGTTGGTAATCCAGCATGGCGCGAGGCGACCAGGGCCTTGGCAGAGGAGGCACACCAGCTGACCGACCGCTGCGGGCAAGAGGCGGTGACCATGTGGCAACCCAACGACAGTGTGCGGGACCCACACGTGGCGCACCACCTCTGCCGGGCCGCCTACATTCTGCCCTGGCGCTTCCGCGTGGAGATGCTCAAAGGGGGCAGCACCACGGAGAAGCCACCGCCAGGCGAGGGCGTTACGCTGTGGAAGAGCAAGATGAAGCCACCTGCCTGGCACGCCCGCCTGCCGCTGCCCATGCACCGTGACGCGCGGGCCCTGCAGACCGCCGAGGTGGTGCAAGCTCACGCTCGCGGGGCGCGCCTCACCGCCGCCCGCCTTGGCCGCGCGCAGCACCAGATCAATGGGCAGCTGCGGCTGCTGCAGCGCCAGCGCGAGGCTACGGACCACAGACTCAGCGAAGTGCGCAAAGCACTGCTGATTAACCAGCAGAGCATCAAGCTGCGGGGCTACCGACCCAAATCTGAGACGGTGGGACCACCCCCGCCCCAGTCCAGCCGCAAAGACTCAGGCCTCTGTTCCCAGATGAGCAGACTGGGCAAAATCCACCCTAGAGAGGAAACACTCCCCTATCGCAGGCCCAACCCCACCCCCAAGATGAGGTGCCTTGGTTCTCAGCCCCAGAGACAGAGATCCTCCCAAACACCCCCTTGCCCCAGAAGTGTTAATCCTGTCGTGTCCAACTCTTTCTCCAGTCCATGGACTGTAGCCCGCCAGGCTCGTCTGTCCATGGGATTCTCCAGGCAAGACCTCTGGAATGGGTAGCCATGCCCTCTTCCAGAGGTCTTCCCCACCCCAGGATCAAACCGAGGTCTCCTGCATGGCAGGCAGATTGTTTACCATCTGAACCACCAGGGAAACTTTGCCCCCAGAGGGAGATACATATCTCTCAGTCTCCCTGCTAGGGAGAGAAGGTGGGACCCTTTAGTCAGACAAGAAGCTAGATTTACCAAAGAGTAAAATATAGCACTCCCAGCCTAGACAAGAGGGGGAAACTCTCCCCCATGCATGAGACCCTCCTCAACCCCCCAACCCCACTGAAAACACACAAGAAGCCCCCGGCTGAGCGGTGGATGATGTTCTAGTCCCAAGAGATAAAATTATCCTCATAATATTTTTTTAAACCCCAACCAACTCCCCCCTCCCCCAGGCTTCCCAGGTGGCTCAGTGGTAAAGAATCCACCTGCCAATGCAGGAGAGACACGGGTTCCATCCCTCAGTCAGGAAGATCCCCGGGGGAGGAAATGGCAACCCACTTCAATACTCTTGCCTGAAAAATCCCATGGACAGAGGAGCCTGGTGGGCTGCCGTTCATAGCATCTCGAGGAGTCTGACATAACTGAATATTCATGCACCAAAACACCCCCCCAGTCTCGGGGAATGAGAACCCCATCCCAGGCCTCACAGGGGTTAGGGTTAGAATTAGGAGAGGGACAGGTTCTTCCTAAAGACTGAGACCCTCAGACTCCTTAGACTGCACCCGAGAGCTAAACCCTTAGCCAAGGGGAAAGAGCGAGACCCCCTAGTCCCAGCCCTGGTAAAATCCTCCCGCTAAAGTAAAATCCTCGACAGCCATCCCCAAAGGGGACAATATTCCAGCCTCCCTGGGCAGAGATGAGACCCCCCCCCCGAACCCATAGGGTGGGTTTCCAAGTCCCAGCCCCCAAATCCAGACAATAAGCTTTCAAAAGGGCAAACCCCATCATCGCTATGAGACTCCTCCACTTGTAGCTTGGGAGAGAGGATAAGAGCATCACCAAGGAAGGGGGAGCCCCTCAGGCCCAAAGAGCAATGATAACCTTCCCCCAAGTTAAGTCATCTCCATCCCAGCTCACTGGGCTCCCATCTGTAAAAGGAAGAAGCCCCCGGCCCTTTTCTCTAGAGGGTAAGACCTCCCCAAGTGAAAGAGTTAGTCACCCAGTCGTGTCCAACTCTTTAGGACTCTGGACTGTAGCTCACCAGGCTCCTCTGTCCATGGAATTCTCTAGGCAAGAATACTGGAGTGGGTTGCCATTCCCTTCTCCAGGAGATCTTCCCTACCCAGGGATCTAACTTGGGTCTCCTGCATCATAGGTGGATTCTTTACCATCTGAGCCACAGAGAAGCCCTGGTGAGAGCTTCCTAAAAGGGTAAATGCTTCTCAGAGAGTGAGATCCCCAAAGTGTGAGAGTGCCCCCAACCCCATTCCCCAAACCCAGGGTTTATGAGGTTGGCAAACTCTGTACTATTCTAGAAAAAGAGCTTTCCCCACCAGCCCTCTTCCACAGGTGTGAAAAATTCTCTCCTTGTTTTCCAGATCTCTGACAAAGCTGACAGTATGCTTACCTGGGAAAAAGAGGAGCTAAGGAGCATGAAAAGGAAGATGGAGATAGATATGGAAAAATCAGAGGCCCTGCTCAAGGTTTGGGACACCTAGGGCCAGGTTAAGGGGATTGGAGGGGACCCTTGGCTGCCTACTGGGCAAACAGCTTCAACCTTGGCGATTGTAGCAATAGCAAATCCTTCAAGCCACACACCCACCCCACCCTGACCTGACATTCACTGTATTTCCACTTTAGGAAATGGAAAGACTGAAGCTCTGAGAGATGAAATTGGGCCTCAAAATAACAATGAACACCCCTCGCCTCTGTGCCCTGGTGGCTCAGATGGTAAAGAATCCACCTGTGATGCAGGAGAAACAGGTTCCATCCCTGGGTTGGGAAGATCCCCTGGAGAAGGGAATGGCAACCCACTCCAGTATTCTTGTCTGGAGAATCCCACAGACAGAGAAGCCTGGTGGGCTATAGTCCATGCAGTTGCAAAGAGTCGGACATGACTGAGTGACTAAGCACGCCCCTCTGTGCCATGCCCTGTCCTGTTGTTAAGTCCTTAAAACCCTCCTGTGAAATAGAAACGATGATTCTGATTAGAGATGGGGAATTTGAGACTCAGAAAGATGTGACCTCACCCAAGGTATGGAGCAAGCCAGTGATGAGGCTGTGATTTCAGTTCAGGTGTATCTTTTCCCCTCCAGATTTAGAAAGGTACAATTTACTATTTTAAATTTTGTATGTATTTTATTTCTTTTAAAAGATTATTTATTTTTGCCTGTGCTGGGTCTTGTTGCTGCACAAGGGCTTTCTCAAGTTGCAGTGAGTGGGGCTACTCTCTAGTTGCAGTGCATGGGCTTCTCTCATTGCTGTGGCTTCTCTTGCTGCAGAGCACAGGCTCCAGGTTCACAGGCTTCAGCCATTGTGGCTCAAAGGTTCAGGAATTGCAGCACAAGGGCTCAGCCCCACTTCAGGTGGGATCTTCCCAGATCGGGAATGGAACCTCTACATTGGCAGATGAATTCTTAATCCTGGACCAGCAGGCAAGTCCCACTATATAGTACAATTATTAGTATAGTAATTGTATTAATATAAAAATACCACTACTACTAATTGGCTTCCCTGATAGTTCAGTTGGTAAAGAATCTGCCTGCAATTTAGGAGACCCCAGTTCAATTCCTGGGTCGGGAAGATCCTCTGGAGAAGGGAAAAGCTACCCACTGCAGTATTCTGACCTAGAGAATTCCATGGACTGAAGGGGTCACAAAGAGTCAGACATGACTAAGCTACTTTCACTATTGCTACTACTGATAATTACTATATTATATATATATATATATATAATATACCTTTTCTTTATCCATTCATCTGTCAGCAGACATTTAGATTGCTTCTATGTCTCAGCTGATGAATGATGCTCAAATGTACATGAGAGTTATTTCCCTTCAAGGTCCTGATTTCCTTTATATATGGACCCAGAAGTGTGAGAACTTCATGTTTCAACTCAGGTGTCTTGAGCTCTTTACTCTGTACTATGTGCTCATCTTTATCAGCTCCATTCAGAGATGGTCTCTCACTGCATCCTTCACTCTTGCAACAAGGATTTCTTTATGACATCACTAATGGAGACATGAAAGTGGGTTTCAAAGAGCCTGTATGCACTTGTGATTTATCCATTTGACAAATATTAATCCAATACCCTGGTGTCCCAGGCACTGCGTTTGGCAGTTGTGAACAGGCCTTGCCCTCGAGGAATTCACATTAAAGGGTCATTCAAATAAGGGACCAGCCAGGGTTAGATGGGTGGAGTTGGGAGGAAGTGGGTGGAGTTAGGAGCTGGTGCGCCACTGTCCGTGGTGCTGAACCTTAGTTGCATTTAACCTATTACACCTCCGATGCAATGGACACGTGCTGTGTGTACTTAGTCACTCCTCGCATCCCACTCAGTGACCCCATGGACTGTAGCCTGCCAGGCTCCAAAGAACATGAACTTGGGCAAACTTCAGGAGATGGTGAGGGACAGAGAGGCCTGGTGTGCTACAGTCTATGGGGTCGCAAAGAGTCAGACATGACTGGGGGACTGAAAAACAACAATATTGTACCTCCAGGCTGCTGCCATATTCCTTTAAATCTGGTGATCCTGAAAAATCCTTCAAGTACGTCTGAAATAGACAAGGAAGAAGATCCTGAAGGTGGCCCTGGTAGGGAAGGGACTTGCAAGAGAGAAAATGAAATAGGGAGGTGGGAAAAGACAGACAGATGGAAACGCAAGAAAGTGTTGTTGTGTTGTCGTTTAGTCACTAAATTGGGTCCGACTCTTTTTATGACAACCCCATGGACTGTAGCCCGCCAGGCTCCTCTGTCCATAGGACTTCCCATGCAAGAATACTGGAGTGGGTTGTCATTTTCTTCTCCAGGGGATCTTCCTAAGGGATTGAACCACATCTCTTGTACTGCAGGTGGGCTCTTCACCACTGAGCCACCAGAGAAGCCCTTTCAACTTAAAATCATGAACTTAAATCTCAAATTGACAGTAAGAGGGTTCCCAGAAATCTCACAGGTGTCTCTGGAAGATTTGCTGTCCCACTGCGCAAGTTATTTCATACCTTCTCTTTCTTCATATCTGTCCAACTCCCTGCTCTTTCTTCATTTTCAAAGAATGACCCCAATGCATGGAAACCACAGAAGAGAATTTCTCTCATTTTTCCTCTACCAACCCTATAATTCCATCTACCTACTATACCCACCTCCTCCCCCTTCTCCTACATCATCAATATTTCTTTCTTCATCAGATCACTAGAGTTGACTTATTGCAAGACTTTGATGCTGGGGAGGCAATGGGGGCAGGAGAAGAAACTGAGCGACTGAACTGAACTGAACTGATCCTTTAATGGACACAGATCTACTTCAGTTCAGTTCAGTTCAGTCACTCAGTAGTGTCCGACTCTTTGTGACCCCATGAATCGCAGCATGCCAGGCCTCCCTGTCCATCACCAACTCCCGGAGTTCACTCAGACTCACGTCCATTGAGTCAGTGATGCCATCCAGCCATCTCATCCTCTGTCGTCCCCTTCTCCTCCTGCCCCCAATCTCTCCCAGCATCAGAGTCTTTTCCAATGAGTCAACTCTTCGCATGAGGTGGCCAAAGTACTGGAGTGTCAGCTTCAGCATCATTCTCTCCAAAGAAATCCCACGGCTGATCTCCTTTAAAATGGACTGGTTGGATCTCCTTGCAGTCCAAGGGACTCTCAAGAGTCTTCTCCAACACCACAGTTCAAAAGCATCAATTCTTCAGTGCTCAGCCTTCTTCACAGTCCGACTCTCACATCCATACATGACCACAGGAAAAACCATAGCCTTGACTAGACGGACCTTAGTCGGCAAAGTAATGTCTCTGCTTTTCAATATGCTATCTAGGTTGGTCATAACTTTTCTTCCAAGGAGTAAGCGTCTTTTAATTTCATGGCTGCAGTCACCATCTGCAGTGATTCTGGAGCCCAAAAAAATAAAGTCTGACACTGTTTCCACTGTTTCCCCATCTATTTCCCATGAAGTGATAAATAGCCAGAAACAATATGCACATGTATGAGCATGGCCATGTTCTAATATAGTTTTATTCAAAAAAAATTAAAAAAAGATTGAGACTTCCCTGGTGGTCCAGTGGTTAAGCAGGAGATGCAGGTTCAATCCCTGGCTAGAGAACTTTTGTTTGTTGTTGTTCAATCATTAAGTCACATTCAACTCTTTTTCAACTCCATGGACTAAACCCATCAGGCTCCTCTGTCCATGGATTTTCCAGGCAAGAGTGGGTTGTCATTTCCTTCTCCAGGGGATCTTTCCAACCCAGGGATCAAATAAGCATTTCCTGCATTGGCAAGTGGATTCTTTACCACTGAGCCACCCAGGAAGTCGCATTTTCAGTCACTTCCCCCTATCTCCCAGCTTATAATTGACCTTCTCTGCTTCTCCTTCTTCGCTCCCAGACTCTGGCCTCCTGTCGTGACGCTCTGGTCTTCTGCTGTAAGGAGAGGCTCCAAGCTGTGGAGCTAATGAACCAGCCACTGGACAAGGTTCTGGAGCAGGCCGGCCGCCACTCTTGGGTGAACATCTCCCGAGTCCCCACTCCGCGCACTCAGGGCCTGAAAACCCCGCCTCCAGACCCTGTGGGCACCTATACCCCAGGTAAAACCACGCAGAAATGAGTCCAGTACAGTGGGTGCCCTTGATGCCCAACTGCTCCCCCACTTCACGGCCAGAGGAGCTTGGCTGGCTACACTCCATGCGGTCGCAAACAGTCGGCCATGACCGAGTGCCTAACACGCATACACACAACTTCCCCGCCCCCCTCCCCCCGACTCCTGCAGAGTGCGCCACGGCGCTGTACGAAGCCAAGCGACTGTTAATGGAGTCCAAGGACACTTTGCTAGATATGGCAAAGAACGAGGAGGACATCCGAGTGCAACAACAGCAGATAAGCGACCGCGTGTGCGCCTCGCTAGCGCAGAAAATGCGCGAGACCTTGGAGCTGAAGGTGCGCCAGCTCGCGCCACTCCTAGTTGGCGGCTGGAGTCTAGAATGCTATAGTATGCGGGGTGGGTGGGGGAGGGTGGGGCGCGGCGGAGGGACTTAGGCAGAGAGGGGACAAGAAGCCGGTGTGATTCCGCGCTGTGCTCTCACCCACCTAGGATAGACTGAACATGACCTTAGGACTCATGAGGGGAACGATCCACCGCTGCACAAAATTCAACCAGGAGATGTACATCACCCGCGGCCTCATCAAGGTAGGTTTGGGGGAAAGGGTCTGCAGGGGATGCGGCCAGGGACGTCCGGGAAGTCAAACCTCATGGCTCTGCACACCTCACTCCGCCAGGGTCCTCTGTCCAAAAGTTACCTGGAGACTCGAGAGAAACTGGACAGACCTCTGGTTCGCATGTATCAGAGACATGTGGGCACCCAACTTCCGGAGGCCACACGCCTTGCCCAGGTAAGCGCCTCTCAGTCCCTCCCACCAGGCCCTGCCCTGGTAAGACTCCTTCCTCAAGCACACAGCCCAGGTGAGACACCTGACCCAGGTCTGTGAGTCCTTCAGCTCCCCCCGCCCCCAGCAGGATGCCTTCAATACCCGCATGTGCAGCGTGCTCAGCAGAGTCCAACTCTGCTACCCCATGGGTGCAGCCCACCAGGCTCCTCTGTTCATGGAATTTTCCTGCCAAGAATACTGGAGTGGGTTGCCATTTCCTCCTCCAGGGGATCTTCCCAACCCAGGGATGGAACCCGGGTATCCTGCATCTCTTGCATTGGCCGGTGGATTCTTTACCACTGAGACACCCTGAGAAGCTCAATACTCACACCCATCTCAAATAAGTTCCCCCAATCTCTGCCCTACTTCTATCCAAGGTCTGCCCCTCCCCTCACCTTCATGAGCATCCCCTTCTTCATACATGCCCTGTCACAGGTTCTTGTCCAGGTACATTCAGGCCCAAGTGTGTAACCCCCAACCCCACTGTAGGCTCTCCCCTCCTAAGTGTGCTTCACACACTCACCTGACTCAGATGTGCGCCCCTCCAACCTGAGGCCCATCCCCTCTTCAGCTGTCGTCTTTTACACGCATACCTGGCCCAGGTGTGCCCGCCTATCCTAGATAGCATCACGCTCTGGCTCACCTGTCTCCCAACACCGCCCCTCCTTGTGTCCAGGGCACTGACAAGCTGCAGCGCCACATCTCGCACGTGGAAAAGAACCTGGATGAGCTGCTCGCCATGCGCAAGAACCTCACCTGGAGCTTCAACTGCAAGAAGATTGGGCACGACGTGGACTACAGCGTGGTGCGCCTGCGCCTCCGCCAGCGGCACCCGCACGTGTGCTACGAGCAAGCGCAGCGCCTGGTTAATGACTGGGACCCACGCACGCCGCCGCGCGTGGAGTCCACCTCCGCTGCCGCCAAGTGACAGGCGCACCCCTGCCCCAGCAGGCCTCAGCCCAGTGGCCCTGCCTCTCTCCTGACCCCCTTCGCCCTCAGAGCGCCCTCTAGCAGAATTATAATTAAAAATGAGAACGCATAATTACCACTTATTAGGCTTGTGGTGGTGATGGTTGTTTAGTCGCTAAGTCGAGTCCAAGTCTCGCGATCCTATGGACTGTAGCCAGCCATGTTCCTCTGTCCGTCGGATCTCCCAGGCAAGAGTACTGGAGTGTGTTGGGGGTCTTCCCGGCCCACGGATGGAACATGGGTCTCCTGCTTTGCACACAGTCCTTACCATCTGAGCCAGCTGATCACTTAATCTACAACACGTTATAGGCTATGCATCCTGTAAGTTATTAATGATAGGATGGATTTGGCCACTGTATTTTGGGAATTCAAATCCCGGCTCCCCAATTTCAGATTATGTGGCCTTAGCCAAGTCACTACTTGTCTCTGGCCTCAGTGTCTCCAGCCTGTAAAATGGAGAACTGTAGCATTAACTTCGGAGGCTTGTTGTAAGGGGATGGGAGAATGGTGACTGTATATAAAACATCCTTAACTGCAGATGAATTATTATTCCCATTCTACACTTGATGAAAGTGAAGCACAATGAGGTTAAGCAAATGCAGAGGTCACACAGCTAGTCATTAGAAGAACTGGAATTTTAATACCTGACTCTACAGCTTGCTCTCTAAGCAGAGCTGGGATTCTCCCTTTATTGACAAAACACACATACAGGGATATAACTTCCTCCCCTGGAGCTCTCTCTAGGGGAGCCGTTTATTTTCCCAGACCCCAAGCAACTCCATAAAGTGAAAGTCACTCAGTCGTGTCCAGCTCTTTGTGACCCCATGGACTGTATAGTCCATGGAATATTCCAGGCCGGAATACTGGAGTAGGCAGCCGTTCCCTTCTCCAGGGGAATCTTCCCAACTCAGGGATCAAACCCAGGTCTCCCGCATTGCAGGTGTATTCTTTACCAGCTGAGCCACAAGGAAAGCCCATAGGGAGGTGCAATTGAGCCCTCCCTGCTTCCCATTGCCCTTATTTCCATTTACCAGGGCGGCAGGGGGCGGGGCGGGGGTGTGGATATTGCTTCTTCAAATTTCACAGCCTCCTTCATTCACTTATTAAGCCCTTATAAAGTGCCAGGTTCTAGACTTGTGGCCACAGTAGGGGAAGGAGAGGGTGGGATGAACTGAGAGAGTAGCATTGAAATATGCACACTAACATGTGCAAGAACAGATAGCTGGTGGGAAGCTGCTGTGTAACAAAGGGAGCTCAGTGCTCTGTGATAACCTAGAGAAGTGGGATGGGGGGGTGCGTGGAAAGGATGCTCAGGAAGCAGGGGATATATTGTATACTTACAGCTGGTTCACGTTGTACAGCAGAAAACAACACAACATTGTGAAGCGATTATCCCTCCAATTAAAAATAAATTTAAAAAAAAAGAATATAGGGGGAGGAGGTGCGGGGGGAGTTGGAAAGTGCCGCATTCTGAGCCAGGTGCTGAGAGTGCAGCAGTGAGCAAGGCTTACATGGTCTCTGCTCTCAAGGAACTTACAAGTTGATGGAGTGCAGCCTGTGTCATCCTTATTATTATTATTATTATTATTAACTTATTTTTTATTGAAGGATAATTGCTTTACAGAATGTTGCTGTTTTCTGTCAAACCTCAACATGAATCAGCCATAGGTATACTGCAGCTCTAGTGTGGCCTCCTACAGGAAGCCCACCTGATTGCACCCCACTCATTCAGGCATAGCTCAGTTTCTCTTCTGTGTTCTTTTGGACATCCTCCCATCACAGAACTTCTCACACTAAGCTGTGATAATCATCTGCTCTTATAGGAAGATTTCAGGGTGTGGTAGACACAGAATAAGGGGTGTTCATTCAAGCCACGAATACTTCCCAAGCCACTGCTTCATGCCAGAGATGTACAGCGAGGACCAAGGCATACATGATCCCTCTCTCATGAAGCTGACCCTGCGTAGGCTATGAATGACCATCACAAATACAATCTTTTTGGCATAGCCCCTTGCACACAACTGAGTCCAGCCAACATTTTACAGAGAAGGAAACAAAGTTCAGGAAGGTGAAATTATTTGCCCAGGGTCATAGAGCCAGCAAAGGACAAAGCAGGATTTAAACGGGGATCTGAGTCCATGCTCTCTCTCTCTTGCTCCAGGCTACAGACATCCATGGGCTCACCGTAACAACCAAGTGGAGGTGGAGCAAATTATGCTCACTTGACAAGGAAATACTCAAGAAATTGTGTGCTCAGCTGAGGAGCATGGGCAGGGGGTTCAAACCAGCAGTAACTACTCAAGAGTCCGTGGGCATCACAGTCAGCTCTCTTATCTCACAGTCAGGGGCCTCCTGGGGTTCCCTGGGGCTCCAGTTTCCCCAGGATTGTTCTTCAGGCACCCCCTCCATATACCCATATACCCATTCAGATGCCAACAGGAAGCAGCACACATGATTTGAAGGAATTTTAACAAAGAAATGACAGTTGATACCCATTATTCAAAGATTCTGTATTTGTGAATTAACCCAACTCACTAAAATTTACTCCTAACCCCCAGTATACTGTGATGCTTTCTGGGTTATTTGCAGGTATGTAAAGAGCAGGAAAAAATTTTTTTTGTCTGGACCACACATTCCCAGAAGGTCCAACAAGGCAACACTCTGCCTTTCTGTTTTAGGTCTCATCCTTAAAAAAGCATCCCTTTTGAGTCTAATTTGTGGCGTGTGTGTGTGTGTGTGTGTGTGTGTGTGTGCGTGCGTGCTTTTTGTTGCCAGTTTCACTATTTCAAATTGCCCCTGTCATACCAAAATGCTGTATGGTGACCCTAAGTGCAAGAAAGCTGGCACGTGCCTTACAGAGAAAACGCATGTGTTACACAAGCTCCCTTGTGTACAGTTATGGCACAGTTATGGCACTGTTGGCCTTGAGTTCAATAGTAATAACTCACATTAATATCTGATATAATTTTATTGAGCAATATATAATTAAGTGTTGTTTAGTTGCTAAGTCATGTTTGACTCTCTTGCAACTGCATGGACTGTAGCCCACCAGGCTCTTCTATCCATGGGATTGCCCAGGCAAGGATACTGGAGTGAGTTGTCATTCCCTTCTCCAGGGGATCTTCCCGGCCTAGGGATGAAACCCGCATCTCTTGCATTGGCAGGTGGATTCTTTACCACAAAGCCTGGGAAGCCCTTCGCCATGCAGATACTTGGGAAATTAATGTCTCTATCTCCTCTCCTTCCCCAATGATCAAAGTCAAAGAGAAAGGGAGTCCATTGACACACTCCCCTCAATCTCTTGGGGCATAGAGCCATCACCACTCTTCTGACTTCTGAGCCTCTCAGGGGTTCTTCCTGAGCCTGGGGACTGTCCCCTTTGTCTGCGTCTTTGTCCATCCTTCTTCTCCCAGACGCATCACATGGGGATGCGAATATTCCCCTTGTATAAGATGCCTTATCCTCTGGGTTGCGACCTGCAACCCTTATCCTAACCAACACAGCCCCAGTTTGTCACCTCAGCTCATCCAGTGTTCCCCAAAAGCATTTTTTGCACAATTCTCTAGGTTGCTTTAGAGCTCATATTTCAGCTGGTGCTCCTAAATCGAGGCCTCTCAATGATACTAAAAGTAAGTGTCATCAACCCCATGTCAGAGTTGAAGAAATAAAGCAATGGTGACTCAAAGGTAAAAGAACCCACCTGCCAATGTAGGAGACACAAGAGACTCAGGTTCAATCCCTGGGTTGGGAAGATCCCCTGAAGGAGGAAATAGCGACACGCTCCAGTATTCTCACCTGGAAAATACCCTGGACAGAGGAGCCTAGTGGGCTACAGTCCATGGGGTCACAAAAGAGTTGGACATGACTTAGTGACTGAGCATGCACAAAAAGACTTTAAATGCCACCTAACAAGTGAGGGGTTGTCTGGACTTTTAAATGCATGGGGATGTCCCCACAAGGAGATTCTGCACTGCTTCCCAAGAACTGTTCAGGTATCATTTGCATAAGAATACCTACAGTGCCTGCCAAAGATGCAAATTCCTGGGCCACACTCCAGACCTAGAGAATCTGAATCTCAGGAGGTGAGGCCTACGAATTTGCATTTCTAGTAAGTCTGATGCACACCAGTGTTTGAAATGCATTCCGTCCCTGCTGCCAACTTCCCAGGGCCAGCTTCTGCACTGGCCACAGCAGACACTAAAGGAGGTACCCACAAAAATGCTTTCTTTTTCATTTCTTTTAAAGGCAGAAGAAACATATAAATACATAAAAATAAATATATAATAAACACTGGTGGTTCAGTGGTAAAGAACCTGCCTGCCAATGCAGGAGACGTGGGTTGAATCCCTGGGTAGGGAAGCTGCCCTGGATAGGGAAGCAGCAACCGCTGCAGTGTTCATGCCTGGAGAATCCCCATGGACAGAGGAACTTTTGACAGGCTACAGTCCATGAGGTCTCAAAGAGTCAGACACAACTGAGGACAAACACACGCTGACAGCAGCAAGGAGTCCACACACTCCAGCATTTTAAATTTTTAAAAAAACATTTCCTCTAGAGCCCCAGGCTCTGTACACGTTGTAATGAACAGTCTTACCAAATGTTTTTATCACAGGAGCACATGAATGACTAGCTTTCCAGCATGTGAACATGCACCCTTGTCATGTACTGCTAAGCCAGGGTTTCTCAGTCATGGTACTGCTGACATTTGGGGTCAAATACTACCTTGTACTGGGGTGTGTCCTGTATATTGTGGAATATTTAGCAGCATCCTTGACCCACTGAATGCCAGTAACATCTCCCTCCAACTGAAGACAATCTAAAACATTCATAGGCTATGTCAAATGTCCCAGGTGGAGGGGCAAATTTGTAGAATTGCCACTGATTAAGAATCATTATACCATTAAGAGTCACTATACCAAGCCAGGGCTTCCCAGGTGGCCCAGTGGTAAAGAATCCACCTGCCGATGCAGGAGACACAGGTTTGATCCCTGAATCGGGAAGATCCTTTGGAGGAGGAAATGGCAACCCGTTCCAGTATTCTTGCCAAGATAATCCCATGTACAGAAGAGCCTGTTGGGCTACAGGCCGTGGAGTCACAAGAGTCAGATATGACTGAGCAACTGAACAAGCACGTATGCACACATGCCGAGGCAGTCTCATAAATCTGGGGTTCTCTTCAGGAAATACTTTTCTCCTGGTACCAAATTCTGTATAAGTTAGATTATAGGTTTTTTAAAAAACACAGATTGCTTGACTAACAGGGAAGGCTTTTGGCAAAGTGATCCATTCTTGAGGCTACAAAAAGGAAAACAGTTCAGATCAGATGGGCTTCTTTACTGTCCTCTGGACGCTGAGAACTCTTCTCTGACTTTCCAATCACACATGCCTATTCACACATGATTACTTGGCATCACAATAATTAGACAGTGACCAAATTTGTATCACAGTAACTTGGTGGTAAATTCAATTTTATTAAAAACATTTATTTATCTGTTTGTTTAGTATTTGACAGATTTAATTCAATTTTGCTTATATTGATTTTTAATGAGTTTTTTCCCCTTTGAAAGTTTCCATTCATAGGATCCTAGTATGCTTTCATTTAAAAAAAAAAAAAAAGGCAGAGGCATCACTTTGCCAACAAAGGTCCGTATAGTCAAAGATGTGATTTTTCCGGTAGTCAAGTAAGGATGTGAGAGTTGGATCATAAAGAAGGCTGAGCACCAAAGAACTGATGGCTTTTGAATGGTGGTGTTGAAGAAGACTCTTGAGAGCCCCTTGGACTGCAAGGAGATCAAACCAGTTTACCCTAAAGGAAATCAATCCTGAATATTCATTGGAAGGACTGGTACTGAAGTGGAAGCTCCAATACTTTGGCCACCTGATGAGAAGAACCAACTCACTGGAAAAGACTCTGGTGCTGGGAAAGATTGAGGGCAGGAGAAAAAGTTGGCAGCAGAGGATGCGATGGTTGAATCACATCACCAATTCAATGGACATGAGTTTGAGTAAACTCCAGGAGAGAGTGAAGGACAGGGAAGCCTGGCGTGCTGCAGTCCGTTGGGTCACAAGAGTTGGATATGACTTAGCAACCGAACAACAGCAACTAAAATGTTCTCACTGTATAATTCAGGAACAGTATTAGTGACAGGAAAAATGATTAGAAAGCTAAAAAGTGATGCTTGAATTCCTTCTTGCAGCTAAAGAAAGGCTCACTTACCATAAAGTAAAATAAATATGTTATATACTAAAAATAAATAAAAACACAGAGACCCAGTATAACAGTGTATGCCTGCTCATTCTTGTCTGACTCTTTGCAGCCCCCGCGCTGAAGCCTGCCAGGCTTCTCTGTCCATGGGGTTTCCCAAACAAGAATACTGGAATGGGTTGCCACTTCTTTCTCCAGGGGATCTTCCTCACCCCGGGACTGAACCCACGTCTCTTGCATTTCAGACAGATTCTTTACCACTGCACCACCAGGGAAGCCCCACAATTATTTTTATCTGCACTTACTTGGTCAAAACAACAAATACATTATAAATATTAAAAATTTTGGTAAGTAAAAAACGCAAGAAGTAAAGTTTTTATCTAATATTTTAATGTTTTTACACTTTTATTATAGTTGATTTACAATGTTGTGATAGTTTCAGGTGCCGGGGTCCAGCCCCAGTGGATCCAGGGAATTCGAAGTGGGGACGGCGTTGGCGAGGAGAACTTACTTATTTATTAATATAGAAATATAAGATTAGATGAGGAAGAAATAGTGTAGTAGGAAAATTAAGTGGAGAAAGAAGGCTGAATAACTTGGTTTATGTAGGAAGCCAATAAAGTTCCAGACAAGGAGCTTGCACCATCTACGTTAGGCCACCGGCGTCCTCTTGAATATCAGGGGGTGCCCCGCCTTGGGTTCCCCCTCGCGTGGATCTTAAAAGCCAGGACAAGTAAGTAGACATAGTGAGCCTCCACGCCCCAGATGGAAACTCAGCCAGAAATTAGAGAGGAGACACGGGGAAACCAGTCCAGCGACCGGCCCTGTCCTCTATTGTTCAGAAGGCCTTTTATACTTTTGATAAAACATGGAGATCAATGGGTAACACAAAGTTATGCAGCCCAGACTTTTATCAAAACCAGGCTTTTCTCTCTGCATAAACCTAGTTATATAAACAAATCTTAGGTAATTTACATCATCTTCTGGCCAAAAGGGCCAATTAACATTTTACAGCCTTTTTTCTGATAAGGGTATGTCAACCAGAAGACTTATTTGTGTTGATCTTCCCAAAGTCTGGTGCCCCTGTCAGAAAGCACTAAATGAAGTTACATTCTTACATAGCAAGGACACAAGAGGAGTGCAGTGATATATAACAAAGAGAAAAGTAATTAACTCAAAAGTCTAGTGTTGCTAACATCAAAACTATTATATATCTTTTCCATATCCCATTTACATTGATTAACATCCTCCCAGGTGCCTAAAAGATAAAGAATATGGAGGCCTGGCAGCAATCACTGAGTCAACAGTGAAAACCCGTCACCGATAACGATTTTTAGCTCTTAGAAAAGGCTCTGTATCTTAAGATGCTTTAAGCTCTGTGCCTCTCACGGTTGGGGGGCTGTAAGCAATTCACAAGCTGTAAGAGGTCCGGGGGAACCTGTTAGGCAAGCTAGAGAGCTATCAGAGGGGTTTTAACTGAAACATCCCTTTCAAATGCAGAAGACTAAAGCCCTGATTTGACTTTTTCCAGAGAATATTAAAAGAGTGGAAAAGCAGGCAGATTCTTATTTTTGAGGGGGTGGATGCTAGGGAAATTCCAGGGGAAAAACCTGAGGTCTGATTAGCCTTGCCATCAGAGCTCTGCCGCATGACCTTGTCACGGGTGGAATTCCTCACGCTGGCTCCCGGCATTCAGGTATACAGCAAAGTGACTCGGTAATACATATACATATATCCACTCTTTTTCAGGGTTTCCCTGGTGGTTCAGTGGCAAAGAATCCACCTGCCAATGCAGGAGACACCGGTTTTATCCCTGGGTTGGAAAGATACCCTGGAGAAAGAAACAGCAACCCACTTCAGTATTCTTACCTGGGAAATCCCATGGGCAGAGGAGCCTGGCTAGCTAGAGTCCATGGGGTTGCAAGAGGAGCCTGGCTAGCTAGAGTCCATGGGGTTGCAACGAGTCGGACACAACTTAGCGACTGAATAACAACAGAATACTGAGTGGAGCTCCCAGTGATCTTCTATTTCTTAGGCCAGTTACAACAGTCAAACATTTTCTAAACAATATACTTATAAAAACATTATTTCTTTAGGTTCCCACCTTGTGTTAGTAGAAGTCCAGAGCCTCTTTTTTCTCTTTCCTCCAGAGACATAGCCATGCACCACTAAGACACTGTCTGCTCCCATCTCCCCCAGTTCATCACCTGAGTCACCTACTGACTCAACCCTTACATATTTCTGCAAACCATCACATTCCTATCTGGTGAGAGCTACTGTGATGGCTTCCAGGTGGCTCAGTGGTAAAGAATCTGCCTGCCAATTCAGGAGACGCAGGTTCGATCCCTCAGTCAAGACGATCCCCTGGAGGAGGAAATGGCAACCCATTCCAGTATTCTTGCCTGGGAAATGCCATGGACAGAAGAGCCTAGCGGGCTACAGTATACGGGGTCACAGAGTAGGACTTTACTAGCATGTGAGATGAGTGCAATTGTGCGGTAGTTTGAGTATTCTTTGGCATTGCCTTTCTTTGGAATTGGAATGAAAACTGACCTTTTCCAGTCCTGTGGCGACTGATGAGTTTTCCAAATTTGCTGGCATATTGAGTGCACCACTTTCACAGCATCATCTTTCAGGATTTGAAACAGCTCCACTGGAATTCCATCAGCTCCACTGGAATGCCATCACCTCCACTAGCTTAGTTCGTAGTGATGCTTTCTAAGGCCCACTTGACCTCACATTCTAAGATGTCTGGCTCTAGATTAGTGATCACATCATCATATTATCTGGGTTGTGAAGATCTTTTTGTACAGTTCTTCCGTGTATTTCTTGCCACCTCTTCTTCATATCTTCTGCTTCTGTTAGGTCCAGACCATTTCTGTCCTTTATCAAGCCCATCTTTGCATGAAATGTTCCCTTGGTATCTCTAATTTTCTTGAAGAGATCTCTAGTCTTTCCCATCCTGTTGTTTTCCTCTATTTCTTTGCACTGATCGCTGAGGAAGGCTTTCTTATCTCTCCTTGCTATTCTTTGGAACTCTGCATTCAGATGCTTATATCTTTCCTTTTCTCCTTTGCTTTTCGCCTCTCTTCTTTTCAGAGCTATTTGTAAGGCCTCCCCAGACAGCCATTTTGCTTTTTTGCATTTCTTTTCCATGGGGATGGTCTTGATCCCTGTCTCCTGTACAATGTCATGAACCTCATTCCATAGTTCATCAGACACTCTATCTATCAGATCTAGGCCCTTAAATCTATTTCTCACTTCCACTGTATAATCATAAGGGATTTGATTTAGGTCATACCTGAATGGTCTAGTGGTTTTCCCTACTTTCTTGAATTTAAGTCTGAATTTGGCAATAAGGAGTTCATGATCTGAGCCACAGTCAGCTCCCGGTCTTGTTTTTGTTGACTATATAGAGCTTCTCCATCTTTGGCTGCAAAGAATATAATCAATCTGATTTCGGTGTTGACCATCTGGTGATGTCCATGGGTACAGTCTTCTCTTGTGTTGTTGGAAGAGAGTGTTTGCTATGACCAGTGCATTTTCTTGGCAAAACTCTATTAGTCTTTACCCTGCCTCATTCCGCATTCCAAGGCCAAATTTGCCTGTTACTCCAGGTGTTTCTTGACTTCCTTCTTTTGCATTCCATTCCCCTATAATGAAAAGGACATCTTTTTGAGTGTTAGTTCTAAAAGATCTCGTAGGTCTTCATAAAACCGTTCAATTTCAGTTTCTTCAGCGTTACTGGTTGGGGCATAGTCTAACGCTCAAAATTCTCCAAGCCAGACTTCAGCAATACGTGAACTGTGAACTCCCTGATGTTCAAGCTGGTTTTAGAAAAGGCAGAGGAACCAGAGATCAAATTGCCAACATCTGCTGGATCATGGAAAAAGCAAGAGAGTTCCAGAAAACCATCTATTTCTGCTTTATTGACTATGCCAAAGCCTTTGACTGTGTGGATCACAATAAACTGTGGAAAATTCTGAAAGAAATGGGAATACCAGACCACCTGGCCTGCCTCTTGAGAAATCTGTATTCAGGTCAGGAAGCAACAGTTAGAACTGGACATGGAACAACAGACTGGTTCCAAATAGGGAAAGAAGTACATCAAGGCTGTATATTGTCACCCTGCTTATTTAACTTCTATGCAGAGTACATCATGAGAAACGCTGGACTGGAAGAAGCACAAGCTGGAATCAAGATTGCCAGGAGAAATATCAATCACCTCAGATATGCAGATGACACCACCCTTATGGCAAAAAGCAAAGAGGAGCTAAAAAGCCTCTTGATAAAAATGAAAGAGGAGAGTGAAAAAGTTGGTTTAAAGCTCAACATTCAGAAAACGAAGATCATGGCATCTGGTCCCATCACTTCATGGGAAATAGATGGGGAAACAGTGGAAACAGTGTCAGACTTTATTTTGGGGGGCTCCAAAATCACTGCAGCTGTTGATTGCAGCCATGAAATTAAAAGACGCTTACTCCTTGGAAGAAAAGTTATGACCAACCTAGATAGTATATTCAAAAAATTGCAAATAGAACTACCTTATGACCCAGCAATCCCACTTCTGGGCATACACACTGAGGAAACCAGAATTGAAAGAGGCACATGTACCCCAATGTTCATCGCAGCACTATTTATAATAGCCAGGACATGGAAACAACCTAGATGTCCATCAGCAGATGAATGGATAAGAAAGCTGTGGTACATATACACAATGGAGTATTACTCAGCCGTTAAAAAGAATTCATTTGAATCAGTTCTGATGAGATGGATGAAACTGGAGCCGATTATACAGAGTGAAGTAAGCCAGAAAGAAAAACACCAATACAGTATACTAACACATATATATGGAATTTAGGAAGATGGCAATGACGACCCTGTATGAAAGACAGGGAAAGAGACACAGATGTGTATAATGGACTTTTGGACTCAGAGAGAGAGGGAGAGGGTGGGATGATTTGGGAGAATGACATTCTAACATGTATACTATCATGTGAATTGAATCGCCAGTCTATGTCTGACGCAGGATGCAGCATGCTTGGGGCTGGTGCATGGGGATGACCCAGAGAGATGTTATGGGGAGGGAGGTGGGAGGGGGGTTCATGTTTGGGAATGCATGTAAGAATTAAAGATTTTAAAATTTAAAAATAAAAAAAAAAAACAAAAGCAGAGACATTACTTTGCCGACTAAGGTCTGTCTAGTCAAGGCTATGGTTTTTCCTGTGGTCATGTATGGATGTGAGAGTTGGACTGTGAAGAAAGCTGAGCACTGAAGAATTGATGCATTTGAACTGTGGTGTTGGAGAAGACTCTTGAGGGTCCCTTGGACTGCAAGCAGATGCAACCGGTCCATTCTAAAGGAGATCAGCCCTGGGATTTCTTTGGAAGGACTGATGCTAAAGCTGAAACTCCAGTACTTTGACCTCCTCATGGGAAGAGTTGACTCATTGGAAAAGACTCTGATGCTGGGAGAGATTGGGGGCAGGAGGAGAAGGGGACTACCCAGGATGAGATGGCTTGATGGCATCACAGACTCAATGGACGTGGGTCTGGGTGAACTCTGGGAGATGGTGATGGACAGGGAGGCCTGGCGTGCTGCGATTCATGGGGTCACAAAGAGCTGGACACGACTGAGTGACTGAACTGAACTGGAAGAGTAGGACACGACTGAGCATGCAAGCATGTACCTTGAGGTGTACTGATCCCTATGTTCTGGGGTAAGCTCTGATTGTCAGAGTGGCCTGGAAAGGGCAGACCTGTCTTGCTCTGGGAAACCCCTGCCTAATTTTCCAGCTTTATCCGTCATCCTTTTATTCTGCAGGAAGTAGTGAAGAACACGGATACTGAAGTCAGAAATTAATTCAAACTCTGGTGCTGCCAAGCACTCATTGAGAAACCCTGACCAACTTATTTAATCTCTCTGTACCTCAGCTTCCCCAAAATGTAAAATGACCATAATCAGATGGTAACTAGACTTACTGTAGTGATCCTTTTGCAATGGATATAAATGTTGAAACATTATGTTGCACACCTGAAAATAATATATTTATGTCACCTATATTTCCATTTTTAAAATGTTCTTAATAACAGTTTTTACCTCACAGGGCTATGAGAATTAAAGGGGATAATCCACTTAAAATGTGTAAGCGGGTAAGAGGGAGGTTCACGAGGGAAGAGACATATGTAGATACCTATGGCTGATTCATTGCTTTGGCCACCTGATGGAAAGAGCTGATTCATTGAAAAAGACCCTGATGCTGGGAAAGACTGACGGCAAGAGGAGAAGGGCAGGCAGAGGATGAGACCGTTGGTTGTCATCACCAACTCGACAGAAATGAGTTTGAGCAAACTCAGAGAGATAGTGAAGGTCAGAAAAGTCAGGCGAGCCGAAGTTCATGGAATCACACAGAGCTGGACACAACTGAGCAACTGAACGACAACAATGGCTAATTAATATTGATATATGGCAGACACCAACACAATATAAATGTAAAGTAGTTATCCTCCAGTTAAAAGTAAATAAACCTGTCTTTAAAAAAAAAAGTAAATAAACCTAAATAAAATAAAGTGCTTAAGAGAGTGAGAGGAGGTTCAAGACAGAGGGGATATATATATATATATATATAGCTGATTCGCTTTATTGCACAGCAGAAATTAATATATCATAAAACAATTATACTTCAATAAAAAGTAAAGACATAATACCAACCAAAAAAATTTTTGTTTTAATTTTTAAATTAAGTGCTTAAGAGAGTATCTGGCACACAGTGAGCACTCCATAAACAGACAACACAGATTTTGACCTGTGTAATTAGAAGTTTTATAAAGAATGAGAGTAAGGTGTAAATGGATGGATGGAGAAAACTTAGTGGAGACAAAGCAGGTCATAAAAGATTGCCTTAAAGAAGCTGATTTCTTTGTAGTCTGAGCCACAGGGGAAACTCTGTCACCTGACATATGAACATAAATCAATTAGGTAAGAACCTACTGCATAGCATAGGGAACCACACTCAATATTTTGTGGTAGCCTAGGTAAGAGGAAGGAGAGTGGAGACAAATGTTCCAGGAAAGGGGAACAGCCTGGGAAAAGGTTCTGAGGCAAGAGAGAATGCATATGGTACTCTTGGAAAGCTGAAGAAACAGGTTTAGGATGGTGGCAGGTGAGACTGAGTAGGCAGCCAAGGACCCAGTGTTGCAGATCAGATTCCTGTCATGATGTGGCCCAGATACTTCCTCTCCTATAATTCATTTGAGAGCCCCACTCCTTTCTTCTGCACATTCTTCATCATCTCCTCAGACTGATCTCTATAAAGTTGATTTCTTACATCAAGAATCTCATTAGCATTGATGAACACTTCTGCAAACCGCCAGTATGCTTGAGGGTTCAACTATTGTCAACAGGTGCCTTGAATCCCTCCAGAACACCAGAGTGCCTGGCCTACAAAAGACGCATGAGAAGATGCTCAAAATCTCTAATTATTAGAGATTAGATCAAAACTAGAATGGGATATCACCTCACACCAGTCAGAAAGACCATGATCAAAAAGTCTACAAATAATAAGTGTTGGAGAAGATGTGGAGAAAAAGAAACCCTTCCACAGTATTGGTGGGAATGTAAACTGGTCCAGCCACTATGGAGAACAGTATGGAGATTCCTTTAAAAACTAGGAATAAACCTACCATATGACCCAGCAATACCCCTACAGGGCATATATCCAGAGGAAACCATCATTCAAAAAGATACATGCATTCCAATGTTCATCACAGCATTATTTATACCAGTCAAGACATGGAAGCAATCTAAATGTCCAACAGATGAACGGATAAAGATGTGGCCTTTTTATACAATGGAATATTACTCAGTCGTAAAAACAGAGTTAAATAATGTCATTTGCAGCAACATGGATGGAACTAGAGTTTATCACACCAAGTGAAGTAAGCCAGACAGAATAAGACAAATATCATATGGTATTGCTTATGGGATTCTTTTTTTAAAATGGGGATGCAAATGAACTTATTTATAAAACAGAGGTAGGGTTACATGTGTAGAAGACAAAGTTAAGGTTACCAGTGGATAAGGGGGAGTATCGATTGGGAAATTGGGATTGACATATACACACTACTTATGTATTTTAAATAGGTAACTAACAAGGACCTACTATGTAACACAGGGGAGTATACTCAATATTTTGTCATAACCTATAAGGGAATAGTGGAGGAGGAAATGGCAACCCACTCCAGTCCTCTTGCCTGGAGAATTCCATGGACAGAGGAGCCTGGCAGGCTACAGTCCATAGGGTCTCGAAGAGTCTGACATGACTGAAGTGACTTCGCACACACATAAGGGAATAGATACAGCAAAGCTGAATTACTTTGCTGCACAATGGAAACTAATGCAACATTGTAAATTGAGGAACGTCTTCACTGGGTTTGACTTGGGTGGTCTTGGAGATACTTACCTTTCTGAGTTCTGACGCTATGACCTGCAGCAGCTGGAGGCTGAGATGGGAAGATCCTATGCCATTCCACTTGGAGGAAAGAGTCACTTTGGGACATAAATCTGCAGGACTGACTTTTGCCTCTCTTCATTCACATCTTGGACTACTGTCCCATCACCCTTCCAGTCCCAGGGCCTCTTGTCTCCATTGATTCTGTACCTAAGCCACCCTTTCTCATGATCACCCCCACCCGACACCTCTACCTGGAAGATGCCCACGTAAGCATGTCTCTTCCTCAAAGAAGTCTTCCTAGTTATCAGTTGGTCTCAGATACCCATGCTTCTCTCCTCCAGCATACTTATTTCAGCTTCTGATTATGTATTCATTAGAGTGATTGTTTTGCTAATGACTGTCTCCACCCAATAAAGGTGGAGTAAAGTCCATGACAGCATGGATTATATCTAATATTTCTCCATTATATTTACTATGCCTGGAATATAGTAGGCAGTTAATAAACGTAGCGGAAAGAGAAAAGAAAGGAAGAATAGAGGGAGGGAAAGAGGCAAGGAGAAAAGAAGAGAAGAAAAAAGAAAAGGAAGGCATAGAAGGAGGCAGAGAGGGAGGAAGTCCTACCTAAAATGGTCCCCCTAGTATGGAAAAAAAACATTCTTTGTGTAACACCATTAAACATCCTATTTAAAACATCCCCCACAGTTCCATTATAATCCCTTCTCCAGCAGCAATTTTCCACCCAGGCACCCTTTCACATACCTGCTGGAATTCTGTCTCACTCATTAGTTCCCGCTCTTTCCTCACCCATTTCTGAATACAAAAACCTGTTTATGACTCTTCATTGCAAGAGTAACCACAATTGCCATTTCTGCTTGTTCATGGCACTAACACATGATAATTATTCTTTTTATCTTCATCTCATGCCTCATTAATAGCACAATAGCCATCATTTATTGCTATTAAGTAATTGCTCCTCACAATGGTGTGAACCTGGTCCCTTCCCAGAAGAGTCAGCTGAGGTCATTGATAGTATCAGTTTATGGCCACCTCTTTCCCTTCTTTTCTCCTCCATCCTTATCATGAAAAAAAGCATAAGAGTACACACACCACTTGGCTTCCAAAACTAACCAACTGACCAGAGCTAATATCCTCATGCAGAATGACGAGGCAGGCATACTGGGGTGTAGCAGGGGCTTTTCCAAGTCACCCAACTAGCTAGTGGAGATCAGTACATCTTCAGCTGCCATCCAGGTCATGGATGTTGGTCATCTCAACTAGGAAGTGATGCTGGAGGGAAGCAGATGAATCCAAAAAGTATTGATGAAGTAAAATAGAGTGCTTCTGAATGATGGACCAAGGGATCGAACCCAGGTCTAATGCATTGGCAGATGGATTCTTTACCATCTGAGCAAACAGGGAAGCCCAAATAATGGACGCCATATCATATATTAACACCCAAATATGGAATCTAGAAAAATGGTACTGATGACCCTACTTGCAGGGCAGGCATAGAGCTGTAGATATATAGAAAGGCCATGTATTCACGGTGAGGGAAGGGGAAGGGTGGGACAAACTGTGAGAGGGCCACTGGCACACACACATTACTGCTGTAAAACAGCTGGTAGGAAGCTGCTGTATACCACAGGGAGCCAGGCCCAGTGCTCTCCGGCAACATGGAGGGGTGGGATGGAGGTGCGAGAGAGACTTCAGAGAGAGGGGGTATACGTATGCATACAGCTGATCCGCTTCATTGCACAGCAGAAACTAACGCAACACTGTAAAGCAATTATACTCCAATAAAAAATGAATTAAAAACTTAAATAAATAAATAGTGGACACTTTTCTAAGTGCCTTGGATATATTATTAATTCCATACAACACTCAAGTAAGGTGGGCATTTTTGTCTTTTATTCACAAACAAGGGCACAGAACCACCAAGAGGTTACATAATTCAAGTCACTGGGGTCAAGTATCCAACCCAGGCTGTTTGATTCCAAAGCCTACATCTTTTACCCTTATGCTATTTCTCTTTCTGCTAAATTATCTGCTTGCTAGAGAGTTTGCTAACAATCTTCTGCTTGCTAGAAGATTTCCTACATATATGCATCTCTTCCACCCATGTCCCTTAACACACACATGCACACACTTACATACGCATATACCCACATCTACAGCAGACCGGTAGGAATGGGAAAAATTGAGATATGTAGATGTCCAAGGAGTGGGCCAGGTAGGAGAATGTGGCCATGCTGAATGGATGCATTCAGTCAAGCTCAGAGAGAGAACTTCATTGGTTGTCAGACCTGCTTTAGGTCACCCTGAGAAGCGAGTCTGTGTGTTAGTCATTCAGTCATGTCCGACTCTTTGCAACCCCATGGACTGTAGACTGCCAGTATTCCCCAGGCAAGAATACTGGAATGGGTTGCCAGTTACTTCTCCAGGGAATTTTCCTGACCTAGGGATTGAACCTGGGTCTCCCACATTGCAGGCAGGTTCTTTATCATCTGAGTCACCAGGGAACTGAAAAAAAAAAATCTGAGAAGCTTGAGTTAACCCATTTATTCTGCTGAGCTCCTTAAGCTGGATCTTTCCCCTTTGGCTTCTTTTTCATTGCTCTGATGCTTGGACTATGAAGGAAGAAAAATAAGAGGATTCATCCTGATACCGTGTTTATATGTTGTTGTCGTTTGGTCGCTCATGTCCGACTCTTTCATGACCTCATGGACAGATTATAGCCTGCCAGGTTCCTCTGTCCATAGAATTTCCCAGGCAAGAATCCTGGAGTGAGCTGCCTTTTCCTTCTCCGAGGATCTTCCCCATCCAGGGATTGAACCCACATCTCCTGCATTGGGAGCTGGATTCTTCACCGCTGAGCCATGTGGGAAGTCCACCTTGTTTATATACCAACATAATAAATTTTATGTGTTTACAACAGTTTTATGCATAAGATTTGGCTACAATACCAAATAGATATGTTAATTGTGTTATTTTTGCTAGTTAATAATTTTAATAAAATTTGCTGGTTTTCTAATGGAAAAATAAGAGGACTCGGGACTCCAAAACAACCGTCCTCAGAGTTCAGCTGTACCGCTGGTGAGCCAACTTACTATTCTTTTTTGGGGGGTGGGGGATTATTATAGTCATTTATCATTATTTATTATGCAGAGGAATTTTGGAGGGTATATTTTTTCTCTTTTTAATTTATTTTAATTGGAGGATAATTATTTCCAATATTGTGATGGTTTTTTGCCATACACCAATATGAATCGACCATAGCAATACAGGTGTCCCCTCCATCCACCCCATCGCTCAAGGCTGTCACAGAGCAGCGGCTTTGGGCGCCCTGCATCACCCATGAAACTTGCACTGGTTATCTGTTTTACATATGGCAATGTATATGTTTCAATGCTATTCTGTCAAATCATCCCACCCTCTCCTTCTCCCGCTGAGTTTTCTGAACCTCAGTTTTCTCCGAGCTATGTCAGCATTTGAGCTCCCATTGTTCAAATGTGCCTGAGAACAGACAGCTGCAGAACTCTGCTCCCGCCGTATTGCAAACTTACACAACTTTGATACCAGTGCCTGAGGCACGTGGGTGTATTTCACGACTGTATTGACAGAATCCTGTCTGACAAGATATTGTCTCGTCTAGTCTTGTCAGGCACCCATGGGTTGTTTACCCCCAAGGGAGACTGAGATGATGAGAGTGGCCAAGTCTTTGAGCAACACCACCTCCTTTCATCATGAAGACTTCTTACGGCTGCAGCTCTCGACACAGGCAGAGGGCGCCACAGAGATCAGGACCTGAAGTCCGAAGGGAACATGGACTGATGTCACAGATGAGAAGAGAGGCGTGAGCAGACAAGGGGCTCTGCTGGAAAGGCAAACTCATAGATGTGCCCAAGGGGTGAGTATGAGCTCTCTGGGTACATGGCCATTCTCTGGCCATGCGTGAAGGCAGAGCATAGCCACCATGCCTGTGGACCCACAGAAACATAGTGTCAAAGGAGCATATGAAAGTTTAATGAACCATCTCCCCTCACTTTTTTGCAAAACAGTCTGAGACTGGGCAGCCTGGGGACTTGGGTGTCCTTACACAACATCTGCCTCAGAAATAAGTCCATTTCAGGCCTCAGAAGCCATTGCTGTCACTGTGAATAATGTCAACCCACATCTAAACACCAATCTTGTACTGACTGTGGTTTTACCAGTAGTCATTTATGGATGTGAGAGTTGGACCATAAAGAAGTCTGAGCACTGAAGAATTAATGCTTTCAAATTGTAGTGTTAGAGAAGACTCTGAGAGTCCTTTGGACTTATCAAATCAGTCAATCCTAAAGGAAATCAACTCTAAATATTTATTGAAAGGACTGATGCTGAAGCTGAAATTCCAATACTTTGGCCACATGATATGAAGAGCCAACTCATTGGAAAAGACCCTGATGCTGGGAAAGATTGAAGGCAGGAGGAGAAGAGGGTGGCAGAGGATGAGATGGTTGGATGGCATCACAAGTCGATGGATATGAGTTTGAGCAAACTCCGGGACACAGTGAAGGACAGGGAACCCTGGCATGCTGCAGGCCATGGAGTCACAAAGAGTCAGACATGACTTAGCTACTGAACAACACAACATGGAATAAGGTGGTGGTTATTTTTTTCTTTTTTTATTATTATTATTATTACTTTACAATATTGTATTGGTTTTGCCACACATCAACATGAATCCGCCACGGGTGTACATGTTTTCCCAATCTCGAACTTCCCTCCCACCTCCCCCGCCCACACCATCCCTCTGGGTCATCCCGGTGCACCAGCCCCAAGCATCCTGCATCCTGCATTGAACCTAGACTGGTGATTCATTTCTTATATGATATTATACATGTTTCAATGCCATTCTCCCAAATCATCCCACCCTCTCCCTCTCCCACAGAGTCCAAAAGACTGTTCTATACATCTGTGTCTCTGCAAACTAGTACAGCCACTATGGAGAACAGTGTGGAGATTCTTTAAAAAACTGGAAATAGAACTGCCTTAAGAGTTGACACATTGAAAAAGACTTTGATGCTGGGAGGGATTGGGGGCAGGAGGAGAAGGGGACGACCGAGGATGAGATGGCTGGATGGCATCACTGACTCGATGGACGTGAGTCTGAGTGAACTCCGGGAGTTGGTGATGGACAGGGAGGCCTGGCATGCTGCGATTCATGGGGTCGCAAAGAGTCGGACACGACTGAGTGACTGAACTGAACTGAACCAATGACCCAGCAATCCCACGGCTGGGCATACACATTGAGGAAACCAGAATTGAAAGAGACACGTGTACCCCAATGTTCATCGCAGCACTGTTTGTAATAGCCAAGATATGGAAACAACCTAGATGTCCATCAGCAGATGAATGGATAAGAAAGCTGTGGTACATATACACAATGGAGTATTACTCAGCCATTAAAAAGAATACATTTTAATCAGTTCTAATGAGGTGGATTAAACTGGAGCCTATTATACAGAGTGAAGTAAGCCAGAAAGAAAAACACCAATACGGTCTACTAATGCATACATGTGGAATTTAGAAAGGCAGTGGTTTTTAAGCTTTGAGTCACCTGGGACTTTTAAAATTCCTGTGGCAACATACAGTTTGTGACATTTTGTGTCTGACCCCTTTTACTTGAACTTGATGCTTTTAAGATCCATCTATATTGTTGTATATGTCATTGCTGTTCAGTCGCTAAGTCTGCTGTGTATGTCAGAACTTTATTCTTTGTGTCTGAATAATATCTGTGGTATGGATATGCCACATTTTATTGATAGACATTTATGTTGCTTCCACCCTTTGGCTATTTCTGAGTAAGAACGGGCAATTTTTTCAACTAACTTTATTTTTCAATATTTATAAATTACTTACTTGGCTGCATCAGGTCGTAGTTGCCACACACAGGATCTTTGCCGCATCCTGTGGCATCTTTCGTTGTGGCACTTGGTCTCCAGAGCTCTCAGGCTTCAGTAGTTGCAGCTCACAGGCTTAGCAGCTCCTTGGCATGTGAGATCTTAGCTCCCTGACCAGGGATTGAATCCACATCCCTTCTACTGCAAAGCGGATTTTTAACCCCTGTGCCACCAGGGAAGTCCCAAGAATAGGCAAATGTTTAGAGGAAGAATTAATCCAGAATTAATCTAGTTGCAACTTCGGGGAGAAGGGGAGAATATACTACCTAACCAGTATAGGGTTTCCATTTGGGATGATGAAAATTTTCTGGAATGGATAGGAGAGATTGTGACACAACATTGTGAATGCAGTCAATATTACTGAGTTGCATTCTTTAGAATGATTACAATGGGAAATGTTGGCGTTTATGATTTGATGATGAAGATGTTCTTTGCTCAGTTATGTCCAACCCTTTGCAACCCCATGGACTATAACCTGCCAGGCTCCTCTGTCCAAGGAATTCTCCAGGCAAGAATACTAGGGTGGGTAACCATTCCCTTCTCCAGAGGATCTTCCCAACCCAGGGATCAAACCTGGGTCTCCTACATTGCAGGCAGATTCTTTACCATCTGAGCCACAAGGGAAGCCCTATTTATGGCTTAAGCCCCATTAAATCAGTTGGGTCACAACTGAACCAGGACTCTAGGGTTGGGAGCCATGCTTAAATTTTTTTTTTTTGCTTTAATTTTTTTCCTTTTTGTTTTTGTTTTTTTTTGAATTTATTTATTTATTAACTGAAGGACAATAACTTTATAGAAATGTGTTGGATTCTGTCAAACATCAACATGAATCAGCCATAGATAGACATATGCCCCCTCCCTCTTTGAACCTCCCCCCCATCTCCCTCCCCACCCAATCCCTCTAGATCATTGCAGAGCCCTGGTTTGAGTACTTTTTAAAACTCCCTCAGTGACTCCAAAGTACAGCAAGTTAGAGGACCACTAATGTTAGGAAAGGAAGGAGAACAATGAGGATTAAACATCCACACTTCCCAGGACTTATTAAGTGCCATCTCCTCCGGGAGCCACCCATACTCTCACCACTTCAGTCATTTCCTGTCACCTCAGCTGGCCTATTTCCATTTTAAATGCATGTCACCATCGAAATTACCTTGTTCATTTATTTGTTCAGGTGTTATCTGTCCCTTCCCACAAAACCAATGGTGTTCAACCTTACAATGCATTTGAATCATCTGGGACCCTATTTTTTATAATAAATACTTTTTTTCAGGGTAGAAATGGAGAGGTAGGCATAGAGAAAAGACATGCGAACACAAGGGGGTTGGGAGCCTTGCATGCATGGAGTACATACATACACTACCATGCGTAAAGTGGACCACTAGTGGGAAGCTGCTGTTTGGCACAGGGAGCGCATCTCAGTGTTCCGTGATGTCCTAGAGAGTTGGGATGGAGCGGTGAGGAGGGAGGCTCGAGAGGGAGGTGGTATATGTGTGCTTATAGCTGATTCACTTTGTCACACAGCAGAAACTAACATAACATTGTGAAGCAAGTATACGCCAATAAAAAGAAAAGAAGGGGCTTCCTTGATGGCTCAGTGGTAAAGAATCCATGTGTCAGTGCAGGAGACACGGGCGATGTGAGTTCAGTCCCCAGATTGGGAAGATCTCCTGGAGAAGGAAATGGCAACCCACTCCAATATTCTTGCCTGAAAAATCCCATGGACAGAGGAGTCTGGCGAACTACAGTCCATGGGGTCACAAAGAGTCAGACACAACTGAGCATGTAAGCAATAATAAATATAATTCATCAACTTTATTAGTTGATTAATTACTAACAGTTGCTCCAATCCATGCTGACTCATCCTTTTCTGCCTTATGATTCCAGTGCTTACTGCACTAAGATTTCTTAAGCCCCCATTCCACGCCCAAGTCCTGTGTTAGAGTTTTCATACTATGGTCTTGTTGAAGGAGGTGGTATTATTCCCAGTTTATACCTATGGGGTTAGGGAGCACTAGTATCAATGCTGACAAGACCAGGCTCCCAGTTCGCAGACCTTTACTGAAGGCTTTCCATGAGGCTGGCTGGGCGCTGAGTTAACAAGTGTGGCTCACCTTCTCACCAGCCAGCAGTCCTTTGGGAAAATAGATGTCAAGTCAGCATAATCAGACTAGTGTCACTGCCCAGAAGAAGTGCAGGGAGAGTTCAGAGATGGCTTCCTGCAGAAGCTTCACTTCCCCTGACATCCAACTGATTTTTTAACAACCAAGAGTTATTAAATCATCCCCCAGCTTAGAACCCCTCAGTGGCTTCCCACCACCTATTGAATAGGAGACCAATTCATTTTACTTTCCCCCAGGACTTTTCCAGGTTTTTAGCACTTAAATCCCTGCACCCCAGGAAATCCATCAGTGTTCATTCAAATGGGCCGAGAGGCACATGGAAAGGTGTTCAACATTGCAAATTATTAGAGAGATGCAAATCAAACCCACAAGGAGATACCACCTCACACCAGTCAAAATGGCTATCATTTAAAAATCCATGAACTATAAATGCTAGAGAGGGTGTGAAGAGAAGGGAACCTTCATACACTGTTGGTGGGAATGTAAATTGGTACAGCCACAATGGAGAACAGTATGGAGATTCCTTAAAAAACTAAAACTACAGCTGGCATATGATCTGGCAAACCCACTCCTGGGCACATAGCCAGAGAAAAGCATGGTCCAAAATGCACTTCGATGTTCACTGCAGCACTGTTTACAATAGCCAGGACATGGCAGCAACCTAAATGTCCATCAACAGAGGAACCGATAAAGATGCGGTCCATATATACAACAGAAGCCCCTCTGTCCATGGGGTTTTCCAGGCAATAGTACTGGAGTGGATTGCCATTTCCTTCTCCAGGGGATCTTCCCGACCCCAGGATCGAACCCATGTCTCCCACATTGTAGACAGACGCTTTACTGTCTGAGCCACCAGGGAACTCCCCTACAACAGAATATTACTCAGCCATAAAAAGGAACAAAATTGGGTCACTAGTTGAGACATGGATGGACCTAGAGACTGTCATACTGAACTAAGTCAGATAAGAAAGAGAAATATCTTATAATATTCCTTATACGGAATCTGAAAAGAAATGATACAAATGCACTTTATTTACAAAACAGAAACTTACTCACAGACTTAGAGAATGACTTTATGGTTACCAGGGAGAAGGGTGGGAGGGAAGGATAGTTAGGGAGTTTGGGATGGACAGGTACATACTGCTCTATTTTAAATGGATAACCAACAAGGACCTACTGTAGAGCACAGGGAACTCTGCTCAATGTTATGTGGCAGCCTGGATGGGAGGGGAGTCTGAGGGAGAATGGATACTCATATATAGGTTGGCTGAGTCACTCTGCTGTGCACCTGAAACTATGACAACATTGTTAATAAGCTATACTCCAATTTAAAGTAAAAAGTTAAAAAAAAAATCAGTCAAACCAGAATGAATTTTCTCCCTGTGACCCAACCAAATCCAGACTCCCCTTAAGAAGTTTCAAGTCCCTTTATGATCTCATCCCCTTCTAGTCTCAGTTCTTTTGCTTTTTTGATTTATTTTTTATTTTTATTCTTTGTACATTTTTTTCTATTTTAAATTTTTATTTTCACTTTATTTAGACTCAGTTCTTAATACATGAACACTCACCTCGACTCACCTCTCACCGCCTGAAGACACCACCAGCATGCGTGTGCATGTTAAGTCCCTTCACTGTCACTGAAGTCACTCAGTCGTGTCAGACTCTTTGCGACCTCATGGACTGCAGCCTACCAGGCTCCTCTGTCCATGGGATTTTCTAGGCAAGAATACCGGAGTGGGTTGCCATTTTCACTTCAGTCACGTCCAATTCTTTACAACCCTATGGACTGTAGCCCAGCAGGCTCCTCTGTCCATGGGATTCTACAGACAAGAATATGGAGTGGGTTATCATACCCTTCTCCAGGGGATCTTCCTGATCCAAGGATCAAACCTGAGTATCTTACATCTCCTGCATTGACGGGCAGGTTTTTGCGACTAGCACCACCCACTTACACTTTATTACCTAGTCCCACAGAAGTAGACATAGTACCCTGAAGCCGCTGAGATCTCTCCTTCACCTCTGCTATTGCCCATGCTGAGGTCTCTCTGCAATAACTGCCTCCCCCAAATGCCCACCTGGAAAGCACCTTCTCATTCCTCAGGTCTCCTGTGAAATGCTAGCTTCTCTAGGAAGCCAACCTGCAACTCTATATAATCGTATGCATCCATCCCTCCATGGAGTCTTTACATCAGGTTGTCTTTCTCTTGGTAACTGTCAGATAACTCTGATTAATATAATTAATCAGTACTGCACACAGTGACTGCAGCCATGAAATTAAAAGACACTTACTTCTTGGAAGAAAAGCTATATCAAACCTAGACAGCATATTAAAAAGGAGAGATATCACTTTGCCAACAAAGGTCTGTATAGTCAAAGCTATAGTTTTTCCAGTAATCCTGTACAGATGTGAGAGTTGGACCATAAAGAAGGCTGAATACCGAAGAACTGATGCTTTCGAATTGTGGTGCTGGAGAAGACTCTTGAGAGTTCCTTGGAGATCAAACCAGTCAATCCAAAGTAAATCAACCCTAAATATTCACTGGAAGGACTGATGCTGAAGCTGAAGCTTCAATAATTTTGGCCATCTGATGTGAAGAGCTGATTCATTGGAGAAGACCCTGATGCTGGGAAACACTGAGAGTGGATGGAGAAGAGAGCAACAGAGGATAAGATGGTTGGAGAGTATCACTGACTCAGTGGGTATGAGTTTGAGCAAACTCCAGGAGATAGTGAATGACTGGGAATCCTGGCATGCTGCAGTCCACAGGGTCACAAAGAGTTGGACACTACTGAGCGACTGAACAATAACAACTAGATCAATTAACAGTTACTTCAGCCTGTAGCCTGCAGTGACATATTTTTCTCTCACACACTGACATTGTATAAATATGTGTCTCATCGGAGAAGCCAGGACCTTCTGATGTTTTGTCACTGATGGACTGAGGAGAAATTGATGAGGAACCATCTCTGCTGCTCTCCCTTTCAGGAGACAACCAGACATGCCAGAACCTTCATCCACCCAGCTCTTCCTCCTTTGACTTCCTTTGACTTTGAGTGAAATGTTCGAACATGGTCCCCATCCCAGGGACTAGTCTATCTGGACCCACCTGCTTTTCTAAAGAAAGTTTACCTCTGGAAATACCCTCTTCCACACTGGAGACACGTGGTTGGAGACTCTTCGGAAAAGGCTCAATCTTGTGCCTAAAGAAGTACGTGCAAGGCTGCTTCTGACAGCGTTACTTGTCATGGTGAAAACCTGGGAACACACAACATGTCCATCAGCAGGAGATTGACTAAACAATTACTACACACCCATTCTTTAGAATACTGTGCACCTTATAAAACCAGTGGTGTTGCACAGGCACTGAAATAGCTACAATGAAAAAAAAAATGGAAAATACCCAGTGTTTTTAAGCACTCCCCCTTAGCCTTAAACTTAGTTGAACTTTAAACTCTAGGCCATTACATAGGACAAAATAATAATAGTTTAGTCCTTAAACAAAGTCAAGGAACTTTAGTTACTCTTCAGGGGCTATAGATAATATTCTCTTTTTTAACTTATTTTGTTTATTTTATTTACCTCTTTGACTGTGCCACAAGGCATGTGGGATCTTAGTTCTTAGTTCCCTGACCAGGGATTGAACCTGTGGCCCTGCAGTGGAACTTCAGAGTCATAATCACTGGACCACAAGGGAAGCCCCCTGTAGCTAATATTCGCAGCCATGTTCTATGAGCTGTTTTGCAGATACTGAAGTCCCCAGCAGGTGAAGGAAGATGACTCCATGATGACCAAATCGTAGCCATGACATAAGCTGCCCCATTTATACAATTCCAAGAACTGGCCTCAGAGAAACAGGAACAAACCCTGCAACTGAAGGTTAACTGTACTTAATCAAGATGGTGCTGGTCAGACCACCACACTCCTGATTTCAAGATGACTTTCAGAGCTGACTTTTTGCTCTGCCCCCTCCCTCTGCCAATACACCCCTGCAACTCCCTTTAGAAGCTCTAGCCCCCTAGTGGTAATTCTGAGTTGGTTCTTGGACATGAGTCCACCTTCTCCCCTGGTTGACAGCCTCCAAAATAAAGCAAACCTTCCTTTCCTAACAATATTTGTCCTTGAGTATTGGCTATTTTTTCTTTCTCTTTTAAACATTTTTATTTTCTATTAGTTTCTAGTACTTGAAAATGCAATTAATTTTTCTATCAACCATATATCGAACAACCATATTAAACTCTATAAGAAACTCTTACTGTTTCACTAAAACACAGATTGTCTACATACACAGTATATATAGAGTCATGTTGTTCAGTCACTGATTTATGTCTGACTCTTTGTGACCCCATGGACTACAGCACACCAGATTTCCCTGTCTTCACTATCTCCCAGTTTGTTCAAACTCATGTCCACTGAGTCGGTGATGCCATCTAACCATCTTATCTTCTGTCGCCCCCTCTCCTTCTGCCCTCAATCTTTCCCAGCATCAGAGTCTTTTCCAAAGAGTCGCCTCTTCACATCAGGTGTCCAAAGTATTGGAGTTTTAGCATCAGTGCTTCTAATTAATATTCAGGGTTGATTTCCTTTACAAAGTTGTATCATCTCCAAATACACATTTCATTCCTTTCTCTTTTTTTTGATTTATATTGAAGTATAGTCGCTTTACAATGTTGTGTTACTTTCTACTGTACAGCAAGGTGGATCAGCTATACATATACATATATCTTCTCTTTTTTGGCTTTCCTTCCCATTTGGATCATCTAGACCACAGAGCATCTAGTAGATTCCTTGTGTGATACAGTAGGTTCCCATTAGTCATCTACTTAATACGCAGTAGCAGTAATGTATACATGTCAATCCTAATCTCCCAACTCATCCCTTCTGCCCCTTTCCACCTTGGTATCTACAGGTTTGTTCTCTACATTTGTGTTTCTGTTTCAGCTTTATAAATAAGATCACCTATACCAATTTTTTCAGATTCCACAGAGTGAAATAAGTCAGAAAGAGGAAAACAAATATTGAGTATTGGCTTTTGAGTGGCAAGGAGCTGGACCTGAGTTTGATAACATGTTGTCATGGATTTGGAGCACCCACGCACTGCTGGTGGGAGGATAAAAATGGTACACCTCTTTGGAAATGGTTTGGTAATAGCTAGTAACACTATACATAAGCATTACCGATAATCCAGCACTCCCCTTTATAAGGTTATACCCAACAGAAAAGTGAGTGTATTGGACTGGCCAAAAATGTCCATCAATAACAGACTGGATATATGACGTGTTGTGGTATATCCACACAATGAAATACTAAAAGGTACATGCCCTTGATGGAAGCAATATTTTACCTCCACAAGGGCAAAAATTGATTTGGGGAAGAAGAAAAAATAAACAGATGTACATACAATATATATATATGAACATAGATGGATAGATAGATAGAGTGAGTATATTTGTGATATTAAATTTCATGGAAAGGCAGTTAGGAAAATTGTCTGACACAGTTTCTGGGGGGCGTAATAATGAAAAAAGGATTGAGAAATAAAGCTGCAAGATTTAAGATCTACAGATACATGCAAAAAAATCTTTTTCATAAAAAAGAATGAAATATTGCCATTTGCAGCAACATGGATGCTATTACATGTTATCAGTATTACAGATTGTAATACTGAATGAATTAAGTCAGGCAGAAAAAGACAAATATTTATGATATCACATACATGTGGAATCTAAAAAAGAATACAAATGGATTTATTTACAAGACAGACTCACAGAACAAACGTGTGGTTACCAAAGGGAAAAAGGGGGAGGGATAAGTTAAGAGTATGGAATTAACAGATACACACTACTATACATAAAATAGATAACAAGGATTAACTATGTAGCATGGGTAACTATGTAAAGAAAGCTGAGTGCCAAAGAATTGAGGCTTTTGAACTGTGGTGTTGGAGAAGACTCTTGAGAGTCCCTTAGACTGCAAGAAGATCCAACCAGTCCATCCTAAAGGAGATCAGTCCTGGGTGTTCATTGGAAGGACTGATGCTGAAGCTGAAACTCCAATACTTTGGTCACCTCATGCGAAGAGTTGACTCATTGGAAAAGACCCTGATGCTGGGAGGGACTGGGTGCAGGAGGAAAAGGGGACGACAGAGGATGGGATGGCTGGATGGCATCACTGACTCGATGGACGTGAGTTTGAGTGAACTCCAGGAGTTGGTGATGGATAGGGAGGCCTGAGAATGTGGTCCACTGGAGAAGGGAATGGCAAACCACTTCAGTATTCTTGCCGGAGGGGGGTTCATGTTTGGGAACGCATGTAAGAATTAAAGATATTAAAATTTAAAAAATAAAAATAAAATAAAAAAAAAGAAAACCCTACGAACAGTATGAAAAGGCAATATGATAGGATACTGAAAGAGGAACTCCCCAGGTCAGCAGGTGCCCAAAATGCTACTGGAGATCAGTGGAGAAATAACTCCAGAAAGAATGAAGGGATGGAGCCAAAGCAAAAGCAATACCCAGCTGTGGATGTGACTGGTGATAGAAGCAAGGTCTGATACGGTAAAGAGCAATACTGCATAGGAACCTGGAATGTTAGGTCCATGAACCAAGGCAAGTTGGAAGTGGTCAAACAGGAGATGGCAAGAGTGAACGTCAACATTCTAGGAATCAGCTAACTAAAAAGGACTGGATTGGGTGAATTTAACTCAGACAACCATTATATCTATTACTGCGGGCAGGAATCCCTTAGAAGAAATGGGGTAGCCATCATGGTCAACAAAAGAGTCCGAAATGCAGTATTTGGATGCAATCTCAAAAATGACAGAATGATCTCTGTTCGTTTCCAAGGCAAACCATTCAATATCACAGTAATCCAAGCCTATGCCCCAACCAGTAGCACTGAAGAAGCTGAAGCTGAACAGTCCTATGAAGACCTACAAGGCATTTTAGAACTAACACCCAAAAAAGATGTCCTTTTCATTATAGGAGACTGGAATGCAAAAGTAGGAAGTCAAGAAACACCTGGAGGCAAATTTGGTCTTGGAATACGGAATGAAGCAGGGCAAAGGCTAATAGAGTTTTGCCAAGAGAACGCACTGGTCATAGCAAACACCCTCTTCCAACAACACAAGAGAAGACTGTACCCATGGACATCACCAGAAGGTCAAATCCGAAATCAGATTGATTATATTCTTTGCAGCCAACAATAAAGAAGCTCTATACAGTCAGCAAAAATGAGACCAGGAGCTGACTGTGGCTCAGATCATGAACTCCTTATTGCCAAATTCATATTGAAATTGAAGAAAGTAAAGAAAACCACCAGACCATTCAGGTATGATCTAAATCAAATCCCTTATGATTATACAATGGAAATGAGAAATAGATTTAAGGGACTAGATCTGATAGATAGAGTGCCTGATGAACTATGGATGGAAGTTCATGACATTGTACAGGAGACAGGGATCAAGACCAACCCCATGGAAAAGAAATGCAAAAAAACAAAATGGCTGTCTGAGGAGGTCTTACAAATAGCTGTGAAAAGAAGAGAAGTGAAAAGCAAAGGAGAAAAGGAAGGATATAAGCATCTGAATGCAGAGTTCCAAAGAATAGCAAGAAGACATAAGAAAGCCTTCCTCAGCGATCAATGCAAAGAAATGGAGGAAAAGAACATAATAGGAAAGACTAGAGATCTCTTCAAGAAAATTAGAGATACCAAGGGAACATTTCATGCAAAGATGGGCTTGATAAAGGACAGAAATGGTCTGGACCTAACAGAAGCAGAAGATATGAAGAAGTGGCAAGAATACACAGAAGAACTGTAACAAAAAAGATCTTCACAACCCAGATAATCACGATGGTGTGATCACTCACCTAGAGCCAGACATCTTAGAATGTGAAGTCAAGTGGGCCTTAGAAAGCATCACTACGAACAAAGCTAGTGGACATGATGGAATTCCAGTGGAGCTGTTTCAAATCCTGAAAGATGATGCTGTGAAAGTGGTGCACTCAATATGCCAGCAAATTTGGAAAACTCAGCAGTGGCCACAGGACTGGAAAAGGCCAGTTTTCATTCCAATTCCAAAGAAAGGCAATGCCAAAGAATGCTCAAACTACCGCACATGCTAGTAAAGTCATGCTCAAAATTCTCCAAGCCAGGCTTCAGCAATACGTAAACCGTGAACTTCCTGATGTTCAAGCTCGTTTTAGAAAAGGCAGAGGTACCAGAAATCAAATTGCCAATATCCGATGGATCATGGAAAAAGCAAGAGAGAGTTCCAGAAAACCATCTATTTCTGCTTTATTGACTATACCAAAGCCTTTGACTGTGTGGATCACAATAAACTGGAAAATTCTGAAAGAGATGGGAATACCAGACCACCTGACCTGCCTTTTGAGAAACCTATATGCAGATCAGGAAGCAACAGTTAGAACCAGACATGGAACAAACTGGTTCCAAATAGGAAAAGGAGTACGTCAAGGCTGTATATTGTCACCCTGCTTATTTAACTTCTATGCAGAGTATATCATGAGAAACGCTGGGCTGGAAGAAGCACAAGCTGGAATCAAGATTGCCAGGAGAAATATCAATCACCTCAGATATGCAGATGATACCACCCTTATGGCAGAAAGTGAAGAGGAACTAAAAAGCCTCTTGATGAAAGTGAAAGAGGAGAGTGAAAAAGTTGGCTTAAAGCTCAACATTCAGAAAACGAAGATCATGGCATCTGGTCCCATCACTTCATGGGAAATAGATGGGGAAACAGTGGAAACAGTGTCAGACTTTATTTTGGGGGGCTCAAAAATCACTGCAGATGTTGATTGCAGCCATGAAATTAAAAGATGCTTACTCCTTGGAAGGAAAGTGATGATCAACCTAGATAGCATATTCAAAAGCAGAGATATTACTTTGCCAGCAAAGGTCCATCTAGTCAAGGCTATGGTTTTTCCAGTAGTCATGTATGGATGTGAGAGTTGGACTATGAAGAAAGCTGAGTGCCAAAGAATTGATGCTTTTGAACTGTGGTGTTGGAGAAGACTCTTGAGAGTCCCTTGGACTGCAAGGAGATCCAACCAGTCCATTCTAAAGGAGATCAGTCCTGGGTATTCTTTGGAGGGAATGATGCTGAAGCTGAAACTCCAATACTTTGGCCACCTCATGGGAAGAGTTGACTCATTGGAAAAGACTCTGATGCTGGGAGGGATCGGGGCAGGAGGAGAAGGAGACGACAGAGGATGAGATGGCTGGATGGCATCACTGACTCGATGGATGTGAGTTTGAGTGAACTCCGGGAGTTGGTGATGGACAGGGAGGCCTGGCATGCTGCACTTCATGGGGTCGCAAAGAGTCGGACATGACTGAGCGACTGAACTGAACTGAACTGAACTGATGGGTAACTATTCAATATCTTTAATAACCTATAATAGAAAAGAATGTGCAGTTATACATGTATGTATAACTGAATTGTTTTGCTGTATACCTGAATCTAACACAATATAATAAATCAGATATACTTCAATTTTTAAAAAGCTGAATCTTGCAATCAGAATGTTTAGTAAATGAAAGCAGACAAAGGAGAGTATATTGTGTGAGTCCACTCATATAAATTTCCAAAGACAGGTAAATTTCATCTATAATGTTTATATTAAGAGAATGTTTGGGGAAGGCAAGGGCAGAGTGATGACAAGAAAAGAAGCAGGAGGAAGTCCAGGGACAGAGAGATTGGGTCATTCTTTTCCTTGATCATGTCCTGATTGCATGGTTGTGTTCAGTGTGAAAATTCATTGAGTTACACACATGACCTGTCCCTTTTTCTGCAGTAGCTTATTCTTCAATGAAAAGTTTTTAAAAAGAAAACCAGGAGTGAGTGTTCCATGTGCACCAACACAGAAAGATGACTCAGACCTATAATTAAATGAACAAAGCAGTAAAAGAACAATTTGGTAGAATGAGTCAACATTTACAACAGCTTCTAATGGTTAAGTCACGCAGAAATGGAGTATTGGCGAAAAACTGTCTGGTCTTGGGCCTGAATTATCTCAAAATAAAAAGAAGAACTGGAGGAATGGGAATGTTCCAGTTTTTTAAATTTTGTTACTATGGTCAAATACACAAAATGTAAAATCAACTATTTTAACCACGTTTAGGTGTCCAGCTTAGCAGTATTAAGCACATTCACATTGTTGTACAACCATCACTACCATCCATCTACAGAACTTTGTCAGCTTCCCAGACTGAAACTCTGCATACATTAAACACTAACTCCACATTCCTCCTCCTCCAGTGCCTGGTACCCACCATGCTACATTTTTTCTCTATGAATGTCAATATTCTAGGCACCTCATATAAATGGAATCAAAGGACAATGCCTGTCCTTTTGTGTCTGGCTTATTTCATTTAGCATAATGTCCTTTAAGTTCATCTGTATCGTAGCATGTGTCTGAATCTCCCTCCTTTTCAAGGCTGAATAATATTCCATTGTATGGACACACCACTTTTTTATCCTTTCATCCATCACTGGCCATTTGGGTTGTTTCCACCTTTGGGCTATTGTAAATAATACTATTATGAACAGTGGTGTGCAAATATCTGTTCAAGTTCCTGTTTTCAATTCTTTTTTTTTTTCATTTAAATTTATTTATTTTAATTGGAGGCTAATTACTTTACAATATTGTATTGGGAACATGTGTACACCTGTTTTCAATTCTTTTGTGTATATACCCAGAAGTAGAATTGCTGGATCAAATGATAATTCTAAGTTTAACTTTTGGGAGAGCCATCATACTGTTTTCCATGGTAACTACAGCATTTGGAGAGAATGTTCCAGCTTTGCTGAACAATTTCAGTATTGTTATTTGAATATTGTTATTTGAATATTCCAATCCTAGGTATAAGCTCAAGAGAAATGAAAACATACACCTACCCAAAAACTTGCATGCAAATGTTTATAGCAGCATAATTCATAACAGTCAAAAAGTGGAAACCTATTAATGGACAGATGAAGAAAATTAGGTCCATCCATAGGATGGAATATTATTCAGCCATGAAAAGGAGTGACGTACTGATATTGATACATCTATGCTACAACATAGATGAACCTTAGAAACACTATGCTACCCGGGGGAAATAGACTAACAGGACACAGAGAGACACACACAGTGACAGCCCCTGAGAGAAAGGGACGGAAATAGGCACTTAGAAGCAGAGAGAGGGAGTGATGGTATCCCCACAGAGCAAGACATAATGAGCGAGAACCTACTCTATAGCCCAGGGAGCTCTACTCAGTGCTCTGTGGTGACCTAAAGGGGAAGGAAATCCAAGAAAGAGGGGATATATGTATACATGTGGCTGGTTCCCTTTGCTCTACTGTAGAAATTACCATAACACTGTAAAGCAACTATATGCAAATAAAAATTAATTTATAAAAAAAAGGAATTTGGACTTCCCTGGTGGTACAGTAGATGAGAATCTACCTACCAATGCAGGGGACACAGATTCTGTCACTAGTCCAGGAAGGTCCCACATGCCACAGGGCTGCTAAGCACATACACCACGGCTACAGAGCCCACACGCCTGGAGCCTGTGCTCTGCAACAGGAAAAGCCTCCGCAGTGAGAAGCCTGAGCACGGCAAAGAAGAGCAGCCCCTGCTCACTGCCTAGAGAAAACCCACTCACAGTAACAAAGACCCAGCCAAGAATAAAAAAAAATTTATGAAAAGAAACCATTTACTCTAAGATCCTATAGGATATAAAGGTACTCTTTTTACTTTCTTCTACAAATTCTAAAGTTTTGTTGTTGTTCAGGTGCTCCGTCATGTCCAACTCTTGGCGACCCCATGGACTGCAGCATACCAAACTTCCTTGTCCTTCACCATTTCTCAGAGCTTGCTCACACGCATGTTCATTGAGTCAGTGGTACCATCCAACCAACTCATCCTCTGTCATCCTCCTCTCCTCCTGCCTTCGATCTTTCCCAGCACCAGGGTCTTTTCCACTGAATCGGCTCTTCACATCAGGTGGTCAAAGTATTGGAGGTCAACTTAGTATCTGTCCTTCCAGTGAATATTCAGGGTTGATTGCCTTTAGGATTGACTGGTTTGATCTCCTTGCAGTCCAAGGGACTCTCAAGAGTCTTTAACACCACAGTTCGAAAGCATCAATTCTTCGGTGCTCAGCCTTCTTTATGGTCCAATTCTCACATCCATACATGACTATGGGAAAAAGCATAGCTTTATAAGTCCCTTTGTCAGAAAAGTGATGTCTCTTTTTTAATATGCTGTCTAGGTTTGTCATCCAAGTTCTAAAGTTTTGGCTTTTTAATATTTGTCTTTTAATAGCCCTTCAAACTTTGTTGATAGAGACAAAAAGTAGAGAAATGGCTTCCTAGGCCTGTAATGTAGGAGTTTGGGGAAGGGGGAAATTCAGGACAATCGCTAAAGGGCATAAAATTTCTCTTTGAGATGATGGGAATGTCCCAAATTTTACTGTGGTGATAGTCACACAACTCTGTAAATATAGTAAAAAGCCATTTAATTGTACACTTTAAATGGGTGAATTGTATGGATATATACACTATGTGAATTACCTTTTATTACAGCTGTTAACATAAAATAGGGCTTTACCCTAAATGAAATGTCAGGCAGAGAAAAGCATATACATATGACAGCCCTTATACATGGAATCTTAAAAATACCACAATAAAAAAGATGCAGACTCACAGATTTAGAGAAAAAACTAATGATTACTAGTGGGGAGAAAGCGAAAGCCGCTCAGTTGTGTCTGACTCTTTGCAACCCCATGGACTATACAGTCCATGGAATTCTCTAGGCCAGAATACTGGAGTGGGTAGCCTTTCCTTCTCCAGGGGATCTTCCCAACCCAAGGATGGAACCCAGGTCTCCCGAGCTGCAGGTGGATTCCTTACCAACTGAGCCACAAGGGAAGCCCAAGAATACTGGAATGGGTAGCCTATCCATTCTCCAGCCAATCTTCCTGACCCAGGAATCGAACCAGGGTCTCCTGCATTGCCAGCAAATTCTTTACCAACTGAGCTATCAGGGAAGCTCCTAGTGGGGAGAGGAGGTGGGCAATATAGTGATGAGGAAGGAAAGTACAAACTATTGGGTGTAAGACAGACTACAAGAATATACTATAGGGCTTCCCTGGTGGTCCAGTGATTAAGAATCTGCCTGCCAATGCAGGAGATACAGTTTCTTCCCCTGGTCCACGAAGATCCCACATGCCACAGAGCAACTAAGCCTATGTGCCGCAACAGCTGAGGCTGTGTTCTAGAGCACGGGAACCACAGCTACTGAAGCCAAGGCTACAAGAAGCCCTCAGACCCACAACCTGAGAGTAGCCCCCACTCATCACAACTAGAGAAAAAGCCCATGCAACAACAAAGACCCAGTACAGCCAAAAATAAAAATTAATTAATTAAAAGAATGGATTGTACAACACAGGGAATATAGCCAATATTTTGTAATAACTATAAATGGAGAGTAACCTTTCAGTTCAGTTCAGTTCAGTTCAGTCGCTCAGTCATGTCCGACTCTTTGCGACCCCATGAATCGCAGCACGCCAGGCCTCCCTGTTCATCACCATCTCCCGGAGTTCACTCAGACTCAACATCCATCAAGTCCATGAGGCCATCCAGCCCTCTCATCCTCGGTCGTCCCCTTCTCCTCCTGCCCCCAATCCCTCCCAGCATCAGAGTCTTTTCCAATGAGCCAACTCTTCGCATGAGGTGGCCAAAGTACTGAAGCTTCAGCTTTAGCATCATTCCCTCCAAAAGAAATCCCAGGGCTGATCTCCTTCAGAATGGACTGGTTGGATCTCCTTGCAGTCTAAGGGACTCTCAAGAGTCTTCTCCAACACCACAGTTCAAACGCATCAATTCTTCGGTGCTCAGCCTTCTTCACAGTCCAACTCTCACATCCATACATGACCATAGGAAAAACCATAGCCTTGACTAGACGGACCTTAGTCGGCAAAGTAATGTCTCTGCTTTTGAATATGCTGTCTAGGTTGGTCATAACTTTTCTTCCAAGGAGTAAGCATCTTTTAATTTCATGACTGCAGTCACGATCTGCAGTGATTTTGGAGCCCCCCAAAATAAAGTCTGACACTGTTTCTACTGTTTCCCCATCTATTTCCCATGACGTGATGGGATCAGATGCCATGATCTTCATTTTCTGAATGTTGAGCTTTAAGCCAACTTTTTCACTCTCCTCTTTCACTTTCATCAAGAGGTTTTTAGCTCCTCTTCACTTTCTGCCATTAAGAGTGGTGTCATCTGCATATCTGAGGTTATTGAGATTTCTCCCGGCAATCTTGATTCCAGCTTGTGTTTCTTCCAGTCCAGCGCTTCTCATGATGTACTCTGCATAGAAGTTGAATAAGCAGGGTGACAATATACAGCCTTAACGTACTCCTTCTCCTATTTGGAACCAGTCTGTTGTTCCATGTCCAGTTCTAACTGTTGCTTCCTGACCTGCATACAGATCTCTCAAGAGGCAGGTTTAAAATCGTATTTTTAATTTAATTTTTTAAATAAAAGTAAATTGAATTGAACTGAAAAGTGAAATAAAATTAAAGCTGAAAAAGGATAGAAGAGGAAGGACATAACAGAGCCAAACACCCATGGAACAATGATTTCAAAGGTTAACTGACACCCCCTGGCTAAGGAGGCTGAGGCAGAGCATCCAAATTAGCCAGGGCTTTGATGCCATCCCAACCACAAAGCACCCCCAAGATTCCAGCTCATCCAGCTTTCAAGTCCATCATCCCCATCATTGCATCTCTTCCATCCCTTCCACATTTGACTGTGCAGATAATGCCAACTTCACATGTTTACTATCGCCTGCAGTCCTCAGCAGCCCAAAGAGATCAGCACTGTTCCTCCCATGAAGCAACTGAGTCTCAGAGGTGACATGACTGCCCAACAACTCACTGGCAAAATTGGTATTAAAATTCAAGAGGATTTATTTATATTTTAAAACAAAACATTTAAATGTACATATTTTATTGAAAATATTTTAACTAATTAAAATTGCTGTTTATTTTTAAATAACTAAATAAAAGAATACACTGTACAACATGGGGAATATAGCCAATATTTTATAATAACCATAAATGGAAAGTAACCTTTAAAATCATATTAAAAATAATGTTTTAATTAAAAGTAAATTGAATTGATTTTAAAAGTAAAATAAAATTAAAGCTGAAAAAGAATAGAGGAAGGAGGTCATGGGGAAGAGGAAAGAGAGACTGAATCAACTGTGAAGTGTCCATCCAGGGGGCTGGACCAAACCCTCTGGGGCTGGACCCTCTTGGATTTGAATACCAACTGTGCCAATTAGTGGTCGGGCAGTCATTTCACCTCTGAGTCTCAGTTGCGTCATGGGAGCAACAGTGCTGATTTCCTAGGACTGTTGAGGACTGGAGGAGTTAAGAAACATGTGAAGTTGGCATTATCTGCACGGTCAAATGTGGAAGGGATAGAAGAGGTGTAAGAATGACAATGATGAGCTGGAATCTGGGAGGTGCTTGGTGGTTGGGATGGCATCAAAGCCCTGGCTAATTTGGATGCTCTGCCTCAGCCTCCTTAGCCAGGGGGTGTCAGCGAAGCTTTGCCATCACTCGTTCCATGGGCGTTTGGTTCTGTTTCCTCACCGAGGTTGTGTCAAGGGTGTGTCCCTCCTGTCATGAGGTTTCTTGAGCAACAGAAAGCTTGCCAGCAATAAAGGCCCAGACAGCTGTGCTGCCCAGCTCATCGGCAGGCCTCTCAGGAGACACCTTAAAAGATCCCAGGCTGGCAGCCCTTTCTCCAAGGTCAGCACGTGCAGCCTGACCCCTCCTCAGTGCCCTGACGTGTTGGCAGCTAGGAGGGTGGTGAGAGAGCCTGAATTTGAGAAGCTGCTTCCAGAGTCAGTAAGTGATATTAAATGTCTGTGTGTCTGTCTGTCTGTCTGTCTGTGTCCCTCTCTGTCTCTCTCTGTGTACGTATGTCTGTGTGTCTGTCTCTTTCTCTGTATATGTGCGTTTGTGTGTGTGTATGTGTGTCTGTCTGTCTCTCTCTCTCTGTGTAGGTATGTGTGTCTGTCTGTCTGTCTCTCTCTCTGTGTATGCATATTTGTCTCTGTCTGTGTGTGTGTATGTGTGTGTGTCTGTCTGTCTCTCTCTGTGTGTATGCGTGTTTGTCTGTCTCTGTCTCTGTGTGTCTGTCTATCTGCGTCCCTCTCTGTCTCTCTCTGTGTATGTATGTGTGTGTGTCTATCTGTCTCTATCTGTGTGTGTGTGTATGTGTGTGTGTCTGTCTGTCTCTCTGTGTATGCGTGTTTGTCTGTCTCTGTCTCTGTGTGTGTGTATGTGTGTGTGTGTCTGTCTGTCTCTCTCTGTGTATGTATGTGAGTGTGTGTTTGTCTGTCTACCTCTCTCTGTCTCTCCCCTCTCCCCCTTAGTCCCCTACTTCCTCCTCTCTTTTCCCTCTCCCTGCATGAGTGGGTGCTCAGTCCAGTTTGGGCAGAACTGAAGGAATGTCCATCCAGTTACACATCCATGATTCTTTCTTTCTTTTGTTCATTTATTTGTTTACTCAACAAATTCTCCCTGACACCAGCTCTGTGCCCATTCCCACACTGGTGACCCTGCTGGAGACAGAGACAAAGAGGTCAGGCTATCAGTTCTAAAAATGGAGCTGCTCGTTCAGTCGCTAGAATAAGAATCAAAAGCTGGAACGTAAGTGTAGACTGGCAGAGCTGTGGGAGCCCAGAGGAGGGAGAGGCAATTTCCAGTGGGTCAACAGGGATCCTAAAACCCACTTTGCAGTGCCATTGCTATAAAGCATCTATCATTTCTAGGTCCTCTTCAGACAGGAAAACTGTCTCAGAGAAGAGAGTGAGATGCTCAAGGGCACACGGCTGGGAAGGGGCCAAGGCAGGACTTAATTCTAGGTTAAGCTTCCTTCCGCTTTCTCTCTCAAAGTGTTGAATTCCTCTTTCCTCACAGCACTGGCTCCAGTGTGTGTGTGTGTGTGTGTGTGTGTGTGTGTGTGTGTGTGTGTTTCTAACAGATGGGTAGAGATTTAATGCTCATTTATAGAGCTCATTTATAGAGCATTAAATTATAGAGCTCTATCACAGACTAGAGCTACCTTAGGGCAGGGATCATGTCTGTCTTATACAGTGTATTCCCAGTGCCCAGCACATAATGGACACCCAGAAAGTATTTGCTGGATAGGTAGATCCATGGGTGATTGGGTGGAGAAGTAGACGGATGGATAGATGAGTGGATGAATGAATGAATGGGCAGGTGTTGGATGGACTAATGAATGAATGGATGGATGGATCTGTGGAGGGATGGATAAATGAATGAGCAGATGAGTGAATGGCTGGTTGGATGGACAGATGTGTGAGTGGATGGATAAAAGGTGGGGGGAAGTCATAGCAGACCTGATGCCCCCAAGATTGGCAGAGCAGGGTCTTAACTAGTAAAAAGCATTCAAGATTGAGGACAAAATGTAACAAAAAGTAAAGAAATGGGGAAATGCCAAGACTATGGAAACAGTCATTCTATCCAGAAAAAGAATCAGAGATGAGAATGAAGAACTTGGACAGATGTTCAGGCTCAAGGCAGAGGGAGGAAGGTAAATTGATCTATTCAGATTTGAAGACCTTCTGGGACAGTTTCAAAATTGTATTCCCCACTTTGATGACATCCTCATTTTTTTTTCTTCCAGTTTTATTGAGATACAATTGACATACAACACTGAATAAGTTTAGGGGATACAGCATAATGATTTGATTTACATACACCATGAAATGATTATCATGATAAGTTTAGTGAACATCCATCATCCCATATGGATACAGAATTAAAGAAATAGGAAAATATTTTTCTTGTGATAAGAACTCAGATTTACTGTCTTAACTTTCATGAATAGCATACAGCAATGTTGATTATATTACCATCTTGTACACTACATCCCTAATACCTATTTATGTTATAACTAGCAAAGTCATACGTTTTGACTTCCCTCATCCAATTCCCCTCCCCCCTCCACCTCTGATAACCACAAATCTAATCTCTTTTTTATTAATTCATTTCTGAGAATAATTGACCTAACACACTGTTAGTTTCTGTTACACAGCACAGTGGTTTGATATTTCTCTACATCTCAAACTGATTGCCACAATATCTAATTACAATGTGTCACCATACAACGCTATCAAGTTATTGACTATATTCCCCACACTGTACATTTCTTACCCACGACTCATTTACTTGGTAACTAGGAATTTGTACCTCTTAATCTTCTTTACCTATTCCTCTCATCACCCCCATCCTCCTCCCCTCTGGAAACACACCTGTTTATTTTCTGTATCTATAGCTCTGCTTATGTTTTGTTATGTTTCTTCATTTGCTTTGGGTTTTTTTTTTTCCTTTTTGATTCCACATATAAGTGAAATCATACAGCATTTGTCTTCCTCTGTCTGATTTTATTCACTTAGCATAATGCCTTCTAGGTCCATCCATGTTGTCGCAAATGACGAGATTTCATTCTTTTTATGGCCGAATAATACTCCATCACTTATATAAGTATCTTCTTCATCCATTCACCTACCATGAGCATGTCGGTTGTTTCCATATCTCGGCATTTGTAAACAATGCTGTAATGAACATTGTCGTTGTTGTTCAGTTGCTCAGTTATTCCAACTCTGTAAGCCCATGGATTGTAGCCACCAGGCTCCTCTGTCCATGGGATTTCCCAGGCAAGAATACTGGAGTGGGTTGTCATTTCCTTCTCCAGGGGATCTTCCCTACTCAGGGATCAAACCTGTGTCTCTTACATCTGCTGCAATGGCGGGCAGGTTCTTTACTGTTGAGCCACCTGGGAAGCAGTGAATGAGAATCACCAGAGTATCACACTAGACAGGACACACTTCATGGACTGTCATCTCTTGCCCCAAGTCTCAACATGAACCAAGTCCCCAACCACTGGGATCCTGTTCAGTCTCAAAAACACAAATAGACAACCTAGTCTGTCCCCTGAGCCCCTCTGTCTTCCTTTGGAGACCTTTAACCTATCTTCTCTTGTCCCTTTTCCCTTAGGATCAGACAAGGGTGGTGAGATTTGGACTCAGAATCAAAAGAGATGAGCAGTCCTCAGCCTTTGGAAGAGGTAGGCTGGGTGCAGGCTGAGGGAGAGAGGTGGGAGCATCTGGGGAGAGGGGAAGAGAGGAACTTAATGTCTGAGACACTAGAGGGGGTGAAAAACCATGACGTGGATTCAGAACTCAGGTGCTTTGTGGTCATTCAGTTGGAGAAAAAGACTCAGCAATGGAACTGAAGTTGTGGCAACTGGGAAAAGAAGGAGGCACCCTGGCTACCTTTGTCTCGATGATAAAATTCTTATAATTATGGTACTCAGTATCCTGCTTCTCTTTTTTTTTATAACTATTTACATATTTTTGGATGAACTGGGTCTTAATGAGAGCACAAAGGATCATCACTGCAGCTGGAGGGCTTCTCTCCAGATGCGGCACACAGGTTTATTGCCCTGAGGCATGTGGAATCTTAGTTCCTGGACCAGGAATCGAACCCGTGTCTCCTGCATTGGAAGCCAGATTCTTAACCACTGAACCACCAGGGAAGTCTCACACTGCCTTTCTTCTAAAAAAAAAAAGAAATTTTGGCCCCAATATTCTTCCTCTGATAGGACGAGATAGAATCTCAGATTTAGCTTCATAAAGTCTGAGACCTCTGCAAGTGAGAAGGTAATGCTCAGAATACTCTTAGGAATGATGGAGAGACAAAGCTATCAAATGTGACAACTGGAAGAGACCCTCAAAATTCGCCCCCTTACACATAGTCATTGTCTCTATTTGGAAGTGTGTCAATCACTCAGTCATGCCCGACTCTTTTCAACCCCAGGGGCTGTAGCTCACCAGGTTCCTCTGTCTAGTGAATTCTCCAGGCAAGAATACTGGAGTGGGTTGCCATTCCCTTCTCCAGGGGTTCTTCCCAACCCAGGGATTGAACCCAAGTCTCCCATATTGCAGGCAGATTCTGTACATATGAACCACCAGGGAAGCCCCTATATTTGGAAACTGAGATTCAAATAGGAGCAGTGTTTCAATGCCATTCTCCCAAATCATCCCACCCTCGCCCTCTCCCACAGAGTCCAAAAGACTGTTCTATACATCTGTGTCTCTTTTGCTGTCTCGCATACAGGGTTATCGTTACCATCTTTCTAAATTCCATATATATGCGTCAGTATATTGTATTGGTGTTTTTCTTTCTGGCTTGCTTTACTCTGTATAATAGGCTCCAGTTTCATCCACCTCATTAGAACTGATTAAAATGTATCCTTTTTAATGGCTGAGTAATACTCCATTGTGTATATGTATCACAGCTTTCTTATCCATTCATCTGCTGATGGACATCTAGGTTGCTTCCATGTCCTGGCTATTATAAACAGTGCTGCGATGAACATTGGGGTACACAGGCCTCTTTCAATTCTGGTTTCCTCAGTGTGTATGCCCAGCTGTATCATATATGAAATGAATAGCCAGTCCAGGTTCGATGCATGATACTGGATGCTTGGGGCTGGTGCACTGAGACAACCCAGAGGGATGGTATGGGGAGGGAGGAGGGAGGGGGGTTCAGGATGGGGAACACGTGTATACCTGTGGTGGATTCATGATGCTGTATGGCAAAACCAATACAACATTGTAAAGTAATTAACCTCCAATTAAAATAAATAAATTTATATTTTTTAATTTAAAAAAAATAGGAGCAGTGACTTACTCAAGTTCACACTGGACTCCAGGTTGAATTGCCAGATTTGGCAAATAAAAATAAAGGATGCCCAATCAAATTTTAATTTCACATCAACAATAAATAACCTTTCAGTATAAATATACTCCATGCAGTATTGAGGACATACTTATTCTTCAAAGTGTTAGTCGCTCAGTCATGTCCAACTCTTTGGACCCCATGGACTGTAGCCTACCAGGCTCCTCTGTCCATGGGATTCTCCAAGCAAGAATACTGAAGTGGGCCGCCATTCCCTTCTCCAGGGGATCTTCCCAACCCTGAGATCAAACCTGGGTCTCCCCACATTGCAGGCAGATTCACCATCTGAGCCCTTTATTCTTTAAAGGGCTTTATTCTTTAAAAGTTGGGTTTTGTTGTTGTTGTTTTTTTTCATTTGAGTCTTGAGTATACCTTGGCATCCTATATTCTACTCAGCAACCCTACCCCCAGGCACCTTGGGACCACATCTGCTTTCTCCTCCCCTTCCATACCCCTTTGATAATTTCTGTCGTCTCTTGGCCCAGGAGACATACGACATGTCAGGGGCCCGCCTGGCCCTGACACTGTGTGTCACCAAAGCCCGAGAAGGTTCCGAGGCAGATCTGGATGCCCTGGAGCGCATGTTCCAGCATCTGGGGTTTGAGAGCACCATGAAGAGAGACCCTACTGCCCAGGTATTGTGCTGCCAGCTCCAGCCCAGCAGGGGAGGGGTGGGGGCTGAAGGAGAAGGTGGATTCCAGGGTCACCCCTGAGTCTGGCCATTCCTCTCACTCCAGCAATTTCAGGAAGAGTTGGAAAAATTCCAACAGGCCATCGACGCCCGAGAAGACTTTGTCAGCTGTGCCTTCGTGGTTCTCATGGCACACGGATTAGAAGGGCGCCTCAAAGGGGAGGATGAGAGGATGGTCGAGCTGGAGGACCTCTTCCAGGCTCTGAACAACAAGAACTGCCGGGCCCTGAGAGCCAAGCCTAAGGTGTACATCGTGCAGGCTTGTCGAGGAGGTGGGGCCAACAGCCAAGGACACAGAGCCCCTCCCTCCCAGATCCAAAACCCCTCCGAGCCTTGGGTTTCCCATCTGTCTTATGACCTTCTTTTTTCTTCTCCTTCTTTCTGATTTTGCCTTTTCCTTCTTGATGTTTCAGAACAAAGGGACCCTGGTGAACCAGTCACTGGAGGGCATCTTGTGATGATCACAGAAGAAAGTCCTGAAACCATCCCAACGCACACAGACACCCTCCACGTCTTCTCCACCATAGAGGGTATGAGCTTCCAGCTGACCCAGTGTGGCCTGCTTCTCCACCTCACCTGCCACTCCTGACCCTTGAGACTCCCCTCCAGGACTCACCATTGTCCAAGGCATTTTGTAGCATATGTGTGTGCAGGTGCACGCACACACACACACACACACAGTCACCCACCCCCACTGAGCTCCCCTGAGCCCACTTATCTGGAATTCCCAGGGTACATTGCCTACAGACATGACCAGGAGGGCTCCTACTTCATCCAGACTCTGGTTGATGTGTTCATCAATAAGAAAGGACCCATCCTGGAGCTTCTGACAGAGGTGAGTTGGGAGAAGGTACCTTGGAACCCCCACCCAGCTTAATCAGGGAGCATGCAGAATGGGCTGTATGTGCGTGCCCAGTCACTCGGTCATGTTCGACTCTTTGTGACCCCATAGACTATAGCCTGCAAGGCTCCTCTATCCATGGGATTTCCCAGGCAAGAATACTGGAGTGGGTTGCCATTTCCTCCTCCAGGGGATCTTCCTGACCCAGGATCCTTTGCGCCTCCAGCACTGGCAGGCATGTTCTTTACCAACTGCACCCCCTGGAAGCACAGCAGGCTCAGCCTCTTCCAAACCTTTCTGCATGTTCCCCCTCCCTTGCCTCCTGCTGCAAGGCCAACCTGGGTCCCAACACAGAAACTAGAACACCCATCTCCCAGAAGTGACTTTCCCTAAAGCAAGGAATTCCAAAGCTTACAGTATGTGAGATAATTTAGATGAAATATGGATAAATTTCTGTCAACAAGCCCCTTAGGTTTAACTCATTTTTGGACGTTCTGATGGGTATGTGTTATTTTGGCAGATTAGAAAGAACATATAACGAGAATGTGCAGCCAGTGATTCCACAGAAATTATGGTGTGAAAGAGTTAGTTGCTCAGTCCTACCCAACTCCTTGCGACCTCATGGACTGTAGGCCCCCAGGCTCCTCTGTCTGTGGAATTCTCCAGGCAAGAATACTGGAGTGGGTGGACATTTCTTTCTCCAGGGGATCTTCCTGACACAGGGATGGAACCTGGCTCTCCTGCACTGAAGGCAGATTCTTTACCTTCCGAGCCACTAGGAAAGCCCAATTATAGTGTAGGATGAGACAGTAAAGGTCTCCCACTTTAGGACATGGAGACTCACCTGCCCTAACTTTCTCCCAATAAGCCCATTACCTGACTCCCCCAAAAGCCCAGCCCCAAGCTGACCATTCCTCTTGCTGCAGGTGACCCGGCGGATGGCAGAAGCAGAGATGGTTCAAGAAGGGGAACCAAAGAAAGTGAACCCTGAAATCCAAAGCACTCTTCGGAAACGACTCTATCTGCAGTAGAAGTAGAAGGGGGGGTGTGGGGCTCTCTTTCAGGTGCCCTCTCTGCCCCCACAGAGATTTAAAGACAGCTCTCACCACTTCTCCAAAATCTTCTCTTCCCAAAGCTAAATGGTGCCCAGCTCTTCACCCTTCATGAGGGCCCTCCTTCAATCTATCCCCATCCTTCTTAGGGCAAACCAGCTAAAACTGAACACAAAGCATGGTGATAACATTAACATCACCTCCCTTGGGGTGGACTCTCCACCTCTATTAATACACCTAAAAAGACTTTCAATTATCCCACTCTCTATTCCTATGCTCTGATGAAGCCCTCTTCTTTCTGCCATGAATCATACCCATACAAATGTAACCAGATAAAACGCAAGATTTTCCGCTGTTAAACCATGCCCATTCATCACCTCCCATCCCAATCAAAACTTCACTGGCTCTGGAATTTCACGTGGAGTTATAACCTCCTCCTCCTGGCAATTGCATCCATTCCCATCTCCCACAGATTTCCTCTCAACCTCTGGAAATTCAGTAAAGCAAGAGTTGTTCTGTCTCCAAGACCCCTCTTCTTTGGCCAACAAGCAGGTGCCTTGACGCCATCCACCTCATGGGTTCTCTCTGGTTTACGGAGCTGCTTCCTCCTTTTCTGAAGCCCTTCCTCCTGACTAATGCCACTCCATCCACTGCTCTGAATTCTGACGTGTGTCTGAGACAATCCATCCATTTACCCATTCTCAGAGTTTTGACTCTCTTTAAAAAAATAAATTTTGTTTTTAATTGGAGGATAATTGCTATACTATGTTGTGTTTTTTCTGCCGTACAACAACGTGAATCAGCCATAAATAGAATATATCCCCTCCCGCTTGAACCTCTCTCCCACCCCACCCCATCCCACTCAACCAGGTGGTCACAGAGCACTAGGATGAGTTCCTTGTGTCACAGAGCAACTTCCCACTAGTCAACTTCCAACCACTTGAAATCATAGCATGTTGGAGCTATAGAAAAACCCCTAGTGTCACCCTGTTACTTTTCAGAGAAGGTTATAGAGGACTAGAGAGGCTAAATCTCTCCTCAAATACCACACAGTAAGCCAGTGGCAGGGTCAAGGTCTGGCTTCCAGGCTAGCCCCACTTCCACTACCTGCTAAATCTTCCCTTAGTGAGTGTGTGACTAGTCGCTCAGTCTGATCTGACTCTTTCTGACCCCATGGACTGTCATCCACAAGGCTCCTCGGTCCATGGCACTCTCCAGGCAAGAATACTGAAGAGGGTTGCCAAGCCCTCCTCCAGGGGATCTTCCCAACCTTCGGATCTAACCCAAGTCTCTTACATCTCCTGCACTGGCAGACAGGTTCTTTAGCACTAGCACCACCTGGGCAAGTTTACTTCCATGGGATTCTGACATTGGGTTGGAAGCTGGACCAGAGGCTCCCAAGTCTATGACAACTTTCTATCTATCTACAGCCCTGACCTTTCCCACCATGATAACCTGTGGTCATATCTGTCATCACTGAAAACTCATGGCTAACGAGGAATCATTTCTTCCTGGTCCATCCTCCAAGTGTTCCCTGGAACCATCAACCTCAAACCTCTGCAGTCATCTATGACACCCATCTTTCTTCATCCTTCATATGTCACCAGCCACCATATCCAGCCCAGCTTGACTTTGAAACATTCTCTTCCTTTCCTTGTCACTCTCTGGTTCCATCCCTCTCATGTCTGTATCTTTGCACCAGTTTCCTTCCTTGTCCCTATGCCCTCCCATCTCACTCCTCCTCTGACCTCCATATCATCTACAATCCTTGATCTCCCCAGAACACTAAAGAAGACACAATGGTGCCTCATTACACAGAGATCAAGGCTCAACTCCACACCCTGATTTCTCACACCTGTACAATCCCACTCCTATCAGCAATCATCTAAACTCATCTCCCACCTCCCCAACCATGCTCCAACAAGACTAATGTCTTACTCATCCCTGCATCTAAGCCTTTGCTCTTAACATTTCTCCAAACATGAGTGCCCTCTCGCTCTTGTTCATCCACTTTCCACCATCTCCCACCCCTACTTATTCCAGAAAGCCATTCTTTCCGGTTGATTCTGCTCTCTCACCCAGGATGAGAAACAAATTACAGTTTTTCCAGGGTGGGGAATAAGTCTTTGCTCAACACAATGGATGTTCAGTAAATAGTTGTCAAACTTTAAAAATCTGTTGGGTCTCCATTCCTACCCTGCAAATGGGTTCATCAGTACTATTTTTCTAGATTTCATATAATATGCATTAATGGGTGATATTCGTTTTTCTCTTTCTGGCTTATTTCACTTATAACAGGCTCTCGGTTCATCCACTTCGCTGCAACTGTCTCATATTCACTCCTTTTATGGTAGAGTTATATCTCATATATGTACCACAACTTCTTTATGCATTCATCTCTTGATGGACATCTAGATTGCTTCCATATTCTGACTTCTGTAAATAGTGCTGCAATGGACATTGTGGTAGATGTGTCTTTTTGAATAATTAAATAAAAGAATACATTGGAATCTTTGCTCTGTACTTAAACAGTGAGACTGATGAGATAGGCATTGTGTGTTTGATTTCTTTTCTCTGATAGCCAGCTGTCTCCCAGTGTGTCTATCATGCACAGAGAATAATGAGCCTCATTCCTTTCGTATAAGCAGATGTGCTAGGAATGGGAAAGTTACAGGGCACACTTCCATGCCATATTTTACATGACAGTTCCAGCTCCAGAATGTTCCCAAGGAAGTATCCAGACACAGAACTGTAGCTTTTCAGAACCCTGAGGGATCTTGTAGATCAACTAGTTCTGGGATCACAGATATTTAGCAAGCGTGCCACCTCTCTCTACGTTGGTGCCCATGGCAGACATGACTAATCAATTGCACTTTCTGGGGACTTCCCTGACAGTTCAGTGGTTAAGAATCCTCCTTCCCAAGAGGGAAAGATGAACGGAGCAAGTAGCATGGAAGCATATACACTACTGTATGTAAAACAGATAGCCAATGGAAACATGCCATATGATCCAGGGAGCTCCAACTGGGGCTCTGTAACAGCCTAGAGCATTGGGAAAGGGGGGACGGTGGGAGGGAGGTTCAAGATGGGAGGACATATGTATGCCTACAGCTAATTCATGTTGATATATGGCAGAAATGAAACCAGTATTGTAAAGCAGTTATCCTTAATAGCCAAAGCAATCTTGAGAAAGAAGAATGGAACTGGAGGAATCAACTTGCCTGACTTCAGGCTCTACTACAAAGCCACAGTCATCAAGACAGTATGGTACTGACACAAAGACAGACATATAGATCAATGGAACAAAATAGAAAGCCCAGAGATCAATCCACACACATATGGACACCTCATCTTTGACAAAGGAGGCAAGAATATACAATGGAGAAGAGACAATCTCTTTAACAAGTGGTGCTGGGAAAACTGGTCAACCACTTGTAAAAGAATGAAACTAGATCACTTTCTAACACCCCACACAAAAATAAACTCAAAATGGATTAAAGATCTAAATGTAAGACCAGAAACTATAAAACTCCTAGAGGAGAATATAGGCAAAACACTCTCCGACATAAATCACAGCAGGATCCTCTATGATCCACCTCCCAGAATATTGGAAATAAAAGCAAAAATAAACAAATGGGATCTAATTAAAATTAAAAGCTTCTGCACAACAAAGGAAAATATAAGCAAGGTGAAAAGACAGCCTTCTGAATGGGAGAAAATAATAGCAAATGAAGCAACTAACAAACAACTAATCTCAAAAATATACAAGCAACTTATACAGCTCAATTCCAGAAAAATAAACGACCCAATCAAAAAATGGGCCAAAGAACTAAATAGACATTTCTCCAAAGAAGACGTACGGATGGCTAACACATGAAAAGATGCTCAACATCACTCATTATTAGAGAAATGCAAATCAAAACCACAATGAGGTACCACTTCACACCAGTCAGAATGGCTGCGATCCAAAAATCTGCAAGCAATAAATGCTGGAGAGGGTGTGGAGAAAAGGGAACCCTCCTACACTGTTGGTGGGAATGCAAACTAGTACAGCCACTATGGAGAACAGTGTGGAGATTCCTTAAAAAATTGCAAATAGAACTGCCTTATGACCCAGCAATCCCACTGCTGGGCATACACACTGAGGAAACCAGAATTGAAAGAGACACATGTACCCCAATGTTCATCGCAGCACTGTTTATAATAGCCAGGACATGGAAACAACCTAGATGTCCATCAGCAGATGAATGGATAAGAAAGCTGTGGTACATATACACAATGGAGTATTACTCAGCCGTTAAAAAGAATTCATTTGAATCAGTTCTGATGAGATGGATGAAACTGGAGCCTATTATACAGAGTGAAGTAAGCCAGAAAGAAAAACACCAATATAGTATACTAACGCATATATATGGAATTTAGAAAGATGGCAATGACGACCCTGTATGCAGGACAGCAAAGGAGACACAGATGTGTATAACGGACTTTTGGACTCAGAGGGAGAGGGAGAGGGTGGGATGATTTGGGAGAATGGCATTGTAACAGGTATACTATCATGTAAGAATCGAATCGCCAGTCTATGTCTGATGCAGGATACAGCATGCTTGGGGCTGGTGCACGGTGATGACCCAGAGAGATGTTATGGGCAGGGAGGTGGGAAGGGGGTTCAAGTTTGGGAACGCATGTACACCCGTGGTGGATTCATGTCAATGTATGGCAAAACCAATACAGTATTGTAAAGTAAAATAAAGTAAAAATAAAAATTAAAAAAAAAAGAAAAAGAAAATAAACACTTTTTTTTCAAATCTATGAGAACAATAAAATAAGACATCCACCTTCCAAGCAGGGGCCTATGTTCAGTCTCTGATCAGGGAACCAGATCCCACATGCCACACGACTAAGACCTGATGCAGTCAAATAAGTAAATTTCTTTTAAAGTTTATCCACTTAATCATTTTGCAATTTTTGCAGTATATCATCACATCATATATCTTAAACTTCAGTTCAGTTCAGTTCAGTCACTCAGTCATGTCCAACACTTTGCAACCCCATGAATTGCAGTGCGCCAGGCCTCCCTGTCCATCACCAACTCCCAGAGTTTACTCAAACTCATGTCCATCGAGTTGGTGATGCCATCCAGGCATCTCATCCTCTGTTGTCTCCTTCTCCTCCTGCCCCCACTCCCTCCCAACATCAGAGTCTTTTCCAATGAATCAACTCTTCACATGAGGTGGAGCACAAAGTACTGGAGTTTCAGCTTTAGCATCAGTCCTTCCAAAGAACATCCAGGACCAATCTCCTTTAGGATGGACTGGTTGGATCTCCTTGCAGTCCAAGGGACTCTCAAGAATCTTCTCCAACACCACAGTTCAAAAGCATCAATTCTTCAGTGCTCAGCTTTCTTCACAGTCCAACTCTCACATCCATACATGACCACTGGAATACCTTGATAAACTGGAAAGTTATTTAATAATTTTTTTATTTTTAAAAATTGTATACAGTAGCAGAGGATGAGATGGTTAGATAGCATCACTGACTCAATAGACACAAACTTTATCTCCTGACAAATTGCAGGAGATAGTGGAGGACAAGGAAGCCTGGCATGCTGCAGTCCATGGGGTGGCAAAGAATTTGACACAATTTAGCTACTAAACAACAACATACACTGGCAAGGGAGGCATAAGGAATTGATCACCTAAGCCATTCTAAAGGCCTCCAGTTCAGCACAAGACACGAGAAAAGCAATGGGAGGTCTAGCTTTCAGAACTTGGGATACAAACTGGTCTGCTTTCATTCTAATTCGTTGGGTTATTCAGGGAGTAAAACATTTCAGCTGTTTATGAAGTTGTCGTCACAGATGATCAATTACAGGAAATGAGGTCATCCTCATGCTGGCCAATTAATTTAACCTCCTTGCCCACAGTCTACACCCATGCCCACAACTCATCCAATGTGAGCTTCTTACTCCCAACTGGCTTCCTATTACATTCTGACCATACGAGACACAAGAGAGAAACAGGAAGGAGGGGGAAGGACATGTGATTTGAATTCTCCTGTTGTTGTCCAGCTATATCAGCTCTTTCCAGTTTCCAATTCCTTTGACCCATATGTAAAACTGGCATCATCATGCCTCCCCCTAAATACACGAGGCCCAGCTGGTCAGCAACCCCTCCACAGAGGTATGAGTGCCAGATTCACATGGTACACTCTTCTCCATCCTTTGCGCTTCCAGGATCTGCTAACCTCAGCTCCTCCCTTTACTTCCCAGGCCTGGGCAGGTCACCTGATCCCTACCTGAACTATCTCTGGTTTAACCCTAGAAATGCCTTCTTGCCTTTCTAGTCCCCCACTACCTGTTAGGTCAATGCCCACAGTAAATTCTCTCTTTTAAAATACCTTGAGTGCATCTACAACACAGATAAAATTTGAAAGTGTTATATTCAGTGAAATAAGCCAGGCACAAAAGGACAGGTATTGGGACTTCCCTGGTGGTCCAGTGATTAAGACTTGGTGCTCCCAATGCAGGGGACCCAGGTTCAATCCCTGGTCAGGGAACTAGATTCCACATGCCACAACTAAAAGTTAAATGCTGCAACTAAAGATCCTGTATCCCACAACTAAGACCCATTACAGCCAAATAAATAAATAAAAGCTTAAAAAAATAAACAGGCAAGTGTTATAAGAGTCCATTAATAGGTTTGCCTACTCCAAATAGGCAAACTCATAAAGACACAAAGTAGATTAGAGATAGGCAGAAGCTGGAGGCTAGGAGATTGGGGAGCTACTGTATAATGATTACAGAGCTTCTGTTTGGGGTGACAAAAAATTTTGGAAATAGATGGTGAAGTTGGCTGCCCATTATGAACCGCACACCTTAAAATGGTTAAAATGGCAAGCTTTGTGTCACATATATTTTACCACAGTTTTTAAAAGCTAATAATGTAATATACCAAAGGACAATGAATTGAGCAATTTAAATGGGTACATTGGATGGCATATGAATTACATCTCAATAAAGTTGTTTTGGGCTTCCCTGGTTGTTCAGTGGTAAAGTATCTGCCTGCCAATGCAGGAGATGGGAGTTCAGTCCTGGGGTCAGGAAGATCCCCTGGAGGAGGAAATGGCAACCCACTCCAGTATTCTTACCTGGGAAATCCTGTGGACAGAGGAGCCTGGTGGGCTATGTCTGTGGTGTCACAAAAGAGTTGGACATGACTTAGCAACTAAACAAAAACAACAACAAAGTTGTTTTTAAAAAATATAATATCTTTTTTGCCTTGCAGGGAATAAAACTACCTTAATAAAGATTTTTAAAACTCCTTTGGTGATTCCAGCTCCCTTGGTATGTGGTTGCACAACTCTTTAGACACACTAAAGACCATTGAACCCTGTAGTTTCAAAGGGTAAATTGATCGTGTGTGAATTATATATAATAAAGTTATGTTTTAAATGGAGTAGTTACATACTACGATATGTGGAAAGTCAGTATTACTTGCCGTAATTAGGAGATAAACATAAAAATATGATTCAACTATGAGAAAGGAGGAAATCCTGCCACTTGCAGCAACATGGATGGAACCTGAAGGCATTATGCTAAGTGAGATAAGCCAGACAAGGACTAATCCTGTATGAAATCACTTGTACATGAAACTTTAAAAGCTGAACTTGTAGAAACAGAGTAGAAAGGTGGTGATCAGAGCCTGGGAGATAGGGGAATTGGGGAGATGTTTTAAAGGTACAAACTTGCAAACTGGATGATGAATAAGTTAAGGAGGTCTAATGCACAGGATAGGGATTATAGTCAACAATGCTGTAGTGTACATTTCCAAGTTGCTAAAAGACTGAATCTTAAGGGTGGTCACCACAAAAAAGAAATGATAATTATGTGACATGATAGAAGTGTTAGCTAATGCTGTGGTGGAAATTGTATTGCGATATATAAATGTTTCAAAACAACATATGGTATGCCTTAAGCTTACATAATGCTGCATGTCAATTATATCTCAATTTTTTAGTCCATATATACAATTAAAATTTTAAATGTTCATGTATGATAGAGACAAAGAAAGAATGGTGGTTACCAGGGTTTGGGGTGAGGGCTAGAGAGTTATTGTTTAATGGGTACAGAGTTTTTAGTATGGTAAGATGAAAAAGTTTTGGATGGATAGTTGTAATGATTACACAACCATGTGAATGTACTTAAGGTTACTGAGCTATAGTCTTAAAAATGACTAAAATTGTATATATTATTGTATATTTATAAAATTTTATAAACTTTATAAATTTTAATGTGTAAAATTTATAAAATTGCCTATTTTACCACATTAAAAAGTGGTAACAGAAAAAAAAATGTTTATGTATGAAACATCAAAAGTCACCTCAGTGTACAACCAGTTTGCCTTTTGACATCATGGCCAATATCCTGGTCTTTGCCTCTTTGTTCATGTGTATAAACATTTCTCAACGCATAGCTAAGACAAAGTTATAAGCATTTTTATTTTCCATGTGTTCATTCATTCGTTACATTAAAATAATTTATCAAATTCCTACCCAATGCCAAATACTGTTCTAGGTTCTGTAAATAGTGTGGTTGACCAAGCTCCTGATCTCATGGAATTCACATTCTGGTGGGGAGATGATAAACAGTACAATATGATTTTGGGTAGTGCTTTTGGGAGTGGGGGAGCACATTAAGAAGCTAAAGAATTGGAGGGAAGAGTCGGATATCATTTAGCGACTGAACAACAACCAAGGTGATAGTTGAGCAGAGATCTATCTGAGGAAACAATGAGTGAGAACCATGTAAAGATCTAATGGTCTGTGCACATTATGTTCATCATATATCTACAAACCCCTATACTATTATTTTACTCAAGTTTTTCTTTAAATTCTTTTTTATTTAAAAATAAACTGTTGGAAATAAACTCACAGACATAGAAAGCAAATTTATGGTTACTAAAGAAAAAAGGGAGGAAGGGATAAATTAGGAGATTGGGATTAACATACACACACTACTACAGATAAAATAAACTAGGACCTACTGTACAGCACAGGGTACTATGCCCAGTATCTTGAAATAACCTATAATGGATAAGCACCTGAAAAAAGAGCAGACATATAAACATACATGTTGTCTACTTTTAAAAGATGCACAGCATGAAAGCTGTGAGTTAAGTTTTACTTGGGGCAAAATGAGGACTGCAGCCTGGGAGACAGCACCTCAGATAGCTCTGAGAGTCTGCTCCAAAGAGGCGGGGGAGGCAGGGAAGGTCAGTATATATATGATTTTGATGAAGGGGAATACATGCAATCAAGCACATATTCTTCCAGAAGGTTTCTGTTAGTCTCCTGAAGCTTTCTGCCAGACACGAGGAACAATCATCACCATGAGGGATTTCAGTGCCTTTCTAGTTATGAGGAGATGCAAGAATTGGGTTCATAAAATCAACTCCTGAAAATAACTATCTGAAGACCTGTTCTGCCAGTTTTTCCCCCTGAGCACAGAGTGCCTCATTTCTGCTCTCCACCTTGAACTACTTTTGGAGAGTGTTGAAAATCAGCAGCGACAGCAGCGTATGGTTTAATCCTTGTAGAGACAGATAGCAAGTGCCAATTCATAGTTGACAATGTATAACTGAACCACTTTGCTGTACGCCAAAAATTAACACAACATTGTAAATTAACTATGCTTCAATTCTTCTAATGAGTCTATTTTTTTAAAAAAAATAGAACTTACCCATACAACATACAACAGAATATTATCTGGCAATCTAAAAAGGCATGTAATACAGGTTCACACAGACAGAAGAGCCTGGCAGGCTACACAGTCCATGCAGTCGCAAGAGTTCGACACGATTTAGCAATTAAACCACCACTGATTCCACACATTAGCACAAAGGGACCTTGAAAACACTAAGCTCTTAAAGCAGTGAGAACATTCTTTCTGGTTTGGGGATGAAAGCAAGGACCTCCAGGAAGAAGTGTTAAGGAAGCAATTTTGGCTTAACCTTAGAAACTTCTAGTACCAAAATCTACCCCATCCCCCAAGGTAAGTATCCACTTCTGAATTTCAAGATCTCCCTTCCTGCAACCTCCAACCCCCAAAGCTATTTAAACAGAGCTTACCCACAGCAGGAGAAGGCAATGGCAACCCACTCCAGTACTCTTGCCTAGAAATCCCGTGGACGGAGAAGCCTGGTAGGCTGCAGTCCATGGGGTCGCTGAGTCAGACACGACTGAGCGACTTCACTTTCACTTTTCACTTTCACGCATTGGAGAAGGAAATGGCAAACCACTCCAGTGTTCTTGCCTGGAGAATCCCAGGGACAGGGGAGCCTGGTGGGCTGCCCTCTATGGGGTCACACAGAGTCGGGCACGACTGAAGCGACTTAGAAGCAGCAGCAGCACCCACAGCAATCCCCCAAAGAAGCTCATAAATCCAATGCAAGCAGACAAGGGAGTGTTCTGCAGAAAAAAGCAATGCAAACTCCACCAGCTCCAAAGGGACCTGTGCATGCATGCTAAGTTGCTTCCATCACTTCTGAGACTGCAACCATATGGACTGTAGCCCTCCAGGCCCCTCTGTCCATGGGATTCTCCAGGCAAGAATACTGGAGTGGGTTGCCATGGCCTTCTCCAGGTGAATCTTCTGACCCAGGGATTGAACCCACATCTCTCTCCTGCATTGGTAGACGGGCTCTTTACCACAGCACCAGATAGGGACCTGTAACACCCTAAAAATTAGTACAAAGTTTTATGAATTGATGATGTATAAATTTATAACCTTTGGAAACGACTGGCTTTGTCAAGAGCTGTAAAAATGTTCTTTTTCCTTGACCTGTAACTCCACTTCAGGAAAGTTATCATAAAGAAATAATTCAACAGGGCTTCCCTGATGGTTCAGTGGTGAAGAATCCACCTGTCAATACAGGAGACGTGGTTCAATCCCTAACTTGGGAAAATCCCACATGCCAAGAAGCAACTAAGTCCGTGTGCCCCAACTACTGACCCTGTGCCCCAGAGCCCAGAACCTACTGAGCCTACATGCCACAGCTACTGAAGCCCCGCCCCTCGAGCCCATGCTGCACAACAAGAGAAGCTGAGGAAGGAAATAGACGAGCTCCAAGTGTGATTTACAACTCGCCTCCTATTTGCAATTCACGGGGCTCGAACAAATGGGCTTCAGACTGAATACTTAAAACCAGCCTCATGTTTGCATTCCCTGAGACAGAGACAGGTGGGCACCAGTCAAGGCATTTACAATCAGCCTCCTGTTTGCCCTCCAAAATGGAAGTAACAACAGAAACAGGGTAAATAACCAGTCTTTGCCTCTAGTAAAGACCTTAAGGTAATAGTCACGGCAATAGTCAAGGTTATAATCATGGCAAGAACAAAAAGAGGGAAAACCCTGTTTGAGTAAAGGATTAAGGGATCTCCAATCCCCCTCTCTGTGGGACAAGGGAGACATGACTCCTGTGCAGAAAGGCTCCTTGGGTGTCAAAAGTCTGGGGATAATTCCAGACCGTAATGCATCTTGCTCTCCCAAAAGCCTTCACTTTGAGACCCATCTTGGCTGAAGGGTATGCATGCACCCAGGGGAGGGACCGGAGGCAAATTAACCAGAGAGGGGACAGAGCAAGATGACTGGCCTGAGGGAAGACAAAGACCTGGAAAACAGCCCCTTATCAAGGATCTACACTTCCCAAAGGCGCAAGTCTCTCTCTGAGCTGGCCCGTGTGCCTTTCTGCGTGTACTTTTCCTTTCCTTTATACATTACTCTTTACCTTCTGCCTCCTTGCCTGAATTTGTTCCTGACTAGGCAGGCAAGGACTAGGGACTCTAGCCCTAACTGCTCACCCTTGTGGTCCAGTGGTTAGGACTCCTGGTCCAGGAAACTAAGACCCTGCTTTCAGCTACCCCTCGCTGCTGCTTGCTGCAAGCTGCCGCTTACTGCTGCTCAAGTCCACAATCAAAGCCACCACGAGAGGCCCATGCACCTGAATGAAGAGTATCCCCATTAGCCTCAACTAGAGAAAAGCTCGAGCAGCACCAAAGACCCAGCACAGCCAAAAATAAATAAAATTATACCCAAACACATATGTCTACACATACACATATACACACACACACCTAAGTACATATACATGCTTAAGTAAATACGTAAGTACACGTCCACACATATAAATGCACATTAAACATGCTCGCCTGATACACATACACACATACATGTACACATAAGTACATATTCACATGGGACTGCCCTGGTGGCTCAGATGGTAAAGAATCTGTCTGCAGTGGGGTGGACCTGGGTTCGATCCCTGTATCGGGAAGATTCCCTGGAGGAGGAAATGGCAACCCATGCCAGTATTCTTGCCTGGAGAATTCCAAGGACAGAGGAGCTACTACTGTCTATGGGGTTGCACAGAGTCAGACACAACTGAGCAACTAACACTTTCACTTTTCGCACAGCAGGTCATTGCAGTGGGTCCTAATCCAATATAGCCACTGTCCTTATAAGAAGAGATTAGGACCAGCTACAGAGAGTAGACAGTCATCCACGCGCCAAGGAGGGAGACTTTTAAAGAAACCAACCTTGTTGACACCTTGATCTCAAACTTCAAGTAAATTAATTTCTGTTGTGTAAGCCACCTCGTCTGTGGCATTTCGTTACGGCAGCCCTGGGAGCTTATACACACACATACACGTATGCCCACACAACACACAGACACACGTATGTTGTTGCTGTTCAGTCGCTAAGTCATGTCCGACTCTTCGCCACCCCGTGAACTGCAGCATGCCAGGCTCCTTTGTCCTTCACTAGAATTTGCTCAAATTCATGTCCATCGAGTAGGTGATGCCATCCAACCATCTCATTCTCCGCCATCCCCTCTTCTCCTTTTGCACTTCAATCTTTCCCATCATCAGGGTCTTTTCCAATGAGTCAGCTCTTCGCATCAGGTGGCCAGAGTACTTGGGCTTCAGCTTCAACATCAGTCCTTCCAATGAATGTTCAGGGTTGATTTCCTTTAGTTTTGACTGGGTTGATCTCCTTGCTGTCCAAGGGATTCTCAAGAGTCTTCTCTAGCACCACAGTTCAAAAGTGTCAGTTCTTCAGTGCTCTGCCTTCTTTATGGTCCAACTCTCACATCCATACATGACTAATGGAAAAATCGTAGCTTTCACCACATGGACTTTTAATACCACTTGCAGCAACGTGGCTTCCCTGGTAGTTCAGCTGGTAAAGAATCTGCCTGCAATGCAGGAAACCCCGATTTGATTCCTGGATCAGGAAGATCCACTGGAGAAGGGATAGGCTACCCACTCCAGTATTCACAGGCTTCCCTAGTGGCTCAGTCAGTAAAGAATTCACCTGCAATGCGGGGGAGACCTGGGTTGGGAAGATCCCCTGGAAGAGAGCATGGCAACCCACTCCAGTATCCTTGCCTGGAGAATCCCCATGGACAGAGGACCGTGGCAGGCTAAAGTCCATGGGGTTGTAAAGAGTTAGACAGGACTCTAAGAACAAGTGAGCACAGCACAGCAGTAACATGGATGGACTTGAAGATTATTACATTAAATGAAATAAGTCAAATAGAAAAGGAGAAATTTCATATGACATCCCTTATATGTCGAATCCAAAAACAAATGATACAAATAAACTTCCAAAACAGAGATTCAGACTCATAAAATGAACTCAGGGTTGGTGGGGAGTGGGGGTTGGGGGAAAGGATAGTTAGAGAGTTTGGAATGGACATATACACTCCGCTATATTTAAAGTGGATAAACAACTAGGACCTACTATATAGCACCTGGAACTCTGCTCAGTTATGTGGCAGCCTGGATGGGAGGGGAGTTTGAGAGAGAATGCGTACGTATACATGTCTGGCAGAGTCCCTTCACTGGTCACCTGAAACCATCACAACACTGTTAATCAGCTAGCTGTTGTTGTTCCATCGCTAAGTCGTGTCTGATTGTGATCTTGTGGGCTGCAGCACGCCAGGCTTCCCTGGCCTTCACCATCTCCCAGAGTCTGCTCAACACATGTCCATGGAGTCAGTGATGCCATCCAACCATCTCATCCTCTGTCTCTAGACCCCAATACAAAATAAAAAGTTCTTTTTTAATAAGTAAAAAATACTTTTAAAGATGAGTTAAAAGTTTTTAAAGATAATACAAATGGACATATTTACAAATGAGAAACAGATTCACTGACTTAAGAAGGGGAGGAGGGATAGATTGGGACTTTGGGGTTGACATGTACACACTGCTATATTTAAAATAGATAACCAAGGACCTACTGTAAAAAAAAATTAATAAAATAAGGAAGTAATACAGAAAATACATTTTTAAAATTCCTTGTCATGAGGACCCTGCAGGAAAGATAACATGTTCTCCCCATCTGTCTTCAAAGAAGAGATGGAAGCTATGAGAGATGAGTGTTACAAGCTGGTGACACAAGCCCATTTCATCTGTGCCCTGGGTTCTTCCCGCATCTGGTTGCCTCCAAAGGGCATCAGTACTGATCAGACTTCAGAACCCAGGACAGAGACAGAGACTCAGGGTAAACCTCTGTGCTGTGAACGAGGGGCAAAAGGGGTGGAGAGGGAGATGCCCCCATGTTGGCGTCAGAGTGTAGTGGAACCTTCCTCTAGCTGTTGGAAAGAGTTTGCCTTTCCAAATCTGGGAGATGGCCCACCGTGGGCAGTTCACAAGCTTGCTGCTTATCACGTCATCATAGAGCTTATTGTGCTTTATTTCTCTTTCCTTGAGCTAATAAATTCTAATCAGGAGAAGGGGCTGAGCCTCAAAAACTCCTGACAAATATTTATAGTCATCTGGGGCTTCCCAGGTGGCACTAGTGGTAAGAACCTACCTGCCAATGCAGGAGACATAAGAGATGTGGGTTCAATCCCTGGGTTGGGAAGATCTCCTGAAGGAGGAAATGGCAACCCACTCCAGTATTCTTGCCTGGAGAATCCCATGGTCAGAGAAGCCTGGCAGCCTATAGTATATACGGTCACAAAGAGTCAAACATGACTGAAGCAACTTAGCAACAAAGGTATTCTCATCCATAAAAATGAATAAATGAGTAAACATATAAGGCAGCCATGAAATCAAACTGCTACTACTTGAAAAGTGAGTAACATAGTGATTGAAAGTGAAAGTGAAGTCGCTCAGTCGTGTCTGACTCTTTGTGACCCCATGGACTGTAGCCTGCACCAGGCCTCTCTGTCCATGGGATTTTCCAGGCAAGGGTACTGGAGTGGGTTGCATTTCCTCCTCCAGGGGATCTTGACGACCTAGGGATCGAACCTGGGTCTCCCGCATTGCAGGCAGACACTTTACCGTCTGAGCCACCAGGGAAGCTAACATAGTGATTAGTTTTCCCCAATCATTCCCAAATAAAATTCTGGTTATAAAATGGTATAAATCAATGTAATACTGTAAAGCAATTATCCTTCAACTAAAAATAAATAAATCAAAAAAACAAAATTCCATTACAGTAGCCCATTTTGTTCAGCTTTGACCAATGTTCCCAAGAGACTAGAGTCTTAATCTATTGTCATGCGTCACTGACCCATTGTTAGTTAGCTGGTGTGGACTCACATAATATAGACAGAAGACATTCCAAAGAGTTTAGCTAGTTCTGTCTGGCCCCAGAATGAGGCCTCTTGCAAAGAAACTGAGACATTATTACTCTCTTTAAAATTATGGTGCAGTGATTTTTTTAAAACTTTTTATTGAAGTAGTTGACTTACAATGTTGTTTTAGTTTCTGGTGTACAGCAAAGTGATTCCATTTAATATATGTATATATATTTTCTTTTTGGTTTGTAAGATATTGAAAATAGTTTCATGTACTGTGCAGTATAACCTGGTTGGTTATCTATTTTACATACAGTAGTTTATATCTATTAATCACAAACTCAGTTTACCCCTCCCCTGCTTTCCCCTTTTGGTAACCATAGTTTGTTTTCTGTTTCTGTGGGTCTATTTCTGTTTTTTTATATAAGTTCATTTGTGTCTTATTCTAGATCCCACTTTTAAGTGGTATCATATGATATTTGCCTTTCTCTGATGTAGTATAATAATCTCTAGGTCCATTCATGTTCCTGCAAACGACATTGTTTCATTCTTTTTTGTGGCTGAGTAATATTTGATCATATATATATGTAACACATCTTCTTTATCCATTCATCTGTCAGTGGACACAGGTTTCTTCCATTTCTTGGCTACTATACATAATGTTGCTATGAACATTGAGGCGATTGTATCTTTTCAAATTGGAGTTTTCATCTTTTCCAAATATATGCCCAAAGTGAGATTGTCGGATCATATATTTTTAGTTTTTTAAGGAACATTCGTACTGTTTTCCATAGTGACTGCACATTACAGTGATTTTAATATTAGATGACAAAGCAAAGGCTGGAGTCCTCTGAGAAACTGAATTAGACTGAGCCCAGGTCCTCCTGCTTGTGGACATCTAAGCTGACTGAAATGGTCACATCAGTGACACACGGACACAATGTCAACAGTGGGGTTTCTCACTGACACCACCAAATGACTGTGGGTGGAAGTCTATGTTCAAAGACAAGTGACTTAAGATGTTCAGAAATGAATGATAATTGGATGACAAGGTCTTTGGCAAATCATGAAGTGAACTTGAACCTCTTAGAGCTTTCAAATGTGAGTTATTCTTGCTCTGGCTTGGAGAAGCTGAAGAGGTGAGAACCAATCCAGTCCAGAAAGTTCCACCAAGACCAAAAATTAAAAATAAATCCCAGGGGAGGGAGGTGGGAGGGGGGTTCATGTTTGGGAATGCACGTACACCTGTGGTGGATTCATGTCAATGTATGGCAAAACTAATACAGTATTGTAAAGCAAAATAAAGTAAAAATAAAAATAAAAAAGAGAAAAAAAATAAAAATAAAAATAAATCCCAGCATCTCCAAGACTCACCTGGGACTGGAAAATGTGTGAATTTCTTGGTATGACTATTGAGCAGATGCTGAGTAAATCCAGAGCTGTAACATCTCTTTAGTATATAGGACTTACTATGAAACCTTAATATGATTGACCTGATCCTTCATCGTTCCTTACAAAGAACACCCAGGACTGATCTCCTTCAGAATGGACTAGTTGGATCTCCTTGCAGTCCAAGGGACTCTCAAGAGTCTTCTCCAACACCACAGTTCAAAAGCATCAATTCTTTGGTGCTCAGCTTTCTTCACAGTCCAACTTTCACATCCATACATGACTACTGGAAAAACCATAGCCTTGACTAAACGGATCTTTGTTGGCAAAGTAATGTCTCTGCTTTTGAATATGCTATCTAGGCTGATCATAACTTTAGTTCCAAGGAGTAAGCGTCTTTTAATTTCATGGCTGCAGTCACCATCTGCAGTGATTTTGGAGCCCAAAAAAATAAAGTCTGACACTGTTTCCACTGTTTCCCCATCTATTTCCCATGAAGTGATGGGACCAGATGCCATGATCTTAGCTTTCTGAATGTTGAGCTTTAAGACAACTTTCTCACTCTCCTCTTTCACTTTCATCAAGAGGCTTTTTAGTTCCTCTTCACTTTCTGCCATAAGGGTGGTGTCATCTGCATATCTGAGGTTATTGATATTTCTCCTGGCAATCTTGATTCCAGCTTGTGCTTCTTCCAGCCCAGCGTTTCTCATGATGTACTCTGCATAGAAGTTAAATAAGCAGGGTGACAATACACAGCCTTGACGTACTCTTTTCCCTATTTGGAACCAGTCTGTTGTTCCATGTCCAGTTCTAACTGTTGCTTCCTGACCTGCATATAAGTTTCTCAAAAGGCAAGTCAGGTGGTCTGGTATTCCCATCTCTTTCAGAATTTTCCACAGTTCATTGTGATCCACACAGTCAAAGGCTTTGGCATAGTCAATAAAGCAGAAATAGATGTTTTTCTGGAACTCTCTTGCTTTTTCAATGATCCAGCGGATGCTGGGAGGGATTGGGGACAGGAGGAGAAGGGAACAACAGAGGATGAGATGGCTGGATGGCATCACTGACTCAATGGATGTGAGTCTGAGTGAACTCCAGGAGTTGGTGATGGACAGGGAGGCCTGGCGTGCTGCAATTCATGGGATCACAGTGAATCGGACACGACTGAGAGACTGAATTGAACTGATCCTTCATAGATAGATAGATAGAGATGGCTGAATCACTTTGCTGTACACCTGAAACTAACACAACATTGTAAATTAACTATACTTTCATTTTTTAAATAGTTAATTAATTTAGAAAGCTTTTCTTTTTTTGGCCTGGTCCACAGGGCTTGAGGGATCTTAATTCTCTGACCAGGGATTGAACCCGGGCCACAGCAGTAAAACTGCTGAGTCCTAATGGCTGAACCACCAGGCATTCCCAATTAATTAAGTGTGTAGATGGGTCAGGATTAATAATATTTTGTACAGTTCTGGAGCCAAGTAACACTTGTAACAATTAAAAGATCAATATTTATAACATAGAAAAAGGTTCTGCAAATAAAACACATCCCAAATGTGTCCAAATCGCAAATAATATTTGAACTGGGCAATCGCAAAAGAGAAATTCTTAAATAAAATAAGTTAATGAAAACAGGTTCAACTTCATTAGCAGTCAGGGAAATGGAAATAAAAGCGATAATGAAGTGTACTTGCACTCATCAGACGGGTGATTTCTTCGTAAATAAGACCCAGTGCTTACAAAGATGTGTTGAAAAGGGCACGCCTACATATTATTAGTGGGAACATGACTTACTATTGCATTTTTGGGAAGTTAATATGACATACCTATTTGAAATTCCAAATCTGGGACTCCACCTTATAGAAATATGTTTACCAAAGATTGTTTATAGTGACAATGAAAGATAAAGTAGAGATAACTTGTGTGTCCTCAAGGGTGGATTGAGTGAATAATCAGATTACATTCATATAGTGTGATGTTATGCACCTATTAAAATAATGAGTGAGATATTTATCTAATCACCTGGAAGAATACTATGAGGTATGCACTGCCAAGTTTTGCTTTTTTTTTTTTTTTTTTTGGCTGTACCAGGTCTTAGTGACAGCATACAAGATGTTTAGTTGTGACATGTGGAATTTAGTTCTCTGACCAAGGACTGAACCCAGGGCGCCCTGCATTGAGAGCACAGAGTCAGCCCCTGGACCACCAGGGAAGTTCCCAAGTGTTTTTAAAAGCAACTTTTTTATATATATATATATTAGTATATATATTAGTATATATACATTAGTGTGTATATATATATATGGATGTGTAGCACAGTCTCAGGTGAGAAGTAAGCATCAGGACACACCATGTTGTTAACAATATTACCTGAAAGGGGTAGGTGTAGAACGGGCCAAGTGTTAGTTGTTCAGTCATGTCTGACTCTTTGCAACCCCATGGACTGTAACCCACCAGGCTCCTCTGTCCATGGGATTCTCTAGGCAAGAGCACTGTAGTGGGTTGCCATTCCCTTCTCCAGGGGATCTTCCTGACCCAGGGATCAAACCCAGGTCTCCTGCATTGCAGGCAGATTCTTTACCAAGTGAGCTATCAGGGAAGCCCCAGAATAGGGCAAGGGAATGATAATAAGGAAAAACAAATAGAAACAAAGTAGAAAATACTAATGGCACAATAGTGATAAAGAAATGGCACCCCACTCCAGCACTCTTGCCTGGAGAATCCCACGGACGGAGGAGCCTGGTAGGCTATAGTGCATGGGGTCACAAAGAGTCAGACACGACTGAGCTATTTCACTTTCGCTTTCACTATGGAATATAAAATGCTATGATGTTACTATTCATATTTAAAATTAACCATGCAGGGACTTCCCCAGTGGTCCAGTGACTAAGACTCCACGCTCCCAACACAGGAGGCCTGGATTTGATTACTGGTCAGGGAACTAGATCCCACATGCCGCAACTAAGAGTTTGCATTCCATGACTAAACATCCCTCATGCCACAACTAAGACCTGGCATAACCAATAAATAAGTAAATAAATATTTAAAGAATTAAAACATAAAAGTAACTATGCACATGAACACGTACTAGTACATGCGTGCGTGCTAAGTCGTTTCAGTCGTGTCCAACTCTTTGTGACCCCATGGACTGTAGCCTCTTCTGTCCATGGGATTCTCCAGGCAGGAATACTGGGGATCCTCCAGGGGATCTTCCCAACCCAGGGACTGAACCCGCATCTTTTATGTCTCCTGCATTGGCAGGTGGGTTCTTTACCATTAGCGCCACCTGGGAAGCCCATATGCTTACATATATAGGTATACTGTTTGTTTTGGGTTGTTATTAATACATTGTTGGCAATGAAATAATTTTTGTTTTCTAAAACTATGACCATGATATTAAAAAATCATTTTGAAGCACCTTTTATGACAAATAATAGCCTTTTATTGATGTTTCATAATATATGTAACCAGTCTTTCAATGGGGATTTAAATGATTTTCAGCTTTTTACCATTTCAAAAGAAGGTTAGTGAATATCCTTCTATAGTACATTTCGTCCATATCTCCAGTTATATAAATTACCCCCTAGGGGTTCTTGAGAGGACAACTTAGGTGGTTCAGGTGTTGGCATCCAGTAATAACAATAATAGATATCAAAAGTTTATAGCATTATCTCTCTCTTTTCAGTGCTCTTGGTATAAATTCAAACCCTATCCTACTCCTAAAATAGAATCTGTTAGTTTGCTGAACAACTAAACCCCACATTTTCTTTGGCAAAACCCATAGTTCTCCACCTCACATGTCATATCCTATATGAGCAAAATTATGCTTTCCTCCATAAAGAGCTCTTATGCATATATTAACTGATATTCAATAAATACAAGTTTACTGATTTTTAAATTTTAGGGAAAAAATAGATTACCATGGAGAATCATAATCAAAATTATCCTACATTCCCAGATGCCAGAGATAAATAGAGGGAGATTTGTCCTGTATATCCTCCTATTCCTTACCCTATACCTGGGTTTCTCAATCTCAGCACTACTGACCCTTGAAGCTGGATAATTGTTTGTTGTGATGGGGTTTGTCTGTGCACTGTGGGAAGTTGAGCAGCAGCCTCCGCCCCTCAGATGCCAGCAGCACCTCCTACTAGTGACAATCAAAAATGTCTCCAGACATTATCAAGTGTCTCTTGGGGGTAAAATCACCTCTAGTTAAGAAGCACCGCTCTTGGACTTCCCTGGTGGTCCACCAGTTAAGAATCCGCCTGCCAATGTAGGGGACATGGTTTCCATCTCTGGTCCGCAAAGATTCCATTTGCCCCGGAGCAGCTATTAAGCCCGCATTCTAGAGCCCATGACCCGCAACTACTGAGCTCATAAGGCTGCAACTACCGGGGCCCGCGGGTCCTACAGCCCGTGCTCCGCAACAAGAGGAGCCACTGCAATGAGAAGCCCTCATACCACAGCTAGAAAGTAGACCCTGCTCGCGGCATCTGAGACCCAGCAAAGCCAAAAATAATACATAAATTAAAAAAGAAAAACTCAGAAAAAGAACCACCACTCTGTGCATGTGCTGTGCTGTACTTAGTCACTCAGTCATGTCCAGCTCTTTGCGACCCCATGGTCTGTAGCGTGCCTGGCTTCTCTGTCCATGGGGATTCTCCAGGCCAGAATACTGCAGTGGGTTGCCTTGCCCTCCTCCAAGGTATCTTCCCAACCCAGGGATCAAACCCAGGTCTCCTGTATTGCAAGTCCACTCTATACATATATGTGTATAATTTTCTACAAAAGCAAAATCATACTGTAAAATAAAATAAAACTGTTGGTTTGTAATTGAGTAAACAAGTTTAAACCTAATCATTCTACTCCTAAATATACTGACAAGCATTACATAACCCCACAATATAATATACACTGCAAACTATATATAATGACCACAATACACATTTCTTACAGCATTTTTTCCTTTATAATTTCTTTATCTCACTTGATCATTGCAACAGTCCTATAAGGTAGGCATTATTATGAGTCTCATTTTACAGATGAGGAAACTGAGGTTAAATGATAATATTTGATGGAAAGAACAAAGACTTCAGAATCAAACTGACTCTGCATTTCATACCTGACTCCTCCAACTCCCAGCCACACACCCTTGGACAAATCACTCTGCCTCACCAAGCTCACATTTCTCTGTTTGCAAAATGGGGGTTAAAAATAGCTACTTTGAAGAACAATCATAAACTTTACAGATGAAGTATGAAGCATGCGTGGCACACAATGACCACTCAATCGATGGCAAAGAGGATGAACTTTCCCAAATCACATGTGAGTAAGTGACGGTACCAAGACTCAAGGCCTCTCTTCCTATTTGATCCCTTTTTCCTTCTCCCCTCACAATGTTCACCTCCATCCTCTTCTCCATACATCATGCCTGCTGTTGACGATGAAAATTAAGCCATAAGACCCTGTGGAAATGCTCTTCTGTCAACATGCCATCTCCATCTTTCCATCTGGGAAGCATTTCTCAAGTTGATCCTTGAGACTCTCTCCTCAAGTGACTCTCTGCCAGAATGATGAGTATCTCCCCCAACAAGCAGGAACTGGTCCTGGTTTGGGTGGTTGGGCATCACCTCAACCTACTGTGGTGAAACCCAATTAGCCACAAAGAACACACATGTCCCAAGCTACATCCTCATCAAAGCTCAGGACATGACATGAGTATGTGATCCCAGGTTTCACTGTTATCATTTAACAATGTTGCTGGGTCCTTGAAGGGTTTGGTCCCTCCTCCATACATTTGCAAGTATCAAGGCACTTGTTCTAAAAGTAGGAACGTGTTGAATTTCCCCACATCATCAGAGTCTTTTCTTAATCCCAGCAACTCCAGACCACACTACTACCTTAGCCTAGCCGCACTGTTCCAACAACAAAGTCCAGGGAGGGATATGATTAGTCAAGTGGTGGTCAGGTGATACCACCACTAAGAGATAAGGCATTCTGATTGGCCAGATCTGATGCATGTACACTCCCTGCCTCCAGTTGAGATGTAGGGATTAGCCACACCTGGATATCATATCTCTTCTTAGGAAAGTGTGATGCTCTTATCAGACATCAGGAAACAGGGCTGCAAAACAGACATACCCATCAGGCACCCACCTGACTCTCTAGAGTAGACATTTGAATCTTCTTATGTTTTCAGAGAGGAAGGGGAAAAGTGACTTGCTCTGGGTCACATAGTAAGTAGTGAATCCTGCTTTCATTCTAAAGCTTGTTCCACTGCACCATGCCACCTCTATTAAAACTTTCAGAGACTTCTCCAGTGGTCCAGTGGTTAAGACTCTGCACTTCCAATGCAAAGAGTGTCAGTTTCATCCCCAGTCAAAAAACTAAGATCCCATAGAGTAGCAAAAAAAAAAAAAAAAAAACCTTTCATCATTTTGTAACACAATTATCTAAGCATCTGTCTCCTTAGTATGCCTCTATGTCCTTGCTACCTTTCATACCTAAATAGGCTTTACTAAAGAATAATTTTTTAGTGCAAGTCAAAGCTGAGAAAAGGGAGACTTCACACACAGTATCACAACGGACAGCTTCTCTTAGCAGTGTAAAGGTTTAATTGTTTTCCCAATGATTCAGCCTGAGAGCAGGCATGTGTGGACAGCTTCCTTCCCCCAACCTCACTGACCTTGTCAAATATTTTTTTTTCTTAACCAGAAACAGAAACAACTGACAAAATGAATGAAAATACAGAAAGAAGGAAGATAAAAAGAAGGAAACCCTGGGAAGTAGGTTTTAAGAGATCAGAGATTTGCCAATTATAGCATAGACAAATGGTTAAGTCCCCTCATGTATAAAGAGCTTCTAGAAATTGATAGAATGGCATTGAAACATGTATAATATCATATATGAAATGAGTCGCCAGCCCAGGTTCAATGCATAATACTGGATGCTTGGGGCTGGTCCACTGTGATGACCCAGAGGGATGGTATGGGGAGGGAGGTGGGAGGGGGATTCAGGATAGGGAACATATGTATACCTGTGGTGGATACATGTTGATGTATAGCCAAACCAATACAATATTGTAAAGTAATTAACCTTCAATTAAAATAAATAAATTTATATTTTAAAAAAAAGACGCCAGTCTATGTCTGATGCAGGATACAGCATGCTTGGGGCTGGTGCACGGGGATGACCCAGAGGGATGTTGTGGGGAGGGAGGTGGGAGGGGGGTTCATGTTTGGGAACGCATGTACACCCATGGTGGATTCATGTCAATGTATGGCAAAACCAATACAGTATTGTAAAGTAAAATAAAGTAAAAATGAAAATTTAAAAAAAATAAAAATTTAAAAAATTAAAATTAAAATTAAAAAAAGAAAGAAAAATCCAACATCAGACTTCCTTGGCAGTCTAATGGTTAAGACTCCATGCTCCCAATGCAGGGGGCATAGGTTCAATCCCTGGTCAGGGAATTAGGATCCAGCCTTCCACATGATGTGAACTTAAAAAAAAAAAAAGAAAAAAAAATTCAACAAATGAAAAGGAAAATAGGCATAGGCAAAGGATCTGGAGAGTTCACAGAAAAGAAAATGCAGATTCTATTCATATACTAAAAAGATTTTCCATCTCACTCATGTAGAAATTTAAATTAAAATTCATACTGAGACATGACCATAGACTGGCGAATGGATAAAGATGCAGTACATATATGCAATGGAATATTACTCAGTCGTAAAAAAGGAGTGAAGCTGCACCATTCGTAGTGATGCGGGTGGACCTAGAGTCTGTCATACAGAGTGAAATAAGTCAGAAAGAGAAAAACAAATATTACATATTAACACATATATATGGAATCTAGAAAAACGGTACAAATGAACCTATTTGCAGAGCAGAAATAGAGATGCAGAAGTAGAGTACAAGCACGTGGACACAGTGGGGATGGGGAGGCTGGGACCAACTGGGAGAATAATACTGACGTATATACGCTGCTGCTGCTGCTGCTGCTGCTGCTGCTGCTGCTGCTGCTGCTGCTGCTGCTGCTGCTGCTGCTGAGTCGCTTCAGTCGTGTCCGACTCTGTGCGACCCCATAGACGGCAGCCCACCAGGCTCCCCCGTCCCTGGGATTCTCCAGGCAAGAACCCTGGAGTGGGTTGCCATTTCCTTCCCCAGTGCATGAAAGTGAAAAGTGAAAGTGAAGTCGCTCAGTCGTGTCTGACTCTTCGCGACCCCATGGACTGCAGCCTACCTGGCTCCTCCGTCCATGGGATTTTCCAGGCAAGAGTACTGGAGTGGGGCGCCATTGCCTTCTCCCGTATATACACTGCTGCTACTGCTAAGTCACTTCAGTCATGTCCGACTCTGTGCAACCCCATAGATGGCAGCCCACCAGGCTCCCCTGTCCCTGGGATTCTCCAGGCAAGAGCACTGGAGTGGGTTGCCTACCATGCGTAAAATAGATGGCTAGTGGGAAGCTTCAGTGCTCTGTGATGACCCAGAAGGGTGCGATGGGGGAGTGGGAGGGAGGTTCAAGAGGGAGGGGATATATTTATACTTATAGCTGATTCATGTTGTTGTACAGTAGAAACTATTAATAACACAATATTGTGAGGCAACTATATTCCAATAAAAAATAAATGAAAAAACAAATAAAAATAAAAGGAAATTTTAAATTAAAAAATTCATACTGAGGAATGTATCCATATTGGTTCATTAACTGTAACAAATGCACCCGTCAATGCAAAACATTACTGATAAGGGAAACTATAAGCAGGGGTGAGAATATGGACTCACTGTACTATCTGCTCAATTATTCTGTAAATATAAAACTGTAATAAACTAATAAAGTCTGTTAATTATTTTTAATCATACTAAATACTTGTTTTTTTACATATCAGAGTGACAGGAACAATATCCAAGAGATGACCACACACACTGTTGATGAACAATGTGTGAGAAGACAGGCATTCACATATCTCTAAGGGGACTGTAAATTAATACAATTTCTATGGAGAAAAACTTGGTAATATTTGTCAGAAGGCAACCTTTGGCCCATCAACCCCACTTTTGGAGTTCATGCTCAGGCACACTCACAGTTGTGAAATGATATGTGTACAAAGTAACCATTTTTAGCAAAGACTGGAAACATCCATCAATAGCAAATCGGTTACATAAATTATGGTGAAGTCAAAGCAAAACTACTGTGAGGTATCACTTCACACAGGTTAGAATGGCCATCATCAAAAAGTCTACAAATAATACATGCTGGAAAGGGTGGTTCCAAAAAAGAACGCTCCTACACTCTTGGTGGGAATATAAACTGGTACAGTCAATTATGAAGGGAAGTAAATCAGACACAGAAAGACAAATATCATATGATATCACTTATATGTGGAATCTAAAAAAAATGGGGTACAAATAAACTTTAATACAAAGTAGAAATAGAGTTCAATTCAGTTCAGTTCAGTTGCTCAGTCGTGTCTGACTCTTTACAACCCCATGAATCGCCGCACACCAGGCCTCCCTGTCCATCACCAACTCCAAGAGTTCACTCAAACTCACGTCCATTGAGTCGGTGATGCCATCCAGCCATCTCATCCTCTGTCGTCCCCTTCTCCTCCTGCCCCCAATCCCTCCCAGCATCAGAGTCTTTTCCAATGAGTCAACTCTTTGCATGAGGTGGCCAAAGTACTGGAGTTTCAGCTTTAGCATCATTCCTTCCAAAGTACAGATGTAGAAAACAAACTTACGGTTACCAGGGGATAGAGGGAGGGATAAATTGGGAGACTGGGCTTGGGATTGGAACACCACTATATATGAAATAGATAACCAATAAGGACCTACTGTGTGGCACAGAACTCTAGTCAATACTCTGCAATGGAGTATATGAGAAAATAATCTAAATAATCTAAAAAGACTGGAGAGATATATATGTGTGTGTGTAACTGATTCACTTTACTGTACACCTGAAACTAAAACATTGTAAATCAACCATACTCCAATAAAAATCATTTTTATTTTTTTGTTTGTTTTTTTAATTGAAGGATAATTACAATAAAAATGTTTTAAAGAAAAAGAAATTGGATAAAGATGAATGACCAAAAAAAAAACTACCTGCACCTCAACATTCATAGTAGCACTATTGAAAATAGCCAATAGCTCCCTGCCTAGGAACTGCCTTGAGGCTCAGTCTGAGCAGGGAAGATACACTAGTTGGGTTTTCCTAGTGAGAGTGAATCCCTAGTGACATCTCCCCCAGGTTACCCACTCCATCATCCCAGAGTACACAATCCCAGAGAACAGGTCACAGGGGTCAAGGAAACAAACAAAATAATTACCATCTTCCTTAACAAGGAGCCCTGGGACTGAAATGCCCAAGAGCCCCCAAACTGTAAATACCCTGCTGTGTCCCTGGTTCCCTGTTCACATACCCCAGCAGGGGTGAGAACGCACGATTCCCATGCTCCCTGACCGTAGATATCAGACTTGCCCCAGCCATCAGAGCTGAGTGGTCCCCTCACGCCCTTCCTGGTGGCTTAGCAATGACCTCAGGATCTGCTGGGGGCCCGTGGAGAAGGAGTCTGCCAAGACCATAGTCTTGGTGATACCATCCTGGTAAGTCAGTGAAGGATGGAGAAGGGGAGTGAGATGGATGGGATGGGGAAGAGGAATTTCTTTCATCCCTTCCTGGATGGAGAAAGAGAAAATAAGAAAAAGAGGAACCAAGACCAATTCTATACTCTCTGACTGGGAGAAAGGTGCAGAGTCACGTGGGGAAAAGCATTTAGGGTGTGTAGATGCAGGGCACCATAAGACACCTTTCTCCAAAACTGAGGTTCTCCAAGTGCAGTCCTGGGCCAGCAGCAGCCGTGTCCCCTGAGAACTTCATGAGTATGATAGTTGCTCAGTCATGTCCGACTCTTTTCGACCCCATGGACTATAGCCCTTTGGGCTCCTCTGTCTGTGGAATTCTCCAAGCAAGAATACTGCAGTGGGTAGCCATTCCCTTCTCCAGAGGGGCTTCCCAACCTAAGGCTTGAAACTGCATCTCCTGTGTTGCCGGCGGATTCTTTACCATCTGAGCCACCAGGGAAGCCTGAGAACTTCCTAGAACTGTTGATTCTCAAGCTGCATCCCGGACTCTCCCAGGGCGCAGCTACCTGGGTTTTAACCAGCCCGCTAGGTGACACTGATGTACACTTAAGGCTGAGAACCACTGCTGTAGAGAAGTCAAAGACTTCATATCAGCTAACAAAGACAGTTGTAAATGTGCGGTCAGGAAGAGGCTCACAGTAGTAGAGGCAGTCCAGAGAAACCTGAGCATCACCCTACAAAAACCTCAAACCCAACTCTAAAAATCCTTGAAAAGTGACAAAGTCTTGTCTGGAGACTTTACCACTTCACCGCCTGGGAAGCCCAGTGCTATTTTACAAACTCACTTTTCTTGTCATTACGTAAACTACAGAAATAAGCATGTAGCACATCCTGCTTTCTGCCAACTAGACATTTGTTCACAGCTTTCTTGTTGTTAAGGAAACTGTTTATCTCTGAATAGTCTGGGCTGGGGCTGGGAGTTTTTAATTTGAATACACTTTTTGAATAGCTGTTTGACACAATACAACAGTGTGCATTTTACTGAGGGTGCAAAACTATCTCAATGGAAAGTGATAGTTTGTCTAGAGCATAAGAAAATTTCTTGTCTGCAAAGTGACTGCTGAGAGCAAATATACTTCCAAAGTGCCATTAGCTTTAAAGCTTCAGAGAGTCTTTAGTTACCATGAAAGCTCCCTTTAAAAATTCCACTTAACTAGCTTTCTGGCTTCATCCAAAGTTTCCATTTTCCCTAAAAATACAGTGACTGCTGTACCAAATGCTTGAGACCAGAAGGTTACTCACTAGCCTTCCTCCTCAGCTGAATTGAAGTGAAGTTTCAGTGTTAGTCGCTCAGTCATGTCCAGCTCTTCGATAACCCATGGACTTTAGCCCACCAGGCTCCTCAGTCCATGGAATTCTCCAGGCAAGAATACTGGAGTGGGTTGCCATGCCTTTCCCTAGGGGATCTTCCTGACCCAAGGATCGAACCCGGGTCTCCCGTATTGCAGGCAGATTCTTTATCATCTGGGCCATCAGGGAAGCCGCAGCTGAGTTGAATCAATTTAAGTAATCCCCAACCTCATTGTGCTGATTGTAGTTGCTGCTGCAATTACATTCTTTAACTAATATGGTGTCACTGAAAAAACTATATGAGAAAGGAGGACGGAAGGAAGGAGGAAGGGAGGAAGGGAAGGAAGGAGAAGGAAAGAGATAGGAAATTGTGCCTTCACAAAATCCAGATTGAGTGCTTTGTAAAGACTTAATAAGAAAAAAAGAATCATTAAAAACTACTGTCAAATTTGATGTGACCAAGGTACTTGAAGATGACTTAGATGTAAAACTGTAAAACTTCAGAAAGGATTCTGCACCTGAACTGTTTTGCAAAGCTCCTTACTTCTTTGTTCCACATTCATGGGGGAAAAAAAAAAAAAAACAGAGGATAGATTTCAGCCTATGTGTATTGCTGAGGCAAGGTGCTTGATAAAGATCCACCATCAATTTATTCATACTCAGAGAAAAGACCTCGGTCTCCACCGAAAAACCTTAAGCCATACTTAAGTTACAGTGTGGAAAATAAGTTTGTGCACGTTTCAGCACTGATCCCCACCACAATAAATGCTGCTGCTGCTAAGTCGCTTCAGTCGTGTCCGACTCTGTGCAACCCCATAGACGGCAGCCCACCAGGCTCCCCCATCTCTGGGATTCTCCAGGCAAGAACACTGGAGTGGGTTGCCATTTCCTTCTTCAGTGCATGAAAGTGAAAAGTGAAAGTGAAGTCACTCAGTCGTGTCCGACTCTTAGCGACCCCATGGACTGCAGCCTACCAGGCTCCTCCATCCATGGGATTTTCCAGGCAAGAGTACTGGAGTGGGGTGCCCTTGTCTTCTCTGCACAATAAATGAGAGGGAGTCTATCGAGTGATCACCTGGTATCAGATCATAGAGTGCCCCTAAGGAACTTGAGGTTCACCAGAAGCAGAGGAAGAGTGTTATCCCTCCATATAGCCCTAGTTATTAAACCAAAATTGATGCTAAAACTGTGTCTTGTTGGTGGAGGGTGAAAGGAAGCAAGAGAGGAAAGAGAAAGTTAAGGGGAAAAGAAGAAAGCAAAGATGATCAGGTATGGGTTTAATCTCTCTCAATTTTGTTTTCTATGAAGCTTTCCTTCACTGAAGAGACGTAGTGGTTTATGAACAATATCCAGCTCTCTCGCAACAACTCAGTTAGACCTTTGAGACTGTCTCACACATGGATGGTTTTCTTTAAGGAAACAAAGATCAACAAAGGGGAGCTATAAGGAGTCCATGGATTTTCCCAGAATGTACAGATCTACAGGGAGCTGAGATGGAACTCCATTTCTGACTCCCAGATTTGTTTGTTTGTTTACCTTTTATTTTGTATTGGGGTATATCCAATTAACAAACAATGTTATGATAGTTTCAGGTAAACAGGGAAGGGACTCAGCCATACATATACATGGATCCATTCTTCTCTAAACTCCATTCCATCCAGGCTGCCACATACACTGAATAGAGTTCTACGTGCTCTACATTAGGTCCTTGTTCTTTATCCATTTTAAACTTAGCAATGCGTACATGTCCATCCCAAGCTCTTTTCCCTTCCCCCTACCCTTCCCCCACCCCAGGCGACCATAAGATCGGTCTCTAAGTCTGTAAATCTCTAAGTAAGTTCATTCATATCACTTCTTTTTATACTCCACATATAAGAAATTCATCCAATGGTTCTTCTCCGTCTGACTTACTCACTGTGACAGTCCATGTTGCTGCAAATGGCATTCCTTCGTTCTTTTCAATGGCTGAGTAATATTCCATTGTACTTATGTGCATACCACGTCTTCTTTACTTAGTCCTTTGTTGATGGACATCTAGGTTGCTTCCATGTCTTGGCTGTTGTAAACAGTGCTGCAATGAACATTAGGGTGCATGTATCCTTTTGAACCATGTTTTTCTCTAAATATATGCCCAGCAGTGGGGTTTCCGTGTCATACGGTAGCTCTATTTTTAGCTTTTTAAGGAACCTCCATACTGTTTGCCAGGCTTCCCAGGTGGCACTAGTGGTAAAGAACCCACCTGCCAATTCAAGAGATATAAGAGTCAGGGGTTCAACCCATGGATCAGGAAGATCCCCTGGAGAAGGGCATGGCAACCCACTCCAGCATTCTTGCCTTGAGAATCCTATGGACAAAGGAGCCTGGCAAATTACAGTCCTTATGGTCACAAAGAGTCAGACAACACAGAAGCGACTTAGAACACATGTACACATACTGTTCTCCACAGTGGCTATGCCAATTTACATTCCCAGCAACAGTGGAGGAGGGTTCCTTTCTCTCCACACCCTCTCTGGCCCTTAATGCTTGTGGATTTTTTTTATGCTAGCCGTTCTGGCTTGTGTGAGGTGATAGATACCTCACTGTAGTTTTGGTTTGCATTTCTCTAATAATTAGCGATGTTGAACATCTTTTCGTGTGCCTCTTGGCCATCTGTATGTCTTCTTTGCAGAAATGTCTGTTTAGGTTTTCTTCCCATCTTTTGAATGGGTTGTTTGTTTTGATGCTGTTAAGCATCATGAACTGTTTGTAATTTGGCGAATAATCCCTTGGCGCACATCAAATCACATCATTTGCAAATATTCTCTCCCAATCTGTGGACTGTCTTTTCTTTTTGCATAGTTTCCTTTGCTGTGCAAAAGCCTTTGAGTTTAAGTAGGTCCCTGTTGAGGTCCTTTAACGGACTGGAACCTGATGGTCCGGAGTCAACGATAAGAAAGTGAAAGAGAGAAAGAGAGAGAAAGAAAGAAAGAAAGAGAGAGAAAGAAAGAAAGAGAGAGAGACAGACAGACAGACAAACAGACACGGGGACCCAAGCTCTGATGGAGCAAAGGTGCTTTAATGATCTTTCTGTGAGTATATATAAGCTGTTGTACAAGAAATTTCTTTCAGCAATGATAAAGAGCAGAAAACCAAACGTACAGTAACCATTACCAAGGGAACAAGGGATTAATAATGGTCACAAGGTCAGGAGACAATCCATATCTCAAGAAAGAGGATCTAGACTCAGCAGCTTTGTCATAAGGAGAATGTTTACTGAAGGAGATTCAAGCCTGTCTCATCCTATGACCTCAGTCCTGGGAGCAGTGTGCCATACCACTGGTATCTGGCAACAGAAACTGAAAAGGAACAGAGGATTTACGAGAAACAGCATGTAGGAATCCTCCTGTTAAACATTCCCTGATAATTCCCCCTTATTTATTTATAATATTTGTAAAAAGGGTTCTGACCATTTGAGTTTGTCTAGTTTTAACAATTTTTGCATGAAGGCAATGGTAAATGACAAATATAATTATCAAGACAATTACCAAAATTACAGTTCCAGACCCGATGGTGCGAGTAACGCTTTGAAACCATCTGCATGGGTCTAGCCCAGATAATTGATCAGCTAGTTGTTCAGCTAAAGTTTTCAAATTAGTGGAAGAGGGCAGATTTTTAGAAAAGGTTTCAAAGATTTCTTTTTGTAATAATTGTACATTCAGAGAAGCATTATTATGTATGTTTTGTAAATGAAATTTGATTTGTTCCCAGTTGTAGGCACTATGATTGAATTGAACAGGAGTAACACAAAAGTGAGTAGAATTCCAATCACATTTTAGCATCACCTGTTTTTTCATCTATTAATTGGTCTCCAACCCATTTGATGGCTGTTTTTAGTTCCTGTATTTCATCTCGAATATCCTCACCTATCTGAGCCTGAGTGGCCCACATAGTATGAGCATCTTTAGTCCAATTTTGGATAAAATTATGTGTTTGAATTGAGGTTTGTAAAGCAACACCAGTGACAGCAGCAGTGGTGCAAACAGCTATTAATCCCAAAATGCCAAGAATCAGCCATCCAATGAATCGTTTGGATCACCAGAGCAGTTTAGTAAGTAACCAGGAAGCAAGTCCAGCCATGGGACCTTCTTCCCAGGGCCGCTGGAGATTTATTGGTAACCACAGACTACGTCAAGATCAGAGAATCTAAAGGGATTCATTTCTTAAGAAAGCAGAAGAGTTAAGACAAGTATATAATTTGCAATTTATACAAGTTACAGAACATAAAGTCTCATTTAATTGTAAACTTCCTATAGCTAGAACAAAAGGAAGGGGAATACAAGCTTGTATGAAATATGATTGATTATAACAAAAGAAATAGTTCCTATGGCTACAACTGCTGCTGCTGCTGCTGCTGCTGCTGCTGCTGCTGCTGCTGCTGCTGCAGCTGCTAAGTCGCATCAGTCGTGTCCGACTCTGTGCGACCCCATAGATGGAAACCCACCAGGCTCCTCTGTCCCTGGTATTCTCCAGGCAAGAATACTGGAGTGGGTTGCCATTCCTTCTCCAGTGCATGAAAGTGAAAAGTGAGAGTGAAGTCGCTGAGTAGTGTCCAACTCTTAGTGACCCCATGGACTGCAGCCCACCAGGCTCCCCCATCCATGGGATTTCCCAGGCAAGAGTACTGGAGTGGGGTGCCATTGCCTTCTCCGATGACTATGATTGGTCCCTGTGAAATGTCCAGTCCAAGTTCCAAGTTCTTTGGTGCTCACAGCAAGTTTCCACATGTCCCATTGTTCAGGCCCAATCTGTTTATTGAGGATGATTTGAGGACAAGGGGGGGCCATTCCACCTTCAAGCCACCCAAGAAGTCCTTTGTCATGGTAATGCTATATTGTAGTGTTAGTAACCTTCTATGCTACTTGAGTAGCATAGTCACACATAGTGCTGTTAATATCATCTAAGCAGTTAGATACACACATACTATGGGGTCCCCAATTAACAATGGTGTAATTGGCCATAAACATTAATTTCCCTGATTTATCTTGACATTTATCTCAATAAACAGGAGTATATTTAAAGTCTTTATAAGTAAACCCCTTACATTCTAACTTTTGTATGTATTGACATGTAGTATTGACATGGTTTTTATAAAAGGACAGGGCAGTAAACAGTCCAAGCAATGTGTGGAAGTTCCTTTCTGGAGGCAGGATGAAAGCCCATGTTTGTTGACTAACATTAATACATAATTTTGTTGGGCCCATGCATAAAGGAAGGATTTCATAGCCTAGAGAAATGTTAGTCTTCCTTCGTCCTCAGGATGAGAGGGTGCCTCCAAATTCCAAGGAGGGGGCATATGTGTTGAGTCATTAGTGGATGAGATTGGTCTTATATCTGTCCATTCTATAACCTACAATGAAAGGAGGGGTTAGATATATAAGCCCAATAAGTGTGATTAATCAAGTCAGCCTGAGCGGGGGAAGCAAAAGCAAACAAAGCAAGCATAGCAACAAAAATATTTTCAGGATTCCAAGGCATTCCCTGTTGAGAAATCAGATTTTCAGCTTGATTAGTAAGGGGTTTTACCTGTCCCCAAGTAGGGAGATCATAAGGTCTATGACGTCGAGTGCGGTGTTTTTTGGAAATTTTTAAATCTGCCATGGCTTGTATTGGAATTTCTTCCTCTTGGGGTCTTTGTTGTTTCGTCTCTAGTTTGAATGTTGGGGGCCCCCTTGGGTCAAATCTTCCGAAGAGGAAGCCATGTGAGTTCGTTGGATCCATCTGGAGAAATACAAGCATACCCCTTTCCCTGTAAGATTAGTTTCCTAGATTTCCATTGATTAGTTAACCCGTCTTGATACCAAATGGGCAAAAGAAGGGAGGTGTCCTTCAGTGTCTCAAAATGCTTTTCTGCTTTGGTCAAAATTTCTCCTTGCGGTAAGTTTAAAAATTTAAAACAAATAAAGCTATATTAACAATAGTTATAGGCTTAAAGAATATATTGCATTGGAATCTAGCAAAGTCTCTTCTGGATGAGGAAGATAAAAGTGTTCCTGTTTATTCCCCTTTATTTAATTTTTTATTTGTAGTTTCAGTGTGTACTGTGTTTGTTTAACTATGTCTTGTGTTTGTGGATTATAAGGAATGTCTGTAACCTGTTTAATAGAGAATGAATGTAAAAATTATTTGAACTGCCTAGAAATATAGGCAGGGCCATTGTCTGTTTTTATAGAATTAGGTGTTCTCATTATTGCAGAGTAAGCTAACAGGTGGGTTATAACATGTCATGTAGCTTCACCTCGGAGAGGTGTGGCCCATATAAAAGAAGAATTTGTATCGAATGAGACATGTAAGAAGGAAGAGAAAGAAAGTTCAGGGCAATGAGTTACATTCATTTGCCATAAAATTCTATTTCATTTGTCATAAACCTTTTTTATATTTTTGTATTCATCATTTTATTTGCCATTTCTTATATCCTTTTATTAAAAGCATACATCTTACTTTTCTTTAGCAACTATGAAGTATCTTGTATATTAGCATTGGTGAATATATTTATTATATTAACATATTTCATATAAATATATATTTATATTTTATATAAATATATATTTATATTTATATATTTATTAATAGTCTAAAATCTCTTTAGTTTTTCTGTAAGAAAAACTTTTTGTAAGAGGAAGTTAGTGTTCAGTAATTAATGTTTTAAAATCTTATTTTATTTGGAAATGACCTAGCTATTTAATAAACTTTTATCATTTAGTTTAGTACAATTCTAGAAATTTAAGTTACCCCAATTCTGAGAGATTATTTTAGATAGACATTTTTAAAATATAATTATTTTTAATAGAGTTTATCTAAAAGTTTTCATCTCATTTATATATTTATTTATATAAAGAGTTACTTTTTTGTTGACAAACTTAGTTTACCTTAAATCTAGGCACAACAAAAGTATAATATAATGTTGATAATTTAAGATATGTCTTAATTAGATTAACAATTGTATTTAAATTATATTTATATTTAAATAAACATTATATTTATTATTGAATATTTTTCCGTTCACGTGAACTTGAATTTAAATAGAGCTCATTAACTTCATATTGTCCAAAAACAAAGACATACATTGAGACATAGATAATTTTAGATAGACAGACAGACATCATTTTCCACTTGAAATTTAAAATATCTTTTTGATTTTTTTTTTTTCTGAGTTCCACCAATTTGTTTATGGCTGGACTCCCAGACAGAGTGGGCTGTGTATCCCAAGGACATGATAACAGTTAACTTTAGGTTTTTTCTTAGGCCTGTTTTTGTTTCCCAGGCAGAATTTGAGCTCCAAAACAGTATTTTAACAAGTTAACCTTTTCCTAACTGCACGTGTAAGAAGAACCAGTTTTGCAATTTCAAAACAGATTTTATTTTAATCAGTTTTCTCTGGAGTCTAAAGAATATCATGGCTATTCAGTGTCAAAAATATCATTTCTCCTTTGTGTATTTACAGTGTATTATTAATGACATAAGCATGAGGGAATTGCTGTCACATTGGATATAAAGCCTTGGCTACAAAATTTTGACAAATAGTAGGACTATTAAGCATACCTTGAGGTAACACAGTCTATTGAAATTTTTTATGAGGCCCAATGTGATTAGGAAAAGGGAGAGAGAAAGTGAATCTCTCTCGGTCTAAAGAGTGTAAAGGTATATTTAAAAAGCAGTCTTGTAAATCAGTAATGATAATGTACCAATTTTGAGGACTAGTAGTAGGTGATGGGATCCCTGGTTATAATGCACCCATAGGTTTCATAGATGCATTAACTTTTCTAAGGTCTGTTAAGAGATGCCATTTGTTAGATTTTATATATATATATATAACAAAAATAGGAGAGTTCCAAGGAGAGCAAGATTCCTCAATATGTTTTCATTCTAATTGTGTGTCTGTAAGTTCTTTAGCAGCCTGTAATTTTTCTGTCACAATGGGCCATTGCTCTGTCCGAATAGGCTTGTTATTCTTCCAAGTTATTTTAATAATTGCTTTGTTTGTTAAATGAGCAGTGGCCCCTAGGAAAAATGTGGAATGTATATCTGAGTTTGCCATTGCATAAGTAAGTCCCTTCCTATTAGATTAAGGGGTGCATTTATCACATAAGGTCTTAATGTTACAGGTTGGCCTTCTGGTCCCTCACATGGGTATATTTGAACACTTTGATAGACTTATTGTACTTTAGTTTGAGAAATCCCCACAATCTGGCAAGAGACCTTTTATATAGGCCAGGATTTGGGCCATAAGTGTTTGAAATAATAGTAATATCAGATCCAGTGTCGAGGAGAGCAGAAAATCTTTTACCATTAATTTTGATATTTATATTTGGTAGGGCATAATTAGATACCAATGATGTCTATAAGGATTGTTTTTGATCTGTACTGCTGAATCCACCTGTCTGTACATTATTAGAGGAGTTAATAGAAATGTAAGGCAAAAGAAGCAATTGAGCAATTTTATCCCCCTTTTTGAATTGCCATAGACTCTGAGATGACATCATAATTTTAATCTCTCCTTTATAATCTGAATCAATTATTCCAGGGTGAACAGTAATTCCTTTAGTAATCAAACTAGATTGACCAAGTAAAAGACCGAAGGTTTGTGGGGGTAGGGGTCCAAAAAGTCCAGTAGGTACTCTAGAAGGGACTGCTTGAGGGTAAAGGAAAAAAATCATTTAGGGCTGGTATATCGATGGCAGTGAGGGCAGGTTCTTGGAAGTTTTTTATTAGCCTTCTTAGGGCAGTCCCTTTTTAAATGGTTTTTATCTCCACATGTAACTCCTCCTTCATTTCCCTTTCTAAAGGCAGCAGCCATTGTCTCAGCTAGCATTTGCATCTTTTGAGCTTCTGATCCTAGATTGCAACAAGCCTTCAAACAATCAGTAATAGTCCCAGTCTCACGAATTGGAGCAATAGCTTTTTGACATCTCTGATTTGCACTCTCATAAGCAAGTAATTTCTCTAGCTGTTTTTTGGTTTCTTCTCCGATTACAGTACGGGAAATAGCAGTTTCTAATCTAGCTAAAAAAAATCGGCCTAATTTTCATTCAGTTCAGTTCAGTTCAGTTGCTCAGTCGTGTCCGACTCTTTGTGACCCCATGAATCGCAGCACGCCAGGCCTCCCTGTCCATCACCAACTCCCGGAGTTCATTAGGTCCTTGTAATGTTTTAGTGTAGCTACCTGTAGGCTCTCCTTGAGGAGTAATTTGATCCCAAGCTTCAAGGGCCACTGTTTTTAATTTTCATGCAACAAGGGAGGGCATTGTATTTGAGCTTCTATGGTATCAAATTGTCGGGCACCAGTTAACATTTCAAAAGTAATTTGGTTTGGGGGAGTGCCAGCTCAAGCATTCTTGTTAGCGTGATCTCTGGCTATTATCATGAAACCACATTGTCCATTGAAGATATTCTCCTGGTTTAAGGAGAGCTTTTATTAAAACTCACCAATCATAGAGAATAATTTCCAATAGAAAATGCCACAACATTTAGAAGCTCTTTAGTAAAAGGCGAATGTGGACTATACATAGTTATAGCCTTTTTCATCTGTTGCTTGTAAAAAAAATAATAATAATACATTCATATTGCGGTATTATGTGCCCTCGAGCATCAGGATTTCTTAAAACTGGAAAGGCAGAGAAACCATTGGCTTCAGAGATTTGTGATTGCAAAGCCAGTAATTGAGAGAGCCTCTGTCATGGAGGAGAGCAAGTAAGTGCCAATTTTTTGCAAATATGAGTCTGTGTTAAGGACTTATCATTATTATCTAGAAAAGCATTGCCGGTTTTGGTGTCAAAAGGTGTCTCAAGAGACGTTATCAGAATTATTAGGTTCTAGCAAAGGAGAGACTTTTGGACTTGCGCCTGTTGGGAGAGGAGGAGCATTTGGAGTAGCCAGGATAGGATTAGTACGAAATTTTTGAAATATTTTACGTTATTTTAATTGGACCTTTTGTAAAGTTTTATCATTTAACTTATATTCATGTAATAAGTGTTCTGTCTGTTGTCGAATATTGGGAGGGCTAGAATTTACCTTGAAATGGCAGAATTACAGCTTTAATGAGGGCCCATAGGGGCCATAAATCAATTGGAATGTTTTTTCCCTTCCTGGCAGCTCATTAAACATTTTCTTTGACCTGGTGCCAAGTTTCTAAATCAAAACTGCCTTTATCAGGAAACCAAGGACTGCATTTAACCACTGTTTGAAAGCAAGCCTCTATTCATTGGCGCAAAACCAAAAGTTCCTGAGCTTTAAGCAAATGGTGAAGTAAAGTAGAGAAATGTTAGGGCTTTCTGGCCGTTTGACCCCTGTCTTAGTACTTACCGACCTCAATAGGTCCCAACCTCAGTAGCCCCTGAGCCACTCTGTCCGAAATGCCACGTATGCCAAGTCCCTGTTTGGGCGCCACTTGTTGGGGTCCTTTAATGGACCGGAACCTGGCAGTCTGGAGTCGATGATAAGAAAGTGAAAGAGAGAGAGAGAAAAAGAAAGAAAGAAAGACACGAAGACTCAAGCTCTGATGGAGCAAAGGTGCTTTCATGATCTTTCTGTGAGTATATATAGGCTGTTGTACAAGAAATTTCTTTCGACAATGATAAAGATCAGAAAACCAAACGTACAGCAACCGTTACCAAGGGAACAGGGATTAATAATGGTCACAAGATCAGGAGACAATCCACACCTCAAGAAAGAGGATCGAGACTAAGCAGTTTTGTTGTAAGAATGTTTACTGAAGGAGATTCAAGCCTGTCTCCTCCTATGACCTCAGTCCTGGGAGCGGCATGCCATACCACTGGTTGCTGGCAACAGAAACTGATAAGGAACAGAGGATTTATGAGAAACAGCATGTAGGAATCCTCCTGTTAAACATTCCCTGATTGGTCCCATTTGTTTATTTTATTTCTTTATTTCCATTTTATTTATTTCCATTATTCTGGGAGATGGATCAAAAGAGATATTGCCTTGATTTATATCAGAGCATGTCCTGCTTATGATTTCCTCTAGGAGTTTTATAGTGTCTGGTCTCACATTTAGGTCTTTAATTCACATTGAGCTTATTTTTGTGTATGGTGTTAAAGGATAATCTAATCTCATTTTTTCCCATGTAGCTGTCCAATTTTCCCAGCATCACATGTTGAAGAGACTGTCTTTCCAACTTTGTATAGCCTTGCCTCCTTTGTCTTAGGCTAATTGACCGTAGATGCATGGGTTTATTTCTGGGTTTTCTATTCTGTTTCATTGACCTATATTTCTGTTTTTGTGCCAGTGCCACACTGTTTGGATGACTGTAGCTTTGTAGTACTGTTTGATTCCCAGCTTTATGTTGCTTCCCTCTGCCCTTTTCTCCTTCACAGTAGACACAGGCCATCCATGGAACCAGAAAACCAAACAGCAGTCTCAGAATTCCTCCTCCTGGGACTCTCAGAAAAACCAGAGCATCAGATCTTCCTCTTCGGGCTGTTCCTGCCCATGTACCTGGTCACCATCTTTGGAAACCTGCTCATCATCCTGGCCATCATCACAGACTCACACCTCCACACTCCCATGTACTTCTTCCTCTCCAACTTGTCCCTCATCGACATCTTCTTCTCTTCCACCACTGTCCCCAAAATGCTGGTGAACCTCTGGACACAGAGCAAAGCCATCCCCTTTGCAGGCTGCCTTGCCCAGATGTACGCCTTCCACCTGTTTGGGACCATGGACAGCTTCCTCCTGGCTGTGATGGCCATTGATCGGTTCATGGCCATTGTCCACCCTCTGCGCTACTTGGCCATCATGAGTCCCCGTGTGTGTGGGCTGCTGGTGGTGGGGTCGTGGCTGATCACCAACCTCCAGTCCATTGTCCACACCAGCCTCATGGCTCAGTTGACCTTCTGTGCTGGCTCTGAAATCCCCCACTTCTTCTGTGACCTCATGCCCCTGCTGAAGCTCTCCTGCTCAGACACACACACAAATGAGCTAGTGATCTTTGCATTCGGTATTGTGATGGGCATCAGCCCCCTCGTGTGCAAAGTCTTCTCTTATACTTGCATTTTTCGGACGATCTTCAGGATCCCTTCTGCTCTGGGCAAATGGAAAGCCTTCTCCACTTGTGGCTCGCACCTCACTGTAGTGACACTATTCTATGGCACCATCTTTGCTGTGTACCTGCAGCCGGCATCTCCCATTTCCTCCCAGAAGGATAAGGCAGCTGCCCTGATGTATGCTGTGATCATTCCCATGCTGAACCCCTTTATCTACAGCCTAAGGAACAAGGACATGAAGGCAGCCCTGAGGAAGCTGGGTGGCAAAGTAGCACCCATCAGTCCTAGGGCAGAATAGCTGTTCGGCACCTGCCATGTTCCAGGACCACAGTTCAGTGCATGGGACACTGAAAGACATCCACTGCTGCTCTCAAGGCATTCAGAGTCTGGTATGGAACAGAAATCTGTCAAGAAATCATCACAGACCAACACGGTAAATGTGTCTGTCGTAAGAGATGAATGAAGCACTGCAGGAAAGAAAAGATGTGTATTTTCCCCATGGTTTATCTTCCTCCTGAAGGTCAGAGTAGGAGATTTTGAAGTAGCCATAAATTGGTCCTTCTCGGGTGTCTTATAGAAATGGTACATGGATAATCCTAGTTGAATGAAAGATTAGCTACATTCAATTTTAATGAAGATCTTTGTCTTCAATAAAGAGAATGTGGAAGCAACCTAAATGTCCATCAACAGAGGAATGGGTAAAAAAGATGTGGTATATTTATACAATGAAATATTACTCCACCATAAAAAGGAGCAAAATAGTACCATTTGCAGAGGTGTCAATGCACCTAGAGACTGTCATACAGAGTAAATAAGTCAGAAGGAGAAAAATGAGTATCATATAGTATCGCTTATATGTGGAATATAGAAAAAATGGTACAGATGAGTTTATTTGCAAAGCAGAAATAGAGACACAGACATAAACAACAAACTTATGCACACCAAGGGGGCATGGGAAGTAGGATAGACTGGGAGATTGGGACTGATATATATACACTATTGATACTATGTATAAAGTGGATAACTAATGAGAACCTACTGTATAGCACAGGGAACTCTGCTCAGCGCTTTGCGGTAACATACATGGGAAGGCAGTATAAAAGAGATGGGATACATGTATATGTGTAACTGATTCGCTTTGCTGTACAGCAGAAACTAACACAATATTTAAAGCAACTATATTCCAGTAAAAGTAAAAAAATAAATAAATGGTCTGTGTCTTAAAAAAAAAAAAAAAGTGTGTATCACCATGCTTCCTAAGTGACTGGAGGAAGGACTCTGAGAACATGAGATGAGCTCACTTGCTTTCCGATTCAGCAGTCATCAACCTCAGTCTCACAGGGGGCCTAGTGGTCCTGACTTTGCATAGGGATCAAGGTCATCAACAGGCCTCCCATGTGCCCCAGATTGGGACATAGGAGAGGCTGGCATTGGATCATGGAGATCGTGATTCAGCAGGCTGACACTGGACCTTGGAATCTGCCTTCTTAACAGGCTCTCCAGGTGGTCCTGAAGCAGGCAGCACAGAGATCACAGTGGGAGGACACTGGCCCTGAACTAACCACAGAGTCCATGTGTTTCCTGAGATTTCATCTCATGGTTCCAAATCCTATATGGTTCTATAGGCGCTGTCAGCAACAAGTGGATGCGGTAGGCTAAGCTACATGAAGAGGTTGGATTAGGGGCTGAACGTCCTCCAAAAAGATAGGTCACAATCTAACCCCTAGTACCTCAGAACATGACCATTTCTGAAAAGAGGGTCTTTGCAAGATAACCAAGTTATAATGAGGTCACTAGGGTCCTAATCCACTGTGACTGGCATCCTTATAAAAAAGGCAAACTTTGGACACAGACATGCACCCACGGAAAAATCCATGTGAAGATGAAAGAAGAGATCAAGGTGATGCTTCTAAAAGCCAAGGAATGCCAGAGATTGCCAGCAAACCAAAATCTTAGAGAGAGGCACGAACAGATTCTTCCTCACAGTTCCCAGAAGGAACTCTGTGTGTGTGTGTGTGTGTGTGTGTGTGTGTGTGTGTGTGTGTGTGTGTGTGTGTGTTTATATCTGTGTAGAAACTCTGGGAGGTTACGCAAAAGCCACTAAGAGAGATTATTCATTGCAGGCCCTTGCTAAGAACTGGATGAAAAAGGACCTGGATTGGGGAACAACATTTCATTATTCCATTGCATGAATTTTTTTTTTATTTTATTGAGTAGAGTTGTATCAGTTTCAGGCATACAGCAAAGTGACTCAGTAATACATACACATATATCCATTCTTTTTCAGATTCGTTTACCATATAGATTATTATAAAACACTGAGCAGAAAGTTCCTGTGCTATACAGTAGGTCCTTATTGATTATCTGTCTTATACATAGTAGTGTGTATACATGAATCCCAAACTCCTAATTCATTCCTCCTGCCCCACATTTCCATTTGGTAATCGTAAGTTTGTTTCTGAACTTTGTAAGTTTGTTTCTGTTCTGCAAACAGTTTCACTTAGCTTCACTTGTAATGCATGAGTGCTCAGGTACTTCAGTCGCGAAAGTGCTCAGGTACTTCAGTCGCGTCCAACTCTTTGTGACCCCGTGGACTGTAGCCCTCCAGGCACCTTTGTCCATGGAATTCCCCCGGCAAGAATACTGGAGTAGGTTGCCATGCCCTCCTCCAGGGGGTCTTCCTGACCCAGGGATCAAACCCATATCTCTTACATCTCCTGCATTGACAGGTGGGTTCTTTACCACTAGTACCACCATAGTTTTACATATATTAGTTTAACTTATAATACTTTCACTTCACTTATACCATTTTTTAGGTTCCACATATATGTGATATCATATATTTTTCTTTCTCTGATTACTTCACTTAGTATGCTAATCTCTATCTAGTTCCATCCATATTACAGCAAATGGCATTACCTCATCCTTTTTTATGGCTAATTTACCATATGATTCCACAGTCTTATTCATGGACATATGTCCAGAGAAAAACCATAATTCTAAAAGATATATGCACCCCAATGTCCATTACAGTAGTACTTACAATAGCCAAGACATGGAATCAACTTAAATGTCCATTAACAAAGGAATGGATTAAAAAAAAAATGTGGCGCATGAATAATTTCTTAACCAAGAGTTAGTATTTACACATTTTAAAAGTTAACATTTTTAAGACATTAAAAAGCCAGTTGGGGAGAAGGTAAAAATAGAAGGATCCAGAAGATAAAAAGGGAAACAGAAATGGGAGGCATAACATAGAAACCCAAACACCAAAGAATAAAGTCCACCAACAGTTTTTTGATTCAAGAGTTGAAGAGAAATCCCTTAATCCCCATTCAAAAATAAGCTTGGTCCCCTCTGGAAAGAAAAGGAAATATATACCCATCTGAATGCAGAGTTCCAAAGAATAGTAAGGAGAGATAAGAAAGCCTTCCTAAGTGATCAATGCAAAGAAATAAAGGAAAACAATAGAATGGGAAAGACTAGAGATCTCTTCAAGAAAATTAGAGATACCAAGGGAACATTTCATGCAAAGATGGGCACAATAAAGGACAGAAATGGTAGAAATAACAGAAGCAGAAGATAATAAAAAGAGGTGGCAAGAATACACGGAAGAACTGTACAAAAACAATCCTCATAACCCTGATAACCATGATGATGTGATCTCTCACCTAGGGCCGGACATCCTGAAATGTGAAGTCAAGGGGGCCTTAGGAAGCATCACAACGAACAAAGCTGGTGGAGGTGATGGAATTCCAGCTGAGCTGTTTCGAATCCTAAAAGATGATGCTGTTAAAGTGATACCTCAATAGACCAGCAAATTTGTAAAACTCAGCAGTGGCCACCCTGGTGGCTCAGAGGATAAAGCGTCTGCCTGGAATGCAGGAGACCCAGGTTCCATCCTTGAGATAGGAAGATCCCCTGGAGAAGGAAATGGCGATCCACTCCAGTATTCTTGCCTGGAGAATCCCATGGACAGAGGAGCCTGGCAGGCTACAGTCAACGGGGTCACAAAGAGTTGGACACGACTAAGTGACTTCACTCGCTCAGCAGTGGCCACAGGACTGGAAAAGGTCAGTTTTTATTCCAATCCCAAACAAAGGCAATGCCAAAAAATGTTCAAACTACCACACAATTGCGCTCATCTCACAGGCTAACAAAATAATGCTCAAAATTCTCCAACCTAGGCTTCAACAGTACATGACCCAGGAACTTCCAAATGTTCAAGCTGGATTTAGAAAAGCCAGAGGAACCAGAGATCAAATTGACAACATCTGTTGGATTATAGAAAAAGCAAGAGAATTCCAGAAAAACATCATTTTTCTGCTTCATTGACTACAGTAAAACCTTTGACTGTGTGGATCACAATAAATTGTGGAAAAATTCTTAAAGAGGTGGGAATTCCAGACCACCTTACCTACCTCCTGAGAAGCCTGCCTGCAGGTCAAGAAGAAACAGAACTGGACATGGAACAATGGACTGGTTCAAAATTAGGAAAGGAGTATGTCAAGGCTGTATATTGTCATCTTGTTTATTTATATGCAGAGTACATTGTGCAAAATGCTGGACTGCATGAAATACAAGCTGGAATCAAGATTGCAGGGAGAAATATCAATAAACTCAGATAGGCAGATGACACCACCCTTATGGCAGAAAGCAAAGAGCAACTAAAGAACCTCTTGATGAAAGTGAAAGAGGAGAGTGAAAAAGCTGGCTTAAAATTCAACATTCAAGAAATGAAGATCATGGAATCTGATCCCATCACTTCACAGAAAATAGACAGGGAAACAATGGAAACAGTGAGAGACTTTATTTTCTTGGGCTCCAAAATCACTGTAGATGGTGACTGCAGCCATGAAATTAAAAGATGCTTGCTCCTTGGAAGAAAGGGTATGACAAACATAGACAGCATATTAAAAAAGCAGAGATATTACTTTGCCAACAAAGGTCCTTCTAGTCAAACTATGGTTTTTCCAGTAGTCATGTATAGATGTGAGAGTTGGACCATAAAGAAAGCTGAGCACCGAAGAATTGGTGCTTTTGAAATGTGGTGTTGGAGAAGACTCTCGAAAGTTCCTTGGACTGCAAGATCAAACCAGTCAATCCTAGAGGAAATCAGTCCTATATATTCATTGGAAGGACTGTTGCTGAGGCTGAAACTCCAATACTTTGGCCACCTGAGGCAAAGAACTGACTCACTGGAAAAGAGCCTGATGCTGGGAAAGATTGAAGGCAGGAGATGGGGATGACAGAGGATGAGATGGTTGGATGGCATCACCAACTCGATAAACATAAGTTTCAGCAAGTTCTAGGAGTTGGTGATGGACAGGGAAGCCTGGTATGCTGCAGTCCTTGGGGTCACAAAGAGTTGGATATGACTGAGCAACTGAACTGATACTGATTTATGCAGCATAAAGTTACTGATTACTTTCCAGGAGCTTTCACTGGTGAACCAAACTGTATAAGTCCCCTATCCTCCTGGAGTTTCCTTCATGATGGAAGGAGTGAAAGGACATAGATTCAGGAACCTGAGCAGCCTCGGGAGGGGCTTGAACCAGACCACCCTGCATGGGAACTGCCATGAGGTTCAGTTTGGGCTGGGAAGGGACACTAGGGCGTTTCCTAGTTAGACTGTATCCTTAGTGGAGTGTATCCTCCACTTTATCACCCACTCCATTGTCCCAAGGTGCCCATACCCCAGACAACAGGTCACAAGTGGCAAGAATACAAACAAGACAATTAGCATCTTCCCCTTTAACAAGGAGTCATGGGATTAAAATGCCCAAGATCCCTCAAACTCTAAATACCCTGCTGCGACCCTGTTCACATACCCCAGCTGGGGTGGGAATACACAATTCCCTCCTCTACACCACAGACATCAGACTCCCCTCAGACGTCACAGCTGACAGGTCTCCTCACATCTTTCCTGGTGTCTTAGCATTGACCTCAGAATCCTGTGGGATCCAGTGGAGACGGAGTCCGCCAAGACCATTCTCTTGGTAACACCCTCCTGGTAAGTCAGCCAAGGATGGAGAACAGGAGTGAACTGGAGGGGTTGGGGAAGAGGAACTGCATCTTTTCCTGAAAGGAGAGAGCCTGTGAGGGGAGAGGGAGAATGAGAAAAAGAAGAGGGACCGAGAGCAATTCTATAGTCTGTGAGAGGGCAAAAGGTACAGAGGGCAAACTCACTATAGCTAGTCATATGGAGAAAAAGCGTTTTTGGTCTGTGGATGGAGTCACCATAAAACAGTTTTTTCAAAGCTGAGGTTCTTCAAGTACAGTCCTGGACCAGTAGCAGCTGTGTCCCCTGAGAACTTCCTAGAACTATTGTTTCTCAAGCCCCATCTCAGACACTCCAAGGTATGGGGTATTAACCAGCTCCCTCAGCAGCACTGATGTATACTCGAGGCTGAGAACCACTGTCCTAGTGCGAGCAAGGACTTCCTGTCAACAACCAAAGACAGCTGGAAATGTGTAGCCGGCAAGGGACTCACAGGAGTACAGGCAGCCCAGAGAAACCTGAGCATCACCCTATAGAAACCTCAAACCCAACTCTAAAAACCCTTGAAAATTAATTGAATCTCTGCCGGAGATCTCTCGAGGTTATCCAGGAAGAGCTTGTGCCGCTCACTTTACTAAAGCTCCCTTTCACCACCTGTTTACCTTCCATGGTCCTGCTCCTCATAGTAGGGATTAGCATCTCTTCCTTGTTCTTAAAACACCATGGGGTCAGCCATCACCTTTCTTATCCTGATTGAACTATATACTGTGTAGTCCCATTTACTTCAACAAACCTTCAATCTTTCCATAAACCAATGTTCTTGGAAGGCAGGTAGATAAGAATCTAAAACACTTTAATAGAAGAGGATGACTTAGAACATGTTGGCAGAGTTTAACTACGAAACACCACTGCTCACAGGGTGTGAGTGGCCATACTCGGAAGCAATGGAGTTTGAGAGAGTGAAAATAAACCTCAGTTCCACTAAGAGCACAGCCACCTGCAGGCTGAGTGCCCAGAACATCCCTCTCAGCCCCCGTCTTTTTTTTTCTCCACTGCACCACCTGGCATATGGGTTCAGACCAGGAACTGAACCCATGACCTCTGCAGTGGAAGCATGGAAATGTGGATTCTTAACCACTACTCTGCCAGAGAAGTGCCAGTCCCAGTCTTTCTATTATCAGTTGTGGTCAACACCATATACCTCTCAGAGTCATTGTGAAATTTACACATGAAGAAACTCTGGGGACTTCCCTGGTGGTCCAGTGGTTAAGACTCTGCACTGCATCCCCCTCTGCAGGGGATGCAGGTTTGATCCCTTGTCAGGGACCTAAGAATTCAAATGCCATGCGGCTCAGCCAAAAAAAAAAAAAAAGAAAATTTTTTTAAAAACTTAAGTGTTGCTCCTTAGAAGTCTCAACACTTTTGTTGTCATTAAATGCCTCATATGTGCTTGTCAGAAATTGGATTTAAGACCAGAGGACTTAACCAGGTAAGAAATGAGGGCAGCATCCCACTGCTGGGCAAACACACTTAGGAAACCAGAATTGAAAGAGACACGTGTACTCCAATGTTCATCGCAGCACTGTTTACAATAGCCAGGACATGGAAGCAACCTAGATGTCCGTCGGCAGACGAATGGATAAGAAAGCTGTGGTACATATACGTAATGAAATATTACTCAGCTATTAAAAAGAATGCATTTGAATCAGTTCCAATGAGGTGGATGAAACTGGAGCCTATTATACAGAGTGAAGTAAGTCAGAAAGAAAAATACCAATACAGTATACTAACGCATATATATGGAATTTAGAAAGATGGTAATGATGACCCTATATGTGAGACAGCAAAAGAGACACAGATGTAAAGAACAGACTTTTGGACTCTGTGGAGAAGGCGAGGGTGAGATGATTTGAGAGAATAGTATTGAAACATGTATATTATCCTATGTGAAATAGATCGCCAGTCCAGGTTCGATGCATGAGACAGGGTGCTCAGGGCTGGTGCACTGAGATGACCCTGAGGGATGGGATGGGGAGGGAAGTGGAAGAGGGGTTCAGGTTGGGGAACACACGTACACCCATGGCTGATTCATGTGAATGTATGGCAAAAACCACTACAATATTGTAAAGTAATTAGCCTCTAATTAAAATAAATAAGTTTTTTAAAAGAAATGAGGGCAGCAAAGGAAAATCCTCTCATTGCTGGAAAAAGATGATGTTAACATTTTATAAGGACCTGGTGAATCATGACACATTGGTTTTTTTTTTTTTCTATTTGTCTATGTATCATAAGAGACACATATAGTGCCTAGCACGTAATGTTTTCTCTATAAGTCTTCATTAATTTAAAGGAAGGATAAACACGTTCACGGGAAAATGGAGACTTAAAGAGGCAAACGCAACCAAGCTTTGGTGGTCTTGTATGAACCTGCTTTCTCTGAACTTTCTATATGAACCTGATTGTCATTGTTTTTCAATCGCCCAGTCATGTCCGACTCTTTGCGACCCCATGGACTGCAGCACGCCAGGCCTCTCTGTCCCTCACCATCTCCCGAAGTTTGCCCAAGTTCATGTCCATGAACCTGCTAATTCCCAATAAATAATGGGAACTTTCTAAATAGATGGGGGAACAAAACTAGGATCAAACTCATTGTCAGCTTAAAATGTGTGAATGAGAATTCTATCAGGCATGACTACATGTTGGCATTTCTTTAAAACTTGCTCTCTCCTGTTCATTCCTTCGGTCCATATATTTCCATACTAGTTCATGTCAGAATGTTATTTTACAAACTTGCTTTTCTGTCATCATATTAACTCCAGGAATATGTATGTAGGACATTCTACTTTGTGTCAACTGACACTTGATTACACCTTCCATGTTGTCATGGAAACTGCTTATCTTTGAATAGTCCAGGCTGTGTCTGGGAGTTTTTATTTTGAATAAACTTTCTGAACATCTGTTCGACATGATACAACAGTGTATATTTTACTGAGGTTGCAAAACTATTTCAAGGAGCAGTGATGGTTTGTCTAGATCATATGAAAATACAGAATTTCTTGTCCTATGAAGGTACTGCTGAGACCAAATGTACTTCCAAAATGCCATTAGCTTTTTGTTTTTAAATATATATTTTGTTTATTTGGCTGTGCTGAGTCTTAGTTGTGGCACACGGGCATGTGAACTCAACTGTTTTTTTGTTGTTGTTGTTTATTTGAGATCTTTATTTTTTCTTAGTATGGAAATCAATTAAAAGAAAAAAACTGAAAAATTCACAAATATGTGACGATTAAACAACATGCTCCTGAGCAACCAACAGGACAAAGAAGAAATCAGAAGGTGAACTCAACTCTTAAGTTGCGGCCTGCAGACTCCTAAGTTGCAGCTTTGGGGCCCCCTGCACAGGGAGCATGATGTCTTAGCGCCTGGACTACCAGGGAAGTCCCCAAAATGCCATTAGCTTTAAAGCTCCAGATATTCTTTTGTTAGTGTGAAAGCTCTCTATAAAACTTCCACTTTACCAGCATTCTGGGTTCATTCAAAGTCACTGTTTCCCCTGAAAATACATGACTACTATCCCAGTGCACTGAATGCTTGAGGCCAGGGGCCTACTCACTAGCTTGCTGAAACATTTCTGCTCAGTTGAGTCATTTTAAATAATGCCAAACCTGATCATGCTGATTGCAGCTGCCGCTATAAATGTATTATTTAAATAATACTATAAAAATTAACAAACTATAAGAGAAAGGAGGAAAGAAGGATGGAATGGAGGGAGAGAGGGAAGGAAGGGGAAGGGAGGAAAGGAATGGGAAATATGGTTTCATGAAATCCAAATTGTATGCTTTGTAAAGACTTAATAACAAAAAGGAATCATTTTTTAAAACTTCTGTCAAAATAGATGTGAGCAAAGTAATGGAAGACAATTTGGATGTAGAAGTGTAAAAATCTGAAAGGATTCTGTACCCAGATTGTTTTGCAAGGATCCTGAATTCCTTGTTCCACATTCACGGAGGAAAAACAGAACACAGATTTCAGCCTATCTATATGGCTAAGGCAAGGCAGCTGATACAGATCCACCACCAATTTCCTCATACTAGAAAAGACCTTGGTCTTCATCAAAAAGTCCAATGAATAAATTTACATACTGGACTCAAGTTAAAATGTGAAAGGTATGTTTGTCCACTTTATGTTTCCACTCTTTTGCTGGAGTTTCCAACACTGGTCCTCATCACGACAAATGAGAAGGGGTCTACCTAGTCATCACGTGGGAGCAGATCATAAAGTGCCCCTAATGAACTTAGGGTTCATTGGATTCTTCAGAAAAGCGCTATTCATCCTTATATCCCTAGTCATGAACCCAAAAGAGATGCTAAAATTACACCTTATTGATGGAAGAGGAAAGGAAAGGAGGAAAGGAAAGAGAGAAAGATGAAGGGGAAAGAAGAGAAAGAAGATGATCAGGTTTGGACTTGATTTCCTCTCAATTTGATTTTCTATGAAGCTTGGCTCTATGAAGAGAAATGAGGCTGTTTATGAACAATACCTTAGTTGTCCCAAAACAACTAAGTCAGACATTTGAGACTATCCGTGGCAGAAAGTGAAGAGGAACTAAAAAGCCTCTTGATGAAAGTGAAAGAGGAAAGTGAAAAAGTTGGGTTAAAGCTCAACATTCAGAAAAAGAAGATCATGGCATCTGGTCCCATCACTTCATGGCAAATAGATGGGGAAACAGTGGAAACAGTGTCAGACTTTATTTCTCTGGGCTCCAAAATCACTGCAGATGGTGATTGCAGCCATGAAATTAAAACATGCTTACTCCTTGGAAGGAAAGTTATGACCAACCTAGATAGCATATTCAAAAGCAGAGACATTACTTTGCCAACAAAGGTCCATCTAGTCAAGGCTGTGGTTTTTCCAGTGGTCATGTACGGATGCGAGAGTTGGACTATGAAGAAAGCCGAGCACTGGAGAATTGAGGCTCTTGAACCGTGGTGTTGGAGAAGACTCTTGAGAGTCCCTTGGACTGCAAGGAGATCCAAACAGTCCATTCTGAAGGAGATCAGCCCTGGGATTTCTTTGGAAGGAATGATGCTAAAGCTGAAACTCCAGTACTTTGGCCACCTCATGAGAAGAGTTGACTCATTGGAAAAGACTCTGATGCTAGGAGGGATTGGGGGCAGGAGAAGGGGACGACAGAGGATGAGATGGCTGGATGGCATCACTGACTCAATGGACGTGAATCTGAGTGAACTTCAGGAGTTGGTGATGGACAGGGAGGCCTGGCGTGCTGCAATTCATGGGGTCGCAAAGAGTCGGACACGACTGAGCGACTGAACTGAACTGATTCTCAGACACGGATGATTTTCCTTGGGGAAACAGAAATCCATGGAAGGGAGCTGTAAGAATTCCATGGGTTTTCACAAAACACACAGGTTTGCAGGGAGCTGAGACAGAACTCCATCGCTGACTCCAAGTTTTATGTCTCTCATCTTCCTCCTTTTCTCCTTCGTGGTAGACAAAAGCTGTCCATGGAACCAGAAAACCGAACAGCAGTCTCAGAATTCCTCCTCCTGGGACTCTCAGAAAAACCAGAGCATCAGATCTTCCTCTTTGGGCTGTTCCTGCCCATGTACCTGGTCACCATCTTTGGAAACCTACTCATCATCCTGGCCATCATCACAGACTCACACCTTCACACTCCCATGTACTTCTTCCTCTGTAACCTGTCGCTGGTGGACATCTTTTTCTCTTCCACCACGGTCCCCAAGATGCTGGTGAACCTCTGGAATCAGAGCAAAGCCATCCCCTTTGCAGGCTGCCTTGCCCAGATGTACGCCTTCCACCTGTTTGGGACCATGGACAGCTTCCTCCTGGCTGTGATGGCCATTGATCGGTTCATGGCCATTGTCCACCCTCTGCGCTACTTGGCCATCATGAGTCCCCGTGTGTGTGGGCTGCTGGTGGTGGGGTCGTGGCTGATCACCAACCTCCAGTCCATTGTCCACACCAGCCTCATGGCTCAGTTGACCTTCTGCGCTGGCTCTGAAATCCCCCACTTCTTCTGTGACCTCATGCCCCTGCTGAAGCTCTCCTGCTCAGACACACACACCAACGAGCTGGTGATCTTTGCTTTTGGCATCATCATGGGCATCAGCCCTCTCACATGCATCCTCCTCTCTTATATCTGCATTTTCTGGGCAGTCTTCAAGATCCCTTCTGCTCAGGGCAAATGGAAAGCCTTCTCCACTTGCGGCTCACACCTCACCGTGGTGACTCTATTCTATGGCACCATCTTCGCTGTGTACCTGCAGCCAGTATCTCCCACCTCCTCACAGAAGGACAAGGCGGCTGCCTTGATGTGTGGGGTGGTCATCCCCATGCTGAACCCCTTTATCTACAGCCTAAGGAACAAGAACATGAAGGCAGCTCTGAGGAAACTATTCAGCAAAGCAGCTACCTCTCAGTCCTAGGACAGAAAAGTTGTTCAGCACCTACCATGTTCCAGGACCACTGTTCAGTGCCTCGGACACAAGGATACACGCTATTTCTGCCCTCAAAACATTCAGCCTGGTGGCTGATAGAGACGTGCCAATAAATCATCACAGAGCAACCTGGTGATTGTGTCAACAGAGATGAATGCAGTGCTACAGGAAGGGAAAGATGTGTATTTTCCCCACGATCTCTTTCCCCTTAAGATCAGAGCAGAGGAGACTCTGAAGTAGCCTTAAACTGTCTGAGGTATTGAGCTTATAGGATTTCGCCTTTTTGAAGGAAAGATTAGCTGTGCTCAGTTTTAATGCTGATAAAGACAATGTGTATTAGCCAGGTGTATTACATCACCGTGCTTTCTAATGACTTGGGGAAGGACTTTGAGATGAGCTGATTCGCTGTTGGATTCAGCAGCCACAGTTCTCAGTCTTACATAGAGTCTAGTGGTTTGACTTTGCAGGAGGACCGCTATCATCAACAGGCCTCCCATGTCCCCCAGATTGGGACATAGAAGGTAATGGCATTTGGATCATGGTGATTGTGATTCAGCAGGCTGACTGGACCCTGGTGCTACAGGTACTATCATCAACAAGCAGATGGGCAGCCTGGGATACACAGAGAGTTAGTATCAGGGGGTGAATTGTGTACAACGAAAAACATGTCAAATCATATGGGTACTTCATACCCAGTACTTCTTTCTCATTGGTGGTATTCAGTTATTAAATCATATCTGACTCTTTGTGACCCCAGGGAGTGAACACACCAGGCTTGCCTGTCCTTCTCTATCTCCCAGAGTTTGTTCAAATTCATGTCCATTGTGTTGGTCATGCCATCCATCCAACCATCGCATCCTCTGTTGTTCCCTTCTCCTGCCTTCAGTCTTTCCCAGCATCAGGGTCTGTTCCTGTGAGTTGGGTCTTCACATCAGGTGGCCAGAGTGTTGGAGTTTCAGCTTGAGCATCAGCCCTTCCAATGAATATTCCTTCCAAAGGCTTGATTTCCTTTAGGATTGATGGTTTGATCTCCTTGCTGTCCAAGGGACTCTCAAGAGTCTTCTCTGCCACAATTTGACAGCATCAGTTCTTCAGCACTCAGCCTTCTTTACAGTCCAACTGTCACATCCGTACATCACTCCTGGGAAAACCACAGCTTTGACTATACAGATCTTTGTTGGCAAAGTGACGTCTGCTTTTTAATATGCTGTCTAGGTTTGTCACAACTTTTCTTCCAAGGAGCAACCGTCTTTTAACTTTGTGGCTGCAGTCACCATCCACAATTATTATGGAGCCCAAGAAAATAAAATCTGCCACTGGGTCTTTACTAAGGTCATCAAGTTAAAATGAGGTCATTGGGGGAGGGGGTCCTAATGACCTCGTGACTGACTGTTTTATAAAAAGATAGAATATGGACACAGACATTCCCCCGAAGGAGAAGGCCACATGAAGATGAAGGCAGAGATCAAGGTGATGCTTCCACAAGCCAGGAAATGCCAGAGGTTGCCAGCAAACAACCAGAAGCTAAGAGAGAGGCATGGACAGATTCTCCCTCATACTCCCAGAAGGAAGTGTGTATGTGTGTGTATGTGTGTGCGTGTGTGTGTGTGTAAAGATAGAGATCCTGGGAAGTTACACAGAAGTCATTTAGAGGAGTTATCCATTAAGGGGACATGTTAAGAACTGGATAAATGGAGACCTGAATTAATGGACATCATTTCATTTTGTCCCTGCATGGCTACTTTCTTAACCAAGAGTTAGTATTAATGCATTTCAAAAGTTAACATTTTTAAGAAATCAAAAAGCCAGTCAGGGGAAAGGTAAAACTAAAGGGATTCCAGGAAATAGAGAGGCTACCTAGTGGAAGAGAAGTGGGAGTCATGACTGGACACCCCAACACCAAAGATTCAAGTCCACCGACAATTTTTTTGATGTGGACGATTTTTAAAGTCTTGACTGAATGTGCTACAATATTGCTTCTGTTTCATGTTTTGGTTTTGGAGGCAAAGGCATGTGGGATCCTAGCTCCCTGAACAAGGATTGACCCTCACCCTCTTCATTACAAGGCGAAATCTTAACCAGTGGACCACCGTGGCAGTCCCTGGACAACGTTTTGATTCAAGAGTAGAAGGGAGGACTTCCCTGGTGGTCCAGAGGTTGAGATTTCCATCTCTCAGTGCACAGGGCATGGGTCCATCTTGGTCGGAGAACCAAGATCCTGCATGCTGCACGGTGTGGCAAAAAAAAAAAAAAAAAGAGTAGAAGAGAGAGTCCCTAATCCTACTCAAGATGTGCTTTGTAGGAAGTGTGTGTGCTGTATTTAGTGGCTCAGTTGTAGCCAACTCTTTGCAATCCCCTGGACTGACCCGCACCAGACTCTTCTGTCCTTGGGGATTCTCCAGGCAAGAATATAGGAGTGGGTTGCCATGCCTTCCTCCAGGTGATCTTCCCAACCTAGGTATAGAACCCAGGTCTCCCACACTGCAGGTGGATTCTTTACCATCTGAGCGACCAGTGAAGCCCAAGAATAATGGAGTGGGTAGCCTATCCCTTCTCCAGGGGATCTTCCCAACCCAGGAATCGAACTGGGGTCTCCTGCACTGCAGGCAGATTCTTTACCAGCTGAGCTACCAGGGAAGCCCTTGGTAGAGACTACACCAGGTTAATGAAGACTGATCACTTCCCACGACCGACAAGAAGACATTGTAATAAGGACTGAAGCCCCTGTGCCAAGCACAGCACCTGACTTACAGTCAAGACGTGTTTGATACCTTTATTTATCTGACATACATTAACTGATTATTTATTAATTTCTAAGAGCTTTCATTGGTGAACTTAACAATATAAATTCCCTGTCTTTGTGGATTTTCCATCAAGGTCAGATGAGTGAAAAGACATGGACTCAGGCATCTGAGCACCCTGAGGAGGGGTATGAACCTCCAGACCACCCTGCATGGGAACTGACATAGGGCCACAACAACTGAGCCTACACGCTTTGGCGTCCATGTGCTCGGGAGACCACTCATCACAGCCAGAGAAACTCCAGTACTGCAATGAAGACCTAGCGCAGCTGAAAAAATATTGTCTTTTTCTAGCAATGAGGGGAGTTTCCTTTCGTTAACTCATTTCTTACCTAGATAGGTCCCCAGTTCTCAAAGCCTGGGAACACATTGCTGACAGAAACACAACGGAGGCATTTAATGACAATATCTGTAAAGTACGTGTGGGTTTCGCAACAACTCAGAGAGAGAGAGATGGAGCTGGTGAGGGCCACCAAGCCTGGAAGCTTTTGGTCTCTCATTTGAGCTGAGACTTCTTTTCACTCTCTCACACTCCACTGCTTCTGAGAATGGCCACTCACACACTCTGAGCAGTGGTGTTTCAAAGCTAAACTCTGTGCTGTCAACAAGTACTAGGTTAAATTATTTAATTATGAGTATTTCAGATTCATATCTCTCTACTTTCCAAGACAATGGGTCTTTGGAAACGTTTTAAGACAATGGGTCTTTGGAAACGTTTTAAGGGTTACTGAAGTGTGTGGGTAATCATAGGGCTTCCCTGGTGGCTCAGTAGTAAAGAATTTTCCTGACAATGCAGGAGATGTGGGTTTGATCCCTGGGTCAGGAAGATGCCCTGGAGAAGGAAATGACAACCCACTCCTGTAATTCTTGCCTACGAAATCCCACGGACAGAGGAGCCTGGTGGGCTAGAGTCCATGGGCTCACAAAAGAGTCAGATACAACTTAGCGACTAAACACCACCACCACAGTGGGTAAACCTAGTATATAGGTCAGTCTGTATAAGGAAGGTGATACGTGACCCCAAGGTGTTTCAAGAACAAAGAAAATATGCTAATACCTGCTGTTAGGAACAGGACCACTGGAGGTGAAGAGGTGGTAAAAGAGGGCTTTAGGAAGATTAGCAGCACAGGGTCTTCCTTGTTAAACTGGACAGGTCTCCAACAGAGACGCAGTTACTTTACAAGGGTTTAAGTTTTTGTAGGGTGATGCTCAGGTCTGTCTAGGGCTTCCCAGGTGGCACTACTGGTAAAGAGCCCGCCTGCCAATGCAGGAGACTAAGAGACACAAGTTTGATCCCTGGGCTGGGAAGATCCCCTGGAGGAGGGCATGGCAACCCACTCCAGTATTCTTGCCTGGAGAATCCCATGGACGGAGGAGCCTAGAGTTGCATGGAGTTGCAAACAGTCGGATACGACTGAAGCAACTTAGTATGCAGGTTTCTCTCGGTTGCATATACTACTGTGAGTCCCTTCCTGGCCACACCTTTGCAACTGTCGACAGGAAGTCTTTGGTTGCTCTAGGGCAGTGGTTCTCAGCCTGGACTGTACATCACTGCCACCTAGGGGACTGGAGGCTCAGTCTGGGCTGGGAGGGGACACTCTGGAGAGTGGGTCTTAGTTCTCTGACCAGCCATGTAAGCCATTTCCCCTGCACTGAAAGATGGATCCTTAACCACTAGAGATGTCTCTCAAAAAGACAATATTAACATTTTACAAGGACCTGGTGAATCACGTCATTTTGATTTTTTTCTATATTGTCCATGTATCATACAAAACAAGCTTAGTGCCTAGACCCTAACACATTCTCGATAAATCTTCATTAGCTTAAAGGAAGGATAAACACTACCCACCGGGACATGAGGACTTGGAGAGGCAAATGCAACCAGCCTTTGGTGGTCTTGTATGAATGCAGTGAAGAGCTGCTTTCTCTGGACTTCTGATATGAACGTGCTAGTAATAACGGGGACTTTCTAAATAGATGGGGAAACAAAACTAGCATCAAACTCATTCTCAACTTAAAATGAGTGAATGGGAATAGTATCAAGCATGCCTACATGTCTGCATTTCTTTAAACCTTGCTCTCTCCTGTTTACTCCTCTCATCCATATTTTCCTATCAGTTCATGTCAGAATATTATTTTACAAACTCACTTTTCTTGTCATCATATTAAAATCAGGAGTAAGCATGTAGCACATTCTGCTTTCTGTCAGTTAGACATCTAATCACACTTTCCTCATTGTCATGGAAACAGCTTACCTTTGAATAGTCCACGTTGGGAGTTTTTATTTTGAATAAACTTTTTGAACATCTGATTGATAAGATACAACAGTGTATATTTTAATGCAAAACTGTTTTTAATGGGCAGTGACAGTTGCTCTAGAATATAAAAAAATATAAAATTTCTTGTCCTGTAAAGCAACTGCTGAGAGCAAATATACTTCCAAAACACCATTAGTTTTAAGGCTCCAGATAGTCTTTTGTAACTGTGAAAACTCCCTTTAAAACTCCCACTTTACCAAATTTCTGGGTTCATCCAAAGTCTCTCTTTCTGCTGAAAATAAACTGACTGTTGCCACCGTATGCTGAATGCTTGAGGCCTGGAGGCTAATCACTAGCTTGCTGAAACATTTCTGCTTAGATGAGTTGACTCATTTTAAATAACCCTAAACCTGATTATGCTGATTATAGTGGCTGCTGTAAATGTATTGTGTAACTAATATGATGTGATTCCACAAACTACAAGAGAAAAGAGGAAGGAAGGGAAGGAGGCAAGGAGGGAGGGAGGAAATGGGAAATGTGGTTTACGAAAATCAAACTGAATGCTTTGTAAAGTCTTAATAAAAAGGAATCACTAAAATATATTGCTGTAAAATTAGTTGTGAGCAAGGTAATTGAGAGCAATTTCCATATAACATTGTAAAACATACTGAGATCTGAAAGGATTCTACACCTCCATGGGTTAGCAAGGATCATTTCCTGTTCAATGCTCATGAAACCAACTGGAGCATAGACTTCAGCCTACATATATGGCTAAGGCAAGACTGCTAACACGGATCTACCATCGATGTAAGCATAATTAGAGAAACGTTCTCGGTCCTCATCAGGAAGCCCAGTGAATAAATTTATCTGCTGGATTCAAATTAAAATGTGAAAAGTATGTTTATGCACAATTATGTTCCCACCTTTTGGCGAGAGTTTTCAACACTGATCCTCATCGCAAAAGAAAAGAAAAGAAGGAGGGAGTCTACCTAGTGATCACATTGTTGTTCTGTCTCTCAGGCATGTCCGGCTCTTTGTGACCCCAAGGACTGCAGCACACCAGGCTTCGCTGCCCTTCACCACTTCCCAGAGCTTGCTCAAACTCATGTCCATCAAGTCAGTGATGCCATCTGACCATCTCATCCTCTGTCACAAGCTTCTCCTCCTATCTTCAGTCTTTCCCAGCATCAGGGTCTCTTCCAATGAGTCAGCTCTTTGCATCAGGTGGCCAAAGTATTGGAGCTTCAACTTCAGCATCAGTCCTTCCAATGAATATTCAGGGTGGATTTCCTTTAGGATTTAGTGATCACACAGTAACATTAATAGATCACAAAATGCCCCTAACAAACTTGAGTTTCATTGGAAGAGCACAAGAGTATTATTCATCTTATACCAAAAGTCATGAACCCAAAATTGATGCTAAGATTATGTGTTACTGATGGAAGAATGAAAGGGAGGGAGGAAAGGAAAGAAAGACGAGGGGGAAGGAAGAGAAAGGAGAACAGAGGATAATCATATTTGGATTTGATTTCTCCCAATTTTGTTTTCTTTTTTTTCCAATTTTGTTTTCTATGAAACTTTGCTTCACTGAAGAAAAACAATGGTGTTTATGAGCAATATACCCTTGAGAAAATTGTCTCAAAACAATATACCTTGAGACAGGTTGTCTCAAAACAACTTAGTTAGATCTTTGAGACTGTCTCAAACATGGATGGCTTTGTTTAGGAAAACAAAATTCCACAGAAGGGAGCTATAAGAATTCCATGAGTTTTCACAGAATGTACAGGTATATAGGGAGCTGAGACTAGAATTCCACCTCTGATTCCCAGCTTTATATCACTTCCCTCTGCCCTTCTTTCCTAGCAGACACGGGCTGTCCATGGAGCTAGAAAACCAAACAGCAGTCTCAGAATTCTTCCTCCTGGGACTCTCAGAAAAGCCAGAGCATCAGATCTTCCTCTTTGGGCTGTTCCTGCCCATGTACCTGGTCACCATCTTTGGAAACCTGCTCATCATCCTGGCCATCATCACAGACTCACACCTCCACATGCCCATGTACTTCTTCCTCCGTTACCTGTCCCTCATCGACATCTTCTTCTCTTCCACCACTGTCCCCAAGATGCTGGTGAACCTCTGGACTCAGAGCAAAGCCATCCCCTTTGCAGGCTGCCTTGCCCAGATGTACTCCTTCCACCTGTTTGGGACCATGGACAGCTTCCTCCTGGCTGTGATGGCCATTGATCGGTTCGTGGCCATTGTCCACCCTCTGCGCTACTTGGCCATCATGAGTCCCCGTGTGTGTGGGCTGCTGGTGGTGGGGTCGTGGCTGATCACCAACCTCCAGTCCATTGTCCACACCAGCCTCATGGCTCAGCTGACCTTCTGCGCTGGCTCTGAAATCCCCCACTTCTTCTGTGACCTCATGCCCCTGCTGAAGCTCTCCTGCTCAGACACATACACCAATGAGCTGGTGATCTTTGCTTTCGGCATCATCATGGGCATCAGCCCTCTCACATGCATCTTCCTCTCTTATATCTGCATTTTCTGGGCAGTCTTCAAGATCCCTTCTGCTCAAGGCAAATGGAAATCCTTCTCCACTTGTGGCTCAAACCTCACCGTGGTGACTCTATTCTATGGCACCATCTTCTCTGCATACCTGCAGCCAGCATCTCCCACCTCCTTGCAGAAGGACAAGGCAGCTGCCTTGATGTGTGGGGTGGTCATCCCCATGCTGAACCCCTTTATCTACAGCCTAAGGAACAAGAACATGAAGGCAGCTCTGAGGAAACTGGTCAGCAACGTAGTTCGATCTCAGTCTTAGGGCAGAATAGTTTCTTAGCATCTACCATGTTCCTTGGGCTTCCCTGGTGGCTCAGAAGGTCTGCCTGCAATGCAGGAGACCCAGGTTTGATCTCTGAGTCTGAATGATTCCCTGGAGAAGGGAGTGGCTACCCACTCTAGTATTCTTGCCTGGAGAATCCCATGGACGGAGGAGCCTTGTGGGCTACAGTCCATGGCATCGCAAAGAATCTGACATGACTGAGCCACTAACATTTTCACTATATTCCAGGACGACTGTTCAGTCCCTGAGATGCAGGAATACATCCTATCTCTGCTCTCAAGGCATTCAGAATCTGGTGGGGGATGGAGACGTGTCAGTAACCGGTCACAGGGCAACATGGTGATTGTGTCAGGAGAGATGATGAAGTGAGTGATACAGAACGGGAAAGATATGGGTTTTTCTCCATGATTTATCTGACCCCTCGAGGTCAGGATAGAGGAGAATTTGAAGTAGCCTTAAGCTCTCTGAGGTATTGAGCTTATAGGATTGCTACATGGATAATCCTTATTGAAGGAAAGATTAGCTACATTCAATTTTAATATTGATAAAGACTATGTACATTAGCCAGATATATAGCCATGTTTCCTAAGGACTTGGGGGAGGAATCTGAGAGCATGTGTTGGGATTAGCTCACTAGGTGTTCATTCAGAAGTGACAAGTCTCTGTCCCAGAGGGGGCCTAGTGGTCCATAAAGTAGCCCCCTCAGTCCTAGGGCAGAATAGCTGTTCAGCACCTACCAATGTTCGGTGACCACTTTTCAGTGCATGGGACACAGGGATATATCCATTGCTGCTCTCAAAACATTCAGAATCTGGTGGGAATAGAGATATGTCAATAAGTCATCACAGATCAACTTGGTAAATGCATTTCATAAGAGAGAAATAAAGTGCTATGGGAAGGGAAAGTGAAAGAAAGTGAAGTGAAAGTGTTAGTTGCTCAGTCATGTCTGACTCTTTGTGACCCCACGGACTGTAGCCTGTCAGGCTCCTCAGTCCATGGGATTCTCCAGGCAAGAATGCTGGAATGTGTTGCCACCCACTTCTCCAGGGGATCTTCCCAACCCAGGCATCAAATCCGCGTCTCATGCAATGCAGCCAGATTCTTCACCATCCTATTTTTGCCATGGTTTATCTTCTTCCATGAAGACCAGAGTAGCATCTCTATGCTACTCTGAAGTAGCCTGAAATTCTCTGAGGTTTATAGGATTGCTACGTGGATAACCCTAGTGGGATGAAAGACCAGCTCCTCTCATTTTAATATTGATGAAACAGTGTGTATTAGCCATGTGTATTACATTGCTGTGCTTCATAAGTGACTTGGGGGAGGACTCTGAGAGCTTCTGTTGAGATGAGCTGACTTGCTGTCCAACTCAGCAAGCACCATTCTCAGTCTCACAGGGAACCTAGTGGCTTGACTTTGCACGATGATCACAGTCTTAAACAGGCCTCTCGTGTCCCCCAGATTGGGACACAGGAGATGCTGCCCTTTGGATCATAGGGATTGTGATTCAGCAACCTGATACTGGATCCTGGAATCTGGCTTCTTAGCAGGCTGTCCAGGTGGTCCTGAAGCAGGCAGTGCAGAGGCTGCAGTGGGAGGACACTGGCCCTGGGTGAGCTTCAGAGTCCATATGTTTCCTGGGATTCCATCACCTGACTCCAAACCCTATATGATTCCATAGGTGCTGTCAGCAACAAGCGGATGCAGTGAGCTGGGATGCAGACAGAGGTCAAGTTAGGGGTTGAGTTGTGTCCTCCAAAATGATATGTCACAGTCTAATGTCTCAGTCTAACCCCCAGCACCTCAGCACCTGTCCTGAAAATAGGCTCTTTTCCAAGATAACTAGTTCTAATGAGGTCATTAGGGTCCTACTCCACTGTGACTGGCACCCCTATAAAAAGATAGAAATTGGACACAGACATGTGAGAAGGGAGAAGGCCAGGTGAAGATGGAGATGATGCTTCTACCAGCCAAGGAATGCCAGAGATTTCAGGAAACCACCAGAAGCTAAGAGAGAGGCATGGAACAGACTCCATCACCATCTCCAGAAGAAATAAACCCTGCTGACAACTGTGATGTTGGACTTCTGGCCTTCGGAACTGTTAGAGGATACACTTCAGTTGTTTAAGCCACACAGTATGTGATACTTTGCTATGAAGCCCTAGAAAACTAGTACAGTTAGTTTAGGAAGGGCTGGCATCATGCAAAGACCGTGCCGAGATATATCCTCTCAAGTGTTGACTACCCTGTGTTCTGGTTAAGGATCCACCCTGTGTTCTGGTTAAGGGAGTCTGTGCTATAATTGGGAGAAAACCTGAAGGATTCAGATTGCATGAATTCAATTTCTTGGTCTCAGTGTGATGACAGTGAGGATACCAATAGCTGAGATTTATTATGTGCCCTGCACGGGCATCATCCCTTTAAATAACTATCTCATTAAATTTTAAACAAAAAGCCTACAAGAGCAGTCCCCAACATTTTTTGGCACCAGGGACTAGTTTCATGGAAGACAATTTTTCTATGGACCAGGGTGTTGGCGGGATGGTTTCAGGATGATTCAAGTCCATTATATTCATTGTGCACTTTACTTCTATTATTATTATATCAGCTCCACCTCACATCATCAGGCATTAGATCCCAGTGGTTGGGGACCCCTACCTTTCCTACAAGGTAGGAAATATAACTCCTTATTTTACAGATGAGGAAACTAGACTTAAAAAGTGCAGCTTCTAATAAGAAGTAGTGAAGGTTCAAACAGAGGATCCATTCTACAGCCCCCTGTCTCAACAACACACAATATTGTCTAGAATTCGGTGCCCAAAGCACAGATTTACCAACTGCAGTTGGTGGGCCAAATTCAACCAACAGCCTGTTTTTGTGTGCCCTGCAAGCTAAGAATGGCTTTTACATTTTTTAATAGTTGGAAATTTTTTAAAAGAAGACTACCTCATGACACATTAAAATTATGTAAAATTCTAATTTTAGAGCTCATAAATAAAGTTTTATGGGAACAGAATTGGACCATAAAGAAGGCTGAGGGCTGAAGAATTGATGCTTTTGAACTGTGCTGCTAGAGAAGACTCTTGACAGCCTCTTGGACTGCAAGATCAAACCAGTCAAACTTAAAGGAAGTCAACCCTGAATATTCATTGGAAGGATTGATGCTGAAGTTGAAGCTCCAATACTTTGGCCACCTGATGCGAAGAGCCGGCTCATTGAACGAGACCCTGATGCTGGGAAAGATTGAGGGCAGAAGGAGAAGGGGACGACAGAAGATGAGATTTGGGATGGCATCACTGACTCAATGGACCTGAGTTTGAGCAAATTCCAGGAGATAGTGAAGGACAGGAAAGCCTGGTGTGCTGCAGTCCGTGGGGTGACAAAGAGTTGGACTTTTGTGACTTAGTGACTGAACAACGACAACAAGCAACTTAGTGACTGAACAACAACAGCAAGCAACACTCATTAGTCAATTCATCATCTGTGACTGTTTTGGGGCTTCCCAGGTGTCACAGTGGTAAAGAATCTGCCTGTTAACGTAGGAGATGTAAGAGACACGGATTCAATCCCTGGGTCAGGAAGATCCCCTGGAAAAGGAAATGGCAACCCACTTCAGTATTCTTGCCTGGAAAATTCCACGGCCAGAGGAGGCTCAGTTCAGTGCAGTCGCTCAGTCGTATCCGACTCTTTGCGACCCCGTGAACTGCAGCATGCCAGGCCTCCCTGTCCACCACCAACTCCCGGCGTCCACCCAAACCCATGTCCATTGAATCGGCGATGCCATCTCACCATCTCATCCTCTGTGGTACCCTTTTCCTCCTGCCCTCAATCTTTCCCAGTATCAGGGTCTTTTCAAATGAATCAGCTCTTCGCATCAGGTGGCCACAGTATTGGAGTTTCAGCTTCAACATCAGTCCCTCCAATGAACACCCAGGACAGGTCTCCTTTAGGAGGGACTGGTTGGATCTCCTTGCAGAGGAGGCTGGTGGGCTACAATCCATGAGGCCGCAAAGAGTCTGACATGACTGAGCACACACACACACACCTCTTTTCAAGCTACAATGTATCCTGTGCAAAAACTAAAATACTTACTATCTGGCCCTTTACAGAGGGATTTTCTGATTTCTTTTTAAATTAATTTTTATCAGAGTAGAGTTGCTTCACAATGTTTCATTAGTTTTTGCTGTACAGCAAAGTGAACCAGTGTACATATACATTTATCCCCTCTTTTTTAGATTTCCTTCCCATTTAACTAACCTCTTTTCTAAAGAAAAAGGAAAGCCTGATACTCAGTGGTCCATGAATCAGAGTCATCATTATTACGAGAAGCTTGACAGAAATGAAGACGCAGACACCATATCAGACCACTTAAGTCATCATTTTAACCATCCCAGGGGAGTTATATGAGCCTTAAAATTAGAGGATCACTGGAATAGATGGGGGTAGAGAACGGCTGTGGAGATCTGGGCCCTAAATATGTCTTCAGGGACATGAGAGATCCAAATCTGGGGCATTTTTTCCACAAGGCATTTTCCATTTTTCCCTGCCCTGGACAGGGTCGGTAGCTTTAAAAGCATTACAGCTATAGTTTGAATAAGCGGCCAGCAGGTGGCAATAGTGGAACATCACAAAATGGATTAAAAACTCCTTTTAGGAAACAGATCCTGGTTCCTCTGGAGGGAAACAGCTGAGCCTGGGTTGTTCAGGGAAATCACGGAGACGGGTATGTCCTTAGCCCACAGTGAGGACAGAGGAAGTGTACAGGGGGCTGTGATCAGACCTCACCAGGGGCGATCGGACTCAGGGTGAGGGGACCATCAGGGGTTAAGCAAGAATACAGGAGGGCAGGTGCTTCAGAACAGACCTGTTGCCAAGTCCTACCATGCGTTAGTGATGAGCAAGCTTTTTCTGTAAAGGGCCAAAGGGTAAATGAATGGCAGCTTTATGGACCATAAGGCCTCTGTCACAATGACTCAGCTCTGATGCTACAATGAGGAAGGCAATACTTCGAGAAAAGGGTGGGGCCAAGCACCCATGAAACTTTATTTATAGACACTGAAACTTGAATTTCTATCATTTTACATGTCACAAAATATAGTACTTTTTAAAGGTGTGGTACATATATGAACCCTTGGACTGCAAGGAGATCCAACCAGTCCACCCTAAAGGAAAGCAGTCCTGGGTGTTCACTGGAAGGACTGATGTTGAAGCTGAAACTCCAATACTTTGGCCACCTGATGCAAAGAGCTGACTCATTTGAAAAGACTCTGACGTTGGGAAAGATTGAAGGCAGGAGGAGAAGGGGACGACAGAGGATGCGATGGTGGGATGGCATCACTGACTCAATGGACCTGAGTTTGAGCAAGCTCCGGGAGTTGGTGATGGACAGGGAGGCCTGGCGTGCTGCGGTTCATGGGGTCACAAAGAGTCAGACACGACTACGCAGCTGAACTGAACTGAACATATTTGAAAGTATGAAAGTGAAAGTTGCTCAGTCTTGTCTGACTGCAACCCCATGGACAGTAGCCTTCCAGGCTCTTCTGTCCGTGGAATTCTCCAGGCAAGAATGCTGGAGTGGTTTGCCACACCCTTCTCCAGGGGATCATCCTCCTCCAGGGACTGAACCCATGTCTCTCACATTGCAGGCAGATTCTTTACCATCTGAGCCACCAGGGAAGCCCAAAAACCACGTAATATGACTCAGCCATTAAAAAGGGTGAAATTGTATGGCAGAAACCAACAGAACATTGTAAAGCAATTTTTCTCCAATTTAAAAATAAATTTGAAATAAAGAACACAATAATGGCACTTGCAGCAACATGGATGGACCTAGAGATTGAGTGACTAAGTCAGACAAAGAAGGAGAAATATTGTATGACATCCCTTATATGTGGAATCTAAAAGGAAATTATACAAAGGAACTTACGAAACAGAAAGAGACTCCAACTTAGAGAACGAACTTACATTTGCCAGGGGGGCTGGGTGGGGGTAAGGAATAATTAGGGAGTTTGGTATGGACACACTTGCTCTATTTAAGTACAGGCTGCTATATTTAAGATGGGTAACCAATAAGGGCCTACTATATAGCACACGGAATTCTGCTCAGCATTATGCGGCAGCCTGGATGGGAGGGGCGTTTGGAAGAGAAAGGATACATGCATATGTATGGTTGAGTCCCTTCCCTGTTCACCTGAAACTATTACAAACAGTGTTTGTTCATCAGCTATCCCCCAATACAAAATAAAACATTTTAAAAATAAGTAAATAAAATGGATAACTAACAAGGACCTACTCTACAGCACAGGGAATTCTGCTCAGTGCTCTGTGGCAGCCGGGATGAGCGGGGAATTGGGGGGAGAATGGATACAAGTATATGTATGGCTGAGTTATTTTGCTGTCCACCTGTATCAAAACATTGTTAATCAGCTATACTCCAATACAAAATACATTAAACGCTTTATTAAAAATAGTACTTTTTTCCCATTGCAGTGAAAAATGTTTTGAACTCATCAAATTAATGCAGAAAGAATCTCAACTAATATTAACCTTCTGTGTATCCTGCTCCCCCAAATTATAGTGATAAAATGTAGCATGGAGTGGAGCTTTTGTTTGCTTGTTTTAAAGAAAGTAAAATAATATTGCAGAAGGTTTTGGTGGCTGGCACTCCTCAACCCTGCCCCTCCGGCATAGTTGCCTCTCTTAATATGGCTGGCTACCTTGCAACTGTGCTGCCAGCTTCTTAACCACTAGGGCCACCTGGGAAGCTCTACCTGCAACAGATGTTCCCAAATATAGTAACTACCAAAATATCTCAAAATACCAAAATATCTCACCTACATCTCAAAAGGGGATGATAGAGGATTAGATGGTTGGATGGCATCACCAACTCAATGGACATGAGTTGAGTAAGCTCCAGGAGTTGGTGATGGACAGGGAAGCCTGGCGTGCTGCAGTCCATGGGGCCGCAAAGAGTCAGACACGACTGAGCAACTGAACTGACATCGCAAGAAGGAGAAATCAGGAAGAAGTTTCCATCTTCTATATCAACTGTCTGATCCCTAATTTGCAACCCAGAAAATCCTGTCTAAAATCTAGTGTGGGCTTCCTAAAATTACAAATCACTGGACATATTAATCCTATGGTCACATCACTAACTCTTCCCTCACAAACACTAGGTTTGAAAGTCTTAATTACCAAACAAAATTATCAACAGTAGCATGAAATTTGGTCCATGAACCACAGCCTTTTATTTCAATCATGGGGCTCAGCAGCTGCTCAAAATGTACTTGTTGAGTAAACTAAGGAATGAATGAACTGATGGATGGATGAGAGGATTGATGGATGAGAGGACTGATGGATGAGAGGACTGATGGGTGAACGACGCTGGCCAGTTGTTGTTGTTCATTCGCTAAGTCATGTCCAACTCTTTGCAACCCAATGGATATAGCAGGGGGCGCCTCTGTCCACCACTGTCTCCCAGAGTTTGCTCAGATTCCTGTCCATTGAGTCGGGCCATCTAACCATCTCATCCTCTGCTGTCCCCTTCTCCTTTTGCCTTCAGTCTTTCCCAGCACCAGGGAAAGATTCCCTGGCCAGTATGAGAGTACAATAACATTTCTTTCTCTCCATATGGGATTTTACTGGGTATTCGGACCAGTTTGAGAGATTCAGACACTGAGGATTCTACAGGGGAACGGACTGTCCCAAGGTCACATGCTGAATCGGATGGGGTGAGGAGGAATTCCAGTCCAACCTGTGTGACCCTAAAACCTGATCCCTCTCGCATCATGATGTTGGATGGCCTCCCAGGGGGGTGACTTTCCCACCCACCTCCCAGGTGGATGACTTGGAAGAGCTCAAGTCCTGCCCTATGTGTGGTTCTCAAGGGGCAAAAGTCCTCATCAGATCTGCTGCTGGGAGTGGCTAGAAAGCCACTCCAACAAGACATAATAAAGGACTCAGTAAGACTGGAGCCCAAGGTCCTGGAAAGGAAGTTCCTACTTCCAAATGTACATTTATCAGGGTTCTGGGGAATCATTGCCCTCTCTATGAATCTGTGTAGTGGGAGGTCCCCCCAAGACCACCTTCAGGTTCCGTGATTCACTAGAAGGACTCACAGAATTCAGCAAAGTTGCTATATTCATGGTTTATTGCAGAGAAAGGATACAAATTAAAATCATCAGGTGGGATGAACTGGGAGATTGGGATTGACATATATACATTGCTGATACTATATATAAAACATATAACTAACGAGGACCTACTATATAGCCCAGGAAACCCCACTCAGTCCTCTGTGGTAACCTAAATGGGAAGGAAATCCAAAAAAGAGGGTGGGTGTGTCTATATACATATATATATATATATATATATATATATACACACACATATATGTATATATATGATTCACTTTGCTATTTAGTAGAAATTAACACAACATTGCAAAGCAACTATACTCCAATAAAAATTAATTTAAAAAATTAAATAAAAATAATATCAGTGAAGGTAAAAGGCACATGGGGCAGGGTCCAAAAGAGACCAGGCTCTAACTTCTAGTTGTCCACTCTCTGTGGAGTCATGTAGACAGTGCTTAATTCTCCTAGCAATCATGGGTAAACAACACACAGGGTGTACTGCCAACCAGGGTAGCTCCTTTTGAGTGGTCGTGTCCAGGTTTTCATAGGGGGTTGACCAGTGTACTCCTCTGTTCAGGTTGCCTCCTCTACCTCTGGGACAACTAGCACCTATGCAGCCCTGGTAGCCACACCAGCATCCCCAGGCCTTAATAGTAGGGCACTAGGGCAGCTCTTGGTTTGACAGCAGGTGGCCAATTGTCAAATGTGTCCTGGGGCCTGTGCAGACACCTGGTCATCAAGAGAGCCCAGCAGACCTGCAACTAATAATAAAAGCAAGGTTGGCTGAGTGCCAAAGGATTGATGCTTTGAACTGTGGTATTGGAGAAGACTCTTGAGAGTCTTTTGGATTGCAAGGAGATCAAACCAGTCAATCCTAAAGGAAATCAATCCTGAATATTTAATCCAATCAATACAATATTCATTGGAAGGACTGATGCTGAAGCTGAAGCTCCAATACTTTGGCCACCTGATGTACAGAGCTGACTCATTAGAAAAGACCTTTATGCTGGGAAAGATTGAAGGCAGAAGGAGAAGGGGATGACAGAGGACAAGATGGTTGAATCATCAAGAGTGCATCATCAAGAGTGCATCACTGACTCAATGGACATGAGTTTGAGCAAGCTCCATGAGATGGACTGGGAAGCCTGGCATGCTGCAATCCATGGCGGGGGAGGGGGGCGGGGGGCTGGTGGGTCACAAAGAGTCAGACACGACTGAGTGACTGAACAACAACAACCACATGGGCAGGGCTTCCTTGGTGACGCAGTGGTAAAGATTCCACCTGCCAACGCAGGAGACATGGGCTCAGTGCTTGAGTTAGGAAGATTCTCTGAGAAGGAAATAGCAACCCATTCCTATAATATTCTTGCCTGGAAAACCCCATGGACAGAGGAGCCCGGCAGGCTACAGTCTATGGGGTTGCAAACAGTCAGACACAAGAGTCAGACACAGCTTAGTAACTAAACAAAAACAACTTCATGGGCAACAGGGGGGCCTTCTGTACCTCAGCTTCAGCTCTACAGCTATCGAGCAGGGCTTTTCATGGGTCATTGGGAGGCTCTGGCCGACATATGCTGCCCTCTCTGATTGCCTTCCAGGCAATACCACATCCTGCCTCAGGAAGTGGCCTCGTGGGAACTCAACCACCCTCTGCCCCCTCTAGTTCCTCAATGCTGCCCCAGGGGACATCTCTGGGCAGCCACGTCTTCCTTGGTACCTTTGAGGACTGACTCCCAGCCAGAGACACCTGTGCAGGCTATAGAACTTGCCTTGTCATCCTGGAAGATGCAAGATGCCAGTGAGTCTCCAGTGTGGGAACAACTGCAGTGACAACAGGAGGTGGCAGAACCTCCCCGTAATCAGCTCCATCTTTCATTTCCCAGGAAGTGAGGACCCCCAGGGAGGTGGCAGACAGGGTACCTAACCCACAGACGCATGCCTCATTCTGCAACACCTCCTACTCCCATAACAGGGGGAGTTAGTCTTCCCTTTGAACAGATGAGGAAATTGAGGCCTAGAGAGAATATCTTCATTCGGCATCTCCCAGAAGCTGATCCTGTGATAAGGATTCAAGGACAAGTAGTTTATTTGGAAAGAGATCTAGGAGGACTTCCCTGATGGTATGATGGTTAAGAATCTGCCTGCCAGTGCAGGGGACACAGGTTCAATCCCTGGTCCAGGGAGATTTCACAAGAAGCAGGGCAAGTAAGTCCACCAGCCACAACTACTGAAGCCCACATGCCCTAGAGTCTGTGCTCTGCAAAAAGAGAAGACACGCAATGAGAAGCCCACTCACCACAACTAGAGAGTAACTCCTGCTCATGGCAACTAGAGAAAGCCTGCGCACAGCAATGAAGACCTAGCACCACCATAAATAAATAGATTATTTTTCTAAGTGACCTAGAAAATGCTCACGGGTTTCCCAGGCAGTGCTAGTGGTAAAGAACCCGCCTGCCAACGCAGGAGACACAAGAGATGCAGGTTCAATCCCTGAGTCAGGAAGATCCCTTGGAGGAGGAAATGGCAACCCACTCCAGTATTCTTGCCTGGAGAATCCCATAGACTGAGGAGCCTGGTGGGCTATAGTCCACAGACTCACAAAGAGTTGGACACAGCTGAAGTGACTTCACACACACACACACACACACACACACACACACACACACACAGAGAGAGAGAAAATGCTGAAAGGGAGGAGGAGAAGTGAGACAGGGAAGGGAAGGGAATCAGTAAAGAGTGCATTGATCTGCAAGTTTCCACTGTGGGTTGCTGGGACTCAGTCCCACGAGGACCTCTGAGAGTCAGTGCAGAACACACACTTCAGTCGATCCACCTGAAGAGTGAGAAAGGTAGAGTACATATTCATCAACTTCCATTGTCTGCCACAGAGGTGTAGAGCTCCACTCAAACCTGACCTGCCCCCTCTGCCTGCATTTCAACAAATCCCTGTATCTACTGAGGGCTGATTTATCCATCAGGCATCATAAGCACAGTACATCAGCCAATGATGTGAATATCTGGAGGAAACAAAACACGTAAACGTGCACACACACCAAAATCTGAGCAGCAACTAGCAAAATTCAGATGAATTATTGTAAAAAAAATTCAGTGTGAAGTTTATCACTCACAATCATTTCATAATATACTGTTTGTAGATCATCTGTTTTCACTTATCAACAATTTCTGAGCACTGAGAAAGAATCATAGCCAACTGTGAATTAAATGAGTTGCTGCTGCTGCTAAGTCGCTTCATTCATGTCCAACTCTGTGCAGCCCCATAGACAGCAGCCCACCAAGCTCCCCCATCCCTGGAACTCTCCAGGCAAGAACAACTGGAGTGGGTATTAAATGAGTTACATGTAACCAAATAAATGCAACAGGAAACGTATAGAAGCTCTGTCGAAAAGGGTTTACCAAAAATAATAATAATAACAAATATTGATGTGACCTGTGAGTGTCCTTTGATCATTTGATGTGATATAGGTGATAAGAGACACAGGTTTGATCCCTGAGTCAGGAAGATCCCCTAGAGGAGGGCCTGGAAACCCACTCCAGTATTTGTTCCTGGAGAATCCCATGGACAGAGAAGCTGGGTGGACTAAACTCCATAGGGTCACACAGAGTCGGACATGACTGAAGCAATCTATCACACACACACAGTGGAGCCAAGGGCTGCTCTCACCCCTACATCAGCCTCCCACTCTTCTGAGTTACAGAACCCCAAAGGACTGTAGTCCTGCAGTCCCTCCCTTCAGCTTGTGAAGAGGTATTGCCTTGACCCCCAACCCCTCTCTCCACTGTCAGCAGTTGCCTCAAATCTGATGGTGTGGACCCCACCCCTCTCAACCTCACTTCTCCCAAATACATAGAACCAAGAAACTAACAGAGCCTAAGAGACCTGTGGGACACCATCAAGCATATCAATATATGCCTAACAGGAATCCCGGAAGGAGAGAGGCAACAGGGGCAGAAAGAATAGTTGAAAAAATAATGTCCCCAAAGCTTTCCAACACTGATGAAAGACATGAATATACACATCCAAGAATCTCAATGAACTCCAAGTAGGATATACACAGAGATCTATACCAAAATATATTATCACCAAACACACACAACGTCATCTGTCCAAGCCTCTGCCACCTGCCACCTGATCTCCCACCTGCACATTCAGCAGTAAATAAGACAGACAAGTGTTACCTCATGCAGCCCCAGTCTGAACAAGGAGACAGATAAACTAGAGCTAGTCACTAGAACTATAGAGTTTAAGCCATGGCAAGTGTTACAAGAAACAAAGGGACTTCCTTGGTGGTCCAGTGGTTAAGACTCTGTGTTTACAATGCAGGGGCCATGGGTTTGATTCCTAGTTGGGGAACTAAGATCCCAACATGCCACGTGGTACAGTCAAAAAAAACTTTTTTAATTTAAAAAAGAAGAAGAAATGAATCACAGTGGTGTAATAATGACTGGACAATGGTAGGTGGTCAGGGAAGTGAGAGCCTCCTAAGGAAATGCCTTTGGACCTAAAGGATGAGAAAGAGGCAGCTTCAGAAGAACCAGGGCTTCCTAGCCAGAGGGAACTGCATGTGCAAAGGGCTTGGAATAGGAACAGTTTGATGTGAAGAAGAGCCAGACAGGAGGTCATGGTGGGCGATGAAGACAACCAAGGATATGAAGCCAGAAGTCTTGCTGGGACTGGATTTTATTTGTGGAAATCTGGATTTTATTTTAGGTGGAGTGAGCAGTTATGGGAAGACTGTTCAGCAGGGGCTGCCATGATCTGATTTGGGATTTTTAAGTCCACTCTAGGCACTGCATGGAGAATGGAATATAGGAGTAAGATGGTTAAATTTTCCTAAACAGCCACAAAAACATCTCCCATCCCACATTCTCTTGCACAAAGAATGTTACAAGGTCACCGTGACGCACCACCCATTGAGAGAGGTGGAGTCTGTGTCCCTTCCTGTTGAATCTGGTGCCAGAAGTAAAAGTGTGACACTTCAAACTGGATCAGGAAAGGTAATACAGCTTTTGCTTTGTTTATTTTTGAAGCCCTGGGTGGCTCTGTAAGAAACCCAACTACCCTGACTACTGACCTGCTAGGAGGAACCCAGTTCACACCAAGAGGACAGTTGTTCAGTCACTAAGTCGTGTCCGACTCTTTCTGACCCATGAACTGCAGCACACCAGGTTCCCCTGTCCTTCACTATCTCCAAGAGCTTGCTCAAATTCATGTCCATAGAGTCAGTGATGTTATCTAACCATCTCATCCTCTGCCACCCTCTTCTCCTTTTGCTTCAGTCTGTCTCAGCATCAGGGTCTTTTCCAATGAGTCAGCTCTTTACATCATGTGGCCAAAGTATTGGAGCTTCAATAACAGTCCTTCCAATGAATATTCAGGCTTGATTTCCTTTAGGATTGACTGGTTTGGTCTCCTTGCTGTCCAAAGGACTCTCGAGAGTCTTCTCCAGCACGATTTGAAAGCCTCATTTCTTCTGCACTCAGCCTTCTTTACTGTCCAACTCTCACATCTATACATGACTACTAGAAAAACCACACGTCTGACTGTACAGGCCTTTGTTGGCAAGAGGCTTGTGGAGGTGCCCTAGTCCACAGCTCCTGCGACAGTCCCAGCACACACCTGGCATCAATTGCGAGACCTGTAAGTGAACCTCCAGATGATTCTGGCCCTTCGTTTGTTGACTCACCCCAAACCTTGAAATCTTTCCAACAAAAGAGTAGCGACAACCAGTGTCAGCGCTGCCCTGCCCCAATCCTTGGCCCACAGCATCTGTGAGCATCATAGCACGGCTGACTTACAACCGCTAAGCTTTGGGGTGGTGTGTTAAAGAGCAGTAGTATCTGGACTTGGGGACAGAGAGGAGTGGAGAACTGGATGGAGGAGGAAGGCAAGAGAGTGGCATCCCGGGAAACTAAGGGAAGAGGGGGTGTCGTCAAAATAAGCGATGCCAGGGCTTGCACCAGGCTGGAGCAGTGGATGGGAGAAAAGAGAAGAAATCTGTGGATTTGTGCAAGACGCGTTTTGGAAGTAAACTCAAGAGAACCTGCTGTATGCGATCACTAATGGAGGGTGAGTAAGAGGAAAGACAAGAGCCGGTGACAGGTCCCCCGCCCGGCCTTGGGGATTGACTACAACTCCCAGCATCGCTCACTCAGGCTGCGGGAAGCGCAAAAAAAAAAAAAGTTTGGGCCAAGCATTCCCGGAATGCGCTTCCTGCTGGCGCGGGGCGGGGGGCGGGCGAGGAGACCGGGCGGGGCGGGGGGCGGCGCGGCCGGAGCCCGGGGCGCGCACTCAGCCCGGCCCGGGCCCCAGCATGGCCGAGCCGCTGCTCAGGAAGACCTTCTCCCGCCTTCGGGGCCGAGAAAAACTTCCCCGGAAAAAGTCGGACGCGAAGGAGCGCGGTGAGAGAGAGGGAGGTGGGGAAGAAGGGGCCCCGAACCCCGCCCGGCTTGGAAGAGGGTCCCAGGGCCCCAAAGAGGGACCGCTGAGGGGACAGGGGAAGCCCTGCGGAGCCCTCTGCGGGTCGGGGTTGGGGGCAGGGGCAGGCAAGGGTCGTGGAAGTAACGGGCCGGGGGGAGAGGGGGCGCGGACCGTTATATGCGCTTGACCAGGGATGCCAGCGCTGCGGGCTCCTCGGGAGGCCCGGGAGGGGGCCTCACCCCTGACAGGAAATGGGGCCGAGGCTGAGCGCTTGGAGAGTGGAGGGGAGGAGGAGCTGGGAGGCTGAGAAACTGGGGCTTAGTCAGGCCAGGCTGGCGACACCCTGTGCCCTAGAGACCAGGGATGGGAGATGGGGGCGTACACCCTTCGGAGGAGGGAGAGGCGGTGCGTCGATCGTGGGGGCCACCTCCCAATCCCCTCTTACCTATTAGCCCGTAACTGCAGCTACACCCACCTTAGACAGCCGCAGGAAACTGCCCCCTGTACAGATGGGGAAAGTGAGGCACGGAGCAGTTTGGGTAATTTACCCAATGCCAGTGAAGCGACTTAACAGCTCTGTGGACTAGGCTACTAAATGAGAGCCCAGAGAGACTCGGGGAGTGGAAGTATGAGATGAACAGAGGAGGGAGTCGGCATGGAAGACCTTAAAGACATGGGAGCTGCGTGGGACAGGAAGTCCCGGAAAGGAAGGGGTTAAAGGAGGGAAGGCAGAGGACTTCATGGATCTGACCTCCCCCCAGCCGTCTTCCCAGAGATTCCCAGGGTTCCCAGGGCAGAGAGAAGGGACAGGGGTGCCCACGCACAAACACACACACAGGAAACAGCCTGGGATGTCTGAGAGAGGATGGAGCCGGGGCAGGGCAGGGGAGGGGGGTTCCGAAAGCAGAAACTGTTGGGGTCTGTCTGGGCTAAAACAGGGTCAGCTCCAGGATGGCGGCAAAGTTTGGAAAGAAAGGCAGCAGGGTGAGGAGTGACATGCTGCGGGTAAAGAACCTGGCAGCCACACACTTGCTGTCACGCCCGCTTTGGGCTTCTAAGCAAGCTAGCCAGCATCCACCATGGGCTACATGTGCCCGAGATATGAGTGCCTAGGAAGCGCTCTCACGCTGAGATCACAGTGAGGCTCAGATGGCAAGTGGTTTCCCCGAAGCCACCCACTGAGAAGGCACAAGGGCAGGGCTCCACACCAGCATTAAAGAGAGGCATGGGGATGTAGAGTGGGGAATGCAGGGCCCAGGCTCAGAGAAACCCCTCTGGACCTCTGAGGCTGGAAGGCAGACGGATCGAGTCCTGTCTGGGACACGAGGGCAGGGAGTTGTGGGCAGGGAGCGGATGAGACTGCCAGCCTGCAGCCACCCATTGCAAATGAATGTGGGGACTGTCCAGGCTGAGTGCACCCCATGTCCCATAGGGGAAGAGCCCTGGGCTGGGGCTGCTCTGGGGGCAGTGGGAGGCTGCATCTCACTCCCCTTGCTCTCTGCCAGGCCGACCAGCCCAGCGCCCAGAGCCCAGTCCTCCAGAGCCCCAGGCCCCAGAAGGACTCCAGGCTGGAGCAGAGGGGCCCCCCAGCCCTGAGGCATCTCGGAGCCCGGCTCACGGTGCCTACCTGCAGAGCCTGGAGCCCAGCAGCCGCCGCTGGGTGCTGGGCGGGGCCAAGCCACCAGAGGAGGCCACTCTGGGGCCGGGGGCACCTGGCAGTGGGGAGCCTGCCGGTGAGATCTGGTACAACCCCATCCCAGAGGAGGACCCCAGACTCCCAGCACCGGAGCTCCCAGGCCCACAGCCAGGCTCAGCTGAGGCAGACAGCCTGGCCTCTCCAGGTGAGCACAAGCTTCCCACCCTGTGGCCTGTAAGGTGACTACAAGCATAATCACCCCCATCCCAAGCCCAGAATTCTGGACCCTGAGGTCTGCTGTCCCCACAGGCGCAGCCCCTGCCAGCCCCCCGACCAAAGCCTCCCGCACCAAGTCCCCCGGCCCGGCCAGGCGCCTCTCAATGAAGATGAAGAAGCTGCCTGAGCTGCGGCGCCGACTGAGTCTGCGGAGCACCCGGACGAGCCGAGAGCGCGAGCGGGCCGCCCCCGAGGGCTCGGTCATCAGTCGTTACCACCTGGACAGCAGCGTGGGGACCCCAGGGCGGACAGCAGTAGCTGAGGGCGCACGCAGCCCAAGGGCGGGTTACCTCAGTGACGGCGACTCTCCCGAGCGCCCCGCGGGGCCCCCGTCGCCCACTGCCTTCCGCCCCTATGAGGTGGGCCCCTCCGCCCGGCCGCCCCCGGCTGCGCTCTGGGGCCGCCTCAGCCTGCACCTGTACGGGCTGGGGGGGCTGCGGCCAGCGCCTGGGGCCCCTCCGCGAGACCTCTGCTGCCTGCTGCAGGTGGATGGGGTGGCCCGGGCCCGAACCGGGCCGCTGCGTGGGGGGCCAGACTTCCTGCGGCTGGACCACACCTTTCACCTGGAACTCGAGGCAGCCCGGCTGCTGCGGGCCCTGGTGCTGGCCTGGGACCCCGGTGTCCGGCGGCACCGGCCCTGCGCCCAGGGCACTGTGCTGCTGCCCACGGTTTTCCGAGGTAGGGTGCATGGTCTCGGAGGGGGTGGGGAGGGCACAGGACCCGGCTCCCAGCGCCCTCCTTCCTCTAGAGTGCCCAGGGTGGGGACGTAGCTAGGGGACAGGGCACAGGAGGTGATGGGGGCAGACCCCACTCAGGAAGTCCCCCTTATGTCTTTAGGGTGTCAAGCGCAGCAGCTGGCTGTGCGCCTGGAGCCCCAAGGGCTGCTGTATGCCAAGCTGACCCTGTCGGAGCAACAAGAATCACCTGGCACAGCTGAGCCCCGAGTCTTCGGGCTGCCCTTGCCCCTGCTAGTGGAGCGTGAGCAGTCCCCTGGCCAGGTGCCTCTCATTATTCAAAAGTGTGTTGGGCAGATCGAGCGCCGAGGGCTGCGGGTAAGTCCCTCACCCCACCCTAGCTGGCCCCCAGACCTCAGAACCACTCCCCAGAACACCCAGGGTATGGAAGCCAGGCTTCCCCCTACCCCACCTGGGGAACTCTTAGCTCCAATCCCAGCCTAGACAAGGGCAGGCGCTCTCTACACACCCCCAGATCCTAGCATCTAGCCCAGAACTCAAGGGTCCTCTGTTCATTCGATAACGTAGGAACCCAGCCCTTTTGGAGCTCAGAGTCTGGTGGGGTGACAGACATGACTAATAAATCACATATATGAAACTGGCTGGGATAAGAGTGAAGAAGCTCGGACAGTTTAAAGCAGGACGGGACATGCTGGTTGGGGTAGTCAGGGAAGGCTTTCCAGAGGAGGTGACAAGTAAGCTGAAAAGGAGTCAAGGTTTCCTGAGTCAAAGGAGGTAGGTGCCAGGACAGGTAATTTTGAGGGTTTACAGGGCTGGGTTGTCCAAGCAGCCAGATGGGGTACCCCATGACAAGTGTCAGAAGAACAGAAAGGCAGCCAGTGAAGTTTCAGCCAGCCCCCAACCTCTCAGCCCATTGCCACCTGGATCCAGGTCTCCCGCCCTCACCCCATAGGGCCCACATCAGTCTGTACTCTAACAAAAAAGACACCTCTCTGCTCCTACCCCCAGGTAGTGGGGCTATACCGTCTATGCGGCTCAGCAGCCGTGAAGAAAGAGCTTCGTGATGCCTTTGAGCGAGACAGTGCAGCTGTCTGCCTCTCTGAGGACCTGTACCCTGATATCAATGTCATCACCGGTCAGCTTGCCCCTTTGCTCTCCTGCCTGCTCCCCAGTCAACCCTCAACTCAAGGCAGTCCCTGTGGTCCCTCTGGGACTTCATCCCTTCTGTTGGCCTTGTTTTTACCTTCCTGCACCTGTCCTCCTCTTTCCCCCCTCCCAGCCCCCGTTGAAGTTCCAGCCACAGAACCCAGGGGTGCCCTAACCAGTGTGGGCCCTATATCCACAGGCATCCTCAAGGATTATCTTCGGGAGCTGCCTACCCCGCTCATCACCCAGCCCCTCTATCAGGTGGTGCTAGAGGCCATGGCCCGAGGGCCCCCAAGCAGGGCTCCATCCAGCACTGAAGGCACCCGTGAGCTCCTCAGCTGCCTGCCAGATGTGGAGAGGGTGAGTTGGGCCTGGGGGGTGGGCAGGACAGGGAGTGAACTGACATCAGCAGAATGTTCTTCCCATGCCTGGGCTGGTGGCACCATCACACCCCTAGTGCTATTAGTATCCCCACTTTATAAATAATGGAAGCCAAGGCCCAGGGCAGTTGAGTGAGTTGCCTCAGGTTTCACAGGCAGGATGTACCGAAATTAACAGACTCTGAACAGAGGTCTGTCAGCCTACCATAAGGGAGTTTCCTGGCTGTGGGATCCTGCCTCTGTGCCTCAATATCCTCATCTGTAAAATGGGATTACTACCAGCCCTGCCTAACACACAGAGGATAAGGTTCAAGCCCAAATTCTGCCATTTCAAAGTTGTTACCTTTGGCCTCAGTCTTCCCTCCAGCAAAATAGGAGCATACTACTAATAGCTAAGTTCTAGCAGGATCGTCTCCTGGCTATGAGACTCTGAATCTCAGTTTCCCCATTCTGAACCGCCTTAGTCTCCCTCGAGTGCGACAGGGGACCGACTTTGCCCACCGCGTACTCTCCCATCCCTCTTCTCTCAGGCTACATTGACGCTTCTCCTGGACCACCTGCGCCTTGTCTCCTCCTTCCACGCCCACAACCGCATGACTCCGCAGAACCTGGCCGTTTGCTTCGGTCCCGTGCTGCTTCCAGCACGCCAGGCCCCCGCCAGGCCCCGCATCCGCAGCTCTGGCCCGGGTCTCTCGAACGCGGTGGACTTCAAGCGCCATATCGAGGTGCTGCACTACCTGCTGCGAGCCTGGCCAGGTGAGCTGGCCCCCGACCCCGCGCCGCGGAAAGGAGCCTGGCACCCCAGAGGATGCTTTCTCTGGCGGCCACAGTCTCGAGCTTCAGGCGAGACACGCCCCCTCGTCGGAGTGAAAACCTGTACCTAGTTGTCTGAGCAACCAGTACTAGCTCAGCCAGTGAAATCCCGATCCGGTCGAAGGCCTTGCCTTTCAACAGGCCAATCAGGGGCGTGATTACCTAAACAGCCAATCAGAGGCCTAGGTGCTGCCGCTGTGCGTGACATCACCCAAGCCCTCCCTCTCCCACTGCAGATCCCCGCAGGCCCCCAGAGCCTCCGGAGCTCGTCCCGTACCTGCGGCCCAAACGACAGCCGTCGCTGCACTTGCCGCTAGCGAGCCCCGAAGTGGTGACTCGGCCCCGCGGCCGGGGCGGTCCCGAAAGCCCCCCGAGCAACCGCTACGCGGGTGACTGGAGCGTTTGCGGGCGGGACTTCCTGCCCTGTGGGCGGGACTTCCTCTCCGGTCCAGACTACGACCACGTGACGGGCAGCGACAGTGAAGATGACGAAGAGGCTGTCGAGCCAACTGGCGCCACCGATTTCGAAGATGACTTCGAGGCGCCCTTCAACCCGCACCTGAACCTCAAAGACTTTGATGCCCTCATCCTGGACCTGGAGAGAGAGCTCTCCAAGCAGATCAACGTGTGTCTCTGAGCGGGGCGGGGCTGGACCCCAATTACTAAGGCCAGGCTCCTGATTGCTAAGGCGGTGCCCTAACGACCTAGGGAGGACCAGACCTGTATCTCAGGCCTAACTCCTGGTTACTGGGGAATTGCCTAGCGACCAGCCAATGCTTTGCTGAGAATCATTCCCCATTTCCAGTACTCAGACGCTGGTTGCGACGGCCAGAGATGGGGGACTTTAGGGACCAGCTATCGTGACCATCTTTTCTTGAGTACCAAGGGCTTCTCTCCTAGCTGCCAAAAGGCAGTTCTGCTTGCAGGGCCGGCATCTTTTGCTTCCCCTTAGCCAGGGAAACACCAGTTACTGTGAGCATCACCCTGAGATGGTGAGACACCCTCCCAGTCAGTCCTTGCTGCTGCCAACCAAATCAGTATTAGCTTTGAGCACTGCACTCTGCTTCTCCCTCAGTGGGCCCAAGGACTATGAAGAAGTGCTGTTTGAGCCAGGTTGTCGGGGGAGCCCCTCTCCTGGGCAGCCTGGGGCTTATAGGAAAACAACTGGTTTTGCCACCCTCTTTTCCAGGGAAAACATAATAGCCTCAAACCAGCAAAAGTAGATAGCAAGAGTCTGGCCCTTCCCCTCCCCAATTCTTCCTCCCCATTCCTGAAGAAATTAAGCACTTGTAAGACCTCCCTTTTGGAGGGGCCCCACCTGAAGTGTCAGGCTGGGGGCACTTTGGTACGGAACATATTTATTGCCTCCCTGCGTGTGTGCCTGTGTGTGAGGAGTAATGTGTATGGACGTGTCTAGAGTGGGTATGTGGGGCTCTTTCAGGGACCACAGAGGGGGTGGGGGGAAGAGTTTGCAGTGCCCAGGCACCCTGAAATCCCCAGTAATGGTGCCTCAGTGAGCCCCCGAGTTTCAGTGGGAGAGTAGGGTCCCCTCCTGTCTCCCCCCTCTTTCCCTCACTTCCATCTTTGTGGACAATAAATCAATATGCACAGGATCTGGGATGAGTACTTGGGCCCCCATGGACCAGACATGGTTTATTCATTGTGTGAGACAGGAAGCCGCAATACTTTGGCCACCTGATGCAAAAGAGCCAATTCATTGGAAAAGACCCTGATGCTGGGAAAGACCAAAGGCAAAAGGAGAAGGAGGCAGCAGAGGATGAGATGGTTAGATAGCATCACCGACTTAATGGACATGAATTTGAGCAAACTCTGGGAGATAGTGGAGGGTTGGAGGAGCCTGGCATGCTGCAGTCCATGGAGTCACGAAGAGATGGACATGACTTAGCTACTGAACAAGTGAGGAGGGGAGAAAGGACGCAGTTGAGTTCACAAATAGGCCCAAGGACTCCCCAGGGCTGTCAGAACCCCTCTTAGCTCTGACTCCGTCCAGCCCCTCCCTGTCCTCAGGAAAGATTGCAGGGTCACTGGGCCTCATGGCTTAGGCCCAGGGCAGGCAAGGATAAAACTCCAAGCCAGCTAGGCACAGTCCAGGGGTGGGAAGGCAGCCAAAAGCACTGACCCATGAGGCCCTACATGGCGATGGAGCCATCCCGGAAGTCCGTCCTCCCGATGAGGATGTTGACCACAACTGGGTGGCCATCTTGGCACTGCTGCTGGGCGTCACGCAGCACCTTGACCACCTGATCCTCATTCTCACGTGAGAGCAGCAAGCCCTGGGCCCCCAGGCCCTGGGCTGCCTTGTGATAATCTAAAACGGAAGGGCAAGTCAAAATGGTGGCAGAAGCCCGGCCCCCCGTGCAGGCAGCCCAGGAGAATACATATTCAGCTGACCCTGAAATGGCATTCCCCCTCCCTGCCCATCCAGGCCCCTCTCACCAGTGTAAGCCAGGCCACAGGCCACATTGCTGCCCAAAGAGGGCACCTGCTCCCTGGAAATCTGGGTCCAGCCAGCATCATTTCCTATCAAGGCCATCACTGGGATCTGCAGGGAGGGAGAGGAGGAGGCCAGGCCAAGGCCTTCAGTCCCAAGGCTTGGCCAGCAGCAGGTGAAAGGCAAGGACAGGACCTCTGCCAGATAAGGAGCTCCCTCCCCAGCCCACCCCTGAGGATAGTTCCCAGAACCCCAGGCTCTGAGCTTCCCTTGGGTCAGCCCGCCCAGTCACCTTGTGTCTGACGAAGGTGTCAAATTCGATGAGGCTATAGCCAAACGCTCCATCCCCAAACAGGCACCAGACCTGAGGTGGGTACCAAGGATAGTTGGGCTGGCTTACGGCCCAGAAAGCAGCAAGCCTCCTGCACCCAGCACACTCTGACTTACCTCAGCATCCGGCCGACAGAGTTTGGCCCCAAGTGCAAATCCAGCACCAACCCCCAGAGTCCCGAAGGCCCCTAGGAGAACCAAGATCAGGTGTAAAGAGGCCCAGAGGAGTGCAAGCTGCCCCAGGTGTAGGTCTGCCCTTACCAGGATCAAGCCAACACAAGGGCCCACGAGGCTTCACCAGGTAGGCAGCTGTGCCCACAAAGTCCCCGCCATCGACCACCAGGATGGAGTTGTCAGGCAGAGTGTCCTCCACCAGCTGCAGGACCCGCACCGGGTTAAGATGCTGGGCTACGGGCATCAGTGCCTTCTCCCTGTGACGGAGCAAGGCAGGTCAGCAGAGCCAGCAGCCTGGCCTGCCAGGAACCCATAACCCACCAAGCCCACTCTGCCCAGCCCCCACCGGAAGGTCTGCTCCTTCTGTTGGTCGGCTTGCCGAAGCTCCTCTGCCCAGTCTGAGGCCCACATCTGACCCCGGAGGCCCTCCACCAGCTTCACCACGAAGGAGCCCACATCTCCTGGGGGAAGGAAAGGGGCACAGCTGTGGGGAGAAGGCCACCTCCTACCTTTGAGTACGAGGCCCAAAGGCAGCAGGAAGCCAACAGGCATCTGAAGCAAGGAAGCAGGCAGCGGGGGAGGTGGGGGCAGAGATGGCCTAAGGCAAAATGGGTAAAACACCCCAGAGCCTGCCAGAACCAGGGTTAGGGCAACAGGGGTGAGAGGAAGAGCAAGGCCAAAGTGAGTCAGCAGGGCTCCCCTGGGGCCTCAGTGGTAAAGAATCCGTCTACCAATGCAGGAGACACAGGTTCGATCGCTGGTCCAGGAAGATCTCACATGCCACCGAGCAACCAAGCTCAGGCACCACAACTATTGAGCCTGTGCTCTAGAGCCCAGGAGTCGACCCCTAGAGCCTGTACTCCACATCAAGAGAAGCCACCGCAATGAGGAGCCTGCACGCTGAAACTAAAGAGTGGCCCCTACTGGCCACAACTAGAGAAAGGCCATGCAGCAATGAAGACCCAGTGCAGCCAAAAATTAAAAAATTACAAAGTGAGTTAGAAACTCACATCTGCCTCTGTCTCCTGCCTCCCCCTTCACACCGTGGGTCACACAGACCTGTCAATTCTGCCCCTGAAACATGTCTCTAAAAACACCTCTATCGTCCAAGCACACCTCGACAACCCAGGCACACAGAGTATTGGAGAGCGACCAGATTAACCAATGACGATGTACCTTTCATCAGCTCCATCTCAGAAATGATCACACAGAGGCTCAGCGAAGCCGAGTTTCTCCTCCCTGCCCATCCCGAGTCCAGGCCTCATGGTTGCTGTCCTGGCCTTAACAGCCCCCTTGCCTCTACGTGGTCCTCTCCAACTTGCTGCCCATCAGCTGCTCCAGTGGGTCTTCCCAAATGTGAATACACATGGTGCCATTTCTTTGCCTGACACAAGTTCCCTCTCACGTACACTGCAGGGTAGAGTCAATGTCCTCGGAACGATGGGCAAAGCAGGACGTGGAAAGGCTGTGGAAAAGGACTGAACAGGGGTAGAGGAGCCATGACAGAAAGACTAAGAGACCCCAGGTCTCTCTCTCTTTTTTTTCCCCTGCTAAATCCCTCAGGTTTATTGGAGACCAGGCCTCTCTCTGGATCCACAACCATGGCCTACCCAAAATCAAGCCTGAGAACGTGCCTGGGACCCGGTCCCCCTCATTTTGGTTTTGGGCAAGTCCTCACACTGAGCCAGAGAGGGACACAGTCAATCTGCAGAAAGCTGGCTTTAGGGAGGAGCGTCTGTCACTAGCGGGAAGGTGGTAGCTGGGCAGAAGCTTCGCCCCGCAGTCTCCAGCCGTCACTCCCACTGTAGGCGCTGTGTGTGTGTGCAGGGCCCGGTGGTAGGCCCAGCTGCCCCCAGCCAGGGCCCAGCGACAGATGTCCTCCTTCGGCAGCAGCAGTCTGTCCTCCTCCAGCCGGCTCAGAAGACCTGCAGCACCTAGCATCACACCCCCCCACATTCCATAAGCGTTGGTTGTGAAAACGGCCACAATGAGGATGGTCACCGCGACCACCAGCACCACTGCCTGACCAGCCACAGAGCGGCCCTCAGCACCAAGGTGGTCACCAGCCACTGCCAGCATCATGCCTCCGCCCAGAAGCAGGTTGGCAGAGGAGCAGTCCCCATTCACCCAGTGGAAATCGAATGCCAAAAGGGGCAGGCCAATGACAGTGGCTACCCAGGCTCCAGCAAGACAGTCTTCATCCGTGCCCAGCCCTGAAGCCAGCATGGTGGCGGCGGCGGCCAGGGCCTGGAGCAAGAAACCAGCAGCGGCCCCTCAATTTGCCTGGGCAGTGCTCAGGGCTGCGTGTAAAGACACTGCTCCCAGCGCCAGGCCCTAAAGGCAGTGGGCAACATGGGAGAGTACAGTCAGGACACGTTATCACATGCACATTCCCGGGCCTTCCCCCCAGAACACGTGCCGTGTGTGCACGTGCGTGTGTGCCTGTGTGCTCAGTTGGGTCTGAGTCTTTGTGACCTCATGGACTGTAGCCCGAGAGGCTCCTCTGTGCCTGGGATCTCCCAGGCACAAATACTGGAGTGGGGTGCCATTTCTTTCTCCAAGGTATCTGCCCAACCTAGGGATCGAACCCGCATCTCTTGCATCTCCTGCATTGGCAAGAGGATTCCTTATCACTAGCACCAGCTGGGAAGCTCTGGTTTACAGTAAACAATTTTAGAGGTGGTAACAACTGACCTACGAAGGGGAATGACCATTTTATGCACAATAAAAATTTCTAAAAAAAACCCTACCCTTAGTTGATCCAGAAGCACCTACCAGTTGAAGGGCCAAATATGCATCTCCAGCCAACTGGGTGCCCCCTGGGGCAGGATCCAGGCCTTGATCACCAGCACCCAGCTCAAGCCAGCTGTCAGCAGAGGCCAGAAGAAAAGCAACACATACAAAAAGAGGGGCTCACCCTGCACAGCCTCTTGGGGCTTCCAGAAAATGTCTGAGTTGATCAGCATCTCCTTCCGGTCACGGTTGACAACAATGATTTTGCTGCTGCGGCTGAGGACACGCCCATAGGACAGGCGGAAGTCACACACTGTTCCTGGGGAAAGGGGGGCGGGTCTCAGCAGACCGAGGGCCAGCTTCCTGGGGGTGCCCACCACCTTACTCGACCCACTGTGGCTCCCTGAGTACAGGAAGGGCCCCATCCTTCACCTCTCCCGGTGCCAGTGCCCCCTGCAGTAAGACTCTGCAGGTCCCCACTCCTGGGACCTAGACTGGCCCCCAGACCTATGGTGTCTGGCCTGCAAGAAGGTGAGAGAAGTCATGGCGTGTGTTCCTGAAGCCAGACCTCCAGCAGCCTTGCGGCTTCCACCCTGTTCTCTGATATAACCTTGTTCCCCCAGCCCTGCATGTTTCTCATCACCCACCAAGTGAACAAGGCCAGGCTACCTGGCTGGCTGATGAGAAACACGGAGGAGGAGGTAGGGGGAGAGAGAGGACTCAGTTACCCCAACCAAGGCCATGCTAGCCCAGTCCTGCAGCCAGTCAGGCCCCAAGTACACGAGCCAGCCCAACCACAGCCTTCCTGACTGCAGACTCAGGGACAAGCCCTGCCAAAATGAGAAAAAAAAAAACTGTCAACTAACTCATAGGTGGGTCTTGAGAAATAATAAGCGCGTTGTAAGCCACTGTGTTTAGGGTGGTTATTATACAACAATAGCTGATAAAACTATTATGTGCCTAGCAGGATTCAGAGCACTTTATGTAAGAAGATATGTGTACGGGCTGTGTCAATGCTATATAACGCATATATATGCAAGTGCTGTACACAGCCCCACAGGTGCCCACTCTCTGTGCATGCCCTTCTATGTAAAGCTGGGTCCCAGACACGACTGCCACCTGGTGAGAAATTAGGGGTGAGAGGTAGGAAGGTGGTGATTATGAGACTAGGTGCCAGCCAGTACCCAGCCAGGGGGGGAAGGTCACACGGGCAGGGAGGTACCTAGAAGGAGGGGAAAGGGAGGGAGGGTAGGAGGACCAGGCCCACCTGCCAGGACGACCACATCTGCCTTCTTCAGGGCGGCCCTGCGGTTCTGCCGGAAGTGGAGGGGGTGGTTGCGGCCCAGCAGTCCCCGTGCCATCCCCGCCAGGAAGCAAGGGATGCCCAGGGTCTCCACGGCAACCCTGGGGATCCAAGCAGAACAGAAGTGAGTGTGGCCCAGGGCCTGCCCCTCCTCCCAGGGCACCAAGGGACCAGGCGTGTGACAATAAGGGCAGGCCGGAGGCTTCTCACCGAAGCTTATCTGCGGATGTCGGAGGCAGCAGGGCCTGGCTCCCAATTAGCATGAGGGGCCTTTTGGCCCGACTCAAGATCTCCACACATCGCTGAACCTGGGGCAAGAGGTGGGGGCTCAAAGAGCCGACCTCGGGTCACCAAGAGGCCCCCAAGATGACAGCCCCGATACTGATTCAGAGAGAAGCCACTCAGCATGTGGTGGTGGTTGGGGGCGGAGTGGGGTCCCTGGCCAGGGAACAGAGGTAAGTCACCTGCTGGGGGGAGGCCTGGGGAATGTCCAGGGGCAGAGGCCCCTCAGGCTGAGGCTCCCAAGCTCCTGCAAAGAGGTTGGCCAGGGAATTCGCTAAGTACCTGCAAAGAGAAGAGGAAGAGGCCATTACCAGGAGTAATTACCAGGGTTTCAGAAGCTGAAGAAGAAGGGCCCAGAAAGGGACTGGAAAGGCAGGGCAGGAACAGAGGTGGATGAACAATGGTCCGGGGACACAGACCCCAGCGGCCAAGTGCCCAGTGGCCTGTTTCCCCTTGGAAGCTTCTGGTGACCACCCCAACCTGACACAGACCTTGAGAAACAAGGGCCACAGGCTGGAGCACCAGAATCAGGGGCCAGACCCACTGGGTCAGACAGATGTGGGCTTGGGTTCTGGCTCTGCTGCTTCCTGTGTGACTCTGGCTGAGTGATTTAACTTTTCTGAGCTTCCTCCTCTGTAAGATGTAAAAGGGACCATCTCTCCCAAGGTCCAGTGATATATCCACTCAGGATATAAAGCACATTGCAAAACACTGTACTGTTGTCTAGGCACTAAGTCATGTGTGTCCAGTTCCTTTGCAAACCCATGGACTGTAGCCCGCCAGGCTCCTCTGTCCATGTTATTTTCCAGACAAGAATACTGGAGTGGGTTGCCATGCCCTTCTCCAGGGGATCTTCCCGACCTTGGGATCTAACCCAAGTCTCTTACATCTCCTGCACTGGCAGGCAGGCTCTTTACCACTAGCACTACCTGCGAAGTCCAGTGTGTACATATCTATCCCAAACTCCCTAACTATCCCTTCCCCCCATCCTTCCCCAGTGGCAACCATAAGTTTGTTCTCTAAGCCTGTGAGTCCCTTTCTATTTCATAAACAAGTTCATTTATATCATTTCTTTTTAGATTCCCCATATAAGGGATGTCACATGATATTTCTCCATCTCTATCTCACTTCACTCAGCACAACAATCTCTAGATCCATCCATGTTGCTGCAAATGGCATTATTTCATTCTTTTTTAGGGACTCAGCCCTATTCTTATTTAAGATAATAATGATTAATTCTTTTCTACTTCAGCATATGCTTTTCCCTATCAAAATAATCTCACTTTATTTTTCACAAAATCTTAGAGAGAAAAAGCAATGTTTATCCACCTTACAGATGAGGAAGCTGACATCAAGCAAGGTTTAATCACAATATACACAAGTCAAATCATTATGCTGTACGCCTTAAACCTACACTGTGTTGTTTATATCAATTAGATCTCAATAAAACTGGAAGAAAAAAAAGAGAAGTTTAATCATTTGTTCACAGCTAGCTAGTGGCAGTTCTGGGATTTGAACCCATCTCTCTGGACATTCATTTCACTCCAGCTATGTTACAGATGGAACATAGCTGTGTGGATTAAGCATTGAAGGTTCCTTCAGGCTGAACCCTAGTGCACCATTAACAAACTGGGCAACTGCATGCAAGTCATTCAGCTGCCCTGGGTCTCAGTTACATAATCTGCGAAATGGGCTGAATAATACCTGAGTCTTAACTCTAAGGGTTATTATAAGAGACATGTGAGTTAACCTGCTACACCATAAGCTGGCCTTCCAGGTGCTCCTCATATGCCCAGGGAGCAGGGACCTATCTGTCCTATTCATGCCCATCCTGGCACCTAGCACATAGTGGCACTCACTAAATATTTGGAGGGGGAGTAGAAGTCAGAGGGGCAAGGACAGGCAAATGGAAAGGACAGAGAGGGAAGAGGAGAATTGATTCTCCTTTCTGTGTCCTGTTTCAGCCAGGTCCACCTCAGTGGTGACCAGAAATGATCCCTCTCACATACCTCTGCTCAGTCTATGCTCCTACTTACAACTTTTTTGGCCTCTCAATGGAAAGATGTTCCTCCGTGAAACTTGCAGCTCTTCCAGGAAAACCTTCAAGCTTATCCCACACCAGGCCTGGTCTCTCCAACACCCAGGCTACTCACCACTCAAAAGTCCCATAGGAGGCCCCAGAGTGAACTGTGCCCATGCCGTGGGCCTACAGGGACCCACCGTCCCCTTATCCTATCCTGCTGCAGGTCCAGACACTCATATGAGATCCATCCACATCTCTGCATTCCACACCTACCACCTAGATTGCAGGCCACCATCAACTCTCATCCCAGGGACTGCCACACCTCCTCCCTGGCTTCCCAGCTTCCACCTGACGCCAAAGTCCACTCTCTGGCAAGAGCCACAGGGATCGTTAATAAAAACCCAAACCAGGGCTTCCGTGATGGCTCAGTGGTAAAGGATCCACCTGCCAATGCAGAAGACACGGCCTCAATCCCTGCCCGGGGAAGACCCCACATGCTTTAGGACAACTGAGCTCAGGTGCCACAACCACTGAGCTTGTGCTCTACAGCCCGGGAGCTGCGACTCCTGAGGCCCACATGCCCTAGAGCCTGTGCTCCGAAACAAGGGAAGCCACTGCAGTGAGACGCCCACAAACCGCAACTAGAGAGAGGAGCCCTGACTCACCACAACTGGAGAAAAGCCAGCGTAGCAATGAAGACCCAGCACAGCCAAGGTAATAATAAAAATACAAGCCAAACCAGGGTATCCCGTGCCAGTGCTTAAGGTCCTGAAATGCTTCTCAATGGCTCTCTAATTAAAAACAAAGCCCCAGGGACTCTCCTGGCAGTCCAGTGGTTAAGACTTGGCCTTTCAATGCAGGGGTACAGGTTCAACCCCTGGTCTGGGGGTTCAGATCCCACATGGCTCGAGACCAAAAAAACACAAAGCAAAAGCAACACCGTAACGTGTTCAAGACCTTTTATTTAAAAAATCACAGCCATTTATTTAAAAAAACAAAGCCCCAGGTCTGCCCAGGCGCTCCTGCTGACTGCTCTCAGCTCAGCCTCTACCCTTCTCCCCTTTGCTCACCTGCTGCCACCACACGGGCCACTTTGCTTTCCCAACCCAAAAACTTCATTGCTGCCTCAGGACCTTTGCATATGCTGTCTCCTCTACCTAGGAAACTCTCCCCGTGGCTGGCTCCTCTCAAACTAACGTGCAAATCAGTGAATGAGTCAAAGAAAGGATGGGTGCTGGCAGGGATCTGTGAGAGAAGCCAGGGAATATGGGAGGGAGAGTGGTAGGAGCCGGGCTACTTACCAGTGGACCGCTCGACTCATGAGGCCCTTGGGCGGCTTAGCTGGCACCATCTCCTTCTGAACCATGAAGTAGGGGTACAGCACGTCCAGAGGCAGTTCCACAAACACCGGGCCTGCATGGAGACAAGGAGAACGCTCAGTCTGCCGTGCCTCCCAGGTCCCAGGGCGGGACCTCTGCCCAGCCCCCGCCCCACTACCTACCGGGGGTACCCGACTGTGCAGCCGCCATCGCGGCCCTCAGGGTGGGGATGATATCCCGCACTCTTCGCACAGAAGCACAAAATTTGCAGAGCGGCCGGAACAGGGACATCTGATCAACTGCCTGGAGTGCACCCCGATTCTAGTAGAGACAGAAAAAATCCAGGAAGTCAATACATGAGCACTTCCAGGCTCCCTGGGGTCCCTGCCACCTGCCCCCCACCCCACCAGGACAGGGCACCTGCAGCAGGGTGCTGGCAGCCCCACCCAGGAGCAGGACTGGGGACTGAGCTATCTGGGCGTTCTTCACCGCAGTCACTGTGTTGGTGAGGCCGGGGCCTGCCGTCACGGCTGCCACACCCACCGTCCCTGGAACACAAACCCTGTCTCAGCTGGGTCCACCCTCCCAGCCATGTTCCTCTCCCCGCAAAATAAAATCCCTGCCCCCTCAAACACATCCCAGTCTCACCAGCCCCCAGCCCTCCCCATTCTGCCCTCACCGGTCAGGCGGGCTACAGCATCAGCGGCAAAGACAGCTGTGACTTCGTGGCGGGTGTCCACCACACGGATGCCCAACTTCTCACAGGCCACCAGCAGTGGCGAAATGTGCCCGCCGACCAGCGTGAAAAGGAAGCGCACACCGTGGGCCTTCAGCACGGCTGCCACGTTCTCCCCACCATGCCGGATGCTTGCCGTGTCCACCTGGGCCGGGAGAGGGGAGGAGTGAGATTGTCAAGGACCAAGGTGCAGACACCAGGGCAGGTGGGCAGAGGAATTACACCCCTCCCCCAGGAAGGAGGGGAGGGGCAAGGCGGGAAGGCAGGGGAAGCTTGGTGTTGCTTTGCTCTTGTTTAGTCGCTAGGTCGTGTCTGACTCTTTTGCGACCTGCATGGATTGTAGCCCACCAGGTTCCTCTCTCCATGGAATTTCCCAGGCAGTAAACACTGGAATGGGTTACCTTCCTTCTCCAGGGTATTGTCCCAACCCAGGCATTGAACCCACGTCTCCCTCATTGGCAGGCAGATTCTTTACCACTGAGCCACACCAGGCATCTTATCAGAGCCTCCCGACAATATATCCTTTTACAGCTACAAAGACCATGACTCCTGAGCAAGACTCAAAGTCCCATAGAATCAGTGCTCTCAAGGCACCTGTGGCGCAAACAGGAAGAGAGATTAGAAAAGGTGGATCCACAGAGCCCAAGGGAGCTTGGCCAGAAGCCACCAGCTGGGACTCCAGAACGGCCTGCCCTCCAGTATCGGGTCCCCACAACAGGAGACTGCTAACTCATCTCCCAGGCCCCCTCCCACCCACTGGACCAGGCCCCATTCACAGGCTGCCAACAACCAAGTTGCCTAGCACAGGAGCAGCCTGTGGCAAAGACAATGCTGGGGCTTCCCAGCCCCAGCTTCCACACAGCCCCGTACACCAGAGGCCTTTGTCACTGTTATGGTTGTTCAGTCACTCAGTCATGTCCGGCTCTTTTGCAGCCCCACAGACTGCAGCCTGCCAGGCTCCTCTGTCCACGGGACCTCCCAGGCAAGAATACTGGAGTGGGTGGCCATTTCCTTCTCCAGGGGATCTTCCCAACCTAAGGGTCAAATCCACGTCTCCCGCACTGGCAAGCAGGTTCCTTACCACTGCACCACCTGGGAAGCCCGGCCTTTGTCTTAAATCTTTACAGGTCCACAAGGCTAGTGGCACTGCTCCAGGTTAGGAGGGAGACTTCCCTGGTGGGCTGGTGGTTAAGACTTTGCCTTCCAATGCAGAGGGTGTGGGTTCGATCCCTGGGCAGAGAGCCAAGATCCCACATTCCTGGCAGCCAAAATCCAAAACATAAAACAGGAGCAACACTGTAACAAATTCAGTAAAGACTTAAAAAAAAAAAAAGACAGGGAAAGGGTCTGGGAAAGGGTGAATTTCTGCGAGGAGCCAAGTAGTTCAGAGCCAGGTCTGTGGAGTCACTTCTTCCCTAAACAGGTCACCTTAGGCAAGTCATCACACACCCTCTCTGAGCCTCGGTTTCTGCTTGTGGAAAATGAAAACAAACTGATGGGTACTTGGGAAAATCGCTCTAAAGCGCTGAGCAGAACAGACAGCTACCCTCACAAATCTGTCACAGCCAGCCACATCCTCTGGGGCCTGCCCTCAGCACTCTGACTCCACCGTATTAGGGAGCACCGCTCTGTGAAAAGGACTGAGAACCTTTAAGGAAGGGGGTAGGGTGGGGTGTGGAGTGCCGGGCGGGGTGTGGAGTGCCGGGCAGCTGTAGTTTCCCTGTGGCCCCTTCCTAGAGGCAAAGTCCAGGGTCCCGGAAGCAGTTCCACAGTAGCAACCGATCCTAGAATTTCCCGACCAGTGAGTCGCTCTGCATTAATCGGAACCTCACTCTCCCCGCCTGTGAAATGGGTTAGCTGGAAACGGTGCTAACTGAAGTCCACTCCTTTGACTGCCCCCGGCCCGCCACCCCTGTATGCCCCCGAACCTTGTGCATCAACTGATAGAAGAGCCCCAGGCGGTGAGCGGCGCCCAGCAAGGCGGCCACTAGCGTCCCGAAGGCCAGGAGCAGGAAAGAGGAGAAGAAGCCCCAAGCTGGGGCGGCAGTCGCCGCGGTCTCCATGAGCTGACACCTAAGGAAGAAAGGGCAGTGCTTGGACTTGGAGGCGACAATTAAATTACTCAGAAGGCACACCCTCTCTCCTGGCCCAGATCCCGGCCACGCCCCTTGTCTCGCGCACCTAAGCGATCACGCCCCTTACACCTCCAGGCTCCTAACCAGGCCACGCCCCTTGCAACGCTAGCCCAACCCCCCTCCCCATACATTACCACGACCAGCTAAATTCGGCCACCACAAGTCGACGCGGCGACAGCGCCTCCAATTATTTCCCACTTACCTGCTTCTCAATGGGTCGGCGGGAAACCCCGCCTCTCTTTGATATCAAGGACACGAATCTTCGCCCTAGTGGTGAGCCCACCCCATGACTACACCTCCAAGTCTGCGTGCATGACCCTCTCCTGAAGCCGGACCCCTCCCCTCCACCGAGCGCCTGGACTCCAATCTGACTCCCGAATCCAGGCCGTGAGTCAAGGTCAGGTCGTATCAGGATGCTCCTCCTACCCCCGTGGAACTTTAACCTTCACCCATAGGAAATGGCGCTGGCTCCAGAGGAATTCGGCGCCCTGCGTGTCACGTGACCAGGCGCACGCCTTGAAAGGGTTGGGCCAAGCACCTGTGTCCTTGCCCCTTTTGGCCGCTTGGATCCAGGGCGCCCCTCCGCGCATGCGCGAAGTCCTAGCCACTCACCGGGACACAGGCCCCTCCTCTAAGAGCTCCGTCTCTACTGGCCGCCTCTTGCACAGGCTCCGCCCTCCCTCGCTTTTCATTGGTTTGTGCTGCAAGCCTCACAGACGCACACCCTTTTTTTTTTTTTTTTTTTTTTTTTTCAAAACAAGAAGCCACGCTCCTCTACGACTTTCAGCGGCCTGGAGTCTCGCGGATCCGCCCTCCTCCGGTCTCCCCTTGGCCCCAAGTTGCTGGCCTGCAGATTCCAGGCATTCCGAGCCCAAACTGCTTTCCACAGAAGGCATGCTGGACGCCCCTTCACGTTGGCCCAGCGGACGATCACAGACCCCTCGCCCAGTGTCGCCATCCGTGATCTCACCCCAAACAAGCCCTGCCCCTCTGGCTCCAGACTCGGCCTCCCACCCCACCGCAATTCTGCAAAGGCAGAGGCCTGCCCTCTCTCCCCTAAGCCCGCCTCCACTGTTTCCCTTACCCTCGTAGGCCCTGCCCACTTCCTGCAGGCTTGGGGTTTTCTGCTTCCGGTGATGGAGAGGGAACACTGCGAGTGGTCCCCTTTCCAGCCCGCGATTCGCCACATTTCAGCCTTCTGGAAAAGGATCTCCCCATCAGTAAAGGGGCAGTAATTATGGTCCCCAACGCTCTGCTTCTCTCCAAGACAAACCCTGCCGTTTTTACACTGGCTCCCATCCCGAGTCCACTTCTGGGATTGCCCTCAGAATTCTACCCCATCGTTCATAGTCTGTAGAATCATTCTGTTGCAGAAACCAGTAGTCGAGAAACCAGGCACTACACTCGGAGAGTTGGAGAACTCAGGTTTATTACGCCAGCGGGCCCAGAGGAGTTAACACTCCAAACTCTGAGCCCTGAACAAAGGGGTTATGGAGTTTTTATACACAAACGGGCATGATTAAGCAGGTTTGCTGGGGTTGGGCGATTGCAAAGAGCAGGAAAAGGGTGAGATAAGCTCCAGATCCTATTATTGTGAGTCCCCACTTTCTGAGACCTATGTGATCCAGACTTTGCAAGGAGCAAGCTGAGTTAAACAAAGAGGGAAGGAGCAGGAGGGAATGTAAATTTTTAACTCTTCAATTCCACCCATTAAAACAAAACTTCCATCGGCCCCACATTCTCCACGTGTTACTGTCCATTTGCTTCTCTTTTCCACCTATCCTTGCTGTCTCCGTGAGCTCTTCTATTCCCTTTGTTTTATAAGAACATACATTGAATAATCCCCTGGAGAAGGAAATGACAACCCACTTGTATTCTTGCCTGGAGAATCCCATGAACAGAGAAATATTCTTGCCTGGAGAATCCCATGAACAGAGAAGCTTTGATTTTTAGTAATTATTGATAGGTATATTCTTTTTAAATTTTTATTTATTTATTTATTCTTGGCTGCACTGGGTCTTCCTTGCTGCACAGGGGTTTTCTCTAGCTATAGGTGAAAGGTTGTTGCTGAAGAATAAAAGACACCAGGATTCTTGGCCTCTGGAGGAGAAGAACTCAACCTGGGGCCAGAGACGAGGCTTGATAGCTCAGTGCTTCTGTATAATAAAGTTTTATTAAAGTATAAAAGATAGAGAACACAGGACTGGAAAAAAAAATAAATAAAACATAGAGAAAGCTTCCGACAGAGACATCAGAAGGGGGCAGAAAGAGTGCCCCCTGCTAGTCTTTAGCTGGATGTTATACAGCTACTAGCAGTCTGCTAATTAAAGATAGGAAATGTCTCAAAACTCAGAGAATGGCAAAAGGTGAGTCATCCCAGGCCATAAGCCGATAGACCTGAATCTTGAAGAAAGGCAGATTACCATACAATGTTTCATTAACATAGATTAGGAGAATAGTGTATGACAGAATATGGTCCACCTGAGAAGGGAATGGCAAACAACTTCAGTATTCTTGCCTTGAGAACCCCATGAACAGTATGAAAAGGCAAAATGATAGGATACTGAAACTCCCCAGGTCAGTAGGTGCCCAATATGCTACTGGAGATCAGCGGAGAAATAACTCCAGAAAGAATGAAGAGATGAAGCCAAAGCAAAAACAATACCCAGCTGTAGATGTGACTGGTGATAGAAGCAAGGTCCGATGCTGTAAAGAGCAATATTGCGTAGGAACCTGGAATGTCAGGTCCATGAATCAAGGCAAATTGGAAGTGGTCAAACAAGAGATGGCAAGAGTGAACGTCGACATTCTAGGAATCAGTGAACTAAAATGGACTGGAATGGGTGAATTTAACTCAGATTACCATTATATCTACTACTGCGGGCAGGAATCCCGCAGAAGAAATGGAGTAGCCATCATGGTCAACAAAAGAGTCTGAAATGCAGTACTTGGATGCAATCTCAAAAATGACAGAATGATCTCTGTTCGTCTCCAAGGCAAACCATTCACTATCACAGTTATCCAAGACTATGCCCCAACCAGTAATGCTGAAGAAGCTGAATTTGAATGGTTTTATGAAGACCTACAAGGCCTTTTAGAACTAACACACGAAAAAGATGTCCTTTTCATTATAGGGGACTGGAATGCAAAAGTAGGAAGTCAAGAAACACCTGGAGTAACAGGAAAATTTGGCCTTGGAATGCAGAATGAAGCAGGGCAAAGACTAATAGAGTTTTGCCAAGAAAACGCACTGGTCATAGCAAACACCCTCTTCCAACAACACAAGAGAAGACTCTACACGTGGACATCACCAGATGGTCAACACCAAAATCAGATTGATTATATTCTTTGCAGCCAAAGATGGAAAAGCTCTATACAGTCAACAAAAACAAGACCAGGAGCTGACTGTGGCTCAGATCATGAACTCCTTATTACCAAATTCAGACTCAAATTGAAGAAAGTAGGGAAAACCACTAGACCATTCAGGTCTAAATGACCTAAATCAAATCCCTTATGATTATACAGTGGAAGTGAGAAACAGATTTAAGGGCCTAGATCTGATAGATAGAGTGCCTGATGAACTATGGAATGAGGTTCGTGGCATTGTACAGGAAACAGGGATCAAGACCATCCCCGTGGAAAAGAAATGCAAAAAAGCAAAATGGCAGTCTGGGGAGGCCTTACAAATAGCTGTGAAAAGAAGAGAGGTGAAAAGCAAAGGAGAAAAGGAAAGATATAAGCATCTGAATGCAGAGTTCCAAAGAATAGCAAGAAGAGATAAGAAAGCCTTCTTCAGCGGTCAATGCAAAGAAATAGAGGAAAACAACAGAATGGGAAAGATGAGAGATCGCTTCAAGAAAATTAGAGATACCAAGGGAACATTTCATGCAAAGATGGGCTCGATAAAGGACAGAAATGGTCTGGACCTAACAGAAGCAGAAGATATGAAGAAGAGGTGGCAAGAATACACAGAAGAACTGTACAAAAAAGATCTTCATGACCCAGATAATCATGATGGTGTGATCACTAATCTAGAGCCAGACATCCTGGAATGTGAAGTCAGGTGGGCCTTGGAAAGCATCGCTACGAACAAAGCTAGTGGAGGTGATGGGATTCCAGTTGAGCTATTTCAAATCCTGAAAGATGATGCTGTGAAAGTGCTGCACTCAATATGCCAGCAAATGTGGAAAACTCAGCAGTGGCCACAGGACTGGAAAAGGTCAGTTTTCATTCCAATCCCAAAGAAAGGCAATGCAAAAGAATGCTCAAACTACCACACAATTGCACTCACCTCACACGCTAGTAAAGTAATGCTCAAAATTCTCCAAGCCAGGCTTCAGCAATACGTGAACTGTGAACTTCCTAATGTTCAAGCTGGTTTTAGAAAAGTCAGAGGAACCAGAGATCAAGTTGCCAACATCTGCTGGATCATGGAAGAAGCAAGAGAGTTCCAGAAAAACATCTATTTCTGCATTATTGACTATGCCAAAGCCTTTGACTGTGTGCGTCACAAAAAACTGTGGAAAATTCTGAAAGAGATGGGACTACCAGACCACCTGACTTGTTTCCTGAGAAATCTGTATGCAGGTCAGGAAGCAACAGTTAGAACTGGACCTGAAACAACAGACTGGTTCCGAATAGGAAAAGGAGTACATCAAGGCTGTATATGTCACCCTGCTTACTTAACTTTTATGCAGAGTACATCATGAGAAACGCTGGGCTGGAAGAAGCACAAGCTGGAATCGAGATTGCCAGGAGAAATATCAATAACCTCAGATATGCAGATGACACCACCCTTATGGCAGAAAGTGAAGAGGAGCTAAAAAGCCTCTTGATGAAAGTGAAAGTGGAGAGTGAAAAAGCTGGGTAAAGCTCAACATTCAGAAAACGAAGATCATGGCATTCGGTCCCATCCCTTCATGGGAAATAGATGGGGAAACAGTAGAAACAGTGTCAGACTTTATTTTGGGGGGCTCCAGAATCACTGAAGATGGTGACTGCAGCCATGAAATTAAAAGACGCTTACTCCTTGGAAGAAAAGTTATGACCAAGCTAGATAGCATATTCAAAAGCAGAGACATTACTTTGCCGACTAAGGTCCTTCTTCTATCAAGGCTATGGTTTTTCCTGTGGTCACGTATGGATGTGAGAGTTGGACTGTGAAGGAGGCTGAGCGCCGAAGAATTGATGCTTTTGAACTGTGGTGTTGGAGAAGACTCTTGAGAGTCCCTTGGACTGCAAGGAGATCCAACCAGCCCATTCTGAAGGAGATCAGCCCTGGGATTTCTTTGGAAGGAATGATGCTAAAGCTGAAACTCCAGTACTTTAGCCACCTCGTGCGAAGAGTTGACTCATTGGAAAAGACTCTGATGCTGGGAGGGATTGGGGGCAGGAGGAGAAGGGGACGACCGAGGATGAGATGGCTGGATGGCATCACGGACTCGATGGACGTGAGTCTGAGTGAACTCTGGGAGTTGGTGATGGACAGGGAGGCCTGGCGTGCTAAGATTCATGGGGTCGCAAAGAGTCGGACATGACTGAGTGACTGTTCTGAACTGAACTGTATGAGTATAACATACTGTTTGTCAAGTTGGTTCTGAGCCTAAATCTAAGCCTTTGGGTGAAACCGACTTGAAGATAGAGTCTAGGGTAAAGACATAGTACATTAACATAGCTTAAGACAAACATTTCCATAAGAAAAATGCATTGGTTAGCTCAAGCTTTGAGAACAGTTAAGTTCAGGTGGAACCAGGTGTCATGATGGCAACACAGAATTTTAAGAGAAACCTCTTTTTAAATTTGTATAGAGAAGGGGAAAAAAATGACACTAGTTTGTTTCCTCCTGCTGCTCAAGAGAGAGATAGAAAGTGTCCGACACTTGCAGCCTATTTCCTCCATTTGGAGACCCCTGGCCTTCCTGCTTGTTACCCTTCTCATTGCAGTGGCTTCTCTTTTTGCAGTGCGCACAGGCTTAGCTGCTCCGAGGCATGCGGAATCTTCCTGGACCCAGGGATTGAGCCTGTGTTCCCTGCATTGGCAGGTGGATTCTTAACCACTGGACTAGCAGGAAATCCCTTCTATTCCCTCTGGAACCTACTCTAAACAGGCTCTTACCTGCCACTCTATAAGAGCTGTTCAATGTTATTCCAAGTCTCCAAACCAGTCCGTCCCCACTGTCTCTCACCTACCAACTCAGCCTGACTCTTCTTGAGGATGAAAGTGAAAGTCGCTCAGTTGTGTCTGACTCTTTTTGACACCATGGACTATACAGTCCATGGAATTCTCCTGGCCAGAATACTAGAGTGGGTACCCGTTCCCTTCTCCAGGGGATCTTCCCAACCCATGGATTGAACCAGGGTCTCCTGCATTGCAGGTGGATTCTTTACCAGCTGAGCTACCAGGGAATTAACAGGACAAAATGCAAACTTCCTAGAAGGGCCTTCTAGGCCCAATTAAACTTCCAGAGCCAATAATGAAATAGTGATTACCTTATGTCAAGCACTAACTACATGCAAGGAACTGTTCCATGTCCTTTTTTAACTGTGTGATTCCATGTATTTTATTTTTTAAATGTGTTTCTTTTACTATTATTAATATTTGACTTTGTCGGGTTTCCTGCCCTTTTGACATATTAACTCATTTATTCCTCACAACAGCCCTGGAAGGGAAATGTGTTAGCAGTATCTCCATTTTATAGATGCTGCAACTGAAGCACAGAAAGGTTAAGGGGAAGGAGGAAACAGACAGAGCAGGCTCCATTTTGGGCTGGACGGTGGACTTTGAGCTCTATGCCCAGTATCTATGGAAATGACATGCCAACTGGAAAACCAGACCCCCCAGACGGAAGGGCCCCAGAGCTCATACCTAGACTCTCCAGCACCTAAAAGAATACCCTAATTGTCAGGGGAGTATAATATCCTCAGTTCTGTGTGGTCTCAAAAATGTGAAGCGACGGACGTTAAAACCCTCGGCGTGTCACAGCTCTCAGACAGACCGTGTTATAGCTCTTGGACAGATCAGTGTTACAGCTCTGTGTTACAGCTCAGTTTTATTTAGAAAATAACAGGAAAATACATCCTCGAGGCATGAGGGCATGCTGACTCAAAGAGAGAGAGAACGAGCGTGTGCGGTGGGGAAAGAGAGACCCCTGGCCCTTTGGCCCCTCTTTTTATGTTTTTTCCTACCCCATGGGCCTGCCCCAGGTAAATTGGGCTAGCCAGGAGTGTTGTTTGTTCCACCTGAAGTCCTCACTCTGGTCTTCGGATGCCATTCTGGACTCCTTTTCCCTATTCTAACTACCTAACATTCTCCCCCTCAAGAGATGGGATGTTGGGAATTCTTTGGGAATAGGGGCGTCGAGGCCTCTCTGGCTACTTCCTGCTGACCTGGGGTGGCGAGGGGTATTGGGCCTCCCCCTCTTGCTAGTCTCAGGCCTCAGAGTCCTTATAGCGGTGTCCATCTAAGGGCGAGTGGTATTTCCCATGGTCGGCTGTAGTTTTATATCTCCTTGTTGAACTGGCACTGCATGTTGTAGCTTGTTGACCTGGGCAGAGACAAAACAGGTTAGACGATTGATAATACATGGAACAATCATAAGCAGCATCAGTATGGCATAACAAGGACTAGAAGGGGCATTAGCCAACTCCAAATTTCCATCGCCAGGATGGCTCAAGTCCTTCCTTGTTCAGGGATCAGAAGATCTATCGCCTGTCTGTTTTGGAGTACAACCCCTGCCAAGCTGTGTTGGCTCTTTAGAGCTGTCCTGAAAAATCTTATCCCCAGAAACTAGATTTTGAGAGTGTTCATTAGAATGACACTCATTTGTAGTTCTGAAAAAGTGTCTGAGATCTCCCAGGGGCTCGCAGGTATATTGAATGTCCTCTTCTGTTTTCTTCCACGGCTTGACTCATAAGTAGTGAGTCCAGGAGTCATGTTCTGGTACCTTGACTGCTGTAGGGATATAAAATATTACAGGGTAAGGGCCCTTCCATGTGGGCTGGAGCTGAGCCTTTGCGGACCCATCCTTCCAGACTTTGATTAGGACTTGAGTTCCTGGAGCTTATAGTGGTGACTCCTTAGAATCTTTTGGGTCCTGGTTTACACGCCACAAGCATATATTCTGTTGGAATTGCCCAATGGCCATGGTATAAGACTAGAGGGTCTGAGCCTCTGGATCTAGGAAGAGGTCATTGACATAAACAAAAGGTCTTCCATATAGCATCTCATAAGGACTAAGACCAACCTGTTCCTTAGGGGCAATGCCAGTGTGGGGGAGAGCTATTGGTAAAGCTCCTTCCATCCCATGGATGTCTCCTGGGTTATCTTTTTCATCGCTGATTTTAAGAATTGGTTGGCTCTTTCTACTTTTCCTGAAGACTGAGGCATCCAAGCACAATGAAGATAATAGGTTAATGCCCAATGCTTTAGAGACCCCTTGGGTGACCTTAGAAATAAACGATGTCCCGTTGTCACTTTGTAACGACCTGGGCAGACCAAATCTTGGAATGATTTCATGAAGCAGTTTTTTTACCACCTCCTCAGCCTTCTCAGTCCAGGTGGGGAAGCCTTCAATCCATCCTGTGAATGTATCTATCATGACTAGTAGGTATTTTTACCCTTGAGAAACTGTCATCTGGGTCAATTTCATCTGCCAGTCCTCTCCTGGGTAGGCCCCACGTTGTTGGATGGGCTGGGCCAGCTGGGGTCTTCGAGCTCCTTGGGGGTTGTTTAATTGGCAAGTGGGACAAGAGGAGACCACTTGCCTTATAGTCATTTGGAGGCCTGTTCCTCTGAAGGACCTTTCTAGTAATCTTTGGAGGACCTTTTCCCCTAAATGAGTGGTGGCATGTAAGGAGTTAACCAACTTCCCAGTGAGATTCCCAGGCAGAAAAAGGAGTCCCCCTTTTTGGAACCACCCATATGATCTTCTTGAAAGCCCTCACTTTTAGCATTAAGAGTCTCACCTTCAGTATATGAAAGAGTTTCTGGCAAATTAGTCTGTGGAACTATGTTGGCAATCCCTATTAGGTCATTGTTCTGAAATTCTGCTCTCTTAGCTGCCTGATCGGCTGCTTGGTTCCCTCGTACCACTTCTGTGCTCCCTTTTTGGTGTCCTTTACAGTGGGAGACTGAAACCTCAGTGGGCAGATGGACTGCCTCCAAGAGTCTAAGAATTTGATGACCATATTTGCTTGGGGACCCTCGGGTGGTCAAGTGGCCCCTTTCTTTCCACATAGCAGCATGGGCATGTAGCACCAGAAAGGCATACTTGGAGTCAGTGTAAATGGCTCCTCTTTTTCCTTTTCCCAGCTCTAAACCTCGAGTTAAGGCTATGAGCTCAGCTAATTGGGCTGAAGTACCTGGTGGCAGAGGTTTAGCCTCTGTGGTCTCAAAACTGGAGACTACTGCATACCCGGCTCTTCTTTTCCATCCAAGACAAAGCTGCTTCCATCAGTGTACCCGATTTCCTCAGGATTGCTCGAAGGATCTTCTGACAATCCCTCTCAGGGTTTTGTGCAGTGGGCCAAGGTTTCTAGGCAAGAGTGAAAGGGGAGAGAGCCCTCGGGGGTAGGCAGGAGGATGGCTGGGTTAAGAACCTCACAAGGGGATATAATGAGGCCTGGATTTTCCATCAGCACTGCTTGATATCTGAGGATTCTTTGATCAGACATCCATAATGGCCTCTCCCATTTAGGAGTTGTTTCACTTGGTGGCTGGCAAAAATAGTTAGTTTGCCCCCAAATGAGAGTTTTAAAGAATCTTCTATCAGGATTGCAATAGCTGCAAGATTTTGAAGGCAGGGGGGCCAGCCTCGGGGGGTTGGGCAGAGCCTCTTGGATAAGTAAGCTACAGGCTGGGGCTCAGATCCAAACCTTTGAGTTAACACTCCCGAGGCTATTCCCTCTCTTTCGTGAACATAACGTTGGAATTCTTTCTCTGGGTCTGGCAACCTCAAGGCAGGTGCCTGAGTTAAGCTTTGCTTTAGTGTAGCCTCTGCCTTCTTTTGAGGAGTTCCCCACATCAGTGGGATTGAATCACCCCGTCCCTTAAGCTGGGCATTTAGACCATAGTTGGGTATCCAGATTCTACAACATCCAGTTAGCCCCAGGAAAGCTCGCAATTGTTTTTGAGTCGTGGGGGAGGGCAACTGGATGATTCTTTGTACCCGATCAGAGGACAGCCTCCTGGACCCGTGTGTAATCTGAACTCCCAGGTAAGTGACCTTTGTCTTGACCATCTGTGCCTTAGCACTGGAGACTTTATATCCCCTCTCTGCCAAAAAGTTTAGAACCTGAATTGCATGTTGTTGGGCATTTTTCTCATCTGGAGAGCAGATTAGTAGGTCATCTATGTATTGTAATATTTTCCCATTAGGTCCCAGGTCCAGATCTAGGAGATCCTGGCTAAAGGCCTGTCCAAACAGGTGGGGGCTATCTCTGAACCCTTGGGGTAATACTGTCCAAGTCATCTGTTGGTGTTTTTCTCCTGGGGCCTCCCACTCAAAGGCAAAAAGTTATTGGGATTCTTTAGCCAGTGGTATGCAAAAAAATGCGTCTTTGAGATCCAAGACTGTAAACCACTTGGCACTGGGTGGGATTTCTCCCAAGATTACATAGGGAGGGTACTGTGGGATGGAGGGAGACTACAGCTTCATTTATGATCCGGAGATCTTGAACCATGCGCCAGGTTCCGTCCTTCTTCTTTACTGAGAGGTAAAGAAGGGTGTTACAGGGCGAATTGGTGGGGACCAATAGCCCACAAGCCAGGAATTTATTTATTAAAGGCTGTAGTCCCTCCCAAGCCTCTCTTCTGAGGCGATATTGTTTCCAGTTGGGAAACCGAGTAGGATCTCGGAGGACAATGATGACAGGTTCAGCTTGGTGGGCTCGTCCAGGAATCCCCTGGTCACACACCTGGGAGTTAATTTTGTCCTCCCGTCGTTTTTGGTCCCTCTCTATTGAAGGTGCAACGGGTTTTTCAGTAGTAACCAGGAGCTGTAGAGCTCTAGGGGCTGAAAAGCTTCCCATCACAAGAGTGGTCCCGAGTTTAGTGAGTTTATCTCTTCCCAGTAAGGGAGCAGGGCACTCAGGGACCACCAGAAACTGGTGGGAAAATAATTGTCCATCCCAGCAACAAAGAAGTGCTCAGGTGAACCTTTTGGTAGTTGCTTTTCCTGTAGCACCCAAAATGGTACAAGTTTGGGAGGAGAAGGGTCCAGAGTAGGAAATCAGGACAAAGCAGGTAACCCTGTGTCAACCAAGAAATCTCAGGCCTACCTGCCACATCCAGTTGCACCCTTGGCTCCAGCCCCGTGATGCTTATCTGGGACAGGCGGGCTGGCTGGAGTGGGCCGCTTCAGTCCTGTTGAACCATCCTGAGGGAAGGCTTGGCACTTGACCCTGAGGCTCTTGGGTCCCAAGGACAGAGTGTTGCCCAGTCTCCCAGTTGATGGCATTTGTAGCAAGCCATTATAGGAGACTTGTCAAGGTTTAGACACTCTTTGGCCCAATGCCCTGCCTGTCTATAGATCAGGCATTTGTCTCGTGCCTTGTCCTTGAAGGACTCGGGGTTTGCCATAGGGCTTCCCTGGAGGGCGGCCAGCATCTAAGCATGCCTTGTCTCTTTCTTTTTCTCCCTCTCCTGGGCCTTGGCCTCCTTCTCCTGTTCTCTGTTATAAAAGGCTGTCTTGACCATCTTGTCTAAAGAGGAAGCAGGGTCCTGTTGCTGTAGCTGTTGTAGCTTTATTCTGATATCTGATGCACATTGGGACAGGAGTTTGTCCTTTAAAATCACCTGTCCCTCGTAAGAGTCTAAGTCCAGATTGGTAAACTTTTGGAGGGTCTCTTTTAGTCTTTGCAGAAAGGCAATGGGGTTTCATTGGGCTCCTGAGTTATTGCTGAGACTGGGCACGGCACCACAAGTAATAGGCTTCCTTCTATTTCCATGCGTGAACTCCCTTAGGAAAGTCTTTCTCAAGCTTATCTTACCCAGTACTGTTGCAACCTGAGAGCCAGGCGTCCCCAGGTCAGGGTGCAGATCCCCAGGCAGGCTGAGGCATGACAGCCTCCTGGAGACTGAATCCCTGGGCAGGTCAAGGCAGGTCGGCCTTCTGAGAATTGGGTCCCTGAGCAGATAAGGGCATGACGACCTCCTGGGAACCCTGGACTGGCAGATCCCCAAGCAGGTGGAGGCCTGACAACCTTTCGAGAACAAGATCTCTAGGCAGGTCAAGGCAGGTTGAGCTCCTGGAACCCCCAGACTGGAGTTGGGTGTCCCCAAGGTCTCCAGCATGTCCAGTACTAGGTAGGATTAAGGGGTTGTAATTTTAACTCATCGCCAGTTGTTCACCACAGATGGGAATGGATATTATGAGGTAAAGCAATCCAAGCCTGTGCCCTGAAACAGTCATAAGCCTTATCCTCTTACTGCTATGAGGGATTTAAGTCATTGATTTCTTCCCCTAGTCCTCCATTAGAACAGGTTAGGGTGTCTCCCCTGGTAAGCATTATTGTCATAGACCCACTTTAGGTAATAACAGAAGTAATGACAAAAGAGTGGGTTATCTGGCTCTATTATGTGGAGAAGGCAATGGCACCCCACTCCAGTACTCTTGCCTGGAAAATCCCATGGACAGAGGAGCCTGGTAGGCTGCAGTCCATGGGGTCGCTAAGAGTTGGACACGACTGAGCAACTTCACTTTCACTTTTCACTTTCATGCATTGGAGAAGGAAATGGCAACCCACTCTAGTGTTCTTGCCTGGAGAATCTGAGGAACGAGAGAGCCTGGTAGACTGCCATCTATGGGGCCGCACAGAGTCAGACACGACTAAATTGACCTGGCAGCAGCAGCAGCAGGGGCATTAATGTGTTTTAATAGTAGACTGGATGGAGCAAGGGGGCAGGGTCCTGACTGTAGGAGTTAGTATTTGGCTTAAGAACAAATTTGTTAAGAGGCAACAGACCAGATGTTCCATAAAAGTGGAGTGGAGATTTGATCCGGGGGTATGTTTGTAACTTTAGGAGAAGAGTGGTAAGGGTTTGGATCCAAACAGCCTGCAGGGCTAACTTCCAAAGTGGCAAACATTATCCCTGGAAGCCAAATTGCCTTTGAAGGGATGCCAACGGATGGACTTCTCACAGGCACTGTGTGCCTGTCGCCCGCCCGAGCAGCTTCGCTGAGAGATGCTGTTGCTGCACATGTTGAGGAAACATGGAAGATGAAGGCCTGAAGATCTAGAAGGGTTGGATACTATACAATATTTCACTCCCAAGGGCTAGCTATTTTCTAGTTGTTCCTCCAGAAGATTGTAGAGCAAACATCATGGGCCAGGACGGGGCTCAGGAAAAGAGCATGAAACAGGAGGCAAGGGGGGAGAGCACAGCCTTTGAAAAAATGGCATAGCACAGTTCAGCTCAGTTCAGTAGCTCAGTCATGTCCAACTCTTTGCCACCCCATGAATCGCAGCACGCCAGGCCTCCCTGTCCATCACCAACTCCCGGAGTTCACTCAGACTTACATCCGTTGAGTCAGTGATGCCATCCAGCCATCTCATCCTCGTCGTCCCCTTCTCCTCCTGCCCCCAGTCCCTCCCAGCATCAGAGTCTTTTCCAATGAGTCAACTCTTCGCATGAGGTGGCCAAAGTACTGGAGTTTTAGCTTTCACATCATTCCTTCCAAACACCCAGGACTGATCTCCTTCAGAATGGACTGGTTGGATCTCCTTGCAGTCCAAGGGACTCTCAAGAGTCTTCTCCAACACCACAGTTCAAAAGCACCAATTCTTCGGCACTCAGCTTTCTTCACAGTCCAACTCTCACATCCATACATGACTACTGGAAAAACCATAGCCTTGACTAGACAGACCTTAGTTGGCAAAGTAATGTCTCTGCTTTTGAATATGCTGTCTAGGTTGGTCATAACTTTTCTTCCAAGGAGTAAGCATCTTTTAATTTCATGGCTGCAATCACCATCTGAGTGATTTTGGAGCCCCAAAAAATAAAGTCAGCCATTGTTTCCACTGTTTCCCCATCTATTTGCCATGAAGGGATGGGACCAGATGCCATGATCTTCGTTTTCTGAATGTTGAGCTTTAAGCCAACTTTTTCGCTCTCCTCTTTCACTTTCATCAAGAGGCTTTTAGCTCCTCTTCACTTTCTGCCATAAGGGTGGTGTCATCTGCATATCTGAGGTGATTGATATTTCTCCTGGCAATCTTGATTCCAGCTTGTGCTTCTTCCAGCCCAGAGTTTCTCATGATGTACTCTGCGTAAAAATTAAATAAGCAGGGTGACAATATACAGCCTTGATGTACTCCTTTCCCTATTTGGAACCAGTCTGTTGTTCCATGTCCAGTTCTAACTGTTGCTTCCTGACCTGCATACAGATTTCTCAAGAGGCAGGTCGGGTGGGCTGGTATTCCCATCTCTTTCAGAATTTTCCACAGTTTATTGTGATCCACACAGTCAAAGGCTTTGGCATAGTCAAGAAAGCAGAAATAGATGTTTTTCTGGAACTCTCTTGCTTTTTTGATGATCCAGCAGATGTTGGCAATTTGATCTCTGGTTCCTCTGCCATTTCTAAAACAAGCTTGAACATCTGGGAGTTCACAGTTCACATATTGCTGAAGCCTGGCTTGGAGAAATTTGAGCATTACTTTACTAGCACGTGAGATGAGTGTGATTGTGCAGTAGTTTGAGCATTCTTTGGTATTGCCTTTCTTTGGGATTGGAATGAAAACTGACCTTTTCCAGTCCTGTGGCGACTTCTGAGTTTTCCAAATTTGCTGGCATATTGAGTGCAGCACTTTCACAGCATCATATTTCAGGATTTGAAATAGCTCAACTGGAATTCCATCACCTCCACTAGCTTTGTTCGTAGCGATGCTTTCTAAGGCCCACTTGACTTCACATTCCAGGTTGTCTGGCTCTAGGTGAGTGATCACATCATGATGATTATCTGGGTCGTGAAGATCTTTTTTTGTACAGTTCTTCCGTGTATTCTTGCCACCTCTTCTTCATATCTTCTGCTTCTGTTAGTTCCAGACCATTTCGGTCCTTTATCGAGCCCATCTTTGCATGAAATGTTCCCTTGGTATCTCTAATTTTCTTGAAGAGATCTCTAGTCTTTCCCATTCTGTTGTTTTCCTCTATTTCTTTGCATTGATCAAACCAGCTCTCCAACAAATGCTAAAGGATCTTCTCTAGATAGGAAACACAAAAAGGGTGTATAAACTCGAACCCAAAACTATAAAGTAAATGGCAACAGGATCATACTTATCAATAATTACCTTAAACGTAATGACCTCATGGGTGGGATCTCCCGTGCTGGCTCCCAGCAGTGAGGGTCAGACTTGTCCAGCTGCTGTGGAAGATAACTCTCACAGGAGTATGGGGATAACTCCCATTAGGAGTCCGCAGCTTTGGAATTTCAGAAAGTTGAGCCCCCAATTTTGACTCCTCAAATTTCCTGATTGCCATTGGCATTGCTCATCCCATTTATCCCAATAATCTTGTAAACGTACATTTCCCAATACTGGATGTGTTTATGCTTTAAAACTAGAGAGTAGTTGGTTATTTGGGTGAATCTTGAATGACACTGTGTCTTCTTCACAGATCTTCCTAATGCTTGAGATAGACAATGACAGACACAGTCAAACATCTACTGATGCACACACTTGCCCCATAGCCTCTTTCTGGCAAAACCTTAGTGTCTCTTCACATCCTCCTGCATCCGCAGTGGGAGGCTCCTAGCTCTGCATTTGGTCCTTAGCCCAAATGTATTGGTGGCTGGTTCACTTGACTACTGGAGTGGAAAGAAATGACCTGCCTGAACCAGAGCAGAGATCATAGGTATGAGAGTGGGCTGCCACAGGAATTACCATTGAAATATATGAGATCTGAATCTGAGGGCTCTCAGTGATCATAGCATTTGTTATGTTTAGAGAATGGAGTAGGTCCGGACTCCTGTCCCTAGTAACTTTCCAGTAAGAATCAATATAACATTGTTTGGGCACCAGTGGACCAAAATGATGATGAGTGATAGCAAATAACCTTAAAGATGGTGATGTACACCTTTACAGCATCTCATATGGCTAAGTATTATTGCAAGCAAATTACTCATATAAATGTGATACATCATAACTTCTTAAAAAGGCAGAAGAAAATTATGAAAATCAAAGGCAAAACTGATGCATTGGTAATCATGGTAGAAGATTTTAATACACTATGTTTAGAAACCATAGATCAGATGTATAAAAATACTGGTTTGGTGGTGCTGAATTCTCTCAGCTTTTGCTTGTCTGTACAGCTTTCGATTTCTCCTTCATATTTGAATGAGATCCTTGATCATTGAGGAAGGCTTTCTTATTTCTTCTTGCTATTCTCTGGAACGCTGCATTCAGATGCTTATATCTTTTCTTTTCTCCTTTGCTTTTTGCTTCTCTTCTTTTCACAGCTCAAGGGCATAACATAAACCGATTAAAATCAGTTGGGTCCAAGATGACAAGTCAAATTCAAGTTAACCTTAGTCCCCAATATGTAAGCTATATGACACACCCAGAGGTGGCAGGACAGCTCCAAATCACTGTCAAAAGACAGAGGAGTTGGTGGTTCCCCAGTGGTTGGGATGATCCTCCCACTCGTAAGCATATGAACTCACCCTGCTTGCAAAACCTATCCAGGCCCCATTCCACTGCCGGAGCCCTCTGCAAGAGCCCACACCCTGAAGTGTATGCTTCTCTCTGAATCTTAACAAATCCACCTCTTACCTATCACTTTGTCTCTCACTGAATTTTTGCAATGAGACATCAGAGCCTGAGCTTCACTGGGTCCTGAAGCCAGGCATCCTGGGTTTTGGCCATGCTGGAGTCCCAGGAGAGAGAGCTGAAGGACAGAAGGAAAAGACAGTGGGAAAAATGTGCCAAGGAATCGCCTTCATAGCCTGCCAAAAACTCTGCTAAATACCTTACCTGTGCTCACAATTTTCATTGGTCTGATCCTTGGCACAAAGAAGATTAAGAACAGAAGAACCTCCACTGGCTTGGGTAACAGCTACTGGGGCTCAGCAGATAGTGCCTTTGGGGCACACTGAGGAGTAACCTGACCTGCCTCTGGAGAAACCTGTATACAGGTCAGGAAGCAACAGTTAGAACTGGACATGGAACAACAGACTGGTTCCAAATAGGAAAAGGAGTACGTCAAGGCTGTATATTGTCACCCTGCTTATTTAACTTCTATGCAGAGTACATCATGAGAAACGCTGGACTGGAAGAAGTACAAGCTGGAATCAAGATTGCCAGGAGAAATCTCAATCACCCCAGATATGCAGATGACACCACCCTTATGGCAGAAAGTGAAGAGGAGCTAAAAAGCCTCTTGATGAAAGTGAAAGAGGAGCGTGAAAATGTTGGCTTAAAGCTGAACATTCAGAAAACGAAGATCATGGCATCTGGTCCCATCCCTTCATGGGAAATAGATGGGGAAACAGTAGAAACAGTGTCAGACTTTATTTTTGGGGGGCTCCAGAATCACTGCAGATGGTGACTGCAGCCATGAAATTAAAAGACGCTTACTCCTTGGAAGAAAAGTTATGACCAACCTAGATAGTATATTTAAAAGCAGAGACATTACTTTGCCAACTAAGGTCCATCTAGTCAAGGCTATGGTTTTTCCTGTGGTCATGTATGGATGTGAGAGTTGGACTGTGAAGAAGGCTGAGCGCCAAAGAATTGATGCTTTTGAACTGTGATATTGGAGAAGACTCTTGAGAGTCCCTTGGACTGCAAGGAGATACAACCAGTCCATTCTGAAGGAGATCAACCCTGGGATTTCTTTGGAAGGAATGATGCTAAAGCTGAAGCTCCAATACTTTGGCCACCTCATGCGAAGAGTTGACTCATTGGAAAAGACTCTGATGCTGGGAGGGATTGGGGGCAGGAGGAGAAGGGGACAACAGAGGTTGAGATGGCTGGATGGCATCACTGACTCGATGGACGTGAGTCTGAGTGAACTCCGGGAGATGGTGATGGACAGGGAGGCCTGGCGTGCTGCGATTCATGGGGTCACAAAGAGTCGGATACGACTGAGCAACTGAACTGAACTGAACTAAACTGAGGAGTAACCTCTACAGAGTCCCTCAATTGCACCCTCTGCCACCCACCTGTTCACAGGGGTTCGAGGAAACAAGAAATGACAGATTGTAAAGGAATTATGATTTTGTTAGGCATATGTCCCTCCAGCCATAGGAGCAAGGACCTCCTACCTTAACTGGAGGTCTTCTGGAATCTGAGACTGAGTCACGTGAGCTTTCTGCTGAGTTCGTTTTTCACTGTCCCAGTTTCTGGCATGATGGGCCTCTTGTCACTTTGCCCTGGGTTTTCTTCACATTCTGATTCTACCGTTGGAGCTTTGCCAAGTTGGGCTCCTGCTGTGCTTGGCCTCCTATTTGCAGGAGCAGTGCCAAGGTTGTTTCAGCCAGGTTAAACCCAAGTCACAGCACCATAGATGTCAGGGGAGTGTGATCTCCTCGGTTCTGTCTCATCTCAACAAAAATTTGAAGTGACAGATGTTAAAGCCCTTGGCGTGTCACGGCTCTCAGACAGGCCCTGTTATAGATCTTAGGTCTCGAATAGACTGTTATAGCTCTTGGACAGATCAGTATTACAGCTCTGTGTTACAGCTGAGTTTTATTTAGAAAATAACAGGAAAATACGTCTCGAGGCATGAGGGCATGCCTACCCAAAGACGCAAAGAGAAAAGAGAGAGAATGAGCGCACACGTTGCAGGGAAAAGAGAGACTCCTGGCCCTTTGGCTCCCCTTTTTATATGTTTTTCCCACCCCCTGGGCCTGCCCTATGTCAACTGGGCTACCGGGGGGTGTTGTTTGTTCTAACTGAGGTCCTCACTCGGGTCTTTGGTCTTCGGATCTTCCTTTGTTCTATTTTCACAGGCTTTTCCCTTCTTTGTCTTTTAGCTACTGCCATTCTGGACTCCTTTTCCGTATTCTAACTACCTAATACTAATTATCTTCTAGTAGATAAATTCTATTATGCTTATTGGGGTATGACCACAGGCCTATTGATAATTATCCACTGTTAACTACCTAGGCTTAAGGCATACGAATCACAGGTTTAAGGCATATGAATCACGGGTTAGCGTTGGTTGTATCTTTCTTTTCTTTTGTTCAGACTCGTTTCAGAAAATTTGGGGAGGGGGGTTTGAGCATGTACACTTAGGGCATATAAGGTTTTCTCAAAAACTGGTGGGGTCCTTGGCCAAGAGGAGATTCTGCCTTGGGCCCTCAGGTGTAACAAAGTGCACTCCACTATCTGCATTGTCCTTCTGAGTGGGTTTGTTTTGCAGAACGCGTGGCTACAGCATTTGGTGCATTGTCCAGGAAACTCCTCACTTTGAGTAGACAAGTCCCATTTGGGACTACGCTGAGGCCTTGAGGCTTGAATCTTCTAGAGGGGGGAAGGTGCCTCTCCCTTCTGGAAGGATTCTGCTTCTCAACACCCGGACCTTTCACGTTAGCAGGTAGTGAATGGCAGCAGGGGAACTGAGAGCTCAGGTGAGGAGGAACCCACCAGGCAGGGTGGAAGAGGGGGCCTGATCACCCCCCTGGGAGGGACTAGAAAGGGCATGGACCCACAGGAGCCTGGAATAGGCAGGTGGCAGCGATTGCTTGGTACACAGGTCGACGAGCATGTTGGGGCTTAGGAAGGAAATTTGTGAATGTCATTTAGGAGGTGATGTCCACACCGTCTTGGGGGAAATTATTACCAAGAAATCACCAGGTGATTGTTAGGAGAAGAAACTTGGTCTTTGTGTGCTCACCAAGGTGTCCCATTTGTTAGGAAATTCTTGACTCCCTCGGAATTGTCAGGCTAGAAGGAGGAGGATACATAAATGAATATGAACTGGCTTTTCTCAGGAAAAGCCAAAACGGCCTGGGACATGGGATATTTAACCCATCTGTGTTTTCATCTGCACCCGATCAAGCCCACCAAGCCAGAATAGACTTTAAAAGTTAAGGGAGAAACAGTCTTGGACTACGTGGTGTTCTGGTTCAGCCGTGCTGACCAGCAGGTGAAGACACACTGATCCCCCTTCTCCCTCTGGGATATGGCAGGTAAGGCTCTCCTCACCCCAATTAGGAAGGAGGCGGAATGGCAAATTTAAGTGTTTCATTGAGTGGAAATATCAGAAATACATAGGGTACCGAGAACTTCAGAACGAAAATAAAAAGTAGAAGGTCTGAGAGGCTATGCAAGATGAGGGGAAGTGAATCGAAGGCAACTGTGCTGGAGTGCATGATAAAAATTTACAGAAGGGATTTGGAGGAAACTATGGGGTGAAGATGACGCCTAACCACCTCCACATACTCTGTGAGGTTGAATGGCCCCCTATTGGAGTAGGATGGCCACCAGCGGACATCATGAACTTAAAAATAGTGTATAGCAGTCTATACAGTAGTCAAAGGAAAGCCACGACACCCGGATCAATACCCATATATTGACTCATGGCTCGGGTTAGCTCAAGACCCTCCTACTTGGACAAGGTTCTGTATCTAGAAGGGAAAGGGAAAAATATTAATGGCACAAAAATTGACTGATGATAAAAAAAAGAAATTCTACAGGATTTGGATGGGGATGACCTGCCCCCTCCTCTGTACCGGATGATGACACGCCCACCACCCAATGCTCCACCAGGACCAGAGGCCACCTTAATGCCCGATCTAGGGCCAGGTGAAGTTCCTGCAGCAGCCGCTGCTCCTCTGTCAACTCTCCTGGAGATAGTAGAGCTGCCATTTTGGCAGCCTCCAGTCCCAGCGATGGTGACCTCTGGTCAACGCTCCCAGGATTCCACCTCAGCCGGACCTCCTAGATTGTATCCACCTCTCCCGGTGAGTACTGATGGGAAGGGGGAAGAAAACACAGGAATTAGACAGAGGCTGCACTCTGCCAAGGAACAGAGGGAAAGAACCCCACTACAGATGCCCCTCAGAGAGCTACAACAGCCCCTGGTTCAGGACGCGTGTGGGCACTACCATCCGCCCCCTGTAGCCTATTATTACCAGCCATTTTCCTCTACGGATATATTAAACTGGCAGAGATACACTCCATTGTACCTGGAGGAGCCGCAGCCATGATTAGCCTAATGGAGACTATTTTTCAAACCTACCACCCTACGTGGGATGACATAATCCAAGTACTAGTCTCCCTTTCCAGCACTGAGGAAAGATACAGGATCCCAACTGAGGCCAGAAAATGGTTAAGAGAAATGGCACCTGAGGGTATTGCAAACCCGCAGCGGTGGGCAGAACTAGCCACCCCCGATAAGAGACCCAATTGGGACTGTAACACAGAGGAAGGGAGGGGCCACCTGGAGAGATATTGGGTGGCTATTTTACAAGGTCTCAAGAAGGGGGCCCGAAAACCTATGAGTATGGCAAAACCCTCCAAAGTGATTCAAAGGGAAAATGAATCACCCTCTGAGTTCTATGAAAGACTGTGCGAAGCCTATATACTTTATATGCCAATAGATCCAGAGGCTGCTGGGTCTCAGATGGTGATAAATGCAGGCTTTGTGTCTCAAGCCTACCCCGAAAATGTCAGATGGGGGGACACCAAGTGACTCATGAATTTGTATACATCCCTGAATGCCCAGTACCTTAGTTGGGAAGAGACTTGCTGTCTAAATTGGGGACGCAAGTGACCTTTCCCCTCATGAAAGACCCACTCTGCAAGTGGGCTCAACCACCTATTTACTCTTCCTCTCAGTAACCCCTCAAGATGAATGGAGCTTGCACGATATCCCGGAAGGGAACCCGGATGGGCTAAACAGTGGAGAGGGAGAGTTAATGCAACAATTCCCTGAGGTCTGAGTGGAAGATAACACCTCCAGGCTTGCAAAACAAGTCCCACTGGTAATAGAACTCAAACCCGGTACAATTACGTCAGCATCTGCCTTGGGCCTGCCAGATCTTGCGAAGCCGTTTACTCTTTACGTGACTGAAAAGGACAAGGTGGCTATAAGAGTGCTGTCCCAGACAATGGGGACATGGGACAGACCCGTGGCTTATCTCCCGAAACGGCTGGACAACATTGCCACTGGGTGGCTGGGATGCTTACAGGCAGGGGCAGTTGCTGCGGTTGCCTTACTGGTCCGGGAGGCAACCAAGCTGACTTTGGGCCAAGATTTGATTGCAAAAGTCCCGCATGAGGTCAACACTCTCCTGTGAGGGGACCCCCATAAATGGCTGTTGACATCCCGGATTATTCAATACCAGGGACTGCTATGTGAAAACCTCCATGTTACTACTGAGCCTCGTCAGGCCCTGAATCCAGCCACTCTCCTTCCTGTGGGAGAAGGTGGACCCTCACATGATTGCAAGGAAATATGCCAGCAGACCTGACTTGAGAGACCAGCTAATCCCAGACCCAGATTTGGTCCTGTACACCAACGGCACCAGCCTGGTGAAACAAGGGCAACAACTGTCTGGATATGCAGTAGTCATGGAAGGAACCATCACTGAGGCTAGGTCTCTGCCATCACGCTGGTCCGCTCAAGGGGCCAAACTGTATGCTCTAATCCAGACCCTCGGCGGTCAAAAGGTAAGAAGACAAACATTTACACTGACTCCAGGTATGCTTTTGCCGCACTTCATGTACACAGAGATCAGTATAAGGAGAGAGGCCTTTTGACAGCTAGTGAAAAAGATATCAAAAATAAGGGAGAAATTCTGACCCTATTAGATGCTGCCTGGGAACCAGGAAGGGTTGCAGTCATACACTGCTGAGGACGACAATAAGAGGATACCCTTCAGGCTCAGGGAAACAGACTGGCAGATAAGACCACTAAACAAGCAGCTGAGGGCGTGGGGGTGACAAGTGAGGCCCCTATTAAAGCTCTCATATTGGCGGAGCTGCCTGAGCCAACGCTGGACTCTCCAAAATACACTGAAGCCCAAAACCAACTAGCCAAAGCAGAAGGGGCCATCAAGACTGAAAAGGGACGATGGAAATTGCCAAGTGGCAAATTATTGGTAGTGGAGGAGCCGGCACCCACTCTGGTAAGCCAAACACCAAGCGACCCATCTAGGCAAATGATAAACTAGAAGAGCTAATTCAAAAACATTTCTTGGTTCCCCACCTCTCTTCCCTATGTAGGACAGAATCTCAGAACTGCACTGCCTGCTCACAGGTCAATGCTGCCTGTCGGCACAGACAAAAACCTCCAGGATTTCAGCTAAAAGGCATGCTGCCCTTTGAACACCTGGAAGTGGACTTCAATGAAATGAAACCTCACAGACCCTACTGTTACCTGCTGGTCATGGTATGTACATTCTCGGGATGGGTAGAAGCTTTTCCTACCCGGACTAAAAGAGCATCAGAAGTAGCCCGGTGCCTGCTTAGGGAGATAGTACCTAGATTTTGGTTTCCTACCAGCATTGTATCAGACAATGACCCGGCTTTTGTGGCTGATTTAGTACAACAAGTAAGCAACACTTTTAGTGGAAATTACATACAGCATATAGGTCCCAGAGTTCTGGGATGGTGGAAGGAACCAACCAGACTCTTAAAGAGACACTCTCCAAGTGGATCATAGAGACTGACTACTCCTCAATGGACTTGTTTCCGATGGCTCTGCTCAGACTCAGGATGACCCCACAGTCCCTTGGCTATTCTCTGTACGAAAATGTGCATAGAAGGCCCCTCCCATAATCAAACAGGTGTCAGCAAATTTGCCTCAGGTAAGGGGAGATGCGATTTCACAACAGGTGGAACAACTGGGTAAGGTAATAAATCAGGTAGCTAAGTTTGTACAGGAAAGGGTGCCATTCCCCCTTGGGGAACAGATTCATGAATTTGTGCCCGGGGATCAGGTGTGAGTCAAGGACTGGAAGCATGGCTCCCTGGCCCCACATTGGGAGGGTCCATATACTGTTGTTCTAATCACCCCTACAGCAGTTAAAGTTGCAGGTGTCACTCCCTGGATCCACCACATGAGGATGAAGAGCACATACCACCAGACCCAGAAAACGCTGAGTGGACTGCCCAGAGGGACCCCACTGACCCTCAAGAGACTAAGATCATCCTTAAGAAGAAGAAGGAAAAGAAGAGTCAGGACGGGCCCCTTCAGGATGAAGCCACATAATCAACTCCTGCCGCTTGGCCTCATCAATGTGATTTTGAGTTTAACTTCCATTTCAACTCAAGACAATGTTTTCATCTCATGGGCACATTCCTACACGGACTTCCACAACACCTCCAACTGCTGGGTATGTGGTGGACTGGACTTCCTTGGTGGGTGTCACCACTCCACCAAGGAGATTTTAAACCACTCTGCTCTTTTCTGGGACAACAAAAAGAGACTTTCCTTTCTCTCGTCAATCATAATCTCTCCCTGCTCTCTTGGTGTAAGCCAGACCTACAGTCAATAGACTCAGGTCATGGGGTTACATTTGATGTAAACACCAGTTTCATAGAAGTAACAAAAGCCCATCCTTTACATTTCAAGAGCAAAAAGGAGAAAATCTCCCTGACCAGCGAGGGAGATCAGGCCTCTAGGTATGTTGAACAATTCTACCAAGTCCGGGATGGATATTTCTGGATGACCCCAGAAAAGGGTCAATTAATTACTCCTGCCACTGTATGCTGGGAACAAAAAGAACAAAGGGTAGGGTTTGGTGACTGTCCATTAGACCCAAAAGAACTAAAATACATGGGGTATCTATCCCCCAAACAATGTAAATGAACATTCAAGGTCACATACCACCCCAACGAGTCCATCCATTGACCAGGCTCTGATTGGAAATATAACCCTGGAATCCACTGGGTGGCACCCAATGGAACCCAATGGCTTTGTGGGCCTAACCTTTGGCCTTGGTTACCAATCGGCTAGGTAGGCTGCTGCACACTGAGATTCGCTTTTGCCCATGGCAGCATAAAGCCTAACCTACAACAAGCCCCAGTATATCTACCTTGTTTACGTGCTAGATGGACAAGGTCTGTGTTTCAATGGCATGAGTATATTGCTGCCTTATTCGTACCTTTTATAGGGACAGCAGATATTATGATTAAAGCAGAAGCCTTGACTAATTTCACAAAACAGGCCCCCCTAGATAGTGCTAAAGCCATCCAAGCCTTAAATGAATAACAAATCCAAATGAGAAAAGCAGTAATTCAAAATAGAATGGCTTTGGACATGCTCACAGCTGCTCAAGGAGGAGCCTGTGCTATAATTAAGGTTGAATGTTATGTATATATTCCTGGTTTATCTGGCAATGTATCAGCTGCTTTAGATGACATGAAAACCCAGGTAAAAGCAATGTCAAATGAAAACATTCCTTTCTGGACTTCAGTCCTATCTTGGATGAAGGGTGATTGGTGGAAAACTATGTTTACCACTGTTATAGTTGCCTTGATAGTTCTGCTTTGTGGACCCTGCATTTTACAATGTATTATGAACTCTGTGACCCAAAGGTTGATGTCGTTCTCCCAAATTGGCGGTCAGAGAGCCAGGGTGCAATATATCCCTATGAGTGATGCGCATACTATGAGATAAGAGCATCAAGGCAGGGAATGGAGGAAACGGACAGAACAGGCTCCATCTTGAAAGCAGGACTCCATCTTGGGCCGGACTGTGGACTTGGAGCTATACGCCCAATATCTATGGAAACGAGGTACCAACAGGAAAACCAGACCCCCTGGATGGAAGAGCCCCAGGGCTCGTACCTAGACTCTCCATCACCTAAACGAATACCCTAATTATCTGTGTAACCAAAAAGAATCATAAATTATATTGAGGTATGACCACAGGCCTATTGATAATTGTCCACTGTTAACTACCTAGGCTTAAGGCATACGGGTTAACTTTGATTGTATCTTTCTTTTCCTTTGTTCAGACTAGTTTCAGAGAATTTGGGAAGGTGGGTTTGAGCACGTACACTTAGGGTATATAAGGTTTTCACAAAAACTGGCCGGGCTCTTTGGCTAAGAGGAGACTCTGCCTTGGGCCCACCGGTGTAATAAAGTGCACTCCACCATCTGCATTGCCCTTCCGAGTGAGTTTGTTTCCCGGAACACCTGGCTACAACAAAGGAAGTTACCCAAGTCGCACAGCTTGTAAGTGATAGATGCAGAATGTGAATTCAAGCAGCGCTGCCTGAGACTCCAGACTGGGAGCAGCTCAAAAATGGGCACTGTGCTTCAATCATATGGCTCCTTCATGCCTATCCCAGGGTGTAGTGTTAGGGACCCACCAAGATCGCCCTGTGCTTATGTTGAATTTCATCCAAAGTGAGTTGCAAAACCAGAAAGGAATTTTTTTTTTTTTTTTTTGCCTCACCGCATGGCATGCGGTGGTTAAAGATCCACCTGCCAATGCAGAGGACACAGGTTAGCCCTGGTCCCAGAGGATCTCACACGCCAAGGGGCAACTAAGCCCGGGTGCCCCAACTACTGAGCCTGTACTCTAGAGCTCACTCACTGCAACTCCTAAAGCCCAGACACTCTAGAGCCCGTGGTCTGTAGCAAGAGAAGCCACTGCAATGAGAAGGCCTGCTCGCTGCAACTAGAGAGAAGCCTGCACACAGCAAAGAAGACTCAGAACAGCCAAAAGCAAACAAACTTATCTTTAAAAAAGAATAAGAAGGAACCCAAGTCATCAGGCTCCTTCTAAACTGTGAGGCAAGGCCCCAGTCTTTGCTCCCATCTCCTTGAAACAAAGACAGCACCACCTGGGCTGGCAGTCACCCTCACCAAGTGTAAGCACAACTGTGAGTCATGAACAGCCGACTGTGTTTGTTGAGTCTGTAGCTCTCTGGGAGGTGGTTAGGAAAAGCCAGGCTATTTGTTATAGTTGTTGCTTCTTCCCACTATCATTAAAGACAGAGGTGGACTTTTCCAGTGGCTAAGACGGTAAAGTCCATCCTAAAGGAGATCAGTCCTGAGTGTTCATTGGAAAGACTGATGTTGAAGCTGAAACTCCAATACTTTGGCCACCTGATGAGAACTGACTCATTTGAAAAGACCCTGATGTTGGGAAAGATTGAAGGCAGGGGGAGAAGGGGATGACAAAGGATGAGGTGGTTGGATGGCATCACTGACTCAATGGACATGAGTTTGAGTAAACTCAAGGAGTTGGTGATGGGCAGGGAGTCCTGGTGTGCTGCAGTCCATGGGGTTGCAAAGAGTCAGACACAACTAAGTGACTGAACTGAACTGAAGATGGTAAAGAATCCACTGGCAATGCAGGAGATGAGAGTTTGATCCCTGGGTTGGAACGATCCCCTGGAGGAGGAAATGGCAAGCCTCTCCAGTATTCTTGCCTGGAGAATCCCATGGACAGAGGAACCTGGAGGGCTACAGTCCATGAAGTTGCAAAGAGTCAGACACAACTGAGCAGCTGAGCATGCATGCACGTTCTGAGGCATGCGGAGGTAGAGGGGGCTCTAATAACACGAAGGTATTCTCTCTCCATGCAGACTACATTCTGGTGACTTGGGGGCTCACAGAGAAGCAACGATACAAAGGGCCCTGAGGAGGCAGTTATAGCAAGAAACTGACCATTTCTCCACATCCTGGAGAGAATGCCAAGGTCTAACTGATCTCAGGTGACTGACCTCAAGCCAGCAGCAGCTTGAAGCAGGGTTTCAGTTCCCAGCCATAGATAAGTTTGGGCTGCAACAGTAAGAGCACTGACTCTCAGCCTCTAGACCAGTGGTCAGTGACACAGGCCCTGGCCCTTCGACTTTGCACAAAAGACAGAAAGACTTTCTGTCTTCCCACAAAGACAGACAGAAAGTAGTGAAACAAGTGAAGTGTTTATTAGGAAGAAAAAGAATACAGTATGTGTGAGTAGACACATGGGCGGGCTCAGAAAGAGAGTCAGGGGGTTTGAATCAATTTTATGGGGCATTTCTTTCACTGATTTGCCTGGTTCTGAGTCCGTATCTGATGTATCTCAGGTCATCACACGTGCACACAAGCATTTCTTAGCCGAGATAAATTCCAGCAAAGAGGCCTTTGGGTAGACTTTTGACCACCAAGAAGTTTTCTAGTCAAGAAGTTCTCCTTGACTTCAAGAGTGAGAAATATGTGGTCTTGGGACATCTCTGGTGGTCCAGTAGCTAAGACTCCGTGCTCCCAATACAGGGTGCCCAGGTTTGATTCCTAGTCAGGGGACTAGATCCTACATGCCACAGTGAAGACAGGGGAAGGTCCCACGTGCCACAACTAATCCCCAGTGTGGCCAAAAAATAAATAAATTGGGTTTTTATTTTAAGGACAAAACGTTTGGTCTTTTACCTGGGCAGGGCCCAGCCTCCTCTCCCAGTGGTCCTACTATTGATATTTCGGAGTTTCTCTGGAGATGGATGGTGGGGATGGTGGCGAGACATTCTAAACGGATCTAATACCACTGAGCTACCCAGGTGGCACTAGTGGTAAAGAACCCACCTGCCGATGCAAGAGATGTAAGAGATATAGGTTTGATGCCTGGGCTGGGATCTTCCCTACCCAGAGATCAAACTAGTGTCTCCTGCGTTGGCAGGTAGATTCTTTACCAGCTACACCACCTGGGAAGTTCCCACCTGCTTCAATTAAAAAAAAGATCGTGCATGCTGCAACTAAAGATCTCACATGTGGGGACTTCCCTGGTGGTCCAGGGGCTAAGGCTCAGAGCTCCCAATGCAGAGGAGGGTTCAATCCCTGGTCAGGAAACTAGATCCCACATGCTGTGACTAAGACCTGGCACAGTCAAATAAGTAAACATTTTTTTTTTAATCTCACATGCCAGGACTAAGACCTAATGCAGGCAAATGAACAATTTTTAAATAAATAAACAAAGGTAGTTAAGATAGTCAGTTTTATGTTGTAAGTATTTTTGCCACAGTCTAAGAAATGAAAAGGAGAAACAAAAGAGCTGTGTCAGGGGAAATCTTTGTCATTACTTGCACGTGGAGCTGCCTGGAGATAAAAAGACCAGACACCTACTACATTTTTGAGAGAAATTATGAACTTGGCCTTCAAAGGATCATGACTCTCTGGTACACTCCCTGGGAAGTTTCCTGGCAGTCCTAGGACTTGGGGTTTTCACTGTGGGCCCCAGGAACTAAGAGCCTGAGGTGAGGCCAAAAAAAAGAAAACAATGCCCCAGGGTTATGCCATGAGGCCCTTAAAACCATCCCAGTAGGAAATGGAATGAGAAAGCTTCAGAAGTAGCGATGGGGAAAAGAGGGCTGCAAGGAACCTCCCTGAGAACTGAGCCAAGGGCCAGGGACAAAGACGTTACTCACAGCAGTGCAGGAGTCTTCACAAGTCCTGCTTAACTAAATATTTGAATTGCTAAATTCAGTGACTTCTGTGTGTTTCCACTGAGGTTTTGGGCTCACTGTGTCTTTAACATTTATTTTGCATGGAGATTGGAAGTTCTTGTCTTTTTTTTTTCAAGTCTGTGAGTCACCAGCCACAAGAAACCTGTCCGGAGTTCAAAGGACAGTTCGGACCGGATGCTGTGAACAGATAACTCATCAAGCTATGACCTCAGAGAGGATGCTCTGCATCTGAGGAGGAGCGTGTGCTTGCTGTATGACACTGAGTAGAGCCGCACTAGTCCTTCCGGTTCTGCCTGGCTACGAAAATGCCTTCAGATCTTTCAGCACCAAGATTTTTACAACTCAAAGAAACCCTCCTCTTGCTAATACTGCCTGCCTCTCAAATCACAACTTTTTAAATTGTAATTGAAGATGAAGGGAGAAGGCAGCTTTTATGGAGTTTCTGCTGGGTCCCAGGCACTGTTTGTGAATTGCCTCACCTAGACTATTTCATTTAAGGTTATGGGAGTAACCTGTTTTCCAGTTTGGGGAGTTGAGTGGCAGAGAAACTGAGTATCTGGCAGGGCACATGTTCATGAAAAAGCTAGAGGGAAAACGTAGAGAGGGTGTTTTGAGGGTTGGTTGGGTTTTTTTTTTTGTTTTTTTTTTTTTTTTGGTGGTACCAGGTCTTTAGTTGCAGCATGCAGGATTTTTTTTTTTTTTTTTTTGCTTATTGTTGTTGCTGTTGTTCAGTCACTCTTAGCGATGCCATGGGCTGCAGCACACCAAGCTTCCCTGTCTTCCACCATCTCCCGGAGCTTGCTGAAACTCATGTCCCTTGAGTTGGTGATGCCATCCAACCACCTCACCCTCTGTTGTCCCCTTCTCCTCCTGCCTTCAATCTTTCCTAGTATCAGGGTCTTTTCCAATGAGTCATCTGTTTGCATCAAGTGGTCAAAGTACTGACGCTGAAGCTTCAGTATCAGTCCTTCCGATGAATATCCAGGGTTGATTTCCTTTAGGATTAAGTGGTTTGATCTTCCTGCTCTCCAAGGGACTCTCAAGAGTCTTCTCCAGCACCACAGCTCCAAATGAACTCTTAGTTGCTGACATGTGGGATCTAGTTCGCTGACCAGGGGTGGCACCCCGGCCCTCTGAATTGGGAGTGCTGCGGCTTAGCCACTGGCTCACCAGAAGAGTCCCAGGGAGTGTTCATTTTAAGATTACGTGGCTTCGGGCCAGGATCCTCCTCAGAGCCACCCTCACCTCCTTATTGCGCAAAGTGTACACCACCGGGTTCAGCAGCGGTGTCACCACCGTGTAGAACACAGCCACCAGGCGGTCCTGGTCGGGGTTCCCTCCGGACTCGGGCCTCAGGTAGATGATGGAGGCGCAGCCAAAATGCACGATGACCACGGTGAGGTGGGCAGCGCAGGTAGAGAAGGCTTTGCTCCGGCCAGCGGCCGAGGGGATCCTCAGGAGGGCGGCCACGATGAAGGCGTAGGAGAGGAGGATAAGGAGGAAAGAGATTAGTACCACGAGGATACTCAGGAAGAAGATGGCCAGCGCTTTGCTGGCGCTTTCCGCACAACTGAGCTTCAGGACGGGGGCGATGTCGCAGAAGAAGTGCTCCACCCGGTTGCTGCGGCAGAAGCGCGAGGAGAAGATCAGGCTCGTCTCGATGGAGGCCACCGAGAAGCCGGAGCAGAAAACCAGGGCTCCCAGACAGAGGCAAACCGTGGGTCTCATGATCAGCGAATAGCGCAGAGGGTGGCAGATGGCCACGTAGCGGTCGTAACCCATCAGAGTGAGGAGGAAGCAGTGACTGCATCCCAGACCCAGGAAGAAGAACATCTGAGCCCGACAGCCAGAAACGGAGATGGCCTGGTCCTCCATCCACAGACGAGCCAGCATGTTGGGGATGGTGACCAGAGTGTAGCAGGTCTCAGAGAGGGACAGCGCCGCCAGGAAGCGGTACATGGGCGTGTGCAGGGTCCGGTCCGCATGGATGACGGTGATGATGGTCACGTTGCCGCTGAGGGTAACCAGGTACGTGAGGAAGAACAGTGCAAAAAGGGTGGTCCTCAGGTCTGGGAGGTTGGAGAAACCCACCAGCAAAAACTCTGTCACCAGCCAGGTGGCATTTTCCTGCTGCTTCTCAGGAACCTGAGAGGAGAAGGCAGAGGAAACAGAATAGGGCAACTCAGTAATGCTCTGCTAAACATCATGTGCCAGTGAGAAAGGATAATCATCCCTGTTTTACAAAAAAAAAAAGGAAAAAGGGACAGAAAGGAGGCCATTGTGGGACTTCCCCCGTAGTCCAGTAGTTAAGAATCCGCTTTGTCATGTAGGGGACGCAGTTGTCATCGCTGGTTGGGAAAATAAGATCCCACATGCTGGGCAGCAGCTGAGCCCATGAGGTGGTACAAGGCAACTTCTGAGCCCCAGAACTCTGGAGTCCCAGTGACGCAACTACAGAGCCGGCAGACAGCACCTACAGAGCCCCCACACAGCAACGAAGATCCCGCATGCTGCAACTAAGATCCAGTGCAGTCAAATCAATAAATAGCAGAAATAAATACACAAGAAATGAGGTCATGGTTTTCCTAATATCACACAGCTAGCAGGTCTACAATAGACAAGAAAATCATAGGTATGGAAATAACTTGGGTGCCCATTAAAAGAGGAATGAAAAAGGAAGATTGGTACATATACACATCGGAATATGATTCAGAGATGAGAAAGAAGGAAACATTGCCATTTGATAATATGAATGGACTTTGAGGACATAATGCCAAGTGAAATATCAGATAGAGAAAGAAAAACACTGTATGACCTCACTTATTTGTAGAACATAAAAGTCAAACATATATATATATATGTATATATATATATATATATATATATATATATATGTGGGAGTTAGGGATAAATAGTAAAATGGTTATTACCAGGGGCTGGGAGGTGGGTAGGGAATTGGAGAGACGATGTTTAAGTATACAAACTTGCAGCTGTCAGGAAATAAGCCCTAGAGATCTAATGCATGGCATAGTGAATATAGACCATTTTATATTATAAACATCAAAGTTGCTAAGAGACTAGGTCTTAATTGTTGTTTAGTTGCGAAGTTGTGTCTGACTCTTTTGTGACCCTTTGGACTGTAGCCCTCCAAGTTCCTCTGTCCATGGGATTTCCCAGGCAAGCATACTGCAGTGGGTTGTCATTTCCTTCTCCAGGGAAACTTCCCAACCCGTGGGTTGAACCCAGGTCTCCTGCATTGGCAGGGAAACTCAGATCTTAATTATCCCCACCATAAAAAAGAAATGATAATTATGTGACATGATAAGAGAGGCTGCTATGGCTACAATGGTGCGTCCGTGCCAAGTCACTTCAGTAATGCCCGACACTTTGCAACCCTGTGGACTGCAGCCCTGCAGGATACTCAGTCCATGGGATTCCTCAGGCAAGAATACTGGAGAGGTTTACCATCTCCAAGGGATCTTCCCAACCTCAAAGTCAAACCCACAGCTCTTACATCTCCTGCGCTGGCAGGTAGGTTCTTTACCACTAGCGCCACCTAGGAAGCCTGGGTACAATGGTAATTATATTTACAATATATCAATATAGGATATACCTTAAAGTTACACAGTCAAACATATTTCGATTGAAAAAACAAAAGAAAAGAGATACATCCCTGCCTGTCCAGTGATGAAGACATCATGCTTACACTGAAGCACAGATTTGATCCCTCATCAAAGAATTAGATCCCGCATGCCACACATGGCGAAAAACTATTTTAAATAAAATTTAAAAATGTTCTTGATTAAAAAAAATTTTTTTAAGAAAATCACAAGAACTTTATAAGGAGTAAATTACAATACTTGGGGCAGGGAGAGGGGGTAAGAACTTCAGGGTGTTAGTCTGAATTCCCCTAGAAACAGATCCCGAGGCAAGGATTCAAAAGCAAGTAATTTATCTGGAACGTCATGTCCAAAGACAGGAGTGGTGGAATGGTGAAGGGAGACAGATCATAAAAGATGTTATCAAGATGTTGACTGAAATAAAAACATAACATGAGAGCTGTCAGTTTCAGTTTAAGTTGGGGACTTACTGAGCACTGAAGCTTGAGAGAGGGCTGCCCTGGTGGCTCAGACAGTAACGATCCGCCTGCAATGTGGGAGACCCAGGTTCGATCCCTGAGTGGGTAAGATCCCCTGCAAAAGGGAATGGCTACCCACTCCAGTGTTCTTGCGTGGAGAATTCCATGAACAGAAGAGCCTGGCAGGCTATAGTCCATGGAATCGTAAAGAGTCAGATGTGTGACTGAGTGACTAACACTTCAAAGTTTGGGAGACAGCCCCTCAGAGAGCTCTGAGCAACTGCTTGGAAGTGGGGTGGTGGGGCAGCAGGACGGGGTGCAGGGGAGTCAGATTTTGGAGAAAGGGGAAGTGCAATCAAGCCTGCACCTCAGTAGAAGTTTGCTGCTAGTCACAAGGAGCAGATATCTTTTTGATTTTAGTGCTTTTCTAACTTTGGAAGATGCAAGAAAATGTTGTTCAGTCACTAAGTTGTATATGACTCTGCGACCCCATGGACTGCAGCATACCAGGCTCCCCTGTCCCTCACTATCTCCCAGAGTTTGTTCAAGTTCAAGTCCATTGAGTCAGTGATGCAAGAAATTGGGCTCATAAAAATCTCTCCTGAAAATCTAATTATCTGAAGGGCTGTTCTGCCAGTTTTCCCAGAACACGAAGAATTTCATTCCTGATCCCCACCCTGAACTCCTTTCAGGGTGTGTTGAAGGTCATGACTGCAGTGGTCTGTGACTCAATCCTTGTAGAGCCGGGTGACCAGTGACTTTCTTCAGGAGCATTACTACAGTTCAATCCCACCTGGAGGTCCTTGAGGGGTAGTGAGGGGGGCTGTTTATCCACCAATCCCCAATCATCTTGCTCAAGAATTTCTACCAGGAGGCATTAATCTCCCAGGACTTCCACACCTGCCACATGTACAGGGAATTCAGTCTGACAGGTAAGACAGGAAATTGCGGCCAAGGGGATGTGGGCTAGGAATTTACAGAAGCCTCTACTATCCATGTGAAAAGGATGCCCAAGAAAGGCAAAGCCTGTAACATTGATATCTGAAATGAACAAAGTAATACTTTTAGAAAATTTGATACCCAAGGCTATATGTCTTTCACAGTCCCTAGGCACTTTTGCCTTCCTCCATAAAAATTGCTCTTGGGGGTTTTTTGTTTGTTTGGGGGGGTGGGGTTGGCCAAGCCTCAAGGCTTGTGGGATCCTAGTTCCTCAACCAGGGATTGAACCTGGGGCCCTCAGCAGTAAAAGCACCAAGTTCTAACCATTGGACTACCAGGGAATTCCTGAAAATTATTTTTAAAAAGGGAAGGAATTCCCTGGCTGCCCAATGATTAGGACTCCTTGATTCCATTGCAGGAGACCCAGGTTCAATCCCTAGTTGAAGAACTAAGATTCTGCAAGCCATGAGACATAGCCAAAGAAAAAAATTGTTTTTTATTTTCAAGTAAATGTTATTTCTAATTTTTATTTAAATAAAATTTCATTTATCAAATGAAATAAAACCAACCTTTTAATTTATTTAAATTTTATAAAAATTCAAAATTTTTACATTTTTAGGACTGTATTGATGTAAAGATGAATATAATTCTCACCCTAAGAGCTTATTTATTTCTTCTGATCTTAGAAATTTACACAATTTCATGGGCCACCTAACAGTGTTTTGGATCCAGGCCTTGTGCTGATAAATACTTCTGTGTTAATTAAATGGAAAATAATTCTGAAATTATTGACTTTTTTCTTCTTCTTTTTTTTTTTTTTTTTTTTTGCTGTGCTTCACAGCATTCAGGATCTTAGTTCCTGGACCAGGAATCAAACCCATGTCCCCTGTAATGGAAGCACAGAGTCCTAACCACTAAATCACCAGGGAATTCCTATAAAATTTTTAACCATTTTAATTCAAATAATGAAGCATTAGTAAAACTCCTGGGATTTCCCTAGTGGTCCAGTGGTTAAGAATTTGCCTGCCAACGCAGGGAGCACAGGTTCGATCCCTAGTCTGGAAGGATTCCACATGCCATGAGGCAACAAAGCCTGTGCCCTGCTGCTGCTGCTGCTGCTGCTAAGTTGCTTCAGTCGTGTCCGACTCTGTGCGATCCCATAGATGGCAGCCCACCAGGCTCCCCCGTCCCTGGGATTCTCCAGGCAAGAACACTGGAGTGGGCTGCCATTTCCTTCTCCAATGCATGAAAGTGAAAAGTGAAAGTGAAGCCACTCAGTCCTGTCCGACTCTTCACGACCCCAAGGACTGCAGCCTACCAGGCTCCTCCGTCCACGGGATTTTCCAGGCAAGAGTACTGGAGTGGGGTGCCACTGCCTTCTCCCTAGTCTGGAAGGATTCCACATGCCATGGGGCAACTAAACCTGTGCACCAGAACACTGAAGCCTGCACGCCCTAGAGCCTGTGCTCTGAAACAAGAGAAGCCACCCCCAAGGGAAGCCCACGCACTGCTGGAGAGTAGCCCCTGCTCGCTACAACTGGGGAAAGCTCAAGTGCGGCAATGAAAACTCAGCACTGCCATAAATAAATAGAAAAAAATTTAAATACTGGATTGGTGATAGTTTTATTATTTTATAATCAATTAACTTGCAAGCCCAGAAAATGCATATAATCTATATTGGAATGTTTCTGAGTATTTTACAGTCATTTGGAAAATGGTCCTAATGTAATCTTTCCCTGCTTATCAAGAGTTAATCCGTTTGGAGGGAAGCAGATTTCAAAACACCAACTCAAGAGACTGCCGTGACTGGGGGTACTGGAGAGACGAGGGCTGATTTATGCGCCATCTAGTGGCATTTGGGGTAATCTGCAAGCCAGCGACCTTCGAAGTGAAGTGAAGTGAAAGTTGCTCCGTCGTGTCCGACTCTGCGACACGGACTTTCACCCGCCAGGCTTCTCTGTCCATGGAATTCTCCAGGCAAGAATACTGGAGTGGGTTGCCATTTCAGTGACTCTTAGAAGAGAAAAAATAGCTGCGCCACTGAAATTACTCATCTGTAACAACTGGTCAAGAGAAATCGAGAATGATTCTTTAAACGTTTTAGAAGTTTGTTGGAATTTTAATTTGTGAAAAATGCATTTTAAATTTTAGTTCTAAAGATATATAAGTAGAGAAAAGCAACAAAAATGTTCTTGATAGCGTCCAAAGACATTCTGTTCATAAAGAAAAGACTAGTCAGGACCATCGAAGAACTTAACAGGTGCAAAAGACAGTGAGAAATGGTTGCCCATTTTTCATGAAGAAAGGAAAACCAGGAAGCAGGCAGTCATGTTGATCAAGCACAGAGGTGCAAACGTTTCTGTAAAGGACCAGAGAGTGAGTATTTTAGGCCATTTGGGTTGTACAATCTATGTCATGACTGCTCAACTCTGCCCATCTAGTGTAAAAGCAGCCATGGACAATGTATACACGAGGGTCCCTGAATGTTTCAATAAAACTTTATTTACAAAAACAGGCAGGGGGCCAGATTTGGCCCTCTGACTATAGTTTGCTGGGTGTCCCAGGTAGCTCAGTGGTAAAGAATCCACCTGCAGGAGACACAGCTGATAGGGGTTCGATCCCTGGGTCAGGAAGATCCCCTGGAGTAGGAAATGGCAACCCGCTCCAGTATTCTTCCCTGGAAAATTCCATGGACAGAGGAGCCTGGTGGGCTACAGTCCACAGGGTTGCAGAGTCAGACATGACTGAGCACTCAAGGACACATTGCACATTATAGTTTGCCAACTCCTGATCCAGCACAAATAAAACTAAAAGAATATTCAACTTAGGAAAATTCCAATGAGGTCCTCTGAGGAATTCACACTATGAAAAAAAAAAAGCAAAGCCTGACTTGAAATCTTCAAAAACTAAAGCAAAATGAAATTCCAACTTAAGAATCTCAGACTCCACTTAAGAAATCTAGATCTAGGGGACATCCCTGGCAGTCTAGCCTCTGCCAATTCAGGGGCTCCAGTTCAATCCCTTGATCTGGGGAATAAAATCCCACATGCTGTGCTGTGCTGTGCAGGGATGGGGGATCAGGGGGAATCTAGATCTAAGGAAAGGTACACTGGACAGAGATACCCAGAGCATATGTCTGAAAAAGGCTCCTTTATTGCAAATTAAACTAAACCAGAAAGAACATTAGGGCCCTTATATAGTGAGACTTATAGAAATTTAATTACCTGGAAGACTTCACAGATGAAAAAAGTAATTGGATTATGACCACTAAAAAAGTGTAATTTCTGAATATCACAAAACATTGTTAAATTGAAACAAATATATAGGCAAATAACAAACTAGAAAAGGTTGTGACTCTAAAAAATCTTCAGTTCCTCTTTTGCACAGCAAAGGAAATCATAACCAAAAAGTCAACCTATAGAATGGGAGAAAATATTTGCAAATGATGAAACTGACAAGAGCTTTATTTCCAAAAGATACAAACAGCTCATACAGCTCAATATCAAGAAAAACAAACAATCCACTCCAAAAATGGGCAGAAGACCTACATAGCATTTTTTTTTTAATTATCAAATTTGCAAAGATTGAAGAAGAAAATGAGAGGTGGGTGCTGATGAGTGTGAGTAAACTAGGCCCTCTACCTCTTTGCATTGTTGGTTGCAGGAGAACACAATTTGTTTATATATCTGATATCTTATTTTGGTTCTATAATTCTCCTTCTAAATATTTTCTCGAAAATAAATTATCTGGGGAATTTCCCCGGTGGTCCAGGGGTTAAGAATCGCCTGCCAGTACAGTGGACTTGGGTTCCATCCTTGGTCCGGGAAGAGCCCACGTGTCACAGAGCAGCTAAGCCCACTTACCACAACTACTGGAGCCCAGGCGTCCTAGAGGCTGCACTCTGCACCTAGAGAGTAGCCCCCACTTGCCACAACTAGAGAAAAGCCTGTGCACAGCAATGAAGACCCAGCAGAGCCCAAAAACAAATAAACAAACATATAATTTAAATAAAAGAAAACATTATCTGGGACTTCCCTGGTGGTCCAGTGGGTAAAACTCCTTGCTTCCAGTGCAGGGAGCCCAGGTTCTATTCCTGGTCAGACAACTAGATCCCGCATGGCTCAACTAAGGATTCCACATTTCACAACAGAGATCAAAGATCCCACGTGCTGCAACTAAGACCCAGCACAGCCAAACAAATGAATATTTTTTTAAAAAAAGAAATTCTCCGACTTCCAGGTACAAGGATGTTCATAGCAGCATTATTTAAAGTTTTTTTTTTTTTTTAAGAGAAAGAACAACCTAAGTGTTCAATAAAATGCCCTTACAAATCATTAAGGGGGAAAAAATAGCTAAAACTTTTAATAAACGAGAAGATGGACTATCATTAAAGTCACGTCTTTGAGAATAACTGATGACTAGAGAAGAATCTTCATGTATGTGTTTGCTGAGAAATGGGAAACAAAATAGTTGGATCCCAATTGACTTACTACAAATGCATGTGTTTTCCATTCTTTTTTGTATGTCCCAATTTTTCTGCATCAAGTGGGGATTTTTGTAAATAGAAGAAATAAAATTTTTTAGGGGATTCTCTTTCCCCTGGGTAAGTATTTTTTATTGTTCTTAAAGAAGTTTAATCAATCTGGTTCAGAAAAAAAGGAGCTAAGGGTAGAGATAAGGAGGTCCCCTTTGAAACACAAAGCTCAGATGGTAAGGAATCTGCCTGCAATGCAGGAAGCCCGGGTTCTATCCCTAGGTCGGGAAGATCCCCTGGAGAAGGGAATGGCAACCCACTCCAGTACTCTTGCCTGAAGAATTCCATGGACAGAGGAGCCTGGAGGGTTACAGTCTATGGGGTCACAAAGAGTTGGACACGATTAAGCAACTAACACAGCGGTAGAGATAAAGAGGTTCCCTTTGGAACACAAAAACACCATTTGTGATGAATGTTTTCAATATACGATCTGAGGAGAAAATGTCTAGTAAAAACTGCAGATAAGTAGGTGACTTGGCTCCCTAGCAAACCCTGTATACTCAGTCCCTCAGTCATGTTCCACATTTTGTCACCCTGTGGACTGTAGCCCACCAAGCTCCTCTGTCCATGGAATGTTCCAGGCAAGAATACTGGAGTGGTTGCCATTTCCTCCTCCAGGGGATCTTCCCAACCCAGGGATCGAACCCTTGTCTGTTGCATCAAACCTGAGTCTCTTGCGTCCCCTGCATTGGCAGGCAGATTCTCTATCCTGGGCAAGCCATGAGGCGGACCTTTTTGGAAGATCATAGGAAGTATGTGTGGACATCTAAAGGCATTAGAGAAATGTTTCAGAGTGAGGTGATGCTTTTTAGAGGGAGAAGTTAAGACCAGGTTGATGGACTCCCAGCTGTAATTGTCCTATAGGAAGAGGTCCTTCATGGTATTAACACAAGCTTTCTCCAGGAATGTCAGCTTTTCCTGGGCCTTCTAAAGAGGGCGATTGGGAAGGAAACATCCCTCAATACACACCCAGTGCAGAAGTCTCTAGCTAAATTAGCCAGCCTCTACTTGCATGCCTCCAGTGATGGGGAGGTCACTATCTGACCAAAATTCCCATTACATAAAACAGAAATCTTGTGCTCAAGACAGTGATGTGCTGACACAACAAGATTGAGCTCTGGAATCAGACAAGACTGTATTTGAATGCTGGCACCTTCACTAACTGGGAGCAATGTGAGCCTGGGTAGCCGGCTTTCTCCCTCTGAGCATCATCTGTCAAAGTGAAAATTGATCTTCTGAGATCACAGATAATATTAAGATTCTCTGAACAATGTTAAGAATCCCTTGGTCTCAGGCTCCTGGCAAGGATAGCTGGGATTACTCTTCTTGGTTTTGCACTGCTGGGGAAGCAGAGCATAGAGGGGATCACTGTTCCCATTCTCACGGTGATGGTAAAGATTTGAAGCCAGGAGTCTGTCTCTGGAGGCTGTGCTTTAAGGGCTGCTGTGTGTTTTGAAGGCTAACCTTCCGTGCTATATACATTCATGGAGCATCAGTTCTCTGCCAGGCATTGCTCTCACCGTGGAGGACATAGCGGGGAACTAGACAGAGATCCCAGCTTGGGAGGAGCAAAAGGCTCTAGGGAAGTGAATCAGGAAATAAGCAACAAACTTGATAACTAAATAAGTGAGATTCTATATTGAAAGTCAGTGCTACAGAAAAAGAGAAAGCAGAGAACTTAGGGGGTAATTGGGAGGTCTGGGTGGGCTGCAATTTTACATAAGATAGTTAGAAAAGGACTTGTTGATAGAACTACCATGAAAGTGAAGATGAAAGTGTTATTCGCTCGGTCGTGGCCAACTCTTTGTGACCCCATGGACTGTGGCTACCAGGCTTCTCTGTCCACAGATTTCTCCAGGCAAGAATACGGGAGTGGATATCTATTCTCTTCTCCAGGGGATCTTTCCAACCCAGGGATCTAACCTGGGTCTCCTACATTGCAGGCAGATTCTTTACTGTCTAAGCTGCCTTAGAAGCCCGTGCGCTGTGCTGTGCTTAGTCGCTCACAGTCGCTCAGTCATATCCGACTCTTTCTGACCCCACAGACTGTAGCCCACCAGGTTCCTCTGTCCATGGGGATTCTCCACAAAAGAATACTGGAGTGGGTTGCCATGTGCCTCTTCAGATCTTCCTAACCCGGGGATCCAACCCAGGTCTCCCGCATTGCAGGCAGATTCTTTACTGAGCCACCAGGGAGGCCCTTATGACCCAGCAAACCCCACTTCTGGGCATATACCCAGAGAAAACCATAATCCCAAAAGACACATGCACCTCAGTCTTTGCTGCTGCCTGGAGGCAGCCTGGACGTCCATCCACAGAGGAATGGATAGGGAAGATGTACATACATACAATGGAATGTCACTTGGTCGTGAAAAAGGAAAGGAATTGTGCCGTCTGCAGACACGTGGGTGGACCTACAGACTGTCATACAGAGTGTAATGTCAGAAAGAAAGACACTGTATATTAACACATATGTGGAATCTAGAAAAACGGTATAGATGAACCTATCTGCAAAGCAGAAATGGAGACACAGATGAGGAGAACAAGTATATGGACACTGGGTGGGGAAGGAGAGATGGGTTGAATTGGGAGACTGGCACTGACATATAAGCACTGCTGCTGCGCTGCTGCTGCTGCTGCTAAGTCACTTCAGTCGTGTCCGACTCTGTGCCACCCCATAGACGGCAGCCCACCAGGCTCCCCATCCCTGGGATTCTCCAGGCAAGAATACAGGAGTGGGTTGCCATTTCCTTCCAATGCATGAAAGTGAAAAGTGAAAGTGAAGCCGCTCAGTCGTGTCCGACTCTTCGTGACCCCAGGGACTGCAGCCCACCAGGCTCCTCCGTCCATGGGATTTTCCAGGCAAGAGTACTGGAGTGGGGTGCCATTGCCTTCTCCAGACATATAGACACTACTATGTATGAAATGGGCTTCCCAGTTGGCACTAGCGGTAAAGAACCCACCTGCCAGTGCAGGAGACATTAAGAGATGTAGGATTGATCCCTGGGTGGGGAAGATCCCCTGGAAGAGGGCATGGCAACCCACTCCAGGATTCTTGCCTGGAGAATCCCATGGACAGAGGAGCCTGGCGGGCTACAGTCCATGGGGTCACAAAGAGTCGGACACGACTGAAGTGAGCTGGCACACATGTATAAAATAGGCAACAAATGAGAGCCTACTCTACAGCACAGAGAACTCTACTCAGTGCTCTGTGGTGACCTAAATGGGAAGGAAATCTAAAAAAAGGAGAGATATATGTATACCTATGGCTGGTTCACATTGCTGTACACAAGGAACTAACTCAACATTGTAAAGAAATTATTAAAAAGAAGATGAAAGAAAAGAACTTGTTGCCGTTCAATGCTCAGCTGCTCTGGAATGTATTTCCCCTCTTTGTTTTCAGATCTCACCTTGAGGGCTGGGGATGGGCCAGAGAGGCTTGTCCCACCTTGGCAAGGACCCCAGTCTGCTCTTGCTTCCCTCTGAACTGGGCAGATGCCACCTCCATAGTGAGGATGGAGAGGTGCCTGCCAGCTGTCCGCGTGACCCCACCCTGCTCAGCCTGTGTCCACCCTAGCATTCCCTGAGATAATCAGAGTCCCCTCTGCTCCTGGCTGGACTGGTCCCTCCCTGCCCTCCTGATACAGCTTTGCCAGCTCCTCCACCCTCCTCTTTCTCCCACACTCTCGTCTAACCTGCCAGGAAATTCTACAGGCTCCACCTGCACATCTGTCCAGGACTGGCCACCTCTCACCACCTCCATCGCCCACACTCACCATCAGTCACCGGGTCCAGCTCAGCCACCTTGTCCTGGGTCTCCTGGCTGTCCCCTTGTCCCCCACATTCTGGTCTCCCACGGCGGCCAGAGGGCACCTGGGAACCCCTCAGTCAGGTCATCTCCCTCCCCTGCTCAAAATTCCCCATGGCTCCCACAGTACTTGGTATAAAAGTCAGGGTCCTCACTGTGACTCACAAGACATGCTCAATTACCTCCTTGCCCTCACCTCCTTCCTCCCTCTCGGTCACTCCCTCTAACTCCGTTTCTCCTTGCAATTACTGTTCTAAGCACAGTGCAGCCCCAGGGCCTTTGTCTGGGATGTTGCCTCTACCCCATGCATTTTCTTGACTGATTTCCTAGTTTCTTTCAAGGGTGGATTTGGGATCTTCGCCAAGCTGAAACAAGCCACCCTGGTCTACTCTTACTTCTTCCTGGAAGACCTGGGATTTCCCTGGTGGCATACTGGATAAGAATCTGCCTGCCAGTGTAAGGAACACAGGTTCAATCCCTGTTCCTGGAAGATCCCATATGCTGTGGATCAACTAAGCCCAGGAGCCACAACTACTGAGTGTTGCGACTACCGAAGCCCGTGCAGTTAGAGCCTGTGCTCCACAGCAGTGAGAAGCCCAAACACCACAACAAAGAGTAGCCCCCCACTTGCCCCAATAAGAGAGAGAGCCTGTGTAACGCATCAAAGACCTAGCAGAGCCAGAAAAAAACCAAACAAACAAAAAAAGAAAAGACAGAAGCCCTGAACGTAGCTGCAATTTAACCCTGCAGCAGCTGAGAAGCTGTGACTTTGAATTTGCCTCAACATGTCCAAAGTCTGTTTTCCAATTGTGACAGGTGAGAGTGCCTGGCCGAAAAGACATCAGGTTACAGGGCTAGACGTTGTCTTATTTGCATAACTGGAACCCGTGACAGTTGCACCCATGGACAGATCTCCAGGCGATTGCTTGTTTCATGGGAGAGTTGGGACCCAGAAAGTTCTGAGCTTAGGACTCCCCAGGAGGCTCAGATGGTAAAGAACCCACCTGCCAATGCAGGAGACGAGGGTTCGATCCATGGGTCGGGAAGATCCCGTGGAGAAGGAAATGGCAACCCACTCCAGTATTCTTGCCTGGAGGATCCCATGGACAGAGGAGCCTGGAAGGCTACAGTCAATGGGGTCAAGAAGAGCCAGACACGACTTAGTGACCAAACAACAACAACAGCCAAGTCCTGAGCTCAGGGGCATGCCCATGCCAGCCCCGTGGCGGGGGTGAGAGCCGAGGAACACATAGGACTGGGACCTGGACTCTCTCCTTTTCTACCAGGAAGCCTCCTCGATACTGGAACTGCTACCCCGTCACCACTGAGCCCTCACCACTAACTGACCCGTCATGTGTATGTGTGCATTTGTGCCCACGAAGCTTCTGGATTCGTGTGTGTGCCTGTGCATGCCTGCCACCTGCAGGGCACATGTGTGTGCATTTTGCACCCCTAATGCATGCGTGAGCCCCACCCTCCTTCTGCTGTCTGCTCACATGCCCGTGCGTGCCCGTCAGGGCTGTGGTATAGCTTCTCCAGCCAGGCGGGGGCCCTGAATCCACACTCACCATGGCCGAGGGAGGCTCCCACGGTGCCTGCCAACATCACTGCTTACTGCCTGAGAGAGGAGGGGCTGAGGGCCAGGGTCCTGTTATACAGGGGGTCCCTGGAGCTGCTGTCCCAGGGGGTCCCCAGACACTAACAAGCCCCCCAGGGCTCAGGCTGGAAACACCCTACAGGGTTTTCCCCTCCGGGAAACTGGAGACCCCAGGGTCTGCTTCCCCAGCCCACAGGATCTGATGGCAAAAACAAGTGGGAAAGGACTAATGACAATCTCTTTGTTTGGATGGTGGTCCCAAATGCACACCTCACTCCATCCATTCTCCCCAGTGACCCTCAGGGCCCAGCAGGCGCTAGACAAGGCTGCTGCCCCAAGGAAGGTGGGCCCTCTACACCCCACTCTCGAAGGGGCAAGAAAGAAGTGCGTCATTTTGATGTTATCCAGTTGCTCAGTTGTGTCTGACTCTTTGCGACCCCACGGACTACAACACACCAGGGTTCTCTGTCCGTCACCAACTCCCAGAGTTTGCTCAAACTCATGTCCATTGAGTCAGTGATGCCATCCAATCATCTCATCCTCAGCGTCCCCTTCTCCTCCTGTCTTCAATCTTTCCCAGCATCAGGATCCTTTCCAATGAGTCAGTTCTTCGCATCAGGTGGCCAAAATACTGGAGCTTCAGCTTCAGCATCAGTCCTTCTAATGAATATTCAGGGTTGATTTCCTTTAAGATTGACTGGTTTGATCTCTTTGATCAAATAGAAGACTCTCAAGAGTCTTCTCCAGTACCACAGTTTGAAGGTGCGGGGGACGACCCGTGAAGGGTTAAGTCTTGGGAGCTCCTCGGCAGGTATGCCGAGCCCTAGGACATGTTCCTAAGCTCCCTGTCCCGCCACCCTCAAGAATTTTTATAGCCCTTAAGGCTTCAAGATGTCCAGTTCCTGCAACCTGTCCTAGAAGATAGATTATCTTATTGTGTATACTTCATAGAAGATAGATTATCTGATTGTGTTCTGTATACAATGGTAAGGGTCTAGTGATTGTATCTTGAGATTAAAAACAACCTTGTGAATGTCATAAGTCACGTACTTTACCCTATATATACTGCAGCACAATAAAGAAAGGCATCAGCCATTTTGGGCTGATCCTCTCAACCCCATCTTTTGTCTCTCTCTTATTTTTCTTAGCGGGGACGCTCCGTTCTCTCCCTGTGCAGGTGCGACTCTTGCTTGTGCTGGCCGCGGCAGGTGGCGCCCAACGTGGGGCCGTTCGACAGTTTTCCTCGCCACTACTCTTATTAATTGAAAAGAGTGAGTATATGAGTATACAAGTGAATTAAATTGAGGAGGAGTAGTAAGGTATATAGTTGAGAGTATAAATATGGGACAGACGCATAGTCGTCAATTGTTTGTACATATGTTATCTGTAATGTTAAAACATCGGGGAATTACTGTTTCCAAACCTAAATTAATCAATTTTCTTTCATTTATTGAGGAAGTTTGCCCTTGGTTCCCCAGAGAAGGTACAGTAAATTTAGAGACATGGAAGAAGGTAGGGGAACAAATTCGGACTCATTATACTCTACATGGCCCTGAAAAAATCCCTGTCGAAACTTTATCCTTTTGGACACTAATTCGTGATTGCCTGGACTTTGATAATGATGAATTAAAACGCTTAGGAAATTTATTAAAACAGGAAGAAGATCCTCTCCATGTTCCTGATTCGGAACCCAGGTATGCTGTTCCCGAGGGAGTTAAAGGCGACCCTCCGTTTTCTAAATTATCGCGTCCTTCGGATAATGATGATTCACTTTCATCCACAGATGAGGCGGAATTAGACGAAGAAGCTGCTAAATACCATCAAGAAGATTGGGGTTTTTTGGCACAAGAAAAGGGGGCGTCAACATCTAAAGATGAATTGGTTGAATGTTTAAAAAACCTCACTATTGCTTTACAGAACTCAGGAATCAAGCTTCCTAGTAACAATGCTAAATCTCCTTCTGCTCCGCCTCTTCCCCCTGCCTATGCTCCTTCCGTTGTGGCTGGTCTCGATCCCCCTCCAGGGCCTCCTCCACCGTCTGAGATCATGTCTCCGCTGCAGAAGGCATTGAGACAAGCACAACGACTTGGTGAGATTGTCTCTGATTTTTCTTTTGCTTTCCCTGTCTTTGAACATAACAACCAGAGTTTTTATGAATCACTGCCTTTTAAACAACTGAAAGAGTTAAAGATTGCTTGCTCGCAATACGGTCCTACCGCTCCATTCACTATTGCTATGATAGAAAGTTTGGGTACTCAAAATCTACCCCCAAATGACTGGAAACAAATAGCTAGGGCCTGTCTCTCGGGGGGAGATTATTTATTATGGAAATCTGAATTTTTTGAACAATGTGCTCGTATAGCTGATGTTAACCGACAGCAAGGTATACAGACCTCCTATGAAATGTTGATTGGTGAAGGCCCTTACCAGGCTACTGATACTCAACTTAATTTCTTACCTGGTGCATATGCACAAATATCAAATGCGGCTCGGCAGGCATGGAAAAAACTTCCTAGCTCCAGTACTAAGACAGAGGATCTTTCAAAAGTCCGGCAGGGACCTGATGAGCCTTACCAGGACTTCGTGGCACGGCTCTTAGATACTATAGGTAAGATAATGTCAGATAAAAGGCTGGGATAGTATTAGCAAAACAATTGGCTTTTGAAAACGCTAACTCTGCCTGTCAAGCTGCTTTAAGACCTTATCGAAAAAAGGGAGATTTATCTGATTTTATTCGCATTTGCGCTGACATTGGACCCTCCTATATGCAAGGCATTGCTATGGCAGCAGCATTACAAGGAAAAAGCATAAAAGAGGTACTTTTTCAGCAGCAAGCCCGGAACAAAAAAGGACTTCAAAAGTCAGGTAATTCGGGTTGCTTTGTTTGTGGTCAACCTGGCCATCGGGCTGCAGTGTGCCCTCAAAAACAACAAAGCCCTGTTAACACTCCTAATTTATGCCCACGATGCAAAAAGGGAAAGCATTGGGCACGGGATTGCCGTTCTAAAACGGATGTTCAAGGTAATCCTTTACCCCCGGTTTCGGGAAACTGGGTGAGGGGCCAGCCCCTGGCCCCGAAACAATGTTATGGGGCAACACTGCAGGTTCCAAAAGAACCATTGCAGACCTCTGTCGAGCCACAAGAGGCAGTGCGGGATTGGACCTCTGTGCCACCTCCTACACAGTATTAACTCCCGAGATGGGGGTTCAAACCCTTGCCACAGGAGTGTTTGGGCCTTTACCTTCGGGAACCGCTGGACTGCTTTTGGGGCGCAGCAGCGCATCTTTAAAGGGAATACTTATTCATCCTGGTGTGATTGACTCTGATTATACAGGAGAGATAAAAATATTAACCTCCGCTCCTAATAAAATTATTGTAATTAATGCAGGACAACGTATAGCTCAACTCCTTTTAGTTCCATTAGTCATACAAGGAAGAGCAATTAACCGAGACCGTCAAGACAAAGGTTTCGGGTCCTCTGACGCCTATTGGGTGCAAAATGTTACCGAGGCACGACCAGAACTTGAGCTACGCATTAATGGTAAGCTTTTCCGCGGAGTGCTTGATTCAGGGGCCGATATTAGCGTTATTTCTGATAAATACTGGCCTACTACATGGCCTAAACAGATGGCTATTTCCACTCTTCAGGGTATTGGCCAAACTACCAATCCAGAACAAAGTTCATCCCTTCTTACTTGGAAGGATAAAGACGGCCATACAGGCCAATTTAAACCTTATATTCTGCCCCATCTTCCAGTTAATCTGTGGGGGCGTGATATATTAAGCAAAATGGGTGTTTATTTATATAGTCCTTCACCCACCGTAACAGATTTGATGTTAGATCAGGGCTTACTTCCAAACCAAGGTTTAGGTAAACAACATCAAGGCATCGTTTTACCCCTTGATTTAAAATCTAATCAAGATCGAAAAGGCTTGGGGTGTTTTCCCTAGGGACCTCTGATTCTCCTGTGACACATGCCGATCCTATTGATTGGAAATCTGAGGAACCGGTATGGGTCGATCAGTGGCCCCTAACACAAGAGAAACTTTTTGCCGCACAACAGCTGGTGCAGGAACAGCTGAGGCTTGGGCATATTGAACCCTCTACCTCTGCGTGGAATTCCCCAATTTTCGTTATTAAAAAGAAGTCTGGAAAATGGAGATTGCTACAAGACCTTCGTAAGGTAAATGAAACAATGATGCATATGGGAGCCCTACAACCTGGGTTGCCCACTCCTTCTGCTATACCTGATAAATCCTATATCATTGTTATAGATTTAAAAGATTGTTTTTACACTATTCCTCTTGCACCTCAAGATTGTAAAAGATTTGCCTTTAGTTTACCCTCTGTTAATTTTAAAGAACCCATGCAACGTTATCAATGGAGAGTCCTCCCGCAAGGAATGACTAATAGCCCTACGCTGTGTCAAAAATTTGTTGCTACAGCATTAGCTCCCGTTCGTCAACGTTTTCCTCAGCTATATTTAATTCATTATATGGATGATATATTACTAGCTCATGCTGACGAACATTTATTGTATCAAGCTTTTTCTATTCTAAAGAAACATTTAAGCCTTAATGGTCTTGTCATTGCTGATGAAAAAATTCAAACTCACTTTCCTTATAATTATTTGGGTTTCTCCTTATATCCTCGTGTTTATAATACCCAATTAGTAAAATTACAGACTGATCATTTAAAAACTCTAAATGACTTTCAAAAACTTCTAGGAGACATTAATTGGATACGCCCTTATTTAAAACTACCCACTTATACCTTGCAGCCACTATTTGACATCCTTAAAGGTGACTCTGACCCTGCGTCACCCTGAACACTTTCTTTAGAAGGACGATCAGCCTTACAATCAATAGAAGAAGCTATTAGACAACAACAGATTACTTATTGTGATTACCAACGATCATGGGGTTTGTATATACTTCCTACCCCTCGAGCACCCACAGGGGTTCTCTATCAAGATAAACCTTTGCGAGAAGGTATCGATTCTTAGTCTCTCTGCATATTTTATTGTCCAGCTCTCACATCTGTACATGACTACTGGAAAAACTATAGCTGTGATGATACAGACTGTTGTCACCAAAGTAAAGGAGAAAAGCGGAGAGATAGCTCCTGAAGGAATGAAGAGGCTGAGCCAAAGTGGAAACAACGCCCAGTTATGAATGTGTCTGGTGGTGAAAATAAGTTCAAAGCTGTAATGAACAGCATTGCATAGGAACTTGGAATAGTAGGTCCATGAATCAAGGTAAATTGGAAGTGATCAAACGAGACGGCAAGAGTGAACATCGACATTTTAGGAATCAGTGATGTTGCTGTACAAATGTTCTGTTGTTTTGGTCACTAAGTCATGCCCAGCACTTTTGAGACCCCATGGACTGTAGCCATCCAGGATCCCTCTGTCCATGGGATTTCCCAGGCAAGAATACTGAAGTGGGTTTCTATTTCCTTCTCCAGGGGATCTTCCCGACCCAGTAATCAAACCCGCATCTGCTACATTGGCAGGCGGATTCTGTACTGCTGTGAAGTAGTGAAGTCGCTCAGTTGTGTCCGACTCTTTGCGACCCCATGGACTGTAGTCTACCAGGCTCCTCCGTTCATGGGATTTTCCAGGCAAGACTACTGGAGTGGGTTGCCATTTCCTTCTCCAAGAGATCTTCCCAACCCAGGGATTGAACCCGGGGTCTCCCAAATTGTAGGCAGACGCTTTACCTCCGAGCCACCAGGGAAGTCCCTATACTGCTGAGCCACCTGGAAAACCTTTGGCCAATATCTCTCACATTATTTTCCCCTCCATCAATTCCTGGTAACCACCACTCTACTCTGTTTATGAGTTCAGCTTTCTTAGATTCCCCACATAAGTGAGATCATGCAGCATTCGTCTTTTGGCGTCTGATTTCTTTCACTTAGCATAAATGAGCTCAAGGTCCATTTCTGTTGTTACAAATGGCAATGTTTCCTTCTTTCTCATAACTGAATAATATTTCAATATGCATATATACCATATTATATACAATATAGATACATATATATAACATTATATGTATTTCTTCTTTGTCTATTTTCATCCAGTGCCAGACACTTAGGCTGTTTCCATGACTTGGCTATTATGAACGCTGCTGCAATGAACATGGGAGCCCAAGCTGAGCAATTTAACCTCACGAGCTACATTTCTCAACTGTACATGAGTACAGTCTCATGATTTTTCATACCTACCCGCTGTACACCTACAACCCGTCATAGTTGAAGTTCCCCCAGAAGCCAACGCTGAGACAAGGATTTGAGTGTAGCTAAGCTTATTTTGGAGGTCCTCTCAGAAAACACAAGCAGGAGAGTGGAGAAAGGAAAGAAAAGGAAGCTCATAAGGCATGTGTTATCAGTTAAGTTGTATCTGTGTCAACTTGGGTCCATTCCCACTGGAAACCACTGAGGGCAGTAGAGAGTGCTCACCTCAGAGAGGAGGGGGCTCTGAGGTACGCACACACCCTCTTCAGTCAGTCATTGCTCAGGGCTGAGCCTGGGGGCATTAATTCCCCAGTGCTGCACATGTGAATAAAGTAAGCGTCTGTGGCCAGAGGAAGCCCGCAGGCAAGTAGCATTGGCTGTTGGAATTGAGACTGAAGTGGTCACATCAAGGAGATGCAGACAGAAGGCTGCCAGCATCAGCTACACCAGCTTTTTCCCCTCCATCTCTGACCACTCCTCAATCTCTTTCTTCTCCTCTCCAATTTTAATACTAGAACTGGAGTCCAGGGCCCTAGTCTTGACTCTCCTCTTGTTCCCTAGGTGATTAGTGCAGTCCAGTTCAGTCACTCAGTCGTGTCCGACTCTTTGCGACCCCATGAATCGCAGCACGCCAGGCCTCCCTGTCCATTACCATCTCCCGGAGTTCACTCAGACTGACGTCCATCGAGTCCGTGATGCCATCCAGCCATCTCATCCTGGGTCGTTCCCTTCTCCTCCTGCCCCCAATCCCTCCCAGCATCAGAGTCTTTTCCAATGAGTCAACTCTTCTCATGAGGTGGCCAATACTAGAGCTTCAGCTTTAGCATCATTCCTTCCAAAGAAATCCCAGGGTTGATCTCCTTCAGAATGGACTGGTTGGATCTCCTTGCAGTCCAAGGGACCCTCAAGAGTCTTCTCCAACACCACAGTTCTTCGGCGCTCAGCCTTCTTCACAGTCCAACTCTCACATCCATACATGACCACAGGAAAAATCATAGCCTTGACTAGACGGACCTTAGTCGGCAAAGTAATGTCTCTGCTTTTGAATATACTATCTAGGTTGGTCATAACTTTTCTTCCAAGGAGTAAGCGTCTTTTAATTTCATGGCTGCAGTCACTATCTGCAGTGATTCTGGAGCCCCCCAAAATAAAGTCTGACACTGTTTCTACTGTTTCCCCAACTATTTCCCATGAAGTGATGGGACCGGATGCCATGACCTTCGTTTTCTGAATGTTGAGCTTTAAGCCAACTTTTTCGCTCTCCTCTTTCACTTCCATCAAGAGGCTTTTTAGCTCCTCTTCACTTTCTGCCATAAGAGTGGTGTCATCTGCATATCTGAGGTTATTGCTATTTCTCCCAGCAATCTTGATTCCAGCTTGTACTTCTTCCAGCCCAGCGTTTCTCATGATGTCCTCTGCATATAAGTTAAATAAGCAGGGTGACAATATACAGCCTTGACGTACTCCTTTTCCTATTTGGAACCAGTCTGTTGTTCCATGTCCAGTTCTAACTGTTGCTTCCTGACCTGCATACAGATTTCTCAAGCGGCAGGTCAGGTGGTCTGGTATTCCCATCTCTTGAAGAATTTTCCACAGTTTATTGTGATCCACACAGTCAAAGGCTTTGGCATAGTCAATAAAGCAGAAATAGATGTTTTTCTGGAACTCTCTTCCTTTTCCATGATCCAGTGGATGTTGGCAATTTGATCTCTGGTGCCTCTGCCTTTTCTAAAACCAGCTTGAACATCAGGAAGTTCACGGTTCACGTATTGCTGAAGCCTGGCTTGGAGAATTTTGAGCATTACTTTACTAGCATGTGAGATACGTGCAATTGTGCGGTAGTTTGAGCATTCTTTGGCATTGCCTTTCTTTGGGATTGGAATGAAAACTAAACTATTCCAGTCCTGTGGCCACTGCTGAGTTTTCCAAATTTGCTGGCATATTGAGTGCAGCACTTTCACAGCATCATCTTTCAGGATTTGAAATAGCTCAACTGGAATCCCATCACCTCCACTAGCTTTGTTTGTAGCGATGCTTTCTAAGGCCCACTTGACTTTACATTCCAAGATGTCTGGCTCTAGATTAGTCATCACATCATCATGATTATCCGGGTTGTGAAGATCTTTTTGTACAGTTCTTCCATGTATTCTTGCCACCTCTTCTTCTGCTTCTGTTAGGTCCAGACCATTTCTGTCCTTTATCGAGCCCATCTTTGCATGAAATGTTCCCTTGGTATCTCTAATTTTCTTGAAGAGATCTCAGTCTTTCCCATTCTGTTGTTTTCCTCTATTTCTTTGCATTGATCACTGAAGAAGGCTTTCTTATCTCTTCTTGCTATTCTTTGGAACTCTGCATTCAGATGCTTATATCTTTCCTTTTCTCCTTTACTTTTTGCCTCTCTTCTTTTCACAGCTATTTATAAGGCCTCCCCAGACAGCCATTTTGCTTTTTTGCATTTCTTTTCCGTGGGGATGGTCTTGATCCCTGTCTCCTGCACAATGTCACGAACCTCATTCCATAGTTCATCAGGCACTCTATCTATCAGATCTAGGCCCTTAAATCTGTTTCTCCCTTCCACTGTATAATCATAAGGGATTTGATTTAAGTCATACCTGAATGGTCTAGTGGTTTTCCCTACTTTCTTCAATTTGAGTCTGAATTTGGTAATAAGGAGTTCATGATCTGAGCCACAGTCATTTCCTGGTCTTGTTTTTGTTGACTGTATAGAGCTTCTCCATCTTTGGCTGCAAAGAATATAATCAATCTGATTTCAGTGTTGACCATCTGGTGATGTCCATGTGTAGAGTCTTCCCTTGTGTTGTTGGAAGAGGATGTTTGCTATGACCAGTGCATTTTCTTGGCAAAACTCTATTAGCCTTTGCCCTGCTTCATTCCACATCCTAAGGCCAAATTTGCCTGTTACTCCAGGTGTTTCTTGACTTCCTACTTTTGCATTCCAATCCCCTATAATGAAAAGAACATCTTTTTTGGGTGTTAGTTCTAAAAGGTCTTATACGTCTTCATAAAACCATTCAACTTCAGCTTCTTCAGCATTACTGGTTGGGGCATAGACTTGGATAACTGTGATAGTGAATGGTTTGCCTTGGAGACGAATAGACATCATTCTGTCATTTTTGAGATTGCATCCAAGTTCTGCATTTCAGACTCTTTTGTTGACCATGATGGCTACTCCATTTCTTCTGTGGGATTCCTGCCCATAGTAGTAGATATAATGGTCATCTGAGTTAAATTCACCCATTCCAGTCCATTTTAGTTCATTGATTCCTAGAATGTCGACATTCACCCTTGCCATCTCTTGTTTGACCACTTCCAATTTGCCTTGATTCATGGACCTGACATTCCAGGTTCCTATGCAATATTGCTCTTTACAGCATCGGATCTTGCTTCTATCACCAGTCACATCCACAACTGGGTATTGTTTTCGCTTTGGTTCCATCCCTTCATTCTTTCTGGAGTTATTTCTCCGCTGATCTCCAGTAGCATATTGGGCACCTAATGACCTGGGGAGTTCCTCTTTGGTATCCTATCATTTTGCCTTTTCATACTGTTCATGGGGTTCTCAAGGCAAGAATACTGAAGTGGTTTTTCATTCCCTTCTCCAGTGGACCACATTCTGTCAGACCTTTCCACCATGACCTGCCTGTCTTGGGTTGCCCCGCAGGCATGGCTTGGTTTCATTGAGTTAGACAAGGCTGTGGTCCTAGTGTGATTAGATTGACTAGTTTTCTGTGAGTATGGTTTCAGTGTGTCTGCCCTCTGATGCCCTCTTGCAACACCTACCATCTTACTTGGGTTTCTCTTACCTTGGGCGTGGGGTATCTCTTCACAGCTGCTCCAGCAAAGCACAGCCGCTGCTCCTTACCTTGGACGAGGGGTATCTCCTTACTGCCACCGTTCCTGACCTTCAATGTGGGACAGCTCCTAGAGGCCCTCCTGTGCCTGCGCGGCCACCGCTCCTTGAGTTGCTCCTCCTGGCCGTCGGCCCTGGCCTCGGGTGTGGGTGGCTCCTTCCAGCTGCCGCCCCTGGCCTCAGGGTCGGGGTGGCTCCTCCGCCCCTGGCCTTGGGAGCGAGGTGGCTTCTCCCAGCCACCCCTGACCTCAGACACGGGGTGTCTCCTCCCCGCTGCCACTGGCCTCGGACACGAGGTAGCTCCTCCCAGAGGCTGCCCCTGACCTCGAACGCAGGGTAGCTCCTCTTGGCCATTCCTGGGCCGTTGCAGCCTGGCACTCTAGGCTGCTGCCCCTGACCTCGGACGTGGTGTAGCTCCTTTCGGCCGCACTTGGTGCACCGGCTCGTTATATGGTGTTAAATACCACTCTTGTATCAATGTTCCTCAAATCTATAGGATTGATCCCAGATTAACCATGCCGAGTTAGTTCAGTTCAGTCGCTCAGTCATGTCCAACTCTTTGCGACACCATGAATCGCAGCACACCAGGCCTCCCTGTCCATCACCAACTCCGGGAGTTCACTCAAACTCACGTCCATCAAGTCAGTGATGCCATCCAGCCATCTCATCCTCTGTCGTCCCCTTCTCCTCCTGCCCCCAATCCCTCCCAGCATCAGAGTCTTTTCCAATGAGTCAACTCTTCTCATGAGGTGGCCAAAGTTTTGGAGCTTCAGCTTTAGCATCATTCCTTCCAAAGAACACCCAGGGTTGATCTCCTTCAGAATGGACTGGTTGGATCTCCTTGCAGTCCAAGGGACTCTCAAGAGTCTTCTCCAACACCACAGTTCAAAAGCATCAATTCTTCTGCACTCAGCTTTCTTCACAGTCCAACTCTCACATCTGTACATGACTACTGGAAAAACCATAGCCTTGACTAGATGGACCTTTGTTGGCAAAGTAATGTCTCTGCTTTTGAATATGCTATCTAGCTTGGTCATAACTTTCCTTCCAAGGAGTAAGCATCTTTCAATTTCATGGCTGCAATCACCATCTGCAGTGATTTTGGAGCCCCCCAAAATAAAGTCTGACACTATTTCCACTCTTTCCCATCTATTTCCCATGAACTGATGGGACCAGATGCCGTGATCTTCATTTTCTGAATGTTGAGCTTTAAGCCAACTCTTTCACTCTCCTCTTTCACTTTCAGCAAGAGGCTTCACCGGGAGCCAACGTGAGGAACTTTGCCCAGGTGGGATCGAGCCTCAGGAAAGCCCCTGTTCCCGAGCATCTACCCCCAAAACCAGGGTGCCTACTTTGCTGTTTTATGCTCTCACCTGCACCTCTGACTTTATGGGGGGCTGTTCCCCACTGGTTCTCTCGGAGAAGGAGTAAACTTGCAGCTCCAGTCAATAAAAATTCCTGGGCGTGAAAAGGGTGTCTCAGGTCAAACCTCTCTGCTGGCAGACTAGCTTGTGTGACAGGATTATCCACACTCCTGCCACTAAGCACATGATTGTTTACTACCTCTCAACCATAAACAGCACAGAGAGTTTGGAGTATTTTGAAAATCTTGATTAGCATAGGGCTTTTCTCATTGTTGAGTCAATGACTGCCACCAGGCCTCCATATCCTTAGGCACCTGGGAATATATTAATGTATTTGGAATATAGAAAAGAAAATATAGTAGGTTTTGATGTTAGCAATACTGGACTTTTTGAGTTAATGAATTTTATCTTTTGTTATAGATCACTGTACTTTATTATAAATCACTGTGTCCTTGCTATATAAAAATGTAACTTTATCACTATCTTACGACTAAATAGATCTTAAGGGGAACATTGGTGAAGGGTTTTCATTTGTTGGGCTGATGTTTGCTGCTAAATCTCCATATTCCCTGCCCTGATAATGAATATAACTAGCGTATAGGAGAAATAAGTATTAACCTTTAAGATTAATCATGTTAACCTTAGGTTAAATAAATTCCTTTCGTAGTTGTAACCCACTACACCCTCACCCTATAGGAATGCAGCTTTATCTGGTACCTTCAGAGGTTGGGGCCTGGTTTAAGAAAAAACATCCTTGAAAAAAATAAGTTTTCTGGTTAACTGACCGTTTTCAGAAAGAAAGGGTCATAAAATGTAAGCAGGCCTCATAGCCAGAAGATGATGTAAAAGCCCTTAGACCTTTTTTTATACATTTATGTGGAGCACCTGATTTTGATAAAGGTCAGGACTTCTGACCCCCACGTGACTTTAAAATTTCCATTTGTCTCTATGTATAACAAAAGGTATATAAGCAAACCTAAAAATAAAGAAATCGGATCAGTTTCTGGAAAGACTGATTCCCCCATGTTGTTCTTTCTTGTTCTCGTTTTTCTGGCTGAATTCCCATCTGGAGCATGGGTGCTCGCCAAGCCTGCTAATTTTGCCCTGGCATTTAAGTTCCACGCGAGAGGGAGCCCAAGGCGGGACACCCTCCGATATTCAAGTGGGCACCGGTGGCCTACCTAGGTGGTGCAAGCTTCTCGAAGCTTTATTGGTATCCCATGTAAACCAAGTTATTCAGCCTCTTTTTCTCCACTAATTTTCCTACTACACTATTTCTTTCTAATCTCCCTCTACATCTTTAATTAAGCAATTAATTCATAGGACGCTGACTCCGTTCCACTTCGAATTACCCAGGATCCACCGGGGCTGGACCCCAGCAAGGCTTTTTAGCTCCTCTTCACTTTCTGCCATAAGGGTGGTGTCATCTGCATATCTGAGGTTATTGATATTTCTCCTGGCAATCTTGATTCCAGCTTGTGCTTCTTCCAGCCCAGCGTTTCTCATGATGTCCTCTGCATATAAGTTAAATAAGCAGGGTGATAATATACAGCCTTGACGTACGCCTTTCCCTGTTTAGAACCAGTCTGTTGTTCCATCTCCAGTTCTAACTGTTGCTTCCTGACCTGCATACAGATTTCTCAAGAGACAGGTCAGGTGGTCTGGTATTCCCATCTCTTGAAGAATTTTCCACAGTTTATTGTGATCCACACAGTCAAAGGCTTTGGCATAGTCAATAATGCAGAAATAGATGTTTTTCTGGAACTCTCTTCCTTTTCCATGATCCAGCGGATGTTGGCAATTTGATCTCTGGTGCCTCTGCCTTTTCTAAAACCAGCTTGAACATCAGGAAGTTCATGGTTCACGTATTGCTGAAGCCTGGCTTGGAGAATTTTGAGCATTACTTTACTAGCGTGTGAGATGAGTGCAATTGTGCAGTAGTTTGAAGATTCTTTGGCATTGCCTTTCTTTGGGATTGGAATGAAAAGTGACCTTTTCCAGTCCTGTGGCCACTGCTGAGTTTTCCAAATTTGCTGGCATATTGAGTGCAGCACTTTCACAGCATCATCTTTCAGGATTTGAAACAGCTCAACTGGAATTCCATCACCTCCACTAGCTTAATTCATAGTGATGCTTTCTAAGGCCCACTTGACTTCACATTCCAAGATGTCTGGCTCTAGATTAGTGATCACATCATCATGATTATCTGGGTCATGAAGATCTTTTTTGTACAGTTCTTCCGTGTATTCTTGCCACCTCTTCTTCATATCTTCTGCTTCTGTTAGGTCCAGAGCATTTCTGTCCTTTATTGAGCCCATCTTTGCATGAAATGTTCCCTTAGTATCTCTAATTTTCTTGGAGAGATCTCTAGTCTTTCCCATTCTGTTGTTTTCCTCTATTTCTTTGCATTGATCGCTGAAGAAGGCTTTCTTATCTCCTCTTGCTATTCTTTGGAACTCTGCATTCAGATGCTTATATCTTTCCTTTTCTCCTTTGCTTTTCACCTCTCTTCTTTTCACAGCTATTTGAAAGGCCTCCCCAGAGAGCCATTTTGCTTTTTTGCATTTCTTGTCCGAAATGCAGTACTTGGATGCAATCTCAAAAACGACAGAATGATCTCTGTTCATTTCCAAGGCAAACCATTCAAGTAATCCAAGTCTATGCCCCAACCAGTAATGCTGAAGAAGCTGAAGTTGAATGGTTCTATGAAGACCTACAAGACCTTTTAGAACTAACACCCAAAAAAGATGTCCTTTTCATTATAGGGGACTGGAATGCAAAAGTAGGAAGTCAAGAAACACCTAGAGTAACAGGCAAATTTGGTCTTGGAGTATGGAATGAAGCAGGGCAAAGGCTAATAGAGTTTTGCCCAAGAGAACACACTGGTCATAGCAAACACCCTCTTCCAACAACACAAGGGAAGACTCTACACATGGACATCACCAGATGGTCAACACCGAAATCAGATTGATTATATTCTTTGCAGCCAAAGATGGAGAAGCTCTATACAGTCAGCAAAAACAAGACCAGGAACTGACTGTGGCTCAGATCATGAACTCCTTATTGCCAAATTCAGACTTAAGTTGAAGAAAGTAGGGAAAACCACTAGACCATTCAGGTATGATCTAAATCAAATCCCTTATGATTATACAGTGGAAGTGAGAAACAGATTTAAGGGCCTAGATCTGATAGACAGAGTGCCTGATGAAGTATGGACGGAGGTTCGTGACATTGTACAGGAGACAGGGATCAAGACCATCCCCATGGAAAAGAAATACAACCATGCCCTCTGAACTCCAAACTCATAAATCCAACAATTAAAAATCAATGTCAGAACGATGCCTTCAAAAATTCCCTCCTCCATAAAGCGATGTAAGTGAAAGTGTTAGCCCCTCAGCCGTGTCTGACACTTCACGACCCCATGGACTGTAGCTCACCAGGCTCCACTGTCCATGGAATTCTCCAGGCAAGAATACTAGAGTGGGTTGCCATGCCCTCCTCCAGGGGATCTTCCTGACCCAGGGATCAAACCCAGATCACCAGCATTTCAGGCAGATTCTTTACAATTTGAGCCACCAGGGAAACCCCTAAAAAAAGCAATGAGAAAACTAAAAATAGATAGTGGTACTGATGGCATAATCTTGTGAATATACTACAATCCCCTGAATGGTACACTTTAAATTTGTGAATTTTATAGTATTTGAATTATATCTCGATTTTAAAAATCAATCAATGTAATCTACCATATTATCAAACTAAAGAAAAAAATTATATATTGACGCAGAAAAAGCGCTTGACAAAATCCATCGCCGTTAGCACACTAGTGATAAGAGACTTCCACAACTTGATGTACTTCTACCCAAAACCTACAGCTAACACTTTATTTAATGGTGAAAAATTTAATGTTTTCCCTCTAAAATGTAAAACAAGACCAGGATGTCTCCTCTCACCACATCTATTCAATATTGTGTTGAGGTCAGGTCTCATACAATAAGGCAAGGAATTCCTAGTAAAACATAAAAGAAAAAAAGCACAACCCATAAAAGAAAAAGCATTTTGACTGGGCTTTATTAAAACTAGAAATTTCTGCGTTGTGAAAGATACAATTAGAAGAGTGAAAAGTTAAGACATTTGAAATAAAGATATTTGCAAATATCTGACAAAAGATTGTTATCTAGAACATATAGAGAACTTCCAAAAATCAGCAATAAGAAAACAAAACAACTCTTCAGTTCAGTTCAGTTCAGTCGCTCAGTCGTGTCCAACTCTTTGCGACCCCATGAACCGCAGCACGCCAGGCCTCCCTGTCCATCACCAACTCCCAGAGTCCACCTAAACCCATGTCCATAGAGTTGGTGATGCCATCCAACCATCGCATCCTCTGCCGTCCCCTTCTCCTGCCCTCAGTCTTTCCCAGCATCAGGGTCTTGTCAAATGAGTCAGCTCTTCGCATCAGGTGGCCAAAATACTGGAGTTTCAACTTCAACATCAGTCCTTCCAATGAACACCCAGGACTGATCTCCTTTAGGATGGACTGGGGTTATTGATATTTCTCCCAGCAATCTTGATTCCAGCTTAAAAATGGACAAAACAGGGACTTCCCTAGTGGTCCAGTGGTTAAGAATCCACGTTGTAATGCAGAGAACACTGGTTTGATCTCTGATCCAGGAAAATCCCACACGCCATGAGGCAACTAAGCCTGCGTGCCCTGGAGCCTGTGCTCCACACTAGCGGGACCACCATTACGAGAAGCCTCCCACCACAACTAGGGTATAGCCCTTGCTTACTACAGCTAGAGAAAGCCCACATGCAGCCAAAGAAAGACCCAATGCAGCCAAAAATAAAATAAATTAATTTTTTTTTAATGGACAAAACACACAGGACAAACATTTCACCAAAGAGGATAATACCGATGGCAAATGAATACATGAAAATATGGTCAAATCATTAGCCATTAGGGAAATGCATATAAAAACCTCAATTAGATACATCTGTGCATCTAATAAAATGGCAAAAGATAAAAATAAAACAACAACAGTAACAAAACTTGACAATACCAAGTGCCAGTGAGGATGTGGAACTGGAAGTTTCAGACATTGTTGTAAATGCAAAATTTGCATATAGCCTCTCTTGAAAACAACGTGGAAGTTTCTTATAAAGTTAAACATCTTTACCATATGGCCTAATAATTCCACTTCTACGTATTTTTCTAGGAAATGAAAACATACATCCACACAGAAACCTATCCATGAAATGTTTATGACAGCCATATTTAAAACTGCCAGAAACTGGTCACAATGCAGGTGTCCTTCAATAAGTAAATGGTTAAACAATCTGTGATATATCCTTATAGTGAAATACTACTCAGAAACAAAAAACAGAAACTACTGAAACTCGGAAGGAAAGCTCTGACCAACCAAGACAGGGTATTAAAAAGCAGAGACATCACTTTGCCAATAAAGGTCCATCTAGTCAAGGCTACAGTTTTTCCAGTAGTCATGTATGGATGTGAGAGTTGGACTGTGAAGAAAGCTGAGTGCCAAAGAATTGATGCTTTTTAATTGTGGTGTTGGAGAAGACTTTTGAGAGTCCCTTGGACAGCAAGGAGATCAAACCAGTCAATTGTAAAGGAAATCAATCCTGAATATTCACTGGAAGAAGTGATGCTGAAGCTGAAGTTCCAATACTTGGCCACCTGATGCAAAGAGCAAAATCACTGGAAAAGACCCTGATGCTGGAAAGATTGATGGCAGGAGGAGAAGGGGGCGACAGAGGATGAGATGGTTGGATGGCATCACTGACTCGATGGACATGAGTTTGAGCAAGCTCCAGGAGACAGTGAAGGACAGGGAAGCCTGGCATGCTGCAGTCCATAGGGTTCTCAGGAAGTCAGACAGCAAACTTAGCAACTGAACAGCAACCAAAACATGAATCAAAGAAGGTGGAGTGACTGTTTAGTAGTTGTTTCCACAGAATTCCTGCTTCCGCAAAACTGATAACCCTTAAATTTACCCCACCCCTCAGTTCCAGAGCAGAGACCAATTGCTTTAAGAAATCAGCACATTTTTTTTCTTTTTGGTGGTAAAGCTGAATTAGCTGATGCACATATCAAAGACATCAAAAACTTAAAGATTGTTGAAAGGCAAAACCCAACAATTTTATTTCAAGATAGCAAGTTGCCCTGACATACAAAAAAACATAGAAAAAGTTTATTTGGTGGTCACTGCATGAATCTTGAAACCAAATGCCAGATTGATGATACTGATAAAAGATGGTAGTTATTAATTAATCCATGTCCAGTTCAGTTCAGTTCAGCCGCTCAGTCGTGTCCAACCCTTTGTGACCCCGAGACCCCATGGACTGCAGCATGCCAGGCTTCCCTGTCCTTTACCAACTCCCAGACCTTATTCAAACTCATGTCCATTAAGTCGGTGATGCCAACCAACCATATCATCCTCTGTCATCCCCTTCTCCTCCCACCTTCAATCTTTCCCAGCACCAGGTTCTTTTCAAGAGTCAGTTCTTTGCATCAGGTGGCCAAAGTATTGGAGTCTCAGCTTCAGCATCAGTCCTTTCAATGAATATTCAGGACTGATTTCCTTTAGGATGGACTGGTTTGATCTCTTTGCAGTCCGGGGCGGGCGGGGCCGGGGGGGGGGGGGGGGACTCTCAAGAGTCTTCTCCAACACCACAGTTCAAAAGCATCAGTTCTTCGGTGCTCAGCTTTCTTTATAGTCAAACTCTCACATCCATATATGACTACAGGAAAAACCATAGCTTTGAGAGGGTAACAGGCAGGAAGGCCAGGGGTCTCCAAATGGAGAAAATAGCTTGCAAGTGTCAGGCATTTTTATCTCTCTTAAGCAGCAGGAGGAAACAAACTAGCGATATTTTTTCCTACTCTACACAAATTTAAAAGAAGGTTTCTCTTAAAATTCTGTGTTGCCATAGTGACACCTGGTTTCACCTGAAGTTAACCAATGCCTTTTTCTTATGGAAATGTTCATCTTAAGGTATGCTAAAGTACTATGCATTTACCCCAAACTCTGTCTTCAAGTCGGTTCTGCCTTTTGGCTCAGAACCTATTTGATAAACCAGTATGTTTCCAGAAAAACATCTATTTCTGCTTTATTGACTATGCCAAAGCCTTTGACTGGGATCACAATAAACTGTGGAAAATTCTGAGAGAAATGGGAATACCAGACCACCTGACGTGGCTCTTGAGAAATCTGTATGCAGGTCAGGAAGCAACAGCTAGAACTGGACATGGAACAACAGACTGGTTCCAAATAGGAAAAGGAGTACGTCAAGGCTGTATATTGTCACCCTGCTTATTTAACTTCTATGCAGAGTACATCATGAGAAACGCTGGACTGGAAGAAGCACAAGCTAAAATCAAGATTGCCAGGAGAAATATCAATAACCTCAGATATGCAGATGACACCACTCTTATGGCAGAAAGTGAAGAGGAACTAAAAAGCCTCTTGATGAAAGTGAAAGAGGAGAGTGAGAAAGTTGGCTTAAAGCTCAACATTCAGAAAATGAAGATCATGGCATCTGGCCCCATCACTTCATGGGAAATAGATGGGGAAACAGTGGAAACAGTGTCAGACTTTATTTTTGGGGGCTCCAAAATCACTGCAGATGGTGACTGCAGCCACAAAATTAAAAGATGCTTACTCCTGGGAAGAAAAGTTATGACCAACATAGATAGCATATTCAAAAGCAGAGACGTTACTTTGCAGACTAAGGTCCGTCTAGTCAAGGCTATGGTTTTTCCTGTGGTCATGTATGGATGTGAGAGTTGGACTGTGAAGAAGGCTGAGCGCCGAAGAATTGATGCGTTTGAACTGTGATATTGGAGAAGACTCTTGAGAGTCCCTTGGACTGCAAGGAGATCCAACCAGTCCATTCTGAAGGAGATCAACCCTGGGATTTCTTTGGAAGGAATGATGTTAAAGCTGAAGCTCCAGTATTGGCCACCTCATGTGAAGAGTTGACTTATTGGAAAAGACTCTGATGCTGGGAGGGATTGGGGGCAGGAGGAGAAGGAGACAACAGAGGATGAGATGGCTGGATGGCATCACTGAGTCGACGGACGTGAGTTTGAGTGAACTCCAGGAGTTGGTGATGGACAGGGAGGCCTGGCATGCTGCGATTCATGGGGTCGCAGAGTCGGACATGACTGTGCGACTGAACTAACTAACTAACTAACTATACTCAGATATTGTTCCTCTAATCTATGTAAATGAAACTATTTCTTTGGTGATCTGCCCTTCTTCAAGACTCAGGTTAATCATTTTATGGCCCAAGAGAAACCATTTGGTGCCAAGATTATCCCAAAATGCATCTTATGGGTGAGGGGCCTGGTGCCATCCTGAGTTTTAAGACATTCCTTTCTTTCATTAACAGACTGCTCGTGACTATATAATATCCAGCTGAAGACTAGCAAGGGGGTACTCTTTCTGCCCCCTTCTGATACCTATGTCAGAAGCTTTCTCTATCTCCTTTACACTTTAATAAAACTTTATCAAACAAAAGCTCTGGGCAATCAAGTCTCATCTCTGGCCCCGGATTGAAATCTTCTCCTCCAGGGGCCAAGAATCTCAGTATCGTGATTCAACAACAGCCTTTCAACTTTGACTAGACAGACCTTTGTTGGCAAAGTAATGTCTCTGTTTTATAATATGCTGTCTAGGTTGGTCATAGCTTTTCTTCCAAGGAGCAAGCATCTTTTAATTTCATGACTGCAGTCACCATCTGCAGTGATTTTGGAGCCCAAAAAAATAAAGTCTCTCACTGTTTCCATTGTTTCCCCATCTATTTGCCATTATGAGATGGGACTGGATGCCATGATATTAGTTTTTGAATGTTGAATTTTAAGCCAACCTTTTCACTCTTCTCTGCCCTTTCTAAATCCAGCTTTAACATCTGGAAGTTCATGGTTCTCATACTGTTGAAGCCTGGCTTGGAGAATTTTGAGCATTACTTTGCTAGCATGTGAGATGAGTGCAGCTGTGCGGTAGTTTGAACATTCTTTGGCATTGACTTTTATCAAGAAACTCTTTAGATCTTCTTCACTTTCTGCCACAAAGGTGGTGTCACCTACGTATTTGAGGTTATTGATATTTCTCCCAGCAATCTTGATTCCAGCTTGTGCTTCATCCAGCCCAGCATTTCACATGATGTACTCTGCATATAAGTTAAATAAGCAAGGTGACAATACACAGTCTTGACGTACTCCTTTCCCTATTTGGAATCAGTCTGTTGTTCCATGTCCAGTTCTAGCTGTTGCTTCTTGACCTGCATACAGATTTCTCAGGAGGCAGGTAAGGTGATCTGGTATTCCCATCTCTTTCAGAATTTTCCACATTTTATTGTGATCCACACAGTCAAAGGCTTTGGCATAGTCAATAAAGCAGAAGTAGATGTTTTTCTGGAACTCTCTTGCTTTTTCAATGATCCAGCTGATGTTGGCAATTTGATCTCTGGTTCCTCTGCCCTTTCTAAATCCAGCTTTAACATCTGGAAGTTCATGGTTCACATACTGTTGAAGCCTGGCTTGGAGAATCTTGGGCATTACTTTGCTAGCGTGTGAGATGAGTGCAGTTGTGCAGTAGTTTGAACATTCTTTGGCATTGACTTTCTTTGGGATTGGAATGAAAAGTGACATTTTCCAGTCCTGTGGCCACTGCTGAGTTTTCCAAATTTGCTGGCATATTGAGTGCAGCACTTTAAGAGCATCATCTTTTAGGATTTAAAATAGCTCACCTGGAATTCCTTCCAGTTATCCATGCTAGCCCACTGCAAACTAATTTACATTGCTAAAAATGATCGTATATACATAAACGAGTCTCTGTTAGTACTGACACCTCCTTCTCACTCCCCATAGATTTTAAGTTCTAGTTTCAGCCATCTTATGGGTTAAATGTGCTTGGTCTAACAATTTAGATGTTGTCAAGCAAGATTTTCTTTATTTGATGGTGACAACAGAGGCTACAGTTTAGCACTTAAACCAGCAGTTAATAGTGACCTTCTATTCAAGCAGAGTAACTAAAAGCAGCTGCGAAAACTGCAAAGGAAACCAGAGATAGGAGAAGAGGCAGCGAAAGCCTGTGTAAACTGGTACACACTCCTGCATTTCAGCAAGTGCAGGAAAGCCAAAGTCACTGGCTGCTTTCCTCACTGACTTGGATTGACAGTTTCTTCTCCAACCATCTTGTTACTGGTTGCATTCTACTATATCTAGTTAAATATAAAGAATCAGTCTGCATAGTAAAATAATCTTTTCAGAAGAACTATACACAATACATTCAAAATCACTGACTGCTTTTTCTTCATCTTTTTTTCCTTGAACTTGTAGGTAGCTGAGTCTCTTGTGTTTCTTCTTTTTCACCAGATATGGGCTGTTTGAAAACTATTTCATTATCTTTATCATCATCATTCATTTTAGCCACTTCAGATTTTTGTTTCTCCAAAAATGTTGGTGTACTAATTGGTGTGGGACCCTGGTGATCCACAACCTTCTCAGGAGTGTTAGGAGTGACTGAAGCTGCTTTCTTCTTCTTACATAAAACCTGGTGCTTTCTGGAATTTCAAGGACCAGTGTTTGAAGCATTCTCCTCATTTTTATGTAAGACCTTAACCAATGAAGGAAACTATAGTCAATTCTCTTTTTAGCCAGTCTCTTCCTGAGTAATTTTTCCTCCTTTTTAAACCACTCCTCCACCCATAGCTTTTAAAGAAGCAACCGATTCTGATTGTACCATTTCACTGCTGGATATGATGGCCTTTTAAATAGCATATGCCACTCCCAAAGGTTCTTCATATACCTTTTCAGGTGGTGTAAAATGACACTTAAAGGGTCTTTCACCAAAAAGGTAGCTGTTCATTGTTTCAGCAGCTATTTTGGCAACATCTTCAGACTCAAGCTCCACAAAGCCATAGCCTTTGCTATTTCCAGCCTTTTTTACTCCTGGACAGTCTGAATTTTGTAACACTGCCAAACTGGAAGAAATGTACTCGAATCTGGGTTTCATAAAGTGATGGTGGTAAGCAAACCTGAGCCACCTCCTTTTTAAATTTGGCATCCTCCTGTGGGTTTAGGGACAGGAGTGGCTTAGCTGGGTCTTCGAAGGCTGCCATTCCACCAACTTGTACGCAGATGAGAAATCAACACATTCTATATCCCATTGCTGTAGTGACTGGCTAGTGCAGTGGGGCTCAAAAGCAATTTTTCATTGCTTGGCAATTGGCAACATCTGGAAACATTTTTGGTTATCACTATGGAGGAGCGGATGCTGCTGGCATCTAGTGGGTGGAGGTCAGGGATGCTGTTAAACATCCTACAGTGCACAGGCCAACCTTCTACAGTAAAGAGTGATTTGGCCATAAATGCCAATATTACCAACATTGAGGAACACTAGGCTAGAGGACAAATATATGACCCAATTGAAGTCAATACAAAATCAACACCAAGACTAAAAGCTTCTCAACTCTCTGGAATGTACAAGATGGTCTATGATCCTTACACCTATTTTGTTAACACAGAGAGGGACGATCAGAGCTGCGGAGGTGGGAAGAGAAGCCAGGTTGAGTATCACGTGGAGCCTGGGGGTGAAACTGACACCCAGGGAAAACTCTGTAGAGATGAATACCTCAGTCCAAATGAGGTCAAATGTTGACCTTATTTGAGCCACTAGATCAAATCTCCCCTGAAGCTGGTCCTTTTCAGTTATATGAACTGACTGGTTTTTGTTTGTTTTAGCTAGCTGGGTAGACTTTTGTGTTACCTGCAACCAAGAGTGCACCAGCTGACAGGAATGAACATTAAACCTCCTCTTTCCTGGAGGAGCCCAGTATAAATAGATACAAGGGCCTAGATCTGATAGATAGAGTGCCTGATGAACTATGGAATGAGGTTCATGACATTGTACAGGAGACAGGGATCAAGACCATCCCTATGGAAAATAAATGCAAAAAAGCAAAATGGCTGTCTGGGGAGGCCTTTCAAATAGCTGTGAAAAGAAGAGAGGTGAAAAGCAAAGGAGAAAAGGAAAGATATAAGCATCTGAATGCAGAGTTCCAAAGAATAGCAAGAAGAGATGAGAAAGCCTTCAGCGATCAGTGCAAAGAAATAGAGGAAAACAACAGAATGGGAAAGACTAGAGATCTCTTCAAGAAAATTAGAGATACCAAGGGAACATTTCATGCAAAGATGGGCTCGATAAAGGACAGAAATGGTCTGGACCTAACAGAAGCAGAAGATATGAAGAAGAGGTGGCAAGAATACATGGAAGAACTGTACAAAAAAGATCTTCACGACCCAGATAATCATGATAATGTGATCACTCACCTAGAGCCAGACATCTTGGAATGTGAAGTCAAGTAGGCCTTAGAAAGCATCACTATGAACAAAGCTAGTGGAGGTGATGGAATTCCAGTTGAGCTGTTTCAAATCCTGAAAGATGATGCTATGAAAGTGCTGCACTCAATATGCCAGCAAGTTTGGAAAACTCAGCAGTGGCCACAGGACTGGAAAAGGTCAGTTTTCATTCCAATCCCAAAGAAAGGCAATGCAAAAGAATGCTCAAACTACCGCACAATTGCACGTATCTCACATGCTAGTAAAGTAATGCTCAAAATTCTCCAAGCCAGACTTCAGCAATACGTGAACCGTGAACTCCCTGATGTTCAAGCTGGTTTTAGAAAAGGCAGAGGAACCAGAGATCAAATTGCCAACATCCGCTGGATCTTGGAAAAAGCAAGAGCATTCCAGAAAAACATCTATTTCTGCTTTATTGACTATGCCAAAGCCTTTGACTGTGTGGATCACAGTAAAATGTGGAAAATTCTGAAAGAGATGGGAATACCAGATCACCTTACCTGCCTCCTGAGAAATCTGTATGCAGGTCAGGAAGCAACAGTTAGAACTGGACATGGAACAACAGACTGGTTCCAAATAGGAAAAGGAGTACGTCGAGGCTGTATATTGTCACCCTGCTTATTTAACTTCTATGCAGAGTACATCATGAGAAACGCTGGACTGGAAGAAACACAAGCTGGAATCAAGATTGCCAGGAGAAATATCAATAACCTCAGATATGCAGATGACACCACTCTTATGGCAGAAAGTGAAGAAGAACTAAAAAACCTCTTGATGAAAGTGAAAGAGGAGAGTGAAAAAGCTGGGTAAAGCTCAACATTCAGAAAACGAAGATCATGGCATCTGGTCCCATCACTTCATGGGAAATAGATGGGGAAACAGTAGAAACAGTGTCAGACTTTATTTTTTGGGACTCCAAAATCACTGCAGGTGGTGACTGCAGCCATGAAATTAAGAGACGCTTACTCCTTAGAAGAAAAGTTATGACCAACCTAGATAGCATATTCAAAAGCAGAGACATTACTTTGCCGACTAAGGTCCATCTAGTCAAGGCTATGGGTCAGCAGAAGACTGGAGCTATGGTTTTTCCTGTGGTCATGTATGGATGTGAGTTGGACTGTGAAGAAGGCTGAGCGCCGAAGAATTGATGCGTTTGAACTGTGATGTTGGAGAAGACTCTTGAGGGTCCCTTGGACTGCAAGGAGATCCAACCAGTCCATTCTGAAGGAGATCAGCCCTGGATTTTTTGGAAGGAATGATGCTAAAGCTGAAACTCCAGTACTTTGGCCACCTCATGGGAAGAGTTGACTCATTGGAAAATACTCTGATGCTGGGAGGGATTGGGGGCAGGAGGAGAAGGGGACGACCGAGGATGAGATGGCTGGATGGCATCACGGACTTGATGGACAAGAGTCTGAGCTAACTCCGGGAGATGGTGATGGACAGGGAGGCCTAACTCCAGTCTTCTGCTGTTTTCTCATCAGTACCCAGCACCCCAAATTGTCCATCAATATTTCTTCATCTGTCTTGGCCTTAGTAGCTCCACCAAATGATAGCTTTCTTGGCATCCTCATTTTAAAAACATTCTCAAGCAAGAATCTGATTGGCTCAGTTTTAGTCAGGTGGCCACCCCTAGTCCAGTCAATGGAGTCATCCATCAAAAGAGGAAGCAAAAGTGGGTCAGCAGGTGAGCCAGATGGTTTGGCCCCAAGATGAAAGCTCAAGTTACCAACCAGGGTTCTTGGACACCTTTATCAATAGAATTGATCAGAGGCCAGATAAGAAATTCAGGCAAGGTTTTGTTGGGTCCCCTGTTGCAGCAGTGGGGAGTGAGAACAAACAACAGGTTCCTTTTACTTGCTCAGTTCCCATCAGCAGAGAGGGATGAGCTGGTTCCTTAAATGGGATAAGTGGGGGTGGGGGGTCCAGGGCAAAGTTGAGCTGGAGGGGTGGCTTAGGTGGTACCCAGCCCTCAGGGGGTATTGTGTGCAGGAGGCATGCACAGTACCCTGTTCTTGCTCCCAGCTCTTCAGAGGTGGCAGTTGGGGTTTTCTGGTCTTTTCGTATCTTATTGTCAGTAATCTGCCCCCAGTACACATGCCTGCAGGCATTTTTAGTCCCTTATAGTTTCTTTGTATTTTGTTGCTTCAGGAGACGTTTGTCTAGGGGCAAGCACTGCAGGAAAGGGTCCCAGGTCCCGGGTCTCAGCTTGTCTCAAAGTTAATGCTGAAGAGACTGAAACCCCACACTACCACCACCCCTCCTCACCTAGACACACAACAACGACACTGAGTGTTAACTATTCCTTTATTAGGTGGTGACGGAACAGGGGGCTGTACAATGCAAGGCCTGGGGACTTAGCTACACAGGGATTGTGACCAGAAGCTATATTACAAAAATAGCCTACAAATACTTCTATTTTGCCCTGAGGCTGGGCCAGGGGAGTACCAGGAAGAAGAGGTGCCAGGCAGGCAGCTCCTTCTCTTCCTGCAGGCCCATTGTTTACAGGGAGACAAAGTAGAATGCACACATCTCCCCTGGTCCTCATATTCCCACCAGCCACCCCACCCTCCCAGCTCCCAAAGGGAGAAGGCCCACACCCTAGGATGGGGGTGGAGGGACTGTGGGCAGGCTCTCTGGGCCAGAGGGCAAAGCTCTAAAATAAGTTCCATCTGGAATGCAGTGAAGTGAGGGAGGTGGAGCAGGGAGGAGGCTCCCAGGTCTCACCCGACCCCTAGCCCCGGAGGGTGCGCCCAAGGGTGCCTACTTGGTACACACCAGGGTTGTGTACTTGGTACACAGGAGCCCGGTCATGCCTGTGTACTTGGTACACAGAATCCAGCTTGGCCGAATGGGCCCACAGACTCAGCCCCACGGGGGCACTGGGGGGGTTCGCAGGGGGGCAGAGAGCATCTCCATATATATATTTTGTAAAAAATAATAATAATAATAAGTTTGTTTAAATGAATTTGTTTCTATACAAAATGTAAAAAAAATAATAATAATCCACTTGTGTCAGAGCAGGAGGAGTGAGAGAGGGGGGCCAGAAAAGGCAAGAAAAAGGGGAAAGAGAGAATGGGGGTAAGGGGGGTGTTGGCCACAGGATGAGGGGAGAGGCAGGTGGATGTCCTAGACTCACCACAGGACCCAAGGGTGAGGTTTAGCCTGCACCCCTTATAAATAAAGGAAGACTGAAGCCCTAGCCTGGTGACCTATCTTGGTCACACTGCAAGGAGGGCGGTGTGCAGGAGAAAAGGAGAAACAGAATGAAATGGACTAAAAGGGGAGAGAGAGGGGAATCATGACGGGGTGCCCCTTCAGCCTCCCCAAATCCAGGACCTGGGGAGCCCTCAGGCCAACACTTGCCTCTTGGGGGTGACTTCAGGCTGGGGCCCCAGCTGGGTCTGAGCCTGAGCAAGAGCGCCGGGGACCGACAAGGGGAGCGGCTGGGCCGACAGGGACCCAGCAGCAGTGGCCGAGGCCCCGGTGGCAGTGGCCGGGCTGGGCGTGGAGTCAGACCAGTCCGAGAGTGAGGGCGGGGAGGGGCTGGCCCAGTGCTCGGGGGACTCGGGGGATGGGGTCAAGTAAGGGTGCTCGCTGGGGACCCGCAGGAAGCGGGCCTTGGGGGGGCTGCCGTGGGCCCCAGCCACCGCGGGGAACTCCTCGCCGTGTCCTGGGGCGGCCAGGTAGGGCGGGGGCCGCTCCTGGGGGGACACGGGATTCCCGGGGTTCAGCAGCTGGGGTCCCGGGGCCAGCGGCAGCAGGAAGGAGGGACCTGGAGGGGCGGGTGGGGGCAGCCGGGCCCAGTCGAGGGGTACGGCCACGGGGTTCAACAGGCCCAGGCTGAGCACGCAGCCCCCGGGGGGCTGGCGCCCTAGACCCGCCCGGCCCGCGCCACCCAGCTGCGCGAGAGACACGGCCGTGGCCGTGGCGGCCGCGTAGGGCCCCTCGAGGGGGAAGCCGCCAGGGGACGCGGGGGGCCCGCCAAAGGGCCGCGGGGAGTCCAGCGAGTCCACGGGCGAGAGCGTGACCGAGCTGTCGGCCAAGGGCCCGGGGCAGGCCAGCGTCAGCTTCTTGCCCCGCCCCCGGGTGCCCTGCGGCCCCAGCCCCGCCTTCCCCGGGGGCCTCCGGCTCTTCTTGGCCCCGGACTGCGCCACCTTGAGGCCGGGGAGGAAGGCCCCGGGCGGACAGAGCAAGGGCCCCAGGCCGTGGGGGCCAGGGGGGCTCCGGGGCCCGCTGGGCTGGTCCAGCAAGCGCACGATGTCCTGGTGCAGCCTCTCCTGCGCCACGTCCCGGGGCAGCCTGTCCAGGTGGTCTGTGATCTCCCGGTTGGCAAAGTGGTCCAGCAGCAGCTTGGCCGCCTCGAAGCTGCCCTCCCGGGCGGCCAGGAACAGTGGAGTCTCTTCCTGTGGGGGGCCCGGGAACCCACAAGATGTCAGGGTCAAGAGTCAGGTTAAGTCCTGCCTAACGTCACAGAGGCCTCTAGTCTCTGGGGGAAACAGCTAGGAGTTCATACTCTGCAGACAGACAGACCTTGATTGGAATCTCAGTTTTGCCTGGATGAAAAACTGGGCAAGTTCTTTCCTTAAAGCCCTATTCATCCAGCACCTATTAAGAAACTTCAGGCCCCAAAGCCAGGACTAGAGTGAGGAGAGTGAGGCACTCACCTTAGGCACAGAATTTAAGGGGGTGGCGAAAAATTCTACTATCAAAATAAACGGTATTTAGTGCAGTTTTTAAAGTTAAGATTAATACAAAAATATATATACATAACAAATATAACATGGAAATTTTAGATAAAGATGGAATCTACCCCTGCATTCTTTTGAACCTCATTTTTCCATTTGTAAAATGAGAGTAATACCAGCTTGCAAGGTTACTGTTCAAACAAGTCATAATAGCTATCTTTTGTTGAGGCTTCTCTAAGCACCTTACAAAAGCATTAGCTCACTGAATCCTTGGAAGAGGCAATGAGGTGGGTACTGTTGCTTCTCCATTTCAAAAATGTGAACAGAAGTTCAGAAGAGTTAAGTAGCTTGCCCAAGGTCACCAGCAACTGCCATATACTTCCTCCCCTGATCCACTATTGGAACCTCTTGGCCCCTGATCCCACATGAACGCTGGCTACAGGCAGGGTGAATGTCCCCGCTAGCCTCCCCCAATCTGCTCTCTGCTGCCTGTGGAGGCTGTTCCAGGGCTGAAGGTGAACCAAAGGCTGGGCTCACCTTGCTATCCTGCATGTCCTTGTTGGCTCCATTTTTGAGCAGAGCCAAGGTGGCCTCCACGTTGTTGACAGCTGCAGCCCAGTGTAAGGCCGATTTTCCTGTGGGGAAGTGAGGGGAGGTCAAGGTCAGGACCTGGCTCATTAGCTGCCCCTCCCCCACAGGGGGGGACAGGAAGTGTCTAGAATATGGGCTGGAATGGGGGGAGGGTAGGCTGAGTACCTGTGTTTGGGTCCATGTGTGCACAGCTATAGGTGTAACTTTCCATATTTGGAGCATATTATGTGGGCCTCACTAAGTTGTATGTAGAGCTGTGCTGTCCAGTGCAACAGCCACAGTCACAGGTGGTTCTTAGTTTATACAAATTACAAAAAAAAAAAAGGAGTTCCCTGGTAGCCTAGTGGTTAGGATTCCAAGCTTTCATTGTTACGGCCCAGGTCCAGTCCCTGGTCAGGGAACTGAGATCCCACAACCTTCACAGCATGGCAAAAAATAAATTAATTAATTAAATTGGTGTCAAGCCAGTTTAATGGGGAAAGGATAACTTTCTCAACAGATCATGCTGGAGGGCCTCCCTGGGGGCTCCGCGGTGGAGAATCTGCTTGCCAATGCAGGGGACACAAATTTGATCCCTGATCTGGGAGGATCCCACGTGCCTTGGAGCAACTAAAGCCTGTGTGCCCCAACTATTGGGCCTGTGGTCTAGAGCCCAGGAGCCGCAACTACTGATATCCTTGAGCCCAGAGCCCATGCTCTGCAACAAGAGAAGCCACGACAGTGAGGCGGCCACACACTTCAGCTAGAGAGTGGCCCCCAGTCACTGCAACTAGCGAAAACCCACACACAGCAACAAAGACCCAGCACAGCCAAAAATAAATAAAGTTATTTTTTTTAATGGTACTGGTACAACCGGATCTCCACGTGCGAAAGAACAAAGTTGGACCCCTACCTCACACCACATGCAAAAAGTAATTCAAAGTGAATCCAGTATCTAAATGTAAGAGCTCAAACTACAAAACATTTAGAAAGAAACACAGGAGTAAATTTTCACAAGACCTTGAATTAGGCAAAGTATTCTTAGATATGACACCCAAAACACAAGCAACAATAACAACAATAAAAATAGATTAAACTGGACATAATCAAGATGAAAAACCTTTTGTGCTTGTAAGGACATAATCTAGAAAGTAAAAAAGAAAACCTATAGGGAAGTTCCCTGGCAGTCCAGTGGTTAAGACTCCAAGCTTCCGCTGTAGGGGAACTAAGGGCTTGCCCAGTGGCTGAATGGGTAAAGAATCTGCCTGCAATGCTGGAGACACAGGAGACTCAGGTTCAATCCCTGGGTTAGGAAGATGCCCTGCAGAAGGGAATGGCAACCCACTCCAGTATTCTTGCCTGGAGAATTCCGTGGACAGAAGGTGGAAAGAGTCAGACATGACTGAGCGACTAACACACACAAGGACATCATCTAGAAAGTAAAAAGAAAACCGACAAGAACTTCCCTGATGGTCCAATAGTTAAGACTCCAAGCTTCCACTGCACAGAGTGGGGGGTTTGATTCCTGGTTGGGAAACTAAGATCCCATATGCTGTGGGGTACAGTCCCCACTGAAAGAAAACCTATAAATATAATAAACCTACTGTATGTTTGATAAGAGACCTATCTAGAATATATGAAGAACCTTTATAACTCAATCATAAAAAGACAAATAACCCAGTTTTTAAATGGGCAAAGAATCTGAATAGACATTTCTCCAAAGATATACAAATGGCTAATAAATGTGGGAAAATGCTCAACATCATTAGCCATCAGGGAAATGTAAATCAAACCACATTGAGATACCAAATCACATCCACTAAGGACAGTACAAAAAGACAGAGAAAAACAAGCTGTCAGTCAGGATGCGGCGATATCGGAACCTTTTTTATACACTGTGGGTAGGAATGAAAAATAGGGCAGCCACTGTGGAAAATAGTCTGGCAGTTCCTCAAAAAGTTAAAAAGAGTTTATCATGTGACCTAGCAAGTCTGCCCCTAGGGATACATCCCAGAGAAATAAAACCATGTTCACACAAATCCTGACACATGAATTCCACAGCAGCATTATTCATAATACCCCCAAAGCAGAAACAACCCAAATGTCCATCAGTGGGTGAATGCATAAACAAAATGTGGTACATCCATAAGATAGAGTATTATTTAGTCATTAAAAACAAAAAGGGGGTTTCTCTGTGTGTTCTAGTGGTCAAGAACCCGGTGGTTAAGAACCCAGCAACACAGGGGACATGGTTCAGTCTCTGGTGTGGGAGGACCCTACATACGGTGGAGCAACTGAGCCTGGGCACCACAGCTACTGAGCCTGTGCTCTAGAGCCCGGGAGCTGCAGCCACTGAAGGCTGTGAGCCCTGGGGCCCGGGAGCAAGAGAAGCCACAGCAGTGAGCAGCCCAAGCACCACAACAAGAGAGTAGCCCCCACTTAGCACAACTACAGAAAGCCAGCACCGAAGACCCAGAACAGCCAAAAATAAATAATTTTCTTAAAAAAAAGAGGGAGTTCCCTGGTGACCTAGTGGTTAGGATTCCGGGCTTTCACTGCTATGGCTGGGATCAATCCCTGTCAGAGAATTGGGACCCCGCAAACCTCACAGTAAGGCCACAAAATAAACAAAAAGTAATACTGGTACATGCTACCATGTATATACCTGCCACTTGCAGGCTCATGAACCTAGAAAACATCAGGCTAAGTGAAAGGAGCCAACCAAGAAAGACCACATATTGTGCGGTTCCATTTATATAAAGTAGAATACACAAATCCTTATAGAGAGAAAGTGCATTAGCAATCGTCTAAGGGCCACGGAAAATGGGGATGTGGAGGGGTGAATGGCTAAGAGGCAAAGGCTTCTTTTTCAAGTGATGAACACATTCTAAAATTTATTGTAACAAAAAACAAAATAAAATTTATTGTGATGATATTTGCACAACCCTTTGGTTATATTAGGGGGCTTCCCAGACAGCGCTAGTGGTAAAGAACCCAGCTGCCAGTGCAGGAGACATAAGGGATGTGGGTTCAGTCCCCAGGTTGGGAAGGTCCCCTGGAGGAGAGCATGATAACCCACTTCGGTATTCTTGCCTGGAGAATTCCAAGGACAGAGGAGCCTGGCAGTCTACAGTGCATGCAGTCACAAAGGGTTGGACATGACGGAGACCAACCTAGCACACACACAGGTGGTTATACAAAAAAAAATCACTGGATTTTACCCTTGAATGAATTGCATGGCATGTGAATTATATGTCAATTCAGCTATTTTTTTAAAAAAAAAGGCAAAACAAAGGTTAAAATATTCAATGAAATAAAGACTCAGTTCTTTGTTCACCCCAGCCACATTCCAGCACTCAGTAATCACCATGCGTTGCCAGTAGCTACCATATTAGACAGCACAGACCAAGAGCACTTCATCATCACAGACAGTTCTATTGGCCAGTGCCCTTCTAGAACCATATTTCTCAACCAGGGGTGATTTTCCTCTAAGGGGCATTTGGCAATGTCTGGAGATATTTTTGATTGTCATATCTGGGAGGTGGGGTGCCACTGGCGTCTAGTGGGTCAAGACCAAGAATGCTACACTGCACAGGGTGGCGCCCACTGCAAAGGATGATCCAACCCCCAAACGTCAGGGCTGCTGAGATTGAGAACACCTGCCTCCAAAGAGTCCGAGTATATCTGTGGCTATGTGAGGTTCTCTAGACACAAGGTAGGTTGCTGTTGGGCAAGCAAGCCGCCTCCAAGCAAGAAGTGATCCCCACTTACAGATTGGCTGATTTGCAAATTTTATACCAGTAGTCCAGCAGGTGGCACCAGTGTATGCTCTTCCAACAAAGCAGATGGAAAGAAAGTGTCTTGGAGAATGAATGGCATGCTTGCCTGCTCAGTCCTTCAGTTGTGTCAGACTCTGTGAAACCACAGACTCTAGCCCAAAAGCTCCTCTGTCCATGGAATTTTCCAGGCAAGAATACTGTAGTGGGTTGCCATTTCCTACTCCAGGGGATCTTCTTGACCCTGGGATCGAATGCATGTCTCCTGTGTCTCCTGCATTGTCAGGCAAATTCTTTACCACTGAGCCCCCTGGGAACCCCCATGTGGAAAGGCACCTTTTTCTAAATCACTGCAGCACAATATAGGCTAATGGGTGCCATTAAAAAAATAATAATAAATGTATGAGAGTGTAAGGCCATGGTGAACCCCTGTTATGAGTGCATGGTTTCACTGACTGGGTCTCAGCGTGGGTGTGAGCTCACGCCAAGTCAGGTGACACTGTCTCAGCCCCCACCCACCACTACCCCCAAAGCCTACCGAGCTCATCCACAGCATTGACATCAGCATGACTGGCGATGAGCTCTTCCACCATGCCCTCCACCGCCAGGCGGGCTGCCAGGATCAGTGCCGTGGAGCCGTCTGCCATGCGAGCATCCAGGTCTGTAGAGCGGTTCCGGATAAGAATCTAGGGGAGACGGGGATGCAGCCGGGGGAGTCATGGCAAGAACAAGGGAGCAAGAAGCACCCCCAAGCCTTCTGAGGACCCCAACCAATGCCTCCCATGGAACCAGGGAGCAGCTACTTGACAGTAACTCTATACTCATATATCCCCATTTCACAAATGAGAAAGATGAGCTCTGACAGGCAGAACCAGGGCTCAAATCCAAGTCTGTCTGACGTGTGTCCCAGCTCTGAAGTCCCAAGAAGCAAGCCGATCTCACCTGGAAGACGCCCTGGGCATCGGCAGTGACAGCCGTGTGCAGGGGGGTGCGGCCGGAGTGGTCCTGGGCATTGGTGTCTGCCCCAGCATCCAGCAGCCGCTTGGCGGCGTCAGCCCGGGCATAGCGGGCAGCCAGGTGCAGGGCCGTCTCACCAGTGCGGTCAGTCCGAGCCCCAAGCTGTGCCCCCTGGCAGATCAGGTCTGAGATGATGCTGGCTGATGTGTCTTCTGCCTCGTCCTCTTCGGTTGGGATTGGCTCCAGGGCTCCCCCGCAGAAGGAGGCCAGCATTAGAGGGGTGAAGCCATCTGCAGGGACCAGGAGTGTGTCAGAAGGGAGGCAGACACAGGGCCTTCCCGGGGAATACGACGCTGTCTTAGGAGGAAGTGCACTGCATTAGGAGGAAGTGGGATGTGTAGAAGTACAAGATCGAGGGGCCAATCCTCCCATCGCACACACACACACGCACACACACACTTGTGTCAGGTACTCCGAAGCCAACCCAGGATGAGGCTTCACAGGCATTTGGTTCGTGGCAGCAGGCCTCCTAAGCAATAGGGTACACAGAACGAGAGAGGAAGGAAGTCAAGCAAGTGGATGATGACCACATTCCTGGAGAGTTATTTCAGCCTGAGTTATTTCACTTTGTCAACAAAAATCCATCTAGTCAAAGCTATGGTTTTTCCAGGAGTCACATACAGATGGGAGAGTTGGACCATGAAGAAGGCTGAGCACCCAATAATTGATGCTTTCGAATCATGGTGCTGGAGCAAGGAGATCAAACCAGTCCATCCTAAAGGAAATCAACCCTGAATATTCAGTGGAAGGACTGTTGCTGAAGCTGAAGCTCCAATATTTTGGCCACCTCATGCGAAGAGCTGATTCACTGGAAAAGACCCTCATGTTGGGAAAGATGGAGGGCAGGAGAAGGGGGCAACAGGGAATGAAATGGTTGGATGGCATCACCGACTCAATGCACATGAGTTTGAGCAAACTGCGAGAGACAGTGAAGGACAGGGAAGACTGCTGTGCTGCAGTCCATGGGGTCGGGAAGAGTCAGACACGACTTAGAGTCTGAACAACAACAGCATTTCAGCCTGATCCCAAAGCGGGACTCTGAAAGCTTAATTGTACCCAGAGCTGTAATCCAGCTTGAGGCAAAGGAGCTGAGCCTTTCATATACCTGCATCCACTGTTTAGGAGCTGCACCGAGGGACATAAAATACCAAGTACATGGGGGCCTAAAGGGAGTCAAAAGACAGCCACAGGTGCGAGTCATTTGGAGCCAAAGCAAATCAGAGCTGCAGGAGGCATATTATAAAATGTGGCAAAGACAGACCTCAGAGGATTCAGACACCATGGCCTGCTCTACTCTGCAAAAGCATTTGCTCTTATTTCCCTTAGGAAGCCACTAGCACCCCCATTCTCCATTCTCAAGCCCTAGGTAAAGGCAAACCCCTGCTGCAGGGACAGGCATATAGCCCAGGCCTGTCAATCTGCATGTTCCAGGCCGCAGGCCACACGGATTGGCTCACACCTGGGGCACGTGACCTTAGACTATCCAACCAGAACTCATCCTGGGAAGACTTCCCTGATGGCCCAGTTATTAAGAATCTGCGGACCAATGCAGGGAACCCGAGTTGGATCCCTAATCTGGGAAGATTCCACATGCTGCGGAGCAACTAAGCCCGTGTGCCACAACTACTGAGCCCGGGTACCCTAGAGGCGTGCTCCGCAACAGGAGAAGCTGCGGCAATGAGAAGCCCCTGCACCGCAACTAGAGAAGACCTGTGAGCAGCAACAAAGAGCCCACATACTGCAACAAAGACCAAGTGCAGCCAAAAAAATTTTTTTAATAAATAAATAGCTTTCATTGGCCAAAGATACAATAGTTTGAGCATCAACAAGAATGTGTGCATTAAATTTAAACATAACAGCTACATTAAAAAAAACCCTCATCCTGGGACTTTCGCTGTTACAAATGAGAAAAAGGTTGTGTAATGCCTGCAGGAGAAAGACTGCCTGAACTGGAACCAAAAGCTGACAAGTCCAGGATCCAAATGTGCCTGAAGCTTCTGTTTACAAGAGCCAGTAAATCCCTTGTTTTACTTAAGTTAGCTTGAGTTGGGCTATTATCACATACAACCAAGAGTCCTGATTAACAGGACTGATTAACCCACTGACAGACAGCCAGACACACCCAGCTGTTCCCAGAGCACAGACTCAGATGGAACCTCTCAAGAGCAGGATGGATCAAGGGCATTCTGGAGGCAGGGGCGCCATCACTGACCTGGACCGCGCACGTTGACATCCATGCCATCCGCATCTGCATCACCCTGCGGTGGTGTCAAGGCCATGGCTGGTGCCACGCGGATGTCAGCGGCAACCAGGTGGTGTTGAGTCCACTGGCGGCAATCCACAGCGTCCTCAGTCCCCACACCAGGCTCCTCCACCTGGAGGCACAAGGACCCAGGGTCTCACAAGGAATTGGGAGACACAGAGGAACCATCTGGGCATTCTCACAGATTTCTCTCACAGAGATGCACACACGGTGGGTGCTGAGAAGCCACTAACATCGTGCTTGATAGGGGCTTCCTAGGGGTTTCAGTGGGAAATGGCAACCCACTCCAGTTCTTGCCTGGAAAATCCCATGGATAGAGGGACCTAGCGGGCTACAGTCCGTGGGGGCTGAAAAGAGTCTGACATGACCGAGCGATGGAGCACACACAGGACTAACCAGAGCCTGATCAGATCAGATCTGAGCTTAAGGACCCAGGTGGGGAGTTTCATTTCATAAAAGAGGAGAGCCAGGTGATGGACAGCTAGCCAGAAAAGGTCCTGGAGGATAAGACACCCTTCACTGTGGATTTAGTGTCTGACACTGTCACTTAGTAGGCTTGTAACCCCAGAATTCTGAGCTCATTGGTAAAATGAAGATGATGCAGTCAGGGACTTCCCTGGTGGTCCAGCAGTTAAGAGTCCGCCTGCCAATGCAGGGACATGGGTTTGATCCCTGGTCCGGGAAGATTCATTATGCCTCGGAGTAACTAAGCCTGGGCGCCACAACTACTGAGCCCTCGCCTGAGAGCCCATGCTCTGCAACAAGAGAAGCCACCTCGATGAGAAGCCTGCCCACCAGAACTAGAGAGCAGCCCTAGTCGCCACAACTAGAGAAAGCCCACTCAAAGCAACAAAGACTCAGCACAGCCAAGGATTAATTAATTAACCTTAAAAAAAAAGGGAGAGATGATGCAATAATTTCACAACACCCATATAAACATTCTGCACCATATACTTAACACCCACTTTTGGATGAGAAAGAAAGAAAAAAAAAAAAAAGCCTGGAGCAAGCAGATTTCTTTGGCTGTCATTTGCGATAGAAGTATCCATTTTAACAAACATTAAAACATAGGCAGGAGGAGAAGGGGACGACAGAAGATGAGATGGCAGGATGGCATCACCAACTCAATGGACATGAGTTTGAGCAAACTCGGAGATGGTGAAGGACAGGGAAGCCTGGCGTGCTACAGTCCATGGGGTCGCCAAGAGTCAGACAGGACTTAGCAACTGAACAACAAAAATCATGTGATGAAGGCCTAATCCCCCAACATGACTATATTTAGAGATAGAGCCTTTAAGGAAGTAATTAAGGTTAAATAAGATCATATGGGTGGAGCCCTAATCCAACAGGACCAGTGGAAGAGGAAGAGACACCAGAGTTCTCCCTCATTCTCTGCACACAAAGAGGAAAGGTCATGTAAGGCCACAGTGAGAAGACACATTCTACAAGATAAGAAGCCCTCACCAAAAGCCAACCCTGCCAGCACACTGATCCTGGACTTAGAGCCTTCAGTGTGTATCTGTGCCTGCTAAGTCGCTTCAGTCGTGTCCGACTCTGTGCGACCCTATGGACTGTAGCCCACCAGGCTCCTCTGTCCATGGGATTCTCCAGGAGAGAATACTGGAGTGGGTTGCCATGCCTCCTCCAGGGGATCTTCCTGACCCAGGGACTGGACTCACATCTCCTGCCTCTCCTGCACTAGCAGGCAGGTTCTTTATACCATCAGTGCCACCTGGAAGCCCCAGCCTCCAGAGGTGTGATTTCTAAATGTCTGTTGTTTGAGCCACTCAGTCTGCAGGATTTCATTATGGCAACTCTCGCTGGCAAAGACAAGGCCCATCGGTGTGGCCCCTGGACAGGAAAAGACTAGCTGGGGGTGTTCTCAGGCTGGGCACGATGGACTAAGGTGGCCACATCAGAGAGAATGCAGAGTCACTCTCTGGGATAGGGGATCCCCTCTGGAAAGACACCAGGAGCAGGATGGGGTGGTTGCTGTCACTGTTCTCAGGAACCAGGAACAGCAGGGATTCCCCTGGCTCTCCCACTGACCACTGGGCCCCCACCCAGGACCCTGAGGGCAGGGGTCACAGGAGGGAACACAACCTTCAGTCGCTTGGCCTCGGGGCACTCTGTGTCCATCCAGTCGGTGGCCACCTCCCCCATCAGACTCTCACCCTTGGCCATGTTCCTGTGGGGGCAGTGGAAGGGGGGAGGGGAGAAAAGACAATGGGGTCAGCAGGGGCAGGGCACCCAGGGTCAAGAGACAGGGTCCAAGGATGGGATGCAGAATGTGGTCAGGGTTGCAGGGGGTACAGTCAGGGGTTGTGATGGGTGACAGTCAGGTGGAACTGGGGAAGGGACAGGAGTGGGGTCAGAGGTCAGAGCAGATGTCTGTGGGACAGGTGAGGGTCACAGGCATACAGCATGGGTTACAGCAGATGACATCGTAGGTCATGGAAGACAGAGTTATCCTCATAGCGGGTGAGGGATGTAGCCAGGAATGAAGAGGTTGTGGAGAGGGAGCAGAAGGCACAGGGTCACAGGAGAGGTAAATTCAGGGATTAGGACAGGGTGGGGCTGGAGTCTGGAGGGGCTGGTCAGGGAGGTGGAGGCCATGGCCAAGGCCAGGACTGAGGATCATGGGGAATGAGCACTGAGTTGGGGTGGAAAGGGGGTGAGAGGTCAGGTCAAGAGTCAGGGTAGGTTATTCCTGAGGCTTTCAATGGCTAAGTCAAAGATGTCTCTTGGTAAATGTCACAGTGCACTTGCAAATATGTGGGTTATTTTCAAATTTCTTTTGATATTGATTTCTAACATGATTCCAGTGACAAAAGAACAGACTCTATATGATTTCTATACCTTTAGACCATGACATTTTTGCACCTTGTTTTATGACCCTGGGTATGGGCCAGTATCTCCTGGCTTATAGTCTACGGGAACTTGAAGATTTTGTACCCTGCTGTTGTGTGAAAATTGTATAATCTTAATTATGTTGAATTGGCTCATACTGCTTTTCAGGTCTACCATATCCCTCTGCTTTTCTGTCTATTCATTCTGTTAATTTTTTGAGAGTTTGATATTGAAACTCCAATTAAAAATCTTAATTTATCTACTTAAAAAATAATTGTAATATACTATTGTGGAACTATATGAAACTTTCTTCTGTATTTTCCAAGTCATACTTTCATAAATTAAAAACTAAAAAATTAAAACCAAAAAAAAAAAAAAAGTCAAGGTAGGTTAGAGCCAGAGGTGGTACTGGGGCTCACAAAGGATAGGATCAGCGGGTCCAGTGAGGGGTTGGGGTGCAGACAGAGGTCATGAGATCCACAGTCATGTGGGAACACATTCAGAGTATCAGGGTGAAGTCTGAGAGGCTGGGGTTGGGGGAGGGGGTTGTCACAATAGGATCTAAGTCAGGGAACTGTACCATAGGAAAGGGGATCAAGGGTCACAAATCAGGGGTGATCTCTTAGGGATTATGGAGTCATTGGTCAAGGAGACAAACACTGATGTCCAAGCTGGAGTCTGAAGTTAGGGTCCGGTAGGGGTCAGAGGTCAGAGTCAGGTGAAGGTGGGCTCAAGGGCTCCTCAGGCCCGGCCATAGTCAGGGATGGGGTAAGGGATCGGGTAGGGTCCTCACTTCATGCCCAGTGCGTCTTGGCCCACGGGTTCCCGCCGGCCCTTGTGTCCCACGGCCACATCCTTGTGCAGCGCGAAGCCCTCGGGGAACCAGAGGGTGCTGTGCTCACGCTTGCGGCGGGCCACCATGACACCGAGGACCAGGAGGACCAACAGGAAGATGCCACTGGCCGCCAGCAGCGGTAACAGCGGCACGCTTGGTTCCGGCAGCTCCACTGGCTCCCCTGCGGGGAGAAAGCAGGGGGTCTTTACCAGGGGCCCAAGCCCACCCTCATCCCCCTACCCCGGGCCGGGCCTCACCCCGCGCCGCCCGCAGCGGGTAGGGGAAGTCAAGGCGCTCCACCGCTGACAACGCTCCCAAATAGTCCGCCGCGCTCTGAGCGTCAGGGAAACAGTGGTCGTTCTCCGGTGACTGCAGGCACAGACGGTTGTCAATTTCCAGCATCACTACAGAGCTGCAGAGACACAGGGGAGGGACAGGAGGCTCAGCAGGCACTGCCAGAAGCCCTGCCCCAGGCCCCGCCCACCTCCCCACACGGTTCTCAGGAGAGCAGGTCTACTCACCACTAACTCCCATCCGGCATCCATCCCGCCATATCCCCTCAAACTATCTTTTTTTTTTTAAATCCACTTATGATATATTTGGTGATATTAAGGATGTTTATTTTTTTAGCTGTGATTATGGTATTACAGTGTTTTTAAGAAGAGAGCTTATGTGTTCAGAGAAGCATGTTGAAATGTCTACATAGGAAATGACGCACTATCTAGGAATTATTTTGACAGCATGGGAACTAGGACAAATCGAAGAGACTCTATATGAAACAGGAATGGCCATATGGGGGACTTCCTTCATAATCCAATGGCTAAGACTCCCGGCGCCAAGCGCGTGGGGCCTGGGCAGGGCACTAGATCCCACATGCCACAACTAAAGACCCCGCAAAGAAGATCAAAGATCCTGTGTGCCACAGCGAAGACCCAGCAAAGCCAAAGATAGATAGATAGATACAACGCATGGCCATATGAGTTCACTGTCAATGCTTGGCCCTAGGTACTTAGATGTGCATAACCCTGATCTGTTTTTGCATATGCTTAAAGTTCTTTGTCAATTCCCAAGCCAGTCTTGCTGTGGCCACCAGTGTCCTCTGAGTCATGAATCCAATGGCCAGTTTTCCCATCAACATCTCCTTTCTCAGGCTGGTGCATCCATCTCCTGCCTGCTAGGAGCACTGGCTTCTAGCAGTTCACAGCTGTTCCTTAGACCCAGAGAAGTGGCCTCAGCAAAGCGGGGAGCCCTTCACTTGGGAGGTGACACCACTTAGGGAAGCCCTAGGCCAGGGATCGACTGATGTGTACAAAAGCTGGCCCTTCTGTCTCAAGGCGGGACCAACTTTACCCTCCAGAGCTCTCCAAGGGATCAGGCTGCTGCCCGATCCTGGCTGAGGTTCCCTCCTGCCTCAGTTCCTGCCCCTGTCCCAACCTGCCTCCCTCATCCCCTATCTACCCAGAGCACCCTTTCAATACATTGCATATATCTGACTCTCAGGCTCTGCTTCCAGGAACCCAACCTTCCAAACTTTTTCCTTCTTCAGGATACCCAGTACCCCAAGCCCTGGGTCTCCTTCTGTCTCTGCTCCTTCCGCTTCTCTTTTCTGAGCTAATTTCTTTCAAACAATCTCTAGGACTCAGTGTCCCCATGTCATCCTTCTGTTCCCCACATCTCTCCCTACTTCTTCAAGTCCCTCCATGGCTACCATGATTGCCAAGCTCGTTGGTTTCACTCTTCAGACCCTAGCCGCCTCCTGAGGGTCTCCCCGAGACCCCCAGTTCCCTCCAGACTCTACAAGCCACAAAGTGACCCCTAATTTTCAACTGGTGTCTTAATCTTTTTTAAAAGAGATTTTAGAAATAATTTTCCTTGTTTGTTTATTTTTGGCTGTGCTGAGTCTTCATTGCTCCACGAACTTTTCTCTAGCTGTGGCGAGCAGGGGCTACACTCTAGCTGCAGTGTGAGGGCTTCTCACCACGCTGACTTCTCTTGTTGCAGAGCGTTGGCTCTAGGGAACATGGGCTTAGTAGCTGCGGTTCCTGGGCTCTAGGGCACAAGCTCAGTAACTGTGATGCACAAGCTTAGTCCCCTACCGCTGGTGGAAGCTTCCCAAAACAGGGATCGAACTGATGTCTCTTTGCATTGGCAGGTAGATTCTTTACCACTAAGCTGTCAGGGAAGCCCTGTGTCTTCATCTTGATGAGAACACTTCCAGCAACTCAGTCACCCAGCCAAGGACTGGCACATCATCCATCCACCCACCTCCTTCATGCCAGTCAGAGGTCCTGCTCCTCATCTCTAACTTCCAGCCCTCCTCTCTGTGTCAGGGTTCTACCCTGTTCAGAAGCCACATCTCCCTCTGGCTCCTCCACCAGGTCACCAGCAGGAGTTTTATATTTTCCATGTATATTAATTTTTGACAGTTTGATACTGAAACTCCAACTAAAAATCATAATTTATCTACTTAAAAATGACCATAATATACACAGTCGTGCTAAGTGGCTTCATTCGTGTCTGACTCTTTGTGACCCCAATGAACTGTAGCCCACCAGGCTCCTCTGCCCAAGGGATTCTCTAGGCAAGGATATGGGAATGGGTTGACATGCCCTTCTACAGGGGAATCTTCCTGACCCAGGGATTGAACCCATGTCTCTTACATCTCCTGCGTTGGCAAAAGGGTTCTTTACCACTAGCACCACCTGGAAAGCCCATAATATATAATGGAACTACATGTAACTTTGTTTTTTATTTTACAACTCTCCTACATGCTTCCCTTGTGGCTCAGCTGGTAAAGAATCCGCCGGCAATGCAGGAGACCTGGGTTCAATCCCTGAGTTGGGAAGATCCCCTGGAGAAAGGGAAGGCTACCCACTCCAGTATTCAGGCCTGGAAAATTCCATGGACTGTATAGTCCATGGGGTCGCAAAGATCAGACACAACTGAGCGACTTTTACTTCACTATAAATTTTATAAGTTAAAAAATAAAAAATTAAAACAAAAAAAGTGGGCCAGTTAGAGCCAGAGGTGGTATTGGAGCTCACTGAGCATAGGATCAGGGGGTTCAGTGAAGGGCTGGGGTGCAGAAAGGGGTCAGGAGGGGGTGCTCTTCTGCTGCTCCCCAAAGTACCATTGCCCATGACAGGAGGCATTTCTGGTTGCACATCTGGGAGGGGGGAGATCTGTTGCCTGCATCCAGTCAGGAAAGGCCAGAGCAGATGCCAAACATCCTACAGTGCACAAGACAGAACAGCCCCTCACAGTAAAGAATGATCTGGCCCCAAATGTCAATGGTGCTGAGGCTGAGATGTATGTATTATATGTATTATATGACTCTGTATGTACCACCAAGAAGGCACTCCCACATACTGGGCATTTCCTAAGCAGTGAAATCAATGAAAACATAACTGGACTAAAGACCTAAACCAGTGCCTGAAACCTATTAGGTGCTTTATCAGATATTTCTGGAGGAAAGCCAAGTTCAGTCACAGAGTTTTAGAGTTTGAAGGGAACTTAAAAATAGCTAGAATAGTGGTTCCCAGATGTCAAGGGAAGTAAAACGCACAAGGGGCTTCCCTGGTAGCTCAGCTGGTGAAGAATCTGCCTGCAATGTGGGAGACCTGGGTTCCAGCCCTGGGTTGGGAAGATCCCCTGGAGGAGGGCATGACAACCCACTCCCGTATTCTTGCCTGGAAAATCCCCATGGACAGAGGAGCCTGGCAGGCTACAGTCCATGGAATTGCAAAGAGTCGGACACGATTGAGAGACTAAGCACAGCACAGCAAACGCACAAGGCCTTATGAATGGTGCCCCTTCCCTAGCATCTGAATGCGCCCCCCACGGCTCCCCTGGGGGTGGAGTCACTCACCCGATCACCTCGGGGGCCAGCTCCCGCCGGTTCCGGGATTCAGCGCCAGGCCCGGGCCGGTGGTAAGGGAAGACCATGGCCTGGCCGTTCTCGTCCAGACGGAAGCGCAGCGAGGTGCGCAGGATGCCGCTGAGCCGCTGCAGGAAGTCGGCGCTGGAGCGCAGCAGCTCCTCCGGCGGCAGCAGCACTGTGAGCACCAGGACACCGCGGGCCAGCAGGGCGGGCACCTCACCCGCACAGTCCAGGCCATCCCAGCCGCACTCCTCTGTGTTGCAGCCCTGGTCGCAGCGGCCGTCAGCGAAGTGGTCCGCGCAGTACTTCTCATACACTGGGCTGGGGGCAGAGGAGGGCGGGGTCAAGGGAGCCACCCCCAACCCCCAACCCCCCCCCACTCCCCCATCTTGCCCCCCCGCTGCACAAATACACCACAAAGCATCCAAGACTCCTCAGGGAGCAGAGAACTGGAATGTATCCACATGCCTGTGGAATGTATCAGGCTTTCTGGAAAACCAGCCAGTTTCTTTGCAATTATTAATGTCAATAACTATTGACAACCGCGTCCTAGGTGCTGAGCGCAGCTATAGGCACTAAGGATATGCGTGAAGTGAAAATGTTAGTCACTCAGTCGTGTCTGACTCTTTGAGATCCCATGGATGGTGGTCTGCCAGGCTCCTCTATCCATGGAATTCTCCAGGCAGGAATACGGAAGCGAGTAGCTTTCCCTTTTCCAGGGGATCTTTCCCACCCAGGGATCAAACCCAGGTCTCCTGTGTTGCAGGCAGATTCTTTACCGACTGAGCTACCAGGGAAGTCCACTAAGGATACGGCGCCAACACAAAACCTTACGCACTTGAAGCTGTCATTACGATGGGCAGAGACATATATTAAAAATGATGAATGAGCAGAACATACAGTATTTTGATTACACACCAATAAAGGCTAAAGGTAAATGTACACACACACGAATTGAATGCCAAGGGAAAAAACTAAGCAGAGGAAGTGCTATGGGTGGCCAGGAAGGAGTTCACAGAGAGACTTGTGTTTGAGCAAAAACTTGAAGGAGATGAGGGAGGAGCCATGTGACTTCCTGAAGGACAGCATCGTGGCAGAGCCAACAGCCAGTGCAAAGGCCTTGAGATGGGACCAAGCCCGGGGAATTTAAAGACTGGAAAAGAAGCCAGGATGGCTGGAGCAGAATGAGACAGGGGGAGACAGAGGGACACACAGAGGGTCAGACAGGGCAGAGAATATGGATGGATAGACAGAATGTATGAGACAGATAGACAGGCCTCATGAACAGACCGAGAAGGTCAGAAGAGGGGCAGGGAAAGGCCAGCAGGGCCATGGACAAATGAATGGGCATATAGAGGGGTAAAAAGACGCATGGGTGGACTTAAGGACAGAAGGGGCATGTGAATGAACAGGTGGGGCACAAAGGTGTGCAGATGGACAGATGGGGCACATAGAGGGACAGGCTGGCATAGAGACAGACAGATGGACAGGTGAGATCCGAGGATGGACAAGCAGGCGTGCAGACAGACAGCTGGGGGTATAGAGGGGCAAAATGAATTCATGGACGGACAGAATGACCAACAAACAAGGTATAAAGAGGGACAGATGGAGTGCAGAGGCAGACAGAAAAACAGAAAGGGCTAATGGATGGACAAACGGACTGCCCCACTGATAGGCAGGGAACAAAGATGTACAGACAGGGCACAAGAATGGGAAGACAGGCAGACAGACATAAATGGCACGCGGATGGCTAGGTGAGGGGCACAGACAAACTGCGCGCGGATGGGCAGACAAGGTACACCAAGAAACAGATGGGGCAAACGAAGGGACAGCCCAACGAACAGACTGAGGACGGACTGACAGATCAAGGCAAACGGATGGACAGACAGAGAAGCAGGGCCCACGGGTGGTCAGATGAGGCGTATGGACAGACGAGACCCAGACTGAGGACGGACTCACTTGCAGGTGCGCTCGCGGCCGCCGGCGCGGCAGTCGAAGTTGTCGTAGAGGCAGGCGGGCGAACTGCAGGCGGGGTCGCAGCGGCTGTTGTTGAACAGGAGCCAGCACTGCAGCGCCGCGCACTGCCGCCAGGGGTCGCTCACGCTCAGCGAGCAGTCGCCGCCGTCCCAGCCGCAGCCGGGGCTGTTGCACTCGCGGTCGCAGTTCTTGTCGCCGCTCTTGGCCTCGCAGGAGGCTCGCGGGCACGCCGGCTCCTCCGGGACCTCGGGCATCGGCACGGATACCTCGGGCATCGTCGCGGGCACCTCGCAGCGCGGCCCGGTCCAGCCTGGCGCGCAAGCGCAGCCGAAGAAGGGCGCGAGCGGCTCCGGGCGGCAGGAGCCCCCGTGAAGGCAGGGAGAGGTCACGCAGCTGGCATTGGCGGCCCCGGGGGGCGACCCCCGGGAACCCCGGCAGGCGGGACCCGACAGCCCCGGGGGGCAGGCGCAGCGCGGTCCACGGACCGTCTGCTGGCACGGGACACCCACTGGGCACTGCAGCTCCCGGCAGGAGCGTGCCACCCGCTCGCAACGCGGGCCCCAGAAGGGCTGTGGGTCGGGTGGGAGAGGGGGAAAAAAAGCGCAGGGGCAGGGGATAGAGGGAAAGAGAGAAAGGGAGGAGAAAGTAGGGAAGGTAAGAGAAATGGAAAGAGAAGCGGATTGAGGGTTGACGGAGGAGAGGGAAGGAAATACGGAGGGTCAGAACTTGGGAAAGCTTGCGCCTCTGATCTCCCGAGGTCTAGCCCAACCTCTCCCGGCTCCCACTGCCAATCCCACCTTACAGGTAAGACCAAGCTTTCCCAAGAGGCCGCAACTCCAAATTCCGAAGACACACACACAGCCTCCAGGTAATCTCAACATTCCCCAGAAATCCTCTTCCACTTCTTTCCCCTAAAGCCTCACCCTCCCATGAAGCCACGCCCCCTACCCCCCACCCCCACTCGCTTCCAGAGACCCTGTTACCACCGGCCACCCCCACCTACCACCTACCGGGATGCAGTGGCAAGAGAAGGTCAGCACACCCCCAGGGCCCGGGCTGGGACGGCACTGGCCTCCATGCTGGCAAGGCTGAGACTCACAGGGAGACAAAACAGTCTGACAGCGGGGACCTGGGCAAGCAGAAGGGCGTGGATCAGCTGCCTGTGGGGAACGCAGGCAGGATCCCAGGCCAGCCCCCTCTTCCCATGCTCACCTGTGAAGCCAGGGTGACACAGGCAGCGGAAGCCCCCACCTGGGTCCTGCAGGCAGTCCCGGGTATGTGCCGCGTGGCAGGCACCTGGGCGACATTCATTGATGTCCCCCTCACAGCGCAGGCCAGTGTATCCTGGGGGGCAGGTGCAGCGGAAACCACCCACCAGATCCACGCAGGTACCATTGTGCAGGCACCGGGGCCCCAGGTCCAGGGCTGGGCCTGGGCCACAGTCATCCTCATTAATCTCGCAGAGCACACCTAGCGGGGTGGGGGATGGGGGACATCAGGAGAGCTCAGAAACCCAGCCTCCCCACCTGTCCCCAAACCCTGGTCCTGGCCTACCCAGCGTCCCTGGGGGACAGGAGCAGAGATAGTGGGCCATGAGGTCAATGCAGATGCCCCCATGCTGGCAGGGCTGGGAGGCACACTCGTCTACATCATCCTCACAGTTGTCACCAGTGTAGCCAGCTGGACACTGCAGTGGGGGCGAGACAGGGACCTCCTCAGCCCAGAGGGACACAGATGCTCCCCATGAAGATACAGAGAATCCCAGGGCAAAGGGACACACACAGTCATCCCACGCACGGAGATATGCTCAGTGAGCAAAAACACACACCTAGTACATGGAAACATCCAGACACAGAGGGCTACAGATACACTCAGTGCCAAGAAACATACATACATACAAATGCACACAGGAGAAATACCCAGACACACCCAAGACACACACAGCCAGAGATGCACACTCAGACACTGGCACATGTGTGCCATTCATACCCATAGAGACACCATGCAGAGAGACACATATGTCCAAGAAATAACGAAAGACAGAGATAGAGCCAGACACCCTGAGGTCTACCCAGAGTGACACCAAGAGTCACAAAAGCAAAAACCCAGACATGCCCAGAGAGGGACACCGTATCAGGCTCCAGACACACAGAAATGTGTAGCCAGACACACTCAGGGTGACCAGCCCTCCATCTCCTCCCCTGGGTGCTCCTTACCTCACACACATAACCGCCCACGTAGCCTCGGCAGGTGCCCCCATGCTGGCAGGGCTGAGCCAAGCAGGGGTCCATCTCCTGCTCACAGTGGCTGCCAGTGTGGCCCTCTGGGCACACACAGTAGTGGGAGCTATCCTTGTCCACACACTGCCCACCCGCCTGACACAGCTGCTCCGTGGGCACTCCTGAGCAGAGGAGAGCGGCATCAGGCAGACTCCCTCCTCCCTGCCCCCGTCATACCCAGAACACCCAGCATCCCCACCAGCCTCAGTCACCGAGGCGTCACACACATTCCACTGGGTTCCCACACACCCCCTGACACTGACACACACACACATGCACTTTCAAAGCTCGTATCAGTTAGGTCACACACAGCGTTGCAGACATCCCAATCGTTTCACAGTGACAGACACACACACCACCTTGTCCTGGCCAGCTATCAGACAGTCACATGCCCACCCACGCGCACACACCCCACCACGTCCATAAGCTCTGGTGCACTCTCATTCAGCTCACACTAGGAGGAAGTATGTGCACACACACCCAATCACGCGTTCCCCCTCACCGATTTGGGCTGCAGCCTCTCTGCAGGGCAGGCTCCGGATATCACATAGGCGGCCGCTCCACCCGGGGGGGCAAAGGCAGTAGAAAGAGGCCCCCGTTCGGGCACAGCGACCCCCATTCTGACAGGGCGAGCGGCTGCACCAGTCCACCAGCGTCTGTCGAGGAAGGCCAGGGTGTTCACACTCGGGGACCCCTAGAAACCCTGCCCAGCTTCTCCAGGGCCCTGAGCAGACGCCAGAACGCCTCTCCAGATTTTTCCCTCAGGATCCCTGCCAGGCCCCTCACCGCAATCCCTCTGCCAACTCTTCCCCAGGATCCAGGCTGCCTTCTCAACCAACCAGGGTACCCAAAAGGCCCCTCCCCGAGAACATCCCTCTAGACTCCTCCCCCAAGGCTCCAGTGACCCCGCCCACCTGGCACTGAGCACCGGTGAAGCCGTCTGGGCAGGCGCAGTGGAAGCCGGGGTGGGCGGCAGTGCAGACGCCCCCATGCATGCAGGGCCGTGAGAGGCAAGGGTCCGCCTCATGTTGGCAGTGTGTGCCAGTGTAGCCCGGGCGGCACAGGCAGGTGAATGAGTTCACACCATCCACGCAGGTCCCTCCATTGAAGCAGGAGCTGGAGGGAAAGGAGGGGCGCGTCTGGCCCCGCCCTTCAGAGGCCCCGCCCCACTCCTGGGCCCCTCTTGGCAGAAGTGACAAGACCCCTACCCCAAGGAGAAGCTGAGGTCCCCCAAAGGCCCCGCCCTGTCATGTCCCTTAACCCCAGTATACCAGGTGCTTCAGGACTATGTGGAAGCCATGTGGAGGCCCCACCCTGGCCTGGCCTTGCTCCCGCAGGGACCAGGGTATCTAAGGTGACCTCCCAACAGATGTCCTGCCGCTTCCCAGACACGTTTCCATCAGGCATCAGAGTCCTGAAGTGGGTGTCCAGCCGAGGACTCCCTGTCCCCAGCTCCTCGGGTCCCACGCCCCATCCGATGCCAGGGTCCCTGTCTCCCAGGAGAGGCCCCACCCACCTGGGACTGCAGTCGGGCAGGTCCTGCTCGCAGTGGAAGCCGCCATAACCTGGCGGGCAGGTGCAGGTGAAGGAGGCCACGTGGTCTGTGCAGGTGCCTGAGCCACAGGGGCTGCTCAGACACTCGTCCACGTCTCGGGCACAGCGGGAGCCAGCAAAGCCAGGGAGGCAGGAGCAGGAAAAGGAGCCCACCCCGTCCTGACATGAGCCACCATTCAGGCAGGGGTCTACGGTCAGAAGGGAGGAGGTCTGGTCACGCACCGCACCCCCTGACCTGGCCATGCCTTGCGTAGAGGGAAATCGGGAGAAAACCAAGCTTCATTGGGAGGGGCACACTTAGCCAGGGGAACCAAACGCTGTCCTCTCTGTGGCCTCATTCCCTCCCTTATCTGGTGGAAACCTTATCTATGTGGAAGGGAGGAAAGGTTTGAGAAGCTCCCAAAAGGTCCCTTTGAGCTGCCAAGTGCTAGTTGCCTGCGTGTGTGCTATGTCGCTTCAGACATATCCAAATCTGTTTGACTCTATGGACTATAGGCCGCCAGGCTCCTCTGTCCATGGGATTCTCTGGGCAAGAATACTGGAGTGGGTTGTCATGCCCTCCTTCAGAGGATCACCCCCACCAGGGATCGAACCCTCATCTCTTATGTCTCCTGCATTGGCAGATGGGTTCTTTACCACTAGCACCACCTGAGAAACCCCAAGTACTAGTTGTATCTGCTTAATTCCTGAGCTCAGCACAGGAGGTCTCCTCCAGGCCTGGGCTAGCCAGTAGGGTGGCAACTGACCACATGTGGCTCTTGAGCACTTGACATGTGATTGGTCCAATTTGAGATGTACTGTCAGCATAAAACAGACACCAGAAAGCAGATCGTGAAGATTCCATATGAAAAAAGAAAAAAAATAATGTAAAATACCTCAATCATTTTATATTGATTACATGTTGAAATGATAATGTTTTTACGTATTAGGCTAAATAAAATATATTATTGAATTTAATATCACCTGTTGTCATTTTGTTTGCTTTTTAATGCGGCTATTAGAAAATAATTAATTCAAGGACTTCCTTGGTGGTCCAGAGGTTAAGACTATCTGCTCCTAGTGCAGGGGGCCTAGGTTTGATCCCTGGTAAGGGAACAAGATCCCCCATGCTGCAACTAAGATGCAGTGCAATGAAATAATTTTTAAAAAATTAATTCAAAAATAAACAAAAAAAGATTTTTAAAAAATCAACTAAAAAAATTTAATTCATATGTGATTTGCATTATTTGTCTATTGAACAGTGCTCCTGGTGACTCACTAAGGAGCCTATTATCTCATAGTTTACATACAACTGTATTTACGTATTTTTAAAATTTATTTATTTTAATTGGAGGTTAATTACTTTACAGTATTGTTACATATAATTTTAACTTGCTTGCTGCCAGAGGCAGTTTACAGCCTTCAGAGTCAAACAGACCTGTGCTCCTACCCTCGCTCATCTCTCTACTCGCTGCATTACCTTGGGCAAGTCACTTAACCTCTGTGGGGCCTCAGTTTTCATGAACAAATGTGGAAAGTAAGACAGCTGTGAAGATGAAATGAAAGCACAGTGCTAGGCATACTGCAGCAACTTGATGACCACGTTCCCTAGGTCAGAACCCTCCCCCCAAGAGCTCCCGTGAACTCACTGGGGTCACAGTCATCGATGTCCTGATCACAGGAAGGGCCACTGTAGCCCTCGTGGCAGGTACAGCTGAAACTCCCTGCCAGGTTGGTGCAGGTACCATGGGGACCACAGGGTGAGGGGCTAGCACACTCATCCACATCCTGCTGACATCGTGGGCCTGGGGGTGGGGAGCAAAATAACATCCAGGATTAGCAGACGCAGGGTCGGGTCCGGGAGTACCTGGTGCTCAGGAGGAATCTTAAGACTGAGATGGATGAAGGGAAGAACAGTTTGCCTCTGATCGTTTTGCAGACTGTTCCCGAACACCCCTCTCCTTATTTCAGTGGATGAAGAATGTGATTCTGTGATTGAGGTCTGCTCCTCCAGGCTCTCCCCAAACTCAGCCTGAATTCTAGATTCTCAAGACCTTATCAAACCAAAACCAGTCACTCGTAAAGGAAATCAACCCTGAATACTCATTGGAAGGACTGAAGCTGAAGCCGAACCAATACTTTGGCCACCTGATGCTAAGAGCCAACTCACTGCAAAAGACCCTGATGCTGGGAAAGACTGAGGGCAGGAGGAGAAGGGGACAACAGAGGCTGAGATGGGAAGTTGTATGGCATCACTGCTCAATCGACGTGAATTTGAGCAGACTCCGGGAGATGGTGAAGGACAGGGAAGCCTGGCATGCTGCCCCCCATGGGGTCAAAAGAGTCAGACATGCCTTAGCAACTAAACAATGAACAACACAGCCCATATCCCTTCCTCTTCTCCTCAACTGACTACACAGGCTGCAGTGTCTGTGTCTAGTTCTGTTCCTTCCCAGAGGAGGCTCCCTTAAAAGGCAGAACCAGGGGACTTCCCTGTTGGTGCAATGGCTAAGACTCTGTGCTTCCAATGCAGGAGGCCTGGGTTCAATCCCTGGTCAGGAAACTAGATTCCACATGCTGCAACTAAGACGCAGTACAGCCAAATAAATAATAAATAATTTACTGAAAAAAAGATTTTTTCAAGGCAGAGCCAGTGGGGGGTGGACTCCTTCTCTGGGTCCCCAGCATCACCCAGTATGGAGTAAGTTGCAGAGGAGGTGACGGAGAGAAGCAGCAACTGGTATACCTTGCCAACCAGGGGTGCAGGAGCAGACAGCCAGCTGGCCAGGAGCAGACTCACAGTAGCCCCCATGCTCACAGGGATTCGGGGTGCAGGGGGACAGCAGCTCACACTGATGGCCTGTAGTGGGCAGGCAGAGTGAGAGAGTCTTGAGAGATTCCTTGTTCCCTTCTCCCCGCAAGGTCCCCACCTTGATACCCACCTCCCAAGCTCCTGTGTAAGAGTGGAAAGGAAAAGAAAAAAGAGGCAAATGCAGAGAAGGAAGAGAGAATGAAGCAGAAAGGAAATAAGAAGGAAGAAGGAAGGAAGAGGCCCTGGGGAGGGAAGGTGGAGACACGCACCCTGGATACCAGGGGGACAGGTGCAGCGGAAGCCCATTCCATCACTGGTGCAGGTGCCGCCTGCCCGGCAGGGATGGGATTCACAGGCATCTCGAGTGAGGCTCTGACTGCACTGAGGGCCACTCCAGCCAGGTTCACACACACAGCGGAACCTGGAGAGGGAGGCAGTCAGGGCTGGCAGGAGGGTAGGGAATCTGTGGGGGTCAGGGATCTAGGGAGAGACCTCACCCTCCAGGCGCATCGTGGCAGACGCCATGACTGCAGGGTTCCTGGGCACAAGGATGGCTTGGGGGAAGGCAGAGTGGGGGCAGGGAGCCAGGTGGGCAGAGGCATCGGAAGCCATTTTCACCATCCACGCAGGAGGCTCCCTCGCCGCAGGGGTTGGACGCACACTCGTTGATCTCCACGTTGCAGAGGGGCCCTGGGGAGCAGGTAGGCAACCTCGTCCCGGGACAAGGATAGTGGAGCTAACCAGGGAAGGGCAACCTTGCCCCATTTAGCACAGTCACACCCTTGAGCAAGGACCATCTCATTTACTTCATAACGCATCAGCTCTTGTGCAAATTAGGACAGCCACCTCCACAACCCAGAGATACCTCGCCCCAGATCACCCTTGCCCCCAAACTTATATGAAGTCACTTTCATTTCCACCAAGGATTGCCTTGGCCCCACTCAGAAACACCTCAATCTCTGAGTCTGAACACCTTCACGGACATACCAGGATAATCTTGAACCAACATGGGGATACATGCCAATGAGAGAAAGGAAAAAATCTCAGGGCAAAGCATGGACAATCCCTAAGTACGAGCACGTGCAAAGAGAGGGGCAAAACCCGGCCAGGAAAGATAGATGATTTCACCCTCACTCTATAAAGACCCCGTTTCCATGGCAGCCACTTGCCCACCTGTGAATCCAGGCTGGCAGACACAGTCATAGCGGTTGATGCCGTCCCGGCAGACTCCAAAGGTGCAGGGGTTGCTAGCACAATCATCAGTGTTCACCTCACAGTTCACACCTGGGGAAGGGGAACATGTCTGGGATTGCCACCACCGTGACCTGCCAGAAACACCACTCCTGAACCCTCTGTGTCCCATCAGATGTACTATTCCTGTCCCAGCCCAGCCCTTGGCCCCACCTGTGGTGCCAGGAGGGCAGCGGCAGAGGTATTTGTCCACCAGGTCTAGGCATTTGCCCCCGTGTCGGCAAGGCTGGCTTCGACATTCATCCACCTGGCTTTCACAGCGCATGCCGGTATAGCCCGGGGCACAGGCGCACGAGAAACTGGCAATGCCGTCCACACAGCGCCCGTGGTGGCAAGGGTCTGGCGAGCAGTCATCCACGTTGCGCTCACACACCGTGCCCTCAAAGCCTGCGGGGGACAGAGGGTCAGGCTCCGCCCACTGGCCAAGGTCCTGCCCACAGCCATGGCCTCTGCCCAATCTTAACTCAGCTCTCCCTCAAGCCCGGCCCATTGAGCCAATAGGAGGTGGGCTCAGTTCAGGCTCCGCCCCTGGCTGGCCTCCAGAGGCCAGCCAGCGGCAGGCTCCAAGACTTGTCCCTGGCCAGGACCATACCAGTCAAATTACACCCCTAGCGAGACCCTGCTTCCAATCCTTACACCGTCAGCCCTGATTTGCTTCTCCCTCCCCTGGAGATGCGGACACATGGGAGGTTCCTGGGCTTCCCAGGTGGTTCAGTGGGTAAAGAATCCGCCTGCAATGCAGGAGAGATGAGTTCGATCCCTGGGTAGGGAAGGTCCCCTGGAGGAGAGCATGGCAACACATTCCAGTATTCTTGCCTGTAGAATCCCATGGACAGAGGAGCCTTGTGGGCTACAATCCATTGGCTGGCAAAGAGTGGACACAACTGAAGTGACGCAGGACAGTACTGGAGGTTCCTGGGAGTAGAGGGGGTTGGACGGGGTCCCTCCAATCCAGTGCACATCTATCCTGCCAGATCCTTTGGGCCCACCCCCTAGTCTTACCTCTGCTTATGTCCAGGATTGGCTCCTCCTCCTGGCTCTTTCATTGGTCCTGCTCCGGGCCTGCCTTGCAGCAGCTCTGCCCCCAACTTTCCCCCAGGCGTATTATTGGCCCTTTTCCCCCACTAGCCCCGCCTCCAGATTCCTGCAGTCTTGTCATTGGCCCACCCTCACCCTCCGCGCAGCGGCACTCGTAGCCATCTGGCTGGTCCACACACTTGGCACCGTTCCGGCAGGGTGTGCTGGCGCACTCATCCACGTCCAGCTGACACATGGCCCCGCTGAAGCCTGGAGCGGGGAATGTGAGATAAACAGAGACCCAAGCAGGGTCAGAGCAGTCACCCCTCACCAGTGCTGCCTGGTTTGGGTGGAAAGCCCATTTACTTTTAAATTAACTTCCGTATTTTTCATAAGGTGGTATCTGCTATAAAGGAAGCCACTAACACGATGTTATAAGCTCCCATCCTGGAGTCTTTGCCCCAGAAAGTCTTTCTCAGGCTCCCTGGCCCAGAGTCCTCACCCGAGGGGCACGTGCAGCTGAAGCCATTGACTCTGTCCTTGCAGACCCCACCGTTAACACACGGGCTGCTCTGACACTCATCCATGTCCACCTCACAATAGGTGCCTGTGAAACCTGGAGGGATTGAGGGAGGGGGATTACAGCAATGAGGGTTTAGCTTCTGGTCTGAAGGGAGAGCAAAAGGGGACATACCCTGCTTCCCTTGAGCCTTGGCCTTGCCCCGCAACCCATCCCTAGATTCAGTTTTCAGACTCAGGCTGGATCTTCATTCAGTGTGGCCCCAACTGGTTCAGGCTTAAGAGACTCCACGTGGGCTTCTCTTCAGACCACCTCCTTCCTTCTTCAAACTATACCTCTTCCCAGCTCCCAGCCTAGGGCCCACCATAGCCTTGTGCCCAACCTCAATCCCACCCCAGCATCAGTGCATCTCTGTCTGCAGTCTCCACTTTGACCTCCACTCCAGACCCTGGTCCTGCCCTCATGTCATTCCCATCCCACAGTGCCATCCTGAGGAACAGACTCCACTCCCAGGCCATCTGAGGTTCTACTGACTCCATCGGACCATGCCCCAGACTCTGCTCTGGCTCCACCTCCACCTCATCCCCGCTTTAGCCTCTTACCTTTCCAGTTCTATCTGCTCTAGGCCCCTCTGCCTGAAGGCTTTTCTTGCCCCACCTCTCAGCCTCAGGCCCCGCCCCAGCCACGCCCACCACACACCTGCCATGCAGATGCAGGTAAACTGGCCTATGCGGTCCAGACACGTGGCCTGGTTGCGGCAGGGACCGGAGAGGCATTCATTGACATCGGTCTCACAGCGCGGACCGGTGTAGCCACGGCCGCACTGGCACAGGAATGAGCCCTGTGTGTTCACACACCGGCCCAGGTGCTCACAAGGATTGGCACCTGCAAGGTGGAGTCACAGTCAGGGTGGGTGTGGGTGGCCGAGGAGCAGCCTCTCCCCTCCTTCCCTACCCTCAGACTGTGCCCCTCACCAATGGAACACTCATCCACGTCCTGGTCGCACGCTCCACCTGTGAAACCCGGTGGACAGGTGCAGATGGCCCGGCCATTCACTGGGTTAGTGTCACAGATGGCATCCTCGTGACAGGGGTTGCTGACACAAGCATCGTCCAGATGACACAAAAGTCCTGGGAAAGAGTAAGCAGAGGTCAAGGGAAGACCATCCCCTGGCTCTGCCCAAAGGTCCCACGTCCCTGAACACTGTAGTGTTTGGGGTTTTTTTATTTGTTTTTATTAACCAGCAGTGTATTTAGAGGGCTTCCCAAGTGGCGTTAGTGGTAAAGAATCTGCCTGCCAATGCAGGAGACATAAGAGATGCAGGTTCCATCCCTGGGTTGGGAAGATCCCCTGGGGGAGGGCATGACAACCCACTCCAGTATTCTCTCCTGGAGAATCCCATGGACAGGGGAGCCTGGCAGGGCTGCAATTCATAAGCAACCTAGCATGCACACACATATTTAGTAGCTATTCTCCCCCAATCATTTATTTAAAATTTAAACATACAGAAGAGTTTATTCATATACCCACCACCTAGAGTCAACTATTGTTAACTTTATTTTTTCTGAACCATTTGAAAATAAGTTGGAAACATCCACATATTGTTTTTAAAATCTACTGACTCTTTTCATGATTCTAAGAAGGTCCTAGCACTAAGTCTTTGCCTCTGCAGTACCCTCTGCCTGACATATGCTGCCCTCTACTCCAAGTCTCCCTCCCAAACATCTTCTCTGATCTTTGCCACTCCCAAAAATCCCCTCTCCTTCTGAGTCACAGTTTAGCTCTCCATTCTTGTGACTTCTTCCCTGGATTGTCTGCCCTCCCAGGCCTCTGCCAGGCTTATCCTTCACCCCAAACCCAGCTTCTAGCATAAGCATTAAGCATATGCTTAATTAATTAAGAACAATATGTTTAATTATGCTTCTAGCATAGCATAAGTCTGATTCAAGTCAGACTCCATCCTTGGCCCCACTCAAGAGCCATCAATGTCTCTCTGCTGCCTTCAGGGAAAAAAGTCACTCACCAGTTTTGCCCATGGGGCAGGCACAGTAAAAAGAGGCCACACGGTCATGGCAAGTGGCCCCGTGGAAGCACACAGCTGTGGCACAGTCATCAATATTCTGACTGCAGCTCTCGCCCGTCCAGCCATTGACACACACACAACTGTGGCCACCCAGTGTGTTGAAGCAGGTGCCCCCGTTGTGGCAAGCGTTGGGCTGCAGCTGACACTCGTCCACGTCCTCCGTACAGAACTGGCCTATGGCACACAGACGCATCAGTCCGGTTACCTGGCGCATGCCCATCCAAGGGCTTCTCTCAGGTCCCACTGCTCACCTGTCCACTCAGGAGGGCACTGGCAGTTGTAGGTGTTGACACCGTCCACGCACGTCCCCCCATTTAGACACCGGTGCCCTGGACAGTCATCCACATTCACTTCACAGTTCTGGCCCTCAAACCCTAGTGTGGAGCACAAGGATGGTCACTACCAGGCGGGCCTGCTGTCCCCCCACCTCTGCTGCCTCCCCCTGGGTACAGCTCCCTCACCAGGAAGGCAGGCACAGTCATAGGTGAGGTCGCCGCTCTGTCTACAGGTGCCCCCGTTACGGCACGGGGAGGGAGCACAGGGCGCCGCGGGGCTCTCACACAGTGGCCCAGTGTAGCCACCTGGGCACTGGCAGCGGAAGGAGCCAGGCGTGTTGAGGCAGGTGCCACCGTGGCGGCAGGGCCCACCCATCCGGCATTCATCCACATCACTGCGGCAGCTGCGGCCCTGGTAGCCAGGTGGGCAGGAGCACAGGTAGCGGCCATCGGAGCCCACCGAGCAGCGGGCACCATGGGCACAGGGGCTGCTGAGGCAGGGGTCTGGCAGGGAGCAGTCGGGGCCTGCCAGGAACCAGAAACGGTGAGCCCAGGCCGACCACACCCTTGCCTGCTTTCAGCTCCCTTCCAGACCCTCCTTTACCTCGGAAGCCCCGGGGACAGCGGCAGGTGAACCGGGCAGTCCCCGCCACCACCGAGCTCTGGCAGACACCACGGCCAGCACAGGGGCCAGAATGGCAGGGGTCTTCCAGCTGACACCGTTCACCCACCCAGCCTGGTGGGCACCTGTGGACAGAGACGACTCGGTGGGGAAAGTCAGGGCAGAACAGCCCAGAACATGAGAGACACACCAGACAGACCAGAAACACACAGGTAAACAAACACACAGACACATTCATCCATGCAACAGTTTCCCTGAGCATACCTACTATGTTCTCAGCAATGGGAGTACAGCGTGCGTGCTGCCACTTCAATCATGCCCAACTCTTTGCAACCCCATGGACTGGCTGGCTCCTCCATCTATGGGATTCTCCAGGCAAGAAAACTGGAGCAGGTCGCCATGCCCTCCTCCAGGGGATCTTCCCAACCCAGAAACTGAACCCACACATCTCTTAAGTCTCCTGTATTGGCAAGTGGGTTCTTTACCACTAGCGCTACCTGAGAAGACCCCTGCCATTCTGGCCCCTGTGCTGGCCGTGGTGTTTACAGCAGCAAACACAATTAAAGTGGTCCCTACCCTCTTGATGTTCATAGCCAGGTCTGGCAAAGAGAAGATGTACAAATAATGAATGAGTAAGCAACATGCCGGGGGAGTGGGGGGGAAGAGTAGTTCAGCCCATGGGGACCATGAAGGATGCAGTCGGGTAGAGTGGTGGCCCCAGAAAAATTATGTCCATGACCAAGAACCTGTGACTGTGACCTGATTTGGAAAAAGAAATGTAATTAATGATGTAATTAAATGACGGATGTCTGGATGAGACCATCCTGATTATCTAAGTTGGCCCTAAACTGAGTGACAACTGTCCTTACAAGAGAAAGGTGAAGACTTCTGGCCTCCAAAACTGCGAGAATAAATTTTTGTTGTTTTAAACCACCCAGTTTGTGGCCATCTGTTCCACAGCCACAAGAAACTAAAACACAGGATAAAGAGGACAGAGGGATGGGGGTGGGGGAAAGGCAACTATGTTTTCACAGACAAAGTGAGGGAAAAAAAGAAGACTGTGTGGGAAAAGAGAGTGAGGGAGGGGGCCATGGGCCTGTGGGGGCAAGAGTAGAGGAAACGGCAAATGCAAAAGGCCTCAGGTTCCAGACGACAACCACCCAGGCGCACACAGACAGGCAGAACCCCCAAATGTACCAGACGAGAGGGACACACTAACACGACGCACTGGGCTGGCAAATACTCAGACACCAACCCACAGCCTCATTCACCAATACGGACTAACTCTCACATGCCAGACAGGCGGACCTCCACAAAGCCTCAGTTCCTTTCCTGGGGGCACAGAGACCCCTTCCTTCCTTCCGTTGCGGCGAGGAGGTGGCCACCAATGCTGGCGCCCCCTGTTGGGAGAAGGTCCTTCAGCCTCCAGGCCCCTCCAAACCCACCAAGGCCACCTTGAGAGTGAAGGTACAGACGGGCGCTGGTCTTAAGACTAGAAACCTCCAGAGTGGGGTCAGAGGGAGGGACTTGGACCGGCCCCCGACGCTACCCGTCCCTCTCCTGTGTTCCTCCCTCTGGCCTGTCCCGGTCGCTTGGGGCTAAGCTTAAGTAGCTGACTCAGTCCTTAGCGTCACCCACAAGATTCCCCCCACCCCAGCCCCCAGCGAAACAAGTTGGGGCACGGGCGGGTGCAGAGGGAGAACCCAGTTCCCAAACCCCCTCCCCAAAAATCCGCAGGGCAAGGACCGCCGCCAAGACTGCGCGCCGGGAGGGGGCGTGCTGCGCTGGGCGCCGAGCACCGCGGGCTCTTCCTCCCGCGACCACGCGCGCGCGCACGGCAGGCAGGGCGTGGCCGCTCGGTCCCCTCCCGGCGCCCCCGGCGGGTTCCCACGCTCTGTGCCCCGCGCCCCTGCCGACTGGTCGGGCTGGTTCTCGGCTGCCCGCGCCCCGCCCAATCGCCTGGGCTTCACCGGAGACCGCTGGGGGCGGGAGAGTGGGGGTGGCGGGGAGCATGGACTTGGTTTGGGGGACTGGCTGGGAAGAGGGGATGACTAGGAGATAGACTAGGGTTTGAGAGACTATGAGAGTTGGAGGCTCCATGGAGCGGTGACAGACTGCGGGGTCCACGAAAGGACTTTGAAATAGACTTGGGATGGGCGGGGTGGGGGGGGGCGGTTGGCGTGGGGAGAGGTTCCCACGGCTCAGCTCTGGAGACTAAGCCCAGCGCTCCGATCCGGGCGATCCGGGCTCCGGGCGGCCGCGCGGGCCGGTGATTCACCTGTCGCGGGGGCGGGGCAGCCGGGGGCGCATTCACCTGTCGGCAGCTTTCCAGGCGCGGGGTCCCAGAGCGCAGGCGCCCGGTCCCACAACTCCGCCTCTCAGGTGAGTAGCGCCAGGTGAGGTCACACTTTCCCCCCTATTCCCACCATCCCAACCCGAGGAACCCGCTCTACCAGGCTGAGACACTCCCCCCCCCATCCAGGTGAGTCAAAGTGCCTGTGTAACTTCAAAGGGTCTCTGAAGTCACCCCAGACCCACCCAGCTTGAGCTGGACACACAAGTTGCTGAATAAATGGATGCATTTAATGACTCGACCAATGGCTACTGGGTGACCTGCTATTATTAATGATGATATTATAAAAGGAACCAAGCATTTTCCCATAACCTCAGAGGTTTCTCCTTATGGCACCTATTTTCCACATCTCTACCATTAATAATAATAAAAAAATACCATTTATTGAGCACTTACTGTATGCCTGACACTATGCTGATTTCACTCTTTATCTTTACAATCAACTCCATAAAGGAGAGAACTGTTATTGCTCCATATTCCGGATGCAAAAATGAGGCTCAGAGAGCTCAAAGCACTTGCTCAAGGTTATCCCAGAGCCCAGAATTCAAATTGATCTCTGTGTGCCTCTGCTCAGCAATTTCCCAGGCCCTGCCCTGCTTTCCCAACCCTCTGCCTTTCCTTGTACTTTCCAACAACTGCATTGGGGGGGACTTTGGTCACAAGTCAGGCAGAAGGACCGTATTTTACAGATCAATGAGGTTCAGAGAGGGGAAGTGACGCACTCAAGGTCACACAGAAAGTAAGTGGCAGAGCAGGGTTCCTGTGGCCCCGACACTAAATCTTGAGCTGTGGGAAGGTGCAGGTGCTATACCCACTACTGCCAAACCACTGTCACTAGTCCCCGAAAATCTGTTGATTGAATAATTATCTGTCCATCAGGGGATTTACACAAGACTGCAGGCAGCAGTGAATCTGTGTAGTTGGCATTAGTGGGCCCATTTTCCAGACCGGGACACTGAGGCTTAAAAAGTCAGACCATCAGCAACATGATATGGGATTTGAACCCCAGCCAGGCAGACTCCAGAGCCTCTACTCTTAGCTCTGCTCCATTCAAAGGGGAAACGAGGTTGCCCAAGCCACACACTTGAAGGAAGTGGTGGAAGCATCTATGGTGCACACAGAGGCAGGGGGAGAAGACAGACCGCCTCCCCACGCGCCTCCCCACACGGGGCCCACTGATGGCTCAGAGCCAGGCACTCACAGGCAGGCAGCCTCCCGGGAGGGCAGCTGGGTGCAGCGACCTCCGTTCACACACGGGCTTCCGTCCAGGCAAGGGGGGGCTGGGTGGGGGTGAAGGAAGGTAGGGGTGTCAGGCAGGCACCCAGGAACCCCAGCCTAGATTGAGACTCCGTCCTTTGCTCCCTCAGGCAACAGCTGCACCAGGCTGGGGGCGTCTCTGCGAGTGCAGGGAGCCCCCCCCATTCCCAGTTCCCACGGCCCCCCGCCCCGGCCCCAGCTGTTGGGGCTGCAGCTGTCACTGCCTACTCGGGCCCTGGGAACCACAAGGCAGGGGCAGGCAGGAGGAGGGGCCGACTTGTGCCAGATGTGGGGGCTCAGAAGCTGCCAGAATGGGGGGGCAGGAAGTGGGGGTGCTGCGAGGGTTGAAGGGAGGTCTGGGACTTTGTGCCCAGATCCCGAGGTTGGGGGGGCAGGGGTGGGGAGTCCTGGGGCCCCGGGTCTTCCTTCTGTTGATGCTGGGCATCTACTCCAACTAGGCAGGCCTACGTGCTAGTTCTGGGGAGATATGCCAGGGCATGAATGAATGCCATGTGCAGCCAGCAACTGGGCATTACAGGGACGGAATCTGTGTTGAGGGAGGGGCAGCTGGCACAGCTGACCTGTTCAGCATCCTCACCCGTAAGGACTGTGTCTCTCTGCGGTGTGGCACAGTCTAACTGTCCTGTCGGATGGGTCAGGGGTGTGGCGGGGAGCGAGTTAGTGGGGCCTTGTGTGAGCCAGCAGGTGTGGGGCCGCTTGTGCATGTGTGCCTGTGTGTGTAAGTAGGGGAGAAAGAAAGGGAGAGGGAGAAGATGAGAAAAACAGACAGACATAAAAGAAGGAAACTAGAAGCAGACAGACACAGAGACGAGATCTAGAAAGACAGAGACAGAGTTTAAAACAAAGAGAGAGAATGAGATAAACTGGACATGCAAATACATTAAACATGGCTTCTGTCCCCTTCAAGGCATGAGCAGCCAGGACACTATTACCCAGACAGGAGCCCAGGGGTGTTTGTGAACTCACGCTGGGGGCCACATGACACGAGGCATGGGCCTTACTGAGCAGTGGGCCCTGTGGGCCATGTGTGTGTCTGCATGGCCTGCACGGATGTAGAGATGTTCGTAGGCTGAAACGTTGTTGTGTCTATGCATGTGAAGTATGTATCTGGGTATATAGCTGTGGGTCTGTGTGTGACTTGTATGTGCATGGGTGAGTCTGGGTATGGGTTGGATGTGCCAGTTTACCTGCATGTGTCAGCTGGGTGTAGGCATGTCCTTGCATCTGTCTATATGCATCTGAGTGTGTGCAGACAGTGTGAGGCCTTGGGCTGGTGGTGCAGGGTATGTATGAACATGTGTGATTGTATGAGCATGTGTGAGCTATGAATGTCTGTGTCTTGTGTGAGCTGGGTGTGCACGTGTGCAGGTGTACCCTATGTGTGTGTGTGCACACACATACACATCTGCATCTCCACATGTATGATCCAAGATTGTGTGTCCTGTGAGTGTGTGACAGGCCATGTGTGCCTGCCGGCTGGCCTCTTGGGGCGGCTGCTCCTGCCCACTCCTGCCCCATCTGCCCGCCCAGGGCTGGGCTGGGCTGGGGAGACCTGTTTTCTCCCCACCCCTCCCTGGGCTGAGCCCCACAGCAGCGTCCAGAGACCCAGGGCCAGGGCCACTGGGCTCGCGTCCCTCCCCTGCCGGCCAGGCCTCCCTTGGCTGGGGGTGCGCCCCAGCAGCCCCGGTCCGGCCCCGCTGCAGTCCCCGCTTTGTCTGGCAAAGAAAGCGCGAGGCTGCCGGGGGGGAGGGGGTGTCTAGACGGCGCGGCCATTGTCCCAGGCGGGGGAGGGGAAGAGTAGGGAGGGGGAGGGGCGGGGGGCTACCCGGGCCCGCTGGGGAGGGGGTCGGGTTGCTGGGAGGGGGCGCTGGAGCGGGAGAGGAGCACGTGGGCTCGCGCCCCCTGCCCTCCCCTCCCTTCCCCAGGCGGGGACTGGGTCCCGGGACGCCGTCCGGTCCAAGCAGCCGGGGGAGGGAGCGGGGCCGCGGGCGGGGGAAGGGGCGCTGGCGCCTCTATGGCTCCAGCTCTGGCTCCGGTTCCGGGTCTTGCCGCGCTCCGGCCTGGGAAGTTTTCTCCGAGTTGAGAGCTCCGAGAACTTCGCGCCCCCTCCGGCCCCCAGCCCTGCCAGACCTGCCCCGGGTGTGTGTATGGGGAGGGGGAGCTTTTATGCCAGGGGTCCCCGACCTGGGGATACTTGGATTCCAATCGTGACCTTCCCAGGGCTCTAGACAGGCATTGTTGGTGAGAGAGCCCCAGATTCTTGGTTATTCGCCGCCGCCCCCCCACTCCCCCGCTAATCTTGATCCGCTCACCTCCAGCTCCCAGTCCCGAGCTCCACGGTCCCTTCATTCCCAGCCCACATCTCTCCCGGGGCCCCAGTTCCTCCGGTCTCTGGGGTCCTGCCTCGCCCCCACTCTCAATTCGGAGTCCCTGCCCCCGGCTCCTGCGCTCCCTGCCCCTGCGCTCTGGTCCCTTATTCCCAGGGACCGCGCCCCCACCCACCCCTCACCAAGTCTCATACTCGGGGAGGCCTTGCACTCCATCCTTCCCCTTCCCCCACCCACTCACCCCATCCCGCCCTCGGGGTCCCGGCCCCTCACCTGCAGCCCCCGGCCCCGCTAGCAGCAGCAATAAGGGCAGCGTCCGCACGGACGGCAGGGGTGGTGGCGGCGACATCGGGCGACGGCGGCGGGGGCGGCGGCCCCGGGGCCCCGGCCCCATGGCGGCCGGCCGCGACCCTCCCTCCTCCCACCTCTCTCCTCCCTTCTCCCTCCTTCCCTGGGCTCCGGGCGCGTCCGGGGCCAGTCTCCGCGCAGCCAACTTCGCTGAAGTGAGACGGCCCTGCCGCCCCGCCCCCAACCCTGGGCGGCTCGCCCCGCCCCAGGGCCGGCCCAGAGCTCCCCCGCCCCCGGCCCGGCCTCCTGGGGTCCCTGCCCACCCTCCACCCACACAGCCTGGGACCCGAAGACCCTCTCGGAAACTCTGGCCAGCGGGCCCAACCCACGGTGTGAGACACACCCAACTTCCTGAACATCTCCCTGCTCCCCAAAACACATCCAGAGCCCGGGACACACACGGAGCCGGGCACAAACAAGACACTCCCCTACCCGCCGCCTCCCGCCACCCCCCAGCTCCGACACCCCGAAACTGAAACCAGGCACGTCCTGCAAGGCTCCTGAATACACAGCCAGGATGCACAAATGCAGAGGCGTGCGCAGAGCTTCCTGGGGGACTCTTAATATCTGAAATATTCACAACTCTAAACTCAGGCCCTCTCAGACCTAAGCCTTGGGCGATTTTTGCAGCCTCGGACCTCGGACACAGGCTAGGAGTCTCAAGTGTGCTACTAGACACCCACATCCCGTCTTATTCCCAGCGCTCCCTGAAAGTAACCCCTTCCTCAATATCCAAAGGTCCACCCCACCCCATAGCCTACACAGCTTTCCTGCTCAGCCAATCTTGCTCAGTTTCATCCAACTGCCTTTTCCAGAATCACTCATGCTGAAAAACAACCACCCTGCAGTGAGCTCTGTCCCTGTGGCAAGAACGGGGACTCTGGAAAGGCCCCAAGACCAGCCTAGAGAAGCCCCCAATCTGGGGAAGAAAAAACCAGACTCCAGCACTGCGGACTTAGGGTTGGGCCAGAGGGAGGGACACAGAAGAGAAGCTGGCGAGAATTCTGCTTGGGGGAAGGGGGTCACTTATTCATTCATTCATTTATTCAATAAGTAGGTATAAAGCTCAAGCTCTATGTCTGGCGTTGTTTCAGCGGCTGGGAATACACCTCCCCTGCCCTCTCCAGGAGAGAGCTTCCCTGAGAAGGGTTCAGTGGGGGCTCAGCCCAGAACTGAAAGAAAGACATTTCAGGAGAGGGACAGTTTTGCAAACAGAGGAAGGGGACAAGTCAAGTAGGGAAGGAGGGGCGAGTGGGCAGGTCAGGGGTCACCCTGGCCCTGAGGAGGAGAAGAAAGAAGCCAGGCTGACCTGTAGGTGTTGAGCACGGTGATGAGGCTGTAGTGAGGAGGAATGGGTTGGGGGTGAGGTGCTGAAACCCAGGAGTCTGAGGTTCACCCATGAGGCAGCTGAGCACTGGGGCTAAGCACGGGGGTACCAGGGTGAGAGACAGTCACCTGGGCACCCCAGAGATCTTGGAGCAATTTTAAAACTTCATTTAGAAATAATTTAAAATGCAATTTCCATAGGCCCTTTATCCAGCTTCACCAACTCAGCCTACACTTTGCCAAATTTACTTTATAATTATTGTTGTTGTTCAGTCACTAAGTCATGTCTGACTCTTTGTGACCCCCTGGACTGCAGCACGACAGGCTTCACTATCTCCTGGAATTTGCTCAAACTCATGTCCGTGGAGTCAGCGATGCCACCCAACTATCTCATCCGCTGTCACTCCCTTCTCCTTTTGCAAACTTCAGTCTTTCCCAGCATCAGGGTCTTTTCCAAAGTATTGAAAAACAGTTGGCTCTTCACATCAGGTGGCCAAAGTATTGGAGCTTCAGCATCCCAGCATCCCCTTCCAATGAATATTCAAGGTTGATTTCCTTTAGGATTGACTGGTTTGATCTCTTTGCTGTCCAAGAGACTCTCAAGAATCTTCTCTAGCACCCCAATTTGAAAGCATCAGTTCTTCAGTGCTCGGCCTTCTTTATGGTCCAACTCTCACATCTGTACATGACTACTGGAAAAACCATAGTTTTGTAGAAATTATAATAATTTTTAATCATCTATAATATGTAAGATATTATATAATATATGTATTTGAGAGCAGAGCTTCCCAGATGGGTGGTAAAGAACCCACCTGCCAAGAGCAGGAGACATAAGAGGTGAAGTTTCAATCCCTGGGTCAGGAAGATCCCCTGGGCAAGGGCATAGCAAGCCACTCCAGTCTTCATGCCTGGAGAATCCCATGGACAGAGGAGCCTGGTGGGCTACAGTCCATGGGGTCACAAAGAGTCGGACACAACTGAAGCGACTTAGCACGCACACGTATTTGAAAGCAAGATGTGGCTATGATGTTCCTTTGCCCCCCACATCATCACTGTATGTTTCCTCAGATCGAGGGCACTCTCTTATATAAACACACGACAGTTTTCACCATACGGACAGTTTTTGGTTTCCCCAGTTATATCCCCTATAGCATGTTTCTTTGCTGGTCCAGGATCTAATCTCTGACCATTTAATTGTTGCATTTAATTGTTATGTTTCTTCATGTTCTTTAATCTGCATCAGTTCCTTAGCCTTTCTTTATCTGTCATGATGTTGATATTTTTGGATAGGCAAGGTCATTTGTTTCACAGAACATCCCTTAGTGAACTGGGCTGCAGTTTCCTCGTGACCAGGTTCAGGCTCTGTATCTTTGGCAAGAACTGACAAAGAAGTGATGCTGGTACTCTTCCATGGGTTGTGTCAGGAGGCACCTGATATGAGTCCCCAACACTGGTCTTGTTAGATTTTGATCGCTTGAATGAAGCTGGTCCAGTTTCTCTACTGTAAATGTACCATTCTCTTCCCATCCCCTCTTGTAATGAGTAAATATCAATATCATGTGGGGAGATATATTGAGACTGTGTGACTATCCTGATGCCTGTCAAACTATCACCACTGTTTGGGGCATTTACTGGTGATTGCCTCTGATTTTTTTAATTGAGATAAAATTTCTTTACATAAAATTACTTACCATTTTAAAGTGTACAGTTCAGTGGCATTTAGTGCAACCACCAGCTCTACCTAGTCTCATCACATTTTCATCAACCCTAAAGAAAATGTTGTCCCCATCAGTAGTCACTTGTCATCTGTCCCTGGCAGCCATTAATGTGTTTCTGTCTCCATGGATTTACCTGTTCTGAATGTTTCACAGCTATGGAATCATACAATGTGTAGTCTTTTATTTCTGACTTTTTTCACTGGGTATAAGGTTTTAGAGGCTCATCCACTTTGTAGCATGTGTCAGTTCTTCCTTCCTTTTTATGGCTGAGTAACATCCCATTGAAATTAAAAGACGCTTACTCCTTGGAAGGAAAGTTATGACCAACCTAGATAGCATATTCAAAACCAGAGACATTACTTTGCCAACAAAGGTCCGTCTAGTCAAGGCTATGGTTTTTCCAGTGGTCATGTATGGATGTGAGAGTTGGACTGTGAAGAAAGCTGAGCACCGAAGAATTGATGCTTTTGAACTGTGGTGTTGGAGAAGACTTTTGAGAGTCCCATGGACTGCAAGGAAATCCAACCAGTCCATTCTGAAGATCAGCCCTGGGATTTCTTTGGAAGGAATGATGCGAAAGCTGAAACTCCAGTACTTTGGCCACCTCATGCGAAGAGTTGACTCATTGGAAAAGACTCTGATGCTAGGAGGGATTGGGGGCAGGAGGAGAAGGGGACAACAGAGGATGAGATGGCTGGATGGCATCACTGACTCGATGGACATGAGTCTGAGTGAACTCCGGGAGTTGGTGATGGACAGGGAAGCCTGGCGTGCTGCGATTCATGGGGTTGCAAATAGTTGCAAAGAGTCGGACACGACTGAGCGACTGAACTGAACTGAACCGAACATCCCATTGGAGATGTAAGAGATGCGGGTTCCATCCCTGGGTTGGGAAGATCCCCTGGAGAAGGGAATGGCACCCCACTCCAGTATTCTTGCCTGGAGAGTCCCATGGACAGAGGAGCCTGGTGGGCTACGGTCCAAAGCGTTGCAAAGAGTTGGACATGACTGAAGCGACTTAGCATGCAGACACGACATCCCATTGAATGGCTACACCACATTGTACTGATCCATTCCTCTGTTTACCTGGGATGATTTTTATAATTATTTATTTTTGGCTGCGCTGAGTTTTCATTGCTGCGTGAAGGCTCTCTCTAGTTGCGGCGAGTGGCGGCCACTCTTCGTTGCGGTGCGCGGGCTTCTCCTTGTGGTGGCTTCTCTTGTTGCAGAGCATGGGCTCTAGGTGCGTGAGGGTCAGTAATTGCAGCACGTGGGCTCAGTGGTTGCAGGTCTTGGGCTTAGTTGCTCCATGGCATGTGGAATTTTCCCAGACCAGGGATTGACTGTGTGTCCCCTGCCTTGGCAGGTGGATTCCTATCCACTGTACCACTGTGAAAGTCCCCTTGGATGGTATTAAAACACTGGAAGAGGAAGAGGTGGTAGAGGCAGTACCATCAGAGAGAAAGAAGAGTGAAAAGCCAAGGGTGAAAGGAACAATTGACCAGGGTCCAACACAGGAGATGATCCCCAGCCCTGCTGAGTGTGGCAGAGAGTCAAGTGCCAGGGGACAGGAACTGAGGGTGTCCCAGCCTCTCAACTTATGAGTGCAACCTCCATCCGGGAGGGGAGCTATTAACCCATCTTCCGGGGTCAACCCTCATAGGGGTGGGTCTCTGCCCATCTTATGATGATTTGCTGGAGGCTTTCTAGAGGAAGAGCTAAGATTTGAACCTAGTGACTCCAGGCCACATGGAATGAGAGGGAGGGGTGGGGTGTGGGTAGGGGTGGGGACTGGGCAGAGAAAAAAACTAAAGTTGCATAATCAGAAGGGGCACAGCTGACTCACTGTGAGTGTGCTGAGTCAACAGGCCTATGGGGATGGGGGAAGGCGCAGCTTAAGTCCTTCTCATACCCATCATCCCAGGAGGAAATCCAAGCCCCTCAGCCCTGCTTTAAGAGCCTTCAGATGCTCCCCAGCCCCTCCTGTTCCCTTCATCGTCACACTGAGTCACCCAGCAGGCTCTACACTCTCACGGCCTTTGCTCAGGTTCTTCTTTCTGCCTGGGACATCCTTAGAAGGACCCTTTTGCTTCCTCCCCAAGCAGGAACTCATAGCAGATGTGTTCTTTTTAAAAATGCATTTCCTGGGGCTTCCCTGGTGGTCCAGTGGTTAAGAATCTGCCTTGCAATTCAGGGTACACCGGTTTGATCTCTGGTCCCGGAAGACGCTACATGCCACAGGGCAACTGAGCCCATGTGCCGCAACTGCCAAAGCCCGCTGGCTCTAGAGCCCGTGCTCTGCAGCAAGAGCAGCCGCCACAACAAGAAGTCTGTGCATCGTGATGAAGAGTAGTCCCCGCCTGCCGCAACCAGAGGAAGCCAGTGCACAGTGATGAAGACCAGCACAGCCAAAAATAAAGATAAATAAATGTATTTCCTGGGAGTTCCCTGGTGGCCTAGGGCTAAGGATTCCAGGCTTTCAGTTCTGCGGCCCTGGGTTCAGTCCCTGGTTAGGAAACTGAGATCCTACAAGCTGCACGGTGCAGCCAAAGTACATAAATAAATAAAATGTTTAAAATGCATTTCCTTCTAGCTATAGGGGATGCTGTACTATTTCCTACACATGCCGTGGCTTTGCGCGCGCTGGTCCCTCCTTCTAGCGTGCCTATCCACCTCCATTCCTGTACCTGGTAAATTCCTATTCTTCAAGATTGCAGCTCCAGGAAGTCCTCTCTGCTCCCCACCCCTGGCTCTCCTAGCACCCTCTCACCCTACCACTTGGCCTTGTCCACAAGGGGCTGGGGGTGTCTGTATCCTGCTCTTTCTCCCCTCTTCTATAATGGGGGCTCACCAGTGGCCAGACATCACACAGCATGAGGTGGGCACTGAGGGGGCAACCTGCGAGGGAACGGGCTGAAGGAGTTGGCATGCTCAGTCCAAAGGAGCCACCACTGGGGGCCCAGACTACTCTCCTCAGTAACTTCTAGGGATCTGGGGGTCCTGAAAAGGGTCAAGTGGCCCAGGGGACAAAGGTAGAGACTTCAGGAGTGGGGCTAGTGCCTCTCCTGACCCCTCTGAGAAAGGATTTTCTGCTGCAATAGATGCCCTAATGGGTGCTGAGCTCCCCATCACAAGGAGCAACCAAGAACCTGGACACACATTTTGCTAGGCAGGAAGTCCGAAGTCTCCTACTCTGTTAGTTGGTCTGTGGCAGACAGAGACAGAGAGGAAGCAGTAATGATGAAGACACAGGCTGAGTGTAGCACAAGGGGAGTGAGGACAAAAAGAAGATAGGTTTACAGAGCGCCTGCTGTGCATCCGTCTCTTTTATCCCCTCCAATTATTTATTTACTTTCTTTTTGGCCACGCGGGGTCTTCATTGCTGCGGGCAGGCTTTCTCTAGTTGCGGGGCTCAGGCTTCTCATGGTGGTGGCGTCTCTCGCTGTGGAGCACGGGCTTTACAGCGTGTAGGCTTCAGTAGTTTCAGCACACAGGCTCAGTAAGTGCAGCTCACGGACTCTAGAGCTCAGGCTGTCGTCGTCGTGCACAAGCTTAGCTGTCCCACGGCACATGGGACCTTTCCGGACCATGGATCGAACCAGCGTCCCCTGCATTGCAAGGAGCCCTGTCAGTCCCTTTCTGAAGCCCCCAATTTCTGAGGACACCAACTCGGCAAGGCAGAAAGTGAGGGTCCCTGCTCCGGCTTTCTGCTGCCCTCCAGGCACAGTGGCAGGAATAGCCCAAGGTGTCCAGATCCCTGGGGGTTAGGACAGTCAGAGCAATTATTCCCATGACTTTGCAGCAGGCAGACACCCAGTTCCCAACATGGTGGGGGTAGGGGTGGGTTTGAGCCGTCTCCCTTGCCCCTGCTGGTTGCCTTGGCCAGGGACTGCATTTCTCCTCAATGAGCTCAGTCCCCAGGGATGCAGGACCTGGGGCCAGGCCAAGACACAGCTGCTGGGCCCAGGCCCGCTGACCGGGAACCTGAGAATGTGCCCTTCGCTTATCCTCTTGGGACCACAGTCCTGTCCTCTGCACATGAATACTGGGGCTGGGCCCTTACACCCAGGCTATGGGAGCCCAACAGGAACCAGCAGGAGTGAGGGCCGCTGGGTTATAGGGCCTGGGCAACGGGGGGAAGGGATGGACCCCAGGGGCTGTGGGCTGCAGACCCGGCCAGCGATCCTGACTACTGCCTCCCTGGAGCCCTCTCATGCACAAACCCTTCATGGCTTCCCGTTGCCCAGAGCGACATCTTCCTCACCAGTTTCCCTTCCCCGTTTCCCAGCCGTCCCAGCTTTTTCTGGCTGTGTGCTGGGGTCTTGGCTGCTGTGCAGACCTTTCTCTAGTTGCAACGTGCCGCCTTCTCATTGCAGTGGCTTCTCTTGTTGCGGAGCACGCGCTCTAGAGCACTCGGGCTTCAGTTGTTGTGGCCCGTGTGCTTAGCAGTCGTGGCTCCCGGGCTCTAGAGCACAGGCTCTACAGTTGTGGTGCACAGGCTTAGTTGCCAGTGGCACATGAGATCTTTTGGGACCAGGGACTGAACCCACCTCTGTTGCATTAACTGGTGGATTCTTTACCGCAGAGCCACCAGGGAAGCCCTCAGCCTTTCCAGTTTTCACAATGGCTGTACCCACTGCCTGGAACACCTTCCTCCAATTTGGGAGACTCCTTTCACCTGATAGCTCACTCTAGCCCTCCAGCTCTCCTCACCTTCATTCAGTCATTTGACAAACACACACTGAGCAACTACTTTGTGCCTGACCCTATTACAGGTAGAGGTGATGAAGACCGAGCAGGTTCCTGCCCTGATAAAGGGGAAACAGATAAGAAGCAAGGAGGCAAACAAATAAGAACCCTAGAATGGGACATGAGAGATGAAGATATCTCAGTGTAGGGGATCGAGATGGGCATTGCTGACAAGGGACCATTAGAACTAAGACATGGGGTTTCTCTTGTGGTCCCGTGGCTAACACCCCAAGCTCCTAATGCAGGGGGCCTGGATTCCATCCCTGATCAGGGAACTATTAATCGATCCCACATGCCACAGCTAAAGAGTTTGCATGCCACAATGAAGATCAAAGATCCTATGTAGCAAAACTAAGACCAGTCAAATAAATAAATAAATAAAAATATTTAGGGACTTCCCTGGAGGCCCAGTGGTAAAAACACTGCGCTTCCACTACAGGGGGTGCGGATTCCATCCCTAAGATCCCACGTGTTGCAGTGAAGCCAAAAAAATAAATGAATAAATATATTTATGTTCTGTTCAGTTGCTCAGTCGTGTCCGACTCTGCAACCCCATGGACTGCAGCATGCCAGGCTTCACTGTCTTTCACCATCTCCGGGAGTTTGCTCAAACTCATTGAGTCAGTGATGCCATCCAACCATCTCATCCTCTGTCACCCTCTTCTCCTCCTGCCCTCAATCTTTCCCAGCATCAGGGTCTTTTCCAATGAGTTGGGTCTTTTCCAATGAGTTGGCTCTTTGCATCAGGTGGCCTAAGTAATGGAGCTTCAGCTTCAGCATTAGTCCTTCCAATGAATATTCAGGGTGGATTTCCTTTAGGATGGACTGGTTTGAGCTAAAAGAACTGTGATCTGAAATGAGGAGCCTTTCAGACTGTAAGCTGTAAGCCAGAGAGGCAAACAGTCTGGTAGCATGTTCCAGGTGGAAGGAAAAGAAAGTGCAAAGGCCCAGAGGAGAAAGGGGTGGGTGGATAAGAGGAACAGCAAGGAGGCCAGGGTGCTGGGTGCAGAGTGAGCAAGGGTAGGCGCTCAGGGAAACTGATGGGGGCTGAGTTCCAAGGGGCTGAAGATCTGGGTTTAAATGAAAACCACAGTGGACACCACTGGAGGGGTTAGGCCGAGGGAAGCTGACCTGATCAAGGTTGGAAATGATAACACTGCCATTTCTTTTTTTTTTTAATTTTTTTATTTGGCTGTGCTGGGTCTTGGTTGCGTCAGGTGGCATCTTCATTTCTGCATGTGGGATCTTCAGTTGTGTCATGAAGGATCTAGTTTCCTGACCAGGGATTGAATCCAGGCCCCCTGCATTGGGAGCATGGAGTCTTTAAGCACTGGATCACGAGGGAAGTCCCAACATTGCCATTTCTTCTCCCAGGGATCCTTCCCTGCAGTTTCCCATGGACTCTGCTGCCTCCCATGGCCTCTCTCAGTTCCACTCTGACCCTTCCATGTGATCCTACCTGGCTCCCACAGCATTCTGAGCTCTGTGGGCCTCTGTCTTGCTCACTGCTGAATCCCCGATGTCTAGTATATAGAGCCTGGCACACAGCTGGTGAAATAACGGTCAACTGAAGAATGAATATACCCAGCACATGTTAGAGGAACAGCAGGACCGAGGTGCTGGGACGTGAACCTGCTCGAAGCCAGTCCCTATCTGGACATGGACATGTCTGGCCTCAGTTAGACCAGGGCTCAGTCAGAGGGAAGGATGGGGGCTGATGGGGCCTCCTGAAGGAGGAATGGGTGTGAGGGCTTAAAGTGGAAGAAAAGGGGGTGAAAAGAAAGGAACTCACTTCCATCAAGCACCTACTGGCTCAACAGCTCTGGGCAGGGGAAGAAGGGAACTCACTTCCATCAAGCACCTACTGGCTCAACAGCTCTGGGCAGGGGAAGAAGGGAAGCGATACTCCCACCCTTGGTGGGGGATGGGCAGGCAGTGGTTTCCCTGCCTTAAGACCCTCCACTGGACAGGACATCCCAATGGATGTCTTGGCCTCATGGGCTATGTGGTCAGACCACTCCAACCTTCCTTGCCCAGGGCCTCACCCAGGACCTCATCTCTTCCAGCTCACCTCTGAACTAAGACACTCTGTGTGCATGCGTGGGTGTGTTTTTTAAGTTGCTTCAGTCATGCAAGACTTTGTGCGACCCTAGGAATTGTAGCCCGCCAGGCTCCTCTGTCCATGGGATTCTCCAGGCAAAGAATACTGGAATGGGTTGCCATGCTCTCCTCCGGGGGATCTTCCCTACCCAGGGATCAAACCTGTCTCTCTTACGTCTCCTACACTGACAAGCAGGTTCTTTACCACTAGCATCACCTGGGAAGCCCAAGACACTCTGACACCCTTTATTACTTCCTTGCTGCCCCAGCTCCTGAAACTTGTCTTCCTTCTTTCCTGCAGGTGTGGCACTTGTCCCCCGCCCCACACACACTTTTCCTCTTGCTTCAGAGAAGGGGAGCATTCCCCCTCACCTTGGCTTTTCATTACCTCTTTCCTTGGCCATAGGCTGAGGTCTCTTCTGTGACAAACCAAAGTGTTAATTGCTCAGTCATACCCGAATCCTCGAGACCCTATGGACTGTAGCCCGCCAGGCTCCTTTGTCCATGGGATTCTCCAGGCAAGGATACTAGAGTGGGTTGCCATTTTCTGCTCCAGGGGATCTTCCTGACCCAGGGATCAAACCCACATCTCCCGAGTCTCATCACTGAAGGCGGATTCTTTACCATCTGAGCCACCAGGGATTCTATGATAAAGTGAAACCTGCAGCAAACGCTCATTTCTCAGGCACACCCCTTCCCAGAGCTCTTGGCTCTCTCCCCTGCATCTCTCCCCACTGCTTGCTCCATTCTTCCCCTTCTCCATTCTGCTCTACGCCCCAAGAGGCTGACCTCTACAGACCGTATCAATGGACATCCTTGTCCTCTGGCTTCCAAGTGGGTTTGGCCAATAGGAGGCACTGGCAGAAGATGAAGCGGTGGGGCAGGGGATAGGTAGAGGGAGAAGGAGAAACAGGATATTAATTCACCTGTATCTTTCCTGGTAGGGTCACCACTTCAGCTGACTGTATCGCTTGACCAAAGGTCCTGTCCATACAATCCACAGGGTATTAAAGAGCAGAGACATCATTTGGTCAACAAAAGTCTGTATAGTCAAAGCTATGATTTTTCCAGTAGTCATGTATGGATGTGAAAGTGAGTGCCGAAGAATTGATGCTTTTGAACTGTGGTGTGGAGAAGACTCTTGAGAGTCGCTTAGACAGCAAGGAGATCAAACCAGTCAGTCCTAAAGGAAATCAATCCTGAATATTCATTGGAAGGACTGATGCTGAAGCTGAATCTCCAGTACTTTGGCCACCTGATGTGAAAAGCTGACTCACTGGAAAAGATCCTGATGCTGGGAAAGACCCTGTCCCCCGGGAAACAAGGGGGCAACAGAGGGTGAGATGGTTAGATAGCATCACCAACTCAACAGGCATGACTCTGAGCAAACACCAGAGATAGTGAAGGACAGAGAGCCAGATGTGCTGCAGTCCATGGGGTCACAAATAGTCAGACACGACTTAGTGACTGAACAACAAACAGCACACAAACCTCTCTCTGGGCTCTGCTAACATCCTTCCTTCCCCCTTCCCAGGCAGGGGGATCCGGAAGTGGTCATGGCTCTTCAGGGTTGCTCACTGGGGTTTGCTGCACTAACCCCTGTTGGTTTCCCCAAACCCTGCCCACTGTATATGGTCCCTATAGCAAATCTGTCTCAAATTGCCCCATTTGAATGTTAGTTGTTCCCTCCAGGCTCCCAACTGGGGTCCCCGCTCTTCCCTCCCATCTCCACTTAACTGCATTCAGAGCATCCAAGTCCACTGTCCTCAGCTTGAATTCTCAGGTTTCCTCCCTCACAGTCTGCATGCCTCAATCCTCCAAATCTCTCAGTAGCTTTTGATACCATGGGCTATGTATGCCTCTCTTCCTTGACCTCCTCCCCCACCATTTCTGGGGCATCACCCCTGCCTACTTCCTCTGCTGCCTATCCCTAACCCCTCCTCCTTTGCTTGTCTCTTAGATGCTGCGGACTCCCAAGTCTTGTTTGTTCTCCACTCTGTTCTGGGAAGGCTTCATTCTCTCTCCCAGCTTCAGTGCCCTTTTGCCTCACCAAACACGGATGCTTGCTGGATTATCTTTAACCTATTAGATGCTTCCAGGTTCCTGCCTCAGGGGTCCTGCTCCCTCAGGTTCAATATGCCCCAAACGTGCTTCTGGTTTTCCCTGGGATTCTACTCCTCCTTCAAGGGCCTGGACTTCATCCTCTATTGCCTGGACCACACCCATTCTTCCAAGCCTCCCCACCTTGTCTTCCCCCTCTGGTCCTGCCCCCTTACCAGCTCCCAAGTAATATTCCAGACATGCAGATCTGTCTGGGACCCTTCCCTGCGGCCCCGGTCATACTGGAGATGTGGCTCCTGGCCTCGTGTTGGAAGCATTCTGCATTCCCACGTCTTCCCATCCCAAACCTTCCTCCCAGTCCCACAGAAATGCTAAATGACCTGTGCACGGGAGGTTTCTGTGGACTGGAGCACATTCTAGCAGGATTCAGCTCTAAGGCCGCCTCCTCCAGGTAGGTGCCCATCCCATCCCCTCGCCCCTAGTCCCTCATTCCACTCGGGCCTGACCACATAGGGCTGGGAGAATCTGCCCGGCTTTATCTCCCTTGTCCGTCCACTGGTGCGTGGCCACGGATTACAGTTGGTAGCAAGGACATGTACATGAGTGGGTGAGCGAATGAATGAGTGAATGATAAGGGAGTAAACGATGGAACGTGATCTGGAGACGTGAGCCCGGAGCAGGAAAAGGCAGACGCGGTGTCTGGGAGGGGCCTCAGTCAGAGTCCAAAACCTCCGGGTGTCGGCTCCTCCTCAGCTCTAAGAAAGACGCTCCCGGATTGGCTCAGGCTGAGAGAGGCGGGTTTTGGCCGAGCCTCTAGTTGCTATTGGCTCACTTGCCAGGACTCTGCCCAATCAACGCGATCGCCTCTCCCCTCTCCCCACCAAACCGCCTTTCGCCGGCCAGCAGCCGCGGAGGCGTAAGACGGCGCCTTCTCGTTACCCTGACAACCGTCAGCGGACCACCCCCCCCCCCCGTCGCCCTGGCAACTGTTCGAGGCCTCTCGTCAGCCTTCTCCTGGGCCCCTCCGGTCACCCAGACAACCTCTACCCGTTCCGGTTAACCATCAGCCCTTTCCCCGTCACCCTAGCAACGGTCACCAGACCCACCGCCAACCTTGCCCGCCCCCCGCCCCCGCGACACACCGTCTTCATCCTGCACACAGGCTTCCTCGTCCTAAACCTTAGCTGAGGTCCCGGGCGCCCTCTTCCTCTCGTCCATCTTCCTGGCCCCTCGACTGCGGCGAGGAAGAGTAGAGGCGGGGAGGCCGGATGGGTGGGGTCTGGGGGTCCTGGCTCAGATCGGGGCTAACAGACCATCTGGTTCTGAGGCTGTGCGCAGCTCTGGGCCTATCTTCTCGCTCTCACTCTTGCGTGAGAAGTTCAGCCGCCACAGGGAGCTTCTCAAAATGCAAACCATGTCCCTCCCCTGCTGAAAACCCTCCCTGGCTCCCCTTGAGAATCAGATCCGAACTCTTTGAAGCCCCTGGCGGTCTGGCTGTGGCCTCTTCCTCGCGCCTGCCCCCTCGCTCTACCCTAGCAGGCACTAATCTCCACACTGTTTGCTACTCGAGTAGCCCAAGCTTATCCCAGCCTCTGACCTTCCTGTCACTGCTTCCCACTCCCTGAAACGAAAACCTTTCCTGGGACCGGTCACACACCCACGTTGCTCTTTCTGCCTTTTCTCTGTTAACTCCAGAAGGGGGCCTGTGTCCTTGAATACACTCTATCCTCGGGGCCTAGAACAGCTCCTGACACATAGAATGAGTGAAAGGATTTTTATGCAGGGGACAAAAGAGGACAGAGCGGGGTAACCAGCAGGCAGGCTTTGGCTAGGCAGGTCCATCCAGGAGATAAAAGTGAAAAAGTAAAAAGTGTTAGTCGCTCAGTCATGTCCAAGTCTTTGTGACCCCCATAGACTGTAACCCACCAGGCTCTCTGTCCAGGGTATTCTCCAGGCGAAAACACTGGAGTGGGTTGCCATGCCCTTCTCCAGGAGATCATCCCCAACCAGGGATCAAATCCGGGTCTCCTGCATTGCAGGCAGATTCTTTACCATCTGAGCCACCAGAGAAGCCCCCAGAGATAAGAGAAAGGTATTATTTCTGAGACCCTCAGACTGATTCATCACACTGCTGCAAGTCGTAACAGTGTTCCCAGAGGCCAGGACAAGGCTAGGGAGATAAAAGTTAATGCTGTGACCAGCCTGGGGCTGGATGGTTCACCTTCGACATGTATGATCTTCACTTGGAGGCTGGAGCCAGGAGTCCCCATGAAGAATCAGCAGAAACTCTGGTTAATTTGGAACAGAAGAGTCTAGGAACTGGGGAGGCAGGCCTGACACCCTAGATGGCTATTCAGGGAGCTGGTCCCAATCTTACTTATCCTAACAGAGCCAAGAGCTGTTTTCCCATAGATCTGAGACAGAGATCCCAGGGATCTTTCCCAGGCTGGGGTGGTAGAATTTGACCTCACAAGGCCAGGAGTCATGACCGGGAGGGAGATCATGGGAGTTTATCCAGGGCCTGGCTGGAGAGGAGTTTGGACCTCCACCTGCCTGTGTAAGTGAGGAACTGAATTTTTCATCGTATTTAATTTTAATTAACTTGCATTTAAATGGAAGTAGCCAGACGTTGCTACAAGTACTGTATTGGACAGAGCAGCATTTAGCTGAGGACTCCAGACTGGTGGTGGGAGCCAGGGACAGAAAGATCATAGTTCATGGTCAACGCAGCTCTGGGCTTTGACTTTGGCAAGATGGGTGGGGCCTCATGGAGAGGAGAAGTAGGACACTCAGTATCTACCTCCGCAGAGAGGCATACCTGGTTCCCAGGGGTCAAAGTGCTTGCTCACACGTGCATACATGCCTGCCTGTATGTGAGCATATGAGGGTGGTGTGCCTGAGGGTATCCACAGAGGCACTTGTGTGCAGTCTAGGAGTTCCATCCATGTGCATCAAGAGTCCATCCGTATATATACAACCTGGGAGCATGCAAGCCAGTGTGAGAACTCCTGGGTGCATGCAAGCCAGTGAGCTAGGGCCATCAGTCCAGCAGGTCTTGCAAGAAGGCCCACATATACTGGTGCATTTCCACAGGGTTGGTCTGAGGGATCCAGTGCCCCATGCCTGGCAGGATGTGGGCTTCAAGCCGGCCTGGCACAAAACGGCTGCTGATGGCCTCTACCAGCCCTTGCTCAAAATAGGGGTCCTTCTTCCCCCATAGCAGCAGTGTGGGTGTGGCCAGCTCCTGGGGCTCCAGGGGGAAGGTCCTATGATCAAGACAGACAGACAGACAGGCAGAAGGATGGCTGCTCCACCCCCACCCCCATGCCCACAACTCTCCTGAGCCTGTCAGGCCCTGGGTCCTCACCTGAAAATGTTTCGATAGTAGTTGAGGGGCCCGGTGAGGCCACCAGGCTGTGAGAAGTCATAAAGGAAGGCTTCAAGTTCGCTGGGGGTCAACTGTGGGATGCCACTCTTGCGGTGGGTGAGGGTGGTCTTCAGGATCTGGGCATACAACAAGACGCTGGCTTCAGTCCCAACCCACGACCCTCCACCCAGCCCTGGGCCTTCACCCTACTGCACCTGGAAGTCAGACATGGATAGCAGCTTCTCAGGCAGCCAGGGAAGCTGGAATAGGAACATGTAGTTGGAACGGAAGAACTGGCCGATGTGGTGCAAAGAGTAGTCTAGGGTAGGGAGAAGGAGGCAGGTGTGAGGCCTGGGTTTCTGCGGGCCCCACGCCTCTGCACTTGACACATACCCAGATCATGCACATAGATATGCCAAGACTCAGGAATACCACGGCTGCCTGCCTGAGCCTGTGGGGACACTCAGTGGTCCTCTCGGCCAGGGCCCCAGCTTGTCTCTCTCCTAAGTGGCCACTGTACCCACAGAATGGGGGCACTTTCCTCCACAGTCCCCAGGAGCTCCCTGAGCCACTGGCGTGCTTCCCCTGCCATGTCTGAATGCGTTTCTCCTGCCTCATTCAGCTAACATTTATTGACCACCTACTGACCCTGTTCTAGACTCTGGAGATATAGCAGTGCATGGAACAGACAAAACTCTCTTGCCCTCAGGAAGCTGGAGACGGAGACAGATAAGAAACAAAAAAAAAAGAAAGAGAGATAATACAGCTCTGACTACAATTCTGGGATTTAAAATTAGGTGATGTGATGGACACTGGGTGGCCAGAGAAATGACACCTCAAATGTTATTTTGTAGTTGCTTCTGTTTCCCCAACTGGACCATGGGATAATAACATTTTCAGAAGCCCAGGAGGCTTGTGTAGGTTACTCTATGCAGGCTCCTTGTCAAAGCAACTGTAGGGCCTTTCCTGGTGGTCCAGTGGTTAAGAATGCACCCTGCAATGCAGGGGGACCTGGGTTCAATTCCTGGTCTGGGAAGATCTCACATGCTGTGGAATAACAAAGCCCGTGGACCACAGCTACTGAGCCTGTGCTCCAGAGCCTGGGAGCCACAACTATTGAGCTCACATGTCACAACTACTGAAGCCCACACACCTAGAACCCATGCTCTGCAACAAGAAAAGCCACCACAATGGGAAGCCTGTGCACCACAACAAAGAGTAGTCCTTGCTCACCGAAACAGGAGAAAGCCCACGTGCAGAAACAAAGACCCATCACAGCCAAAAATAAATAAACAGTAGATCTTGAGGGGGGGGAAAGCAATTGTAACCTGTAAGTGCTCACAAAAATGTGGATTACTCCTAGGTGTACCATCATGGATTATAGATTGAGAACACCATGGGGGAAGGAACCCAAGTTTACCACTGTGCCCCCAGCCCCCAGAGTGGTGACAAGGCGGACAGACATAGAAGTGCTGACACAGACATACACACCCCTTCACACAAGCACACACCAGCATCCAGGACTCCCCAACACACCTTGGTACACTGACATGGGGGGAGCACTGACCACTACCATTCGCTCCACCAGAGATGGGTAGTAGATGGAGAAATTCCAGGCTAGGAGTGCACCCCAGTCATGGGCCACGAGGATACACTTGGAATAACCTGGCAGGGAGGTCAGAGGAAACTGTTTAAGTGAGATGTCAGGTAGTGGTGAGGCAGGGGTGAGGGGGGCCAGGGCTGGGATGGGGGCACCTCCCTACCCAGGCCCAGAATGACATCCTGGATATCTGCCATCAGCAGGTCCATGGTGTAACAATCCACATCCTTTGGCGCATCGGAGGAGCCATATCCCCGCAGGTCCACAGCCACCACGTGGAAACGGCTCTGAAACTCCCGGAGCTGGTAGCGCCAGGAGAACCTGTTAGGCGGGCCAGGGAGGGAGGTTGAGTCAGGATACCAGGGCAGCACCTCTGCATGACACCCAGCAGGGACCCTGGGGTGACCCCCACTTTCCTGCCCAGGACTTTGCAGAAGGGAGGATGGGGAACCACAGCAGGTCAGCTGTGCCCTGGATTCTGGGCAGCCTCAACATGGATATTTCTTCGTCCCATCCCCTCAGGGCTTCCTGTCTCCATCTATCTCCGTGTGGACCCCTGTCCTCCAGCACCCCGTCTAGGCCTGATATACTTTGCCTTAGCGGCTCCCAGTCTACCCAGCACTTGTCTCTGCCTCCTCAGTGCTCTAGTGGTCCAAGCTCCACACCTCCCGCCCCACCCTATCCCCCACCCCCGTCCCTCCCCACCCCACCCCTCCCTCCCGCATCCAGTCCTGTGCGTCCCAGGACCCTGGGCCTCCGACATACCAGTTCTCAGGGAAGCCATGCAGAAACAGCATGAGGGGCCCCTTGCCGCGTCCAGCGGAGACATAGTGCAGGCGCAGGCCCGAGCTCTGGGGGAGGGCACAGTCTGAGACCTGGGAAACCCTTCTTCCCCGGGCCTGAACACCTCCCTTCTACCGGGTCACATGCGTACTTAGACTTGGATTCAACCATTTGCCACTCCGCACCTGTCCAACACCGGCCGGCCTTCCAGGATCCTTGACCCTCGAAAGCCCGGTGACGGCGCCCCCTCCCGCCCCCCTCCCCTCATCATGCTCACCCTGAGAATCAGGAAGCAGTGCTCTCCCAGCGTGGGGTCGCTCAAGCAGACCGGTGGGTTGTGCCGGGGGCGCCCGCAAAAGCCGCGTCGCGGCCGACACATCACATGTGTGAGCGCGATGCAACCATAGACAGCTGCAGCCACCAGCGCCGCCGAGAACACGAGGCTCCACATAAAGGCACGAAGCAGCTTCAGAGTGAGGCGCGAGGGCGCCAGTAGCGCCGTCACCACCAGCTCGGGCATGTCTCCGCGTCCCGGGACTACCGCGTTGACGTCTGGGGTATGGGCGAGGGGCGCGGGCTGCAGCAGCGAGGCGGGATCTGGGCTGGCGAGCCCGCCGCCTTTGGTCTGGAGCCCCTCCGTGTCGTCGGGGTTTGCCGAACGCACCGAGAGAAGAGGCGGGCGGCTCAGACCGAAACTGCCGTGGCTTACAACTCAACTAAGTGCTAGATAAACACCTGGGCGCGACAGTGGCAGGGAGCAAGGCTCGAGGTGCGGGGGAGGAGGCTGCGAGGACCAGACTCAGGTGATTGGGGTGGAGTCTTGGGGAGAAGGGATGCTAAAGACTCGGGCTGTGGGAGAGATCTAGAAAGGCTTAGGCGAGTCTTAAGGGGCGGGGGTCTAGTAGGACGACGGAGTTGGCTGGGTGATCCGGGTCTAAAGTCTAGAGGGAGACTGGGGTCCTGCATGAACCGAAGACAGGAGGCGCTGTGGGTGAAATGGGCGGGGTCTGGGGCAAAGGGGCGGGGCAATGCAGGGTAAGTGCGGCCTACTAGCTGGAAAGGTGGGCCCCAACTAGGCCTAAGAGCGTTATGTAGGCTAGGGGCGCGGCTTAGGAGGCTGGGAATGAGGATGGAGCCTAAGAAGGCGGGGCCTAAGTTGGGCGGAGAAGGCCCGAGGCAGGGTCTGGATGGATTCTGTGAGAGGGATGGACCAATGAGCTGGGAGTCGGCCTGGTTACTGGCCAATGAGGCGGGGGGCCGGGGTCGGGACCTAATATGGCGGGTCAAGCGGGCCCGGAAGCGGAAGAAGGGGGATAAGCAGTGCCATGGCGAAGGTTAGGAGGGAATAGCGGGCTGTCGCCGCGGCCCAAGGAGGCCTCGGAAGCTTCTGCCGCTACCCTCATCTCCCAGGAGCTCCCCTCCCTGGAGCGCGCGACCCTCCCCTCAGTCTGACTCCGAGGGACCTGGCAGCACCTACACTAAGCTCTGGTTCCAACGGTGGTCCAGTGGCTCAGACCCCGCGCCGGCTCCAGTTGGTCCAGCGGATCCGTTGGCCCGCCCCTGTACGCCTGTGATTGGATAGCGGCGGTTATTGACGTGCAGGCTACACCCCCGGAGCCAATCCGCAGTTGTTGAGACCGGGACTCAGCCAGTGAAGACCGGAGCTTAACTCCTAGAAGGCAGGCCCGGCCCGGGCGCTGGAGAATCGGACTGGTCGAATCACTGGGGCTCTGGCCAAAAGAGGAAAAAGAGTAGGGTTGGATGAGAAGCCCGGCAGGGTAGCTTCTTCCTCTTCCAGTTTTGCAATCTTCCTCCTAAGATCCTAAACATTTCAAAGTTACTCATTACTTAACCCTGATAATAATCCTATTAAGTGTAGATACTATCACCCTCCTGTATTATAAACCAAGAGCCTGAAATTCGAGTATTAAGTCATTTGCCTGAAGCCTAACAGCTGACTCAACAGCAATCAAGGACTTGAGAAAAATAGCAGTCTTGGGCTCCACCTCTTCCTCCAGCCAGAGGCAGCCTTTGGGATGATTTTCGGTATTTATTAATAGCCATCTCTAAATGTGTTTATGTGGATTTATCTTTTGACTACCAATTTGGGGCATTGACTGTCATTGTCACCACCACTGCAGGAGCCGTATCCATGTTGTTTTCCTACTGGTTCCCTCTAACTTTACCCCATTTTGTCACCTCTCATCTTCCCTTACAAGGGCTTTCGTGGTGACTTAGTGGTAAAATCCGCCTGCCAACGCAGGAGATGCAAGTTTGACCCCTGAGTCGCGAAGATCCCCTGGAGAAGGAAATGGCAACCCACTCCAATGTTCTTGCCTGGGAAATCCCATGGACAGAGCAGCCTGGTGGGCTACAGTCCCCAGGGTCACAAGAGTCGGACACGACTTAGCTACTGATCATCATCAAATCTTCCCTTACATCTACCAGTTAACCTTGCCTTTGTATTGTCAAAGCTGCTCAACATTTGTCCTAGGACTATATTAAGTTCATAGGTCCCTATTTATTTTTTTAATCAAATACTGCAGAAGTGATTTAATCAGTATAAAATTGAAAGAGCTTTGGATCTGTAATAAAAATCCAAATTTGGGAAAGGGCAAACTTGAAAACAGCAGCTTGTAGAGGAGGGCTGGGGGTGGTGTAGGCATGAACAGGCATGTCGGAGCTGAGGACATGTCAAACCAGTGTAGTTTCCTGGTTTCTCAAGGAAAACATTTATACACCTGTTTTTTTTTTTCTTTTATACTTAAGGTCAATCAGTGTTCAGATAGGTCCGTTCCTTGTCTTGGTGATATACAAACATTTCTTCACCTCGCATTTATCACCTACCTTTTCTTGTACAATTAGCCTGTATCGTGGCTTTGGTTTCACTTACAGTTTCCATCAAATCAATTTTCCAACCACTTGATCCAGGAATCCCTCCTCCTGAGGCCTCTAACCTGGCTGCTGCACACACCAGCCATGGCTGGGGGGTGTTTGTGGATCTCCCTTCTGCAGAACACCGACTCCTACATTCCCCCTACCCAGACCCATCCCCAAGCTCTACCCTTAGACAAAGAGACAGCAGTAGTCACAGGATGATAATTTTATATTCAGTACAAATGTTTATTTTTGCAATGAGAACTGCACAAAAAAAAAAAAAAAACCTTTTAGTATATAAGTGAAAAGTCTACGAATTCCCTTCTACAAATGTCTAAAGTGTTTAATACAAGTCTCAGATTCACTGACATAATTATTGGCCAAGCGATCCGTGCATACAGTACAGTATGGGCTCGTACACACCTCTTACTCTTGTATAGAACTAAGATTTCTAGTACTGTGGGAGGGGATGGGAAGTGGCCAGAGAAATTAAATAGTAGATCCAAGTTCTAATTACAACCCAGTTAGAGAAACACCCTTCAAGGAGGTGTGGAGAGGGCCATGGCAGAGTTAAATCTTTAGAAGGAAGGTGCAGACAAAACCGTTTCTCCAGCTAAACAGACTTGGCCTGGGGAAGTTTCTGAACAAAACACGGAACAAAAAATGAGAGTGGGATGAGAAGGAAGAAACCCCATGGAACCAAAATATAAGTCACACTTGAACCAGCACAGTGGTTTGTTTATAAGGAAGTGCTGTGGGAGGGGGAAGGTGGGGGGAGGAGTGGGGCAGGTCTCTGGCTGAATGCCTGAACTACATATACCATCAGTTGGGACGTTTGGCAGATCCCAAACCCAAGATACAGGGCCTTTCTGCTTGAAAAAAAGGAGAATGTGGGTTAATAAACAGTGCTGGAAGTGTTTCAACCACTGTGTCTTTGCATACGTGTTAAGTGATAAACTTTCATCTTACATCCTGGGGGCTGCTCTTGAGTACTGCCCTTGCCCTGTGGCTGGGGCATGTGTGTACAGATGGGTGCACAGGCAGGCCCAGCAGGGTGTCCACCCAGCAGGCTTAGGGGTGGAGTGGGGTGAGGACCCTATCTGGGGGGGATGTACATTATTTAAGTATCTTGTTAACCCTGAGCTTAAATGAAAGGAGTTCGGCAGAGGCAGGCAAGGTGGGAGACGTGGCTCAAGTCCTTTGGGTGAGTAGGAGATCAGGATGGAGGAAGGGAAAGAATACTGTTTGGAGTTTGGCCAGGTTCTGCTGGAGCATGTTACCAACTTTGAGTCCACAGGGAGAAGGGGTACCTGGGCTCCCAGTTAACAGCTTCAGTCTAGAGGGGGCAGCTCCTGCCCAGGGACAGGCCAGGTGGTCCCATGCGGTAGTTCTTATACCGTGGTGGTGCATGTGTGCGTGTGTGTGTGTGTGCGTGTGTGTGTTGGGGGGGGAGACTTAGCCTAGGCAACAGCAGGTGGTTCACAAAGAAATATCAGGGAGACGCCAGCATTAAAAAAGAGAGATGTGTTTATTCCATGATCAGTACAGACCAAATGCATATTCACCGTATGAAAGTCAAACCAGTCAATGACTCCAGAGTTTGGCCAACACTGAGGCGCCAGCGTCATGGTGTAGAGTGGGTTCTCATGGCACGCGTAACCTCACCAAGGGCTCCAATTATAAAATTAAAAAAAAAAGTCGGGAAGGGGCAGCCGGTTGGTAGGGCCAAGCGCCAGGCAGGGAGTCTCTGCCTCAGTCTGTGGCCTATGGCCCCTTGCACCCGCCTCACCCCCTGGCCCTTCCTCTCCTGGTTTAAAAAAAAAAAAAAAAAACTCAAAAAAAAAAAAAACAACAAACCCCCAAACCCCAACAGATTTTACGTTAAAAATAAAAAGAAGCCAACAAATGGGGGGAGGAAAAAGGATAAGAAAACGCAGTTTTCTGGTTTTAGAATTAAAAATAGACTAGTAAAAGTTTGAAACTGAGTAAAATATAGGCAGTTTTTTTTGTGTGTTTTGTATGTTTTGTATTTTTTGTGTGTGTGGGGTTTTTTTTTGAGTTTTTTTTACACCAGTTTGGTGGAGTCACCAACAAACTTCAAACAAAGATATGCCAACTATGCTTCACTACACAGTACAGCCACGGTCACACACTACCCACAGCGCGGTGGCAGCCGCCGCTCAATGAGGAGACGATCACACCATTTCAGAGATAAGCAGTGCCATTGTGTCTGGAGGAGAAGAAAGAATTAAAAATAAAATAGAATCCAACAAAAAATATATATATAGAAAAAAACAAAACAAAACAAAACCAGAAACACAGGTGGGAAGGAACTGACTTTGGTTGGTGGCCTCACTTGCCAGGCAAGGCCGGCCCACACACACGCGGGTGACAGTCACCTCGCTCCAGATTGCCATGGACACACACACACCTCCACGGCACTATTCCCTTTTGCACAAGCGAACACTTACAGAGAGCGGCTCTCAATTAAAGGCTTGTGGGGGGAGGGGAAGGGAGGGGTGGGGTCTGTTCAAGGCAAAGTCAGTGCCAGCAAGGGGGTGGGCCAGCGCCCTTGCCACCTCCAGCTCTTGCAAGCCTGCCCTGGTCTCCTGGGTGTGGGCAGCGGCAGCTGGGGTGTGGGAAAGGACTCCCGGCGGGCAGGACGTCACGAACGTCACGCTCTTGGGGACAGTAAACCAGTCACGGTGGCGGCAGCAACGATGTCCTGTGTATACTGTGTAGACATTTGGCAGAGAGAAGGGCCTCTGCCCCACACGCGGGGACTCGGGGCTTGGGTCTAGCCGGCACTTGCTCATGGCGAGGCGTGCCCTGTGCCGACGTCCTGTGGGGGTGGCAGGACGTCCGGCTGGCTGTAAGGCAGACAGGCTCTGCGATCCTCAGCTGCCCGCCAGGCCTGCCCCAGGCACAGCATGCAGGAGAGCCAGGCCTGGAGACAACCCCTCGCCGCTGCCACTGCCTCCACTGCTGCCCCTAACACTATGGAGAGTCAACGTTTTGCCAGGAAATCAAAGTCAGAAGTCACCCAGGTGCTCTCAGAAAAGATTTTCTTCAAATATTGACAACAGATCACTCTGGAAATTCATGTCAATGGTAGCTGCCATCTGGAGGAGAGAGGAGGGTGGGAGGAAGTGAAATTCAGTGCCCTGCCCTCCAGCGATGGCTCTCCCCACAAGCCCACACTGCAGCACTTCCCGAATCGGGCCTCAGCACCCTGGAGGCCCAGAGGGCCAGCACAGCACAAACAAGGAGAGCTCGGCCCCAAGTTCCTGCCCAACGGCTCTCTGCTTGCACCCCGCCACCTCCTGGACCTCAGGGTCCCCTTTCTCAACTCCCCCAGGGATGGATCTCTTCCCAGCGGTGCCCAGCAGAGACCCCCCCCACCCGCTTACCGCTTCCCGGCGCCTTCGCTCCTGCTCCTGCTTCCGGGCCAGCTCTCTCTGCTGGTCCAGCATGGACTGGGGCTGGGAGCTCCGGGCCTGGGGGGCGGCGGCGGCAGCTACGGCAGCTGCCTGTTGCTGCTGCTGCTGCTGTTCCTGGCGCTGCTGCTGCTGCTGCTCCTGGCGCCGCCGTGCCTCCTCATGGGCTCGCCGGGCCTGCTCCAGCGCATCCTCATCCTCCCGGCTCCTAGGCAGGGCAGGGCTCCATGTCAGTGTCCGCATGGGGACGGGTTTGAGCCCAGGGAGCCCCACGCCCCATCCCGATCCCGAGCCCACCTCATGCGCTCCTGCCGCAGCCGCTCCTTCTCCTTCTCTGCGTGCTCAGCCTGCGCCTTCAAGGCCTTCTCGCGCTCCTCCTTCTCCCGGGCTGCGCGGCGGAACTGCTCGAAGCTGTCGCTTGAGGACTTTGCTGTGGAGGATGGGGTGGTGGGATGCTTCTGCACCAGGCTAGCCCAGGAGCCCATGTTCTTGATTTTTAGGTCCTGTGAGACAGACAGACCACAGGGCTGGTGAAACACTCTGCTGTGCCTAGACTCCTTGAGAGGCCCGAAGTCTGAGGATGCGCCCACCAAGGCAGCTCCCCGGGTGCCCTGGGGGGGTGGGAGTGACGAGCGTTCGCGGCTCCAACCGCTCCTACCTTTTTGGGTGCAACTGGTGTCTTCGGCTCCTGTTTCTGTTTGTCCTTGTCTGGGGCCCCTGGTGGGGGTGCATTCTGCTCAGGGGGCCGAATGACAGGCCTCCCGACATCCACAGGCTTCATCTCAGGCCCTGGAACACAAACAGCCCGTGGGCCTGGGCCCTACCCACCTCAGCAGGGCACAGCTGACCGGCCCATACAAAGCTCACACCCAGTGCAGGCCGGAGGCCCTCAACCTCTGCCGGGGTTGGAGAGGGCACTCACGCTGGGGCAAGTGGACAGGGGCCTTGATGCTCTCCGGGTGCTTGGGGGGCTCCGGCCGCAGTGAGGGGCTGAAGGGCTCACTGCGGATGATGGGTGAGTGGATCTTCTCCTCCTTCACCACCACCAGGGGCTGGGGCTGGACCACGGAGGCCGCTCGGAGCTCCTGGGACAGCACAGGCATGGGAGCCGGTGAGGCAGACAGCCACCTCTGGCCCCGCCCGCCCCCACCCCTGGGGGCTGATGCCCAGCCCTGCCCTTTACCTGCTTCTTAGGTTGGACATTTTGCTGGGGTGGCGACTGGTGCGTCAGGCTCTGGAACTGTGGCATCTGGGGGGAATGTATCATAAGCGGGGAGGGGGCTTCACGGAGGTGACCTAAGAGAAGGAACAAGGAGCTTATCAGCCAGTCTGGTGTGGAGGTCACAGGCCCTGAGCCCAGCCAGGGAAGTGCCACAACAGCTCAGCCCCTGGCACCTTGGGCCCTCTGCTCACTGTGCTGTGCTTAGTGGCTCAACTGTGTCTGACTCTGCAACCCCATGGACTACAGCCCACCAAGCTCCTCTGTCCATGAGAATTCTCCAAGCAAGAATACCAGAATGGGTAAATTCCTTCTCCAGGGGAACTTCCCAACCCAGGAATCAAACCGGGCTCTCCTGCACTGCAGGCGGATTCTCCACCAGCTGAGCTCACTGTGTTCACTGCGCTCACTGTAAAACAGGGCTCTACGGAGCCATGAGCTCAATCCTGGTTGTTTGATACCACTGTGTGTCAGGAAAAACAGCCTTCATTAAGAAACTTTAAGAGGTACAGATACATTTGGGCCTATGTGGGGTCTGGACTTAGGTCCTTTTTAAAAGTTCTTCAGGTGGTCTGATGGTATGATCTGGGTCAAACACGAGGGATGTCAGTGACCCCACAGAGCAGGCAGCCTTGGTACCCAGCTGTCCCCATGTGACTATGCCAGTCTGCCTGGACAGCTGCTTCGGGTCCAAGGCCGGACCCCCAGGAATCTCCCCAACACGACTCAACCTGCAAGGCCCACACAGTGGGGAGAAGCCTGGGACTGGCCTACACCACAGCAGAACGGTAGAATAGGCAATGGACATGCGGTTCTTGCAGAAAGTGGGCTGGCACACCCACCTTCATCCAAGCCAATGCTGGGGGACCCAGGCAGCCTTGGCCCAGGCCTGCCAGAAATCCACAAACACACAAGTCCAACAAGCCACCTCCAACCCCGGGCGGGTTGCTCCCTTGGGAGCCCCTCCTGAGGTGGACCTAGCTGATGGCTCCCAGGCCTGTGACACGGAGGCATCTCCTGACTCCTGGTGGCTCACCCAGCAGCACCTAAAGGGGAGCCCAGCAGCCTGGGGCAGTGCCTGCAAGTTGGCCTTCCCCAGGGATGCTTACCAAGCCTCCTTAGCCTCCAAAAACTTGGCCTTTGACCCAGAGCCCCCAGCTGGACTCCAACACACATCACTCCCTATGACCCAGTCCAGGCCACAGAACTCAAGCGGAAATGCGCCCAGGGACTGTAAGCACAGGCAGCCAGAGGGAACCTGCTCTGCCCCAGATGCTGACTCTTCCAAAGATATCTCATCACCAGCCTACCCCTGGTCTCAGGCTTGAGGAAACCCCCAGCCGTCTGCAAGGGGCTGGGACCACTACTGGTCTTCCCTAGAAACAACAGCCAGCTGCTCTCAGCTCAGGGTGCACAGCGAGCCACTTGGCACCTGGCAGCTTTTACCGGGTTTAGGAATAGTCATAGCCTAAAGCCAACAGCTTTATTCCATTTGTCGGCAGCACCCACAGCATCCCTCAAGCCAGGCTGCATGTGCCAAGCCCAGGACCCTCAGCTCTGACGCTCACATGTCACCACACCATGAGGCATCAACAAGAATACTGCCAGAGTGTTTAGGTCAGAGACACCTAGAAAACAAGTACTCAGGAAAGGCAGGAGAGCTTGGCCTGTCTGATGCTGCTAACTGAGAATGGGCAGCTGAGGTCAGGCTACAGACTGGGAGCAGAAGATGCGAACCGTTTCCCAGGGAAGTTATTTACTACCTTTGAGCTTCAGCCCAATTCTACCTGACATGTTTCCAGCTCCACCAGGGGAGCCTCCTGACACCAAAAGCAAAGCACCTTTCCAGGCAGGTATCCAGAGAGCCCCTGTTGCCCAGATTTGCTCCTGGCTCATCCTGGACCTTACACCCCACTGTTTGTTAAACTAGCTCCTGCTCATCCTGGTCACCTCCTCCAGGAAGCCTGTCCCAACCCCGAGAGGCAGAGAAGGTGCCTTCCTTGGGCTCTCGGCTCCTGTTCCTAGCAGGAACTGAGTTCCAAAACATTGACCAACTGAGGCCTTAATCTGTCACCTCGGGTTGCAAGCGAGATGCACACCTGATTAAAACACTGCATGAAGTGTCACTGCCCCTCCTCAGCTGCCTCTCTCCAACCAAACCAGAGCCTACGAGGCTCAGCTCTGAGCTCATGTCAGCCTGCCGCGCCCAGCTGACCCACCTGGCTCCTCGGGGACGAGATTCTGGGCCTGCAGCCAACCTCCCCAAAGCCCGGGCGCTGTGTGGGGACACTTACCAGTGGAGTAGGGGTCTGACTTGTGGTGCCGGGGTGAAGGGTGGTGCTGGATGACTTGTTGAGGCTTGGCGGGCTGCGGCGGGGGCGGCTGCTGGCCAGTGGGTGGGTGGGGTGGCTGCTGGCCAGGGGGTGGCGGGGGTTGCTGGATGTGGGTGGGGAACTGCATGGGCTGCATGTGCACAGGCCGTGGGGGGGGCTGGTGCTGCTGCTGGGGTGGGGGCTGGGGCTGGGGTGGGGGTGGGGGTGGCGGCTGCTGCTGCTGCAGCTGCTGTTGCACGGAGGGGTGGGGAGGGGGCGGCAGGGGGGGCGGGGGCTGGGACTGCACCTTCACGGAAGGGAGTAGTGGCGTGGGGGGCTGCACCTTCTGCAACTGCTGCAGGTAGAGCTGCATCTGCATGGAGGTGAGGGGTGGGGCAGGTGGCTCTTCATCCTCCTGCAGCAGCACTTGGGGGGGCTGAGCCATGGGGGGCTGCGGGAGGAGGGGTGGCTGGGCCAGGGCGGGCGACACAGCGGGGGGACGGGAAGCCTTGGGGGGCAGGGCAGCAGCTCGGTTACTGGGCCGTGATGGCTGCTGAGGCAGCGCGTTGTGCAAAGCTGCAAGGATGGGAGCCGGGTGGTGAGGCTCACACACTGTGCGGCCCCCGGCCCAGCCTTTCTCCTCCACCCCGCCCTCTGACTTGTCTCCCTTCAACTGGCAACCTCTCCCCACCCTCCTAGGCTTCCCCAGAACTTAAGAGTCAGGATGACATCCAGGGAGGGCTACAGGAACAAGCATCATCCTGCCCGGTGCTCCGTGCCCCCAACTTTCCTCCCTCCCCTCCAACCGTTCCACTCACCCTCCAGGTCTTTCCTCATCCCCACATCCCCTGCAGGATGAGAGTTCGTGCCCTCCCACCCCTGAGTGGGAGCTGCAGAGGAGTCCCATCCTTTCCCACCTCACGCTGTGAGGCCTGACCTGAATCAGTATCTTCTGCACCAAAGCACTGTCTCTCTACACAAGGCCTGTCCTGTCCACACTTCTGGCATCATTTCCAGAATGGGCCCAAGGAGTGGCTAATCTCCTGACTGACCAGACAGCTGAGGCTAAGAGGGATTCTACCCGCCGCTCAGAGGAGCCGTGCTAAGACCCGCGCGGGCGCGGGCGCCGCTCACCTGGAGGAGAGACCACCGAGTGCTGGTTGAGATGAGGCGGAGTGCTGTGCTCAGGAGGCTGGGGCAGGTGAGGGGGTAGCTCGGGCTGAGGCAGGTGCAGGATGGGCTGGGTGAAGTGGCCGATGGGATCGAAGACGCTGCCTGGAAGCTGGGGCTCCAGCACAGGCACCTGGGCGGCGATGAAGGGCGGAGGCGAGGACTTCATCGCGGGGGCCGCCTGCTGCGGCATGGAGGGGGGCGGGGGCGGGGCCGGGGGCTGCTGCGGAGGCTGCTGCTGGGGGGGCGGCGGCGGCGGGGGCTGCTGGGGGGGCGGCGGCGGCGGCGGCTGGGGCACCGGGGCCGGGGCCTGCTGCATCTGCTGATGGTGGTGGTGGTGGTGCTGAAGACAGACAGGACAGGCTGACATGAGGCAGGCCACACGTGTCCAGGCGAGACACAGGACCCCTCCCCGCCAGGGCCCACACAGGCAGGCGGCCACCGCCCACTTGCTCAGAGACACCCCTGAAACCACCTACCTTCTTCTGCTCCCTCCCAGGGTGCCCCTTCTTTTTTGACTTCGGAGCCATCTCTGTGGAGGTAAAGAGAAGGCGGTGAGGCTCTAAGGGAGAAGACTGGGAGCAGGCCTTCCACGCGGAGCGAGGAGAGAACAGAGGGTGAGTTCAGGAGAAGGGCCAAGTGACAGTGAGAAGGGAGGGTGGCCGGGTTCCGTCTGGGGGGGGGGGTCACAGTCGGGAGAGAAAGATGTGTAGGTGTCACCTACCCATTTGCCTGCGGCTTTTTTCCTAGCGGGGACCATGCCTAGCTTCCCCGCCAAACTTCAGACCACCAGCTTCATGACAAGAGCACACCCAAACGTGTGGGGGACTGAGCTACGAGGGACCTCCTGGCCCAACCATCTCCCCTTCTTGGCTAGTCAGAGGCCTCCACAGGGATCTGACCATCCGCACCCCAACCTGCTTCACCCCGGGACCACCACGGTGCTTGAAATGATCTTATCCATTTAAGAAACTAGCAAAGTAAGGCTCAGAGAAGTCGAAGGACTTGCCCCAGCCACACAGACTAGGAAGTAACAACTCGGCGGCCTCCAGCTGCACTGCCCTGTGACACTTGCGCCTTCCCATTGTCCCAAGCAGAAATATATAGGTTGGGGTGACAGGGACCGCGGGTGCCAGCACGGGCCAAGGCCCTGGCCACAGAGCCGTGGGACAGGTGAGGAGAGTGCTGACAAGTGGTAAGTGCTGACAAGCGTGTGCACTTTGTAGAGGCAAAGAGGCAAGCCAGCCAGCCAGCCAGCCTCTCTGGACGACCCAGGAACCAATGAGGGAGGCACTCAGTGCTGCGGCCAGCAGAGGCAGCGGCCACTGGCCAGACTCCTCTTCCTCTCAGGAGACCGGCCTCAGAGAAGTCCCTGTGTCGGAACACGGTTCATGTGCTGCAGGGAGACAAAGTACGTGTCCTTGCTTCTCAGGAGCCTGTGGCTTGGTGCTGGCCACTGTGTGGGCACACCTGGGGTGTGCCCGTCTCTGTGAGGAGTGTGTGAGAGCCAGCCTGAGCCCCTCTGCCCCCACTCTATAGAGCTTCACACTAAGGAGCTTTGGCCCACGGGATTCCCCTCGCCAAACACCACTGGGTGCACATCCTGGAGCGGGAGACAGGGAGGGGAAGACTGGCAAGGGCTCAAGGGCTGGGAAGTGAAGCCACCAACCACCAGGTGGGAGCTGGGACCCCCGCCCGTGGTGCCTTTGGGGTGTCTATCACTGAGAGGCACCTTGTTGCTTCGCCTGGCTTCCCCTGCGCTCCTCACCAGGGTGCTGGCTCTTACCGCTGGTGCTGGAAGACACGTTTTTTGCCCAAAGTGGGGCTAGCTCCGCTGGTAGTTGCTTCATGGAGGGCAGTGCTAAGGGAGCTTTGGAGAGGCGTATGGCCTTGGTGCAGCGTGCCACTTAAAGGGGTGAGGGAGACCTCGTGCCCTGCCAGAACTCACCATTCCATGCAAGAGGTAAGACAGTGACACAGAACTCTGCGGCTAGACACATTTTTACACGACTGGCAGTGACTAGGGACACCTGGGGTGGAGGAACTGCAGGCCCAGCCCCAAACCCAGATACTAAAGATGCCAGGATACAGGGCTCAGGACTCTACGGGTCACATATGAGACCTGGTAGAAAGGACACTCGAGTCACACGTATGAAAGGGAGCAGTTTGGGTAATTTGCAGGATTGGGCCACAAGCCAGGTGTCTGGGAGCCTCGGGGTGAAGGGGTGCTGGACCATACAGAGGCTGGAAGCCTAGGGCCGAGGGGACCCTGCACACACAAGGCTGGAGCATGGCACATAGGAGGAAGAGGACGGGGCGTTCTCTCAGGCTGGGCTCCCCTCCCAGGGTGGATTCCAGCAATAGAAACTGCAGCTCAAGGGAGGCTGGCGGCAGCTGCTCACACCCTGGCCTGCCTTTGGGGGGCCTGGGGGTGGGAAAGTGGTCAGTGCATTAAGTATGACCAGGATAGGACACTGTGTCACAGGGAGAAGGTTGGATGGGGTTGAGGTGGCCTGTCATCTCATGGCCTTAGTAAGGAAAACTTTTTTTCCAACACAGAAGGAGGACAAGTGGCTTTGAGCCCTCACCATCTCCCTGCAGCCATGAGTGAGAGAGGCCCACCCGGGGAACTACCGGGGACAAAGTGCAATGGGGCCCTTAAGGATCCAGGGAGTGGGTATCAGCTGCCTTAGAAAGGTCACCAGGAGTATCACCCCCAGGCTGCACAGAAGTACGGGGTGGGGCTGGCCTAGAGCGGGAGAGAAGGTAGAAGGCACCCAGCAGACCACCAGGACCAGAGGACTCAAGGGGCCGGCGGCGGGGACCAAGGGGTGCCGGAGCCTATTTGGGGCTGTCACAGCTGGCTCACGTGCACCACTCGCCTCGTGGTAGGAAGACAAGACAGGAAGTGCACAACTTCACCACACACCAGCCCCAAGACACCCCCCACACAAAACTCTCTAGAAAGGGTTACATGAAGATGGCCTCAAGTACTGTGTGATCTTTATTCCATGAACATCTTGAACTCAACACAAATTTCAGCTTTACATAGGATGGTAATTGTACAAAGAATTAAAACGTTTTTGTAAAATCTGATTAAAACACTGATTCCTCCCCACTCCCCCACAACTCAAGGGAAGGAGACAGGACCGAAGGCAAGGGCAGAGGTGCAGAGCCCCTCAACTGAACCGACTGGAAGCCTCCGCACCGGCAGACACCCAGCCTCCCACCCTTCCCTAGAGCAACTTCTCAGGCCCGGCTGGCACCGCCCACCGCCCGCACACTGGAGGCTGCTGAAAGGGTGGGCGGGCTTCTGCTCGCTCTGCTCTTCCTGCGGCACCGGTGCCAGCCCGAATCAAACGATCAAGTTCTCTGTCAGACGGAAGCACCATGGGCAAGGACAGGACCCCTGAACATAGAAGATGCAAGGATCACACAGGAAGAGCTGGCCTGGGGCTCCAGCCTCTGTGCCCATGAGTGGGAAGGGGTGGGGTGGCACACAGGCTGACGCCATGGGAATCTAGCCTGCCATTTGCTCCAAGACGGCAGAATCTTCCCAGAAAGACAATGCCAGCAGCTTCCCAACTGTCCTGTGGGAATCTCTGGGCATGAAGCCCCCGGACCCAAGCCAGGCCAAGCAGTACTGGAAACACATCAGGAACAGGCCAAAGGGCAGCTCAAAATAGTCTGTTTGGCAAATGAGCTCAACTGGAAGCTGACCGGCTGGAGGATCCGGGAGCAGCTGAGGAACTCCCAAGTATCACTGCAGGGCCCGAGGGGCTCTGGGGAGGCTGAGCGCAGAACCCAAGGCCAAGGCCAGTCTGGGGCTGTTACAGCTACTTGGGCCCAAGGTCCCAAGGAGCTGGGGAGGGGGCCAGGGCTTCCACGCAGGCGCTGGCCAACTGCACCTCCTCAAGCCCGCTCCCAGGTGCAGGAGGAGGCTGATCCCAAAATGCCAGGAGACGGTCAGGCCTCGAAGTACACACCAACTACACTTAAAACAAACACTATTCCTTAGGGGACTTTTCACGCCAGGCAGTTTTCTGCTGAGATGCTGGATTCATGACCAAAAAAGGGCTGATGTTTATTTTTAGAGCCAAAAAAAAAAAAGCCTATCCAGTGCCTCTCAGAGGGCTTGGATCATGTGGCCCACCCGGCAGCTCCCATCACTCTTGGGAGCTGAACTGAGAGGAGTACCTGCATGTGCACGAAAAGGGCCCAAAGGCTCCAATGCCCTCATCGACTGGTCCAGCCCTCTCGTGCTACTAGCCCCGATCCCGACCCCCAGTGGGGGCGAGGACTGTGGGCTGGAGGAGTCAGGTCCACCGGCAGCATGGCCATGTCTCCCCAGACGTCCCTCTCTCCCGGCCTGCCTGGCAGCTCCTGCGGTCTGCGTCTATGTACCTGGGAAGGGAGGGGCAAGGAGGCCGCCTAGGAGGTACTTTCCCTGTGCGACTTTAGAAGAGGCCAAAGAAGTTGGGAAGATGCCCAACAGACAACAGTGGGAACGATGGAAACAGAGAGGACTCCAGGGGGCTGTGAGTCAGCTGTGGCTGGTGGGCGACCCTGGCCAACAGAGCCGCGTGGGCCACCAGAGAAGGCAGGCTGAGGGACAGCCCCAGAGAGCCCTGGGCCCAGCTGGCCTTGCCTCTAAAGCCTCGCTCCTCACTTGGGGAGACTCTAGATGTCACAATGTTCTTCCTGAGGCTGAGTTGAGTGAGATCTTCCCTGGGCTAACATCATCGGAAGGTCCAGGAGGGAAGCAGTTAGGATCCAGAGTCCCCCCAAAAGAGGGAGGGGTGGAGACAGAAAATGCATCTGTGACGGGGCCTTGCACACGGAGCAGCACCGCATGAATGTGTGTGCAGGGGGATTGTCATCACCCTCTGGGAGATGCCACCCACTCAGAGGACCCCAGACGACCAGGGAGGCTGGGCAGAACAGCCAGGCAGTCTTTACACAGGAGGCCCGGGCGGGCGGGCGGCCAGGCAGGCAGCCTTCCCGGAGGCGGGACTAGGTGTGAGCTGCTGAACATGACTAATCCACCCCGGGGGACAGGCCCAGGGCTCTGAGGAATTCCATAACTTGATGGAGTCCTGTCCCTTTCACGGAAGAAAATGGACTTAAGCTATAGCTTGCTGGGAAGGAATCTGGAACTGAAGACCGTTTTATTAAGAGTCCGTGTCCAATGATTAGGCAGGACCTACGTAGAGGGAGAGAGAAACCAGTGTGAGAGAAATGGTGTGGAATGTATCGTTCAAGTCATAAAGAACAGAAGAACTGCAGACCAAGCCAGCCTCCGGTGCCCCGCCTGCTGTCAGGGCACGAGAAGACAGCGCCGCAACTGTGAGTTCCACCCCTGCCTGGCCAGCTGCGGGTGGGGACAGGCCCACCTTCCCCTAAGAAGGGCCTCGGATCAGGCACGCATGGATGTCTCCAGAACCGCCTGAGCCTGCTCATGCCTCTAGACAGACGGCTTCCAGTAACGAGCTCCACGTGCCCACTGCGTGCTGGGGTCTCCTTTGCTGGGCTCTGCAGCTGAGAGGTTATCCCGCCTGTCCTCTCCTTGCCTCACTTCTGAAGTCCTGCATGGTGTGCCACACCCACTGGGCACCCACGGATTCTGTCCTTACCCCCCAGGGTCCACTTTTCTGCACCCTATCTCAGCGAGGTAATGCTGACCCTGCCTTGGGGCTCAGCTGGAAGGAGGGAATGCCCCTAAGAAAGGAGCTCTGGAGTGTAAGACCTCTAGCTAACAGCCTCTGCATTCCTCTGAACTCCAAGAAACAAAAAAAATTATAAAAAACAGGAGCCAATGACATACACTGTTAAGGAAGAAAACAAATTAAAAATAAAAAGTTGAGGAAGAAAGTTGTCCTTTCTTTTTTCCCAGGCATCAAATGCAGCTTCCTTTGACTGGGGAGAGGGGCTGGGGCTCTTTCCCACCCACAGAGCAGAGCAGATGCTTCTGTTAGAATCACGGATGCAACCAACACTGCACTCCCATGGTCCCCAAGTGTGTGTGTGTGTGGGAAAAACCCGCCCACCGGCTGCTCTCTCATTCAAGGCACATTCCACAAGGCGCGCCCTCGCCCGGGAAGCCCTCGCATCCCTCCCTGCATGTGTGTGGGTGTGAGGGGTCGCCTGGCACTGCAGACAGACGGGCTACAGCCCCATCCTCCAGATCTCTTCCTACCCCCACCCCCGCCAGGGACTCAGCCCTTCCCCAAGAGCAAGCATCACACCCTTGGAGTGGGCAGCAGCAGGCCTCAAGATGGGACAGGAACCGAGTCATTCCAAGACCCGGGGTCGCGGAAGTTGAGGCTGGTTGTCTAGGAAGAATGCCCCACGGCCTCTGTCTGCACTTTCCAGCTCAAATCTTTCCAAAACATAAAGCATTCCTTTTCCCCCTGGAGCTATTAAGAAACACCCACATGCTCCAATCCTGGGAAAAGGAAACCAGGAGACTAAAATAGCTGGTGTGTGCTCCCTCTGCAACCAGAAGACCAAAACCAAGTCCAGGAGAATGCTCTGAACTCCTATCCCAGCCCAGGCTAGGGATGCTCCTGAGAGGGACAGGAGGTGGTGTCCAGCCCTGTGTTCCCATAAAACCTGTGGGTAGCACTGGGGAGGAGCCAGACATCAATCAGCAATGGGATGGGGGGAAAGCTTACGCTGGCTCCAGGGCAGTGGGAGGGTGGCCCTTGTACCACTGTCTTTGTCCCAATACTAAACCTCTCAAGCAGATTCAGAGTTTAATCGCAATCACAGCTCAGTGGAAGACTATGCCTCAGGTAACAGCTGGGGCCACAAGATGTGGTGGTCTGGCCAACAGTGCTGCTCACGGGAGGAGGAGCACACGGTGTCTGGGGCAGAGACCCCCAACCCCAGTCTGTGGATGCACTGCATCCCTGAACAGGAGCCTTGTCCCAACAGCCAGCCCCCCTGTCCTGAGCAGCTGGCAGTTGTCTACGAACAGTGGCCAGAGATGAGGCCACTTACCACTGCCCTAGCCCCAGTTTAGTGCCTCTGGTCAGTTTCTTTTGGTGATTCGAGTCCTGGGGCTGTGTTGGCAGAACTGACAAATGCAGGCCCTTCAGGAATTTCGGCTCTAATCCAAATGGAAACACAAGAAGGGCGAAACAGTTAAGCCCCCAGAGACCAAGAGAAATACCCCCAGTGGCCCCCCCACCAGGCCCCCACTCGTCCTCCCTGCCAAGGCAGAACCACCTGTACCTAGTCACAGCAATCTACCCAGCTCCATGGACCCCACACGAGGAACCACTCAGCAAGTAAGCAGTTTCCTGTGCAGGAGGGTGGTGGCAGACAGCCCATCCCCTGGAACCAGGACACAGGTTTCCACGTGGGACCTGTAGCATCTGAGGTGCAGGGAACAAACCTACAGAGTTGGTCCCCCCCAAGAGCAGAAGCTCTCGGGTCAGTTCCCGGAGCACAGAGATGGCAAAGGAAAAGCCAGAACCACACAGTCAAAGGACAGCCTCTCAAAACTCAAGGTAGGGAGGGCGCCTGGGGAGAAGAAGGAGCTGAGGCAGCCGAGGGAGCCGCCAGGGCTGGACTGCTGGAGCCTGGGAGCCTGCAGGCTGGCGGCTCTGAGACTGTAAATCTTGCCCTTTTTCCCGCCAGGACAGCTGTTCCCAGGACTCTCAGATTACTTGTTGCACAATCTTTCCACTTTCTTTAAAGGAGGAAAAAATGTGAAGGAAAAAAAAAAATCTCGGCAGCAGCAGAGAGCTGCTGGAAATGCCGTCATGCTTACTCCACAGGAGGCGGCATCAGGCGGGGTGCAGGGTACTCAGAAGCTCAGGAGTCAGGGACAAAAGCCACGGTCTGGACTCAAGACTGGGACACCAGGGTGTGACGGTCACGACGCCCTAAGGCACCACACTGGGCGGGGCCTGGTGGCATGGTTTTAGCCCTCAGGTCCTCTGCCAATTTCAATCTCTGGGGTTTTCTCTGGTTGCTCAGATCCTTAGGGGAAAGGGCTGCAACACCCCTAGTAGGAGAAGCCTGCTAGAAAACACAGGAGGTCCAAAACCCCAGAAGCAAAGGCAAACCTGAGGTTTGGCCGGAACTGAGAGTGAGAAGTCAGCAGCCACCTGGAATGCTAATTAGGCCCAAGAATACAGCAATTCACCCTGCGGGAGCGCGCTGGGCCCTGGCCTGAGGCCCCACTCTGCCTCAGCAAGCACGGGGTGTGGCGCCCCCTACTGGCCAGCAGATTTTTAAAACGCACTGGAAGAGGGAGCTGGTTACTAAGAAAGAAAAAAGGGTAAAGGATAGAGAGGTGACCAGCAAACTACCCACAGCAGTCTCTGCATACAACAGGAGCTCAATAAATACAGAATATCCTCAATGGAATTCACATCACTTGGGCCCACTGAAAGGAGGTAGTCCAGAGCACTGATGTCCTAGAGAAGGCTCCCCTCCCCCTCCCCTGGGAAATACAGTGTCCTTACAAAGGAAAAGGGACAGTGACAAGGTCCAGGGGGCCCCTGCCCCACAAGACCCACACACCTCAGAGCAGCACCACTCTTTTCAAGTGCTACAAATAATCCTCATACCTCCTCGGCACCGCCGGATCACATTATCTATCTATGTGAACTAAGTGGAGTTTGTCGTTTCCTTCCAGTTACAGTAAAGTATCAGAGACAGGACTAGGTACACGGAAGAACACACCAGGAGTCTTGCTGCCCACTGCGGATGTGCGTACTGCAGCCTGCCTGGAGGGACGGGCCCACAGCAGGCTCTGGGTGGTCTGCAGACTGTCGACTCAGCCGATGAAGGCACCTGCCTGCCCACCAACAACCCTATGCATCCAGACACAGGAAGTCAGCTCCACCTCACTGAGCAGCCTAGCCACCAGGCTTCTTCCCAGCCTCCCCTCTGGGCCAGTCTGAGCATCAGCTCCCCTGAGAATAACCAGAAATGCTTGTCTGGAGGAAAGATCTCCTGTCCCACCACAAGCACAGCTCTTGGCATCTCCACCTGCCCCTGCCTCCCACGTCAAGGCTGCTGCTCAGCCGCACCAGGGGGCACACGTGCACACCCGTGGAGCATGGAGAGAAGGAACTGTTAGAGGCACAGGACACGCATGTCCAAGTGCGTGCAGTTAGGAGCAGCGAGCAAACTCCGGGGAGAACGGCAGCGCTCTAAGCCCCGGAACAGCGGGGCCAAAGGCAGGCTGCTCCACACCTGCCGAAGCACATCACTTGAAAGGGCCGAGGTGCGTGCAACAGTGCCGCTGGGGGACTCTGAAGCTGGGCAGGGTCGCGCGAAGATCAATTCCATCATCTGCCCTCATTCCTCCTTTCCCAGGGCTCTGCAGTGTCAATACCACTGGCCACTTGTCTCCGTCCCCAGCCCAGGTCAGGGGTGGGGTGGAGGTAGGTGCTGGGATACCCACCACCCCAGGTAAAGGCCAACAGGGTGACCAGATGGACAGATGGGAGGGCCCAGCAGGTTCTTATGACTGCCGTCTCTGCTCTCTGGTAGCCTGGACATACAGTGGAACACAGGCAGGAGTGTGGTGAGACTACATCAAAGACACCTAACCTGTTTCAGAGTCTTCGCTGTCAGAGGAGCTGGACTCGCTGGTGCTCTCCGACTCTGAGGACGAGAAACCCTTCATCTTGGAGGAGCCAGCGATCACATCAACTTTCTCAGCTGCAATAAAGCAACAGGGACAACAGAGTCAGGCAGGACCCAGAGCCCCATGAGCCAAAGGGCTGCTCCCAAAGACTGGCTGCTGGCCTTCCAGACCCTGGCCCGACCCACACTTCCCAAGGGTGCAGCTAGCCTACCACCACTCACGCCAGCTGAAATCCTGGCTTATACTCAACTTTCAAGGCCCCTTCAATCTCTCAAAATACCCCCTCACAGGGTTCACCGAGGATTAGGAGACCAGCACAGGAGGGGACTCCCTAACAAGGGACTGCTGGGAGTGTGCCCCCTCAGCTACTTTTCTGGCAGCGGGGAGAAGACCTAAAGGGGGCACAACAACCAGAGACAAAGCAAGACAAGGAAAAGGCCCCAGGGGCCCTCCCAGCACCTCAGTGTGCAGAGTGAGGTTGGGTGTCACTGTGTGACACCCTGAACAGAAGGGAGGGGGTGCCAAGGACCCCAAGTCAGTCTGGGCTGGAATGAAGGCTGTGTGCAAAACCCTGACTCAGATTCTAAATCCTACTGGTCGTGAGACAAAACCATGAGCCAAGACAATGCACCGATAACACCGAAGAGCCACTCGGAAGACCTGCAGAGCGGATCACAAGGAACTAGAGAAGACAGCAGGCAGGCGCAGTGCCAACCTAATGCTTTCCTCCTAGCCATGCCCCCACCCCAGAGACCCCGAAGAGGTGAAGGAGGGGGGTGCCTCAGGACCCCAAGGGCCATCTGCCAGATAGGTCAAGAAAGGCGCCCCACAGCCTAGGGTCGAGTTTGATGTCACCACCCTCCAGAGGCATCTATGTCGAGGACACAGACTTCATAATCAGAAATTTAAACAGCCTGCGGAGTGAGAGGGCCAGGATTGGAAGGCCAAATTAACTAAAGATGCTAATGGGGCTTGGCTAATAGGGGTGCAAGGGCAGCGCTGGACCCCACCTGCCAGCCCTCTTCTTTACCCGGGACTGGGAACACCCCAGCCCCACCCCAGAGGGCCAAAGGGCACCTTGAGGTTTCCTCTTCTTCCGCAAACAGGAGGTGACGTAGCGCTCCAGTTCACGCAGGGTGGATGGCTTCAGGGTCTCGAAGTCGATCTCGATCTCGTCGGGGTTGGAGTTCTTGAGGGAGGGCTCCCGCGACTGGATGATGTGCACCACACGGCCCAGCTTCTCGCCAGGCAGTTTGTTGATATCCAGGCTCAGCTGCCGCTTTTCCTCATATGACATGGGCTTGCACTTGTCCTCCTCCTCCGACTCATAGGCGGGAGGGGGCTTGCTCTTTAAGGGTGCTGGCTCCTTCTTGCTACGAAGGGGTGATGCAGATACCATTAGGAATGGGTCCCTGCAGGAAAGGTGGGCACCCATCCCTTCATTTAGGGCTTGGGGAGGCTTCTACACCCTCTCCCAGCGGTCTTCACAGGGGACAGGGGACACTGGCAACGCCGCTCTGTGAGTGCGGAGCTGTGGCTGAGACCAAGACCAGTGAGCTGGGGGTGTCTGGCTGCCCACCAGGCCCTACCATCCTCCCCTCAGGGCCCGTCCCAGAGAAGGGGCATTCGTCAGGCGGGGCGGCCACAGACCTCGTGCTGCTGTTACTGCTATTATTTTTCTTGGTCTTTTTGGGAGGAAGTTCCTTGGCTTTGCTTTTCTTATTCTCCTCCACTTCCTCTTTCTTTTTGTGCTTTTCTTTTTTCTTTTCCTTTTTGTCTTTCTCCTTTTTCTTTGGTTTGTTCTGCTGGGGCTGTGAAAGCGCTGCAAGCTGCTCGTGCACGGCTTTGAGCTGTGGTGCAGACAAGCAAGACACACTCTTGTCATGACCTGTCATCTCACCAGATATCCGCGGGGCACAGGCCCACCCAGACCCTTGAACCCCCAGGGCAGACCAGTGTCTTCCTTGTCAGAGGAGCTGACACTCAAGCCTCATGACCATCCTTGGTCCCTAAAGCGGCTGGGCAAGTGTACAGACACGTGTGGGCTCTAAAAGCCAAACTGTAGGGAGATGAGCATCCAAGAGGCCCCAGGAGACGGACAAACTGGCTCAACCACCTCCTTCGAGACACCAGAAAGTTCAGAAGCCTGACTTCTGCCCAGAGAAGGGCCATGTCAGCCCACGTCCATACCCACAGGGAACATGTAAGTATGAACAACGTGCACCTGACTAGGCACAAGGGGACCTGCCGGCAAGCAAAGCCAAGGGCATCATGCGGACACCTCCCTCTAGCAGGGCTGCCCCGGGCCATGGACTGGAAAGGCCAGAGGTGGGGGCTAGAAGGAGACTGGGCTGCCTCTGTCCTCACCTGCTCCTGGAGCTCGGCCAGCCGCTGGGCTCGCTCCTCCTCGGAGTCGTCAGTGGAGCTGTCACTGTCTGAGGAGCTGTCGCTGCTGCTGTCACTGGAGGAGGGCGGGGCAACAACCTTGGTGGGCGGCGGCACCACTGGGGAGGACACGGCCACGGCAGGCTCCTCAGGCTCATCTGGCATCTTGGCAAAGCGCATCTCGAACACATCCTGGAGGCGGGAGAGGGAGGGGAAGCCGTGCCCATGAGGGCTGCTGGGTGCCGGGGGGCGGCGCCTGGACTGTGGCCCCACACCATGCCATTCCTGGCTGGGAGGGCTGACTCGACAGGAAGCAGAGAGGGCTGGGTCAGCGGTGACCCCCTTCCTGCCACTAAGCTGAGGCATGCGCAAGGGCTCCCAGTAGCTCTTCCAAAACTCCTCTCTCAAATCTCACTTGGAGGTGAAAGGCACTCCCAACATGGCCTGATGCCCACTCCCTGAGAGACGTGGCCTAAGTAAGGACCCATCTCACAGTGGATGGCTGGCCCAATGAGGACATCAGGCTAGGGACCCCTGACAGCTGCAGACCTGGACAGACTCACAGAGAAAGTGCTCTGAGGCTCCTGACAGCTTGGTGCTCAGTCGGCACCCCCCAGGGAAGCCTGCTGGACACTGGGCTGGGCACCAGAACACAACACTGAACAGAACAGGAGGCTCTCTTACGGTTCACATCCCCACAGGCAGCAGACACGGCCTGCAGGTTTAGAGTTCCAGAGGGTGTGAAGGCCCCAGGGTGGGAGTGTGTGCCGCACAGAGCCACAACCTGCGTCTCCAGGACACAGCAGAAACACGAGAAAGTGCAGAGGCAGTGTGGGGCACTGCGGACCGGCCATGGGGAGGGCTGGCTTTGTGAGGCAGAGGCTACCTGAGCAGACACCCTGGGGGGACTGAGCACCAGAGGCCACCCCAGGAGATCCCAAGACCTTCCGACTCTGAGATTCAGAAATCTGATGGAATTGCGTGGCTCACAGAACCCAGGGGGGCAGCAATCCTTCCTGGGCTCCAGGGGTTCAGCTGTGTGTTGCCTCGCCTGCTAGCTGGCCATTCCCTCTCTACCCAGGGGGCTTTGTCACCAGAAATCCAATGATGACTCAGAACTGATAGTGGTGGAAGGAACAGAGCTGGTTTCCCAGCAGGATGTTGAGACCTGTTTTAAGCCCAGTTTAATACAGCAACTCACTCAACAGAAGGGGGGACCTTTCTCAAGCGCGAACTGATGCTTGAGAGAACAGAAGGGCCACAGGATTAAACTCCAAGACTGCTATTTCAAACTGGGGTGTATTTGACAGGGCGCAACCTAGGAGACTCTCTTGATGCCTCTAGAAACACATCTTCAGATTTCCCCATGTCCAGAGACCTGGGAAAGCATGATCTGGGCAGCAGACTGTGGTACTGTTCCCTCCCCTCCAGATCACTCAGTTTGACCTCCTCCAAGGCAGTTTCTCCCCTCAAACAAGGTGCCTGCCTGAACTCTGCTGAGTGGGTTTCAGGTTAAGAAGGGCAATACCTTTCTATATTTATTCAGAAATAAATCCTGGAGCATATCCAAAGGCAATGAAGAAGAAAAACAGGAGAGATGACCAGACATCATCATTGTTCAGATTGCCAGGCATAAGACCCTGTGGGCAAGCCCATCTCTGCCCACAGGGCCCTGAATGTGGTCAGGCTCAGGCCCACGACTGCCCCCCACAAACATCTAGAAGAGCCAGGCCCACACTTGGAGAAGTGTGTTTAAGAAGGCGGTGGGGCAGCTGGACCCCAAGAGTTGCAAGCACTTGGTGCTGCTGGGAGGTGATCCTTTACCAAGCAGAAGCTACCTGTGTCACCAGTTTGTGAACCAGCCCCCCATACCAGCTGCCAGACAGCTCTACCTTACCACAAGGGCACCCCTGTTCTTGCCCCCACAGGCTAAGGCTGCTGTGGAAATGAAGCCTCCTTACACTCCCTGGCTGCTTCTGGCCCTTGACCTACCAAGGCCCCAAAACCAAACAGCAAGGAGCATGTGACAGAAGGCCAAATGGGCCGCCAGCCTCCTGGGCTGTGCCCAGCTGAACGATCCCTCAGCCCCTCGTCTGTTCCAGCCCTAGTGGGGACACCCCGGGAACACACTTGAGCCTGTGCACCAGTGAGCTAAGGGCTGCTGCAGAAAACCTTCCCAAGTGACCGAGACAAACATGCACCTGCTCTGTGGTCAACAAGACTGATGATGTGCTCCTTGTCCTCAAGGGGGCAAATACAGATTGTTATAATGTGTCCTAAGTGCTAAGGCAGAAACAGCAAGAGTTGGCAAAGAGCTTGTGGGGGGACCTGAGACCTAAGAATGAGAAGAAAGTAACAAAGGCTGCAGACACACAGGATGGTACAAATGAGAGAAGATCGAAGTGGCGTGGGGTCAGGCAAGAGACAGTAAAATCCAGTGAGCCGCAGCCAGGGCAAGTGTCTCAGGAGGGGGGAGTGACAGGAAGGAGCAGTGATCAGCAGCACACACCAGGGAAGCAGGGCTCAGGCCTTCTGTGCTAGGACGGTAGTGTCTTGAGGTGAACCCACCTACTCTGCCTAGCATGACATGACCTCCACCCCTCCAAGGACCTGGGCCACAATCGCAATTCTCAACATCAGAGAGAACCCTGGCTTCAGGGAGCAAATTACCTCCTCTCACTATAGTGTTGACCAGGGCCATCTACTCTGGGCTGTATCAGACTCATGGAGGAAGCTCCCCACCCTCTTTAGTGACAGAGATGCTCAGGTGCTGGGAGGCGGTGGTGTCTGAAGACTCTCAGACAAACCAGCCTTCAGCTGAGCACAGTTGGAGACCAAAAGGGAGGTGCTGTCCAGTCAGCCTGTCTTTGCCCCGCCTGGATACTGCTTTCAGGCTTAGCCATACCTGGGCATAGCAGGCTCAGGGGCTGGGGGCACGCAAGCGGGAAGTAGAATTCAGGCCATGGAGGCCCACTTGGCCCCAGGTGCTGGAGACGCAGCCATGAGGGGACACTCAGATACACACACAACCAGACATACACTGGAGGCCCATCGGGGCCCTGCATATGTATGTTCCTTCCTCAGTTTACCGTTTTCCCTTGCTGTGACACAATTGTGTACCACCATGAATTTGCACTTTCTGCCAAAATAAAACTCTGGTAATGCACATAAGCACAAAACTTCCTAAATTACGCCTCCCTTCACAGCAGAACAGAAAGCAATGGACAGTACCAGCAGCAGCTCTGGGCCCAGTAGCTAGGCTAGCAACCCTCAGCTCAAGTCACCTGCAGGTTCTCAAGGACACCCTGAACCCAAGGGTTCCTAGCTATCGTTGTGACCACAGCTGCCAGGAGGTGGGATGTGGGCTTTCTAAAGATCCAGCATTTGGAAGCTGGATGAAAAAATATAAAGTGGATCCTTTCCCATAAAACTTCCTGGGTAAACCCCAGCCCCTGGGCACAGCAGGTCTCAACTCTTCTTAGTGACACAAACAAGGGCCAGAATATTTTTGCTCCTCTTCCCCAGTAGGCAATCTAGCCACCTAAACCATGCTGATCCTGGAAAACTTTGAAAGAAGAAAAACAAAGCTCTAAATGCTACAAAATACAGGAACTGCGTTCCAGAAATACCCACACGGGACCTGCCACGTCAACTCTGCTGAAGCAGACACCCCTACCCGCTTCCAGGCATTTTACTTTCAGTAGCATGGAGACCCATCCTATGAGGGGCAAAACAAGCTGGGGGCAGAGGCAGCCCTGTGCTGAGTGGCACACTGGGCACTGCCCTCTGCCCCCCTCCTAAGTGGACCCTCCTCAAGGGTAAGGACCTTGTCCCATTCCAGCGTTGTATCTGGAACCAACATTTAGCACAGAGCTGCCGTGTGGCAAACACCTCGGTGTCCGTGCTATGAGTAAATCCCATGTTTGGGTGTGCTCATGGCACTCCCAGAACAAAAAAAATGCCGTGTGTGTGTGTCTGTGTGTGTGTGTGTCTGTGTGTGTGTGTGTGTGTGTGTCTCTGAGGGCACCACTGCCACCTGGTGGTGATGTCTCAGAACTGCAGCACAGGTATGAAGCCTGAGCAGCTAGGATGGCAAATGCAAAACTAAATAGCAGAAAAGGCAACTTTGTGAAGAAAGCAGATGACATAGCACCAAACTGAAGAGAGTGCCCCTTCCAAAAACAAAAAAACCTCAAATGAAATAAAATAATAAACAGTCACCAGAAATAAGAACCTTCAAGTCTGAGTGCATGTTTAATTAATAACCAGGTTCATCCTAGTAAGGTTTTCTTTTCTTTTTAAATACCTAGAGTTTCAGGACACCAAAGGCTGACCCAGACAGGCCCAAGTGAAAGAACATCTTGGCTCCAAGACGATGACACAGGAGATAACATGCTGGTGAGCCTGGGACAGGGTGTGAAGCCAGCAGAGCTGGGAGGCAGGTGGGCAGCAGAGCCAGAGCGGCCTCCGACAGACACCGACCCAAGGTCACCAGAGGCCCTGTGCAAGTCCTCGCTTCCTGAAGCTCTCCACAGCTGACAGAGAAAGCCTGGGGCGAGGAAGTCCCACCCAGACCCCAGGAGAGAGCCTGTCGCGGGATGTGTGACGTGGATCGTGTGACAACGGGTGGTCTAGCCTGCTCTGACCCTGAAAGCAGAAGTGCAACCTGGGGTCTCAGGGAGAAGAGGCTGGGAATTTTCATTACATGTGATTTCAAAAAATTATAATAATGAAAACAGGTAACAGTACTAAATGTCGACTTTATTCTCCATAATTTTTAACTCCTGATCTTCCTACTCCAAAGATATGTCTCTGCTGAAATTTGGGCATATGTTGTTCCTTGTTAAAAAAAAAGAAAGAAAGAAAGAAAAGTGGAGCTAGTTCACATATTTATGTTGTAATCTGCCCCCTCGCCCCCACCCAGGTGTGCACTCCACAGCACACACCATCTAGAATCAACCTGAAGGGGCCAGAATCCCACCCCATTAGGGCTCCAAGGCCACACAGAACGTCTAGAGGCAGCCACCCTGCAGCAGGAAGGCAAACATCACAGCTTTCAAGGCTCTAGTGAATGCCCGCAGGTGGGCAGTTACTTCAGCTCACAGCTGGGACAAAGTGTCTACCTGGCCAGAGTGTCCCTCGCCGACTTGAGCCAGGTCTGTTTTGGAGAAGAGCTGGGCCATGCACAGGATGCGCACGCTTCCGGCCAAGGGGAATCGGATGCAGGGGGTGGGGGTGGGGGGGGCGCTTTCAGTGGAACACCCCAAACCCAATATGCCCGAGACCAAAACCAACCGCCCTACCTTAATCAAAAAGGAAATAATCCCAATGTAAAATATATGTATTATTCTGACTTCAGTCCACTCTTCCAAAGCAACATGGCATTATACCAAAGCAAGAGACAAGTAAAGCCTGCTGAGGCCCCCAGAGGCCTGGCCCGCCCAGGACCCCAGCCTGCTCTGCTGCGGGGTGCCACGCCCGGAGCTGCCCCGGAGCCTCACCTGGAGCTTGCGGGCCATGGCCACCACCTCATGGTCAGGAGGGTTGTACTTGTAGCAGTTAGAGAACATCAATCGGACATCGGCACCAAATTCCTGAGCATCACGGTACTCACGGGCCTCCAGTTTAGACTGAAAAGACAGGACGGGTCCTGGTTAGTCACGGCTGCCCCTGCTCCAAGAAGGGCTGTCTGCAGGAGCAAGTCAACCTCTCAATGGCTCAGAGTTTAACACAGACCTCTGGGCTGCAGTCCATGGGGTCGCAAAGAGTCGCACACGACTGAGCGACTTCACTTTCACTTTCATGCACTGGAGAAGGAAATGGCAACCCACTCCATCGTTCTTGCCTGGAGAATCCCAGGGACGGCAGAGCCTGGTGGGCTGCCTGCCGTCTATGGGGTCGCACAGAATCGGACACAACTGAAGCGACTTAGCAGCAGTAGCAGTGGGGAGAAGTTATTTACCTCAGTCCTCAGCATCAGGTGGACACAGAGATACTTTAACAGCAAGTCTCAAGGCCAGGAAATGCCCTGCTAGCGTCTAACCCACTGTGCCTGGCAAGAGTACACAGGATCCATAGAGACAAAGCTTAAGCTACAACTGTAAAGAGAGTGCTGGGCCTAGTTCTGACCTGGCCTGTACTTGTCCTGTTGATGTCGGACAGGACATCAATCAAAAGCAACACAGCAATGTCCTCTGCTCTGCCCAAGTTTGGACAGGTTTACTCCACTCCCACATGGAAAAAATGCCAAAGGATTAAAATAAACAAAACCAAAAATGCCAAGAAAATGCCAGCACTTGGGACTTCCCTGGTGGTCTAGTGGCTCAGATTCAGAGCTCCCAATGTAGGGGGCCCTGGTTCAACCCCTGGTCAAGGAACTGGCTCCTGCATGCTGCAACTAAAGATCCCATGTGCTGCAACTAAGACCCAGCACAGCCAAAGAAAACACACACACACACGTTTAAAATATATATATTAAACATATATATAAATATATATTAACATATATTTAAATATAGATACAAACATATATATGTTTAAAACATATATATATATATAAACATACATATGTTTTAAATGCCAGCACTCATATGCCTCTTAAGGGCCTGTCAAAGTCACCACTCTCCAAACCCTCCTGGAGCGCCTGCCACGCGAGGGTGTCTATGGGCACTGGGCCTTGAGACCACAGAGGGCTAGCCTCAGATGGACGAAGGGGCAGCTCTGCTGTCCATGACCAGCAGGGTCCCAGGATCTTGGGGGCTGCAGCCCTCCACAACCCCCAGCAGGGGGCGCTGGGCCGCTTTGGGTTGGTGAGATTTAGACAGCTCCTGAGATTGGGCCCTCCTCCTGGACAAGCCTCAGAGGTGCTGGCCTTTCCTGTCCTACGGGGTCAGGGACACATCCACTCACCTTGATTGTGCTCATGTCCATGGGGTGCTTGATGATGTCACAGTAGTCATGCAAGCCCAGGGCCTCCACGTCCACGGGCTTGTAGAAGGGCCAGGCGTAGGCCGCGTGCTTCTTGGCGAACATCTCCTTAAGGATGCCGCTGCAGCACTTGAGCTGCTCTGAGACCTTGCTGCTCTTATCTGGCGCCGGGTGCTGCTGCGAATCAGGCACGTCCTTCTTCGGGGGTTTAACAGGCCGGCTGCTCTCCCGCCGGGGGCCCAGCTTGGCAGTCTTGGGCTCCGGGGGCAGTGAGGGCGGCTCATGAATGGGGTCGATGGTGGTAGGGGTGGTGGTATCTGCTTTCCTCTTAACCCCTTTCTTTGTCTGCCAAGAGCACAGGCGCGACAGGTATGGTCAGAGGCAGCAGCTGGCACAGCAGGCCCTCAGGGTCACTCCTGAAGCCAAGTCCTTTCTAGGGTCTCAATTCTCACAGGGAACAGGGCCCAAAGGTGAAGGACTGAACACAGGGAGACTCTGTCCCACCACTCTGTTCTGCAGCTGGGACAGGACCCAGTGGCAGGAGAAAGCACATAACCGAGTGTGGGATCTGCTCACCAGAGGCCAAAGGGACTTCTGCAAGCAATTTCCTACAGGCCAGGGACCTCTCCCAGAGCCCACCCCTGTCACTGGCCACCCACAGAAGGCACACTCAGAGGCTACTTAAGACAGCGTCTGCAAACACACAGTCTAAATTAGAACCGGGAAGGGGGTGGCAACCACCTGGGAGGCGTTACTCAATTATGGGATCTCTGGGTCAGCAGCTTTGGGGCTGTGCTGATTTAAACACAGCTTGATGTCCCCTCGAAATACCCACAAGTGCCCTGGGAACCAGAAGCATTGGCAAGGATGAGTGACTGTCTCCTATAAGCCTCACTGCAACTGGGGGAGTGGGAAGGCAGTCCTTTTAGCTGACGGGGCGGAAGCTACAGAGTGACCAGGCTGGGCCACACATACACAGGACACTCACCTTCACAGGCTGTGGGGTGGCTGCAATGATGGGCGGGTGGCTCTGCACGGGCTGGGGGGCTGGTGCAGGTGGGGGCAGCGGCTGGGGGGGCACTGGCGGGGGCGTCTGCAGCGGCTGGGCAGGTACCACTGTCATGACAGGGGTCTGGACGATGAGGTCTGGGGTGACGGCAGGGAAGGGGTGAGGTGTGGCCTGCACAGGTGGAGGATTCTGCTGAGGGGTCTGGGTCTGCGGAGGAGTTGACGCTTGCGTTGTGTTTGGTACCGTAGAGACGCCAGGTTTTGCTGTCCCTATTGATCATAAAAGGGACAGGTGGTTAGATGCCAGGCCTACATGCTGGCTGACCTTGTGGGGACACTGCCACAGGTGGTGAGCACAGTGGCATGGGCATGGCACACAGAGTCACCAGAACGATTTGTCCAAGAGATGGAACAGCCCGAACACCCTGGCCCTCAGACAAATCTGTCCACCTGTCCTAGGAGGCTCCAAGAGCAGCGGCTCACCACATTCCACACTTCCTGGGGTGTCCTGGCTCCAAGTCCTTACTCAGGCACAAAGACCCCTTCATGAGCATGAAGGCTTGAGCCAAAGGAACAGGAAACTCATGCTGAGACTTAGCACCAGGACAGTGATAGCAGAAAAATATTCCTTGGCACTTTCAGGCAGAGCTGTCCTCATTCCCAGAAACGCTGCCTTCTGAGTAAGCATTTCTGGCAGGAGGCCAGGATCGGCAGTCCATGCCAAGGTTTCTGGAAACTGGCAGCCCCCCGTCCCTCTGAATCACAGGGGCAGGATGGACAGCTGCTGCCCTTCAAGACTGGCTCACACTGCCTCCCTGCAGCAGTGTGGGTGAGCCAAAACACACAAGGTCCCACAGCTACCCAGGTGAATGAAGCCCAAATCCCTCCCAGGAGGGAGGCTGGGGCTCCTTGGTTCTGAGTATACTGGACACCCGTGGGCAGGTTCCACAGCTAAGAGGTGACCCTCAAGACCAGCTCTCCTTGGCTCCCCCTCAGCAATGCAGGGAAGATAGCCAACCCCCTTCACTCCCATGAAAATACCCCTTCCAAGCAAGATAGGAACTCAGGTGAAAGCTTGCTCCTTAGAGAAGCAAACAACTCACAGCACAGGCCACCCTGCAAGCATCATCTTTCTGCAACCTGGGTGCTGCAGATGGCAAGATGCAAGAGGCAGCTGTGAAAACTTCCTGGACAGAAACATTTCACAAGCAGGCTACTCCCTACCAACTGGCCTTCAGAATGGTACGTCAGGCTGGGAGGCAGGGGTGGGGTGGGAGCTAAGACAGACAGAGTTTGACTTCAGAAGACTATCCAGTAGCAGGTATGACCCTGACACAAGTGGATTAAGATAACTCAAGTGACAAACCTTAAGGCTCTAGGATTAGTTAAGACTAAGAATGCCCTTGATCAGATCAATTTTATCCAAAGCGAAAAAGACAATCTATGGCATTGGTGAGATGAAGAACTCAAATAATCTTGAAATACTTAAAAAAAAAAAAGTTACACTTTCTTTTTAACTGAAGTCCATCGAGAAAGGCAAGGCCCAATGTTTTCTACTCTGGTGGAGGGTCGTATGACCCTCCGGGCTGGCTCCCCTGATGAACCTGGCTCCACCATTTCCAAAACAGCAACAACACAGGTAGCATATAATATAGCCGTCTTCCCACCACTCTAGTCTCCCAATGAACTCGGAGAAGGCTGCCCAACTAGGGAGAGAGAAAGCCAATTTTCTTGCTGTTTCAATGTGAAGCTAAAAGTGCTAGGGCCACTGAAGGCACCCTACCTGCTTCTTTCCTCCCACGTCCTCTTCCTTTTGCCTGGACTATCACGATCTCAGTTTCTTCAGTGGGCAGTTCGTTGATTTTTTGCAAGAAGAGCTTCTCCAGAGCTTCTGCCATTAAGACTATGTCATCTCCAGGCTAAAAGAGGAGACACACACAGTGAGGGTTGGAAAGCCCTCCCCACCTTTCTAGACAGAACAAGAGCTCCCCATCCTAGGTCCCAGGCGTGGAGCATCGTATTCAGAGTCCTCCAATCTGAACTGCAAAAGGCCACAACACAGCTATACTACCTGGCACTGTGGAGGCTTCCTAGGCCTGCAAGTCTGCTGCCTCTCCAGCCTTTTACCTTCTGGCCTGAGAAACCATCCTAATGCCTGCAGTATCTATCAAGCACTGCCAACCACAGACAGGGGTCCCTCCCTTGACGTGATGCAATTTCACCAGAATTACTTGGATTACACAGGATGCATGAGCAGAGCTCCAACAGCGTTCCCCAGGGTACTGCCAAAGCAGCTCACTGAGGCTTGGGGAAATGCCCATTCCTCACTGCCTTACGGGTATCCCTCAACTCCCTCAGCTCCAAATGGAAAACTCTACCTGCACATATTTCCCTTACACCTAGTGATGAGAACTGAGACTTTAAACAAATGATCTGGCTTCATGGCATAGCCAAGATGAATGGTTTGGCTACTGGGTTAAGACGTGATCCTTAGGCCTCCATTCAGACCCTGCAAGGGGACACTCGGTTCTACGGCCACAGGCTGTTACTGATGGTCATGCTCACAGCTGCGGAGGCAGCAGTCCCGACACTGTACCCTCTCTCACATTTAGGCTTCTGTCTGAGCACATCTTTCTTTACAACTGGGCTTCCCTGGTGGCTCAGCTGGTAAAGAATCCGCCTGCAATGCAGGAGACCTCTTTTGTTTAATCCCTGGGTTGGGAAGATCCCCTGGAGAACTAAACGGCTACCCACGCCAGTATTATTGGCCTGGACAATTTCATGGACTGTACAGCCCATGGGGTCGCAAAGAGTCGGACACAACTGAGCAGCTTTCACTTTCTTTACATTTTTCTCTACATTTTAGTAGGTTCCTTCCCGACAATTTGAGCCATCCTAACAAACTTTTTAGTGATTCACTACTGTTCTTTTCACATCTTCTCTACTAAACATGCTCAAGAACCAAAGTCCCGAGGGCATCAGAAGCACATGCTTCCAGCTAACGAGGATGGCTTAGAAACACAGCCAGAAGGCTACGGGCCTCAAAAGACACACGCCCAGTTCACACACAAGGTCCCACTCACCTCTGCCGCCAGCAGTCTCCTCTGGCCAGACTGCACTCTACCTGCACCCACAGCCCTGCCCACGGGTTCCAGACGTGCCCACCACCTCCACTACCTTCTGCCTCTCCACCAGCCCCCACATCTCACCTTGTTGTAGATGTAACAATTTGTAAACATAGTGTTGAAGTCCTGGATACATTCCTGAGCATTCCAGTAATAGTTGTTTTCCAAGCGCTTCTTTATTGTTCCCATATCCATAGGTGTTTTAATGATCTTATAGTAATCCTGGAGAGCAGAGAGAGCGAAAAGGGCAATGTCACCTCCGCAGCCAGGCAGCACTCACGGGTGGGGCGCGGATCTCACCCCACCTCATGCCACAGACACGCAGACCTAAGCTCTTCCACCGCATCAGTGAGCCATCTCATGGGTGGACTCCAAGATAAAGTGGTTCACAGAAGAGTTGCTAAAAGCTGAGTGGCAATTTAGAATAAGTAACAGGGAAAGTCGCTCAACCTTTAAAAAAGTGGTTCTTATCTGGTAAATTAACCCACGGGAATTTCTGCTTTCTCTCCACCATGTGAACTTATCCACATCTGTAAAATATATTCAAGCCTCAACAACTGGACCCCTTGCTTCCTGTCACACTGAAGCACCATGGAGCAAAAGCCTCTATCTTCAGTTCATCTCACGTCCATTCCTTTTACCTACATATCGTCTACAGTCTATCACTAAGGATCCAGTAGTGTCTGGATACAGCTCAACAACTAACCAGGTTAAGTGCCAGATGAGGAATCAAACGGAGAGTCCTCACTATTCTTAGTTTAAAAAAAAACACACAAAAAATTCAAAATTCCAGCAGACCCACTCCTCAAACCTCTGGATCTCATTCTACAAGCGCTGAACAGAAGACGCCAGACAGCAGGTATAGATGTGGCGAAAGCCCTCTCAATCAAACTCTCTTCTACCATCATACCTTTCCCCAAATCTAAACCTATCTTAAAAGCAAATGCTTATGATCAGACAGGGCCTGGGTTTCCAGGAGGAAGGACCACAGAGGGGCAGGCGAGAAGGTGCACCTGGCACGCAGCTCACCGGCCCCGCTGAGGGCCACTCTCTCTGAGGCTCCCACAGTCAGGCCCAGGTGAAGTACCAGAATCGCGTCACCTCCCGGGGCAGCCTGATGGCAGCGGGGCAAGTCCATGCTTTGGCAAGCACTGAGGTCCTGCCCAGAAACAGAGGCGGGCAGTGCTGAAAAAGTGAGCCAAGGGTGTGAGGTTCTGAGTTGCTCTAACACCCACAAGAAAGGAACAGAAGTCGCTGGCATACACCTGAGAGCTGGCACAGCTCACACCCCTGACCCAAACGGGGCTGCAGGCACAAGCATACATACCCTGGCGAACAGGCCTCAAGAGGACACTGAACCAGACTTTCTACACTATTTGCTCTGACCACCTTTCCCAAGAGAACCAAGTCCAAATATATCTGCCCTGGGGGAAACTCAGATTTTATTCCATGGCCAAAGATCATGGGGTCACCACCTCAGACTGGTATCAGGTGCTTGAATTGGCCATGAGGTGTCGAAAGTGGTATGAGGCCCAACAAGACAGTAGCTGAGGACAGAGCAGGGAGGAGGTGGTGAGACAGTGACGGGTGAGGGTGAGGGCCGGGGGGACTGAAAGGGAGGCAGGGGCTTAAAGGGCAAGACAACTCATCTGCACACGTGTACAGAATGACAGAAGCAGGCATTCCAATAACGCCTACAGGGACCAGAGGCCGAGACACAGGTAAAGATCTGGAAGGGATCAGAAAATAGAGAAAGAATAAACTCTTCCCTGAGATGGCCCTATTTCCATTTCCTGGCGCGGGGCCATCCCTGGAAACTGGGCTTCAGTATGACACTGTTCCTAGCCAAAGAGCCCTGCCCCAGCCCTCTGGGTTAGCCCCTAGCTTGGCCACCTCTGCGAAGACTCCAGATCAGTGTCGCCACCCCCCAGCCTCTTCTTCCTCCATTGGAGCTGCTGAGGGTGACACCAAGTCACACTGGGACCCCAGGGGAGCCTGGCCTCCACTTCAGAGAATGACCTCAAACTCCCAAACCCCTGAGCCTGCCAGCCCACGTACACCCTTGTCTGTCCCACTGGCTGGCAGGCCGCCTTCTCAGGATCTCCGGTCCCCCGACCCCCTTTCTGCTCAGTCTTCACCCTTTTAGCTCTCCGTGCCTCTGCTCCCTCCGCATTCACCTGAACAAACCAACCCCTCCCTCCTCCACCTGGCCCTGCCACACTTTCCCTTCAAAGCCAAACTTCTTGAACCGGTGGCTTCACATCCTCACCTTCTTATCCACACCGCTGCAAATCTGGTTTCTACTTCTGCGCCACATCTTCCTAAGGTCACCAATGCCCTCCTAAAGGCCAACAAGAGGGTCAGGGTGGAATCCTCAGCTCTCTGACCTTCCTGTAGTCTCTGATGTGGACACCTGAGGGGCTGCTCTCTGTTGGTGACCCTCCTAGCCTCCTGCTCCCTCCAGTGCTATAAAAGCTGTGGGCCCCCTTGGATTCCAACCGCAGTGCCTCCTCTCCCCATTCTCTGCATGTGCTGTAGAAAGGTCACCTCACCTGTGGGTCCTGCACAGCCCAGCCCTTAGTCTAGCTAGAAGCTGGTACTGCAAGCTCTCCCAAGAACCTCCTTCCAGTGATGGGCTCACTGCCTCTCCTCCTGGTGTGGTCAGTGAGGAGAGCGACCTTTGGAGCCCAGATTCCATGAGGACCCTTCTTTTGTTCCCACTGGCTTTCCTCCGCCAGTTCACGACCTGAGCCTGCAGCGCCCCCACCTGACTCTCCTCCTGGGTGCACGCGATGGGTATTCAATGGACAGACAGTACTGGACAGCTGTCAGAGACACAGCGACGGTCAAGCAAGGAAGGTCACACTGATAGGTCCCTCCTCCTAGAGACCAGGTGCCCAGCAGAGGCTGGGGTCCTGCACCAAGGTAGCCCTGACTCGCAGTCTCACGTCTGGGTCAGCTGCAACAGTCATCTAATTCCAACGCCCTTGTCCAGGTGTGTGTGGGATTTGGCAAACAACAGTAGACAATTTAAAGACAATTAGTCCTTGATGCTTTGAAGAAAGGAAAAATTAACACGTTTATCCTGTTTCCTCCCCAAGGTTCAGTTAAAGGCAGAAGTTAAGTTTCCAGAGCCATTTGCTAGGAATGTGGGCAAACAGAAAGCTCACAAAGCAAAAAGGAGAGGAACAGGGGTACAAAAGGACAACCGCAGGCGCAGCATGGCCACAACACACCCCCTCCAATCCAGGCCACCCCCGTGCGCCTGGCTCCATCCCACCACCTTTCCCTGCCCGTGCTCCGGGTGACAACGAGGATGCCACTACCAGAATAGGTACTGCAGCAAGCCAATTCTTCTCAGAATCTGACCAACCACGTCTGCTGAACCTACTGGGTCGGTCTGGCCGACCAAGTCTGAGGAGGGAGGGCCTGGACCACCAAATGACCCCACTTTAGGTCCCCCGAAGCAAGGGCAAGCTGCAAGCAACCCTCCACTTCTATTTCAATCTCGTCACACAATATGTCCCAGAATCGTAGTATCAAAGAGACCAGTTACTGTTTAATCCAGTCAGCACCTCTCTTCTCTTCCCCCAATTCCATTCATCAGGACTGCTGAAACCACTCACTCAAGGATACTGGAGTTTGACTCCACCCTCCCATCAATCCATCCTCAAAGGAGCCAACACAGGAGGAGACCTGGAGGACGGCAGCCCAGGACCCTGCCCAGGTTACTCACAGGGAGGTTTAGCTTGACGGCATCCACAGGCTGCTGGAAAGGCCACGCAAACTGGTGTTTCCATAGTGTCTTGAGCACCACTTTGAGCAGATATTGCAGTTGGTTGGTCTGCCTCTTGGGCTTGTTGGGGTTGGAAGTCTCCGGGGGAGGAGGGTTGGTGCTGGCTGTGTTGGCTTGCTGGGGTTGGGCCTGGGCCTGCGTTGTAGACATCTGGGTAGTTTCTAGTCCATCCCCCATTACTGGCAGATTTCTCAATCTCGTCCCAGGGCCGCTCTCCGCAGACATGCTACTGATCCCATCACATTCTTCACCGGCCAATCTACAAAGGAAAAGCCACTGTCAGATATGAGCCAGCAGAGCAGAGCCATTCACTATGAGACAGCCCCCAGGGCTGTGGCCTCCAAAGGCTGAGCGCCTCTGATGAAGACACTCCAGGCACTGACTAAAAGGTCTGCTCCCCTCAAAGATTCATCATCCAGTAGGGAACAGAGACCAGGAATCAACTTTGAGGGCGAGGCCATGGAGTCTAGAGTCAGCCAGGGGCTGAAAGGGGCTGTGGGAGCTAAGGAGTTCAGGGGAAGGTGGATACAATAAACAACAAACCAGGTTTTAACCTCTGAGTTTTTAGTGGACACTGTGAGAGAGGATGATTTGCAAGCCTCAAATTATCTCTTCATTAACATTCTTGTTTGTCTTTGTGGCTCATGAAACATCTAGCCAAGTCAGTAATTCCACTTGGTGAGTGGGGGCCAAGCAGGAAGGCCAGGCTGCCTGTTCCTTTTTTAGCCCACACAGTCCACTACTGAGTGCTCACACTTACGAAAAGTATTTTCTTGGTAACTTAAATAATGTAGGCTTGGAGATTAAAGAGATACCACACGGTAACTGCTGATAACATAAAAATGAATCCGTACTTGACCCACTGGTTTTATTAACCAGCTTGTCAAAGTTTCTTTATAAAGGGATAGAGGGGCACTTCCTGTGATTCTCTGGGGGCTTGGGGTGGGGGACAGCCCATGTGACCTCCCTCCACCCCAATCAGTGCCTTATTAGCACTCTGTCCATGCACTGCCCCCAGCAACCCCCGCTCCAAGCCATACCATGGACATTCTTGCAAGGGCGGTTTTGTGCGCCCGTCCAGTTATTCTACAGGACAACCACAGGGCAGTGGGTTCATGTTTTTAATGTCGAACTGCCCCTCAGAAAACACACTAACCCACCCCTTACTCTTCACTCTTTTAATGAGAAGAAACGTCTGCTTAAGAGCGTACTGATCATTTGCACTCTTGTGTAGTACTTTTCTGACACTTTACTACTAGCAAGAAGGACATCAGAAAGTGATGCAGGAGCTCCTTGCATGTAATGAGCAACTCCAGTAATAAACCCAGGAGTTCAGTGCGGGTAAGAAAACCTCCAGAGCTGAGGAAGTCAGGCAAGGGCTTAGGGAAAGAGGGACCACAGGACTCTGGCAGGCAGAGGGGACAAGAAGAAATGGGGCATACTGGCTGGCTCTGTCCCAGCTTTCTTTCTGGAAGACGCTCAGCGCATACTAGGCATTCTGGTTCAGTCCAAGTGTAACTTAAAACAAGGTTTTCACAATGATTTCCATGAATGCATTTCTGGCAAAATGTTACTGTTGTTGTTCTGTCGCTAAGCCATGTCTCTTTGTGACCCCACGGACTACAGCAAGCCAGGCTCCTCTGTCCTCCAGTATCTCCCGAATTTGCTCAAATTCAAGTTCACTGCGTCAGTGATGCCATCTAACCATCTCATCCTCTGCTGTCCCCTTCTCATTTTGCCTTCACTCTTTCCCAGCATGAAGGTATTTTCCAATGAGTCCGCTTTTCACATCAGGTGGCCAAAGTACTGCAGCTTTAGCTTCAGCATAATCGCCGAATTTTAACTGCACAAGGTGAGAACTCACTTGTAGTAGTGAAGTCCGTCACGGGGGGAGGGGGTGGAGAGCTGAACCTCTTGGTTGGAGGCCTGACAAAGCCGACATGGCCAGGGAGACCGCTTTCCTTCCAGGGTCCTCTGGCTGACTACAGGCCTAGCTATCAAATGGCTAGAGAACCCAAGAAGAGAGCACTGCTCCAAAGAAAAGGCTGATGCGGGGGCAGGAACCCACGTGGGGAGCCCATGGCCATCGCATGGGCAGACTGTGGATCCTAGGGATCCGAATCCTTGTTTAAGAGGAAGGATTGTTCTCTACCCCCTTTCACCATATAGATACAAAACTTAAGAGTGAAAGTGAAGTCGCTCAGTCATGTCCGACTCTTTGAGACCCCATGGACTGTAGCCCACCAGGCTCCTCTGTCCCTGGGATTCTCCAGGCAAGAACAGTGGAGTGGGTTGCCATTTCCTTCTCCGGGGGATCTTCCCGATCCAGGGATCAAACCCAGGTCTCCTGCACTGCAGGCAGATGCTTTAACCTCTGAGCCACCAGGGAAGAGTGCCATTTGCCTACTCTGAGACGGGATACCAACCACTCAAAACAAACAAACAAAGAAGCCCACCACTCCGAATAAGTGATTAATCATTTAACTCAAGGGAAAGGTCAATACTGTCCATGCTAGAGGATGGGTGTGGTACAGCAGTGCCAGTTAGGTGTCTGGAGGTGGTCACGCATCTATTCAATGATGTCCAGCTGCTCCCAATATGCTAGTAAGACTTTAAGGTTTATGCCCTCCAGGTAACTGCCAAGACCCAAGAAGGAAGGGACAGCTCCTACGCAACCTCCAGTCCTCTACAAGGAGAACACCAACCCAGCTCTAACAACGCTGACAGGAAAAGGGGTTTTGCAGGTGCAAAGCTGATCCCTGGTGCCTCTGCTGCACATATGGTGCTGGAGATGGAGAAGGGGCACCCAGAGTTAAAACCAGACAGGTGTCCGGCATAAAAATGTGATGGAGACTGATGGGCCAGCAGCCTGTGGAAAGCATCCTCCAAGCCGTGAGAGCAGTGTGCTAGGAGCTGAGGACCACGAAGGGGCATTTCCAGAAGCAACGTAATCTGATGGCGGGCCAGTGAACACTGCAACAGCACAACACACTCTCAGGAGCACGACTGCTGAGATGCACTCGCTCCCAAAGGCAGACGTGACAGGACAGGTCTGCTTCAGACTCTGAGGATACAAGGCACTTTCCTTTCTCCACCGAAGGGACTTCTGGCACAAGTACGGGCAGAGCTAAGGGCCACGTGCTCCTGAACACTTGTCATGCAATGCGCTGTGGTGTGACAGTGGCGATGGAGGTGCTCCTAACGGGAGGGAGGAACTTAGAGCACAGTGGGCTGGGAGCCTGCAAAGGATGGGGTGGACCCTGGAGCCTTAAGGTGAGTAAACACACCCCAGTGAAAGGAGGAAAGAGGCCACATACAGATTCAGGGAGGGGAAGCCTCCAACGGCTAGGTGGGATAATGTGCGGAGTCATCTGAAAGAGTGCTCAGAGAACAGAGGCGGAGAGAACAAGGGCTTAGGCTGAATCACTCAACGCTGAGTGTGACTCGGGAGGAAGGGAGGAATTTGGCTGAGAGCATGTCACTGCTGACCTCAGGTGAAGCAGGATGTGGAGGGCGGCCTAAGGGGGTGACAGAGGGAGGCGGCCCCCTGGAAGCTTCATCTGGCCGCATGTGGAACCTTGCACACAAAAAGCATGCCTTTCACTCCTGAAGTGAGTGACAAGGAAGAGAGAAGAAATTTGTCTAGTTCTCAGGTTTAGCTGATAAAAGAGTGGGACCTGAGTCTCACGGAAGCTAGGTCTTACAGCCACCCGCAGAGTAATAAGGCATGGCAAAGTTCAGGCAGGCGAGTTCACACAACTGCGTCCCTGACGGCAGCAGGCGAATGCAGACTGCCTTTAGGTAGCTGCCGTTTAATTACTTATTCCCCTCTTCATTTCTTTTTATTCTCACCCCAGCATTGATAAGAAAAGCTCCTGTTTGTACCAGTGTTAAAGGTTGTACTAAGAGGTGTCAGCAGACAACAATACTATTTTCTGGATGAAATTTAACACCACTGTCACGCTCTCATGGTTTCTAATGTTACTGATTATCCGTTTATTACTGTGACTCCTGATTTAGTTTCTTTTCAAAATAAAGGTACTATAAACGAAACAGTAAACTGATTAAAAACAAAAAGAACAGTAAAGGATACAAGTGTCAAGATAGGACATGACAAAGATAAAGTGGGAGTTGTAAGGGCAACCTGGTCTTGCCCTGTGATCCTCTTCAGAGGGGAGCCAGATGAGACCTACTGCAGGTTCCAGGTGGGGAAGCCAGTGAAAGCTGCTCAGTCATGTCCGACTCTTCACAACCCAATGGACTACACAGTCCATGGAGTTCTCCAGGCCAGAATACTGGAGTATGTACATGTTCCTTCTTCAGGGAATCTTCCCAACCCAGGGATCAACCTCAGGTCTCTGGCACTGCAGGTGGATTCTCTACCCGCTGAGCCACCAGGGAAGCTCAAAAACACTATAGTGGGCGGCCCATCCATTCTCCAGCAGATCTTCCCAATCCAGGAACTGAAATGGGGGTCTCCTGCATTGCAGGCAGATTCTTTACTAGCTGGGCTACTAGGGAAGCCCAGGGAAGTCAGTAGGCTAGGAAAATTTGCAGGAAACTGCTGGAAGATGGAGGGAGGATGGAGAGGCATCCCCAAAATGGTGGAGACTATGCAGCGTTCCCTCGAAGCCCTCCACAGGTAAGTGAATGGAGGTAATCATTCACTGGGTAGAAATAGAAACTGGAGTTTGGGGCCAATACGGGGGAGACAGAAGGACAAATGACACAGGCAACACACCAGCTGGCCAGGAGCCTTTAGTTTGGTGGCCACAAGCAAGATACACAGAGATATAAGATATGCTGAGTACGGGACATATCCATCGACAGGGGCAGCACACAGAGAAGGGAATTTGTCAGTGGGATTTAAGAACACCTGGAGGATAAATTTATTAAAAAAAAAAAAAAAAAGAACACGTGGAGTTGGCTGGGGGAGGGTTTCTATGCAGCAGGACCAACGTGTCCAGAGGAGCGCAAGGGGATTAACGTTAACTGAGGCCCCATCATGAAGGGAGGAATCAAGCTATGAGGATAAAGGCTGATGCACAGTCTGGTTTCTCCTCTTAGATCTCTCCCAGGAAGAAGCTCGCGAATTACACAGCCAAGCCTGTACCAGGTGAGTTCCAGCAGGCAAGGGACAGGAGCCACCCCACCCTGAAGGAGACAGTCTGGCTCTAGGGCAGTGGGGCTCTGTCAGCTACAAGAATGCAGGCCACCAGAGGGTGCAGCCAAGCACATCCCACCAGGAGGAAACAGCCGCACATTAAGTGATGGTATTCTGAAAATCCTCAAGCAGTGTCCCCAAGGCAAGAGGGAGTCAAAATAAATGCCGAAGGATGGTGGGCTCTGGACACAACCATTTTCCTTCACCTTCAAGCCATGGGCCTTTGGGCCAAGGAAGTTAAATTTTCTGCTCAAAAAAATGAATACTTTTTCTACAGAAAATCTGACCCTTTAACTTTGCTTCATCTCTATTTTAAACCAGTATGTCTATGACAGAAGCCTAAACATCCTTTCGAGCCTGTAAGAACCGGGTAAACTCCTTAGGAAACTTTCAGAAGCCATTCATTCCTACTGCAGCAAGAACACCTGGGAAACCAACAAGAATCTCCAATCTGTTATGGGCCAAGAAAGAGAGGCACTGGTGAGCAGCGCTGTGTGAGAGCCAGGATGACTTTTCTAAGATAGAGATCCAACTGGGTTGCCACCTCAAGTAAACTGGTCCCACACTAGTCACCCCTAGCCTGCACTGTCCCAGCGCCTGATATCAATACTCCAGACACCACGGTGGCCACAACGGGCCCCTTCTCTTGTCACCTTCACGACTGTCATTTGCTGTGTCTGGTGCTTCCCTGATCTGTCTCAGTTCTGATGGTCAGCCTCCCCCATACATGCAGCTGGGAGCCCTAGGGCCATCTTTACTTCACTCTTGTCCTAGCACACAGCAGGTGTTTACTGAATGACTCAAGTACTGAAGTCACCCTACACTGACCACACACAATGGTCACTCTAGGGCTTCTACATCAATTTCAAAACTCTGGAAAAGGAAACCAGCTTGCATTCTCACATGGAATCATGTGAGAATGCATCCCATCTGAGCTGCAAGCCATGCTTGGGGACTCTGCAGTCCACATGACGTCCACTGAGTGATTAAGCAACACTTGGGCAGGCACTGTGAAAAAGAATGGCAGGGTTGCTGTGACCACTGACACAGGGCATGGGCACTCCTGTGGTGGGGAAGGTACAGAGAGACAAGGCTTGTGATGGCCTGGGGAAGGCGCCACTGACGCAGTAACACAGGCACAGGCCTGGAGGCAGGAGAGACACCAGGGCACATGCAGAGCCAAGAGGAGGACACACAGGAGCATGTGGCCACGCTGGCCTCGTGTCCTCCCTAAGTCCCTGACTGCAGGGCAGGGAAGACAGCGAAAGGAGCAAGGCGGGTGGAAGAGGCACTGAGGTCTGATTCTAGGGACACCGCGAGGTAAAGACCATAAAGAATCTCATTGCTGCCTGGAATATAGTTTCATCCTCAACTATACCTACACACAGCAGCATGCTGTTTACAGATGCAGAAGATGGGATGCGCAGGGACAGGGTAAATCATGAGTGTGAACACAGGGTGGCTCTCTGTCTGCTCCTGAGTCCTACAGGAAATGAATAGCTCTCAGCACCAGAGCTCTCTTTAGAGAGAGGCGGCTGAAAAGTCAAACTTATAAATCTGCAGATATGGAGGGATTTATTAATTAAATTCTCATGACAAAGTATAAATCACCTTCAACTAATTCAACCAAAGTTTTACAGCTGGAAGATTCAAAAATGCTGTCCCCTGTTTCCACACTGACCTGTGGCTGAGAGGCAGGAGCCCCCAGGTACTGAGCTGAGACTGGGGAAGGTCAAGGGACAGGAAGAGGATTTCACCTATTGTTTTCAACCCAAAGAAGGCTGAAAGACCCCACAGGGTGTCCAATTCTGGATCTACTCCCAACAGGTATCTTACAGCATGTTCCCAGTTTAGAGAAATAAGAAGAAAAAGATGAAGAAAACTTGGATGGTCAGTGTCCTGGTTCAAAGACTGACTGCTGAGGCACCACAGTGTCACAGTGGGAACTATCAGTGTAAGGTAATTGATAATGTTACACCCTACCATATTCAACAATGTCCCATCTCCCACAGCCTGCATTCAGCAGTTACTGTCATAAAAAGCAAATACAGCTGGTCCTTCTTATCTGCAGATTCCACCAACAGCAGATCAACAAAATTTAGGGGGGGGGGGATATTCTAGAAAGTTTTAAAAAGCAAAATTTGAATTGGTAGGCACTGGCAACACAGAATTTACACTTTCTACAGTTACTTTCATAATGTTTACATTACATTAGCTATAAATAACCTAGAAATGATTTAAGGTATAGGCAAGGACAGAGGACATGCAGTTGGTTATATGCAAACCCTATGCCATCAAATTTTCTTCATTGGAGTCTAGCTGGTTTACAATGTTGTGTTAGTTTCTGTTGTACAACAAAGTTAATCAGTTCCATTTATACATATACCAACTCTTTCTTAATTCTGATTCATTGGCTGTGTTGGGTCTCAGTTGCAGGATACAGATCTTCCATCTTCACTGTAGCATGCGGGATCTTTAGTCGCAACATGCAAACTCCCAGCTGAGGCATGTGGGATCTAGTCCCCTGATTAAGGAACAAACCTGTGCTCCCTGCAATGGCGGTGCAGAGTCCAAGCCACCGGACCACTAGGGAAGCCCCTGACTCTGCTTTAGACTCTTCTCCTGTAAAGGTCATTACAGAGTACTGAGTGGAGCTCTTCGTGTTGCACAGCGGGTCCTTAAAAGATCTCTATCTTATATAGACCAGTGCATATGTCATTCCCAATCTTCCGCTCTTAACCCTCCCCCCTCCCCCCACTGGTAACCCTAAGTGTGCTCTCTACGTCTATGATTCTATTTGTTTTTAACTAAGTTCCCTTGCATCAGTTTTTCTGGACTGCACATACAAGTGAAATGATATGTGCAACGATCACATGCTACTCATTTTTTCCTGACTCACTTCTCTCAGCATGATAATCTCTAGGTCTATCCACGTTGCTGCAATATACGAGACTCGAGCACCTCTGGATTTGGATGCCTGGCAGTGGGTGTGATTGTGTGTCCGTGTGTCCTAAAACGGAATCCTCAACAGATACCAAGGGACGGCTGTACCATGTAAAATTCAACACGGGATAGAAAATGTGGGTGACAGATGTCTTAAGGTTCCAGTTCTAAGGTTTATGGAGTTGTGCTATAGCATTAGGCACACATATTCCGTAAGCAACTGGCTACAGTAATGCAAGAATATAATATTTTTTTCAATTCATGTTTTCTTCAAACAGTTGTAAACTGTTGTTGGGATATTAGTACTTACTTTGTTGTTTGTACCTAACTATCCAATAAACAAACTTGTTAGGTATTCCTGTGGCCTAATATCATGATTTTAAAAAGTGATGTGCTACTCCTGCTGTGAACTAAAGGACGGGAACCTCTGGGCTGACTAATGAAAGTTAAGCTGTCAGCTCGCTCTCTTTTTGTCTGCACTGGGCCTCACTGCTACTCGCAGGCTCTGGCGGCCAGAGGAGGCTGCGCTCGCGGTCTGGTGTGCAGGCTCTGCACTGCAGTGGCTTTCTCTCACTGCGGGGCACAGGCTCTAGGGCACACAGGCTTAGCTGCCTGGCAGCATGTGGAATCTTCCTGGACCAGTGACTGAACCCTTGTCCCCTACACAGTGGCAGCTGTATTCTTAACCAGTAAACCACCAGGGAAGTCCAAAATGCCAATTCTTTTCCTATGTTTACAGTCCCATGATTAATTACTCCTGCTGTGAAGGATATTGCTTGCTATCATTCCAATTCATCTAAGGACACTGGTTAGCAGACAATACAACTGTAATGTTTTTCAAATTTCAACAGAAATATTTTCTTTCCTGGAGATTAGGAGGTGAGACAGACATGGGAGAGGCTTGAGTCTAGGCTTCTGAAAGTAACCAAGAGAGGACAAGAGAAAGACTTGATTCCTGGAGATTCAGTCCCAGCTCTGTCTCTGGAGAGAGGCTGACAGTTACACTTTGTATTTGCAGTTCCACCTTGACTCCTGGCCTCCCAGAGGGCCCACAAGCCCACTGACCCCACCTTGACTCCTTCCCGTCCATTCACTCGCCTCTGAATTAAAGTGCCATGGCACATAGGCAGTAAGATGCCAGAGAAGGCAGGAGAAACGCAGGTTAACTGGGAAGCCTCACACACTCTCCTGTGAGATACAGCGACGATCCTCAACATCTGTGCTAGGGCCTAGAAAAGCTTGTCAGTAGATAACTGCTGCTTCCTGGGCTGATGCCCTGTACTGAACACCTACTTAACCCTCAAGGCAAGCATCCGAGGGAGGCGGTGGCATTGCCGCCTTCAGCGTCCTGGCAGCAAAGCAGCACAGTGGGTGACAGTCTGGTCAGCAGGAGACCGCCCACGGCTGTGTGTCTCGCGAGTGCTCTGTCTCACAGCTGCTTCTGTTCACGAAGCGCAGGGGCAAAGGCCCAGTCAACTGCTGGGCCCAGAGAGTGCGGTTTAGCTGAAGGCACCCCACTTCCATATTCTGGCATGTTATTTCTTAAAAAATTTACTTGAGCTGTGCTGGCCCATCGTTGCTGCATGGGCTTTCTCTAGCTGAGGCAAGCAGGGGCTCCTCTCTGGCTGTGCTGTGCGGGCTTCTCACCGCAGCCGCTTCTCGTCGCAGCTCCCAGGCTCTGGAGCGCTGGCTCTGCAGTGGTGCCACAGGGGCTTGGCTGCTCTGCAGCATGCGGCAGATCAGCGACTGAACCTGTGTCTCTTGCACTGGAAGGCGAATTCTTTAGCACTGAGCCACCAGGGAAGCCCTTGGCATGTATTTAATCAACAGACTTGCTCTCTCTGCAGAAGCAGCTGAATGTCATATGACCCTCGAGTAAATGAGGTTAGCTTCCAAAGAATTTCACTCGTGCAAACGAACCAAAGTCAAGATAACTCTCACAGCACCTGGCCATCTGTGACTTGGCCAACATCATAGGTGAAATCAGCAGCACACTCCCCTGCTGATGCCATGGGGAGCAGGGTCACCCAAGGGGAGTGGAGACGAAATCATTTATGCTTCCCAAGCAGTAAAGGGCTGGAGGGGCTGTGGCTTTAACTGTTTTCATGCCAAGAAAAAAAGCTGGCCAATGCCGGATGACCCCAGTGTCTCCTGAATGTATAAGCTGACAGTAGCACGCCTTCAAACAAAGGAGATCCCCTCCTCACTACTACAAGGTTCTTCTATAATAATAAGGAAACACAGAAGACGATAGGGGACCTTGATTCTGGTTAAAAAAAAAAAAAAATCACAAAAAAACCTGGCAATTTCTCATTACTATTTAATGTGCAGCAAATTGTAGCCTGTCCTAGGAACATCTTTGTTGAAATGTTAGTTACAATGGTTATGGAACAGCAATATCAGAAAGCATGTTCCTCCTGGTCCCAGAGGAGAAGCTGCTTCCTGTTCACAGTGAAGGCCTGTTTCACTGTGCGATCTGTGTCGGCGGGGAAGCACAAACAGGATTACTCTTCCATCTGACCGGCTCAGACGGCTGGTGAGAACAGCAATCGTGTCATCAGCCAGACTGAGGTGTCTGGAGGCTGGCCAGTGGCTATGCACTGAGGAAGCTCTCAGAAGCCTTAATCCTCCTCCCTGCAGCTTGTACATGCCCTGACCCCCGGACTTGCCAAGCAGGGCCCCATCACCTCAGAGTCAAGCTGGCAGCTGCCTTGAGCCCGGCAGCTCCCGGTGGAAATGAGTCAGCCATGCTGCTAAGCATGCACAGACTCACTCATGCTCTCTGTCCCCCACTGGAGGGAAGCAGGCCCATGGGGACCCTGCAGCCGGAAGATCAGGACCCAGAAGGCTGGGCAGGCCACAACCCCGCCAATCAGAAATCCCCTCGCTCTGCTTTAGAAACCAATCAGCAGAAACACTACATCAGAGGCAGTGAGAAATGTGCACTGTCTTTAACTTCCCTATGAAAGCTGCCAGCAGCTGGAGGTACAATAAAAGGGTCCACTGTTACATACGGCTTACATCATGGCATTGACGTTTAAACCTGGACAGATGATTTGTGAATTTAAAGTGTTCCTGAGATGGGCATGCAGTTAAAAAGAAAACAAAACTACTAAAACATACATCAGCATGGGGACGCTAATTTTTCCCAGAGAGAAAATATAGTCATCTCTGCAGGATACACAGTCTTTGTAACACTTCATTCTGCTGTTGCTGTATCATGAAAGCAGCCTGCTGACAATCCTGGGATGAGGAATTGTGGCTGTGTGTCAGTAAAATTCAGACTAGTGGGCAGGCCTTAGTTTACAACCCGTTTCATAGATTTCTAGACTTTGTGTCAAAATGAAGGAACTGTAAGTGACAGGAGTGCTATGTTAGAAAAGCAGATGAAATTACACAATTACAGGTGAACTTAGGTAAAGACAGACAACTGGGCGTGCACACGGAACCGTAAAATGGAAGTGAGACACGGTGGCAGCTCTGTGGGTGACTATACCTACTTCCATTTAAAAGCCAACCAGCCAACAATATGCCCCCCTCTCACAAGTCCCCACTGACCTCTGCTGAGGTGGTTTTTTGATCTGTCTGCCTCTTTACCTGGTGAGCTGGCCTCCAGGCACTGCTTCTCAAAGCAGCCTTGACCTGCCCAAGTCTACAAATTAGAGGCTGGAAGACTGACAGAAACATAATCTGCCATTAATTCAAACTCTCCATTCCCACGGACCTAGGTCTAAGGTTGTGCCCTTCATAGGTAAGGTAAGAGTGACACTTTCTTCTGGTTGCCTCTTTTAAAGTTATTACTCCTACCAGTCTATCTGCCTTTACTTTTAAACCTTTTATTTTTAGTGATTTTATTTTCCAAAAGAGCTGTTTTGATGTATGTAACACTAAGATTAACCCACACTACAACACGTAATGCCAATAGAACAGACTGTCATGTCATGCAGAAAATTCCTGCTCGCTTTAAGAGGTGGACTCCAATATGGCCAGAGACACACAGACCGCAAAGCCAAGGCAGGCAGAGAGGCCAGGCACTTCCTCTGCCTAGATGAGAGCTTCCCAGTAGGAAGGAAGCATAGGGAACAATGCAGAACTGAATAATCTGCAAGGCAGCAAGAACGAGAGCTGGTGTTCATTTCGCAACACAGAGAAGGTGTGAAACGAAGAAAACGTCTGAGGAGTGAGAAACTAGGATCAGCCGAACGAGGCTGACAGCAGTGCTGTGGGTGGCCTGCAGGCAGCCATAAAGCTTCTGAGGGCGATGCTACACTGGTGCTCTGGGACCGGCACACTGACTCTCTAGAACCCTCCCATTTCCAACAAAAAGATAAAAAGCAAGTTCATGATCCTCATGAACAAACTTTAAAACTAAAACTAGTACAAGAAAGACAACTGTGGTGTTTCTAGCACACCAAACACCAGGAAAACACGTTAGTGTTAACCTTCAAGCTAGTGGTCAAAATCGAGCTGTTTGGGAATTTGGGAGGCCAAGAGGAAGGTATGAATTGCAGATGATGAACCACCTGCAACAGGCAACAGGAAGCACCACATGGGGGAGAGGCAGTCTACTGTCTGTGGCTGAAATGTTCCAGAACATGCCAGCTCACAGGCACACAGGTCTGCTTTAAGTGGAAACAGCAACATCCCAACTTTCCCCACAAAGTCATTCCCTGAAATGAGAAGCAGTCTCTACAAGAAGGCCAAGCTAAAAGGTGAGAGATATCCCACAAAAGCGTATCATGGCTCTAAGCATCTCTCCAAAGCAGCAGAATGGAAGCTGAGAGGGAGACTCAAAACTACACTGAACTGGGACTTCCCTGGTGGTCCCGTTATGAGGGCACTCCCAACGCAGAGGGCCCAGGCCTGACCCCTAGTCAGGGAGCTAGACCCCACATGCCACAACTAGAGCTCACATGCTGCAACTAGAGACCCCGAGTGCTGCTAAATAGGTATTTTTTAAAACTGCACTTGCTGGGGACAGAAGGGGCCCAGGAAGAGGGCTAACACAAGAGCTTCCCAAGACACCATGACCCCAACCTCTTCAGCCATGACCACAAGGAGGCAGGAACAGATGCATTGATCAAGGACAAGGGCACACAATGACTCGGGCTTTAGCGAAGCAGGAGAGCCTAGTTACCTTGATGAAGAGCAGATGCTTATGGGTGACCTCTTCTTTAATGATACTACCCTCTGACCTTCACTGTGAAGCTGAACTTTAAAAGAAAAATCTCAGAAAAAGGAATTATCTGTCATTATCAGGCACTCTCAAGAAAGGAATTATCTGTCATTATCAGGCACTCTCAAGAGGAGGATCCAGCTAGGATGACCTGTTCCCCTCACCTTTCACCAGGTACAGAACTCAAATAATAGCGAGAGCTGACAATGTCTGAACTAGATATCCACTGCCAAGGGTACAGCCAAGGCTGGTGCTCTGAGAGTCAAGCTGCACCAGGGAAATAGACCGAGGGGCCCTGGCCTCCAAAATGCACTGACTTCCAGACAGGTGCTTCTCTCAGGCAAGGGTAAGCCACCTCCATGTGCTGCAAGGAGGTCTCTACCCTCAGGAAACACTCAGTGTTGACTCTGCCCTCACAATCTCACCATGTCAGCTTGAGAAGGACGTGTGGATTTAAACAACCAACCTCCTCTAGATCTCAGTAACTTTCAGAGTGCAAAGCCAATCAAGGACAACACTCAACACTGCTTTAGATGAGAACAGCAAGGGAAGCAAAAAAAAAAAAAAAAAAGCTGACAGGGATCTGTTTCTTTGTAAAAACTGATGTTTTTGTTTGTCATTAATTCCACCTAACTTCCACCAAAGCAACTGATTCACAGAAGTCAAATGCCCCAACTCTGACAGACAGGAAGGTGGATACAGGTGCTGGAGAGAACAGGTCAAACCTCACCAAGCACATATGATCTTTTCAGCCACTGTGCTCTGGGCAGAGGGGCCTTGCCACAGGCAGTGCTCTGCCCTGGGGGACCTCAGCTGCAGCTGAATCTCACAGGCTCAGATCCTGTTGCACAGCCCAAGTTTACTCCCTGGCAGACACAGTCAGGTCAGCTTGTCCTAAGTGTCCACTTAGGAAAGTAAAGGTTGCTCACTGGTGAGGAGCTCTCAGCCCATCAGAAGCCAAAACCCCTGCCCCAGTGCACAGACTACCACACTCCCAATGAACCCACAGTATTTCCTGGAACTCTCTGCCACTTTTCTATTAATATCAGGAAAAATACTTAAGGATGTGGAACTAACATACACCACATGAAGCTTCAAACCAAGGTCCAGTGCACAGAAGGACTGAATTAAAAAATGTGTGCACACACGTCTCTGGCTGGGAATGCCACCTGCATTCACTGGATTTAGTAACTGGTTTTCCCAGTGCATGGGGAAAGCTGGAGACCCACATGCTGGGCAGATTGAGGCCCGTCGCCCTTCCCCATCTCTCCACATAACTCTCTGGAATTCTGAGTCCTTCTAGACTCCATGTCAGGTATGTCTCACCTAGGAGAGAGCAAAGCTGAACAGGGCCAGTGACCCCACTATCTTCTCTGGGGTCTCAGTGCGCTCCCACCAACGATCCCCACAACTCTGTGCAGCTTGGGACCTGGGGCCAAGAGCTAGACAGAAGAGGAGCAAAGAAACGGTCTCCTCCCATTTAACCAGGAACACAGATGGGCTGCCATGTAATTCCCATCCCCCACACGCCTTACACAGATGAGATGTGGCTGGGCCCCTTCCCTCCACCGGTCTAACACTAAGTGGAGAAGCAAAGGTTTCAAGAGGTGCTCCCAGGCCTTATTAAGACAGAAGGACAGAAATGAGAAAGAGAATCCAGCTGAGAATTCACCAAAAAAACAGCAGGGCCCCAAAGTTTTCAGGAGTCCTCAGAAGTCAGAGAAGGACCTGGTAGAAGATGGCAGTGCAGGCAGCCGCACAGAGAAAGAAATTCTTCACTCTTACACATCCTATCTACATGTGTCTGACAGAAATAAATGTGACCATTCAAGCACCTTCATTTTCTTGTAGCCAGATTATAATGCTAAAAGGTGAAGTTAACAGCGTATTTTGTGGAACCCAATATACTCAAAATTCCATTTCAATGTGTAACCATAAAAGAAACTGAGACATTTTACATTTTTCATACTAAACGTCTTAAATTGGTGTGTACTCCATACCTTCAGCACATCTCAATTTAGGAGCTAAATTTTCCTTCAAAATATTTGATCTGTGAGTACATTTTATAAAGTTTGACATTTAAAGTAGATTCACGGACTTCCCTGGAGGTCCAGTGGTTAGGGCTCCAACCTTCCACTGCACAGGGCAAGGGTTCGATCCCTGGTCGGGGAACTAAGATCTTGCATACCATGTTACATGGCTAAAGAAAGAAAAAAATAGATGCACGTGCCCAAGATGTTCCAAACATACTTAAAAAGTTCTCCAAAACTAAATGGTGGCACCAGTTTTAAATTTTTAATTAGAATTCATTAAAAATTTAAAATTCAGTTCCTTAGCCGCAGTTCCACATTTTGATGAGGCCTAAAACCCCAATGAGGTTAGTACTGACATTGACTGTGAAGATGTAGAAGGTTCCTCCTGTAGAAGCTAGGTAGGCTGGGGCATTCATGTCAGAAACTCAGCTCTGGGGCCAAAGAACCCAGATCACTACACATTCAGGGTTGGTTTGCCCCTAGTCATTTCAAACCCATCACCTTCATCACCCACAGATCCACCTGCACTTTACATCAACTTGCTTTTTATAAATTTATTTATTTAAAAGAAAATGCTAACATATCACATGTGATGTGTCAACCTGTTTGAATGGGAGGCAGACATTTTTTGAGACAACATTGGCATTCTTAATATGGAATGCAATTATTGTTGATTTTCCATAATGTTTACTGTGGTTTAATAGGACAATGCCCTTATTTAAAATAAAATAAAAACTTCAGTAGGCTTCTATATTATTTATCCTTTTATTGTGGCAAAATACACATTACATGAAATTTACCATTTTAACTATTTGCAAGGTGGCTCAGTGGCAACGTGGGATTCTCAGGAGACACTGGTTCATTCCCTGGGCTGGGAAGATCCCCGGGAGGAGGGCATGGCAGCCCACCCCAGGACTCCTGCCTGGAGAACCCCAGGGACAGAGGGGCCTGGCGGGCTGCAGTCCGTGGGGTCACAAACAGTCGGCTCTGACTGGCACGTCTGAGCACGCACGCGAGCATACAGTTGAGTGGCACTAAGCACAACCACACAGCTGGCCAACTACCGCCACTCTCCAACTCAAGGACACTGTTCATCTTGCAAAACCGAAACTCCACACCCATGAAACACTAACTCTCCATTTCCTCCACCCTCCAGCTCCTAGGAATCACCATTCTACTTTCCGTCTCTATGAAACCAATTACTCTCACTACCTAATGCAAGTGGAATCACAAAGCATTCGTCCTTCTGTAACTGGATCTTTTTCTTCACATAACGTCCTCAAGGTTCATACACATAGCATGTCTCAGAATGTCCTTCCTTTTACAGCTGAATAATATTCCATCATGTGGATAGACTGTATTTGTTCGTTCATCCCTCCACGGCAACTTGGGCTGCTTCCATCTTTTGGCCATTATGACCAACACTTCTATGAACATGGGTACACAAACATCTGCTGGGAGTCCCTGCTTTCATGAAAACACCTTTATTCTGAAAGAGATGCTTGGTGAAGTACATGAGGTAAAATATCACACCTGCAACCTACTTTCAACTACTGGGGTGGGAGGAAACCTGTGCACTGGAAAACAAAACAAACGTGGCAAAATATTAATTGGTGAATCTACTTTTTGAAGCTATGAAAATTTTCAAAAGAAAAAGTCATTAACTTGAAAACAAGCACCAGCTACTAAGAAGAGAAAGTCCGTGTAAAAAAAAGGACAATGAAAGCAATGTTGGCATGACTACTGGCCCAAGATTCTGACTGGCATTAGAAGTGCACCAAGAGAGATTAGCAACAGCTGACACTTTTTCCACAAAGTGAACAGAAGCACTGAGGGAGACCGAAAATGCAACTGCACCCCTCTCTCATGAGGACTGCTAGCCCTGGCACTTGCCAAAGTCACTCCACTTAGGGGTTAGGCATCCCACAATTTGGGAACACTACTGAGGGGTTGGAGAGCAAATTTATCATGGAGGCTACCACAGGGACAAAGCAAGACCAAGGCGGGGCAGGGCAGGCGCGTGCGGACGATGGGGTCAGACCCAAAGACAATTTAAGGGCACAAATCCCAGCTGTTGAGGCCCAAAGGAAGACCAGAATTAACTGATGAGCCATCATAAGACAAACTTGCATCTGGGCATAGGAGCAGAGCACAGCAGAGCTGAGTAGCCAGGCTGAGTGAGGCCATTCAGGACACCATGCCCAGAGATAAGAGTGCCCCAAATTGAAATCCCTGCCAGGGAGGTAGACAGAGGCCCTGGAATCAGCAGCCTCCTGAATGGCGACACCACAGAAACAGGCTGGAGGCAGCAAGTGTGGGTCACGGTCTCAGGCATCACGGCTGCTCCTGGGTTTTCAATGAGCCGGCTGGCAACCTGGGGCGAGAGTAGGGAGACTCAAACCATAGAATTTTGTCCTCCAAGAGTTGAATAATGGATATGAAAGGGGAGGAAGTGGAAAATATGTCAGAAAACGTTAAATGTGAGATACACGAAGTCACTGAAAGAGCGTTTTAGATACACATCAAGACACGGAAGGAGAATTTTAGATCAAGGCAAAAAAACCAAAAGAAAATAAATTTCAAAGAAGATTCCAGAGCCTGGGCTATGATCCTGCAGGGCCCCCACGTTCCTCATAACTAGAGGGTGGGGACTAGAACACAAGTTTTAGTTATAAACTCAGCTCCTTCCCAGAGGCTGTTTTGTGAGACAAGGCAGAATTCAGCCAGAACTACTGACCCTGCCCTGAGCCCTCCACAAACTCGGGTGGCTCCTCCCACTAATATAAAGGAACACGGAGCCATTCTGCATTTCCCTTGTTCTGGCCTCAGCAGCTGGTGCTACGCAGGATCGTGTGCTGCACCAGGTGGATGTGAGGAAGTCAGCCCGTGAGGGTGGCTTCAGAATAGGGTGGAGGGCACTGACCCAGGCAGATGGAGGAAGGCAGAGCTCTGAGTCCACCCTCAACGAATGGCATGAATGAGCTCTTTCATTGCCAAGGAGAGTGTGCAGCAGTGCCATCTGCTGTGGGGAGAGAAAGGTCAGAGAACAGGCACTGCGTCCTCAGCCCTCCAGAGCCGGGTGGAAACCACCACCTGGCTCTCCACCCTGCCAAGGCTGCTGGAGCAGGCAAGGCCTGAACACGAAGTGCAACACGTGAGCTACAGTCTCTGCAACAAGTGGGGAAACCAAAGTGCAGAGCCATCTCAAGATCGCTTCATAACTTCCAACTGTGGCTGCCCTGTTCAACTCCACATCCCCAGCTCACCCCCACCCCGACCCCGTTCCTCAGCTTAGACATGATCAGCACCCAGAGCCAGCGAGGGTAGAGATGCTTCACCAAGATGCCTCTAAATGACTCCAGCAGAGAGCTAGGCTTCTTACCAACTTAAAATCAGAAAATAGGCAGGCATCATTTCCCCAACCCCAAACTGCTAACAGGATAGCTCAAGCTGATGAAATCAAGAGAATGGAAGCTGGGAAAGGTGTGGTTTGTGGAGGCCACTGCTCTCTCCCCCTGGGGCACCACCCATTGCCAAGACCATATCCACAGAGAGAGGAAGGCCCAGGGCACTCTCTCTCCATATGCCAAAGGGGTTCAGGTCAAGGAAGGGTTCCTGAGGAAGGAATTCACCTTTTGTCTCTTGGAGAGGCAGGATAAGTTAAGTTAAAATCACCTGATCTCCAGGCTCAGGCTGGGGTAGAGAGTTACATGCTTGAACACAAGAATTTCCAATGATAGAAGCCTCTAAACAAAGTTTTGAAACCCAGAGAATGGACATTTTACAGGAGACCCATTTTGGATTAAAAATAAGCTTCCATCAACACCCCCAACACCCACCCAAATGACATTTAAAACCAGACTAACCTGACTGCCATGCTGACTGATTATTGGAAGTGGACTCAAATGAACTCAATGTTGAAAATTTGGCGCTGGACCATTTAAATTCTCTTCAAACTGCAACAAACTTATAATGGTATTTTTGATGTGCCTTCACTAATCCTGTTACCATGTTAGAGCACAAAAATAGAATCTGTTCCTTTGGAGTTCACTGGTTGCCATAGGAATGGCATCAAAATGTATTATACTTTCAGGTGTAGAAACGCACCATAGGTGCTTAAGAAGAAAAACCCTTATCAAACCCAGTTCAAACTCAAATCCCTTTAAAAATAAATGGGTATAAGTATACCAAGAACACAACTCGAACAGCTGTGCTCCAGGTCTAGGGAAGAAAGAGAAATTTCACTCAACACAAACGCAGAACACCAGGCCTGTGGAAGACCCTCCCATGAAATACAGCCAACCTGGCCCAACTATCCTGACCAGGACCCTCCACACCCGGCCCCCAGCCTGGGCACACACACCAGAGGCAACAGAGCTCATGCACACACATCCCCACTCCAAGCCCAGTCTTCTATTATTCCTGATATATTCCATTTTCAGATGGACCCATATTTGGAAGCACAAGCTTTAACTCCCAGTAGATTCAAGTTCCCTAGTGAGTTGGGCTCACTACCTCTAGTGAGTAAGGACAGAGATATAAGCTATTATAGATTTGACTTCAACCCAAGGCATGATTTGAAACATTTTAAAAAGTGTTCTTTAAAAAGAGAAAAGCCTATTGCATTACAGAGGTAACGGTCCCCAGCAGACCTAGATGGAAAGAGATAGGCACGACGGCACTACAGACCCTGCAGAACCCCAAATCAAGGGGTTCTGAAAAGAGCTGAGCTTGCTCCTCTTTCTTGTTAAACTGCTTCTGTGATCCAACTGCAGCTCTTCTCACTAACCAGTATCTATCTGGCCTGTCCTGCTGTTTACTCTTGCTTCCTTCACTACACAGATATATGCTAATACAACACGTATTTGTGTTGTGTGAGTATGTAAGGAGATGATGTTGAAGATTAAGAACAAGGTGAAAACCAACTGGTCCAGTCTGGCCAAGCAGCAGAGGCCTGGGGATAACTGGGTATAACCCTGTCATTTGAGGTGTTCCTAGTTTAGGTGAAAACTTTGGATTTGCTACAGTTTTCAACAAACACCATACTGTGTATCTCTTAATTCTACAGGCTCTTGGGATTCAGCACGAAGACACCTACCCTCATGGGCTTACATTCTGGCCGAGAGGTGGGGCAATGGAGACAGACAGGCAACCAACACCTAAAACAACAACTAAAATTATGTGATGTATATCGAAAAAAGAAATGATAGGGGGCATATAGCATTGGAGCTTTTACAAGTAACTACTCCTTGGGACTTTCACAAAAAGCAAGACTGTGGTTTCTGAGCTCTCCCCATTTCATCTATATTATGTGTTCAAGGAATCTAGCTGACACATTTTCTCCATTAAAATATCTAATTCGTGTGCAAATTACTCTAAAGATGGTTTCCCAGGTCTGTATCTATTTTGAACTCAGGGGCTTGTGGCTTACTTAAAACCACAGCTTTCATTCAGTGACAGACTCACCTTTAAAGATAATGAAAAAGGACAGAATTAATTTACCTTAAAGAATTTACATATAAGACAAAAGAACTCATTAAGCCAGTTCCATACTACAAATTCACTTTTTGCCTACACATTTATTGCATGCACGCACGCTGAGTTGCTTCAGTTGCGTCCAACTCTTTGTGAGCCTATGTACTGCAGCCTGCCAGGCTCCTCTGTCCACGGAATTCTCCAGGCAAAAACTGCAGTGGGTCGCCATGCCCTCCTCCAGAGGATCTTCCCAACCCAGGGACTGAACCCGAGTGTCTTTAATGTCTCCTGCATTGGCAAGCAGGATCTTCACCACTAGCGCCACCTGGGAAGCCCATTCACATTTATTATACAAGCATATTTTCCTGCAGAGTCGTGTCTGAGAGGCAAGTCATCCTTGATTCCACCCCTCAGGCAGGATACAAAGACAGCAAATCCTAGGTTTACCTTGTTACAGCCAGAAGAATGCAGTTCCTTCTGGTACACCAGTTACTTGGGTGGCAATAACAAAATGATGGGTTTCCCTGGTGGCTCAGCAGTGAAGAAACCGCCTGCAATGCAGGAGACACAGGTTCAACCCCTGGGTCAGGAAAATCCCCAGCAGAAGGAAATGGCAACCCACTCCAGTATTCTTTCCCGGGAAATCCCACGGATAGAGGAGCCTGGCAGGCTACAGACTATGCGGTGCAACAGGACTTAGTAACTAAAAACAAAATGATTCCCTTAATAAATGTCAGTTTGTAAGCCTTGCCGAATGACAACTTCTTAGTTGATCAAAGCCAGATTTTTCATTTCACAAACATATTCCACCTTTAATTAGGAAACCAGGTCAAAGAGAGTACCCTAGTAATAACAAGCCACTGTTACACATTCCCTATCCTAATCGTCTATCTCAGAATCCTCGGAAGTCTCACAGCTCCCATGTGCCAAAAGTAAAAATGTGCCTTCACCTGGGGAGGTGCCTTCACAACCCCTATCCACAACTGCTGACTCGGGGGATTCAGTCTACACCCTAGGGGTCTCCTCTTTGTTGCTGGAAAGTCCCTGTCATTATTTGGACTAAGCAATGCGCTGTGAAGAAACCTGCCAAATACAGCACTGTGAGCACATGAGGCAAGCACAAAGAGCCCAACCTGAAGCGGCCCAGGCCTTGGGTTTCACAGTCTCAGGCCGCAGAGGATCCCAGCAAAGGAGACGAGCACATCTGTCCTCCTCACTGGGCAGGGAGGAGGGCGAACACCTCCTTCTGGATTTCAGTGCCCCTGCAAGGGCTGGTTCGTGCAAGACCACCACGCCAGTGCACACGCGGGGGTCCTGACAACAGCCATCTACCACTGATGCCAGCAGCTCAAGGGGGCCAAGAGAAGCACCACTCGAGTCAATGACACCCAGATAGAAAAAAATCCATGAATAATAAAGTCACCTTTAACTCAAAACAAGATTAGCTGAACCTCAGAAAACAGTGTAAAACCGAAGCTGGGAAAACCATGAAACCCAGCAACCACAGTAGCTATTTGGAAGAGGGAGGTGGTTCTGGCCACTTGAAGGCCCAGAAGGGTGGCATCAGGTAAGGCTACCACAGAGCCCAACACCACTGAGAAGACAAGCTTATCTCCGTTCCTGGGACACCAGATTAGCAGCAGCCCACTGAAAGCAGAGAGGAGCAGTTGAAGGCACAGGAGGAAGCAACAGCTGGCAATGCGATAGCAGCCAAGGAGACAATTACACTGTTTTACTAAAGGAAAAAAGAGCCAACAATTTAACTGCCACCATGGCAGAGAACAACAGCCTTTGGCCACCTGTGCAGACCAGAAGCCATTAGTCTGCAGTGAACATGATCAATATACAGCTAGTCACCTGAAAGAGATAAGGTACACGCGTTAATTTTTTTAAATTGTGGTAAAATATACATAAGGGTTACAATTTTAAAGTGTAAAGCTCCACAGCATGAGGCACATTCACAGTTATTCAACCATCACTGCCATCCATTTCCAGAACTTTTTCATCTTTCTAAACATGAACTCTGCCCCCATTAAACAAGAACGCCCACTCCCCTCCGCCCCCCAGCTCCTGGCAAACAGTGTTCTTTTTCCTGTCCCTACAAATTAGCCTGCTGCAGGCATCGCATAGATGAGGTCACGCAGTGTCTGCCCTGTGTCTGGCTTCCTTAACTTAGCAGGGTCTTTAAGGTTTGTCCATGTTGTAACCACATGTCAGAATTTCCCTCCTTTTGCAGGTGAATGATGTTCCATTATATGGCGATGCCACGCTCTGTTTAACCACTCATCAAGCGGACATTTGGACTGCTTCTAGCTTTTTGCTACTGTGAGGAGTGGCGGCACGAGCAATGGTGAGGGCACAGCTCTTTCTGCCTCAGGACAAAGATTCTGGTAGTTCAGTTCAGAATGTGGTCCACCTCCAACTGACTGACAGAAACGGCTTCAACACTTCAGTCAGTCAGGGGCCTGCATCCCCAATTTTAACAAGGCCCAAATATAGCCCAAATAGTTAACTGGGCTTTAATAATAAACCAGACCACCATTCCCTCTGCCCTCACACTGAGAAGGTGCTCTACAATGAAGATAGCAAAGGAAAAATCCAGTACCCGATTTAAACCAGTGCCTTTAAGCCGAGCATGCCCAGAAGAGTCAGTGACTTGCCCAGTGTATGTCTCTCTTCACAAGACTGTGCAGCTTCCAGATTCTCAATACTCAGCACTCAACTTGGGGTGACATCTGGGTAAACAATAGTTTACAGACCTGTACAGTTGGCAGCATCTGGAAAACATTTTTAAAAAGGAAAGAAAATAAAGACGCCTGGGCCTCTCCTCAGAGAGTCCGGTGACAAGAGTCTTAGGTAAGGGCCAAGTATTAGGAGTCTCACATGCTCCCAAGGGGATTCTTAACATTCAGGCCAAGACTGACCCACTGTACAAACCAAGAGCTGGGGTGCCAACGCCAGGACACACCAGTGGTCTGGAGTTCTCACAAATGTACTTCACAACTTTCTCCAACTATATGCTGAGTAAAACACAAATGAAAACACCAAAGTCTAAAGTTCTCCTTCCCCCTGCATTTCTTCAGCTGTAACTGATAAAATAAAGGTCTGAAGGTGCAAGTTCACAGAAGAGAAAGACATGCTGGCCTCTACAAACACATCTGTCATACCGTCTGTGACCTCTGCCAACTAGGAGGAAAACCACCTTGTGCAGAGATTTCCTGGGTCCTCGTTTCCTTTCCAATCCAGAAGCCAAGGAGACAGGAAGAGGAATACGATTCCAGGGCCAGCACTGAATACAACTGAAACTTGGCTATAATTCCAGGGCTAACTTCTGGGTGTGGAATTTCCCTCTTCCCACTTTTTTTTTCCAAAAAAGTTTTCTCAATATACCACAGCAACCTAGGGTAGGCTCCTGTTCCAAAGGTTCATCAAGTAGCTCTTGGGATGTCTCTGCAGGGTTCCCAGGGAAGAATGCTGTAAAAGATGGCTGGGTGCCAGGACTAATCCAAAATGAACCGGCTGATTTCCTTGGAGCCTAGGGCTCTAATATCTGGCTGACATCCAAGATTCATTCCCAGGATGCGGAGAGTTAGTGTGAGGCAAGGCCTGGAGTTTGGGCCCTGTGTGGTGAAGTGGCAAAGCAGTCATGGATACAGTTAAGGCTAATGAATGGTGGGGCAGGCTGTCCAAGACCCCAGAGGCCAGAGAACAAAGAACTAACACATCTGTGTTTAAAAAGAGAAAAGATAAAAATTATTCTTCAGTTATGATCGTTTCCTCAATTGTCTCAACACTTAATACCATACTACTACTCATCTTGTTTAGAATTTCAAAATCAGGTCCCGGCTGGAGGTGCTACGAATAGGGCCAGTGGCCCAGGGAACAGGCCACACAGTTGAAGCCAAACCTGGGTAGAGTCTGCCCACTCCAGAGAACCAGCATGCTGAAGGAAGCTGCACCACAACTGAACTCCTCCGGAAGTCTGCGGGTATTGTCCCTGGCATCTCAGGGCACTGGGCCCTGGACAGGAGCCCAAGGATTCTAGCCAGAACCCACCTCCTAGTCCCCATCTTTCTCAAAAAGATGCTTGCTGCTACTCACATATGTACCATTCTGACACATGTGACGTCTTCTTTTCACGATACTAGGCCTTCCCTGTCTAAAAACACCCTGCCCTCCACAGCTCCCCATCCTGGCACACCACTCTCCTTCAAGAAGCCTTTGCTGAGTCCCCAACCCCTCGCCACCCCAAGTGTGCCGCAGGTGGCTTTCCCAAGAGTTCCTGTGGCCAGATTTTGTCTTATCACAATCACAGGATCTACTTACTACTGAGAAACTAGACATTTAAGATCTTGGACCAGGGCAAGGATGTCCTTTCTGTTCTTTCTTTTAATATTTATTATTTATTATTTATTTATTGACTGCACTGGGTCTTAGCTGTGGCACTCAGCACCTTCGATCTTTGTTGTGGTATGTAGGATCTTTAGTTGAAGCATGAGAACTCTTAGTTGTGACATGTGGAATCTAGTTCCCTGACCAGGGATAGAACCTGGGACCCCTGCACTGGAAGGGCAGAGTCCTAGCCACTGGACCAGCAGGAAGTCCAAAGATGTCCTTTCTCGCCACTCCTTCAACACTGCACTGTAAGTCCTAACAAATGCATTAAGAAAAGGAAATAAAAAGAATAGACTGGGAAGAAACAAGATTGCCTTTATTTGAAAATGGCATGATTGCATCTACAGAGAATCTGAAAGCAATCAAAAACACCACCTGAAACTAAGAGGCAATTAGAGCAAAGTTGTAGGACACAGGGTTAATGTACAAAAGTCAACCACCTTCCTATACACCAGCAATGAACCCTTGGAAATTATAACCACAGCGCACACAGACCTGTCGTCACGTTTGTTCTCCTTCTCCAAGTTCATATTGCGACCGACAACATCAAGTCAGTGTTTGACAGGTGGAAAGGTCTCAATAAAAGTTAGAAGAAAGCTAGAAACCAACCACAGTTGCCAGTTATACAAAGCCCAAAGCCTGGGACAGAGGCATCCCAACCCCAGAGGGAGGGCAGGATGTCTGCAGACAAGTCAGCGTGTCTTCAGACAGTAGTAATGCAGAGCACGACATGTCAGCTAACGTGAACAGGGAACCTAGAGGATCAGTGTGGGGGCTGGATCATCAACAATGATAATCACTGATCATCAAGGTGGCGCCACAATATGCAGTGTGAGTGTGTGCATGCTAAGTCACTTCAGTCGTGTCCAACTCTGTTCAACCCTATAGACTGCAGCCCACCAGGCTCCTCTGTCCATGCGATTCCCCAGGCAAGAATACTGGAGGGGGTTGCTGTGACTCCTCCAAGGGATCTTCCTGACCCAGGGATCGAACCCAAATCTCTTTTGTCTCCTGGATTGGCAGGCAGTTTCTTTACCACTAGCACCACCTGGGGAAGCCCAATGTGCAGTGTACTGACCTCCTGAACAGACTGAGCTTCTGAAGCAGCACTTCACCCAAGGACAGAGCTTTAAATTTGAGTTTGGGAAATCCAGACACCTAATGCTTTTGAACTATGGTGTCGGAGAAGACTCTTGAGAGTCCCTTGGACTGCAAGGAGATCAAACCAGTCAACCCTGAAGGAAATCAAACCAGTCAACCCTGAAGGAAATCAATCCTGAATATTCAATGCAAGGACTGATGCTGAAGCTCCAATACTTGGGCGACCTGATACAAAGAGCCGACTCATTAGAAAAGACCCTGATTCCAGGAAAGATTGAAGGCAGGAGGAGAAAGGGACGACAGAAGACGAGATGGTTGGACAACATCACCGACCCAATGGACGTTGAGCCTGAGCAAGCTCTGGGAGATAGAGAAGGACAGGGAAGCCTGAGCGACTAAACAACAAAGGGGAGACAGACCAACTTACTCTCAATCTTCTGAAAATCCACTTAACAAATGAGATGTGTGGAAAAGGCACCTCTAATTTGGTTATCTAAGCACATAACTCCCTTTGCCTCCCTTTCCTGGGGGATTGGTCTCTGATGGTGGTGATTCCCCCTGGTGAAAGACTTAACAATACTTCAAAGCCAGGAAGACCTTGGTTCAGATCCTGCCTGTGTGACCCTAGGCAGGCACCTTAGCCAGGGGCCTTCTTCTCCTGGGATTTTGTCTTATCTTCTTGTGTTCTTCTGAAAACTAAAAAAGATAAGAAGTCAGCACAGCTTCCAGCAAAAGATTAAAGAAAAAAAAAGTTCCTTCGCCTCTCACACACAAATAGGTAATAACAAGTTGTGAAACACTAGTAGCCCTCAGTTACAAGTGTCATAATCCTCAGAAAAGACATAGCATGGAACTTCCCTGGTGCTACAGTGAATAGGAGACCGACTGCCAACGCAGGGGATATAGGTTCGATCCCTGATCCAGGAAGATTCCACATGCCAGGAACATTCCATGACTGCTGAGCCTGTGCACCTAGAGCCTGTGCTTTGCAACAAGAGAAACCACTGCAACGAGAAACCCACGCACCTCAATGAAGAGTAGCTCCTGCTTGCTGCAACTAGAGAAAGCCCTCACGCAGCATGAAGCCCCGGTGCAACCAAAAATTAATTTAAAAAAGAGGAATAGTTGCTTCTTAAAAAAAAAAAAAGGAGGGGGGCACAGCATGGCACCCAGGTCTGGCATCACTGCATTATGTCACTTCCAAATGTCAGAAAGGCCAGGGTATCCTGCCGCCCAGGCCACACAAACTGGGAGGACTTTCCAAGCTGTTCCTTCACAGTTCTAAACTTAATGAGAGCTTTTTCTCTTTTCGGTCTCTAAGAAAAGGTCAGGTAGAATATGTTACCCCCTATCGTCACAAACAAGCAATGCACAAACAAGACAGAAATATTTAGCGCCCCAGACCTATCTTCACAAAGTCCGTAAATCTCTGGATAGCTTCAGCTGCTTCTCAAGTCTTCTACTTATCAAAGCCTGACACACTCCCATACCCTCCTTTATTCTATTGGACAAGTACAAGGAACTTTCTATTTGCATAGTTAATAAGCCTCCTTCGGGCTTCCCTGGCGGCTCAGATGGTGAAGAATTTGCCTGCAACGTGGAAAACCTGGGTTCAATCCCTGGGTCAGGAAGATCCCCTGGAGGAGTCATGGCAACCCACTCTAGTATTCTTGCCTGGGAAATTCCATGAACTAAGGAGCCTGGCAGGTTCCTGGCTACAGTCCACGGGGTTGCAGAGTCAGACATGACTGAGAGACTAACAGTTTCACTTTTAACCCTCCTTCAGGGGCTTGCTGACATCTCATCAGCTTTTGGTGGTGTTGCTCAGTCACCCAGTCGCGTCTGACTCTTTGCGACCCCATGGGCGGCAGCACGCCAGGGCTCCCTGTCCCTCACAATCTCCCAGAGTTTGCCCAACTTCATGTCCATTGCATCGGTGATGCCACTCAGTCATCTCATCCTCTGATGCCCTCTTCTCCTTCTGCCCTCAATCTTTCCCAGCATCAGGGACTTCTCCAATCAAGTCAGCTATTCACATCAGATGACCAAAATACTGGAACTTCAGCTTCAGCATTATTCCTTCAAACCCTGAGTATTCAGGGGTAATTTCCCTTAAGACTGACTGCTTTGATCTCCTTGCTGTCCAAGAGACCTTCAGAAATCTCCTCCAGCACCACAGTTCGAAGGCATCAGTTCTTTGGCACTCTGCCTTCTTTACAGTACAGCTCTCACAACCATACATGACCACTGGGAAGACCACAGCCTTGACTATATGGACCTTTGTGGACAGAGTAATGTTAACTTTTCTGCTTTTCAACCTGCAGAGTCTAGGTTTGTCATAGCTTTCCTGCTAAGGAGCAACAGTCTTCTGATTTCAAGGCTTCAGTCATCAGCTTTTAGATTTATCTTTATAAGGGGCTCAGGTCTAGTGGGAGATGCCCCACTTGCTGATAAAGGGAAAACAGAGGTAGGCTCCATCTAGGAGAGTCCTCATTTTCTCTTATCTGAGGTGGCAAAAGGCAGAAAGCAGCTGGTTCACTTGGAAACTGAAAATGGAACCAGCAGCATATATGGGCCCAGCCCATAAAGCAAACACCCTCACAGCAGGAAGGAAGAGGTGATGTCTGCAGGTCCTCGTTCCCAATCTCGGGCATTTCTGCAATCTCATCTTTGAGGTGAAGGTATTAACAACAGGGAGTTGCCAGCAATGTCCCCAGATGGGAGAACCACTATGAGCACCAGTACAACAGGCGGCCAGGCACCAGGTATGCAGCAGCTAACTGTGATAAAGGTTCCTGTGTGCCTATTCTACAAAGGCAATGGGGCACACGGCAGGCGCAAAGACTCACAACCCAACTGGGACTTGATTCTTAAACTGGTTTTTTTGGTGGGCTCTACACACACACACAAACATGGATAAAATTCCACAAACGGAAATATTTACTGTAAGTACTGCTGGAATACTAGGTTTCTTTTTGCCCAAATCTTGCCTAAGTCTATACGAGACTGTGGTTAACGCCAATGGTAGTTGAGAAAAGAATCACAAAATGCTTTCCTTGAGTACTTAATAGAAAAGCTTGCAGTCACATCATTCCTCTCCTCACTCTATCCCTGAAAAAGGGATGAAACTACACTTCTCTACAGCCTCCCTAACACTTGTGAACTAGACCAAATTATAACAATCTATTTCCTACAATCAGAAAATTGGCGTTAATAAAAAGAAAGCCAAATCGTTTATCCCGAGTAGAATACAAAGTCAATCCAACTCCACCCGAGGCCTCGAGAAAGAAAATCAGTCCCACACTGAGAGCTCCCGAAGCAGTCCAGGCTACCTCCTTGGACTCCAGCCCTTGGGTTACCACTGACACTTCATCCCGTCACTTCTGTATGTTGTGCCTCTGGCACCGTCGCCAACAGCCCTCTTCTGCTGGCACAGAGCCAGGCACTATGAACACCTGTGGACACAGACGTTCCTTGGGGAGTAGACGTGCTTAGCTACCTCCAACTGCCCACCTGAATGCCTTAGGCTCTGGACTGGCTCCGCTCACACTTGTGACCCATGTGACTATCTCACAGCAGAAGGACCCAGCATTTTACTAGAAGGGGACCATCATGCATGGAATGGATAGAGCACCCCTCCTCGCCATTAAAAAAAAAATCCTCTCTTTAGAGAATTTTGCAATTTTCACACAATTCTTTCTTTGTGCTCCATAGGCACAGTAACCAACTCAAGAGTCCCTGGGTGTGGGGGGAGGGGTGGGGGAGGGGATGAAGGGACAGAAGGGATAGGATAGGACCTGGGGCATCCAAGCTATGGCCAGTATCAGCTAAAAAGCAGTTTACTCTGTGATTCCAGGCAAGAGAAGCCTTCGCCTCAGGCAGAACTCCCAATATGGACAAATGCAGGCAGGCACACAAGGGGGACACACTTTCATAGCTTTCAGCACGAGTGCACTCTGTGGCACGATGTTCACACTTCCTCCTCCCTCCCCAGGCAAGGCAGCGACAACAGCAGGCAGGCAGCACCACTCAGAACAAGGCCCAATATTCCAGGGCTATCTCTCCTTACAGCAAGTGGTCACCTCCTTCTGCATCTTACCCAGCAGGCTCATAGGCAAAAACATGACATAACTGCCGCTCTGGAGAGAGCTCATGAGGCGGCGGCGCTCATCTCTAGCTGCACAGAGAACTGTTTAGGGATCTTGCTTTAAACCCTCATGTGTACAGCTGGGGACAGGAGGAAGGGCTGACTGCAAAGCAGCACAAAAGGAGTTTGGAAGAATGCTGGAAATACTCTATCTTGACTGCAGTGGTGAATTTGTCAGAGTGAATTTTATAGCATACACACTTAAGAAAATGAATAAACAAACAAACCACGTCTGTGCCCCCACCTACTTCAGACTTTACACTGTGCAGGGAACGTGGAGACAGACCTGCAGATGAAGAACAAAAGCAGGCTGGCCTGAGCCCGGTCAACCTCCAGAGCTAATCTCTGAAACTTTTAGCAACAGACACTGTCATCAGACTTGTGACTCCTCATCTGTGAAACAGAGTGGCTACCAGGGCCCATCCTTAGGACTGCCTCAAGTCTAGAAGGCTTACAGACAGTGCCTGCCTTATATGCAGTGCCCAGTGCTGCTCAATCACAGCTTTTGGAGGGGGGTGGGGTTGAGAAAGACCCAAACTGCTCTACTTTGTGGGAATGATCCATCCACTTTGTGCAGACTGGAAACACCTCCAAGATGAGAGCAGCTACTGGAGCACTGCTTAACAACTAAGTGTTATGAAGTGCTTTTCTGAAAGGAAAGTTTAAGGTAAAGAATAGGTTCTATGACTTGTGGTTTACATTTAAGACAACAAAACAGCGAGACCAACAATCTTAAAGGAGTAATAAAAAAATCCTTGTGGGCTGCACAACCCCAACATTTCCTGCACTCACATCCGTGGGGACATGGGGCTACTCCTAGCTCAGAAAGTTGATACCTGGCTATTCAAGAATGTTTAATGTACAAGAAAGTTTATTAATCTTTTGAGAAAATTAAGTTACCCTTATAGAACAAAGCTATTCTGCAGAGCAACTTTTCATAGTAAATGTTTCCTTGAGGACTTCAGTCCAATTTTACAGTTTTGGTTAAATCTCAAAAACTAGTAAAGATTTGCTGCTGCAGGGCTGGGAGTGGGACTTCCAGACAACAAGTGCCAGAGAACCAAACGGCCTACTCACCCTGACAGAAGAACAGCTTCCAGTTCAGGAGGAACAAACAATGTTAAACAGGGCAATTCTGCCCTATATTTTTAGAGCTCTTGATTAAAACATTTAGGTGCTACTATAATAAAATGTAACAAAGCCAGAAGTAGGGGAAAGGTCACCCTAAAGCATGAACATCTATTCTCAAATGGGTAAACTCACAGGGTCACTTACAGTCAATACTCCCCTCATACTGTGCTCTGGCGTTGACGGGACACGTGTACAGACCCTGCCTATCACCTTTCCATGGGCCCTGACAGCCACTCCAAAGGGCAAAGTTCACTACTCCTCAGCACTTTTACACTGGGACATCTCCAGTGTTTCAAGTATGGACATTACAGGACTGAGAAGGCTCAACACATGTTTGATGGCTTAATATTAACTGCTCAGCTCTGTGGTCTCCTTCGTGAAAGGTGTTATGACAAGCCCCTGGTCAAAATGGCAGCAGAACGCTGGAGAGTGAAACCGGAAACGGCTCAAGAGAGGCCAGTAACCACCATAACAGACTCCATGAGCAATGCTTGAAATCCATGCCTTCAGTATCCTCTGACAGCTGATCTCCCAGAACACATGGAAAAATGTCCACCCATCCTTCACTGTCATTACTCTCCTCCAGAGGAAAAAGCAAAGCCTCTTTGATCATAGGGATCTCTAACTGTACCTCACCACACAATCCCAGCCCATTCTCTCCACGAGTCAGAGAAAGCATACTGTGACACAAATGCCAAACATCACCAGATCCCCAGCCTTCTGTTTGCTCACAGGATTTGCACTCTGGATGTCTGCACTTGTGGTCATTGGCAGTCACTTAAGCTCCTTTCAAGGACCACAGCTCCTGGTTAGAATGTCCAAACTCAAACTGTATGGGAGAGTTAGGAAGCAGTCACTTCTACAATGCATCAGATCTACACTAATAAGCTCTAAAACCGAGCACCTGCCTGCACCAGGCAAGTCTGCAAGCTGCTGAACATTCTGCAAGCCACCAGTGCCCTGCCGGGGGATTTGCTGAGCAGTCAAACCCAGCCTGGCTGCAATGGCTGTAGCAGTTGGCAGGCAATGTACTACCAACAACTTTCCCAGTTAAGTGCCAACTTTCCCTGAGTGTCCACATGCTTAGGGAATGCAGCTGGACTCAGAACAAGGAGCAATTACTGAATGCTTACTGAGGCTTGCTGTCTGACCTCACAAGAACCCTGCACACAGTAGGCATTACAATCTCATTCTGTAGCCAAGGACACTGATGTAGAAGAAATCAGACTTTTACATGAGGTCACCAAGCCAGCAAGGAATTCAGAGGCTACATGATTCTTCACCCTACACCGCCAAATCATTTCCTGACGGATGAAAGGCAAAACCTGATCAATTTTAGAAGATGGTGGCCCAGTGGCTAAGAATCCACCTTGCAATGCAGGGTATGTGGGTTTAATCCCTGGTCAAGGAACTAAGATCCCACCTGCCTGGAACAACTAAGCCTGTGTGCCACAAGCACACTGCACACACTGAGTGCCGCAACAAAAGACTCTGTACGCCACAACTAAACACTGACACAGTCAAATAATATTTTTTTAAAGATACTAAAAAGTGTGTGTACGTGGTGGTGGTGGTAGAGATACCAAACTAGGAGGAAATATTTGTAAAATGTACTATCCACAAAGATCTGGTACTCAAATATAAAAGAACTGCTGCGAATCAATTTTAAAAGATAAACAAGCTAAAGAAAAATGAGCAAAAGTCAGAAACAGGTTATTTCAAACAAATGCAATAAACAAACATGAGAAGATGCTCACAGCTGAGTTAACTTGCAAATATAAGAAGTCTGTTAACGTCAAAATGCTGGTGAAAACACGGTGCAACATTTTCCAATGTGGGAAGGTAAACAGATGCACCTGCTTCTTTTTCTTAAGTAATCTGGCATTAAGGCATCCCCGAGGGCCTCGTAATCCCACTCCCAGGGCACTTACTTGAGACAACTAACTGCATACCCCTTGGATGCACGCAAGCATGCAGGAGAACGCTAGATAGCAAGAATGCTTATTAATAGCACCTCTTCCACCCTCCCTTCCCTGTTCAATAAAAGCAAATCTACTGACCTAATGTCCACCAACAGGACTAAACTGTGATACACTCACACTTAGGTGAAAATAAATAAGTTACCCAGACAGCTACCACAACACGGATGAATTTTAAATGAAGAAGTGGCAGAAGTCTGCAAATGGTATGCAGCATTGATAACAAAGCTGAAAAACAAGACTGAACAACATACAGTTCAGCAATACAAGCAACTGAGACAAAGTATCAGATGGTCTCCTCAAAATTCAGGGTGGGGCAAGAAAATGTGTAGGGAAAGGAACACATGGAACCAGAAATGAATGAGGTAGTCCCAGGTCCCCTGGAGGTGGAAAACAAATTAGAATCATTCAAATTTAAAGTGAAAACCACTGCAGCTTTAATCAGTATGACTACAGTATCTTCTGTGCAATCAGACCACCCCAGAGTAGGCAAAAGCAATGCTCTGCTGTCCCCGATTCTCCTAACAGTAGGGCTACTTGATACAGACAAATCTTCACCATCTCCAGGCAGGTGGAGTGCTGCTATCATCCCATTTTACTGATAGAGGAACAGAGGCGAGAGGTCTTTGCCAGATCACTGCCAAAATTTGTTGAGTCCATTTTCAGCTTCAATACCATCAGTCACAGCTCATCTGCTCACCTCCTTAGGTAGTACATTCCATTTTCAGCATGCACTAATGGTCAGCATAAAACACATCGGAGGTACAGAGAACTTCAGCTAAGCAGAAACACTTAGTGACTAGCTCACTCCCTTCCCAGGACAAGAAATGACACTGGCAGTTTAACAGTTAAAAAAAGTGACTTCAAAGTTACTGCTGGTTTCAAAACTTGATGCAGTCTGCATAAGATCCTTATGAATCAAGTCTGCATCCTCTGTCCTTGACTAGAAGCTGTTTGGCAACACGTACAACAAGATGGATTCTGAAACACATCTTTATATTCAGATACGCATGTGTGCCTATGACTAAAAACCAGGAGGGAGTGTGTGGATGGGAACCCTCACCCCAAGATCCCAACACTGTATTATTTAAAAAAAAAAAAAAAAAATCAAGACACTACTAGACTAAAAGTTTACAGAAAGTGAGTCCATTAAACACTTAAAATTCAACCTCTTTGAAACATCGTGCATCCAGGTACTTCACATGCATTCAGAGTCACCTTGTACCTTCTGTGTCACATGACAAGACTCATCTGGGTGGAAGCAGCCTTCATAAACATTGAGAAAACAAAGTATCCTGCAGTTGCTGCTCAACTCACAGATCAGAAGAAAGTTAAAAAAAAAAAAAAAGACAAAACCTGAAAACTACTTAACTTCTGCTAGGTTTAAAAAGCTATGATCAAAAAATTATTCCTAAGTGCCAGCAAGGATATGGGGTTTTGCAGTCCTCATACATTGTTGATGGGAATGTAAAATGGGGCAGCAACTTCTGACAACAGTCCGGCAGCTCCTCAAAAGTACATATGATGCAGAAATACTACCATAGCTATACACCCAAGAGAAAGAAAAACACAAAAACTTGCAAATGAATGTTCACAGCAGCATTATTCCCAAGAGCCGAAAGGCAGAAACTGAAATGTTCATGAACTGATGGATAGTCGTATTCATAACGATATAACCAGATTTTCTGAAAACGGTGGCCGGGGGTGGGGGGGAGGGAATCTAAGCTGCTTCCTTTTGGGGGAGCAAATTGTCTAGCTTATTGCACTCCCCTCTGAAGGAGATGCTTGGTACTCAGGAGGCACAGGGATGCAGGATGAAGCAATTCAAGTTACCCAAGCTTGGGACTTCCCCAGTGATCCAGTGGTCCATCTTCCAAGACAGGGGAAATGGGTTCCATCCCTAAGATCCCAAAGGCCGTCGGGTAACTGAGCCCCCGAGTCTCAACTACTGAGCCACATGCCACAAGAGAGAAGCTTATGAGCCGCAAGGAAGATCCTGCATGCTGCAAGGAAGATCCTGGGTGCTTCAACTAAGACCCAACACAGCCAAAAATAAATTTAAAAATTACTAAAGTTGTCCAGGCTTAAGACACAGAACACTGAATGCAGAGACGTGGTCTGCTGAGACTGGTGCTATAGGTACCTCTCAACTCTGATACGTCTGCTCATGAGTTGGTAAGGCCCTCCCACTTACAGGATTTAAAAAGTAAGCTGCTCTGGTCACATTTTGAGGCAATGCATGGAGAAATGCTCAATTACAATAATTCTGTGAGTCTTTTTAGGGTTCGACTGGTTGAAATCAAGATACAAGTCACGGAAAATATAGCCAATATTTTATAATAACTATAAATGGAATATAACTGTTTGAAAGTGTGAATTATGTTGTACACCTGAAACATATAATAATGTGTATCAACTATACCACAATTGAAAGAAAAATACATCCGTCAAACCAATTGCTGTGGAAAAGGCTGTCTTGGTACTTTAGGGGTTGAGAAGCCAGGGCTGTGGGGTAACTGACAGACCCTGAGAAACCAAGATAGGGTGGGATCCATTTCAATTTTAACCAGTCGCTTCTTTTAGGATGTCCTGAAAGACAGCTGGCTGAATACCACAGTGTCACCGCTTGAACCATCTCCTATACCTTTTGACCATTTTTCATAGCTGCCTGATAAAAATCCCCCAACCACAAATCAGTTTCACAGCAAAATTAGAACATGAGAAGTTTAGTCCTCTGCAAGCTTGTTTCAAGTTCTAACTTATTTTCAAAATTGCAAGGACTTCCCTGGTGGTCTAGTGGTTAAGAATACACCTTGCAATGCAGGGGACATAGGCTGGATCCCTGGATGGGGAACTAAACCCATGCACTGCAACCAGCCAGAGACCGCATGCCTCAATTATGGAGCCCACCAGCCGCAATGAAGATCCCACATGATGCAACAAAGACCCATCAGATAAATAAATATTTAAAATAGCCAAGAGATGAAAGCAATTTAAATGTCCATCAACAAACAACTGGATGGATAAAGAAAATGTGTATATACAGTGGACTAGTAACCAGCCTTTTAAAAAGTAAGGAAATAATAAGGAAATAAATGCTGGCATTTATGACAACACGGATGAACCTGTATGACATTATGCTCAATGAAACAAATCAGTCATAAAAAGCCAAATACTGCATAACTCCACTGTATGATGTATCTGAAACAGTCAAACTCTTATTAAAAACAGAAAGTAGAATGTAGTTGCCAGTGGCTAGGCAGAGAGGAAAGGGGAGAGTTTTCAGTGGCTATGGTTTCAGTTTTGCAAGATGAAAAAGCTCTCAGGATCTATTGCACAACAATGTACACATAGTTAACACTATCGTACACTTACAAATGTTAAGATGGCAAATTGTCTTATGCATTTTTGACCAGAAAAAATAGGTAGATGGCGTCACTGCAGCTTCCTCAACTCTAAAATGGAAATACGGCCCTTACAAGGCTTGTGTAAGAGCCAACAAGATGCAACAGAAAGTGCTCGATAAACACTACTAACTCTGAAAATACTGACGTTTCACAAGCTGTAAACTAGGAAACATGTAAAACCAAAGGCAGCCCGCTAGCAACAGCTCAGTGGGTGGGTTCCTGCCCACCTTGCTCAGTGGATTCACTCCAGGTGGACCCACCACCAGCACCTTCTGGAGTCACAGCTCCGTCTCTGCTTGAACCTTAGTTCACATTCTCCACACACAGGAAATGGGGCCAAATGACCCAGCCCTGCCCCGAAAGGTCACGAAAATGAGAGTGGAAGAGAAGATGACAGGTAAAGCAAATTCCAAAGAGGGATGGGGGATTTTCTAGGCTATAAAGACAGGCAGAGACTAGAGAATATGATCTTTTCCAGGTAACTCCAGGATGAATAGTTTCCAAAGACAAAGACCTCACCCTGATGAGGGCTAATTCTCTGAGTTCTCATCCTGAACAGGCTTGGCTCTCAAGTCCAGGCCCTTTCTGGGATTCCTCTTCCAACCTCCTAGGGGTGGGGGAGAGGAACAGAGGAGAAATTTGCCTATCCATCAATCAGGATTCAGTCCCCACTATCTTCTCATCTAAATGCTGGCCCCAGGTCCTTCATTTCCACCCCCCACAGCCCCAGGGAGACTTCTCTCACCTTCCTGACAATTGCCCAAAGCCTCCAAGTCTGGCAAACCCTCCCCGGAATTCTAGAACTGCACATCCACCTGCCCACAGGCCAATGTTAACATAGATACCTGAAAGCACCATGGGACTAAAATGAGTCCAGCTTCTCTACCATCTGTCAAACCGAGCACAATTGGTAGTCTTCCAGCCACTTTCAAGGCCTTATGTGCCACATTAGTGTAGTATTCACACACTAAATAACCCAGAAAACAAATGTTTCTATGACTGTATAAAGTTCCACTGGAGAGCACTGCTTTGAGTGGATTGCCTTTCCCTTCTCCAGGAGATCCTCCCAACCCAGGGATGGAACCCAGGTCTCCCGTATTGTAGATGGATTCTTTACCAGCTGAGCCACAAGGGAAACCCTAGAAACTGGGCAGATCACTGTAAAATAAGAATGCTCCAAACTGGACCCTAAAATATGGAGGGAGTACATAAGCAGCAAAGAATCAAGCCATGGAACTGGGCAACGGTCTTGGGACAAAAGCCAGGAGCTCACAGTACCACAGGATGGGAATTTCAATTTTATCCTATATGCAATTTTAGAGTTTTAGAGCAACAGAATTATGCAGCAATAAATCTATTATATTTTGATAATGTACTGAGTTGGGGAAAAAGTTCCTTTGGTTTTTAAAGTAAAACTAAAAGACATTATCCATTTTCACCAAGAACTTTATTGAACAATGTATTCGCCATTTTGTTCTACTACCTTTTGCCACCTTTCAGGCAACTTTGTAATTCCATCTTCCCAAAACTTACCTTTTTTGAGCAAAGAACTGTTTCAGGTGCCTTTTACAGTCAACCAGGGAATTTAATTTTTTTCCATTAAGAGAATTTAGAAGGACCAAAATAAATGGACAGCCAAAGGTCCAATGTGTGGTGAGCACAGCAGACAAATCAGAACTTCCCAGACAAGCTGTAACAATTTTTGCCTAATCACCAAAGAAACATGTGGTCTTGCATTATCCTGATGGAAGATTATGCATTTTCTGTTGATTAATTCCAGATGCTTTTCTTCAAGTGCTGCCTTCAGCTAGTCTAACTGGGAGCAGTACTGGTTAGAAATAATTGTTTGATTTTCCAGAAGGACCATAGACACATCACCGAACTTTGGTGTGGTTGTTGGTTCATTTCGTTTGCTCCACAATCTTTCATTTCACATTACTGCACAGTATCCACTCTTCATCGTCTATCACAATTTGTTTTAAAAAACAACATTTTTGTTACATTTCAGTAGAGAAATTGTAGGCGGAAATACTGTCAGGAAAGTTTTTTTCTGCTTCAGTTATGTGGAACCTAAACATCAAAGTGATCAACATAACCAAAATGGTACAAAAGATTTTCAACGCTTGATTTGGATATTTTGAGTATATCAGCTATTTCCCACGTGGTGTAATGTTGATTGTTATTCTCCACTAATGTTTCAATTTGATTGCCAGCAACTTCAACTGCTCTACCCAACTATGGTGCACCATGCAGTGAGAAACTTCCATCGCAAAGCTTCGAAAAACACTTTTGACACAGTCAATCAGTCACAGCACCTTCTCCATACACTGCACAAATCTTTTTGCTTTTCAGTTGCATTTCTGCCTTTCTTGAAACAATAAAGCATAATATGCTGAAAATGCTGCTTTTTATTTCATCTTCAATATTAAGATGACTACACAAAAATTAACCAATTTCATTAAATTTTTTTTTTTTTAATGCATGCTGATATGACCGGCGTCACCATACAATCCAACAAAAGTTGTTTCGGATGACATTAAAGACAGCTAACCACTACTACAGCTATCTTATGGAAAATAGCAAATGAACCTTTTGGCCGACCCAGTACTTTCTAACTAGCTTACTAGTCAAGTTTTGCAGGGTATTTGTTTAACATCTACTATTTTCTCTTGACTGGATATTTTTTTCTCAGATACTCAAAGCCAAACCTTTATTTAATGAGATCATTTGTCATTTTACAAACTGAAAGAAAAGTTTTAAAAGTAAAATGAAACATCTATTTCTTCAAGGCACACTTGTTAAATGAATTACCATCGTTCTAACACTGGGTTGCTGCTCACCACCAAAGAGAGTAAGATCTCTGAAACACCTGTCTCACTCCCTCAAGCCCCAATCACATTTTAAATGTAATGGCATACAAACACAGGAGACACTTTTACTCATCACTGAATCCTCACTGCACATACAGAATACTGAACCCAGTACCTGATTACGCAGGAAGTTCCATGCACACACGATGAAGGAATCGTCCAAGTCGGCAAGTTTGCTTCCAGCAGGAAACTCCTTGTAAATAAGAGTGCCTAAGTGGGAAATAAGCACCCAAGAGCTGGAATTCAATTTCACCCTGCAAAAAGCAGAGCTCAGAGACTGTGGAGCTCACAGTAATCATAAGAGATCATCCAGCTCACACCAATTTAACAAGCCTGGATGGAGTGCCTGGGCTAAAGGTGACACTCCAGCTTACTATTCCCCCAAAATTCCTCTTCTGTACTCGTACTTCCACTGGAGTATCAAGGGGAAAATGGAGGTGAAACCAAATCAAAGCACTGGTGGAAACCTTTTCAGGGTGCAGCTTAATTCCACTTGTTTGAATTTCCTCATAAGACTCTTCAGGAGAGTGGCACAGAATTCTGGATGAAAAGATCTGTCCAGTTAAAGCAATGACCCTCCTCTGATAATTCTCTGCCATGCAGACTGTCTCGTTTGCTTGCAGCACTATCCAGGTCTCCATCCAAGCCTCAGCAATCCTCACTGACAGAGCAGCCTAAACATCAGTTCTTTTCCAATGTTCACAGCTGGACGGACTCTTCCTTCCAGGACTGCCTGGCCTGTACCTCTCAGAGAGTACTTCCAAGATCTACCTTATGCTATTAGGTACCATTCCAATTATCTGCATGCATTACATTCCTTCCTCCCTAATCATGAACACTTGGGCTCTAGAGCCAGGCCTTGACACTTAACAGCAACCCTGTCCAAGTGACTGAGCTCTCTGGACGTCAAATTTCTTACCCGTAAGATACAAATGATACCAGTACCTATCTTCAGAGGACTTTAAGAATACAGAAGGTCTTAGAAATTCAACATACAGTACACCTGGCACACAGTAATCACTCAAATATTCACTAAAATGGAGTGACCATAAACGGATGCACAAGCTCCATCTGTGCAGGGGAATATAGTGGAGAAAGGGAAGTGATTCACCCTGCAGTTCCATACATGAAGGCTGACTCAGACAGCAAGCAGAATGAGTTCTGTTCAAATCTACCACTTCAGAATAGGCCAACAGTAAGAAACAGACTGCAGCCATGAAATTAAAAGACGCTTGCTCCTTGGAAGGAAAGCTATGATCAACCTAGACAGCATTTTAAAAAGCAGAGACATTACTTTGCCAACAAAGGTCCGTCCAGTCAAAGCTATGCTATGGTTTTTCCAATGGTCATGTATGGATGTGAAAGTTGGACTATGATGAAAGCTGAGCGCCAAAGAACTGATGCTTCTGAACTGTGGTATTGGAAAAGACTCTTGAGAGTCGCTTGCACTGCAAGAAGATCCAACCACTGTATTCTAAAGGAAACTAGTCCTGACTATTCATTGGGAGGACTGATGATGAGGTTGAAACTCCAATACTTTGGCCACCTAATGCAAAGAACGGACTCGCTAGAAAAGACCCTGATGCTGGGAAAGATTGAAGGCAGAAGGAGAAGGGGCCGACAGAGGATGAGATGGGTGGATGGCATCACTGACTCGATGGACATGAGTCTGAGTGAGATCCCGGAGTTGGTGATGGACAAGGAAGCCTGACACGCTGCAGTCCATGGGGTCGCCAAGAGTCACACAAGACTGAACTGAAGAAACAAAAAAAAGGCAACCCACTCCAGTATTTCTGCCTGGAAAACGCCATGACAGAGAGAGGAGCCTGGCGGGCTACAGTCTATTGGGTCACAAGAGTTGGACACGCCTTGGTAACTAAACAAGAAACAAAGATCTATTCAGAAAAGGTATTTCTACCCTTTGAAGGAAAATCTGTTCATAGGCAACTACTTGCTAAAAGTCCTTTTCACACAGAGTCAATGATCAAAGATTAGCAACTGTCAAGGTGAACAATTCGGGGGCGGGGGTGTTTAAAGAGCCATAGGCCAAAGAAGTACCCAGCTCTCACAAGTGTAAGGGAAGGGTGTTCAGATGAGCTCCCAGAGCAGAGGCCCACAGGTGTCCTGAGAAATGACACTGAGGACAGGCAAGCTAAGAGCAGGCTATCAGCTCCAATGTTAAGAATTCAAAACTGCACTCCTGGGATTACAAATATATATGAGCTATTATCTTGAAACAGATGAACATGAATGTGGTGTTATTTCCAGACAACTAGTCTGTGAGCCCAATAGTTTCCTGGAATCAAAAGCAAAATGAAGACAAATATGCAAACTTCACTACTTAGTCGTTTTTTTTTTTTTTTTTTTTTAATATAACAAAGCACTTCAGAGCTAAATAACTTTAAATGAAGATTATGAATGAAAACAACCTACACATGTAACTCAACTGGACAGAGCAAAGGAATTCATTACAGCCAAAGACCAACAGAAAATGAATGGGGGAAATATCCATTAGCACATATAAATTTAATTCAAACTTTAGAGATTAGGGGAGAGTAAAGAGGTTTTGTGGAGAAGGCGATGGCACCCCAACTCCAGTACTCTTGCCTGGAAAATCCCATGGACGGAGGAGCCTGGCAGGCTGCAGTCCATGGGGTCGTGAAGAGTCGGACACGACTGAGCAACTTCCTTTTCACTTTTCACTTTCATGCATTGGAGAAGGAAATGGCAACCCACTCAAGTGTTCTTGCCTGGAGAATCCCAGGGACGGGGGAGCCTGGTGGGCTGCCATCTATGGGGTCACACAGAGTCAGACACGACTGAAGTGACTTAGCAGCAAAGAGGTTTTGATATTGTTAAAAATAGGACAACAGGCCCAAAATGAGCCCCATGTCAACAAACCACAGCTTAATTCATTTCTGCTCTTCCAGAAATGAATCACCTGGTCAGCACTAGTGAGGTAATCTGCCTGACAGACCCCTGCCATCCCTAAAAAGAAAGTGACCTTGCCACAAGCAATCTGTTTTTCGACGGCCTAGTTTCCCCCACCACACTCTGTCTTTCCTCTGTACAGCTCCATGGGAGCACCTCCCTATCTGCTAGACAGGATGCTGCCCATTCACAAATCACTGAAAAAAGTCCCTAAGATCTTAAAATTTACTCCACTGAATTTTTAAAACAATATGCACTATATTCCTAGAAGTAATAGTTATTTTCCATCCTTTGACAACTCTGCCCCAATTACAAAGCATGAATTATTCAAGTTAATGACACTGAATTTCCCCTTCCTTCTACCAGACAAAGGATTTGGAAGAGAGAAGAATGGTATCATGCACACCACCTGTGCAGCATGTTTCAATCCCTAAGCACAAACATGTCACGCTGAAGAATGGTATTTTCTCACCCCACAAGCTCTGTCTCCCTCAGTTTGCAGGTTCAAATGCAAGCATGGAAAAAAGGCCTCACAGCTAAGAGGAGGCGCTAAGCCACACAAGGGACCATAGCCACGAGTCTTTCTAAGTCTATCCATATCCAGCACAACCAAATGATCAGGCTAGCTAGCAGGCCACTGATCACCTTCTGCAGCAAAGGCTCCAAGCCAACACCAAATCTTGGAAACAGTTTTATGAACAGCAGAAGTTGCTTCAGTGAAGAGCCCTAGAAAAAAAACGTTCCTTCATCTGCAGCCACTGCAACAGGCCCCGTCTGGCATTTTGAGACATTCCTCATACCCAAGAAAGAGAACAAGCTGAAAAAGAGGCGTGTAGAAGGCCCCTGGGCAGATCTGCACCACAGCTGACACAGGCTGACAGCTCTGTGAAAGTCTCTGGAGGATTTTCGACAAAGATAAACCAAAATGGGGGCTCCACATTGTTTCCTAGGGTCATAAAAATTGCAAATGTTTGGAAAAGCAGGATACACGCAAAAACAAAAGTCTTCGAAATCATGAAGGGTCATTTAATAACAATAATTTCTCAATCTCAAAGTAAACTCCAGGAAATTCATTTTAGTACATGCTTCTTGGATGGGCTCTAGGGTTCTAAGAAATGCCTCTACCCCTAACTATTCAATGTTCACACATACGCATTTTTCTGGAGAAAGGATCCACAGCTTTGTCACCCTTTCAAAGGGACCTCCAACCTCCCCTTAAGTTAAGAACTGATGCTCTAATGAGAAGCAGAGCTGATCTATCCTTGGCCACTGGATCCTCAATTATTTTGAGTCCCTTAAAAAACTGAATAAATCCAACAGACAGAACTGTAGGAAGATGATTACTCTAGCAATGTTTAACACTTGTTTTTGATTATGGAAATCTGAGTAAGCTTTCGGTAATACTAGAGGAATGCCAAGTAGCAGACTTTACAAGAATGTAAGTATAGAAACAGCTTAACAAATGGCAAAATTACAAATGCAGTTTTTGTGTGGACAAAGATGAATTCAGTCTACTGAAAGACACAGTCTCCATTACAATTTCATTCATGAATGCATATGCTGATGTTCACCTACCTGGTCTCTTAACCCAGTCTTCCCCTGCACTTGCTTCCATGTTATAAGCGTATCTCAGCCCTGTGCTTTCTAAGGGCTGTTTACTGATCAAATTAGGCTCTATCACCAGCGGCTGGAGTCTTCTTGCCCCACCAAGAGACTACTGAGACTTGGCCTGACTCCTCCCTGAATCCCCACAGCAAACTCCTCTGTGCCTGAACCTGGTATAAATCATGTCTTTCATTTAATTCTGGACCAAGGATTTGGAATACCCACATCCTTAACTATCTTCACTTTATCCTTTTTCTTGAGTAACTCGTTATAAGCTGATTGCAGCTAATTCTGGTTTTTATGACCAAGTATGGAAAATCAACTTCCCTTCAGCCATCCAAAATTTACTGCTTCAAAATAGGGGATACACTCTACTTCAAACATAAAATGTAGACTGTTCAAAAAAAGTATCCCATCTAGCATGACTCACAATGAGGAGCAAGATGCTGCTGGGGTTACCACTGGAGGTGAGCAAGTGGAGTGCAGAGATGAATGAATGTGTTATATTCAACTGAGGTGGCTTGGCATTCCCACTCTGAACATGGTCAGGGATGGGCAATGATCCAAGCCCATGTCTTCTGTCATCAGAGCACTACTGGGGAAGAATCACTCTTGACCTTGAAGTCAGGATATCAGAGATAAAAAACAGTTCTGATATCCCTATTTGAGTCCCTGATTTCAGCTGTGCCTGAGGTCCACTCTAGACTTACTACATCAACCAGTAAATTCCATTTTGTTTCAACAAATCCCGTTTTGTTTCATGTTTGTTATTGATACCATAAGTAAGTAGCCAATATAGCCATTTCCTTAAGAACTAACATCTTGCTTGATTAAAAAGTTGGGAGGACACTATCTCAAGGGTAAAAATAACTTGCCCCCCAACACACACACAAACTACTCTTTACATATTTACTGTTTTGCTTGTTGCAATCTGCTGACAGCCTTCCCCACATGCCTCCTCCTCAACTTCCCCATCCCACTCTACCCTCCAAAGAGTTTCTAGCAAGCACAGCACAAGGAAGAAAAGAAACTAAAGACCAGTGCAGTTCACATGCTACTAGAAAGCATATCCAGGACAATCACTTTGGGCAAATGGTAAAGAAATAGATGGTAAAATGACCATCAAAAAAAGAAAAGAAAAATTCAGGGTACCCACAGTTAACAATGAGTGGTATCTAAAACAAGGCTATTTCATACTAGTCTGAAAAGATTCACAATAGGAAACAGATATCGCCATGTACACAATACACAGAATCACAGCAAAGGTTTTATGAAATACCCTTGAATGTGTAACACCCTTTGACATTTCCTTCTTCTCCCCCTTCAACAATGATTGCAACCTACTAAATTCACTTCATAAACCAGAATTTGAAAAACAAGACCCAAAACAAGACTTACTTTCTCCTAAAACCTAGACTGTGGTCAAAGTTCACTGGAGCCCAAATCTATTACCTCATTTTACATATGAGGTATCGATTTTACATATAAGCTATGGTTTTTCCAGTAGTCATGTATGGATGTGAGAGTGGGACGATAAAGCTGAGCGCCAAAGAACTGATGATGCTTTTGAACTGTGCTGTTGGAGAAGACTCGAGTGTCCCTTGGACTGCAAGGAGATCCAACCAGTCCATCCTAAAGGAAATCAGTCCTGAATATTCATTGGAAGGACTGATGCTGAAGTTGAAACTCCAATGCTTTGGCCACCTGATGCAAAGAACTGACTCATTTGAAAAGACCCTGATGCTGGGAAAGATTCAAGGCGAGAGAAGGGGACGACAGAGGATGAGATGGTTGGATGGCATCACCAACTCAATGGACATGAGTTTGAGTGAGCTCCGGGAGTTAGTGAGGGACAGGGAGGCCTGGCGTGCTGCAGTCCGTGGGGTCACAAAGAGTCGGACACGACTGAGCAGCTGAACATATGAGAAACTGAGGCCTGAAGGATGCACCTTGTCCGAGGCAGGCACACAGCAGATCCAGAGTCCCGCCCAGCTCCTTCCTCTCTCCCTCTTGTGAGCGGAGGCACCGGCTCGCACAACGGGCACTGGCAGGTTCACACACCATGCAGTCCTCTGGTTTCAACCTTCTGAATTTGCTCACCCGAAATATATGTTTCCTCAAACATACTGGGAAATGTTTTAAGTGTAAAATCCCCCAATTTATCTTACTCTCTCTTTTACACAAAATAATCTCAAAGGCCAACTCGCCTGTAGGCATGTATATGTTACTGCCTGGGGTATGACAACTGGGGATGTTAGCCACACACGAAGACACAGAAACTACGAATTCCTGTTTCTAGAAATTGCATAATACCAAGCCCAACACCTCTTCCTGACGGCACTTCCACAATGTGCCAGTGTCTCTTGGCATGACAGCAACTAGAAACAAATAGTTTCAGCCTTAAGTGCACACCAAGACAAGAGAAGTGACCACAGGCACAGTGAGGCCTGCTCAGCTATTCTCGAACCCCTTCGGCAGAGCAAAAGCAGCACTCTCCCCCACCCCAAACAAATATAGTACAAGTCAGAGACCCCCTTCCCTTCCCCATCTTAGTACAACCCAGATGCCAGGCACCCCCATCTTTTGTCTACCCAGTCAATGCTTAAACATACAGATCCTGTTTTACCAATAAGGAAACTGAGGTGTAGGGAAATTATGTAACTTGCCTGAGGCTGAGGTCAAGGTCAGAAGGAGGTGGGGCTGGGGCTGATCCCCCGACAAGGACTCCACAGTTCTCCCTTTTCAGTACACAGCTCCACCCAAGCCCAACTCTGCTAGCCATAGCGCAAAGTCCTGAAACTTCCTACATTGAGAACAGGCCAACACTTGTCAAGGAACAGATCACAGAATAACCTATACCTAGGATGACCTTTAAAAAGCCTTTATTTGTAAGTATGTCACAGATCAAAAAGAAGAAATGCATATTCATTTAGGTGCTCTTAATTTTCAGTTAAACGCTCCTATCTGATCAATCTCTGAAAAAAACAGACTCTCCAATTGGGTTTCACACACAGACACACACACAACGCATTCCACATGGAACTGGATCCTGATAGCCCCCAGTAAAGGTGACTGGCGTTGACTGGTTTTCTTCTGGTCAACAGGCCCAGAGTCCATCAGCAGGGACTTAACCTCCCAGCCAGGAACTCCACTTTCCTGGACCACCACACAACTGCCTGCCTCCTTTTCCAAGGAGTCCCTGACTTGTGATACAAACCTTCCTGGAAACCAGAATCCTTTCACTATGTCCAAACGTCAACATACTTTAATTCAGAGTCAAAATAGGCAGGGAAGGTATAGAAAGATGCTGTGCTTGTGCTTTGGAAAAACTTCCTCGACCAGCAACTTTGGACGACTGTTGCCATTGTTCACATAACTGGGTTTTAATGAAATGGTTAAGTTTCATCTTAGGACTGAGAATACACTGGACCACCTTCCCCAGCTGGATCATTTCTCCAAAACTATGCACCCAACAATATCCCAGGGTCGGAACCCCCAGAACTTGCTGAATTTCCATTAATCCCATTACCCTCCACTTTTAATCTCATTATCAGCTAAAGACAAATCCTCACTTAAAAAATCCAATCCACACTTTAAATCACCTCCCCCACTGAGCTCTACTCAAGACTTCACTCGAAGGAAGACACAGGACAGAGGGGGATCTGAAAGGCGCCTCACTGATCTTGGTATCACCTGATGACACAGTGTCCAGGCATGTCAGCTGGCACATCTTCCAAACCTTCAGCTGCTCTCCTTTCTAATACCTGGCTACCTCTCCCCACTTCTATTCTTCACCCCGGGTAATGACAGCAAATAACCTTGAGAGAGCACCACCTCACTTTACCCTTAACTAAAAGATAGACAAGTGAAGTTTGGGGAAGGTTGAGTGACAGGCTGAAGGTCACACAGCAGGCAACAGGGCCAGGATTCAAACAGTATCAGTCCTTGGAGCAGGTCAGCAAAAATGAGACAGGATTGGATGCCAAGAGGCTGTTCAAGCCTTCCCCAGAGCATTCATATTACACTGGACTTCTATCACAGAGTCAGGAATTCTGAGACCTGATTTCAGGAAGCCAAGGCCAACTCTGGGCAGGAGAGAAGAAAGGTCAAAGAGCAAGATCTCAGAGACACTTCTGCTTCTCAGAAAGCTTCACAGAACACAAAGACCACACTTGGGTTTTACCTAATTGCTATTTGTTGGGGGTTGGGGGACTGTTAAGGGCCTCATCCTTATAAACAAGACACTGTAAAGTTTGATTGGATAAAAGGAAAGTCATAGAACTTTTCCAGAAAACTAAATTGTACCAAGTTTCCAAAAACACACCCCCTCTGGTCTGGTAATTTCATTTCTAGATATGAAAAAAGGGGAAAACTTGAAAATCATGACCAGGAACAGCAGAATTATGGTATGTTCACATAATAGAATTTTAGACACCCACTTAAAATAGAGCATTTTGGAAATGTTCACAGTGTAATATTTTTTGAAAAGTTAAGCACAAAAAACCCTTACAATCTCTTTTGCAGATGATGTGGACCAACCAGTGTTATTACAGGACAGATGGACAGATGGCTGCTTTGCCCTAACTTTGAGACTGAACTCACTCTCCATCTATTTCTTTAGAATGGAATACATCCCCTGATTTACACTGGGAGACGTGGATGCAGTTTAATCAAGTTTAATCAGTTGAAGCCTGTTTGGACTCAGGGAAAAAACAACCCTAAGTGTTTTCAAACACTTTACAGCAATGGTACAAGTCAGGGGTGCACCTTCCAGACTGTTCTCTGTGCCTCATCAGCACTTTGCACTGTTCTCTAACAATTAAAATTAAGAAATCAAACGGGGATCAAAGCATACAGACTGTACCACAGGTCAACGTGCTGACATCCTTGTACTTCCATTCCCCGTTCTTTTAGATGGCTACACCACATTCCATTAAGATTTTTTCTTTTTTAACCCCCTCCATGAAAGCACTAGAAAAATCACTGCAATAAAAAGTCATTGAGCATGGTTAAGTGCCATGACCTAGTAATTCCACTCCTAGCTATCCACCCAACGGAAATTAATACAAAACATCCACACAAAAATTTGTACGTGAATGTTTGGAGCAGCACCATTCACCATAGTTCAATAAAGTGGAAACCCAAATACCCATCAACTGAAGAACAGAGAAATAAAATGTGACATATACATAGAAGGAAACAGTATTCACTCATAGAAGAAATGAAGTACTGATTCCTGCTACACCATGCAAAACCTTGAGAACATTACACCAAGTAACAGAAGCCAGACACAAAAGGTTATATATACTATACAATTCCTGAAATATCCAGAATAGGCAAATTTATAGACACACAGAGTACATCAGCAGTTGCCATGGATTGAAGGGATGGAGAGTGCCTGCTAATAGGGATCTCTTTTTGGAGGGATGAAAATGTTCTAAAATTGGTTGTGGTGGCGGCTGCACCATTCTGAATATACTAAAACACCACTGAACTGTACGCTATAAATTGGAGAACTATCATTTGTGAACTGTATCTCAATGAAGCTATTACAAAATGACTAAAAGCAAAACAGCAAGAGTTTACAATAGTATAATGCTCACAATACACATAATTTATATCCAATGAAAGGGGGTAAATTATATGTGCCATAAAGAAATCATCGTGCAGATATCTTTTTGTCTTCCTTTATAAATAGTAGGAGCTCAAAAAATCATCAATGAAACAGACTGGTCAATCACGTGAAATCAGGACTCGATGCTTTTTTTAAAAAAATTATTTTTACTGACAAAATGAGATTCACATTAAGAAATGCTACCCATACTTAACATTACCCACTTCACCTCCCTCTTAAAATACTTTTCCCAGGTCAGGACTGAACCACAACCCAAACCCACTCACCACATTTCAAACTGCAAAGTGGGAAATGTGCAGTAGACACTGCATGGAGGCAACTGCGGGCCATGCTGCTTCGACTATTAATAAGTTTACCACAATTAGAGACCTTAACGTTACCTTAGTTAAAATTCACATTCCCTGAAAGTAACTACTAATTATACCCAGTTAATATTTTATTGATTTAAGAAAAATTATTTGCATTTGTTATTATGGGCATGCCAAATTCTTCAATTATCTCTCCAGTTTATTCACTCAAAGAATATTACAGCTGCTCTTCAAAGGTGCTGAGGATACACTAAAGAATAAAAATAGGCAAAGACTGGCAAACAAAACCCTGCCCTCATAGAACTCACATTCCAGTTTTTTGTTTTTAAAGTACAATTTAACGAAATTTTATTTAACAAACTCATGTCTTATGAATTAAATGTCAGCATCAGCAAAGAATCCCAATTCTCACCTTGCAAATGTTCAGTCTTTTCTAAACACTAAAAATCACAAAGATGTATTAAACATCAGCAGCAGTTTTCAATGACAGGCCCCTTTTCCCAAGTTTTACAGATGTGCCTGGAACATAAAGACAAATGCCTCTACAATTTTATTCAAAATCAGAATTTGAAACGTTGATACAGACAACGTCTATCGATACAGACGACGACAGCGGGCTCTCAGAGCAGATTTAGCAGCCCAAGGCCTTCAAATCATCGAAACCAAGTGGTTTTTACTGAAAATCTAAATAAAGACTCCAATCTCCCTCTAAAATTCATAATCTCAAGTCATTCAATAACCTGAATTGTGTAACACGAAAATACTGCATCTCCTCTACCTCCAAAAGCAAAAGTGCAATTTAGTTCAAAGATCACAACAACTGGCTCAAAAGGGTAACTTTTGGAAACAAAGTCTAAATTCCATTAAACAATTCAATAATTTAGTGGAAATTTTACAAAGTGGCCAATGATTCTCTTGCACTTCTTGAGTAATATTTTTTCTCATCACCTTCTCAACCAGGGAGAGTAGCCTTAAAGACACTTCAAACAGCCAACCCATCCTTAAAATGCAGTCACTTTCGCGTTCTAACTTTCATCTGTTGGCAAAATTTCTTATCTTCAGCAATTTGGTTGGGGCTGAATTCTAGCAAGATGCACACATGTGGGTTCACGTCCTCAGATAAGACAAACTAAAACCATCTTAAGAGACTCACTCCACAGCTTGAGCCCTTAAATACTGTTTCCTACTAAGGTTAAGTGGGTATGGCAGGTAACAGGGAGCAATGCATTTGTTTCAGATCACACTTCTCTCGACTTGGTTGAGGGAAATCATCGGAGAAGTTTATCTTTCCCAGGTTGAAGACCGCGGAGAGAACAGGTTAGTTACCTAAAACCTTGGTGGAAAGATAAACCCCATCCAAATTCAACAAAAAATAATGTTTTATCATATGACTGGCAAGGTCATAAAACAGACTGTGCCATCCAAAAACTTCTTGAGACTGGTAACATACTCATAAATCCTACTGGGAATTCCTTTCTTTACAACCTCCAAGAACTAAATCCCAAGTACCAACAATTTAAGGACCCTGACAGCCCCATTCATAGAAATCTCCCAAACATTATTACAGCACCGAAGAGCCACTGGCTTAGAGGTACTCTGATGGTCTTTGTAAACAACGGGCAGGGAAAACCCTCTTGAAGGTAAGCAAAGGCACTTTAATTCTCATGAGGCGCAGACTCCAAGAGGTTACTTCTTGCATCCAGCACACATATAAAAAGTAACCCAAGGGCCAAGACCATACACAGGACCAGGTTGCACAAAACGTTAAATGAGTAAACAAAAATAACACTTCAAAATACAAATGCGTGATCTTGAGTAAAAGAGAGGTCAGCCACACAGTAAAAGCACATGACTCATCCACAGGCCTGAACACAAGTATCTGTACAGTCCACTACACCAGAGTGGGATTTCCCATCTTCATCCAAGCCTGGGCCTTAGGGGTATCTCAGTCGGGAGAAGTTGTGCTATTTCCGTTTTGGAGGGGAGGGTCATTTTATTTCGCTGAATCACAACTCCCCCATATCCCCACCCCAAACCACCACCACGCACAATACTGCAAATAGACGAGACGGTGGCAAAGGACGCCAGCGAGCACCGACCGAGCAAAACAAAGCACCCAGTGAGGGGCTGCTGGGCCGGGAGTGGGTGGGTAAAGGGAGCCAGGCTCGCCCCTCCGAGCACGGCTCCTGCCCCCAACGGCCTCTCTCCGGGTAGGTGTACGGCGGCAGACTCCTCCCTCCACCTGGAGACCAGCTCCGTTCTCTGCAGAGCTCCGGGGGACAGTCCGGAAGGTGAGGAAATGAGGGCGGGGGCGCGCTGCCCCGGCCTGAGCCAGAGGACCAAAGCTCCAGAGGGCGGGCGCGTCGGGCCGCCCCACGTGAACACCGGGGCCGAGGCCGCCCTGGGGACCGCGGCCGGGAACAGTGGCGCTCGTGACCACCACGCCGGGCCCGGACTTACCCGGGCCTGGCGCACCGCGGACTCCGCGGCGGCCGCTTCCTCCTCCTCCTCCTCCTCACTTGACAAAATGGCGGCGACAGGAAGTGCCGGGCGCCTCGGCCCGCCCCCCGCCCGCCCCCGGCCACCCGCCCAGCCGCTGCGCCCGCGCCCCCCGCCCGCGCCCCTGCCCGACCGTCCAGCCGGAGCCGGGGTGAGGTGGCGCCAACGGCGGGGCGCCCGCGAGCCGCCCTGCCGCCCCGCCGCCAACGGCGCAAGCGGCCCTAGCCCGGCGCGAGCGGCGCGGGGACGCGGGAGGCCCGCAGGCCGGAGCCCGCGTCGCCCCGGCCTCCCCGCCCCCGCGCCGCGCCGATGGCGTAGCTCCTGGCGCACCAGCCCCATTACGCAATGCAGGTTACGCGAACCGCGCCGCGGGCCCCAGCAAGCTGCCCCGCGCCGTCTGCTGCCCCGAAGGGCACCGGTCCTCACCTGAGACGCTAGGCCGCACGCCGCCCCCGCCGGCCGCCCGCCGCCGCCCCCTCCTCTTCGGGCTGCCTGCGCGGCGCCGGGGCCCGCCCGCCGCTCCGCCGCGCTCACAGGCCCAGCTCGGCCGCGGGCACTGCCGGCAGCCGCCGCCGCCGCAGCCCCCGCTTCGGCTCCTCGGCTGCGGGAGAGCAGAACAAACAGCCGTGCCGCCGCTGCCGCCGCCGCCGCCGCCGCCGCCAGCGCACTGACGTCACCACGCACGCTGCGCGCGCGGTCACGCGTTGCCGCCGCCCGGCGTGCGCGCCCCAAGCCGTGACCAGCGGGAGCGAGCTTAAGCGAGCTGGTGGCGGGGCGGTGAGTGGGAAAAGCAGGTGCTCGCAGCCCGCGGAGAGATGAGACCCCACCACCACCCACCCTCCCACACCTCACCCCAGACCAAGGGTGAGGGCTGACAAGAGATTTTGCACACCTGAGATAGGGGACCGCTCCGTCGGAGGGAAGGAGCCTCGCAGACCGAGGGAGGAGAAATCTGGAGGAGAAATCTCAGACCGGGAGAGAGGACCTCTCAAACCGAGAGGGGAGATACTTCAGACCGAGAGGGAACCTCCCCCAGACCGTGAGGCGACCCCGAAGACCGAAAAGGATACACCTCAAAATGAGAGGGACCTCACAGACCGAGAGTTGGGATCCCGAAGACGGAGAGGAAACACTTCAGACCAAGCGAGGAGACCTGCAGGCTGAGGAAGGGGATTCCTTGGACTGAGGGAGGGAATAGTCGGAGGGAAGGCTGAAAGTTGAGCCTGAGGAAAAACATCTGAAAATAGAGGGAGACGTCCAAAAATTTAAGAAGGGATTGATGACAGGCCCTCAAAGAGAGGGAAGACACTGAGGATAGGCTCCACAAACTGATGGCAGAGGCCGGGAGAGACACCTGCCTGAGGGAGGCCGCGCTGCAGGGGAGGCTGAAGGGTGTTGGAGGAGGCTGGAGTAGGGTCGGGCTTGAACGTTAAGAGAGCTGCGATGGGGGCGCTGGGGTGAGGGAAGGCAGATGGGAGAGGAGGCTGTTAGCAAGGCTGGGCTGGCATCTTTCTTGGCTGGCTCACCAGCCACTGGGATCTAAGGACTGGAAGGTATCAGACTCTATGCTTAGGGCGCTCTCCCTGCAGTTGGCCCCCAGCTGACCTCCTTCTCATCCTTAAAATCCAAACCACAAGCCAGCTCCCTAAAACGAAGAGATTAGGTTTAGGTTGCTTACAGTTTAATGTGGTAATCCTAAAAATTTTCAAATGAAGAGCCATAACCTCTTTTCCCCTTTTGCCCTTATTATCACTCTTTTAGCATTTTAAGTCCTATCTTTTAAAAATAGCAAACTCAGTTCTTCTAAAATGTCTAGGAAATTTTAAAAAATGCCTGATGTCCCCTTTTTTCAGAACATATTGATACACTAGGATAGCAGTCAAATAGTTTTGTCACTCTTATGGGGTTTGCTCCCCTGAGAAACCTGTGTGCAAGTCAAGAAGCAACAATTAGAACCAGACATGGAGCAACAGACTGGTTCCCAATTGGGAATGGAGTACGTCAAGGCTGTATGTTGTCACCCTGCTTATTTAACTTATGTGCAGAGTATATCATGCGAAATGCTGGGCTGGATGAAGCACAAACTGGAATAAAGATTGCTGGCAGAAATATCAATAACCTCAGATACGCAGGTGATAACACCCTTATGGCATGAAGTGAAGAGGAACTGAAGAGCCTCTTGATGAAAGTGAAAGAGGTGAGGGAAAAAGCTGGCTTAAAACTCAACATTTAAAAAGCTAAGATCATGGCATCCGGTCCCATTTCTTCATGGCTACTGGCTCGATGGACGTGAGTCTGAGTGAACTCCGGGAGTTGGTGATGGACCGGGAGGCGTGGCGTGCTGCGATTCATGGGGTCGCAAAGAGTCGGACACGACTGAGCGACTGAGCTGAACTGAATAGATGGGGAATCAATGGAAACAGTGACAGACTTTATTTTCTCAGGCTCTAAAATCACTGCAAATGGTGACTGTAGCCATGAAATTAAAAGATGCTTGCTCCTTGGAAGAAAAGCTATGAACAACCTGAAAGTGAAAGTTAAGTCACTCAGTCGTGTCCGACTCTTTGCAACCCCATGGACTGTAGCCTACCAGGCTCTTCTGTCCATGGGATTTTCCAGGCAGGAATACTGGAGTGGGTTGCCATTTCCTTCTCCAGGAGATCTTCCCGACCCAGGGATTGAACCCAGGTCTCCCACATTGTAGGCAGACGCTTTACCATCTGAGCCACCAGGGAAGTCCAACCTAGATAGGATATTAAAAAGCAGAGACATTACTTTGCCAACAAAGGTCCCTCAAGTCAAGGCTATGGTTTTTCCAGTAGTCATGTATGGATGTGAGAGTTGGACTGTAAAGAAAGCTGAGCACTGAAGAATTGATGCTTTTGAACTATGGTGTTGGAGAAGACTCTTGAAAGTCCCTTGGACTGCAAGAAGATCCTACCAGTCCATCCTAAAGGAAATCAGCCCTGAATATTCATTGAAAAGATGGATGCTGAAGCTGAGTCTCCAATACTTTGGCCACCTGATGCAAAGAACTGACTCACTGGAAAAGCCTCTGATTCTGGGAAAGATTGAAGGCTGGAAAAGGGGACGACAGAGGATGAGATATGCTTGAATGGCATCATTGACTTGATGGACATGAGTTTGAGCAAGCTCCAGGAGCTGGTGATGGACAGGGAAGCCTGGCATGCTGCCGTCAGTCCATGGGGTCACAAAGAATCGGACACGACTGAGCAACTGACCTGACTGATAGGGTTTGCTCACTCTTCACTAAGGTCAATTATAAATTAATGATAGGTCCTGGGCTAAGTAAAGACTTAACTTTTGCCCTTTATTTTAACAAAGCATGAAGTAACAAACTATTAAATATCAGCAACAAAGGAGGTAATTGTAACAAGTTCATTAATAAGGTTTATTCTAGTACTATATTACACAATATTGAAATTTGTGAATATCTCTGGCTCCTAATGTCACATACCTGGCAATTTGCAGAAGCTGATGAGAAATGGAAAAAGAATAGGAAAGTACACAGGGATAAATGAATATGGAGTAACAAACTTTTTTAAGAAAAAAAAGACAAAACAGAGTATATCCATTTAAAGCTCATCTTCCCATAGTAGCCTAGTTGCATTATCTACTTAATTTATTGTTGTTGCTGTGAACATGTTTTGGGAAGCATTTGGAACTGCCAGTTTGCAAGTCACATAACAAAGTCTTTTGTTACACTTCATTTTAGACAAAACCATAATATCTAGCTTGATTTACTGGGCCTTACTACAGGGCTTTTGGCTATGACTGGAAGTCAGATCCAACCTGAAGAGAATTTATAAGCTGTGAAGGCAGTCCCAAAAGCTTTGTCCAAAAATCTTGTAGGAGAGCAGTGTCTCACCCAACATCACACGTTTACACACATTAGAACTCAGATCTCATGACTCCATGAAGGCTGCGTTCTCTAACTCAGGAATTAACTCTTTGTTGTTGTGGTTTTTTTTTTTACTTGCCTAGTGCACTTTGTGGGACCCCTACCAGGGATCAAATTTGTGCCCCTCCTAACCCCAATGAAAGGACAGAGTCCTAACCACTGGACTGCCAGGGTACTCCCAATAAATGTTTTCTATAAAGAGCCAGGTAGTCAATATTGAGGGTTTGTGGGCCATGCAATCTGTATAACATAACCAGTCTTTGTAGCTCTGCCATTGTAGTACAAAAGCAGCCATAATTTACACTCATTTGTTACACTATGTTCCAATAAAACTTTATGGATACCAAAAGGAGAATTTCATGTAAATTTCAAAAGTCACAAAATGTTGTTCCTTTTTTTTTTTTTGCCCCAACCATTGAAAAAATATGAAAACCATTCTTTGCTGGAAGGCCTTGGAAAAACAGACAGCAGTCCAGATTTGTTCCATACATTTGCTGATCTCTGCTCTTGAACCTCAAGTTTAGAGAAATGGAAATTTCTTTACCATTATACAGAAGCTATTCTGCTTACAGTTTGTTTGTTTGTTTAAGTAATAGTTTTGGGAAAGCAGTTTTAGATTTAACATTGAGTAGAAAGTACAGAGTTCCCTTACACCTCTCACTTTCCCCATCTTGCAGAATGTGGTACACTGGTTAGAGTCGATGGGCCAACAGTGACACATTATTAACTAAAGTTCATAGTTTGCATTAGAGTTCACTTTTTGTGTTGTGCATCTTATGGGTTTTGACAAACGTATAATGACACACTCGTCAACCATTATGCTTGCCAATTTTTTAACTCAAAAGCTAGCTAAGAACAAAAATAAGTTTCAGAATAAAGCACTATAATTCTGTCAGCCACAAACAGGTACAAGGTGGCTCTAAGGGTCATTTTGGTTTCTGCTACTTTGTTCATGTTTATTTGCTGTTTTTGCTTAGTTTCAAAGTATTTACAAATAACATTCACTATAACACTTAAAATAATGAGAGTGCTGGAAGACCTAGTGTGAAGAACCATACAACTGCAATTTTGAAAAGGAAGTCATTTTTTTTGCTTTAAGTTTCAAAGTGGAAAGAAAATGCAAGTATTACACATGGGATAAAAGTACTCAAGAGGAAGGAGTCTGGAAGTCAAAGAAGGAATGATAGTAGGAGCTCTTATATACTGCTCATTGCTTGGTTCTATCATTTTAGAATACATTTGGCCTTGTTTGGTGAAGTTGAAGCTCTCTACACTCCGTGGCCCACTAATTCCAATCCACAGAAACTCTCAGTGACATACTTAAGAAAGTTCAGCATAGTCCTAAGAGGCCACATTGAAAACAACCCAAATGTCTGCCTGGTAGAATGTAGTATAATGAAAATGAACAAATCACAGCCACACAAAATAGCACAGATTAAACAGGAAAATCAAAGAAGCAAGGCATATGTGATGATTCCATTTCTATGCTGATTTCTAAAACAGATAAAAATATGTGGAGATTTTTAGGGAAATACAATTTCCTGTCACCTGAGGAGCTCTGAACCTGAGATCCAGCATCACAAAGTCCTGCGGAGATAGGAGGACTGCCGCTTCTGCTGCTTTCCTTGATTTAGATGTGTTCTGGGCAAGAACCAGTGGAGTGTGGGAACTATAAAAAACAAGTAGGTAATTACCACAGGTTACTTGACAGGGTGATCAGGAAAGGATGGAGAGAATGAGGTCAGTAACCGATTTCTGAGGTATAGCAGTATTCTATTTCTTTTCCTTTAAAACTTTTTAGATCGAAAACCTCTATGGCCCTATCAATTCACTTGTGTGTGTGTGTGTGTGTGGTAAAAAAACACAACATCTACCCTTTTAAATTGTTACATGTATAGTACATTAACTGTAAGCACCGTGTTCTACAGGGTCTTTTCCATCTTACATGGCTGGAAAGTATTTTGCTTCTTGATTATGCATTTACTTTGTAATTATTCAGTCAATATTTGATGCATATTTGTATTATATATTATTTTTTAAGGAAAGAATAAATTATATAAACAAAGAAAACTGTGCCTGAGTGAAGAGAACTGAACAGAAAAAGGTAATGATGAAGCTGACATGGACAAAATTCTGTATGTATGGCCAGGAAATAAAATTTTGGTCATGAGCTGCTGGTGGTCACAGGGATTCAAGCCCTTGCAGAATCATCATGGCATCAAAATGAAAGACGAGTCAAGTAAAATTGCCCCAACTGCTCAAAAATTATCTTCAGCATTTGCTGAGCAAAAAAGGTTTCTTGACAGATCGCCAGCCTATTTTGGTGAAGAATACCTGACCATTTATTTCAGCAAGGACTTCATGGATAAGCCCATGTTGGAACGCTCTAACTGGAGTGAGTACATATCAGGACTGAAAGCTTACATCTCTTTTGCTCCTTTCATCTTCAAGACAAATGCGCTGATGAAGCAGGTTCTTGCATCTGGGGACTTCTCCAGCATTCCAGTGGTTAAGACTCTGCTCCCAATGCAGGGGGCACAGGTTCGATTCCAGGCCAGAAAACTAACATCCCACATGCTGAGCAGTGCAGCCAAAAAAAAAAAAAAAAGAGCATCCGTATCTAGGTTTATACTAGTATTGTCTGGTAGCCAGCTTTCAAAAATGGCCCCCAAAGATTACCCTTATGTAAACTCCTCCCCTTGAGTGTGGTCTGTTGACTTCTTGATGACAAAGAAATTATGGCAAAAGCAGTAGGGTATCTGTTTCACGATTAGGTTACAAAAGACTGACTTTCCAGCTGGACTCTTTTTTGCCTTCTCAACATCAACTTTTTTGATGAAGCAAGCTGCCGTGTAGGAGAGGCCCATGTGTCAACGGACAGGGTAGCGTCTGGTCAACGCCAGCACTGGACTAAAGCCGTCAGTCCAACAGCTGCAAGGAACTTAGTTCTGCCAGCAAACACATCAATACCATTGAAAGTAGATCCATAGTCAAACCTTCAGAAGAAACCACAGCCTAGGCCAACACTTTGATTCAGTTCAGTTCAGTCGCTCAGACCTGTCTGACTCTTTGCGACCCCATGAATCACAGCACGCCAGGCCTCCTGTCCATCACCAACTCCCAGAGTTCACCCAAACTCATGTCCATCGAGTTGGTGATGCCATCCAGCCATCTCATCCTCTGTTGTCCCCTTCTCCTCCTGCCCCCAATCCCTCCCAGCATCAGGGTCTTTTCCAGTGAGTCAGCTCTTCGCATGAGATGGCCAAAGTATTGGAGTTTCAGCTTCAGCATCAGTCCTTCCAATGAGCACCCAGGACTGATCTCCTTTAGGATGGACTGGTTGGATCTCCTTGCAGTCCAAGGGACTCTCAAGAGTCTTCTCCAACACCACAGTTCAAAAGCATCAATTCTTCGGCGCTCAGCCTTCTTCACAGTCCAACTCTCACATCCATACATGACCACAGGAAAACCATAGCCTTGACTAGACGGACCTTACTCGGCAAAGTAATGTCTGCTTTTGAATATGCTGTCTAGCTTGGTCATAACTTTCCTTCCAAGGGGTAAGCGTCTTTTAATTTCATGGCTGCAGTCACCATCTTCAGTGATTTTGGAGCCCCAAAAAATAAAGTCTGACACTGTTTCCACTGTTTCCCCATCTATTTCCCATGAAGTGATGGGACCAGATGCCATGATCTTCGTTTTCTGAATGTTGAGTTTTAAGCCAACTTTTTCACTCTCTTCTTTCACTTTCATCAAGAGACTTTTTAGCTCCTCTTCACTTTCTGCCATAAGGGTGGTGTTATCTGCATATCTGAGGTGATTGATATTTCTCCCGGCAATCTTGATTCCAGCTTGTGTTTCTTCCAGCCCAGCATTTCTCATGATGTACTCTGCATAGAAGTTAAATAAGCAGGGTGACAATATATACCCTTGATGTACTCCTTTTCCTATTTGGAACCAGTCTGTTCCATGTCCCGTTCTAACTATTGCTTCCTGACCTGCATATAAGTTTCTCAAGAGGCAGGTCAGGTGGTCTGATATTCCCATCTCTTTCAGAATTTTCCACAGTTTATTGTGATGCACACAGTCAAAGGCTTTGGCATAGTCAATAAAGCAGAAATAGATGTTTTTCTGGAACTCTCTTGCTTTTTCCATGATCCAGCGGATGTTGGCAATTTGATCTCTGGTGCCTCTGCCTTTTCTAAAACCAGCTTGAACATCTGGAAGTTCACAATTCATGTATTGCTGAAGCCTGGCTTGGAGAATTTTGAGCATTCCTTTAGTAGCATGTGAGATGAGTGCAATTGTGCAGTAGTTTGAGCATTCTTTGGCATTGCCTTTTTTTGGGATTGGAATGAAAACTGACCTTTTCCAGTCCTGTGGTCACTGCTGAGTTTTCCAAATTTGCTGGCATATTGAGTGCAGCACTTTCACAGCATCATCTTTCAGGATTTGAAATAGCTCAACTGGAATCCCATCACCTCCACTAGCTTTGTTCGTAGTGATGCTTTCTAAGGCCCACTTGACTTCACATTCCAGGATGTCTGGCTCCAGGTGAGTGATCACACCATTGTGATTATCTGGGTTGTGAAGCTCTTTTTTGTACAGTTCTTCCATGTATTCTTGCCACCTCTTCTTCATATCTTCTGCTTCTGTTAGGTCCATACCATTTCTATCCTTTATCTAAACCATCTTTGGATGAAATGTTCCCTGGTATCTCTAATTTTCTTGAAGAGATCTCTAGTCTTTCCCATTCTGTTGTTTTCCTCTATTTCTTTGCATTGATCACTGAGGAAGGCTTTCTTATCTCTCCTTGCTATTCTTTGGAACTCTGCATTCAGATGCTTTGATTACACTTTGATTACAACCCTGTAATTCCAACCAGAGGATCCAGCTAGGTGACACCTGACTTCCAGAAATTATAAAATAATAAGTGTGCTTTAATTTTTTAAGATAGTAAATTTTGGGGGTAATTTGTTATGTGGCAATAGATAACCAATAACACAACCTGGGACCAAACACCCTTTCACCTAGGGAAGACGTATTTCAGCCTTCATGGGGTTGAGGAAGAGTGTGGCAAGCAAATTCTTCCCTCTTCCAAAATATCCCCTTAGTTGCTCTGGTTTTACATTGTTAAACTAGACAAAGTGTATTTCAGTCACTGCGGAGTATTGCTGTGGTCTTAGTTCTTTTGAGACAAACAGTATTCTCTTTAAGTTCTCTTCCAACGAGAATGAGTTAGGAACTTATATCTCTAAGGAGGCTAGAGTTTTTCTTCTGGGGACTATTGTAGTAAACAGTTCACACATTCTGTTACCCTGAAGTTAGTCAGTCATTGACCCTTGGGGGTTATCTCTAAAGAGGAATTTTTCCTAAGATAATTTCAAGGCAGCAAATAGGGAAATTTATGATACATTTGTGAGCTGTCTTCACTCCTGTTTAGAGAAATGCTCCCAATTCTTTGTAGGCATCTAAGAGGCTAAAATATCCAAGCATTTCCCATGGGGAAAGTTGAGGATCTGTCCTGAGTTTACATCTGTGGGCAGGTTACTGAACAAAGAGTTGATGCATACATCCACAATGCCTTGGCCCTGCAGGCATTCAGCAATGTGTTGACCTTACTCATAAGGAAGCTGCTGTATACTTTCTGTTCTTTATTTAAAGAATCCAGCTTAAATGGATTGGCTGGAATTAGGAGTATTTGCAGGAACCTAGACACATGGTCGTCCACATAAACTTAATGCAATTCACAATAAGGAGAAATTACTAAGGATATAAGTAACTTTACAAAAAAAAGTACTGCGAATTCTCTGGTAGGCCTGTGGTTAGGACTCTGGTATCATTGCTGAGGTTCGATCCATGCCCGGGTTTGAGTCATGCATGGTTGGGGAACTAAAATCCTACAAGCTGTGCAGCGCAGCTAGAAGAAAAAGAAAACAATTCCATTTACAGTTGCACCAAAAAAATACTTAGTAATAAATTTGACAAAGTAAGTGCAGAAGTTATACATTGGAAGCTACAGAATATTGCTTAAAGAAGTTAAAGAAGAACTAAATAGTGGAAAGACATCCATAATCATGAGATGGAAAACTTAATCTTTTATAGATGACAGTAATCTCCAAAACATCTATTTCTGCTTTATTGACTATGCCAAAGCCTTTGACTGTGTGGATCACAATAAACTGTGGAAAATTCTGAGAGAGATGGGAATATCAGACCACCTGACGTGCCTCTTGAGAAATCTGTATGCAGGTCAGGAAGCAACAGTTAGAACTGGACATGGAACAACAAACTGGTTCCAAATAGTAAAAGGAGTACGTCGAGGCTGTATATTGTCACCCTGCTTATTTAACTTCTATGCAGAGTACATCATGAGAAACGCTGGGCTGGAAGAAACACAAGCTGGAATCAAGATTGCCGGGAGAAATATCAATCACCTCAGATATGCAGATAACACCACCCTTATGGCAGAAAGTGAAGAGGAGCTAAAAAGTCTCTTGATGAAAGTGAAAGAAGAGAGTGAAAAAGTTGGCTTAAAGCTCAACATTCAGAAAACGAAGATCATGGCATCTGGTCCCATCACTTCATGGGAAATAGATGGGGAAACAGTGGAAACAGTGTCAGACTTTATTTTTTGGGGGCTCCAAAATCACTGAAGATGGTGACTGCAGCCATGAAATTAAAAGACGCTTACTCCTTGGGAGAAAAGTTATGACCAACCTAAATAGCATATTCAAAAGCAGAGACATTACTTTGCTGACTAAGGTCCGTCTAGTCAAGGCTATGGTTTTTCCTGTGGTTATGTATGGATGTGAGATTTGGACTGTGAAGAGGGCTGAATGCCGAAGAATTGATGCTTTTGAACTGTGGTGTTGGAGAAGACTCTTGTGAGTCCCCTGGACTGCAAGGAGATCCAACCAGTCCATTCTGAAGGAGATCAGCCCTGGGATTTCTTTGGAAGGAATGATGCTGAAGCTGAAACTCCAGTAATTTGGCCACCTCATGTGAAGAGTTGACTCATTGGAAAAGACCCTGATGCTGGGGAGGGATTGGGGGCAGGAGGAGAAGGGGACGACCGAGGATGAGATGGCTGGATGGCATCACAGACTTGATGGACATGAGTCTGAGTGAACTCCGGGAGATGGTGATGGACAGGGAGGCCTGGCGTGCTGAGATTCATGGGGTCACAAAGAGTCGGACATGACTGAGCGACTGAACTGAACTGAACTGAACTGAATCTCCAAACTGGTCTACAGATTCAGTGTAACTCCTGCCAGAGTATCATTGACTTATATGTAGAAAATAAGATAACCCTAAGTGAAGTGAAGTTGCTCAGTCGTGTCCGACTGTTTGTGACCCCATGGACTGTAGCCTACCAGGCTTCTCTGTCCATGGGATTTTCCAGGCAACAGTCCTGGAGTGGATTGCCATTTCCTTCTCCAGGGAATCTTCCCAACCCAGGGATCGAACTCGGGCCTCCTGCATTGTAGACAGACATGTTACCGTCTGAGCCACCAGGGAAGTCCTAGATAACCCTAAAGTTAATATGAAAATTCAAGGCACCTAGAATAACCAAAGGGCTTCCCAGGTGATGCTAGTAATAAAGAACCTGCCTGCCAGTGCAGAATGTGTAAGAGAAGCAGGTTCAATCCGTGGGTTGAGAAGATCCCCTAGAAGAGGGCATGGCAATCAACTCCACTATTCTTGCCTGGAGAATCTCATGTACAGAGGAGCCTGGCAGGCCATGATTCATAGGGTCGCAAAGATTTGTATATGACTGAAGCGACTTCACATGCAGAATAACCAAAACAATCTTGAAAAAGGGGAAGAAAATTGGAAGATTCACACTTCCTAATTCCAAATCTTACTATAAATCTACTTAGATTTATAGTAAATCTAAGATTTATAGATATAAAGAACAAAAAAATAAAGAGTACAGAAGTCAATCCATGAAGCTATGGTTAAATGATTTTTGACAACTGTGTCCAAGATCATTCAATGGGGAAAGATGGTCTCTTTAACAAATGGTGCTGAGAAAACTGGATATCACATGGAATAGAATTTTTGTGTATGGTAGGACTACCTCCTGGAGAAGGTAATGGCAACCCACTCCAGTACTCTTGCTTGGAAAATCTCATGGATGGAGGAGCCTGGTAGGCTACCGTCCATGGGGCGCTAGGAGTTGGACACAACTGAGCGACTTCACTTTCACTTTTCCCTTTCATGCATTAGAGAAGGAAATGGCAACCCACTCCAGTGTTCTTGCCTGGAGAATCCCAGGGATGGGGAACCTGGTGGGCTGCCATCTATGGGGTTGCACAGAGTCGGACATGACTGAAGTGACTTAGCAGGAGCAGCAGCAGGACTACCTCCTACCATATACAAAAAGTAATTCAAAATAGATCATAGACTTAAATGTAAGGGCTAAAACCATAAAACTCTTAGCAGAAAACATAGGGGTAAGTCTTCACAGCCTTGGAATTGGCAATGATTTCTTAACTATCACACCCAAAGTACAAGCAACAGAGAAAAAAAGATAAATTGGACTGGACCAAAAACCCATGGACGGGTGCCCAACATCATTTGTCATTAGGAAAATGTAGGTCAAAACCACAGTAAAAGAGTTCCCTGGCAGTCCAGTGGTTAGGACACCATGCTTTCACTGCCACGGGCCCAGGTTCAATCCCTGGTCAGGGAACTAAGATCCCACATGCCATACAGTGTCGTCAAAAAAAAAAAAACAACAACAACAACAACAAAACTCACAGTGAGACAGATACCACTTCAAAAGGTATGGTTTTCCCTGTGGTCATGTGTGGTTTTTCCTGTGGTCATGTATGGATGTGAGAGTTGGACTATAAAGAATGCTAAGCACTGAAGAATTGATGCTTTTGAACTGTGGTGTTGGAGAAGACTCTCGAGAGTCCCTTGGACTGCAAGGAGATCCAACCAGTCCATCCTAAAGGAAATCGGCCCTGAATATTCATTGGAGGGACTGATGCTGAAGCTGAAGCTCCAATCAATACTTTGGCCACCTGATGCGAAGAACTGGCTCATTTGAAAAGACCCTGATGCTGGGAAAGATTGAAGGTGGGAGAAGAAGGACGGCAGAGGATGAGATGTTTGGATGGCATCACTGACTCAATGGACATGAGTTTGTGTAAACTCTGGGAGTTGGTGATGGACAGGGAAGCCTGGCAGACTGCAGTCCATGGGGTCACAAAGAATCAGACATGACTGAGCGACTGAACAGAACTGAAGGATGTAGAGAAAGTGGAACCCTTGCAAATTGCTTGGAATGGAAAATGGTACAGCTGCTATGAAAAAATTTGGTGGGTGGGTCCTCAAATTTTTAAACATAAGAATTACCATATGATACAGTAATTTCTGTGCTAGGTATATACCCTGCAAAACTGAAAATAGGTACTCAGAGACTTCCCTGGTAGTCCAGTGGTTAAGAATCAGCCTTCCAATGCACATCACAACTAGAGAGAAAGTGTGCTCTAGGTCCTGTGCTCCACAACTTGAGAAGCCCCCGATTTCGCCAACAAAGACCCTGCAAAGCCCCCTCCCCCAGAAAAGGTACTCAGTGGATTTCCCTGGCAGTCCAGTGGTTAAGACTCCATGCTTCCAATGCAGGGGGCATGGGTTTAACCCCTCATTAGGTAACTAAGATCCCACATGACATCCAGTGTGCATACTCAGTCTCTCAGTCATGTCCAGCTCTTTGCAACCCTAAGCTTCTCTGTCCATGTAATTTTCCAGGCAAGAATACTGGAGTGGGTTGCTGTTTCCTCCCCCAGGGATCTTCCTGACCCAGGGATTGAACTTGCGTGTCCTGCATTGTCAGGCGGATTCTGGCCACCTGGAAAGCCAGCTGAATAAATGAATACTTCATTCCCTTACATGACTGAATATCCCATTGTGTATATGCTACAGCTGGATACATAAATGTGGTGTGTCCTTAAATGGGATACTCAGCCATATAAAGGAATGAACTACGGATACTGGCTGCAACATGGAGGAACCTCAAAAACACGAGTGCTTACTTAAGAAGCTGACCAGAATTGATAAATGCCGAGACAGGAAGCAGATGAGTGGTTGTCAGGAGACGAGGGAGGAGGAGTGGGGAGAAACTACTGGTGGATAAGGAGTTTTCCTTGAAGGGTGAGAGAAATGTCTTAGAACCAGTTACACGTGATGGTTGCACAACTTTGTGGGTGTGCTAAACGCCACTGCACTATGAGCTTTAAAATGGTTACCAGCCCATTTTGTCACATGAATTTTACCTCTTGGGGGAGAAAACCTTAGAAACCACTTTTTTTCAATAGTGCCAAGTATTTATTATACAATCAAAAAAAAATACTTATTTGGCTGCACTGGGTCTTAGTTGTGGCAGGCAGGATCTTCACTGCAGCAGGTAAACACATATTAATAGTTCAGGCATGTGGGATCTAGTTCCCTGACTAGGGAAGGAACCCTGGTCCTCTACGTTGGGAGTGCAGTCTTAGCCACTGGACCACCAGGCAGGTCCCCTTATCTCACTTAATTCTGATACCAGCCCTGTGAGAATGGACAGATTTGCTCCCTATCCCAACACATTATGTTATCCCCTAACTGAATTCCAGTTTCTTTCAAATGCATATAAAGTATACACTCAACCAGATGGCGTTTTGAGAGGAAGTACATCGACTCTTAAGTCTGATTATAGAAAACCAACTAAACCTCATAGGCCTCAGGGTCCTGGTACAAGATAAAGGAAGTGGCCCAGTTCTAAAAGGCTCTTCTACTTTGTTCTAAAATTCTACTCGAACTCTGAGGTACCTGTCTAATCACTCCTGGCCTCCTTTCTGGTGAGCCAGGATCACTTTCAGCAGTAGACGTGATTTCTTTATGGTCCAAAATCTAACAGAAGATTGACAAATACTGATTATGTGAGCACTTTGGTTATTACACTATACTTTTTCCTCTTTAGCAACTGTGAGTGAGTGAAGTTGCTCAGTCGTGTCCGACTCTTTGCGACCCATGGACTGTAGCCTACCAGGCTCCTCTGTCCATGGAGTTTTCCAGGCAATAGTACTGGAGTGGATTGCCACTTCCTTCTCCAGGGGATCTTCCCAACCCAGGGACTGAACCCAGGTCTCCTGCATCGTAGACGGACGCTTTACCATCTGAGCCACCAGGGAAGTCCCCTATTACACTGTATTTTTTCCTCTTTAGCAACTGTAGTAATTTCATAAAAACCCAATTAGATCACACAGACCCACAGTATTACCTAAAGCTGAAACTATTAATAGGTTGACATTCTTAAGACTACTTTTTCGCTGCCAGCCCTCTATGGGGTCGCGCAGAGTCAGACACGACTGAAACCACTTGGCGGCAGCAGCGGCAGAGAATACATCCTCTAAACCTGTTTTGTTGTTGTTTAGTTGCAGCATGCAAACTGTTAGTTTGCGGCACGTGGGATCCAGTTCCCTGCCTGACCAGGGATTGAACCTGGGCCTCCTGCACTGGGAGCTCGGAGTCTTAGCCACTGGATCACCAGGGAAGTCCCAAACAGGCCTGTGTATTCATCTCAGTATTTCAGAGTCCCACATCTTTTTTTTTTTTTTGCTGCATTGGGTCTTAGTTGTGGGTAGTGGGATCTTCGTTGTGGTGCAGATTCTCCAGCTGTGGCTTGTGGGCCTGTGGCTCGTGGGCCCCGAAGCACTCAGGCTTAATTGCTCCATGGCACGTGGGATCTTAGTTCCCCCACTAGGGACTGAACCTGTGTCCCATGCATGGAAGGTGGACTTTGAACTAACTTTTAAACTTTTTGGCTGTGCTGGGTCCTCGTTGCCACACGGACTTTCATCTAGTCGTGACGCGTGGGCTTCTCACTGCGGTGGCTTCTCCGGTTGTGGAGCAGAGGCTCTAGGGTCTGCGGGCTTCAGTTAGCTGTGGCTCCCGGGCTCTAGCACAGGCTCAATAGACGTGTCACAGCTTAGTCACTCCGAGGCATTGGGATCTTCCTGCACCAGGGATGGTAGGTGGATTCCTTACCACTGAGCCCCCTGGGATGTCACAGTATTCCCACACCTTTAATGTGGGGCCTTAGAAGTTACTTAACTTCCCTCTCAGGTTTCTCCCCTACAGAGAAGATAAAACTGATAAATATTCGTTTCCAATGAGTGAGCCTGCAACTTACTCCTGTCATCTCAGGCATATCAGGACATCATTTTGTGCAACCAAGTAATGACTCCCCATCTTGGGGAATGAGGGCCTGATTTAAACCTAAATTTGAGAATAAAATGAACCATGTCATTTCATACTGGGGGTAGGTGGTAAGGGTGGGAGTAAAAGAACGTAATAGAAATTCAGATTCAATGGCAGGCCTTGTATTAATTTTACAAGAAAACCAAGGGAATTCCCTGGCAGTTCAGTGCTTAGGACGCCACGCTTTCACTGCAGAGGGCACCGGTGATTGCAGAACTAAGATCCCCCAAGTCACATGGCATGGCCAAAAAAACCGAGTTTCATAGTTTTGTTATTCTCTCTCAGACACTTTTGCCTCAAGAGAACAAGCTTCAACGGGCATGCATAACCTGTGACTAAGCCATGTCTATGCAGTGTTAGTCAGCAAACGTGGAAAACTCAGCAGTGGCCACAGGACTGGAAGAGGTCAGTTTTCATTCCAACCTTAACTAAGGGCAGTGCCAAAGAATGTTCAGACTACCGTACAGTTGTGCTCATTTCACATGCTAGTAAGGTTATGCTCAAAATCCTTCAAGCTAGGCCTCAGCAGTACATTCGAGGCTTCTGGAACTGAGAACTTCCAGATGTACAAGCTGGGTTCAGAAAACGCCTAGGAATCAGAGATCAAACTGCCAACCTTTGTTGGATCATAGGGAAAGCAAGGGAATTCCAGAAAAACATCTACTTCTGCTTCATGAACAACACTAAAGCCTTTGTGGATCACAGCAAACTGTGGAAAATTCCTAGAGATGGGAATGCCGGATCACCTTATCTATCTCCTAAGAAAACTGTATGCAGGTCAAGAAATGAGTTAGAACCAGACATGAACTGACTGGTTCCAAACTGGAAAAGGAGTATGACAAGGCTATGTATTGTAACCCTGATTATTTAACTTATATGCAGTGTACATCATGGGAAATGCCAGGCTCAAGCTGGAATCAAGATTGCCAGGAGAAATATCAGCAACCTCAGATGCTATGCAGATGATACTACTCTAATGGCACAAAGTGAAGAGGAACTAGTCTCTTGATAAGGGTGAAAGAGAGTGAAAAAGCTGGCTTAAAACTCAATGTTCAAAAAAAAAAAAAAGAAAAAAACCAAACCCTCAATGTTCAAAAAATGAATATCATGGCATCTAGTCCCATCAGTTCAAGGCAAACAAGATGGGGAAAAAATGTAAACAGTGACAAGTTTTATTTTCTCGGGCTCCAAAATCACTGTGGACAGTGACTGTAGCCATGAAATTAAAAGGCCCTTGCTCCATGGAAGGAAATCTATGACAAACCTAGTGTATTAAAAAGCAGAGACATCACTTTGCCAACAAAGGTCCATAGAGTCAAAGCTATGGGTTTTCCAGTAGTCCTATACAGATGTGAGCTGGACCATAAATAAGGCTGAACACCGAAGAATTGATTCTTTCAAACTGTGGTGTTGGAGAAGACTCTTGGAGTCCCTCGGACAGCATGATCATACCAGTCAATCCTAAAGGAAATCAACCCTGAAAGTTCCTTGGAAGGACTGATGCTGAAGCTCCAATACTTTGGCCACCTGATGCAAAGAGCTGACTCACTGGAAAAGACCCTGATCCTGGAAAGACTGAAGGCAAAAGTAGGGGCTGGAAGAGAATGAGATGGTTAGATAACATTGCCAATTCAATGGACATGAATCTGAGAAAACTCTGGGAGATGGACAGGGGAGCCTGGCATGCTGTTCACAGGGTTGGAAAGTCTGACACAACTTAGTGACTGAACAAAAACAAATGCAGTATTAAGGAATGATGAGCAGAAAAGATTCAGAGGCACTGTTTCTTGCTTACTAAGCAGTTTATTTGTTCTTAGTTCTACCATTTGACTTTTCCATAAATACCCATCTCAAGTCTCCAATAAGGCTCCTTGAGAGCAGTGCACATACCTAAGTTTTGTCATGAATCAGCACCTGGTATACAACAGGCGCTCTCTTTTCTATCACCTCTTTTCTACTAACGTCCACTGGCCACTGCCTTCCTAAGTGTGACAGCTCAAAGGCCTACAGGCAAACAGACCCAGCAGTACCATTTCAAAAGGGCGGTTAATCTTCCAGTTCTTTTGATTACATGAAAGTGTAACTGTTGCTTACTAACCTTCAACACATGCTAGCTTTTCTTTCTTACAGATTCAAAAACTTCCAAAGGAATATTTATCTAAAATAAAATGTTTATTCATTTTCCACAGATAGGTATCTCTATGGCAATTTATATTGATTTTCCATTCACAAGACATCAAATTTTCTTTTTAAATATATTTAAGTAAAAGTAACTCAATTTAAAGAAAAACAAGAAACCCTGAAGTAATGCAGAGGTGGGTCACAAATGAGGTAAAACATTGCAAAGGTGATTCACCAAGGACTAAAAGTTGGGAAACAATGCCCCAGGCAAAATATCCTCATTCTTGAGGGTAAGTAGGTGTGCTTCCAATGGTTCACGTGTGAGATTCTTCAGGACTTTGAGAATTCACTGATGTGACAGAATCAAATCACATGTTACCAAGATTCTGCTACCTCTTGTGAAGGAGGATCACACACCACACAGTGTACCACAAAAGCAGAGATCAAAAACCAAAGCCAAAGTAAATTCTCGAAACTTTTAACAAAAACAGTAAAAGCTTTATAAAGCAAGATACATCCTAGTACTGAACTGCTCCCGACCAAAAAATAATAAAAAGGGGTGCATTCAGCCAGTGGCTGTATTTAACAAGCAAAGCATCAGCAAAGTCTAATTATCCAAATTTTATTATTCCAACTACCATGTAAAGAGAGATGTAAAGACAGCCACTTGGGGGAATGTACAACTTTTGCAGCCTTCACACCAAGGCAGAAAGCCTTGAGACGACTCTGTGAGACAAGCCTGTGAGGTACACTTTTCTGAAGGAAATGGCTGTGTCTCTTTGCTGAAATAATATTCCAGTATCACATACCCTAGTACTACTCAGAAGCCAGAGGAGAGAGCATAATGCATCATACAGCCTATCCCTTGAAACAGGGAAGGAGGGTCACTCTGCGGGAGCAGCACCTTTGGGCTCTGCATCAGTCTGCCCCACTGTGGCTTCGGCAGCAGCTGTGACTGTCGAGGTGCTTTCTGGCTCTGCTGCCACGGCTTCCGCTACGACTCCAGCCTCAGCAGCTTCACCTCCAGCTTCTGCTTCAGCGCTGCCCTTCCCGGGTGCCACTCTGCAGGGAGTCTCTGCTTCGGGGTGGGGACCACTGGTGGCCTCAGCCGTGTCTGCGGGGCCGTCCGGTTCGGCAGGCATCTCCCCACTTTCTGGAGCAGGAGCTTCCTCCCCATCTACTGCACTCACTGCTGCCGTAACCACTTCAGCCAAGACCTGGGCTGCCACCTCCTCAGGGGTCTCCTCCTTATCCTCACCTCCTAAATGCTCATCTCCTTCTATTTCTGCATCACCAGCTTCACTGGTGAAAGGGTCTTCACCCTGGCCAACAAGAGGAAACCCAGGTTAGTGCGGTCTAAACAACTGTCCAAACGAGAGACTGAGGCTCAGGCTGCTGGGAGATCATGTTTTCATGATGGGCAGAGTCAACAAGAGAAACATTTTAAATCATATCAAGTGAGTCCATCCTATACGTGCTCAGAAAAGACATCTCAGAAAAGCTTCACGAGTACTATTTTATACTTGTTATTCAAGCATACAATGATGAGGGAAGGTTTAAAAAGTCATAGATACTCTCAACCCAGTTAAAAAAAAACAACCCCAAAACCCATAAACCTCATTTTAACAGGAAGTTCAGGCTTTTTTTTTTTTAAAAATGTGGACCATTTTAAAAGTCTGTATTGGATCTAATACAATACTACTTCTCTTTTGTATTTTGATTTTCTGGCTACGTGGCATGTAGGATCTTAGTTCTCTGACCTGGGGTCAAACTAGCATCCCTTGCATTGGAAGGTAAATTCTTCACCACTGGACCACCAAGAAAAGTCCCAAGGCTCTTTCTAAAGTTTCATTTAAGCACACAGCCCTGGCATGAAGGTTACCCCCTTTTTACAGTGAAGAAAATGAGAGTTACTATACAGTAATCAGAAAATGTTTTAAAATACAGTGCTTAGGACTTTCCTGGCAGTCCAGTGATGAAGACTCCCAGCTTCCACTACAGGGGATGTACGTTCGATCCCTGGTTGGGGAAACTAAGATCGCACATACCAAAAAAATAATGGTGTGTAGGGAGTTCCCTGGTGGCCTCATGCTTAGGATTCTGAGCTTTCACTGCCATGGCCTGGATTCAGTCCCTGGTCAGGGAACTGAGATTCTACAAGTTATGAGGTAGGGCCAAAACAAAACCAAGTATTTAGAAGCTTGAGTTAACAGCTGACTCCAGAAACTTTTAAGACTGTCTAAGCCACAAGGTAAAACACTGATCAGTCATGGTTCTTACACAGATTATTTAAATTCTATCCCTTTATGGATGAAATGAATCTTCAAATACTGAAGCAATTAATAACTGAGAAGAGGGCAAACACGTCCTAGTCAGGTTATGCTGAATCCGAACTGCCAGCCCCAAATGTTGAAGTCATGGGTCTGAGCACTTAGCAAAATGGGCTTCCAAAGGAGGAACCAGAGACTCTTCCAACCAGACTCCTCTCCAGGATATCCTCCTTGGCGTTTTCTTGATTACTCTGCTCCTGATACTATGGCACCGCTAGCCCTTCCCTCTCGCTTGTTCCCGATCTTACGTCGGTTGTCTCTGCCAGCAAAAACACGTTTTAGCATCTACATGGAGAATGACCATCTACTTTGGTTTTCTGTTTTGTTGTGAGCATTTCACCATCATTTGGGTTGCTATTTTATGGAGAGACAGTCTGGTTTTCTCATGGTGACAGTCAGCACCACTGCACAGATTAATCAAGTAGGACCATTTCCCAGAGTTCCCAGGCAAGCAGTCAGTCTCAGGGAATGCACAACTGTGGAATCCCCAAGCCTGATACATTCCAACATCTCTCAATTCTTCAAAAGACTCAGAAATGCTAAATACTGCACTTTGAATAGAATTCCAAACCCAGAGAGTTAGTTCATCCTCCATTTCCAAAGCTTTTCCCATCTACTGGACTCTGAAGCACAAACCTTAAGGTATTTTTCCAGCATCTTCACTATATGTCTGTTGTTCAAAACACTCTTAGCCACATGGAGACTTGTTTTCTTGAACTGTTCAGCAGCCAACTACAAAGGGAATCAAACATGAGTTGTTAAAAATGGTGTGCACAGAGGAGCGAGAGAATAAACCAGCCTGGGTACACTGAGTTGTTCTGAGATTCGTCCTATGCAACTAAAATCTTTCTTCAGTATGGCAAGTCTCCAAGCACTGGACTCCAAGAATGAAAGCAAGCAAGCACTGGAGAAGAATCAGAACTGAGTCTGTGAAATAGTGGGGATAAGTCTAAGACGTTAAAAAGTGCAGGCACACCACTGATGTCCAAGTACCACGCATACAAGCAAGGAAAAAATAAAAACATTTACAGATCAGAAGCTAGGTGGACTCAGTAGGGGAAAAGGGCAAGCTTTTTCTTTTCAGTTTTCTGAGTTATACTGACTTTACAAGTAAATTCTATAGGAAAAGTCTGAATGCTGCAAACACTTGACTGTTTTAGAGCTTAACTCAGATGATAATCCCTTGTTTGTACAATGGTTTTTGTCTGGTCTTTAGTAATACCAGGAGATGATGGGCGGGTAGGTAGCTCCAATCTGGTAGTCAGGTAAACTAACCACAGAGATGTTAAACCAGGGCTTGGCAAGCTAGAGCCTGCAGGCCAGACGCGGCCACACCCATTCCCTTTACTTAAGGCCTGTGGCTGTTTCTGCCCATCAGCCACAGACTTGAGGATTAACAAGTTAAGGCAGGGACCTGATGGCTTGCAACAGCTAAAAATACTTACAGTTTGACCCTTTATTTAAATAAAAAAAGCTGTCAATACTTTGGCATTTAGCCTCAGGCCCCATCAGCTAGTAAGGATCAAACCAATCCCTGACCCTGAGTCCTCCAGACTATTCTGCTATGGGTGGTCCTCAGCCTCACCTTGTAAGAAATCTAGTTTTTCAGCAGCTGGGGAATTTACTCATGTGACTTACAGGGAATATTCTCAACCCAGGAAAATTTCCAGTCAATCTTAAGCAAGACATTTTCCTCACATTTTAATAGAAACTGGGTACATGTTACAATCACTTCATGAAATGATGGACTGATGGCAAAAGCCCCTAAAGAAGTTAACTTCCACATGCACACACAAAGTGCTGAACCCCTCGCACTGGCAGCCAGGACTGCTTGCCCCACCCCACACCAGGGGGGCACTCACCCGACGGTTGTGATTGTGGTCGACAGAGTGCAGGTGCCGCTGGAGGAGCTGGGGCTGCGCCGGGATCAGCATGTCACAGGCCAGGCAATGAGCAGCCTCTATTTTCTTGAAGAAGTGCTCCTGGCCAATCCCTATTGACAACACCCCAGACTTGTGGGATTTGGGTCGGCATCCAAGTGATGCTTCTCTCCCACTAACTCCCCATCAGGGCTCACAGTTTCTCCCCATGGCCCTAAGGACTCGGTTAGGACAGAATCTGAGACACACATCACCTGCCCTCCAGCAGGTGCATGGAGACAGAACACACGGCCTCCACACCTGCGAACTTTATTTTTAACTTTTCTCATCCTTTGGTCCTTCCTCTTCATACTAAGGAGGAAAAACATCAGAGTGCTTAAACAGCACCCCAACAAGCTGCCTGTAGAGCTGTCAGCTACCTTAGGCCACACATGAAGGTCTCCTTCCCTTGCTAAGCGCCCCTCCCATTTGTCTTCTCTTTGTCCCATTTTCAACCACCCTGACCTGGGCTCTGTGATCTGGACTAACACCCACCCCCCACCCCCCACCTCAGATCGAAACTCACCTTTGAAAGGATCTGGTTTTGGTTTTGTACTTTCCTTCTCCATCAGCTCCTGACGCCGCTTCTCGATTTTCTTATTCCTGTTTATAATGTATTCCTAGAGAGGTTGGGAGATGCACCAAATGAAATGAGGGGGGAAGGCGCACGTGGGTATTTTTTCAACTGCATCAGAGGCAGCTCATCAAGGGTGACTGCCAAGCCCACGGTGGGTGGTGACAACCTTATCTCAGCTGCTCTCAGGACTGGAAGACAGCCATCAGAGCAGCTCCATGGGCAGAATTTGTGCGAACTACAATGAGTGGAACTCTCATTGTCCTTCTGCCTCAGGGACCTGCACACTGCTATTCTGGAAAAAGAAGTCTTGACCTAGTTTAGGCTTCCCTTCTCTATGGGGTAGCCAACACCTGTAGGATCACTGGCACACGCCGTGATGGAGGCTAAGTGCGATTTACCTGGAGGAATTCCACCGTCTTGTCAGGCAGCTTGGTACTTATAAAGCGCAGTGTCTCTTTGTGAAACTTGCTTTGCAAATGCTTCTGGATTTCTTCATCTTCAAAACTCCGGAACTTGCACACGGAACAGGCAAACTGAATCCTGGAGAAGGAAGACAAAAAGAAAAGCAGTGATGGAGATAACCAGCTTATCTCTGCATCAGAGTAACAGTTACTCCAAGTTTCTCCACATTAAGAATCAGAGTGCAACCTTTCAAGTATTTCAGGAAAATGATTCCTGTAGCACTCTACCATACCACTCTTTCTGGCCCAAACAGGTGGAGACTTTTCAGAACTGTGGATTCCCTAAGTCTCTAGCCCACTGCTCTGGGGACCTAGAACCCAACTCCATAGCGTCTCAGATGTTTCGTTCTGCAGCCACTTGGAAGATACAAGACAACTGACCCCATTTAGTACCACAGAATTCCTGATGATCTCACAAAATTCAAAACTCACATGATCTCAGTTCTCCAATGGGACTCAATGGAAGGACACATCATACCTAAAGATGAAAACTGAGGTTTCTTTGTTGTGCGCTTTCAAAATCTCACCAGATATATGCATGCCGTATGACAAGGGGAGAGCACCCTACAGACAGACTCCCAAACCCCCAGAGCACAGAGCAAGGTGTTGCTTCCCTCAGCTCTGCTCCTCATGGGGTCTAAGAGCAGAGGCGCTGTGGCACTCAGGAATCCTCCTCTGCCAAATCAGAGTTCTGCTGGACAAGTGCCACAAGACACCCTTGCCTTTGCAGATACTCCCGAAAGAGGAGTGAAGAGGAAAATCTCCTGGGCCCTGTGTGCACAATTGTCAGGAAGCCACCAAAGAAATACAGGCCTCGCTTCTTTGCTGCATCTTGACCTCCCCTGTGACAACTTCTCCAATTTTTTTGAGGATCTTCAGTCACTAGGGCAGTCTAAGTGAAAGTCGTTCAGTCGTGTCTGTTTGTGACCCCATGGACTGTCCCTGGAATTCTCCAGGCCAGAATCCTGGAGTGGGTAGTCGTTCCCTCTCCAGGGGATCTTCCCAATCCAGGGTTCAAACCCAGGTCTCCCGCAATGTGGACGGATTCTTTACCAGCTGAGCCACAAGGGAAGCCCAGGGCAGTCTAAAGATTCTTTTAAAATGGTAATCTCAGTTCCCATGTGGCATGAAAACAGATCTAGAATGACCGTCATTTTTATGCATCTGTTTAAAGATAAGATTTCAGTGAATTCTGTAACACTTGGAACTCCTCCTACCCCACTTTCCAGCCTCTACTGTTTGCTCTTTTGCTAAGTGTTACTAGCACAGGAAAACCATTACCCCCATTTGAGCCTTAAGGGCAAGGATTTCCTCTCAAGTCTTCAAGAGAACCTGCGCACAGGGAAGTAGCCAGCTTGGTAAAGGCCTCATCAACCATGTACTCCAGTGGTTTATGAGGAGAAGGACAGTGTGCCCACACCGATGCCCTTGGCGGTTTGCACTGGTGCTTTTAAATCTTGAGGTTTAACATCTATACATGTCAAACTCCACAAGCGGTTTGGATTTACATGGACGAGGCATCCAAAACACCTTGGCAGCTCAGCTAAATACACTTCACCTGTCTGGAATGATAGCCAAGAGACAAGGGAACTCCTCACAGGCCTACAGGAGGGCAAGCAACCCCAGCAAGGCTAAGACTCGGCGTGCTTCCCAAGCTTTGTCTCCCGTCGACCCGACCAGGCTTTCCTGACACACACCCAGAGTCAGACAGCAGGCTGCTGGATAGGAAAAGCAAGACAGGGAAGGACACAGACAGCAGGTGGGCCGTAGTGTGAGTGGGGTGGGCAGGCCGTGTCTTCCCCAGCTCGTCCCAACCTTGTCAGGCCCTGGGGGTAGGGGAGTGGAAATGAGGTGACCAGGCCCCTCACCCCCCCAACTACAGAGTGAAGAAAGCGGAGCTCAGGAGAGCCTTGACAGCGCCCGCCTCATCTGCCTCCTCACCTGTCAGCCGCCCGGTCTCGCATCCTGTCTCTCCTCCTCTGCTTCTCCCTCCTCTTCTTCACTTCATCGTCCTCGTCGTCCTTCTCTCCTGCAACAGAGAAGTCCCTTCCAGACCCTCTGAGGCGCCGGTAGAGGCGGTGAGCACCAGGGCTTTGACGGGGGCCACAGCTGTGCCACCATACCCCATGCCCTGCTGCGCCCTCCACGCACGGCAGGGTCAGGACACCCTGAGGCAGCAAGGGGCTGTCAAAGGCTCCCAAAAGGAGTGGGCCTTTGATGAGAACCCTGAGCAGTTCCCAGGGGAGTCACGTCACTCCCCCCCAGGGCCTGATAAGGTTGGGATGGGCCAGGGACACGGCCCGCCCACCCCACTCACACTACGGCCCACTTGCTCTGTCCTTCCCTATCTTGCTTTTCCAGTCCAACACCCTACCATTGGGTCTTCTCCCAATGTGACTTAAGGAGACAGAGAAGCGGTTCTCCCCAGGCAGCAGCTGGACGGCCTTAGAGAGTGACGCCAGCCACTCTGCCGCCCTCCGCCCCACCTCCAGGTGGGCCGTGACAGCCGTCCTGCCGGCCTCCTCTGAGCTAGGGCCTCAGCAGGTCTGACAATCCCTGCTGGCCTGGACTCTACCTCCCACTCACCAGAACCATCAATCTCTGGTTTTCCCAGCGATATGCAGGAAGCAATCCCAGAAATAAAAATGGGAAGAGACCAAACGGTCCTCTGTCCATCCCATGGGGCCAGCGCGGGAGCTCTGGAGAGAGCCGTGCAGCCCAGAGGTGCAGCCTGGCCCAGGCTGCCTCACCGCGGCTCAGGGCCAGGGCCGGACGCTGAAACAAGGTTGGATAAGCATCTGAACTGTAACCCCTACCCCTGATGCCAGTCACGAGACTGTCCCACGAAGATGGCGACCGGTGTGCGCTGCTCAGAAGCCTCTCAAAAGGGCGTGTGGGATTTTTGGCAAGAGGTCACTGCCTGAAACTATTACTGCTGTTTAATAGCAAAGTCATCCCAGGTAGGCAGCAGGACCTGTGCGCAATAAACATGTCACCTTTGCTTTAGCATTTACCCCGCTGCACGAGCCGCTAAATGCTCTGTGGTCCCATGCTATGGATGTAATTGCCTCAATAAACAGGGCAGGAGGACCTCAGAGGGTTGGCTAAACCTGAACATGTAAGAGAAGGAGCATTTAAGTCAGGGCCTTCATAATTAATGGGAGCAGCCTGTGGGAAACCAGCTATGGACGTACCCATGGGACCAGGAGAGAAGCAAGTAGCTGTCTCTCCACGCCCCTCCTGAAGGGCTTAATGGTGCTCTGTTCTTGCCACTCATTTGGGGCTCTCACGTCTCTCACGCTGGAACTGCTGGGGCCTGCTGAGCAGTGCCTACCTCTGGAGGATCCAGGCTGCCCCCCCACCCCCGGCTCCCCTCCCAGGCAGGCGTCTGATCTCTGCCCCACCCTGTGCCAGTGTCTCCACCACAGGGGCCGGAAGCATGGCCCTGGCCTGGCAAGCAAGGGGACTGTGGACAGAATGAAGCCCAGGAGCAAACAGTACAGCGACCTGCACTGGCCAGCGGGGGAACAGAGAAGGCAGGCTGGAGGGCGCCTTTTCTTTTCTCTCTTGCATTTCTGAGACTCTTTTCCCTACCGCTTAGAGCTACTGCAGACACCCAGAGACGAGTTCCCCCGGCCTCCAGGGCCTGCACTGAGTGAGGCAAGCAGACCTATTTCCAGCAAGTGTTGCTGCAAACACCAAGGCAAAGCCTCAGAGCTAGTGGCAAGGCCAAGGCCCACCCGGCAGCCACGGCCCCTCTTCTGCCCTGAGCCTCCAGCCCCTCCTCCAACCTTGCTCGGAAGCCCAGGTGGCTGGGCGTCAGGCAGTGAGTACAGGGCAGCTGGGCAGACACAAGAAAGCTCAAAGGGATTCTGGGGCGTGCCTACCTCTTTGCCTCCCGGAGTCAAAGGATTCGTCCTCCTGAAAAAGGCCACAAAGGCACACTGTGAGGTGGAATTTCTAGAGCTCTCTACAAGCAGCCACCAGGAACATAGCCATAGAGCATCAGGACAAGACCCAGGGCCTGAGTGTCCTGTCACTAGTCCCGCTTGCCTTCTGAGGCTCTGTGCTAACAACTAACTTGCTTTTTTAAAATTAAAGACACAGACTAGCTTTAAAGCTAGAGAATTATCTCTGGCAAACGCACAGTTCTGCATGGAATACCAAAAGTTCACCCATCAACAATGTCAAGAAACCCCAATTTGTAGAAAGAGCTAGTCCTAGCACTCTCTCCTGAAAATGGGCTTTATGACATTGCCCAGCTACTTGTTTACATCTACCAAAGGTTATAACAAGCCAGATAGACAGAAACTCATGTAACTGAACCCATTCCTTAGACATCAAGCTGCTATACAGATCTATCAGCAGGTATACAGAAATCCCCAACAAGATCTAAACAACCTAGACAGGGACAAGCAAGACAATCAGAAGAGCCGAAAAGTCACTGTAACCAGGGACTTCCTCCCCTCCCCCAAGCTCATCTGACCATCAGAAGCCCCTGGATGAAGTTTCATACGCCCAGATTTCCAGGTCCTGCCCCAGACTTGGATCAGAGTTTGCAGGAGGCGGCAAAGGCTTGCACCCCAGGTGCTTGTGCCTGGTCCTGGCTAAGAGCCAGCCTCCGGCACCCATCTCACATGACCGGTTTTAAGAGCTGAAGGACAGGGATGCAACTCAGCACCAGCACAGAGCTGGCAGCAGACGAGTCTTCGGTGCCTATTTGAAAGCCTCAGCCTCCGTGGCCACTGCAGTTACCATGTGGCAGCCGGGCACATCACTGTGAGGACCTAGGAATGGCTGGGGAGAGGGCTGGGAACGCTTTCAGGAAAACAAGGATTGTTTCAAGTGGAAAACTCTCAGAAACCGAGCTGCAAGTCTGATTATTAAATCGACTCATGAGGTGGAGTTGAATCTACCACAGCAGCTGTTGCTGCCTCTCTGTGAGGAAGACACTAAAGGAGGAAAACCCAGACTAGAAACACTGGAGGTTGATCAGTAAAGGCGAACTTACACCCCTGAATTCTTCGTCTCCTGAGCGGAAGTCACCAGCTCCATCATCTACCAAACACAAAGGAATAAAGAAAGTCAGCCCCTTGGCAGCAGGCCCACTCCATTTTCACTTCCCAAACTCACTGTCCAGAGTGACTGCGCTCATGCTGACTACAGCGGGGACTGTGGGAGTGCGAGTGACACACGCCACTGAGTTCCCGAGTGCGCTGTCCAGACAGGCAGGCAGAGCACCAAACACGCAACCGACCCACCTTATACCCACACTGGCCTGCTGGCCCCAGGGCATACCGTTCTCAGAAAAATCTCCTTCGCTGTCAGCTCGAGCTTGTTTGGTGTCAGGCTCGTCATAAATCTGCAGCTGCTTCCGTTTCCTGCCCAAGCTTTCTGGGCCGCAGCGATTGAACCCTCTCCGCCGAGGCTACAAACAGAAGCACACTCTCATGCATTGCTTACTCTGATGGTCCCCATTTGTCCCCAGAGCAATGAAGAACAGAGGGGTTGTAAGGTCAGAGAACAAGAGCAGGAAAGGTCTTTCAGAAAGCAAAGGAAGACACCACGGTTGGAACCTCTCCCACCCTCACCCCCCTGCCAAAACACAAAAACTTTATGCTGAGTGAATGAAACCAGACACAAAAGGCCACGTATTACACGACTGCATTCATATGAAATGTCCAGAAGGACATCTAGAGACAAAAGCTAGGTTAGCTGTTGCCACGGGTTGAGGGAGAGAGGAGGAAATGACAGGTTTCTTTCCGGGATGATGGAAACACTCTTAATAACACAGTAGTGAAGAGCAAAGGTTGCACAATTCTTTGCATTTTCACTAGAAGTTGAATTGCACTTAAAAACAAAAAGTGACATAAGGTCTGGTACGATCTCTAAAATACTTTGAAGATAAACACATAAAAAGAAACGCAAACAAGGCAGGTTAGAACTTGGCAAAGGCTCACCTGATCTCTTATCCGGGTCTGTGACCGGCCACACCCATAGGGCACAGAGTTGTCATAACCTCCTGCACCCTGGACGCCCATCATGCCAAAGTCAGGGGCCGGGGACTGGGAGAAGAGGGAAGGCGGGGGCCTGCTGGGGGCGGGGCCGCCAAGGCCCCGCCCACCCACATAGTTCATCTCTGTCCACGGAGTAGAAAGAGGCTCAGAGGCGGCTGCAGGTGGCATGAAGGGGTCACTGCGCACAAACGTGCTGGGGTTGCTCCGGTCCTGGAAGCGGCCCTGGCCGCGGCCCCGCATGAAGCCATCGAGGGAGCCCCGCTCACGGGCTGGGTCCCGGCAGTCACTGTACTGACCACCAAAGCCACCATTGCGGTCGGGCCCCAGGTCAAAGTCATAGTCGTAGCTGTAGCTGGGGCGGTAGGGATTGTGCTCAGGCAGGCAAGGCCTGGAATCATAGGACTCAAACGACTGGAAGCGAAAGGAGCTGCAAAGAAAGCACAACCCATCACCATACTGTCCAGGCACCATCTCAACACCTCCTGCAAAGCACACCTCCCTACATTCAGAGCAGCAAAACCAAACTGCCACGCACCCCTCCGAGATGCTCACAAAGTAAAACAGACCAAATCCCTTTGAAACACCACTGAACAAGGGGAGTGAAACCCTGGCCACAGAAACAGGGAGAAGATGCTGGGTGCTTGATGCAGACGTAAGGGGTCTTACACAGTTGAGCTAACGGCCATGCCCTAAGGCCCACCACCCAGGAAACCAGCAAGTCCTACCAAATGCCTCTGCCCCAATAAAGGCTCAACTTATCTGGCCTACACTGTGGAGGGAGCTAGGGAAGAGCCCTCCCAGGACGAGCAGGTGCCCACTCCCTCTATACAAAGCGGGGCACCCGGGACCCTCGGGAAGGGCTCAGGTCTATAATCACCTCTCCCGGTCCTGCATGCCCTCCCCACCGCTGCTGCTCCCGCCCCTTCCTCCTTCCTTGGACATCATGTCCAAACGCTGGTTGATCTTGGCGATGAGGGAGTCAGAACTGTCAGAGCATGGTTCTGGGCCGTAAGAAGCCATGTGCATGGCAGGGCCCCCAGGCGCCAGGCCGTCGCTGGCCTTGGTGGCCTCCCATGAGGCTGGGCCGTAGCTGTAAGTTGCTCCGGTGGTGACGCTGGTGTTCTGGGCACCATAGTAATTGTAGTTTTCATAACCTGATGGAGGGAGGAAGAGCTAAGTCAGATCTCAGCAGCTACAAGACCAGTCCCTGGGGGACAAGTCAGGCAAGGAGCACCCGCCGCCTATGGAGAAGAAAGAGGGTCCGGGGACCAAGGGCTGCTGCCACTGCCCCAGCACTGCACACGTCACCTGCCAACAGGTGGCAGGAGGGCACGGCCTCAACTCTGAGCGGTGGGTTTTCTATACCGAATCATAAGACTTGGTTCTCATCCAAAGCCAGAGAGCCCAGGAGCTGGCAGTTGGAAGACTGATGGACCCACCAAAGAGCAGACCACCACCACAACCCTCCCTACCCCCGACCTCCAGCAAGCTCCCTCGGAGGCCTGCCCCAGCCCTCCCCCGCTGCCCCCAGCCCTCCCCCATATCTCAGACCCAGTCTGCTGAGGCTTCAGGACAACCATGAGCACACCAAGGATGGGAGATGGGGGTCCCTGCACCCCAGCCCCTCGAGGTAGCTGGTCAGAGGCCTACTCACCCACCCACAGACCCCTAGAAGGGCGTACCTTGCCAGCTGGCCACACCAGTTCCATATGTACCTTAAATTAGAAGAAACAAAAACATACAAGATTTCGGTTTACAAAACGAAGGCATCTGAGACGTAGTTCCTCACCCCGACCCCAGCCTAGGCACTGAAGGACGGTCATCACCTCACTCCACTATCCACAGGGCCAGAGCTGGGGGTGGCTAGGTCAGTGTTGCAAGGAGGCACCCTTGGTTGCCCACTGAGGTCAGGAAAGGTGGGGTCCACTAGCTGTAAAACTCATTTCCTACAGAAATGCTCAGCTAAGCGTAACCAGGGCATCTCTCCTAAGGAAGCTGTCCTTTAGGGCAACAGAAAGGACACTACAGTCTTTTTCCGGGAAGCTCATCCAGCGTGGGCCAGCAGCGAAGAGGCTGCCAGGCCAGGCCCCCAGGCAGAGCTGTTCCAAAGTGCCAGTTTCACCAGGCGCCAGATCTAAGGCACCGCCAACAGCACGGAGTGCACTGGTGGAAAATCACGTCCCCAGCTCAACTGAACAGGGGACATCGTGTGCCTGGGCAACACACAAGGCCTCCTGCTGGGACACTAGGTGATGGGTGGAAAAGTGACTCAAAAGCAACCCTGCTGCCAGTGGTGCAAGGGCCAAGTTCCAGGCTCAGAAAACAAAGGAAACCTTCAACCAATCCCCTGGAACAAATGCTGGCAAAAAGCAGAAAACCTCGCCCACCAGAGAGTACATTCTAGTTCTTCAAACACACTAAGTACCAGGATGGGGACTCCTGAGCCGGGTCCATGGACGGGCCTAGGGCCAAATCCAGTCCACAGCCCTGTTTTTGTAGGGCCCACAAGCTGAGAATGGGTTTTATGTTTTTAAACGGTTGGGGAACAAACAAATAAAAAAAGTCAAAATAATACTTCATAGCATGCAAATTCTGACAAAAGACACATTTTCGTATCTGTCAAAACTCACAGAATTGTGCAACAGAGTAAAAACTAATGTAAACTATAGACCATACATTGTATGAACACTGGCTTATAAACTGTAACACATTCTGCTAACTATAATAATAAAGGAAATTGTGCCTGAGTCGAAGATAGACTGTGAGTGTGCATATGAAGTTCTATGTACTATCTGATCAATCCCATAAGCCTAAAACTACTGGAAAGTATTATTTATAAAAATCTTTGGTTATACCCTCGACTATTTACTTAAGATAGAACAAAAATTGTTAAAATAAAGACTGTTTGATGACATAATGGAAATCACATGGTATGCAAATTTCAGTGTCTTTATGTAAACATTATTGGCACACAGTCCTACCTACTTGTTTATAAACTGTCTATGGTGGCTTCTGCACTATAGAGACCATATAGCCTGCAAAGTAAAAAAATTTACTATCTGGCCCTTTACAAAAAAGGCTTCCTGGTTCCAGCTATGTTCATGCTAGTGCTGGGGGCGGGTAGCCCATGCCTCCCTGACAAGCAGGTCTCACTTACCCTGGGTGTTGGTAGGTCCAGCACTCCATGCCCCATAACCTGTGAACATATTTGTGAGTTACAGTCATACTTGTCACACCAGAGAACAAGTGCTTCTGAGGAGCATAAAGGAATCTCCTTGAAGGAGATGAGTGCCAGTCTTACAAGAAGGCAGCACAACCACAACAATGCCCCCCTAAAAGTCATCCCACAGCTGGCTTTTGCATTATCACACTCCACCTGCCTGAGGTCAAAGCAGAAAAAAGAGGAGGGGGATGGGCCTCTGCGCCAGTTTGGTCCATCGCTTGCTGAGGGACCTTGACCTAAGCCTCAACCCACAACTAAGGAAGACACAGGACTAGCTACCAGCTCACTCACCATTAGAACACAGTCCCCACCCCCAGCCCCCTCAGGCAGCCATGAAGTGAAGTGAAGTGAACTCGCTCAGTCGTGCCCGACTCTTTGCGACCCCATGGACTGTAGCCTACCAGGCTCCTCCCTCCAAGGGATTCTCCCTCCATGGGATTTTCCAGGCAAGAGTACTGGAGTGGGTTGCCATTTCCTTCTCCAGGGGATCTTCCTGACCCAGGGATTGAACCTGGATCTCCCGCATTCCAGGCAAACGCTTAACCTCTGAGCCACCAGGGAAGAACCGCCTAACTGGGAATAAACTTTGACTATCTGGAGCCAACAGCTGTGTCTCTGCAGGCCTCGCTTCTTTTGACTCTGAACTCTCCAATGCTCCTCTGGGCCTTGACGTCCCAGGGCTTCAGCCTGGTCCTGAGGCATCAGATGGCATTCCTCTCTGTAGTGGCTCCCCCGGCCCCTCTGGACACTCCCATGACAGCATCTATCTGGTCCCTCTTTACCTGTGTTTCCAGCCTGACACTGAGCTGGGCACAGGCAACCTTTCATACCTGCCAAATGACTTCACTTCTGCAAAGCCTCCTCTCTCTCAAATACTTCCCTTCTCTCCTACCAGGACTGGAGTAGGAAATGGCAACTCATTCCAGTACTCTTGCCTGGAAAATCCCATGGACAGAAAAGTCTGGTGGACTGCAGTTCGTGGGGTTGCAAGAGCTGGACGTGAGTTAGCAACGGAGCATGAATGTTCCTACCAAGACAATCCAAACCATTAGATGAATGCCTACTGTATGCCCACACGAGACTGACACTCAGCTGGTGAGCCCAGAATGCCATTCAGAGGGAGCTAGGGAGCTAAGGCTCAGACGTTATGGGACTTGAACTGAAGTCACCCTGCTGAAGGTTATCTCCCGTCACACAGATTTCCACGTCTATGCAGCAGAAAAGCAGAGCAGTGATTCTAACAGCAACTGACCAACTCTGTGGAACTGGTCTAACTAAAAAGCATAAACCATTCACATAACCTCAAGACCCTTGAAATAGGTACTGTTCACTCTGTGGTACACAGGGGTTCCAGAGGATAAGTCACTTGCCCAAGAACATGTTAAGGAGCAGGAAGAGGAGGACTTGGACCCAGATCGAGGTGCCTCCGAGGGCCAACGAGCAACTCTTAAACCGCAACAAGTCTTAGGAAATAACTCTAGGTGGAAAAGCTACAGAAGGATTCTGGGAGGCCGCTGCACCTAAACCGAATCTGAAAAGGTTTTCTGGTAGGTAGAAGGGGAGCAGGGTGTAAACCCTCTAAGCTAAGAGCACAGGTAAGGCAGGATTATTACTAGCTGGAAAATCTGGTTAGGGAAGCAGGCAAAGAAGGGTGAGATCCAATCTGACTGCCGAAAAGACCAGAGAACCAGGCTGAACCACTCAACGACCTTGGAGACACCCGGGCACACCAGACACCAGGACCGTTCTGCTTCTGCTGCTGGCCTCCTGCTAATGCTGCCCTTTCAAAACACGCGCCTTCCCTGCGGCAGCCAAGATCTGATCGCCCGTGTCTGAACCTCATAAGCCAGGACAGAGATCCGCGCCGGGTCAAGCCCAGTCCTGCATATTCCAACTATTCCCTGCAGGTAAACGCGGCTTCCAGCAAGCAGCAAAGGCCTCCTAGGAGGCTCAGATTCCAGAAACAGAGCAGGTCGCTCGAGGTCCGTCCTGCCGCAGGCCCTGAAATCCAAGTGGGTAAAGGGCACTTTCCACCTCACACAGCCCCTCTGGCGTCTCCAGGCCACCACAGACGACAACCTTTAGGAGAACCACCAGTCTGTCACGACCCCAGAGCACATAGAGTTTCCAGGCTTTGATCAAGAAGGTACCCCGCATCTGACCCTCAGTGTCTTGTCCCAGATGTGCTTGAGCCAGGTCCGCGACAGTCGCCCAGTGAGGCTGATAACCGCAGAGGCTGCACTAGGCCCGGCTGCTCTGCACCGCCCGACTGGCGGCAAGGGGTCCGAACCTGCGCCGCCCACACGGCCTTCGGGACCAGCGCCCCAGACCTCCTGTGCCACACGGAGGCCCCAGCCAACCCCGCAGGTTCCCAGACAGGCAGGCACGACAGCTCGGGAAAAGGCAGCGATCCCGTCTCGGTCCCAAGCCACAGACCCCGCGCGCCCCACGAGATCCCGTCATAGCTCCGCCTCCCGGCGCCGCCATTTTGTGGCGTCTTCCGAAAGAGACACCGGGCCTGCGAGCGGCGGGGTTCGGCAGGGCCCGGCCGACCCAGCCGGGGGTGAAAAACTGAAACTGCGCCGAATGCCTGAAGCGCCCCCCGAAGTCCGCCCCAGCGTCGGGCCGCCGAACTCGGCCAACGTGCTCAGGTCCTGTCGGCCAATCCGCACGCAGCGCCCCGGGAACGACAGGGCCGAGGTCCAATGAGCTGCGCGCGCGCGCCCCGGCCGCCTCTCCACCAAGACCGAACTGCGGTAACCGCGCTCGGGTGTAGTCTCCGGCCCGCGGCCCCCTGCACGGCGTCGGAACTGTGCCGGGACACCACCTTCCCGCCCCACCCCGCAGAGTCGCCCACACCAACCTCCGTAGCCCTGATCCATGTCTTCAGCTCCGCCCGCCAAGCAGCTCCTTTTTCTAGGCTATCACAGGACGCATGCGCTCAACGCACTTCCCGCCGTCCTCTAATGGTAGACCAGGCGCATACGTCACCCCTGCTACGCGATACCATTGGCCGTAGTTCACGGCGGGCCCTCCTTTATCACCCCGGCTGGCCTTCCGGTTGTTCCGGGTCGGTGTTCATAGCTTGCTAGTTTTGCTCCTGGGCGCTGTGCCTCACCGCTCGCAGGCGTATCCATTCTTTTCGCCGCCAATGCGCAAACCTAACCCAACAGCCCCAGGTCGCACCCGCAGACACACACAGCCCAGCGGTGAGGCCTGGACCCCCGCCCAGGCGGACCGTGCAGCACACAGACAAAAGACGACGACGACGAGGTGGGATGAGACGAACTTTTATTAGACTCAGCTTGCAGCCTCGGCCCCGCGAGCCCCGCCCGCCCCAAGTCATGGAGCGCCTCCTCCTCCCTCCTCTTCGTCGTCAGCCTCCACGTCGAGGCCCGGGATGCCTCGGATCTGGCGCTCCAGCGCCCCGCCTAGTAGGGGCACGGCCTCCTCGTCCTCCTCCGGGGGCGGGGGCGGGGGCGGGGGTGGGGACGCGGCCCCGGGTACTGGCTCTGGAGGCACTGGGGGCTGAGCCGGCACGGCCTCTGCACCCTCCGCGACCCCGGCCGCTTCAACCAGCGGCCCCTCATCAAGGACACCTCCCTCGGCCTCCTCTTGTTCCTTCTCCTCCTCTGGGCTGTCAGTGAAAGGGTTCTCACCCTGCGGAGAGGGGCGCGACATGAAGAAAGGGAGAACCCGCGGGGTCGCGGCTGGGGACTGGGCCGGCATGCCAGGGGCGTGCACCTCACCTTCAGATAGCGCTCCAGTTTCTTGCTGATTAGCTTGTTGTTTAGGATGCTGCGAGCCACCATGAGCGAGGACTTCTTAGACTGCTCCATCATGAGCTGCGGGCAAGGCAGGCAGGGCTGCAGAGGCTGACCCAGGCATTCCAAAGAAGCCTCCCACCCTCACACCGCCGGATCGGGTAGAGCCCAAACACACCCGCGCACCTCTCCACCTCCACCTCGGGACCCAGCACTGCCAATGACTACAAGCAGACTGCGTTAGGTCTGTAAGTGGACCCTTGAGTACAAGCGTGGGTTCACTCTACAAGCATGGAGCCAAGACCCGATTTGATCTTTGCTCCAATGGTCCATCTTTCCACGCCATACTTACTGTAACTGATTAAAGTCATGTCTTTACAGCTGTACTGCAGCGATCTGATTTGCTTACATAAAAATTTATAAGCAGTGAACAAACACTAAAAACCAAATGTGCAACTCCTAACAAGAGGGCAACTGCCCTAAAACACACACAACTCTGCAGGATAAACAGGGAGGATATAAAAGCAGGAAAAGAATGTCAAACACTATGTTTAAGTGATACGAAAGTGTTAGTTGCTCAGTCGTCTCCGACTCTGCGCCCCCATGGACTGTAGCCCCGTCAGGCTCCTCTGTCTATGGGATTCTCCAGACAAGAATACTGGAGTGGGTTGCCATTCCCTTCTACAGGGGATCTTCCCCACCCAGGGACTGAAACCAGGTCTCCCACATTGCAGGCAGATTCTTTACGATCTGAGCCACCAGGGAAGCCCTTAAGTGATATACATCCTTTTAATCCATAAGATTCCCAAGATAAAGAATTATACCCTCAAATGTAAAGGTTGAAAAGAGACACTTAACACTCTTGGTGAGAGGCTCAAGTGTTTATTTTCTGAAAAATCATTGTGATAGTACTCATTGGTAAAGATTCTGATGCTGTGAAAGATTGAGGGCAACAGAGGATGAGATGGTTGGATGGCATCACTGACTCAATAGACATGAGTCTGTGCAACTCTGGGAGATAGTAAAGGACAGGGAAGCCTAGCATGCTGCAGTCCATGAGGTCGCAAAGAGTTGGACAGGACTCAGCGACTGAACAATAATCAAAAGTAAAAATTTTCTCAGCAATTCCTCCAGGGAGTCTAGCCTAAATTTAAAATTGGGAACATGCAAGTACACTGGTTGCAGAGGTGAAAAATTGGAAAGCACCTTAGTGTTCTTCAGTGGAAAAGTGGTTACATAAACCAGATGTTCAGAAGAACACCATGCAGTCTTAAAACAGGGCTTCTCTCTCCCCTGGCATAAAATGTGTGATGGGACAGAGTGCGGAGCATGCCAGTGTCTGGGGCAATTTACACCAAAATGCTACATGATTTTCTCTGTGAGTGAAGGCAACTCTCACTTCCATCATTAACGCAAGTAATGGGTAACCCAAGTATAAAGCCATAAACAGAAAAAAAAAAGCTATTTTTGGAGGGGTGGGGAAGCTGACCTTTGGGACCTCTACTCAACCCTAGCCAACTCTTTACATCGGATTTCAGAAAATCACTTCATTTGTCTGTTTCTATTCCCTTTCCCCACCTTCATCTTTTTTCGTTTTTACTTGGGGAAAATAGTCCTCATGTATGCTCAAAATGAAACAAGTTAAAGATGCACAAAAGAAAACTGCCTACATACTGGTTTCCCCTGGTGGGGAATAAAAGGGATAACCGGTTCTAATCACAGCTGTAGTTGCGGGGACTTTAATCTCTGGAGCACTTACAAGGCTGTAGTAGAAATGGATATCCCGTGGATATATTATATGTTAAATCATGTGTTATCTGTGGAATACGCACTCTCAATGTGCACACCATTGACTACAGCTACAGAAGTGTTCCTTTAGCTGTGACTCAATTTTCTCTGGATAAGGGCAGAAACGTGTCACATTCCATTATTTGTAAAGTCAACAGCTGTTTGCTTTTGTCGCTTTTGCTACACTCACGTTCTTTCTATTCAGGTAACTCAAGAACAAATATACAAAGATGCAATAAAAGTGAATTGCTTGATATCTATTACTTCATGTATATCAAGCACAGCAATAAAACAAAAATCTCATATGTTTAAATTTTAGGGTTTTTGCTTTTGTGATTTTTTTTAATATACTTGCCTAACATGATGTGCTGTAAAAAAATAGTTAACATGGAAATAACTTGAGATGATGGCTTTGTTTAATGTCTTATGAGATTTTTATGAATAATCCAAGTATAATGTGGAATAAAAATTTTATGAATGGACAAAAAAAAAAAGATGCACAATTAGGATACTACTACATCTTACTTGCTGACACACTACCCTTCTCCCTCCAGGTGCACAGACGGACACACCAGAATGTCTCCTGACTGAGCAAACTTAACATAGTTTTGAGATTTTTGCTATAATAACCAAATGAAGGATATACTTAAATATTTCCATGCTAGTGCTTTTAATCCTACTAAACACGTTCCCTAAAGTGACAGTGCCTGAGTACCCTGCAAAAACACTGTAGGTTGTGCTTTTCCCATCTGTACTAAAACAATGTACTTGTCCCCGCCTCTCCATCAAGGTTAGATATTACCACTGTTGAATGTTTTTCCTGTAGGGTGAGCGAAAAGAATGTATGCTGCCTCCCATGGCATTTCCCTGCGCACCAGCGAATCCGATATGCACACTGGGCTGTCTGTTCGGATTTCTATGAAGTCATCTCTTCCGCGGTCTCTTGGTTTCCTAGCTTGTTCAGGAAGGCTTCCTTTAATGTCAAGGTGAACAATCTTCGAAATGTTGTTCTTTTCCCCTCACATTTAAGATCTTGAAATTTAATATATGGTATGAGGTATGAGTCCAACTTTCCTTTCCAGAAATGTGTAAGATAAACCATTGTTTCCCCCCATCAAACTGACATGGAGGTCTACAGTCCCTTATCTGCAAATCTGAAATCCAAAAGGAAAAGTTTTTCTTCTAAAATTTATTTGATGTAAATTATGAGCTGACATATTTTTATACCATCTTTATTTATCCTACCTAAACAAGTCACTTGAAGAATTATTGATGGTTTAACTGCAAGGCACTTTCCCAGATTCTGCTTGGGATTTTGGCAATACTATCATGTAGCTGTTCTGAAATCTAAAAATTATTTAAAAAACATTCAGGTTTTTGATAAGGGGTCTGCAACTGACTTTAATACTGAGTTCCAAAAACAAAGCATAGAGGGCTATTTCATTAGACTCTGTTCTTTAAATCACTATGCCAATATCACTTGTTTTCAATTACAATGACTCTACATGAATCATACTATCTGTCACAGCGAGTCCCTGTACTAACTGACTGCTGCATAATTTTCCTGGCTATTACACTTAACTCTGTCAATAATAATATGGGAGGAACTGGTTTTTGCTTTATTTTGCTATTAAACCTCCCATCTAAGAACTTAGTACTTCCTTCCATTCACTGAAGTCTTGCTTGTTTCATATCTCTGAATTTAAGATCCCATACCTTTCTTCCTTACATTCCTAGTTATTTCACACATTTTGCGGTTATTGTGAATAGATGTTTCCTCATTTATGTTTCTAATTGGTTATTACTATTAGAATTGATAAAAACTACTACTACTTTGAAAGTGAAAGTCTCTCAGTTGTGACTCTTTGCAACCCCAGACTCTTTGCAACTATAGTCCATGGAATTCTCCAGGCCAGAATACTAAAGTGGGTAACCTATCCCTTCTCCAGCAGATCTTCCCAATCCCAGAATTGAACCCAGGTCTCCCGTAATGCAGGCAGATCCTTTACCAGCTGAGCCACAAGGGAAGCCCAAGAATACTGGAGTGGGTAACCTATCCCTTCTCTCCAGCAGAGACTCCCAACCCTGGAATCAAACCCAGGTCTCCTGCATTGCAGGTGGATTTTTCACCAGCTGAGCTATCAGGAAAGCCTACTTTTGGTATGTCCTAACCCTCTATGGGTTTGCAAAAGGTCAGACACCACTGAGCAACTTTCACACTTTTTTTTCCAACCCCTTACCAAATTCTATTAATCCTAAGAACTTTTTTTTTTTTGCTGGAATCATCAGCTTTTCTAGGAATATAATCACATTATTTGCATATAAACAGTTTTCATTTCTAGGACTTTATACTGATAATGTTGCTAATTTCTTATTGAACCATCCTTGTATTCCAGAAGCAAATTTTACTTATAGTGTGTTACATATTTGAATCACCACTAGATTGATAATTAGGAATATTTTGGGAATCCCTGGTGGCTCAGTGGTGAAGAACATATCTGCAATGCAGGAGATGTGGGTTTGATCCGTGGGCCAGGAAGATCCCCTGGAGAAGGAAATGGCAACCCACTCCAATATTCTCACCCGGAGAAGCCCACGGACAGAAAAGGCTAGTGGGCTACAGTACGTGGGGTCGGCAAAGTGTTATATATGACTCAGCGAGTAAACCACCAACCACCACATCAATGGATGAAAGTTTCATTTCACATCCTTGACAACACAATTTTACTTAGCACTTTTATTCTTCAATGAACTAATCTATAGTTTCATCTCATTATTATTCTTACCAGATTTTTGGAATTAAGGTTAAAAAGACTTCCTAAAGGAATTCCCTCATGGTCCAGTGGTTAATTCACCTGCCAATGCAGGGGACATGGGTTTGATCCCTGGTCTGGGAACTAAGATCCCAAAATGCCACAGGAAAACTAGAGCATGTGCCCTAGAGCCTGTGCTTCACAACAAGAGAAGCCTGTGCAATGAGAAGCCCACGCATGGCAACTAAGAAAACAGGCTCTGTTCGTCCCAACTATAGAAAGCCCGTGACCAGCAATGAAGAGGCCCTGTATCTCAACGAAGACCCAGCACAGCCAATATATAATAATTAAAAACAATAACAAAAAAAAAGGCCTCCCTCTCTACTCTGCTATCACCATTGAGGGGGTGTATCTTCCCAGAAGCAGGACTGTAAACATTTCTCATCTTGCCCCTAACTGCCTGCTGCTGAGGCTAAGTTCTGGGCAAATTCAGCTGAGAGGTGGGGGCTCCATCCTATCATGGAATGGAAGTTTAACACCATGCACTGCTCTAACCCTGGCTTGTTCATAAGGCAGAGGCCCCATGCCTAGAGAGGCAAACCAAACCAAGTTGACCAGAGGCTACAGCTGCCTCCACACCTCTTCTCTCCTTTTTTAAAAAATATATATATTTATTTGGTTACACTGGGTCTTATTTGCAGCACACAGGATCTTTAGTTGAGGCATGTGGCATCGAATTCTCCATGAGAGTTTGAACCCGAGCCCCCTGCTGTGGGAGCGCTGAGTCTTTGCACCACCAGGGAAAAGTCCCAAACCCTTCTCTTCTAAAGCAGCAGAGTCAATACAGAGTCTGGTCACCACTCCTAGCACTGAAGCCTGGACTCAGGAGTTTTGCTTGAGGGAAAGGCAGACCTTAAAACAATGAGCTCCCAAATCTCTTCCCAAAGGAACTCCTTTTTTTAAGAGTGTGGGGAGTTCAAAACTAAGGGCTTTCTCAAAACAATGAAAGGTGTGGAGAAAAGCAATTAAAAGGAAGGTAGATATACTTCCCTGGAGAAGGCAATGGCACCCCACTTCAGTACTCTTGCCTGGAAAATCCCATGGACAGAGGAGCCTGGAAGGCTGCAGTCCATGGGGTCGCTGAGGTCGGACACGACTGAGCAACTTCACTTTCACTTTTCACCTTCTTGCATTGGAGAAGGAAATGGCAACCCACTCCAGTGTCCTTGCCTGGAGAATCCCAGGGATGGGGGAGCCTGGTGGGCTACTGTCTATGGGGTCGCACAGAGTCGGACACGACTGAAGTGACTTAGTAGTAGTAGCAGATATACTTCCCAGGTGGCATAGCGGTAAAGAGTCCACCTGCGGATGGATGCAGGAGACAGGGTTCTCATCCCTGGGCAGGAGACATCCCCTGCAGGAGGAAATGGCAACCACTCCAGTATTCTTGCCTGGAAAATTCCATGGACAGAGAAGCCTGGTGGGTTACAGTCCATAGCATCACAAAGAACTGGACATGACTGAGCATGGATTTGATAAGCAACACAAACTAAACCATTGCTGTCTCCAAAAAGAACCAGTAAAACAGGTAGAAGGAGCCTCCCTAGGGTTCAGGATAAATCTCAAACAATGGAAATCCAATTTAATTGGATTATGTTAATTCAGTTGGATTAGAACAATTTAATGCCTTTAGGCATTGTTGAAAACAACAGCTATCAGCCAACAACTTATGGAAAAGAACAGCTTGGTGCAGTAGGGGAAAAGACAAATGGGGTCCCATCAAAACTACCACCATCCCTACCACTGAAACTACCACCACCATAGGCCAAGTGGCTGTGCCAATGGCTTCCTCTTCCGAGGTACAGTAACAGGCTCTGCACTGTGGGAATTTAAGAGATTTTACTAAAATATTTTGACTGTTCACTCAAACAAACACAATAACAAGACCTACAGTAGGGGAGGTCTAGAACAAAGAGCTGTCAGAACAGATTATCTAAACTGTCTAGTTTCCAACAAAAAATTATGAGATGTGCAAAGGAAACTGACATTCAGGAAAAAAGGCAGGCAAACAACAGAAACTGCCTGTGCCCATGGCCAGATGTCAAACTTAAAGACTTAAAAGCAGCCATTATAAATCCATTTAAAGAACTAAAAGGAAACATGCTTGAAGTATAAGATGATACTGTCTCATCAAATAGGGAACATCAATAAAGGGACAGAAGTTAAATATATAAATCCTAGAACTCAAAAATACAATGAACTGAAATGAAAAATTCACTGGAGGGGTTCAACAGTAGATCTGAACTGGCAGAAAAAGCAAAATCTGTAGGTTGGCAGAGATCACACAATCTGGAGAATAGAAAAATGAATGAAGAAAAATGAATAGTCTCAAACAACCCTTGACACCATTAGGTTACCCATCACACCCATAATGAGATTACCAGAAAGACAAAAGGAGGAGAAAGGAAAAAAAAAAACTGAATAATGGCTATAAACTGTGTAAATCTCATGAAAAACTTTAAACCACACATCCAAGAAGCTAACACACTCCAAATAAACACAAAAAGACACATTGTAATAAAAATGCTGAGAGCCAAAGACAACAGAAGAATCTTGACAGCAGCAACAGAAAAAGGAATCATCACTTAAAATGGAACCCCAGTAATGTTAAAAGCTGACGTCTTACCAGAAATGGGGCCAGAAGGCAGTGGGATAACATACTTAAAATGCTCAAAGAAACTGTCAACCAAAAATCCTGTGCCCAGAAAAGCTATCTTTCAAAAGTGAAAGTGAAATAATAACAGTCCACAACAAACAACAGTTGAGTTTGCTGCTGGCAGACCTTTAAAGAAATACCCAAGGAGGTCCTTCAAGATGAAAAGAAGTGAGCCCAGATAGTAATGCAGATCCACCAGAAAGAACAATAAAGGTAACCATATAAAGAAATACTATAAATGCAATATCTTTTCCTGTCCTCTCAACTAATTTAAACAGGAGCTGTATAAAACAATACATATTTAAATATTTAAAAAATATATAGCCCTTAAATCTATATAAATAATTGTATTACTTGACCTGTAGTAACATAGAGAAATGTAATATATTTGCCAGTAAGAGCACAAAGAAGGTCGGGAGAGTAAAACTGTATTGGGCTAATAAGGAAACGACTACAGATGGTAATTTGAATCCACAGGAAGAATTCAAAGAGAACCAGAAATGAGCAATAAGAAGTCTAGTTTAACAAAAGCTAGAAATATGTAACTGCTGCTCTCCTTTCTTCTGTTGGCTCCTTAAAAGACATATTACATAAAATAATAATTACACTGTATTACATTACTGGGTTTGTAACACATATAGATAGATGTACCACTTTGTATAACAAAAACCTATGCAGAGAGAGGTTCATAGGAGGAACTTAATCCCACTGAAATGACTGTATCTCAAGGAAATTTTTGAAGTCAATATATATAAAGTAAGGCCTAGAGAAACCACTAATAATACCCCCAAAGTTTTACCAAAAAAACCATTAAAGAAGATAAATATTTGAAAAAAAAAAAAGTAACATTAAATGTAAATGGATTAAACGATCCAGTCAAAGGCAAAGATGGTCAAACTGGATAGAAAAACAAGTTCAAATTATATGCGCTCCACCGAGACAAACTTTAGATCCAACAGATTCAAAGATACAAATAAATAGAAAGGAAAAGGATGAGAAAAGATATACAAACATCAACCGTAAGAAAATGAACTGAACATACTAATACCAGACGACGGACTATAAAAAATGTTCCTAAGATACAAAGGGACATTTTATAATGATAAAAGGGTCTCTCCATCGGGGGATGTTTAAGTATAGATGCACCTGACAACAATTCAACAATAGTTGATTTTAACATCCCACTGCAAGAATGCAAACAACAACCTGGCAGAAGATCAGCAAGGAAATAAAAGGCTTGAACACTATAAAACCAAACAGGCATAACAGATGAACACTTTGCAACAATAACAGAATATCCAGTCTTCTCAAATGTACAAAGCACAGCACAGACTCTATACTACTCGGCCATAAACCAAGCTTCAGTAAATGAAAAGGACTGAAATAATGGAATGTATACTGTCTGACTACACTGAAGAAAATTAGAAATCAGTAAGAGAGAGTAATTTTGGAAATTTAGAAATATGTTAAAATTAAATGACACATTGCTGAATAACCAATGAGTCTAAGAAAAAGAAGGCAGAGAGAAATTAGAAAATAATTTGAAATGAGTGAAAGTGAGGATAAGACATACCAAAACTTATGGGATGCAGTGAAAGCAGTACTCAGAGGAAAACTTACAGTTATAAATGTCTACATTAAAATAGAGAGAAACCTAAAGCAAGCAGAAGATTAGAACAGAAATTAATGAAGCAGAGAACACACACAAAAAGAGCAAAAAAAACCCCAAACCATAGTTTGTTCTTTTCAAATGTCAATAAAATTAAACCTCAGCAAGACTGATCAAGAAAAAAAGAAGACTCAAAGCAATCAGAAATGAAAGAAGGGGACTACTGACAATACAGAAATAAAAAGGATTATTATGGAACACTAGGAATAAATGCATGACAGTAAATTGAGTATTAGATTAAATGCACAGATTTCCAGAAAGATATTACTAAAACTGACTCAGAAAGAAATAGAGGGAATTCCCTGATAGTCTAGTGGTTAGGACTTGGCACCTTCACTACTGGGGCCCAGGTTCAATTTCAGGACAGGGAACTAAGATCCCAAGTGCAGAGGGATAAGGTGAAAAAAAAAAAAAAAAGAAAATCTAAGTAGACCAGTAACAAAGAAACTGAATTTGTAAAACAAACAAACAAACAAACAAAAACTACTCACAAAGAACAGCCCAGGTCCAGACAGCTTCAGAGCAGATTCTACCAATTTAATACCAATTCTTCACAAACTTCCAAACAACAGGAAGGAAAACTTCTCAACTCATTTTTTAAGGCCAGTATTCAGTTCAGTTCAGTTGCTCATTCATGTCCGACCGACTCTTTGCAACCCCATGAACCACGGTACACCAGGCCTCCCTGTCCATCACCAACTTCTGGAGTCCACCCAAACTGATGTCCATTATGTTGGTGATGCCATCCAACCATCTCATCTTCTGTCTTCCCCTTCTCCTCCTGCCCTCAATCTTTCCCAGCATCAGGGTCTTTTCAAATGCGTCAGCTCTCCGCATCAGGGGGCCAAAGTATTGGAGTTGTAGCTTCAACATCAGTCCCTCCAATGAGGCCAGTATTACGTTGATACCAAACCCCAAAATATCACACAAAAAACATACAGACCAATATCTCATGAGTACAGATGCAAAAATTCTCAACAAAAAGCCAATTCAACAACATATAAAAAGAATCATACACCATGGCAAAATAGGATTTTTCCCAACAACGCCAAGGGTGGCTTAACACCCTCAAGTCAATGAAATATACTCTATCAATAAATAAAGAACAAAAACCACACGATCATCTCAATAAATGCAGAAAAAGCATCTGACGAACTCCCATACCCTTCCAGAATAAAAACACTCAACAAGATGCAACCAGAAGGGAATTCAACAACCAGAAGGGAACTCAACGACCAGACAGAGAGCACCTATGGGAAACCCACAGCTAAGCAGCGCACTCAACATTCAGACCGATGTGCTCCCCCAAAGAGGAGGGGCGGTCAGACCGATGCTCCCCCAGAGACAAGATGAGGGATGGTCAGACCGATGCTCCCCCAGGGACAGAGGAGGGTCAGGGAGGGACTTCTCTTCAAGGCTATGTTGGATGTTCTAGCCAGGGTAATTAAACAAGGAAAAACAAATTAAACAGCATCCATATTGGCAAGGAAGTAGTTAAACTATAACTATCTCTATCTACAGACAACTGATATACAGAACTAAAACAATCCATGATTAAAATTAATAAAAACTTCAGTGAGGTTACAGGATACAGTATCAACAAACAAAAATCAATTCTATTTTGAAACAGGTACAAAGAACAACTCAGAAATGGAATTAAAGAACACAATTCCATTTATATTAGTATCAAAAGAATGAAATACTTGGGAATAGACTAATAATCTCCCAAAATAAAAAAACTTACACACTGAAAACTGTAAAATATTGTTGAAAGAAATTAAAGATTCTGAATAAAGCAAAGACATTCCATTTTCATGGATTGGAAGACTTAATATTGCTGAGACAGGAATACTCTCCAAACTGATACAGAAATTGAATATAGTCCTATTAGGACACCAGCTGGCTTCTCTGTAGAAACTGACATGTTGGTCCTAAAATTCGTGGAATCTCAAGGAACACAGAATAGCCAAAACAATCTTGAAAAAAAAAAAAAAAGAGGAGCAGAAGTTATAGGTGTCCGTTTCTGATGTTAAACCTTACTACAAAGCTACAGTGTGGTAATGGCATAAGGATAAACACAGAAAACAACAGAACAGTCCAGAACTAAATCCATGGAGCTGTAGTCAACCGACTTGTGGCGAGAGCCATGGCCATTCAACAAAGAAAGAACACTTTCTTCTACAAATCATGTTGGGACAACTGGAAAATCACATGGAATAGAATGAAGTTGAACCTTACCTTACACCACATACAAAAATTAACTTAAATGCATTAAAAACCAAATTGTAGGAGCTAAAACTGTAAAACTCTTATTATAAGAAGAAAAGGGATAAATCTGTGACCTTTTATTTGACAATGGATTCTTAGATATGATACCCCAAGCACAAGGAACAAAAGAAAAAAAAATTTAGATAAACTGAGCTTCATCAAAATTAAACTTTTGTGCTGCAAAGACACATCAAGGTGAAAAAACCCATGCCATAGGATGGGAGAAAAATCTTTGCAAATCACATGTCCGATTAAGGACTTGTATCTAGAATATATAAAGAACCTTAACTCATAAAGACCACACAATTAAAAAATAAAGTATCTGAACAGACATTTCTTCCCTTCCAAGAAGACAGACAAATGGCCAACAAGTCCATGATAAGATGCTTGACATCATTAGTCAGTTATCAGGGAAATGCAAATGAAAAATACAACAGATATAACTCACTGCACACCTGAATGACTGAATCGCTGGAATCAAAAAGTCAGATAATAACAAGTATTGGTGAAGTACTGGTAACATATGAATAAATCAGAACTCACACATTGTTGTTGGGGATATATATAAAGTGGTACAGCCGTTCTGGAAGATAAGCTGGCAGTTCCTCAAGAAGTTAAACTGTTATTATTTGACCCAGACATTCCACTCCTGTCTTAAAAAACCATAACACATGTCCATACAAAAACTTGCATCATAATAGAATTATCCATAATAGCCAAGAGGTAGAAACAATCCAAATTCTAAAGCATGAATAAACTAAATGTGGTATATATCCATACAAGAGAATACGCTTAGGCCACACAAAGGGATAAAGTTCTGATACATGCTACAATATGGATGAACCTTGAACACATGCTAAACGGAAGCAGCCAATCACAAAAGACCACATACTATGGTGACTGCATTTATTTGAAATGCCTAGAAAAACACGGAGACAGACAGTAAATCAGTGGTTGCCTAGGGCTTGGGGCGTATGGTGTTACAGAGTGACAGCTATAAGGTATGGCTTTTGAGGTGAAGATGTTCTATAATTGGGCTGACAGCTACACAACTGTGAATATATTAAAAACTACTGACTTGTATACCTCACATGGATGAACTGTATGGTATGGGAATTGAGCATCAATAAAACTGTTACCAAAATTAATAATAACTAGAAGCTTTTTATTTACTTCTAAATCTGGCATTTTACAGAATATAGTATTTATACTTGAACTCTCTATAACCAACTTGGAATCAGTTTGTATTTTACTAGCTATCATTCATTTCACCTAAATTTTCCAAGTTTTAATACCATGCACTATCCATTCTCTACAGTCTGCTCTCTGTTCTCTTTCAACCCTTATCAGCTACCAACCCAAAAATCTCACCATGGCAAGATCCCTACAGCTTCTCTGTTGCCAAAGCCAACGGACATATTCTGCACCTTTTCAGATCTGTCAACGGTATATGCCAATCCCGAATCTCCTCCACCATCCCAGCCAGGTCTCTAAGCCCATCCCACTGTTGAGAATCACTGCACTGAAAAAGACCAGAGATGAATTTGATGGGCATGGAAAGAGGCTGAGAAATGATTCCTTACACTCTCCTTAGCTGCTGATGCTGCTCATAAGATCTATCAGCATTGTTCAGGGTGATGGCAGCCAGGCCTCTCTTTCTAGCCCAGACCTGGCTCTGGGCCTCCTAGCTCTCTCCCTACTGCAAAGCCCCACCCCCCACCTGATCTCTAACAGCTAGCTCTAATTCAGGATGTTATCCATTCAACCAAAAGAACACCCACTCTGGGTTCTGTGTTAGGCCCTGGGAATACACTGGAATGCAAGACAGAACTTTTAAAATTTCTTGCCAAACTCGCTCCTTTCCTTGTACCATATACTACCCCACCCTCCTCATCTTAACAGCACCACTGTCCACCAGATAAACAAGCCAGAAATCTGTAATAACCCAGACTTTCATCACTCCCTCATGCCGAGCTTCTGTTCACCTTCTTAAACTGCTCTTCCATCATCTCCCAAGGCCCTTCACTGATCCCCCCACCTCCTTCCCAGAACAGGTGCCCAAAGTCTCTAGTCTAATACCAACTCTAATCCTACTAGTCCCCCACTTAAAAACTCTGTTGCCGATAGGAGCAAGACCAGGCCCCTCAGCCCAGCCCTTGTGAACCTATGTCCAATCCCTCCTCCAACAACACTTGTACCGTATGCTTCTCCCTGTTTGGTGTCTGAACCTAATTTGGCCATTGGCCCTTATGCATACGCAGGTCCCCATTTCCCAGAGCCTACTTCTTCTTAAGGTCTGGCTCTGATGCCACCACCTGCCACACAGAGTCCCCGATTCCCATCCTTCTGTAGCGTGGCTGATTGCTCTGGGCTGGAGATGTGTCTATATTCCTGCCCCTGGCAGGCAGGGGTCATGACCCCAGCACCTCCCCAGAGGCCTAAGCCAGTTAGCCCACAGGATGATGGGAGGGCACTGGTGGCCACTCACCCTGCGGTTCCGGTTGTGATCCATGGTCTTGAGGTGCTTCTGAATGATCCCAAACTGCATGGGAATGAAGAGGTCACAGGCTGCACAGTGGGCTGCCTCTACCTTCTTCACAAAATGTTCCATGGCAATTTCTGTAGAGGGGAGAAGGAGGGAGTCGCCACTGGTCCCAGACACCTAAGAAAGACCCAGGAGTTGGGGGAAAATGCCAGACCAGCTCCTCACCTCACCCTGCCATTTCCACGTGGGCCTGAGGCTGTTCTCACTGACCCTCCCTGGGGGAACAGAGGGGTGTTGTGACCCTACTCTGAGAACCAGAGGAGGGAAGGCTGTGGTCCGGCCTGGTAGGACTGGGATGGAACCTCCTCACCTTGTGTCAGATCTTGGTCTCTGTAGATCTGCTGGATCAGACCATCAAGGTCCTCCACGGTTTTTCTGAGCTCCTCTGTCTTTTTCGTCTTGTTGGCGACATATTCCTGCCGGATACACCAGGGAGATATCAAGCTTTGTGTGGGCCACTCTATGTCTGCAGGGTAACAACAGCTGTACCAACCACTCCAAGGCTCACCTGCAGAAAGTCAGCTGTCTGCTTGGGGAGCTTGGTGCCTACGTACTTAAAGTGTTCCTTGTGAAACTTGCTGTCAAGGTGGCTGGCCATCTCATCCTCATAAAAGGTTCGGTATTTGCAGAGAGAACACACAAACTGGATCCTGCCACAGGAGGGAAACGCAGAGCTGAGACCAAGAGGGTTCTGGGAAAGAGTGCTGTTGCCTCACCCAACCCAGCTGTGAGCCCTGAAACAGGCCTTGCTCATGGGCCTCTGAGGTGTGGTCCCAGCAGGGGGACAGGCTAGGACCAGTGGGGTTGGGAGTGCAAAGGGACAGAACATCTGCAGGCTGCAGTTACTGCAACGCAGGGGACAGGGCAGGAGCTCTTCCTTCCCACAGGCAGGAGGTTGAAGCCTGAGGCAGCAGCAGCTGCAACAGGCAAGGAGTCGCTGGAAGGTTGCTGGAGGGCCTCTCTACCGAGGCTGGGCAGGAGCTTGTGCACTTGGCCCAGCTGGGGAGCAAAAGGAAGGATGCCCTGGCGTGAGCCAGGTGACCCTGAGTGCAGAGTGAAGTACGCAGTCCTGAGGCAGGGCCCGGAAAGGTGCTGCATCTTCCTTGTGGGGGCTGAGGGGCTCAAAGACCCAGCCCATCCTCTGCTCAGAATGCTTGGGGGTAGTGTCGGGAGGGATGGGAGGCAAGCAGGCCTGGGCACCTGCTGCCTCATCTTCCTCTTCTGAGAAGAGACCAGTCTGAGCTGGAAGGAGGGCGCCCGCCTGGCCTGCCAGAGGGCAGCCTGGAGTCACCTGAGCGAGGTGCTCTGTCTGGGCCGCGTGTCCACAGCAGAAGCCCGGGGTCTGGGGCCTGGGCCGGAGCAGGCCGCCGTGGCAAGGGGCGGAAGAGGCCAGCCGCCACCGAGGCCTCGGGGCAGGTCCCTACCTCTGCCGGACGTCCTTATCTGGGCCACGGGGTCAGCTTTGTCTGGAGAGCCCAGGGGCCGGGCGCCGGCGAGGCTGAGGAAGGTCCAGCAAGAGCAAGAGTCTGAGGCGGAGGAGGAGGAGGCAAGCGCCAGTGCGGGAGCCCTGAGGGCAGACAGACCCGACCAAGGGGCGTGAAGGGCTCAGCCGCAGACAGGCCCGGCCTGACAGGGCCGGCGGGCCGGGCAGAGGGCAGGCCCGAGGCTGCCACAGCCCACAGGTGCTGCCATCTCTCCTGAGCACGGTGACGGCCTCTTGGCAGCTAGCTGGGGTGGCACAGGCGCCTTGGACCTTGAGTCTCTGCTGAGCTGGCCCCCTCCCACAGGGGCATCAGGCCCCCAGTGCACCTTGGGGCTCATGTGCCAAGTGACCTAGCGCCGGAGCTTCTGGGCAACGGTGCTGAGCAGTGTCAGATCTCAGGCCAAAGTCGCTAGCGGTCGCCAGGCGGCCGCACAGGGGCAGGGGATGAATCAGGCCTTGGGAGCTGGGCCTGGCGGAAAGCAGGGTCCATGCACGGCCGAGCAGGTGGCGGCTCCCAAGGGAGGCCAGAGGGCGGTGAGGCAGCAGAGCTATGGCCCTGCTCTCCTGGAGGCAGCCCCAGAGCGAGGCAGAGGCAAAGGGGTGGAGGGAAGCTGGTTACCTTTCCACCATGCGGTCTCGCTGCCGCTTTTTCTGCTTGTCCAGACTCTTTTTGCCTGCCTGCAACTTGCGCTTGGCCTGGCCACTCTCATCCTGGGCGCTCAGGACCCCTGTGGGAACAGAAAGATACGGCTATCAGTCTGTGGCCTCTGGCTGGATATCCACTCTCTACTCCAGGGGGTCCATTCTGAAAGCAGCTGTCTGAGCAAGGCCTCTGGCTGCAAGCAGGACCGGGTGCCCTGGGATGTGTGGGGAGTTGACCCCACCACGTTCCAGGACATCCACACTCTGCAGAGTGAGCCACAGGGAAGCTGGAAGGTAAAGAGAGGCTGTCTCAGTGGAGATACTGGCAAAAGTTCAGAGGACCCAGGTGGCAGAATGCAGGAAGGCCTCAGGTAGGGCCTGAGTGCAGCCCCCAAGGGTAAAAGGCCCCAAAGCTCACATGGCCCTGCCCACCCACACTGGGTACCGCGGCAACAGTAGGCTGAGGCTGGATTTAGGTTAGGTACCTGCTGGCGCTCATCACTCGAATAGGGAGACACGGACTCCCAACAGGGGCTGTAGAGGTGCTAAGGGAAAGGACACGCAAACCAGAGCCGTAAAAACTGCACCAAGGGTCCCACCTTGGACACCAGCCACTGAGGACTCGGAACTGCATGTTACTAAGGGCCTGAAGGCAGGGGTTGCGCCTGGGGTTCCCCCACACTTTTGCTTGCCCCACCCACCTGAAGGCAAAACCAGTGTACTGTCTGAGATCAGGGCCAGAGTAGGAACCAGGAAGAGGAAGAGAGATTACTCCCTACCAGCACATAGTCAGCCACACAGGGACAATCCAAGTTGGGCCTATTTCTGCCAAAACCCTGCCCTCGGCTGGCCCCCTCCCGCCACAAGCATCTGGAAAAGCCCCCAGTGCCCGGGCCACTCAGAAGACTCACCCTTGTCTGCATCCTCTTTGCCTCCTTCCTTCCCCTCCTCTTTTCCCTCTTCGTCTTCTCCTTCCTAAGACACAATTTCAGACAGTCAATGTTAAAGCCTGTGTAGTTGCTCCTAACAGCTGTAAATGACAAGGCCCTGTACCAGGCCAGGCATAGAGCCAGGCGCCTCACGTCCTCCCAGCAGGCCTTGCACAGAGGGCTCACCGGGCCATGTTCTGAAAAGGAAATCCAGCCTCTGGTCAGGTGGCTGCCAGCAGCCTGTCTCTACCAGACCTCCACTTCCCTGTGCTAATCATGTCTGCATGCAGGGATAACTCAGGCTGGCCTGTGGTTCTTGGGAGAGGCCTGCTCTGTGGTGCCGGGGCTCAAGCAGCCCCCTGTCCGCAGGCCTCACCCACAAACAGACAAGAGTGCAGGGCTGGGGCCACTTACTGCTCTGGAGCCCTTCTCCACAGTCTCAGCGCCTTCCGTGCCCTCTGCAGCTTCCCCCTCTGTGCCCTCATCTGAAAGGCAAGAGGAAGCAAGCTCAGTGCAGGAGTCCCATGGGGCAGAGGGCAAGGGTCATGGGCCCAGCATCCGGGCTCACCGTTGTCTGAGTCACTGTTATCAGAGCAGTCCGTCCGGGTGGCTTTGCTGTCTGGCTCATCAGGACTGCCGCATTGCTTTCTCTTCTTTTTCTTGGTCTGGGTCAGAAGAGGGAACAGGGTCAGGGTAAACAGCTTCAGGCCCTTCACTTTCTCAGTCACAGACCAGGAGGGCCCCCTTTCACTCACCCGGAAGTCAGCCGTGGTCCAGGTCTTCCAGGTCCGCCTCATCTGCTTCATGCCATTGCCAAACCCAAAGCCAAAGCGGGAGCCACCTGGGAAGGTGCCCCCGCCACGCATGCCCTGGAACATGCCGTACTCAGGGATGATGTTCTGGGAGAAGAGGGAGGGCAGCCGGGAGGCACCAGGCATGCACTGGCCCCGGGCCCCCATGGGGTCTTCCCACATGCGCCCATAGCCCGAGGCCATCGGCCGGCCACTCCGGGAGTCCCGGGCCCAGCCCTGAGCCCGTGGGCCAAAAGTGTCGCTGCCACGCATGCGGAACTGGTCGCGGTAGGCATCGTACTGGCCCTCGTAGGCCATTTCCATATCAGGGTCGAGCTCTCCGTAGTCATAGCCCGACCGGTACAAGTCACGCTCGCTCAGGACGGCCCTCGAGTCACAGGCCTCGTAGGAATCATACCTGCAGAGGCAGATGACAAGCATCAAGGGGGCCTCAGGTCCCCTCACCCTTCTGTTCCTGCCTTCCAGCAAACCTCCCCATTTCAGGGACAGAAGACCCACTCCAGCACTACCCCAGCCCATTGTAGAGGACCAACGTTCAGAAATGCCAACTTAAAAGGCTTCTCGGGGCAGACTTCTAGAAGCTAGCAGGTCCCCTCAGCTCATGTCCCCAAGCCTGCATATGACCACATACCAGCTTTCAGACCCTAAGAAGGACTGACTACTAGGGTAGAGTAGGTCTCAGGAGAAGAGCGGGTCCACAGGGAATGAGCATGTGTCTGTGGCAGTCACAATGCCCAAGGCTGTTCCTCAAGGGGCAGAGCCAAGCATCCTGGCACCCCGCAATACATGGGCAATCCAGCGCATCAGTGTTTTGTTCACTGGGGCTGGTAACATCCACAGGAAGCCTCAAACCCCCTCATCACTGAAAACTAAAAAGAATACGGAACATTTGCCAGCAAAGACACTGCAAGCTTGCCCAATGACAAGAACACAACTCTTATGAGCTCATATCATCCCTGGTGCCCAGGACAGCCTACACAGCAAGTGGAAAGGCAAGCCAGATGTTCTGACTGTGGAATCAGAGACAGCTGTTCTAACCTTGGCTGCAGCCCACAGGCCCAGGCCCCACATGTCTCTTTGCCAAAGCTGGGTAGTTAAGAAGCACCAGCGGCATGAAAGAAGAGGCCAGGGCGACCCAACTGCCACTCTGTCTCTGAACCCTGCTTTCCAGCTTTAGGTTGCTGCAAGACGGTACACAGGCAGCTGGCACCAGCAGCAATGTCAGCCCAACCACCCCCCCACAACCACTGCTCCGCCATCTGGCAGCCTCAGATCCAACACAATTGACTATCAGGCAAAAGGAGAGGGGATGTGCTGGGCCTCCCCCAATACTTTCTGCTTGCTAGAGAGCCCATGCAAGCAGAAGTCTCCTTGGCACCCTCGGCCCTAGTGCTCCTGGGGCCTCACTTGGCCCTATCAGTGTCTGGCCAGACCCCTCCTTACTCTCTCCCATCTGTCAACTGGAGCCATTAGGCCACTTCACTCAATCCCGTGGTAGAAATACATGTGCCCTTCTCACTGAAACCTCTCACTAGGGCACAGAACTCCTGGGCCAGCACCAGATCAGACAAGGACAAATCTGAAGGCAGATCTGAGTGGAATACCTAGCTCCTGTGTGCCTCTGGGCAAGAGGTGCAACCCACAGGCGCTTCACTTTCCTCATCTACAAAGTGAGGACATCAACAGCTCCCCACAGGGGCACTTCTGAGGCTCAACAGCTACACACTGATAAGGCACCGAAGGGTGGCCAGGATGTGCCCCCATCTTTCCCGTGCCTTATGTGGGATGGCCCAGCTCACGGTGCTCAGCCCAAGGGCTCACCCCATCCTTCATACACAACCGAAATGGTCCTGCCCTGACAGAGTGCAGGGTGCAAAGTATTGCAAGGACTTCAAATGGCTGTCTCCAGAGGGAAGAGTCATTCAACAACGACCCTGAGAAGAGCCACTCAGAGGTCACAGTGAAACCAGCCAAGAGTGGGCTTGCTCGGCCCTCTGCAAGCTGGAAAAGAGGCTCACCACCAGACAATGGGTGAGGATGGAGGGAAGACGGGACACAAGCCAGAGACGGAATGTGAAACAGACCCTACACAGTCTCTGGGAAGCCCCAGCAGTATGGCAAAGAAGGAAAAAGCAGACAGATGTAACAGGAAGTTCAGAAGGGGAGACTACCAGGGGGCAGGGGGTGACCCTGCAAAGCCTCCGCCCCTAGGCTGGTGCCCACTCACCTTTCTCCACCTGAGCCGTACACGCCTCCTTGTATCATGTCTGTCTCCAAATGCGGCACCATATCTAAGCGTTGGTTAATTCTGGACAAAACGGAATCAGCACTGGCACTACCCATGGCACTAGGGTTTGCATTTGTGTCAGAGTTAGGCATTTCCCAAGAGTTTGAAGTGGCCATACCATACCCATAGTTGGTGGTGTTATCCTGGCCATAGCCATAGCCATAACCATAGTTCTCGTAGCCTGCAATGATGGAGACAGAAAGACAGACAGACAAGATGGAGGGGGCGAGGAGAGACAGACAAACACAGAGACAAGGACACCTTTGGTCACAGAGACAAGCCTGGATCTTAGCCACCCAAGGCTGGATGGGCCCAGCCTTCTGGGAAGGAACAGCCAGCCCCAGGGCACCTCGGACCCCCAAAGGCAAGCCCCATCCTGAAACCTTGGTTAAGCTGCACAGTGGCAGAAAGACTCAACCAGTCCAATCCCAGGAGAGAGAAGAGTGATCATGGGAATAATACTTGCCTCTGTTTGTCCCAGAGTTCCAAGTTCCATATCCTACAAAAAAGTAAAAGGGCAATTATATCTATAATTGCTTACAGTACGATGAGAGCCTGATGCCGGCATAAAAACAATGATTCCTAGAACCTGAGCGGTTATAGGAGGCCGAACCTCCCCTAACTGAGAAGCCTTGAGCTTGAGAGCACTATATGACTGACCCAGGCCACGTGCTGCCCTGGTGCCCGATCTTTCATGGGTCTGACCACCTGCTACTTAAGGAACCCCCCACTCCTAACACTCTCAGGGAAGGGATTTGGCTTCTATATGGCTTCTGCAATAAGTCAGGATTGGAAGATTATTCTGGCCCTTGGCTTAGCACCAATCAGAGGAAGAGTCAAGCAGTTCTGGTGCCTCACACTGATTCCACGCTGTAAAAGAAGCTCAGCAAAGAGCTCATATCCACTCCAAAATCCTGTCAATCAGATCACCCAACAAAGCCATCTGGAGCAGAGAAAATAACCACCCTACTCCCTCAAATGTCTGCCTTAACAGGGAGAACTATCAAGCCATTGAATTGTGTGAGTGTGCTGTGCTGGAACACATAAGCAGAGGGAAACACAGGACGCCACTCTTGAGAAGAGCTGATGAAAATACAATTTGGATTATAAACTAAATGTACTTTGGATTTTATTACAGCACATAAGAAAAAGTCTTTCCTTCGAAAACATAAAGCCATTGAAAACTGACCAAGTGCAAACTCTGAGTCGAGCATGATTCTTTCCCAAGGAAATGCATGAGAACAGGCAACCACTTTCCCAGTGTCTCTGGTGGGACCTCAGAGTTATCTCCTATTCCACAATGTCTACCTTGCAGACAGACAGGTCATACTCGTCCCAGAACAGAGAGAGGACCAAACCTCAGCGAGAGGGCAGCGTGATAAACAACAGAATCCAGCCATAGGAAGGCAAGAGTGCATACACTGAGAAGATGAATCAGAGTGAACATGCGTGGGGGCAAGCTGAGATCCTATACTCAAGTTTCCCCTCGGTCTACTGCACAAATGAATAGGGAGACACTGGAAACCAGCAAGGACCTGGAGTTGAACACTAATGAACTGTGGGACATGCTAGAGCTCACAAAGTGAAAATCCTCTACAGCTGGGGAAACCAAAGCAGGGGCTTCTCATTCATTTGTTTATTCAATGATTATCGTGCTCAGAGCACACAGAACAGAGGCTGGCAGTCCCAGGCACTCCTCAGGCCCAGAGCACTGTGTGGTAAAGCAGACCCTAAATAATTAGAGAGCAGCAAGGGACAGCAGGTGGAGATCATGCAAGGAGTGAGTGGTGAATGAGGCATTCAAACAGGCAAGAAGAGTGGCTGGCACAGCCGCACAAGGAATAATGTACACTTAGTCCCAGCAGCTAAAAGGGTCTGGACACGTGGCTGTCTGCAACCAGGACGGTGGACACTGGCTATTCAAAAAGAGACAGGACTGGGAGACAAAGGCAGCCCATCGAGGCTATGCCTGAGTCCCGAATACGGTGTCCCTGCCCCACTCCAGGCTTCCACTACTGAGCACTTGCCAGAACAGCGAAGAAGCACAAAGAAAGGAAGCAGCAGTAGGCATAACTCTGAGCACAAGCACAGGCTGGTGGTTCCTATGACGGCGACAGGCAAGCACTCTCTATGTGTTACCTGCTATGCCTAGAGCAACCCTGGTGGGCTCCCCAGCCAGATCCCCTCAGGGGAAATCTTTGTCTACACTGTGTTCTTTGGTGACTCCCTTGCAAAAGAACACTGGAATTCACTTCATCTCCACAGAGGAGATGAGACCATAGTTGACAGAGTATTTTAAGAATGTAATTTGTTTTTAAAAAGGAAACCAAAATAAGAAAGAAGAAAAAAAAGTAAAGAAAAGGAGCTGGTTGTAGCAAATATTTAAAGAGCAAAAAATAGAAAACCATGTAAATGTTTGACTTTAAGGTAATAGTTAATCACATTATGGTCAGCCTACTCAGTGATATCACATAGGCATCAAAAAAAATATACTACTAGGCCTTTTGCTGCACAAGGAAATGCTCTAACAGCACAACAAAACATTAATTCTAGCTACCTGTAAGATATGCAACTACCTAAAATAACTATGCTGACAGGTATAGATGGTGGGACCTTGGCTGACTGTTTTTCAAAATGTTATTTAAATGCTGTTATATTAGTCTTACAATTTAAGCCAGAAGTAAAACTATTCCTTCAAAACATGATGTAAAACTTCTCAAAAAAAAAAAAAAAAACTACACAAAAAAAGTTACTAGTGGAAAAAAAGTTAACTTGTAAATAAGTGAGCTTAGCAAGGCTTATTACAAGGTCAACATACAAAAAGAAAAAAAAATCAAATTTCTACATAACAGCAATGAACAATAGGAAACTGAATTTTTGAAAACTATCATATCTCATACCATTAAAGACATGAAATGCTTAGCTGTAAACTGAACAAAATATGTGCAAGATTTGTGTGCAAAAACGACAAAATACTTAAAAATGAAGTGACATACTGTGTTCACATATTTTAAGGCTTAATACTATTAAGATTTCAATTCTCCCAAACTACAGATTCAAGACCATTCCACTCCAAATCTCAGGAGGAATTTTTATAGAAATTGACAAACTGATTCTAAAATTTATACATACAAGCTAAGGAACAAGAATATCCAAGTCAATTTTGGAAAAAGAATAAACCTAGAGGACTTATATTCACAAATTTCAAGACTGACTATAGTGATCAAGACAGTAAGGTACTAGAGGAAACTTAGGACATGCAAATCAATGAAACAGAATTAGAATCCAGATACAGACCTACACATATACATTCAATTAATTTTCAACAAAGATAACGAAGAATCTTGACCTATATTGTATACCTGGTAGAAATATTAACTCAAAATCACAAAATAAATGTAAAACCTAAGACTATGAAGTGCTTAAAAGAAAATCTTTGTGACCTTGGGTTAAGTATAAATTTCCCAGTAACAACTGGGGGGACTTCCCTGGTGATCCAGTGGTTGAGAATCTGCCTTCCAAAGCAAGCAGGGGACTTGGGTTCAAACCCTGGTCAGGCAACTAAGCTCTAGAGTCATAACTAGAGAGGCCCATGTGCTACAATTACTGAGCCCATGCACGCTAGAGCCTGTGTTCTACAGCGAGAGAAACATCTTGCAACTAGAGAAGCTCCTGTGCTGCAATGAAGAATCGGTGCAAAAAAACAAAACAAAACCAAGATTGGGATTTCCCTGGCAGTCCAGTGGTTAAGAGCCAAGTTCAATCTCTGGTCAGGGAATTAAGATTCCACATGCCACACAGCACAGCTGAAAGACTTTTAAAACAAACAAAAATAAAAGACTGATGAACTGGACTTCACCAAAATGAAGAATTTGTGTTCTTCAAAAGACACTATCAAGAGAACAAATAGATAAGTCCCAGCCTGAGAGAAAATATTTGCAAATGACACATCTTGTGAAATGTTTTGGACTAGAATATATAAACCTGAGAGAAAATGGTTCAAAAAAGATGTGTAATTTGGAATTATGTCTAATGAAAAGGGTTGAGGCAGGGAGGGCAGGACAGAGAAGCCATGCAGACAAAGTTTCTCCTCCTTATGAACTATTTGATACCTCCTTACTCATTTTCAGAACATTTTTTTAAGTCTCTCTCTCCCCTGGGACAATCTGACAATCCTTTAGGGAGTTTTACTTATTTCCACTTAATCCGTGACTCCTGAGAGAATGTGACTGTGTAGACTCAGTCTTTCCCTAGACCTTGGCAGTATAACCAATTACCCATCTCAATAATCAAGGCAAAACCTTTTGAAGAAAGCTCCTTCATGACAGAGAACTAGGGTCACGGTCACAAATCACGGAGAAACAGCTTTACTGGCAGTTTTGGACTGCTGAGAGATACCAAAAGAATATCTATGGATCCTTCTGAATTAGGGATTCAGTGTGTCTGTCCACAATTGAGAAAGCAATGAGAAACTTTCTCTCAACCCTGTGTGGGAGGAACCTACCAGCCTGACTGTGTCTCTAAAAGCCATCTAGATTCAGACAGGTAGCCTCTCCTACACTGGAATCTCATGCACTACCCAGGGGTTAAGTTAATGGCTTGGTTTCTGCTCACACCAATCCTTTGGACTTTGATTGGCCACTCTCCTCCCCAGACCCTCCCTTGAGGGGATTTTCTGAACCTACATCTTTGTCACAGGCCACAAGTACTTGTAACAGTTTGTCAAAGGGTCAAAGGAACCAATCATATACAGCCAAGAACTCCAGCTTGCTCAATAACAGACATCTTTCCCACAATTGCCCCCAAAGGGCAATTCTAACCCCCCGTAGCTATTCTAAGAGCCCACCGTACCATTTCATACAAGTTTGCATTTGGAAACGACAGTGTGACAGCAATGTTAAAGGCAACTAATAAACCAGTGGATTGCTCCGCCACTGGAGAGCAGAGCACACACCCTCCAGTTCCCAGGGGCCCACACTTACCATAATCACAGGTGGGCTGGGCGCTTGTGTCTGAGTACGTCGACTGCAAAGTGGTTTCAGATCCCTGGACAAAGCCTAAATATACGTACAGTGTGGTTAATTTCTCCAAATAAGCCACATGAAAATGACCTAAGACTACCCGTCAGTGGAGACTGCCTGGCAGACCCTCCCCTCACTGGAAAGCCACCAAAACTTTTGGTTTCTGAACACCTCCAGAACATATCAACCAAAGGAAAGGCAGGCTATATTTAACTTGTTATGTCAGAAGAATTGGATAAACATTTTTAAACCTTTAAACCAGTACCCTGTTTTGATAAATGGGTACCCAAATGATTCAGGTAAATGAAGAAAACGTTTATATCAAATCACTGAAAGGTGAGCACTGAAAGGTGAGCTCCAAATCAAAAAACAAAGGGGGTTAATTTTGAACAATGTTAAGGTAAATAATACCTATTCCATTCCCCCAAATCTAAAGCTTATATATATTTTTCATTTTCCCATTTAAAAAAAAAGTGTATTACAATTACCTCTTAAATGTAATTACTTGGGGTTAGCATGTTTACATGGAACAAGCATTATAGATTATATGTATAATTTCCAATCTTCTCAAATCTTATACTATTTCTCAACTTCTAATGAATTAGTAACAAGTAAGGAAAAACTGAACTTCTACCAGAAACTACTGGTCTCAAATGCTGATTATCTTTTAATCTACACTTTTAAAACATTGTTTAAGTGATTTGCCCTTAGCACTGAAATTATGATAGACACCATAAGAGGCAACATTTGCCTGTTCCCGTCAAGATCCAACTCATGACCTAAAAATTAAAGCCAGCACCTCCAGTAGCTTGCTGACAATAAAACCATACACCAAGTGCCTTTCCCTGGGCAGGCATTCAAGTATTTGTTGACACTCTTTCTAGTTCTCTTTTTTTTCCAGTTCATTTCTTAAGACCATAGCAGCAAATAGGACAGCAACAGCAGTCAACATTGAACAAGTGTTTTTCCTGCAGGGTGCTAAGAGGTTCATCTGCATTATTTCGCTTCATCCTCACCACAGCCAACAAAAGGGACAGGGTCAAGATCCCTTACCCTGCCAATTCCAAAGTCCAAAAAAGTCTGAAAACCAAGTGTTTTCGTCAAATGTGGTGTCAACATGCATTCTGGGAAAAACTGACCCATGAGGACATTCTTTATCTTTCTTCATTTAATTACAAGGTGCTGCCCCAAACCCCTGGAGAAGGCAATGGCACCCAACTCCAGGACTCTTGCCTGGAAAATCCCATGGACGCAGAAGCCTGGTAGGCTGCAGTCCATGGGGTTGCTAAGAGTCAGACACGACTGAGCGACTTCACTTTCACTTTTCACTTTCATGCATTGGAGAAGGAAATGGCAACCCACTCCAGTGTTCTTGCCTGGAGAATCCCAGGGACAGGGGAGCCTGGTGGGCTGCCATCTGTGGGGTCTCACAGAGTCAGACATGACTGAAGCGACTCCGCAGCAGCAGCAGCCCCAAACCCCACTGCAGGTGTCGTGCAATGTCCTTTGAAGCTAGAATTCCAAAACACACCCAGCTCCAAGGGTTTCAAACAAAGAACAGTGGATCCACACTTTACTTCCCAGAGGAGGGAACTGAAACTGGGCACTGGGGAATAAGAGAGCTGGTGACAGAAGCATATAAATCCAACATTTCCTATATTCCCTAATTAAACAGGGCACACGGAATGGATTTCCTCCAGGGATCCAGGATCTTCCTGAGATGCCCAAACTGTAACCCTGATAATACATAAAAAACATCGAAAGTAATCTAAAGAAGGTTCACCTGTGGGGAAGGCTCCCAATATAAGTACCACCTTACACTGGCCTTTTCCACTGTTTGCTCAACTAGCTTCTGGAAACCTGTTTGTTCAGCAATAGTGCCACTTGCAAAACAACTCTAGACTTTAGGTAATATGGCCTGAAGGTACTGCAGCTGCAACTAGAACCTACCACAGGCTAACAGGAATACATACTGGAACACAGTATTAAAGCTATCGAGCAAAAGATCTATGTATATTCAGGGGAGAGGGCCCTGATTCTTCCTTGAGAAAAAGGAAAGATAATTCATCAATGCATCAAACCTTCAGAGTTCAAAGGCAAACTCAGCTCGTTCTGTCCTCTCTACATTAATATCCTGCGCCACAACACTGCCCCCAGGGCAGGACCTTCTTTAGCCAGTTATGCTCCAATTATGAACCAATTCTTATCTGGCTGAGGATCGATCTTGTCTTAGTTCAATTTTTCAGCTTGACTAAGTTCTGAATGAAAAAATAAGCTCTGAGTGAAAAAATAAAATAAGCAAATTTTTGGTCCTATAAATTGAAAGGTGAGACAATGTGTTTATAACTGTGTATCACAGCCCCTCCCTCTTGGCCAGCCTCTCTGGTATCTTTTTTTGCTCAAAAACACACAAAGCTTCTCAATTTTATTATTTTCCTTCTTTTTTTTTAGAAGGGGATTCTTTGAAGAAATAATAGTAAGTGACAAAAACTGGAAGACAATAGGAAAGAGGTTAGGTTGCTGCCAACCTCTACTATCCAGTGAAAATCAGCCTCCAAGATGGCCTCCAACGCTTCTTGCCTTCTGACATCATGTTGTCTCTTCCCAAATAAAAGGAGGCAGTTTGATCGAAAAGATATTGCAGAAATGACCCAGTGCAACTTCTGAGGCGTCCACCTTATTCTTTCTCAGATTATTCACTCTTACTATAAGCCAGCATATAGTAAGGACCCTCTAGTAGGCCTGTGGAGAGCTCCAGGTAGTATAGAAATCAACAGCCAGCATCAACCTGTCAGGCACATTAGTCTGAGTCACCTTCAGCCCAAGTTCAGCCTTCAGATGACTAAGGTCCCAACTAACATCCAAAATGTAACCTTATGAGAAATCCCAAGTCAGAGCCACCCCGCTAAACCACCTGTGCATTTCTAACGCAGAGAAAATATATGAGATGATGAATGGTCCTATAAAAAGACTGGTAGCATTTCAGACCTTTGTTTAAAGATCTGATTCTGGATTTTTTGTCCTATATTTCCACTGCTCCTATCTTCCTCCCCTTAGTGGTAGAGACAGAACTTTCTTTCTCAAGTATACATAAAAAAATTAGGTTAAAAAAGTAGATAAGTTATCAAAAAGATACATTTTAAATCACCTTCTACCTTACTACTAAGGGTAACATTTGCTTTAAGGCCTCCAGAAATTCTCCTTAAAGGCAAAGAGTTATCTAAAATGTGACATAAAATGCCTGACATTCATTCATTCATTTATTTATGACAGCACCTCCTGACATGTGGGGTCTTAGTTCCCCCATCAGGAACTGAACCAGTGTCCCTGCAGTGGAATCTTAACCATTGGATTGCCAGGGAAATCCTTACATGCCTCTGACTTAAGTGGCCTGCTTCTTAAAAGGGAAAATCACACATTATAAAGCGACTGTGGTTTTCAGTTGGTCAAGATCAAGGGAAAACTAATCATAACCTCATTAGCTTGGCTACCTCACTGCCAACTCAAACACAGAATTACAGCCTACAAGATATGGAGCTGATATTCAAACATGACCATCTGTGACCTCTATACATTAGTTTCCTTGTCTATGAAATTAAATGGATCATTATTAAGCTACCCCACAGCACCCAACCAGTCATCCCCTGGTTTCTTCAGCAGTCCTGTCCCTAATAACCACAGAACTGTCTTCCAGTTCTTGATAAGATTTGGTGAAATAGATCAGTTTTCAATTTCAGTTATGTTAGTATCAACCAGACTGACTTCCCTGGTGAACCAGAAAAGGTACACAAAGGCTAGGGCAGGGTTGCTCAACCTTGGCACTACTGATGTTTGAGGCCAGATAATTCTTCAGGGTGGGGCCACCCTTTGCACTATAGCATGTTTTTAGCATTCCTGGCCTCTATCCACTAGATGCACAAGTAGCAACTCCCACCCCAAGAAATGACAACCGAATCCCACGCTCCAAACTTTGCCAATGTCCCCTGGAGGGCAAACTTGCCCTTGGTTGAGAACCACTGGGCTAAGGGATGGTTGCTTAAAAAAACTGGAGTTCTTGCCAAGCTCCTGACCTGGAGGAGGGAGAGCTAACACTACCTTCTCGTCTAAGGGTGCCTATGGAGCAGCCCCAGAGGCTCAGATTCCACTCTCAGTCCTAAACATTCCAAGCAGAATGCAGCTTACCCAGCAACCACACAAGCTTAAGCCCTGTTAACAAGGGAAGCTCTTGGCTGAGAAGCCTCTTCAGTTATTCCGAAAGCAGTCCCAGGCCAGCCTTTGAATTCATTCAGGGATGATTTGTAATCACCCAGGCATATCCTATGGCTCCCTCTCTAATCTCATCATCCCCTCCCTCCCCTTAGCTCAAGACCCACTGATCACCTCGGGCTGATCGTAGAACACCAGGCAGCTCCTGTCACTAGGTCTTTATATCGAGGGCCCCCTTGGCCAGATATCCCTAACTCCCACGTTCCATTCAGGTCTCTGCTCAAATGCTCAATGCTCTCCAGAGGTCCCCAACCACCCCACTTAATAGAACAAGGTCCTCAGGGTACTGACTACTCCACAACACATACTACGTTCGTTTCCCGATTAGGGTCTGCCCTACTCTATAAAACACTTGAGGAATTCCCGTCAGTATGTCCGTGTCTATTCAACCCCAGACTCCACGATGAATTTGACAGTTGTGGAATGAGTTAACACGGAAGCCAGCCATTCTTCACACGGCTCAGTCCCTAAGGACGCGAGGTTCCCCACTCGGCCCAGACGCTTCATGTATTTTTTCACTCACACCCCCGCTCCAAGGAGGGGCTGGCGCCTCTCCCAGCCTGGGGCAGGTAAAGGCGAGGGGGCGCGGGGTGCGGGCAACCGCGGTGTTTGCAGGGAAACTGCAAGGGGGACAATGGCGACAGCGGCCGAGTACGCAGATCGACCTGAAGGGCCGAGGCCTGAGAAAGGGCGACCGGAGGCGATGAGGGCCCAGGGGGCCGGGCCAGGAACGGAGGCGAGAACTCAGGTGCCGAAATCAAGGCCCACCGACACAGGGGACAGAAGCCAAAACTTCGGGCGGTAGGGAGCCGGGACCCGAGGTGGCCAGCACAGAGTACTGAGACGCCAAGGCGTGAGGGGCGCGCTACTGAGGCGACGGGACCCCGGCGCCATTTTGTGACCGCAGAGAGGGCAGTGTCCAAGCCCCGCGGGAGGCACGGACGAGCCCGGCGCGGCTCCGGCACATCCCTATCCCTCTCCACCGGGAGCCCGACCCCTCTCCTCACCAACCCTGCCGGGCCCACCTGTGTAGCTCATGGCAGCAGCGAAGACTGCACCCGAAAATTCCTGCAGCTGCTCCACGCGTCGAACGTCGCCGCGTTAGCGGAGACAATCCCCTGAGCCCCTTCCACACACAACTAAGCCCCGCCTCTCGACAGCATTGGCTCACGCCGGACCCTGGCTTCACGCCTGTTGGATAGCCTCGCTGTCCATCTCTGAGCCTCCTTAGGCCCGCGGCTGACGGCCCTGCCAATCTCACGCGAGCCCCACCCTAAATCCCGCCTCCCGTTATTTTGAGATAATGCGGATTGGCTTAGAGGAGACCGCCTGGAGGTGGGCTCCCGCAGAGTTCGAAGGGGCGGAGCTGTTCACTACGGAAAGACCTGAGGCCCAAGAATGGCCAGGCGGGAAAGGCCTGTGCCCTGGAGGCCCGCCAGAGGGAGCTGGGTCTACAAGGCAGGACACTCCTCCAGTCCCGGCTTTGCCACGGGGGTGTTGTGCCAGTCTACGCTCTTTCCTAACTTCCCTGGCCTTCAGCTCCAAAACGAACAAGGTAAAGCCATGTTGGAATGAAAATTACAGCTAAGTGCCAAGCAAGATACTGGGCACAGTTTCAAATATGTGAAATAACATATGTGAAGAATTCAGTCCGATGCCGGGTGATCTAAAGAAATGTTACATTTTGTTATACACCGTTACACAAAGATAACATATACAGCACGTTTATATCATTATATGTAATAAATATATTTGTATTATTTCAAATACTCTGTGAGGAAGTTTATTTTTTTTTTTAAACTCCCATTTAAATAGATGAGAAAACTGAAGCTTGAAATTCATGACTTGCTCAGGGTCCTTGACACTTAAGTGTTAAAGCTGGAACTACCCACTCTAAACCCTTCTCAGTTTGTTCTGGACTTTAGAGATCCTACAGTAAGAAGCCCAGCCAGGCTCCAGCGCTGTGTCCTCAGCAGCCTCTTTGGATGTGTCCACTGTCAGAACCAGCTCATAGCTGCTAAGAAATGACTTGAGGGAGCTGCAGACACTGAAAATTGTGCTTAATGTGTTTGTGAAAGTTCATCAAGCTGGGTGACTTGTACTTTTTTGTTTTAAAGTATGCCACTACTGACTTTTTGATATTAATCTCTCATTTCAATGGCACTTTTAAAAGTCCGTATCCTTCAGAGAAATATGCTGAAACATTAACAGATTAATTGGTCTGATGACTGTAATTCATATGGAGGAGAGGACATGAAGGGGCTGTAGCTGAAGAGACTGGTTATGAGTTTACAACTGATGAGTAGGTGACAGTTCATTTTACTATTCCACTTTTGTGTGATTAGAATTCTCCGTGAAAAGCTTTAGCAACTCCTCCAACCCTGGGCCTATGCAAAACTTGCTGCCACGTGAGCCAAAGCTCACAATGCATTGAAAAACTCCACATATGAAGTACATAAAATTCTGCCTCGTGTGCACTCCAGTTGTGGGGCTCATTTCAGTGTCACCCTCAGGGATACCTGCCTGCCGTCCAAACTAAGGCATAGCCCCAGGCTTCCTTCATGGCCTGTGCCACAGCCATATTTCACCCTCATATGTTGACTTCACTAATATCTAATGCACTGCCTCTGAGACAAGTAGAACTGCTTACGAGAAGGGGTGTGATCACAAGTTTTAGGAAAAGATCCCTCTGTAGCAAAAACAGCATTCAACCCTTTCAAGGGCTGGCCCTTATCATGGCACCACTGCAGGTGGTGTAGGACCTCCTACTTTCAAAATTCTTGTATCAGTTCAGTTCAGTCACTAGTTTGAACTTTTCCTTTACATCCATCTTACATCACTTTTAAAAACTAATATATTAGTTTCTAAAAAAAAAACGCTGAAAGAGGTGGTGCCTTTGGGTCAGGTCTCATTCTGAGAGAGGCTCTGCCACTGCTGCTGCTAAGTCACTTCAGTCGCGTCCGACTCTGTGTGACCCCATAGACGGCAGCCCATCAGGCTGCCCCGTCCCTGGGACTCTCCAGGCAAGAACACTGGAGTGGGTTGCCATTTCCTTCTCCAATGCATGAAAGTGAAAAGTGAAAGTGAAGTCGCTCAGTTGTGTCCGATTCTTCGTGACCCCAATGGACTGCAGCCTACCAGGCTCCTGCGTCCGTGGGATTTTCCAGGCAAGAGTACTGGAGTGGGGTGCCATCGCCTTCTCCGAGTGAGGCTCTACCAGCTTTCAAATTCTCACACATGCCCAGCCGCAGCATTGGTTAGACATGAGTAGTAGAGGCCCTCCTCCGGCAGGCAAGATATGTATCCTGATCTCATAGAAGCAGAAATGCCAAGTGTGCAGGCCAAGACCACCCTTGGGGAGGGGGGGTGCATACTGTCACAGCTTGTGAGTCCCCCCTTCCCAGTCAGGGGCGTGGTTGGGGGCCCAGGATAATGGGGTTGGGGTAGGAGAAGCCTCTGCCCCAGGAGGTCATTCCCACTTTCCAGCCCCTGGCTGTTTTAAGTGAAAATAATGAGCTGAAAAATCACAAGCAATAAACAAGAAGGAGCAGCAGCCAACAAAATCTCTTAAAATCTCAGAAACGTTCAATAAACATTTGCAGAACGAGAAAATAAATAACAACGAAAAGGAGCCAGCAGCTCTTTTCCCCCTTGTGTTAGTTGGGTTCAGGGTGCGTGTGTATCTCCCCACACAGGTCACATGTCTTGAAGGCAGGGCAGTCCCAGCGGCTGTGCACTTCACCCTCCCCCCTAGTGAAGGTCCCCTCACCCTCGATGGACAGCTCCTGCCCTCAGAGAGCCCTTCAGGCCTCAGTCACGGCTCAATCCTGGCTCCCTTCCCAGACCAGCTGCCCAGAGCTCTGGTTCTGCTCCTTGGCTCACAGGAGCTGCCGCACCAGCTGGCCAGAGGCCCACCCGCTGCCCCTCCCCCGACCACCAGCCCTGCCATGGAAGGCCAGCAGCTGGGAACTCAGGCTCATCCCCAGACAGGGCTGGTGGGCTTGGCGGCCAACAGGAAAACCCAGGGCTTCCAGGGGCTTTTGGCGGAGGTGGCTTGATCCCAGCCCTGGCTGCCAGACAGACAATGCCAGCCTGTCCACTCGACAGAAAAACACAACGCTGGCTGCCTGCCCCGGGGTGTTTCCAGAAGAGAAATTTAATCTAATTTACATACTTCTAGGTACATCGATAACCAAAATGTGGCCACTGAAAAAAGTTAAAAGGGCAATCGGCTCCCGGTTTCTAGCTGGCCCAGGATTGCAAAATAAAAAGATCCACGTTCCTTATTCTCTACACAAAACGCGTTTTTAAAAAAGTGAAAGGTCTAGGGAGCTATACATAGAAAGCAACAGTGAAAAGGGGGGGGGTGAGGGTGGGGAAGGAGAGTCCCACCCCCACCCCCTCCCAGGCCCCAGAGCCCCCGAGACTCTGGGGGGGCCTTGACAGGGCAGGAGGCAGCTGTCAGCTCTGAGCTCTTCCTGGCTGGGAAGGCCCCTCTTGCAAGGGATGAGGGGGAGGCGGCCAACAAGGATTTCCGTGGCATTGTGGGCTCAGGCGGGGGGCTCCCAGGCCCTGGCAGAGGGCCACAGAGGGAGTGTGCCTTCTCCTGAGCAAGCACCGTGGCGTGATGTGGTAGTCGTTCAACTCGGGAACTGGAGGGCTGGGGCCAATTCCCGGGTCTCACGAGGTCCGTGAGTGCGTGCGTGCGTGTGTGAGAAGATATTCACAGGGGCAGGGGCAAGAGGGAACCAGGACAGGGGTCCTTGGGGTCTTTGCAAGTGGCCACAGATGGCAAAAAGAGCCCGCCTGGCTGCTGGACGCGGGAGAACGCTGGTCTTCCTCCCTTGTGAACTGACTGGCTACCGCCAGACACCTGGCCGCTGCCACTGCTGAACCAAATGGGCAGGTGGGTGTGGGCTGGAGGAGGGTGCCCTGTGTGTGGCCCCAGAGTCCTTGGGCTAGGGGAAGGGTGGCTAGCTGGCTTCCGGTGCCCCGGCTGTAGTGTGCCCGGCCCGTGAAAGGTGCCGGTTTGAGGTTTTGGCTTGCTCCTTTGGAAACAGAAAAGAAAGAGGGAGGAAAGGAGAAAAAGGAGAGAAAGGTGGCGTTGAGAGGGGGTCTGGAATGCTTTTGTGTTAGGGTGCCTCTGCTGCCGCTGTCTGTGCCTGTGGGGCCTGAGGCTCCTCCGGCGGGGGGTCCGCTTTGGAGAAATTCATCTCTAGGATGTGCCGCTGTAAGTGCCGCACCCACTCCTCCTGGATGGAGAGGGGCCCCTGGAATTCCACCTCACAGAACCTGGGGGGGCGCAGGGAACAGAGAGAGGAAGATGTGGCCATTGCAGTAAGGAGAGGCAGAACCATAGCCCTGGCCGCACCCTGAGCAGCAGGCACACCTGCTGCTCCTCACTGTGAACAAAGCAGGCCCAGGATGTGGGGGAAGGGGGACCCGAAGTTAGGTGTCCTCCTACCTACAGCTACCTCTATCCATCACGGGGTCGTGCTAGGGCCCCCTGGAGAGACCCCCCACTATGCTCAGGGCAGTCTGCCAGCTCAGGTGCTGGGTACGGGTCACTGAGCTTCCCAAACACCTCTGCCAGGTGACTGAAGCATGTGCTCTGAGGCGGACAGGGACCCCAGGGAAGCAAACGCAACCCTGCCAGGCCCCAGGAGAGAAGGATGGGAGCCAGGGAAAGGGGGGTTGGGTACCAACTCCCACCCACTTGACTCAGGCTCCCAATTCACCCACTCATCACCCTCTCAGCCTCAAATCCAGAACCGAAGCTCGTGGTTCTGAGTCCTGGGTTTGAATCCTACTTCTGACTTGGCCTGTGTAGCCTGAGGCAGGCACATTGCATCCCAGACTCTCTTTCCTGGACACTGATGGATGCATGGACTTTGCTAACAATGAACTAAGACCTATTTTTTTCCTCCTTAATCCAGCAAACACTCGCCAACTGCTTACTATGTGACAGGTACAGTTTGAGTGTTTTGTAACTACACAACTTTTAATCCTGACAACAAATCTATTTGGTGGGTCTGTTATCAATCCCGTTTTATAGGTGGGATTATTGAGGTATGGAGCAGGAAACTCTTGCTCACGGTCACTAAACTGTGTGTCAGAGCCAGCAACTGAACCCAGGTCTTGCAGGTTATAAAGCTCAAGGGCCCGAGGCTGCGGGGTACTGCTGTCTGTGTGGAGCCCCTCCCCTGGGTCCAGCCACACCCCAGTCTGGCCCAGAGGCTCTGGAGGCCCAGCCCTGGGCGGGCAGCCTCCTCCCTCCCCCAGGGGAGGGCTGCATACCTGCACTTGAGGGTGTAGATGTTGCCCACGAACTTGACGAGTGATGTCTGGGGCGGCCGGGGCACCAGGGCGGGGACTGGCCGGACCCGGGGCGGAGGCTGCCGCACCTCCTCCAGCTTCTGGTGCAGGTCATTGGCCTCCTCGCTGCCCCGGGCCGAAGAGGCATCTGGAGGGCGGGCTTGTCGGCGCTCAAATTCTGAGGTGGGGAAAAGTGGGGAGAGGGACGGGAGATGAGCCGGACGGCAAGGCCCCTGAAGAGGTTCCTGCCTTTAGCGAGTGAGGGGCAGATGCTGCGGGAATTTTGAGTCAGGATGGCTGGTGAATGGAAATCTCCTGGACTGTGGGACAGGTGGGATGGAGGATGGATGACTGAACAGGAGGGTGGCTGGGAAAGTGACCTGAGGGGAGATGCATGGCAGAGGACCCGGGGGGCAGCTCGCGACCCTCCTCCACCAGCACTCACTGTTGATGTTCTGACGCTGGTGCTCCTCGGCCTTCACGGTGCCTGGCGGGCTGGCCGCCAGAGGCCGCTCACCACTGTCGGCTGCCCGGCCAGCCTCGGGCCCTGGTTCACCCCCAGCGCTGCGGCCCACCACAGCTAGACCCCCGGGGGCCAGCCCCAGGGGCGGCCGCTTGTCGCCATCGCGGCCGTGGCCAGCACTGCGAAACTTCTTAGTGAAGGGACGGCCACTCTGGATGTAGCTGCGGTAGGCGCCTGCCTTCTGGGGCCGGTGCTTGATCCACTCACTCAGTGTCTCGATGGGTGAGCCGTTCACGCACCACTCGGTCACGCCGAACTGCCGCAGGTGCGCCCGGGCGTGACTGGCCAAAGCCTTGCGGTTTTCGAAGTAAAGGCCACACAGCTCGCAGCAGGCCTCAGTGGCTGCAGGCAGAGGGGGTGCTGCTGAGCCCCAGCCCCGAGGGAGAAGGGGTACCCAGAAGGCACTGCCCAGGTCGGGAGTCAGTCCCGCCTCCCACGGGCGCCTTGACCCCCACTGGGGCTGAGCGACACGGCACTGCCCAGCCCGACAGGCCCTGGCAGATGCCCTCCCTGGACCCTGCCGCCCACTGCTTACAGGAGTGGGAGGTCTTCTCATGGAGGGTCTTTGCCTTGAAGGGCAGTTCAGTCTGGATGTAGGTCTTGGCCTTGACCTCTGCTGGGAGGAGGCGGTCCTCCTGCAGGGGCCGCTTGGCTGCCACGGAGCCCAGGTAGCCAGTGGCTGAATGCTTGGTGCCAGTAATGGGTGCCAGGGTGAGCTCGCGGGGAATCTGGGCTGGCCCAGCTCCGGGTTTGCCTGGCCGGCCAGCCATCGGCGCCAGGGGCAAGGGGGCCTGCATGGGCCCAGGGGCCACTGTGGGGGGCCCGTCCTCGGTCAAGGCAGGGGCCAGGTCTCCGGCCGGCGGCTCCTTCTTGATGAGGCATGGCTTGGATTTCTTCTTGAGGATCTCCCGCAGCGTGTCAATGGGTGAGCCGTTGACAGACCACTCGGTCACGCCCATCTGCCGCAGGTGTGAGCGTGCGTGGCTTGACAGGCCCTTGCGGTTCTCGAAGAACTCGCCGCAGAACTCACAGCGGATGTCACGCACCGGCTCTGCCCGGGATGCTGCAGTGGGTCAGGGTAGGGGAGGAGAGGGAGGCGGCGGCTGTTGGCAGGAAGCCTCCAAGCTCAAGGTCAGTGTTAAGTGCCCCGCTGCCCATCCATGCAGTCCCAGACCTGAATGGACCCGCTCCCTCATCTGCCTCCAGAGGCCCCTGAGTACGATCCAGCCCTTCTGCTGCTCCTGTCACCTCAAACGCTAGCTGGCTTCACGATGAATCCCTGACTCTGTAATGGATTGAGGGGCAAGCACTCCCTGGATCCTGGACTCAGCTGCAAGCTTGGCTGTGACTCCCTGTGTGAAGCTGGGAGTCTCAGTTTCCTCCTCTGCAAAATGGGAGATGGAAACCACCTCTCTTGTGTTCCTGGGGTCTAAAGCAGGAGCAATTCAAAACATGTGGTTTACAGCAGTCGTGGAACGCATGTGAGCACTAAGGCAGAGGCCTGGGCCCTCCTTACCTGCTCGGCACACAGCAGCTCAACCAACTGGAGCAGAATGAACAGTGACAGTTCGAGAGGGGAGCACTCTTGCTTGCTGTAATAGGGATGTTACAACTACTGCATACACGGAGCTTTGTTTCAGCGTTAAAGCTAAGTGCTTTACACCACTTCGGAAAACTGTAGAGCTGGGAGCATGAGCATCTCCATCTTCCAAAAGAGGAAACTGTCCAAAGTCACGTATTGTTAGACTCTGGAGCAGCTGAGACCTTAACCTGAACTCCAAATGCCAAGCGCTTAGTGACCGGGAATATCAGAAAGACACCCATTTCCAGCACTTACACTCCTGCCCATGGCAGACATCACTGATTGATCCCTACAAGCGTGTTTTTTTTCCCCTTGAAATCTGGATGGTAGCCACTACCAATCAATCAAAGATGGCAGAGAGAATCTCTCTACCACTGCCTAATGACGCAGTTCTGCCTCCCTCACAGGAATGAAGAATCATCAAGAAGCAGCTCACTCAGATGGGGGTCTGCATAGCAGGAACTCTCGGCTAGCCCCTTGTTCTCTCGACCTGTGTACTACTTCCTTTTCCATTTCAACCCTGGGTGTTCCAGGTACCCCCGAGGCAAGTGAGGGGAAGACCCCTCTACCTGTTCTCCCTGTCCTGCCCCAGGGTCACACTTACACAGGTTCAAGGGGGTCATGTCTTCCCGAGGTGCCACCCAGGGACCCTCGGATGGGTGTGGTTCCCCATGAAGGGCCCCCGGCAGCATCTCCCGCTTGATCTCCACCCTCATTTGTTCAGGCTTCAGCTTCTTGGGCAGGGAGGGTGAGGAGAGGCCTGGGAACATCTTCCGGGCCGTGGGAGGAGGAGAAACAGTTGGTGAGTGGCCCAGGGGGCTGCCTGGTGGCGGCGGCAACTTCTTGGCCAGGGGTGAGAGGTGAAGGTCCGCGGGGCTGCGGGCTTCCAGTGAGCTGCCAGGACCTCCGCTGCTCACCACCTTGGCCAGAGCTTTGGGGCTAGGCCCTGATGGGTTGGGGGGTCCGCCAGGCCGGGACTGGGTCCGTCTCTTGAGGATCTCCCGCAGCGTGTCGATGGGTGAACCGTTGACGTACCACTCGGTTACGCCCATCTGACGCAGGTGCGAGCGGGCATGGCTCGACAGGCCCTTGCGGTTCTCGAAGAACTCTCCGCAGAACTCACAGCGGATGTCGCGTGCCGGCTCCGGGCCCGAGGCTGCAGCGGGAGAGAGGGGCGGTTAGCTTCACCAGCACTGTTAGCATCATCACCTGCGGGTCTCCTGGTCGGCTGGGCATGGACAGCAGCATGTCCAGGGGCCGGGGTGGTGACGGAGGGTAAGTGCAAGGGAGGGAGCTGAGGAGCGGGCGGGGGCTGGGGGCAGACACCCGGCAGGAGCGCAGGGAGGCTCTAGAGAGAGCCTGCGGGCCCTGGGTCCTGGTGGAAAAAGGACAGAACCAAGATGCCACAGCTCTGAGGGTCCCAACCGGGATGGGGGCAGGAAGTGGTAGCCCTGCCATCCGGACCAGGGGCAACCATGGGCACCTTCTATACCAAGAGGCAGCACCCCACCCTTGGCCCTCATTCTGAGGGAAGGTCAAAGGCCGAGAGAGAAGGCCTAGCAGCCAACGGCCAGCAAGATTTCTGGGCAGAACTGGGCCACTGCTAAGGGCCCCTGTCCACTCCTGGCCTCAGCAGGGAAGGAGGAGGAACAGGGCTGTGACTCCCCACCCTGGGAGGGGCTCCAGGGCCCGCAGGGAGGACGGGGGCAGCTGAAGCGAGAACCTACAGAGGTTGAGAGGAGACGGCTCCACATCAGAGGCCCAGAAAATGCCAGCGGCTGCGGCGGCCGGGAGGTCCTGCTTCCCCCAGGGGCTGGCCGTACCCTTGGCCTTCAGCTTGGCCCTCTTGGCCGGCGGTGGGGGGGGGAGCAAGGAGAGGGCCGCAGGAGCGGGAGGAGGCCGCCCCAGCAGGGCCAGGGCGCCCCGCCCGAGTGGGAGGCGGATCTGGACGCCGGCCCTCCGGATGAGCCCGTGGAGCACGTCTATGGGGGATCCCTTGGCATCCGGGTCGCTGACGCCCAGGTGGCGCAGGTGGGCGCGGGCGTGGCTGGACAGGCCCCTGCGGGTCTCAAACCAGGCACCGCACAGCTGGCAGTCCAGCTCTCTGCCCCCGTCACTATCTAAAGCTGCGGAGACAAAACACAGGGGGGCGGTTCACGGCCGCCACCTCGGCCGGCCCTCCGGGACTGAGGCGGGAAGGCCTGGTGTGAGTCTCGGTGGCCCAGGCTGGTGGGAGTCCAAGACTCATTGCTGTGGATTTATGAGGTTTGGGGCAACAGAAAGTCATGTTCCTTGCCTAGGCCTCTGGCGTCAAGCTGAGTGTACAGAGCTTAAGGCTACAGAGAGTGGGGTAGAGAGGCAGCGGCCCAGTTCTAATGGCACAATCTGAGGCTTCCAGGCCCCCTTCCCAGGTAGCTCAGCCAGGGAAGCTGTGCAGGATGGGCTGGAGGTGACAAAGCAGGGGCACACTGGCTGCCAGGCATCACACAACCAAGGGCACACCTGCTCAGACCCTTGCTCCTGGAAGCACAGAAGACCATGGAAGCAGCTTCATTGGAACATGAGGTGCAACTGGGGTGCCCTGTTGGGCAGGGGCCAGACCCTAGGCTCACTCTCAGACCCTGAGGCCCACAAATGTGCGGGGAGGTCTGAGTTCCTAAGAGATGGCCTTTGTTAAGTCTGCTCACCACGCCTGGGAGTTGCTTCCCAAGCCCTTCTTTGCCATGCCCACAGGCAGCCCAAGAGGTACTGTTCCAGCCCTGGGCACGGAGGTACCTCTGCAAAGGACACCAGGAACAAGAGGATGTGAAGACAGGGCCAAGCACGGGCCCACCTGGCTAGTGGATCACCTGTTTACCTGCAGGACCCCAGGTGCCCCATGGGATCCCTGGCTACCTTCACTGCCCCAACTCTCAGGCCCAGCGAAGGTCAAAAGCAGCCCTAAGGGGCAAGGATGACCCTGGTGCCCCTGGCAGGTTTAGTAGCTACCGCCAGACTTCCGGGGGAAGAACGGCGAAGTGAAACGGGAGACAGGTAATATGCCCAACCGGAGACACAACACACTCTGACCCAGCCGACCCAGGACACGCAGGCGCTAGGGTCCCCACTGCATCCACCCCGAGCCCCACGACCCAGCCTGAGGCCCCGCCCTTCCCTCGGCTCCCAGGACCCGCACTCACTGAGGTTCAGGGGCCCCTCATCTTCAGACTGGGGCCACTGGGCCTTTGGAGAGGCTGGTCGGGGGCTCAGAGACAGCTGGGGGCTCTTGTCCTCAGGATTCTTATGGGTAGGGGAGCCCGCCAGGGCCAGCGATGCCTTCTTGAGGAGTGGGGAGTTGGGCGGGTGGGCCAGGCCCTTAGCTGAGAAGCCGGGAGGCGACTTGATGGCCTTGTTGACAGCAGGGGCATCGAGGGGCTTGGCCAGCGCGAGCAGGCCAGGCCGTGGGGCCCCAGCGACTATCTCCTTCGGCGAGCTGGACTTCTTCGTCAGGCTTGGGGGCAGCCCGAGGGGTGTGTCAGGCAGGCCCTTCTGCTTCACAAGCTCGTAGAGGAGGTCAATGGGGGCACCGCTGCTCTCCGACTCGGCCACCCCCAGCTGCCGCAGGTGGGAGCGCGCGTGGCTGGACAGGCCCTTGCGTGTCTCAAAGCAGGCACCGCAGACCTCGCAGGTGGTCAGGCTCTGGGCTGGAGGATGAGACCAAGGCCGGGAAAGCTGTCTGTCAGGCTGCACAGGCTCTGCCCTCCCGCTGTTCCTCCCCGTTAGGTCCTGTTCACGCAGGCTCCTGGCTTCTGTCAACCCCTCCCACACTTAAAATGACCCTAATGAGGCAGGATTTAGTCTGTTCAGTTTTCAAATATAGGAAACTGAGTCTCAGAGAGAGGGGGAGGAAAAGTTGTGCCCAAAGGCACACAGCGGGAGGCAGAGCCCTTGGTGGTCCAGCCAGTGGCATTCTGTTCACATTTCTAATGTACCAGGGTGTCCTGGCAACAGGTTTTCATACAGACGCTGACCTGCTAGACACACACTTTAAAGAGTAGCTTAACTCGTGCCCCAGATGCTAGGCTGGGGGCCTCAGCCATGGTCTCCGTGGGGCCCTGTCTGCACGCTTTTCTGCAGAGCCCTCATCTCTACTTCTCTGCCTTGCTGTCCCACAAAGGCAGTGTCTGTTTTGCATCTCTCACATTCCAAGGGTCCAGCACAGTGCCTGCCATTACTGAGTAACGACCTGAGAATCAACGGACGGACAAGGCAGTTTCATGGAGAAGATCAGACAGCTACCAACAATCAAAGTCAGCAAATGAACTGGGTCTGGGGGGTACGCTCCTGATGACCGTGCCCACTGCCTCTCTGGATGCCCCTCCCCTGACCAGGGCTCAAGGCCAAGCATGCCTGTGGCAGCAAAAACTCAAGAGAGAAGACAGCCGGGGGTCTCCTTAGTACCATGAGATGCCAGAGAGAAAGCTGTGGCTAACCTAGGGCCTCCCCCCACATTAACCCCCTAGCCCAAGAGCTCCCTGAGAGCGTGACCAGCCTGGCCAGCACCCTCGTCACCTGCGCCACTCACCCTTGAGGTCCGGCAGCTCTTGCTTGCTACCATGAGGAACCTCTGCAGCCATTTTGCTGCTCAGCCGATTGGCCACCTGCTCCAGGGGCCCAGGGACAGGCAGGCTCTTCTTGGGAAGCGGGGGGGAGCCCAAGTCCATGGCCACCATTGCGTTTTCCTCAGAACCCAGGCCTGTGAGGTTGGGAAGACAGGCTCAGCCCAGGTAAGGTGTGGGCTGTCTACCCCTGTGAGGACGGAGGGCCAGGGGCGTAGGGCTGGTGGTAGTGGGAGCCTTCTTCCTCATCCTTGGTGCCTGCTCTCACTCTGGGACGCAGCTCACCCCATGAAAGCTGAGGCTCCATCCATAACCCCGAGCTCCGATACGACGCAGGGATGTCGAGGCCGCCAACTGACAGCACAGACTAGGAACGGCTTCCACCTACCACAGCACAGACAGGTCACCGGACGCAGTGCTAATCTCAGAGAAAATATCTCTCCGGGCAGAGAGGTCTCTGGGCTCCTCTCCGCGGAGCGGAGCGGAGCATCTCTCAGTCATGGGGGGACAGGTAGGTGGCAGTCAGAAGGGGGATTCGGAAAGAAAAAGCCAGGGTCAGAGGCCACAGAGGCAGTGCAGAGGCAGGCAGCACAGGACTGAAAGGGACGCTCCTTAAGACTTGTGGGGCATCTCCACCAGGCAAGACAACTGGGCGCCCTAGGTTGGTCTTCTTATCTCAAGCTAAGCCCAAGGAAAGGGTACAGGTAAGAATTGTGAGCCTGGGACAGGCCGAGTCCTGACTGGGGACAGTGAGAATGGGCATCACTGAACTTTCTCAGAAGTTTCTGAGGCCTCCATCAGACTGCAAAGCTTAGCTCTGGGTAAGATGTCTATGAGGACAGAGAATCAAAGGTGAGTTTTCATGGCCTAATTTTTTGGAGAAAGGGGACTGAGAGGCCTGTTGAGTCCGAGTTTTCGCGTTCAGAGCATAGAGAGAGGTCAGAATGAAGGAATGGTGTGTCAGATGGGGCCCTGGAGGTGCTCCGTGTTGTGAGCAGCGGGAGGGGGAGAAGGGACGGACAGGTAGGTCCCAGGCTCAGTCTGAGTCCTACAGAGGCAAGGAGAAAGGAAGTTGGGGTTCGGCGGGGGTGGGCGCCTGGGACGCCGAGGACTTTGTCAAAGTCTCCGGGTGGAGTGGGCGCATCTGTCAGTCGGGGCAGCGACCGTGTCAAGGCTGAAGTGACTTGGAGTCGGTTTCCGCGCCGGAGGAACAGAGGCTGCGGTGAGAGGCAAACCACGGGCTCCAAGGAGCTCAGCGCCTATCTGTCAGATGGGGAGAGGGTTCCGCAAAGTGGCGGCGGAGAGTGTTTCTGAAGCTTGGGACTCTGCGAGCCGCGACAGGAGGCCCAGGGTCCCCGCGACTGGAGCGCTTGGGGGGAGGGGAAGTCCCGGAGACTGGACGGCGGGTGTCTGGGGCGGCGGCTGCGGCAGGGGGCGGGCGGGACGCCAATTCTGCCCTCCCCGCACCCTCCCCGGCGCGGGCTCTTACCCGGCGCGGGCGCGGGCCCGGGCCCCGGCTCCGGCTCGGCCTTGGGCCCGTCCCGCGGCGGCGGCGGCGGCGGCGGCGGGGGTGGGGGCGGCGGCGGCGGCGCGGGAAGAGCCGCGGGGCCCGGGCTCGGGGGGCCCGGCGGGGGCGCCCCCGCGGGCGCGCGCTCACGGGCGCCCCCCGCGCGCGGCCCCGCCGCCGCCTTGCTCTCCGCTTTTGTCACTCGGCACTGGGCGGTGGAGGCGGCCATCTTGGCTCCGGCGCACGCGGGGCGGCCGCCCCAGGCGAGAGCAGCCGAACGCCGACTGCCGCCGCCGCGGAGCCTGCTCCGCTCCGCCCCACCCCTCGGGGAGCGCCCAGGGCGGCCAATCGAGCGCCGAGCACCGCGAACGAACCCCTTGTCCCCGCCCGACCAGAGAGCTCGCGCGCTCACGCACGCAGTGCTACTAGCGGCTGCTAATTGCTGCCCTAGCCGGGTCTCAATGGCCCGAGACATTCTCCCCGTACCCTAGACATCTCTAAGACTACGATGGGAATCCTCCGGCCACATGCATTCGCCTTAACAGCACCCAGCTCCTAGAGCCCGACGGGAGGACCTAGGACCTGCCCGGGGACACTGTTTCATTCCCTTCCTTGGAAGTCTCCCCTCTGGGTCAGGAATCCTGGAAGACACTTGATCCCCAAACCAGGAGAATCCCCCAACATCATGCTGGCATCCAGCTGTCCCCTGACGGCGCTGTCTGGCAAGCCTACCGAACTCCACATAAGGCCGGCAACCTTCTTCTCCCTCCCCCAAACTAAACGGATTGCCCCCAGCTGTTACTTGACAGCTGGGTGGGACCAGCATCTGACTACTGCCCCGCCCCCAACTTGGAGTCCGCTCCCTACCGCCCACTTTGGGAGGCATGGGAGATCCTCCGAAGGATGGCCGCTTCTCGTGGTTGGTGCCCAGACCTGGCCCTACTGTTGGGCATCGTTCCTCAAGGCTTCTAGGATCTTCTCAACCACTCCTTAACACCCTAACCCCCAACATATTCAGCGAAACACTGATCATACCGCTAACCCCCCAAGGACAGGGCCAGTGCGGTAGCAGGCTGACTCCTTTGTCCCAGTGACATGGTCAGCTTCCTCAGCACTAACTGGGGGCTGGTACATTGTGCTTCTGGTAGAAACGGAACCTGGCTGCTGGTTGCATGTTGTCATCCCCTGGGTGCCTGAACCGGGTACCAAGTAAAGAGTGTAAGCCTGACATTCAGGACTCAGTCAGAGAAAGAAGGGGCCAAGGTTGGAGCCTATAAACTGCTTCCTGTCCCCGCCTTGCCCCCTCCCCCACTCCCACCCACAACTAGCCATCTTCAGAGCAACGGCACCTCCCAGCCACCATTGAGACACCAGGAAACCTAGCCAGGCATATGAGCTGATTGCCTAGGGGATAGCCTTCACAGAGGCAAGAAGCCTGAAGTCACGGCCCCACTCCGCCTCTCCCTTCAGTGTGATCTCAACTAACCACTATCCTCTCTCTGGGCCTCAAATCTCTTCCTTGTCCAAGAAGGGGAGGGGGCTTCAACAGCCGCACGCTTCCCTTTGCAGACCCTCAAATGTCCTTTAGTCTCGTGGATGGATCCAGCAAAGGCAGAGTACAGATCTAGGGGTGTGCGTATATGTGTGCGCACACGCGCGCACGCACGTGCTCAGAGTGTGTGTGTGTGTGCGCGCGCGCGCGCGCGCGCGTGCACGAGTGCGCTAAGTCACTACAGTCATGTCTGACTCTTTGAGACCCTATGGACTGTAGCCTGTCAGGCTCCTCTGTCCACGGGATTCTCCAGGCAAGAATTCTAGAGTGGGTTGCCCTGCCCTTCTCCAGGGGATCTTCCTGACCCAGGGATTGAACCCACATCTTTTATATCTCCTGCATTGGCAGATGGGTGCTTTACCGCTAGCACCACTTGGGAAGCCCAGGACCCTGAAAACAGGAGAAACAGAAGGAACCCTTGGGCCCAAGCAGCTCCTGGACAATTCCCCTGTCCAGGTACCTTCTCCATCCCTCAGAGCCTACTTTCTCCTCACTGCTGAGGTTTTTCTCCTGTGAGGTTCAGTAAAGACTCCCACAAAGTCAGGCTTTGCAAGGCTGAGTCCTTCATATTTCCACTTCCTCCACGGAGTCCTGCCCCAGGCTCCTTCACAAAAATATTACTTCTGGATCATCCCAAGCCTCTGACATCACCGTCTAGCTGTGCTGCTTTGCGGCTGTGGCAGAGCGGGTGACCCACAGTCTCCTTATCCAAAAGACAGGAACACAGAAACCCTCAGCTCCATGGAACTCTTGTGAGGTGTAAGTGAGGTGAAACCTTGGGACACAGCAAGCACTCACTTAAGAGAGGGGTTATCAGTGCTGCTGGACACAGTGCATGCCTGTGTGCTCAGCTGCTCACTCCTGTCTGATTCTTTGTGATCCCATAGATTATAGCCCACCAGGCTCCTCTCTCCACAGGATCATCCCACCAAGAATACGAGAATGGTTGTCGTTTTCTCCTCCAAAGGATCTTCCTGACCCAAGGATCGAACCCGCGTCCCTGTGGCTCCTGCATTGGCAGGCGGATTCTTTACCACTGAACCATCTGGGAAGCCCAGATGGACACTGTAGGCACCACTGAAAATCTAGAACGTAAACTCTAGAGCTACACTGTCCACTTGGATCACCACTAACCTTGTACTAACTGCCTTTGACTCAACAGCCGTATGTGGCCAGTGGTGGTGATCCTGTAGGACAGTGTGAGTCTCTAGAGAACATTTCTGTTGTCTCAGGAAGTTCCACCAGACAGTGCTGCTCTAGGTAAAAGACATCATTAAGATCAAGGATTCTGAAGCTTATGCTTTCTGGGCTTTCAAACCCCAGCTCCACATGCTTTCAGCTGTATGACCTTGGGCATATTAATGAAGATCTCTGAGCCTCAGTTTCCTAATCAGTAAAATGGGGATAATAACACCTGCCTTTAAAGGGTTGTTATGAGGATATAAATGAGTTCATATTTGTTAAAGGCTTAGAAGAATATCTGGCTCCTAGTCAAGAGATCAGTAAGCTTCTGTTAAAACCACTGTCAGGCAGAGCAGGGAGGAACTGGACCTGGACAGAGCCCTAGCCCAGCCACTGAGTAAAATAGAAAGGACCCCTACGTGGCAGGACAGTAGTCAACCTACTTGGTAAAGTGACTTGAAAACACTTGCAGGAAAGCAGAGTGGCGGCCCACCTCCCACTCCTCCATCCCTCCAGGCCCCTGGGAAGGGTCAGGGCTCTAGCCTGCCTGCCCCCTTTCCCCTTACCATCTCCGTAGGCTGGCCCAGGGTCCTCAGCCCAGGTGGGTGGGAAGGGCACTGTAAGAGGTAAGCGAGGCCGGCGGGAGGTCAGGAAGCCACTAGGCGGCACCCCAGCTTCACGGCACAGGGGGCTGGGGGGCCGCTCAGCAGCCGAGGTGGCCAGCAGCTCTTGCAGGATGTTGATGGGCGAGACGGTGAGCTCCCAGTTGGTGATGCCAAAGTCACGCAGGTGGGCCCGGGCGTGGCTGGAGAGGCCAGCCCGAGTGTCAAAGCCGGCCCCGCAGAAGTCACAGCGCATCAGGCTGAAGGTGCCCGGGTCGAAGTTAGCCACTGCGGAGAGAGAGAGAGGACATGGACTGCCTGAGTGGGGGGCGGGTGTGTGTGTGTGTGTGTGTTATTCTACATCCTCCGCTCTCCCCGTTCCCAGGGCCGCTCCCCAGTGGATCACACACCCCGTGCTGGTTCTCACCCTGGATGCCTCCCTTGCCCTTTGTTGTACATGCTCCTGCCTGCATCTGCTCACTTCAAGAAGCTTTCTCTCCCTGGCCTTCTATTGTCTCCCTTCACACAGCTCAAAGCATCAGGGACCTCACCCCCAGAAATACTTCTCCAGGATAGATTTGCAGTCATTTGGACAAGTGTTTGATTAATACCCTTCTTTCCTCTAGAGCTCATGTCTGTATCACCCCAGTGTTATCAATGAAACCTTGGCTGAATGAAGCAACGGATCAATGGGTGGGATGCCTTCCTCTGGGAATCTGCTCAGATCCCCCAGACAGAGTTGGGGATCTTCTCTGGGCTTCCCCAAACCCCTCCCCGAGCTGCTCCATCACAGCCCAGGTCCCTTAACATTGTAACTGCCTAGTTTTGTGGCAGTTGGTCCCCTGCCCGTTCCTCGCAGTGCACATACACACACACACTCTCAAACACCATACCAGCCCCTCCCCATGTAGGCTCCATGTCTGCCAGTATCAGAACTCCCCAGGGCACTCATGTGGAGACAGACTTCTGGAATCAGAACCTTGGTGCCTGGGAATCAGCATACCTCACAGGCAGCCCCAGGGGTTCTGAAGTCAGCCAGGGTCCCACCATGCCTCTGGGACTGTGCAGTCCAGAAGGGCAGGGACTCCTGTTCATTGTGGTGACCTCACTCAGTAAAGATTTGTCGAATGAAGGATTCAGTGATATTTTCTGCGTGGGGCTGAGGAGCCCACACTCCAGCTACTGGAAGCGTCAGACAGTTGGGATGTCCCCACATCTCCTCTGATGCAGTGACCTTGGCCCCAATTCCCTGCCTTCACCTTGCTGGGCACTACAGGAGGCTTTAGATTGAGGGTTTGTTGGTTCAGGACTCAGCTGCCCAGCTATGCGTCTCCCCGGCCTTGGCCTCGGAGGGAGGTGGGTGCTGGAGTGGAGCCACCCTACCTTTTTTCTTCTTCTTTTGGAAAGAGAACCTGCGCTCGATGGCCTTCACCTCCTCAGCGGAGATGAAATGCCGCACGTTGTAGCTGACACCCACACGGTTCAGGTGGCCCCGCACGTGGTTGGCCAAGCCGATGCCATTGTGGAAGCGGTCAGGGCAATAGGGGCATTTCCGCTCCTCAGGCTTCAGTGCCACCCCTGGGTCCCCATCCAGGAATGGGTCCAGCCCCAGAGGGCCACCCAGTGGCGTGTCCAGGAGCAGGAAGTCCAGGGGGTGGGCGCCCCCCAGCCCCAGCTCCTCAGGCTGGAGCCTTGGGGGGGCCCTGGCCGCCGCAGCCATGACTTGCGGCCCAAGCTTCGCCACCAGCACTACAGGCACCATCCCGCAGAGCTGCTGCTGCTGTGCCCTCGAGGCCACCGCCGTCTGCAGGGCTTCTCGGAATGTCCGCTTCAGCTCCAGGGCTGGCTGTGGGATGAGGCCGGGGCTGGCTGGCGGCGCGAAGACCCTGTTTTCGAGGGGAAAGTCCATTTCTGAGGCCAGCAGTAATTCCTCCTCCTCCTCCTCCTCCTCCTCCTCCTCATCTTCTTCACTCCATGGGTGCCTCTGGTCCTCCAGGTGGCCTGGGAGCCCCTGATGTTGGACAACACTCTTGTTTCTGCTGGCCTGTAAGGAGTAGGCGGCGGATGCTAGTGGCGAGGGGAAGGCTGGCCTTCCCAGGGGCCTCTGGCTCGAGCAGTGTGGGAGTGGCTTTGACAGTGGGAAATCCCTCGTGCCCAGCTGCTGGCAGCCTGGGCCAAAGGCCAGGCTGGGGTCGTATCCAGCAGGATTCTCCTGCCACGTGGGGGCCAAGAGCGGCTCAGCTTTGCCAAAGTAGTCGGCGGCCTCAGAGAATCGGGTGTAGGCGTCCTGGCTGGTGCCGGGCTGGCTGGCAGGGCCCTCCTCCTCAAAAGCCTCACCATCCTCCTCTTCCCAGTGGGGATGGGCGTGCACCAGCCTCACATGCTCCCTGAGTAGGCTCTCGCTGGGCGCGGGGAAGCCACAGAAAACACAGGCGCTGAGGCCCGAGGGGTCTCCGTAGGGCTGGTAGGCTAGGGAGGTGGCGTCGGGGCCTGGGCTGCCCGTCCCGCTGCTGCCCCCAAAGGGCTCCTGGGCCGCTGGGCCCCTTGGCTCCTGCGTGTGCAGCTTGGCATGCTGCATGAAGGCCTTGGAGGAATTGGTGCCAAAGATGCATCTGGGGCACTGCAGCCGTGCCTCCCGGTTCGTGTCACCTGGGACCTGCTTTAGCTTCTGGATCTCCTCAATGATCTTCTCCCGGGAGGCCTGGTGCAGCTGGCGGTGCCGCTCGAGGGCACCGGGGTCGGCGAATGCCCAGCCACACTCGCCACAGGCCAGCGGGGCCAGCTCAGCCGGCGGCTCCTGGCCCGGGGCTCGGCGGTGCTGGCTCATGTGCTCCAGGAGGTGTTCCTTCTGCCTGAAGTAGATGCTGCACTCGATGCACGGGAACACAGCTGGCTCCTCGTCTTCGTCCTCGTCGGGGCTGGCTGCTCCCTCGGCCACCTCCTCCAGGAGCTCACACAAGTAGGGCCTTGTCCGGACGGAGGATAGCAGCGGCTGCAGCCGCTCCACAGATGCCTCTGAGTTCACCGTCCAGGTCTGCGTGGCCACCTCTGAGGCAGACCGGGGCAGGCTCCACTCGGACGGCTGGGTCAGGCCCTCCAGGCCTGCCAGGTGCTCTCTGGTGCCCACCACCGGCCCATCCAATGTCTTCGTGGTATCATCTACGGGCACGAGCACTGTCCTGAAGGAGGTGAGGGGTGGTGGCTGGGGAGACAAGTCCATGTCCAGCCCTGTGTCCTGGAGCGGGACCACCTCATCTGCGTCTTGCAGCCAGTCGAACCTGGGGCGACCCCGGGGGACCTTCTCAAATACCTTCGATTCCCCCTGGTGCTGGTACAAGAACCTTCTGGAGCCCTCCAGCTCAGCATGGGGCTTCACGGTTCTCATGATGATGGAGTCCTCGAACCTCTGCTCAGATGGGAGGTCCTCTCCAGCCTCCTGAATCAGGGGCCGCTCCCAGGGCCCCCGGCCATCCAGGGGGTCTGGGTAGTGGCCCAGGGGATGGGGTGAGGGGGAGCCCGGTTGGAAGTCCAGGCTGCCTTCATCCCAGCAGCTGCAAGGAAGGGCCAATGGGGACAGGTTAGCCACAGGCCTTGGTTTCCTTTTCTTGGGCAAGGGACAGTGAGGGGATGGGGGTGGTTCCCAGGCGGTCTGAGACAGGTTCCAGAGAACTCAACCCGTGGGGACTGAGGCGGGGAGTGTGTGGGTGTCAGTTGGGAGGTCGGGGGAGTATGTGTGGACCCTTCCAGAGCAGTTGGGTCAAATACAAGATTCAGCTCCCAGGTCTCATGCCTGTGTATGGAACCCAGCCCTGCTGTACTGTGGTGGATGGGGGCAGGGGCGGAGTGTGCAGAGACCACAGAGGGGATCACAAGGAATGTCTCCAAGTCTGGTGGCACAGTCAACTCTCATCTGTCCCCTGGGAGGGTCCTAGATGACCCCCATTTTGGTTACGCTGCAGGCTGCTTTTTTTGTCTTGGTCCTCCCCAAATTGGAGTGATCTGTGCATTGAGTTTCCTCTTTCCAGCAAATTTGGTAAAACTCGGCAACAGGAAACATTCATGAGAATGCACTTTCCTCCCTGCGTCTCCCATCTTGGAAGGAGGGCAGAGTCAGGTCCTGCGCAGCCTGTGGCTCTGGTGACCCTGACCTCCTTTGAGGGGCAACGGGAGGCGCGGCAACCTCACTGAGCCTCAGTTTTCCAGCCCTAAAAATGGGGACAAGTCCCGAGAACCAAGAGCTTCTGTGCCTGTATGCAGTGACGGAGGGAGTTTTCTCACACCGTAATCAAAGAAAACTTAACATGCTGCAGGTGCTTATTTAAATGATGGCAACCACAAGCTTTCAAATGGGAACCCTGACCCCGTGAAGTGCAGGGTGAATGTGACGCAACTCAGTGCTTGGGAAACGCTTCACTTGGCCTGAAGCCCAGCTCCCAGTAGGCCCACAACCAATGCGGGTTCTTATTATGACTGTTCCTGATCGATTTCTCTCATTTTCAAGATCTGGCCTCCACGAGCGGCTATGAATCACACCCATGGAACAGATGTGGAGATGGGTTCCACTGCGAGGCTGAGCAGAAATCATGGGGTTATCTCCATGTTAACGGGCCCACTCCCCCCAGGGCTATGGCAAAGATTTAGTGGGGTAAAGTCCCACGCTGAGAGCACAGTATACAGAAAGCACTAAATAACTGAGCTATTATTAATCCCAATATGGACGCTGTTATACATTAGCGCCTGCTCATCCATTTAATAGGGGGCTTCCCTGGTGGCTCAGATGGTAAAGAATCTGCCTGCAGTGCGGGAGACCCAGGTTGATCCATGAGTCGGGAAGGTCCCCTGGAGAAAGGAATGGCTACGCACTCCAGTATTCTTGCCTGGAGAATCCCATGGACAGAGGAGCCTGGAGAGCTGCAGGCCATGGGGTTGCAAAGAGTCGAACACGACTGAGCGACTAACAGTTTCACTTTCAAGCCATTTAATAAAAGGTTGCTGCCATCAGCACTGCTGTTGATTCCTGCTCCGACGCTACATCCCTCTGGTCTTCGAGGTGAGGTTGTGAGATGCGCTACAAGGACTCCATTTACAGATGAGGAAACTGAGACTCAGAGAGGCCGAACCCTATTCTAAGGGTCACCTGGCAGAGACAGGGCTCCGAGGGTCCAACCTCCGGGCTCCTGGCCTTCTGGCCCTGCTCCCGGCAGGGATAATGAGAGTTGACTGTCTGTGTTCATCCCAGTCCTCCCACCACCCCCTGCGAGCGCCCAGGGGCTTGCCTGAGGGGAGCCACCTCCTCCTGCCTGGTGTCCTGATTCCCTCCTGACCCCGTCTCACTCCTGGGGACTTCTCTTTGGCCTAGGTATGTCCTGCTCGCCCCCCTGCCCTCCCTGAGGTCAGGGCCAGCGTGGCAACTCACCAGCTGCTGATCCGATGGGTGGCGGAGGTGGCACGGGGAAGGGCTTCGCTGAGGCCAGGGTGGGGCTGCCCATCTGCAACAGAGAGGGGAGACCCTGAGGGGCTGGGGTCCCCCCGGCTGGAGCCCTTCACAGCACCCCAGCTCCGGGAGCCCAACCGGGCACCTTGGAAGGGCCCAGCTGGCTCCCCACCCCTCTCCCCTGAGAGGCCTCTGGCCTCTGTACTTCTGAGCCCCAAAGGGGTTTCTCTGGAGGGGTCCTCTTGGCTTTCCTAGGGGACCACTAGGGCTTGCTGCCTTCAGTCTTCCTCTCTTTGTCCCCCACCTTGCAGCCAGGGTGATCTTTTTTTTTTTTTTTTTTTTAAAGTCACACCCTGGTAAAACTTGCCTGGCTTCTCATCATACCTCCAATAAAAGCCAGATTCCCAACTACCACCTGCAAGGCCCTGTGAGGTCAGACCTTTGTGGGTCTTTCCAGCTTTTCTGCCTTCTCCTCCTCACCCCTCTCTCACTCTGCCCAGACAGCTCATGAAGCTTCAAGCCCACCTCACTCTTTGGCCTCGGGGCCTTTGCACTGGCTATTCCCTCTGCCTGGAGAACCCTTCCCTGGCCACCTGTTAAAGTGAGCCCCAGTGATTTCCTCGCTCGTTGCCTTCTTTCTTTTCTTTCCTTAGCACTCTCTGAAATTGCCAGGGTCCTCCGCTGGCACGTAAGCCACCCACCCCCACTCCAGGGGCCTCGCTCACTGCAGCATCTCAGTGCCTGGCACATGGCAGGTACTCAACCAACAGCTGCCAGATGAAGAGAGAGGAGCCCTTGAGCCTGAGCTGCAGAGGGCCCCTCCCTGCCTCCTGCCTCCCAGACCCCCTTTCAGGCCTACCACTTGGAATCTGATCCCTCCTAGGAACCCTCACACAGATAGAGCCAACTCTCCATTATCCGCCTGTGGAGCCAATGCCTGGAGTGACCACAGGAATCCTGGCCTGCGCCTCCTCTGCCTGCCACGCCCGCCTGATGCAGGCAAGCATGCCAGTCAGGGCACAGGCCAATTGCCGGGGCCAAGGTTAACATACTGGGAGATCTTGCGCCCCATCCAGAGCCCAACAGATGCAATTGCTGGATCAGCTTCAATTTGAGGATGGTCCAGAAAGAGGGCTAAGCGCCGGGGTTGGTATGGATACTTTTCCCAATCCCCTACTCTCCAATTTGCCCAGGAGATTGAGAGCCGACTGTCAGGGGTCAAGGAATTCAGAGCTGATGAGGGTGGCGGGTAGGGGTCAGCAGGCTGTGATCACGGCCACAGGGGTCTTTCTGTTGAGCTTGAGAGAAGGTGCATGACTGGCACGTGGCCTCCAGGAGGTGAGAGTGTGATGGGGATACAGGATTCTGCATCCCTTGGAACAGTTTCTCAAATGTGGTGCTGCTCGCTTGAGGGGCCGAATTATTGTCTGGGGTGGGGGGCATCCTGTGCATTGTGGGATCTTCAGTAGCACCCCTGGCCTCCACCCACCAGGAGCCACCCCCACCCTTGAACCTGCAGTCATGACAACCAAAATTGTCTTCAGTCATGGCCACAGTGTCCCCTGGGGGCAGAAACTCCTTCCTTTGAGAAGCTCTGTGGTAGACGGATGGGGAGCGGGGCCAGGTCAGGGTTGAGCCCGGATGCAAGGGTCAGGGGAGTGCTGGAGAGGGTTCAAGGCTTGGGGAATGAAGGCCTGGACCAGCTAAGGGAGTAAGACCCCAAGAAATGTGTCTCTTGAGAACACAACAGTCCCAGACGTGAGCTTCTTGGGAGAGGCCAGCCAGTTCATGCAAGTCTGAGGGTCCAGATGTCCTGATTCTGAGATTCTGGGACCCCAAGCTCCTGAGATTCCGAGTGTCCCAGATTCAATGGTTCTGCGATTGCCGTTGTCTAAGAATTCCACGAGCCAGGGGGCCGTATTGGCCTCTTTGTTTGAGCGGCTCCAGTGAAGCACCTATTTTTAGGTGCTTTGGAGGAAGCAGACCAAGCAGGGTCCTGTATCCAAGACTGTTGGGGGAACTGGGGGCTCATCTGGTGGCTTCCACCACTGGGAGGGGGTCCAGAAGTCCCTATGGGTCAGACAAGGCACTCTGGATGCAGCCCCCAGTGATGCCGTGCCGAGGGGTCCTCGTTGGCTCCTGCCATCTGGGGTCCCCGAGAGGGTCTGAAAGTGAGCAACTGAAAATGAGAAGGGTGTCCGTGAGCAGCTTGAAGCCCAAGCCAGCCAGCTTGGCGAAGTGGCCAAGAGTCTAGACATCAGAGTCAGACAGATCCAGTTCAAGGCCAAGCGGGAGACTGAAGGGCATGCCTTTCTCACTCCAAGCCTGTTTCTTCCTCGATATAAGGGCAACAGCTATGGCCTGTCTTGAAGGGCCTGAGGCGGGCGCCAAGGAAGATCACAGAGTAAATGCTCAATCAAGAGAGTCAGCGGTGGGGGGAGGAGGGGGGATGGTTTGCCCAGGTTGGGGTTCAGACACCCCCCAAGTCGGAAGGTGGAGGCTTGACCGTGAACCTCAGGCCCACTCACTCCACACTCTGGGACCCCATGAGGGCAGAAAGGGTGCATTGTTTGTCCCTTAGCTCCCTGGTCCCAATGCCAGGCATGCACCAGACTCTTCAGAAATCCATACGGACCATCCCAGCCCCCCAGGCTTCAGGTGCACCCAGCCAACCGGAGAAGCCAAGCATTGGGTGATGGGCTGCAGGTGAGGCCAAGGCCAACAGCTATAATGAAGGACAGAAGAGGCAGTGGGTTCATCCATGTCTAGGTGGAGGAGTTTGGAGGTAGCCCCTCCAGGGGTGCTCTTGAGGGACTCCCAGGACTAGGTGGGGATGAGGGAGGGCCCAGGCTTCAGCATGGAATGGCAGCCTCAGAGGCTGTTCCTATTTATAGGCATCACAAGACTCCTACGGCAGGTGCCTAGGGAAGGCGGGGTGGAACGGGCTAAGAGGGCAGTGGGGCAGACACTCTGTGTGAAGCCCAGATCCTTCTCCACCTTCCAGGCCATGACCCTACCCCAAGTCAAGCCCTCGCCCCATGCCCCAGATGCTCAGCTGTACCATTAGGAGTAGACCTGTCCCCCGTCAGCAACCACAACCCCCCTCCTCCCCAGGCACGTGCCCTGGACCCTGGTGGACTCCCCAGGGGGAGTGAGCACACACCTACCCACCTACCTACTTGCTCCCTCTCTCCAGACTTGCAATTCTTCTTTTTCTTTTTTGGCCACACCATGTGGCACATGGGAATCTTAGTTCCCTGGACCAGGAGTCGAATCCACACCCTCTGCAGTGGAAGAGTGGAGTCTGAACCACTGGACCAGCAGGGAAGTCCTCAGAACTTCTGCCAGGTAGAGCAGAATGCCCAGTTCCTCAGAGTCAGATCCAAAGAGGGCCCTAGGCCCCAAAGTCCGTTCCCCAGGACTCCCACAGAGTCACAGTCCTGGACCTGCCCTGGTCAGCGGCATGACCTGGGACATGGTCTTGCCTCTCTTTGGGCCTTGGTTCCTAACAGTTTGGGGGAGGATATGGTTCTTTGAACAGGGTCTTGCCCTCTCGTGCTCCTGCATGACACCTTTGGGTACCACTAGTCACCTCTACACCGCTGCATGTGTGGAGCCCCGTCTGGATGTCCCCTGCCCCCTGCCTGACTCACGGTGCCTCAGCCAGGACTCCGGGGTGTCCCTCAGCCTGGCCACTCCCCATTGCAACCTCTGCAACTATGTCTTAACAGCTGGTGGCTGGTCTGTCTGTCTGTCTGACCCCAGATGGCAGGGTCCAGCGGGGGCGTACGTGGAGTGTACGCTTGGTCCCTGGCTGCGCACCAGTGTCCAGCTCCAAGGAGGTTAGCATGCCATGCTCTGTAAGTAACTGAGCTTCACGAGCCTCACTAAGGTGAGCTGGAGCAGGTCAAGGATGCCCTGACATAGGGTGGTGGTGAAGTATGCGGGCTGTCAAGCCAGGTTACTGCCTGGCTGCGGGCCCTTGGGAAATTGACTTGACACTTCAGGATCTGAGTTTCCCCATCTCTAACACTGGATAATAATGACCAAGATTACCCCACACAGTTCTTTTGAGAATGACAGGAGATGATCACATGAAGGGCTTGGCATGTAGGAGACCCATGATCAGGTGCTTGGACGTTCCTAGAAACCATGGCCTTTAGAGCAGGCCAAGGAGATGAAGGGACACACAGAGTACATCAGCCTACACCGCACCCACCACTCTTTAGCTACACCAGGCTCCTGCCTGGCCCTTGACTACACCAGGCTCCTCCTTACCATAGGGCCTCTGCACCTGCTGTTTCAAATTCCACCCCTTCAGGGAGGTTTTCCCAGGTTCCCCCAGGCATGATCCTGGCACTCTGTTTAATACCCTCACAGCACCTGTCACTACCTGCCCGTATGTTATTTGTATAATTGCTTGTCTGTCTCCCCGACTAGAACGTCAGGTCCCTGAGGGCAGGGACTCTTGTCGCTTTTGCTTACAGCTGTATCCCCAGCAGCTAGAACGGAGCCTGGCACATGGTAGTTGCTGAGTATTTAATAAAGGAATGACAAGTCTTTAGGTGGGGATGGTGCAAGATCCCCTTTTGTTGGGAAACAGAGGCATAAAGGGATGGCTGTCATCCCTGACTACCCAGTCTCTCCCCGGCCACTAGGGGGCATAAGCTGTTTGGGCCCCTGGCTCAGAAGTGGGACTCACCAAGACCGGGCAGCAAGATGGAACTGGAATAGACTGACCGGAATGGGGGCATGCCTGGAGAACAAGTGGGTTCAGGGAGGGGAGCTCAGGGGTGCTAAGCTGAGCATCTGGACCCCATTAGTATGCTCAAAGAAGGAAGCCAGGCAGACTTGAGTCAAGTCCCAGCTCCTTGCTCTCCACTGGGGTGGGCCTTGGTCAGGTCATTAGATCCCGAGACCTCTGTTTTCACAACTGTAAAATGGGCAACTAAGCAGAAGGCAAAGGCTCTGAACCCAGGTAGACTCAGAATCCCAACTCAGGCCCTGATGGGCTCGGTGACTCGGCCCTCTCTGAGCCTTGGGGACCTGGCTGGATGTTCCCATCAGGGCCACAGGGCCCACCCTCTTACCAGAAATGCCACCTCTGCCATCCAGAATGTCTCGAGGGCCCTCCTTGGTGACAGGCAGGTAATGGGTAGACCGGAAGATGCAACCTTCCCCCTCAGCAACCTCGGCCCCACCTTCGATGTCCTCTCTTGGCGCTGGGCCAGGCAGTCTCTCAGGGCCTCGAGGACGATCTGGGGCGGCCAGGCCGCCTGCCAGGGGCCCATCCATAGATGCTCTCTGCTTGGCTCCACTCAGCTGCTGGCCCGGCTCAGTGAGGCATTGTAGGTCTGGTGGGGGTAGAGAGACAGGTGCTCAGGGGAGGCTGGAAGGGATTCTGCCTCAATTTCTGCTTCCTCAAAGTCCCTGTCCTCACCCTTGTGGCTTGGTGCCTCAGTTTACCCCCCAAGCACAGATGAGCAAGTCCACAGTGCTGAGGCCCTATCCCTACACACTGATCTCAGTGGTCTCTAATCTCAGCACACCTCGGCTTTCGTCCACAACTCCTCTCTTTGCACTGCCTCAGTTTCCCCCACTTTACAGCATTCACGCTCAGACACCTTGCTTTCTTGAAGCATTAAACCTATTACTTCTCCTAGATGCCTCCCTTCATTCATTCATGGTTGCACTTTTCCCAGTTGTGAACTCACTTCCATGCACGTGTATATCCTATGCACGTGCCTCAGCACTGCTACACTCTGATCCCATACACTGTCTCAAGTCCCCCCATCATTACCCCTGCACTTTTCTCACTCCTGTTGCCCAGATCAGTTACCCCTCACTTTTCCCACACTCCAACCCTGCCTCCACACACAACCTTAGGGTTCTCCAGCATTAACCCTTTCACCCTCACACTCAGCCGCAAGTGACCCCAGCCTTCACCCTCTTGCTTCACCCCAACGTTACCCCTCATGCATACCCTGCCTGGGTTCCTCCATCCCACCCTCCCAAGATCTCTCCAGTCTGCGGGCAAAAGGGAAGGATGGAGCTCCTGGTCCAGAAATGAGGACCCTGGGGAGGCCATGGGGGGTGGGGGCTGTCTTCTCCACCTATAAATACCTTCAAGGTAACGGCGGAAAGTGAAGGGCAGGAATGAGGCGCCCTCCCCAGGGAGATGGTAGGGAGGCCGATCCCAGGCAACCGGGGCGGGGCCGGGGCTCCAGGCCTGGCTGCAGGCGCTGCCCTCGAGGGCCTGGGGGCTCCCAGGGGGCCTATCCGTGGACTGGCCGTTGTGGTGGGGGTCCCTGCCCAGGCCCCGAGGAACCACCTGCGGGTGCCCACCGGGTGGGCACTGCCCGCGGGGAACGGGCGGGACCGCAACTTCGGAGCACTTTGGCAGCGTGGGGAAGGGGGTTCCCTCCTGGACGCCCCCGGGGGTCGCAGGGGTGGTGGCGGCGCCGCGCCAGCACACCCCTCGGGGCGCCAGGGTCCACGCGATGCGCCCTCCGCCCGTGCACCTCGGGGCGGGAGACCCCGCGGGACGCGCCGAGGTTGGGTGGGGGACACCTGCCCCAAGACCCCCGCTCCTCCCCCCAACCTGTGCGGCCCCGCCCCCGACCAGGCCCCGCCCCTACAGGCCCCGCCCCCGCCCCCCGCCCCGGGGGGTCCCGCCTGGCCCGGCCCGGCCCGGGCCTCCCCCTCCCCGTGCCGGCTCCGCCCCGCCCGCGGGCTCCCCAGGCCGGGCCGGGCCTCACCGGGGAGGCGGCGCCGCCGGCTGGGTGCCGGGGCTCGGCGCTCCCTTCTTTGGTGCGGCCGTCGCTGCCGCTACCGCCCTTGCGGCTCCCGGTGCCGGTGCCGCGGCCTCCGCAGCCGCCGCCGCCTCCACCGCTCGGGGGACATTGTCCCTTTAAATCGCTCCCCCCGCCGCCCCGCCCCCCCGGCGCGCCGCCGTGACCTCAGCGCGACAGCCCCGCCGCGCCGCCATGATGGGGAGGTCTGGGGCGCCCCCCCGCGCCACCTCGGTGGGGGGGCAGCCAGCAGGCGCGCCGCCATTTTGGGAGTGGCCAGAAGGGTGACCCTTAAAGGGCCCGCGCGACCTGAGAGTCCAGGGAGAGGCTCTGTTACCATGACAACACTCTTGTCCTCTTGTCCCCAATGGCTCTTCATCACCCCACTGGTTCTTCCAATGCTAGGTCCGCTAATAGCACCGGAAGAGTGGGGAGGGGGCAGAGAAGTTCCCCTTGGGTCATTCATAGGTCACTGGGGATTCCACATGGCCAATCCCTAGCCTTCAGACCCTTGCTACCTTCCAACCACGAGCTTGTTCCCTCCTTCCCCATTACCTACACTGGACTTCAGTACTTTCATGCCCCTAGAGCTGGCCTAGGTCCCTAGTGCAAAGTCCCCCTTTCCGCCCAACCCGCAAGATCACAGTTGCCTGGACAACCCCATAATGTACACAATGCTACTTCTCCCACCCATCGCCTATCCACATGTCCAAACTACCCATTCATCTCTCCACCCATTCACCCACACACCCAACCACTCATTTACCCATCCAATCGATTAACCACCTAGCCGTCCACCTCTGCAACCACGTATCCATCCATCCATCCATCTAGCCACCCATCCATTCAAACACTCACTCAATGACCATCCACCTCCCATCTACCTACTCATCCATCCACTACCTATGTAAATACCTACTTATCCATACAACCAAGCAAACATCCACCCATCTCTGCACATAATCCTTTCATACAGTCACCCCAAAGTGAAGTCGCTTAGTCGTGTCCAACTCTTTGTGACACCATGGACTCCATGGGATTTTCCAGGCAAGAGTACTGGAGTGGGTTGCCATTTCCTTCTCCAGAGGCTCTTCCCAACCCAGGAATGGAACCCAGGTCTCCCGAATTGTAAGTAGCTGCTTTACCATTTGAGCCAATAGGGAAGATAGCCACCCAAATACCAATCCATCAATTGCATGTTTGTCTTCTCCACTAGAGTGCAACAAGAGTCTGTCTGTGGAGTTCATTATTGTTTCCCCACTGCACAGCCTGAGAGTCTCAGGATACCTCAACAAATGTACATGTAATACATATAACTGCTTACTCATTCAATTCAAATATTTATTTCCTACTATGAACCAGGTCTTTCCTAGACAGACATACCCATCCCAGCTAACCACCTACTCAACTACTCACCTACCAGGGCAAACATCCAGCAAATGCTAACCTATTCATCTGCCTATTGTCTTATCCACCCTAACCCTCACCCATTTACCTACTCATGATTCAAGTGCCCATTCATTTTTTCAACCACCACACACACAGCTTAACTTTCTACATATCTACCCACTCCTTCTTTCATCTGTCTCCTAGACCCACGCCCTCACTGAATCAAGGAGCCAATGTTGGAATTGGAGTGCTATGAAGATGCTCTGGAGAAGGCAGTGGCACCCCACTCCGGTACTCTTGCCTGGAAAATCCCATGGACAGAGGAGCCTGGTAGGCTGCAGTTCATGGGGTCGCTGAGAGTTGGACACGACTCAGTGACTTCACTTTCACTTTTCACTTTCTTGCATTGGAGAAGGAAATGGCAACCCACTCCAGTGTTCTTGCCTGGAGAATCCCAGGGATGGGGGAGCCTGGTGGGCTGCCGTCTATGGGGTCGCACAAAGTCGGACACGACTGAAGCGACTTAGCAGAAGCAGCAGCAGCAGAAGATGCTCTCATCTGAGATCTGGAAATTAGTGGAGATGAGATCTGGGCTTTACAGAGAATCAGCTGCTACCGCTAACAATGACCAATACCTTTTATCAAACACTTTAAACTATAGGTCTTTTACTGTATGAGGAACTTTAAATCCATTTTACAAATGAGGAGATCAGGCTCTGAGAAAGTGAGGGACTAAGGTCACACAGCTGGTGAGAATCTCCCTGCATCGCCCCACTCCCCTGAAATCTGCAATTAGGGGAGAGTTTGAGAGAGCTGGATTGAGGGAATGGAGTTTGCTTTCTGATTGGCAAAATTCAGGGGCAAAAAAAACCATCGATTTTTACTGAAATCAAGATTTTACTGGGCAACCTGACAGTGCCAGACTGTTTGGCACCTACAGCTCCATTCCCTACTATAGGCCACGTGGGTTTGAGGCAGGGGGTGGACAGGCCCCTTAGACGCTTTCTCTCTGCTCCCAAAGCATGTCGGCCGAGTGGGCAACTCAAGTGGTGTCTCCGTTGATGCAGGGAGCTTTGAGAGGCAGGGACTGGCTCTGGGACTCTGATGTCCTGGGAAGAAGCTGCAGGTTCTGGATGGTATCCTTCAGCTGGGCCTGAGTACTCTCTATCTCAGCCAGTCGGCACTCCTGGGGAGGCAGCAGCAGTGGACTCAGAGCCGGGTGAGGGTTGCATCCCAACTCGTGTTCCCTCACCCAACCTAAATCTGTTCCAGGGCTCGGGCATGGGTCTCACCAGACTTTTCAGCCTGTGGCTCTCATTGGTTGAAGGATCGCGCCCTGGATCCAACTTCACGGTCCTGTAGGGATTACGGGTGAAAGGAAAGAGTCAGAGGCTGAGAGACTCCCCTAGAGCTCCTGGTTGGAGTCAGGGACTCCGGCGCGGAGCTTGAGATGGAGGTGGGGTTTATCCAGCCTGGGGGTGGGGCCTAGATACGTTTGAAGAAGGGACTGCTGAATTAGAACCTGGACTGGCTGCGATGAAAGGACCAATCAACCAGTCCTGCGTGAGGTCGTGAGCAGGATAGGGGCGGGCCCAGACTAAGACATAACGGGTCTGTCCCAACTTGTCTGGAAGGAGCTGACTGAGGGACTGCTCGAGAGGACCTCCCAGAGACTTGGGGTGGATGGAGGTGATCAAGAAGCGGGTCTTAGATGTGTAGGGGCGGGTCTTACGGAGGGGGCGTGGCCGTGCCAGGCGTGATTTGGGTGGACTTACTGGGAGGCAGGGCCTGAGCCGATCTCTCTTTAGTAAGGCCGCCTGGGGCGGAGCTAATAGGGAGAGCGGGGCTTACCCTTCTCGGAGCCTGGAATCTAGAAGCTGAAGCTGGGTCCGAAGCTGCTCCTGCTGCTCGCTCAAGGACCGGATGTGGGTGCTGAGTGACTCCACGAGGCCGGACAGCATCTTCAGATCCTGACGCAGGGCAGCCACCTCGCACTGAAGTTCCGCCAGCTGTGGGGAGGGAGCTACTGTAACCTGAGCCACTGTCCTGCCCCTTCTCCCCACGGACACTGACTGACCTCCCTGTTCCGTTTGCTCTGCCTCCTAACCGCCCTGCCTATAGGGTAATGACGCTCTAATTTTACAGAAGAGGAAAACTGAGGCTCAGAGAGGGTTGGGTTAGGCCTGAATCACAGACCACAGCAAGCTCGGTGTTTGAACCGAGACCTGCCTATCTTTCAGTCTTTTTCCAATCCTGTCTCCCCACTCTATGCGCAGACCTGAGTTGTACACCTCACCTTGCCCACGGGTCGGTGGGTGCCCAGCGCCTGGTCTTTGTCTCTTGGCTGGTCCATCTGGCGCTGCCAGGGCACCGACGGCTTCCGAGGCAGCGATGCTGAGGCTCCAGTCCAGGGCCGGCCGCGGGGCGCGGGTCCCGCTTGTAGGGAGCCTTTGGGTCGCGGCCGCGGTCCGGCAGACGGGCGGCGGCGAGCGGGGCGGCCAGCCGGGACACTCTGCGTGCGCTGTACCGGCCGAGGCAGCCGGGGGGGCTGTTCCTCCTCCAGCCGCGGTCGGGCCCAACTACCTGCGCCGTGAACGCTGCGCAGGGACTGACTCTTGGAGATGAGAGGGGTGTGCTTGGGGAGGTCGCGGGGGGCCAGAAAGCCAGGCTTCTCCCCTGCAGAGATGCTGGGGGTGGGATGGGGAGCTCAGAACTTCCACCGGTTTCTGCGCTGACCCCACCTCAACCATCCACCAGAAATAACTCCACCCCTGATCTTTTACTTCTCTGCAAGCCCTGTGACTGAAGGGATCCCATTTTGACTTCTGATCCTGTCCTGGACTTCCGATAATATTGTCCCTTCTATGACCTCAATCTAACCTTTGAGCCCTCTCTAGCCTTGTCCCGGAGCTCTGTGTAATCTCTACTTCCAATCTGCCGGAGCTTGTCTGCATGCTAAATCACTTCAGTCCTGCCTGACGCTTTGCAGTCCTAAGGACTGTAGCCCACCAGGCTCCTCTGTCCATGGGATTCTCCAGTCAAGAATACTGGAGTGGGTTCTCTTGCCCTCCTTCAGAGAACCTTCCCAACCCAGGGGTCAAACCTGCAACTCTTACATGTCCTGAATTGGCAAGCAGGTTCTTTACCACTCGCACCGCCTGCAGAGCCCCCTGGAGCTTGACCTGTGCTCAAAACTCTACCCTCTTCCTTCCCAATCTGACTCCCTCTTGTCCCCAACCTCTGACCTTCAACTGAACCTGTCTCTGACTTCTGAAAGAACATGATCCCTGACTTCTGACCCCCCAAATGACTCTGCCCATAAACTTTGACCCCATCTCCCCCTGGGCCTGACCTGAGATCTGCCCCTCATTGCTGAAAGTGACAATGTCACTTTCTCTCTCTGACCCTAGATGTGACCTCTGCAATGCCTAATCCCCACCTCAGAGTCCAATCTGACCTGATGCCCCCTTTTCTGATGGCACGGTGAGCCTCTCCCTGACCCCCGAGATGACCCTGTCTCTAGCCTCTGACCTCCATCCTACAGTGTCTCTGATGGTGAACATGACCCTGTCTCTGACCCCTGACATGATCCTGTCTTCACCTCTGACCCCGTGCATGCCTTTGGCCCTTCCCCTACTCCCACCCATCAGAACTGGATCAGGTCAGACTTGAGGCAAGTAGTTACCTGGAATGGCCCTGGGTGTGGGGTGCTGGGAAACACATTGGCACAGTCACAGGTACAGGTCGGCCCTCTTCAATGGCATGCAGGATAGTGGGCAGCGGTTCCAGGTTGTCCCGGGTGGCCTGATAAAGCATGCAGGGAAGATGCTGAGCAAACTCTCCAGGACCAGAGACCCCTACTCTCTTGCCTCCCTACCTCATGTTCTGGGCTCTGTGCTCAGGCCACACCTGGTCAAGTTCAGCAAAGATAGTACAGAGCTGGGCATGCAGGACTGCCAGCTGGAGGGCCAGGTCACTGCTGCCCTGATAACCACTGGGTGCTGTGTCTGCATCCACCACGGCCACTTGGTCCAGGAAATGTTGCATGGCAGGTCCATGATCCTCCAGAAAGGTATTCATGAAGCTCATGTAGGCTTCCTTCTCACCAAACCTGCATCAGAGCCCAAGTGGTGGATGGGTCAGGTCCAGAATCTGCCACCCCCACCACCCCAGTGTGGCTACCCAGCCTCCCAGCACCTACGGAGCACGGTTGGCAAGGTTCTGGATGACCTTGGCGATCAGTGTGAGGGTGCGGGCTGGGCCAGGCGCCGGGTGCTCTGATGCTAGGCCGAAGAGGCTGGGTGATAGAATAGCAGGACACAGGAGCCGCAGAAAGAGAGAGGCACATACGAGTCGGGGCCCCAGTGCCTCAGAGCCACGTGCTTTGCATGCTTCTCGCCAGCCTGAGAACACAGTGCCCAGCTCTGCTGGGAACCAGCTGGGAGAGAAGAGGCAATAGTCAGAGGGGAAAGATATGAGCATAAGGTTCATGGATGATCGAAATCCTAAGGTCGGGGTCAATAGATGCCTGCTTGCTAAGTTCCAGGATAGAAGACATTGGGGATAATGATGCTTGGGGTTATAGGTCTCCTTGGGGTCAGGGCTTGTTGGTGGTGTACTCATTGTGGTGACTTCTGGAGTCAGAAAGCTTAGATTTGGGGGTATAGGTTCACAGGAGGACAGAAGCCCTGAGCTTCATGTCCAGCTATAACTGGACATGAAACTGGGGTGCCAGACAGAGTACATAATATGAAGTAGTATAAGATTGGGTCACAGAGTCATCTAGATTCAGAAATCATGAGATTGATGTCCTACGTGACATGGGATTAGGCACACAGGTTAACCTAGGGTCAGAGGTCAAGGAATTGGAAGCCTAGGAATTCCAGTTACATGGGATTTGGGATACAGGGTTACTTAAGTTCAGGGATCATGGGATTGGGAGTATGGCATTACTGGAATCAGAGATCATAGGATTGAGTGAAAGTGAAAGTGTTAGTTGCTGAATCCTGTCTGACTCTGCAACCCCATGGACTGAAGCCTGCCAGGCTCCTTTGTCCATGGAATTCTCCTGGCAAGGATACTAGAGTGGGGTTGCCATTCCCATCTCCAGGGGATCTTCCCAAACCAGGGATCAAACCCGGGTCTCCTGCATTGCAGGCAGATTCTTTACTATCTGAGCCACCAGGGAAGCCCCAATAGGATTGAGACCCTATTTAACTGGGGTCAGGGGGCATGGAATTAGGGTATGGGGTCACCTGTAGTCTAGAAGACAAAGAATCGGGTCCCATGTTACTTGGGGTTAGGTAGCATGACATTGGAATGAGTTGCCAGATTTAGCAAATAAAACTTCAGGAAAAACAGTTAAACTTGAATTTCAGATTTAAAAAAAAGAATACTTTTTTTTTTAGTATAAAAAGGTATGTCACAAATATGGTATCTCGTTTAACTGGGCATGCTATATTTTATCTGGAAACCTTAATTTGGAGTCAGAGCTAGCATAGTGACTGAGAGCACTGTAGCAGTGGTGCCCTGACACTCACTTGTAGGAGTGGATGATGTTCTCAAAGACCTCCTTGCAGCTGTTTCGCAGTCTGCTCTGGTGCTGGGGCAGATCTGAGGCTGGGCATTTACTGGGGTCCACCTCACAGTCCTCAGTGGAGGCACAGAGACGCCGCACGACCTGTCCTGCAGTCCAGCACAACCAGAGAGGGCCTGGACCATGACCACAACCCACAGCACCCAGCCTCCAGTTCCATCTCCAACCTACTTCGGAGGCACCTAAAATCTTGGGAAACCTCCAGTTCACTCTAGGTTCCCAGCATCCCCAGGGCATCACCCACTACCAGAATCCAAGTTTACCCAGGGGTTCTCAGATTTCTCCTGGGTTGCCCTAGCAGGCTTAACTAAGCCTCTGACCCCTGCCCAACTCTGCTCACCCAGCGTCTCTTGGAGGTAATCCTGGGCCACCAGCTTCATGTACTCATCGATGGCCTTGGTGGCCAATGTGTTTTCCCGGAACAGCAGTGCCTCACGGCCTCCACTGCGTGCCAGCTCTGCGGTGCCCAGATCTGTCACCAGGGCCTAGGCATAGTGGGGTTACGTTGCGCTGGGCGCGGACTGAGTCGTGAGAATCCCTGCTCTTGGCGGATCCCTCACCCTTGGGGCACAGGCCCTGCCCCTCGCAGCTGCTGCTCGGGCCCATTGGCCTCGCGGCTGGGGTTCTTAACAAAACGGGAACCTCCGAATCAAAGCAGAAACTTGGGTCTCACGGTGCAGAAGCTCAGTTCAGACTCCACCCCTCAAGCTGCCCCACCCTCGAAGGTACCACTCTGGTACTGGTCCCCGCTAACTCCCCCCTTGGAGCACGCGATCGGTCAGCCCCTGGTCACCCGGGTTCGTCCCTTCGCGGCGCCGCACCTGAGCCCGGCCGGTGGCCCGCAGCACGCGCACCATGGCGGCGGCCAGCTCTTCCTTGGCTTGAGCAGACAGCGCGAGTTCGAGAGCCCCGCAGAGGCGCGCGTAGTGGAATGTGAGGAACTCCGCCAGCTCCTTGTAGCGCTCCGACGGCAGCACTCGCAGGCGCCGCGCCCGGATTCGTGCCCGCAGCGCCGCGCCGGCTGGCGCCCCGAGCAGCGGGAACCAACGCTCCAGACCCGCGGCGGGCGCCCGGGGGACGCTCAGTTCTTCCAGCGCCAAGGCCACTCGGCCCAGCACCGCGTCCCCGGGGCCCGCTCCGCGTAGTCGCAGGGACAGGCGACGCGCTGGCGGCAGCGCCTCAAAATGGAAGCGTTCTGCCCAGAAGAGCTGGCCCGGGCCGGCCCGCGGAGTCGTGCGCGCCAGCAGCGCTCCGTCCAGCCACAGCTCCGCGCGCACTCCTGGCGCCGCCGCCGCCGCCGCCCGGGGCAGCCCCTTCACTTCGTGCACCCACACGCTCAGCCACGTCTCTTCCCGCTCCACGTTGTCCTGCGGACCAAAGCAGAGACAGGAGCGTGGCTTCGGTGCTCCACATGGCGCATCAGAGATGAAGCGCGGGACGCGTACTCCCAAGGGTTCGCTGTGCCTCTGGGGGAAGACAGCGGGACTACGGGGGTCCCACGAAGATCCTCTAGCTTTTCTGGGCTCTCCCGGAGAGATCCGGGGTCCAGGGCATGGAGGAGTAACCGCGAGGTGGAAACTTGGCGACTCCCTGGGGTGCAAATAGGGCTTGGACTGAATACAATCCGAGCTGTGGAAGGGGCTGGCAATTCATGGAATCGGCGGAGGATCTCAGAGTGGTTGCAAACGTGTAGGAAGGCAGATGTGTCCAAGGGGCAGAGTTTTAACGCGAGAGAAATTTGGATTGGGTGGAAGGGGCGGGGCCCGGGCTGTGGGCGGGGCCTCCACGTCCGACCTTGCGCGTACCTACCTGACTAGGCTGGAAGTGGCGACGAAGGTCCTCGATCCAGCGGTCTCTCTCGGCAGCCGAGCGACAGGAGAAGCAGCGACTCCCGCCTGCCCATGTTATCTGTTGAGGAGGGGGAATCCAAGAGTACGGTTGAGGCCAAGGATTGAGCCAAAGGGTCAGGCGAGGTGGACAGTTGCCTTTACTTACCTGGAAGCAGTGGGGCTCCTCCAGCAGGCTGCGGTGCAGTGGCCAGACCCGAACGTCCCGCTCGGCTCCGAGGTCCAGTTCGGAGATCGTGGCCAGCGATTCCCGGGAGCCCAGAGCACTGGGGGGCCTGGCGAAGCCGCACGTGGGCAAGCTGTCATTCCTACTCACTCCCTTGACCCCCACAACCTGCCCCCTACAGCCCAAAGAGTGGAAGGAACCCAGAGGGAACTTGAACCTAAGTTGAACGTGAATCCATCCTTTTGACACTGAATTCCTCACTGTCTGTACTCCAGTCACACTGGCCTTCTGTCACTTCATTCGTCCTCTTGACTTCTGCACTTGCTGTTCCTTCTGCCTGGAACGCTTTTCCTGTCCTTTTTGGCCTGATTAACTTCCATCTAGACTGACACAACTTAGCAGCAGCAGCAGCCTTCAGATCTCCCCGGAGGGAGGGAATGGCAAAGCACTCTAGTATTCTTGCCAGGAAAATCCCACTGACAGAGGAGCCTGGTGGGCTACAGTCCGTGGCATTGCAAAGAGTCAGACATGACCAAACACACACACACACACACCCTTCACGTTTCAGATCAAGCGTCCCTTTCCGAGACACTCACTCCCAAACCAAGGTGTTGACTCAGCTGCTATTTTAGAGTTAGTGTGTCACACTCTGCCCCCACCCTTCGGTGGAGGGCTGACTCCATCCTTAGGGTCTTTCAGTGGCCCCAGCGTTGCCCAACAAGGGGCAGGACACAGAGGCCCACAGGGTATATTTGGTGAAGATCAGAATTATCGGCAGGAGGAATGGGAGGGGTAGTGTTGAATCTCAACCCCTCTACCTCCTCAGAGACCCTTACCCATCTCGGGAAGCACTGGCTCCTAGCTCTGACTTGGCCTTTTTCTTCTCTTTCAACCGCTTCAGCAGCCCCTGTGGGGAGGGAGACGTCAGCTGGGCAGAACCCTATGTTCCCTCTTTAGGTCCTTTCCTTGCCCCACCCAGGATGTCCTGGAAGATCTATTGATCTTGGGGGAAATCACAAGGTCAGACTACATTTGCCGGAATATTAAAGGCGATCAACAGCTGCCATTTCTAAAGCACCAGCCATTTAGAAATGTGCTTTCCTACATTCTCTATGGACTTCTCATAAACAGCCCCAAGAAGGAGCTTCTCTCACCTGCTTCATTTGACAGATAGGGACGCTATGGCCCAGAGAGGGTCAGTGACCTGGTCAAGATGGCCCAGGAGGATTTCCCTAGTGGTTCAGTGGCTAAGAATCTGTCTGCCATTGCAGGGGACACAGCTTCCGTCTCTGGTAAGGGAAGATTCCATATGCTTTGGAGCAGCTAAGCCTGAGCATTGTATCACTGAGGCCAAGCTCTAAAGCCCATGATCTGCAACTACGGAGCCCAAGTGGTGATTACTACAGCTCATGTGCCTAGAGGCCATGCTCCACAATAAGGGAAGTAACTGCTAGCAGAAGCCCACTCACCTCCAGGAAGAGGAGCCCCTGCTCGCAGCAACTAGAGAAAGCCCATGAGCAGTAACAAAGACCCAGCACAGCCAAGAATAAAGACAAATAAATTAAAAAATTAAAAAGTAAAAAAAAAATCCCAGGAAATTAATGAAAAAATATCACCCAGGAAAAGTCCCTCCTCTCTGAAATCTTTTCTCTCCCCTCCACCCACCACTTACGCGAACATTGTGGATCTGGTGGGGGCCAGCAGCCTCTGGCTCTGTCTTTCCAGGGGTCCGATCTGTGGGTGGTCAGGGGTGGAAGATTGGCGGGGGGTGGGATCATCTTGGATTCTGCCCCACTTTAACAGGTTCCCAAATGCCCCAGCCCTCCCTGTCTCTCAAGCTTACCTGGATCCTTGAGATTCCCCAAGGCCACTTGGATGCTGCTCTCAGAGCTAGCGCTCCCAATCCGGGGCTGGCGAGGACCCTGTCCCCCAGCAGGAGTGGATGGTCAGAAAGGGGAGGCAGACAGACAGAAGGAGAGGTGGACACCTTTCTGTTATACCCCTCATGCTCCCTTACTGCTGTTCTCGCTCCCTTCCTTTCTTCCCCTTCCCTTGCCTGTGTGGCCCCTCTTACCTCCTCTTCATTCCCAAGCAGCACCAGCTTCCCATCAAGTAGTGTGAAGACTTCGATGTTCCAGACGGGGACATCAGGGGTGGGAGCCTCTGGGATCTGTGCGGCCAGGGGCTCCAGCTCCGGCTCAGGCTCTGGGTAGAGGAAGCGGCGCTGGGGACCTGGGAGTCCTTTCTTCTCCCTCAAGACAACCTTTCCATTCACCAAGGCTCATCAAGGGTTCCCTCCTAAGTGCCTCCTCTTCCCAACCCACTCAGTAGTCATGTCAGGTGCTGGACAAGCCCCCACCCCTCTCTGGGCCTTGTCTCCAGTAGCCATGGATAGTAATGGGTAGTGGATGCAGCCCCACAGACTATGTGTCCTGTACTGTACTTACTACTCCGCATTCCTTCTCTCATTTAATCCTCCAAAAGCCATTCAAAGGGCTATTAAAACCCCCATTTTACCAAGGCTGCTGCCATTTGCTGCTTAGTCGCTAAGTCGTGTCCGACTCTTTGTGACCCTGTGGACTGTAGCCCGCCAGGCTCCTCTGTCCGTGGAATTCTCCAGGCAAGAATACTGCAGTGGGTTACTGTGCCCTCCTCCAGGGCATCTCCCTGACCAAGGGACTGAACTCAGGTTTCCTGCATTGCAGGCAGATTCTTTAGCACTGAGCTACTTAGGGAAGCCCCTTAACCACTGGACTACCAGGGAATGCCCTGCACTGGATCTTGAAGAGCAGGTTTGATTTGACAGAGATTGAGGAGATGGTAGCATTAACAGAGTGAGCAGGGTTTCCTAGCTGGCTCAGCGGTAAAGAACCTGCCTGCCAATGCAGGGGATGCAAGAGACGTAGTTTCAATCCCTGGGTTGAGAAGATGCCCTGGAGTAGGAAATGGCAACCCGCTCCAGTATTCTTGCTGGAAAATTCCATAGGCAGAGGAGCCTGGTGGGTTACAGTCCATGGGGTAACAGAGATTCGGAGATGACTGAGCAACTGAAGGCACACCCACACCTACACCCACCCACCCACCCACACACACACACACACAGAGCTTGTGGAAAGGCTGGGATTTGGCACGTGGCCTGGTCCAGAGAATTAAACGGAGAGGTGAGGAGGGCTTGGAAGGCTTAAAGGCTGGAGGGGAAGGTTAAGGAAGAGATTGGCAGAGCCTTGAGTGTCAGTTAGAGGAGATGGGGATTCATCTTGAAGGTATTATGGAACCATGGGAGGTGTTTGAGTCGGGGAAGAGCAGGTGGGCTTGTCAGAGAGCTCTCACTGGATGCTATGGAGTGGGCAATATCTGATACCCTGGAGAGGGCTGAAGGGATACCTCTGCAAAGTGGGGATATGAATGATGAGAATTAAATGAGCTTTCAGAATTAGGAGGACAGAATCAACCCTCCCAGGGGACCCACCTGTCCTACAGTTTTACCACCAGGGGAATAAGCAATAACTCCACTTGCTAATGGAGCACATAAAATGTGCTGAGTCATAGGCATTCCTGAGCTCCAACCCTCATGGTATCCTTTAGAATTCTAGATCTCTCTGTGTGACACTTAGCCCCATCTGTCATCTCCTTATTTACTTGTTGACGGTCGGTCACACTCACTGCACCCTGAACTCCATGAGGCAGGCAGGCTCTTTCATCTGTTTTGTTCCTGCTGTGTCCTCAGTGTCTAAATCAGGGCAGGCCTAGAACACAGTAAATGCTCATAGACCTCTGTTTGAATGACCGAATGAATGAATGATATACCCTTCAGGATAGGAGTCATGATTCCATTTTAACCTGTGGAGAAACTGAAGCTCAAGGAAGAGGAGATACTAAGACATGGAGGCTGGAGGGCAGGAAAGTAGAAGACAGCAGAAATGGGTATCCAGGCAGGAGAGAAGATGCCTGGGCCATTGAATATGAGGACAGACCTGCCAGGGCCAAGAGCCTTTTGGCATTTGGACAGTGCTGCCGCATCAGACTGTTCCCTGCCCCTTCCCCTGGCTGGACCCCCAGCTCATAGGTTCCTAGCCACTCCCACCATGCCCAGGCCCCTGGGGTGAGGGGGAAAGAGGGAAGAGGGCAGCCAGCCGGGCCCCCAGCCACTTCCTGTTGGGCCTTTGCACTCCCCACAACTTCCTGTGTCTGTAAGGCTGATGCTCTGGAGGCAGACAAAACCTCCCTGCATCCGGGCCGCCCAGCCTGGGTGGGGGAGCCACGTACCTGGGTTTTCTGGCTCCGGCTCTGAATCCAGGGGTGGGCTCTTGTTTTTCCCCCAGAGGCTCTTGGATATTTTCAGGCGGCTTGTGCGTGACTCCTTGGCAGGTGCAGAGAGGACGCGACGAAACAGCGAGCGCGGGGCCGGCTGGCTGCTGGCCGTGGTCTCCTGGTGGCTCTGTGCCCTCCCCCATCCTGCAAGGCGTCCCCAGCGGAACCCCCCAGCTCCCTTCTCCCCACCACCCCCGGAGTGCCAGCGGTAGGAGGTTAGAGGGGATGGGGCTGCAGGCTGGGTTTGGGAGGCCTGGCTTGGTGAAGGTGGGTCCATGGCAGAGATTCTCCTGGGGGAATGAGATGGTGATAATTCTGTCCGGTGTCTGCCCACTGGACAGTGTTGTGCTGTCTTCGTTTCTGCCCCCTCCTCACTCTCAGCTCTGCCCCCAGGGAACCCCCTTTGGGGGCCACATACACCCCCTCTCTTACCTTGATTTCCTGACCAGCCTCAGAATCAGCAGCCGTCTGCACCCTGCCCGGCTTCCTCTGGCTTAACGCAACTCCACGTGACCCTGTCTGTCCCACCCCACCCCACAGCCAGGCTGGGAGGGCACAACAGGGGGCAGGATGCTAGAGGAGAGGAGGTGACAAAGCAGGACTCAGAATCTCTCAGTGACCAGGAGGTAGCTCATGCCCCTCTTTGAACCCCAGTTGCCTTCTCTGCAAAATGGGTACATGCAGATTAAATGCTGGAACTCTCATCCACTGCTGGTCAGAATGTAGACCGACTCATCCAAGCTGGAAACCTGGTGTGATCTTTGAATATTGACCATATACCTCTTTTCTGACTCAGCAGCTCCACATATTGGGTGTATATGCTAGGTAAACACCCAATAGACATGCCCACCAGCCCTATTCATAATGTGTGTGTGCTCAGTTGCTCAGTCGTGTTCTACTCTGTCTTTCTCTTTGCAACCCCATGGACTGTAGCCCACCAGGCTCCTCTGTCCATGGGATTTCCCAGGCAAGACTGCTGGGTCGAGTTGCCATTTCCTACCCCAGGGAATCTTCCCCACCCTGGGATCAAATCCGGGTCTTCTGTGGTGCTTGTATTGGCAGGTGAGCCACGAGAGAAGCCCTTATGAAGATTACACGCTTGCGTGCCAAGTCGCTTCAGTCGTGTCCAACTCTGCAACGCTATGGACTGTAGCCCGCCAGGCTCTTCTGTCCATGGAATTCTCCAGGGAAGAATACTGGAGTGGGTTGCCATATCCTCCTGCAGGGGATCGTCCCGACCCAGGAATCGAACCCGTGTCTCCCGTGTTTCCTGCACTAGCAGGCAGATTCTTTACCACTGCGCCACCTGGTAGCCCCAAACTGAAAACAACCAACATGTGCATATACAGTAGAATGGATAAATTGTGGTCTCTTCGCATAGTGAAATATTATGTAGCAATACGAATAATTGAACTCAGATGAATCACAAACAATGCTGAACAAAAAAATACAATGAAGATTAAACACTATGTATTTCTATTTATGGGCTTCCCTAGTGGCTCAGAGGTTAAAGCGTCTGCCTGTAATGCGGGAGACGTAGGTTTGATTCCTGGGTAAGTTCCAAAGCAGGCAAAACATGTGTAGCAAGTCAGGAGACGGGTTTCCCTTTGGAGGGGCTGGAGACTGGGGAGGTGGAGGAGCACAAGGGAGCCTTTTGGGAGCTAATCATTTTTTTTTTTTAATGAAGTGAACTTCACATAGTATAAATACAACCTCTTTTATTTCTTGAGCTGAATGTTGGTTACATGGGTGTGTTCTGCTGTGAAAATTCATTAACCACACATTTGGGTGCCCTTTCTTGCATCTCTGCTAATACCACAAAAAGTGTTCACTTGGAAAAAAGAAAAAAAAAAGGGTGGCCAAATGCTGTTCTAAGGAATGAGTGAGTTAATGTGAGAATCAGCAGAATGCTGGCCCACTGGTCCCAGGGTGAGTTTGAGTGCCAGCTGGTCCTTCTCTCACTGTGTGACCTCAGGCAAGTCACTTCCTCTCTCTGAACCTTGGTTTCCTGATTTGTACAAGATGATAACATCAGTTTCAAAAGATTTATAATGGGATACCTTGTTTCTTCAACCAATGTTCTCTTCGTGCCTACTATGTGCTGGTACTGGAGAAGTGACAAGGAACAAGATGAATGTGATTCCTGCCTTCCTGGAACTCACAGTACAGCAAGAGAGACAAGTCCTAAACATGAATGTAGGACATTTCTAGCTGGTGAGGAGGACTTAAAAGAAAATAAACAGACTAGAGCAGAGGCTGAGCACAAGAGACCCACTTTGAGCTGGAAAAACCCAGGAGGGCCTCCATGATGAGCTGGCATTTGTGACCTGAAGCATGAGAAAGAGCTGGTCGTGGGAAGGGCATACCAGATAGAAGGAACTGCTTGTGCAAAGGCAAGGGTGACCAGCGTTTACGTGATGGGATGGGGAGAACTGCCCTCATTAGCATGCGGCCAGTGCACTCACCCAGGGCCCCATGCTCAGGGCTCTACACTGAGCTTGATTGAATGCTCTGCTGTCGCTGTCTTGAAGTTCCTGCTTTTTGGACAAGGGGCCTACGTTTTCATTTTGCACTGGGCCTCGAACATTCTATAACCGGTCCTGAGGAGGAAGGTCTTCAATGAGGATCAACACCCCTTCTCCAGGGGCTGGACATGTTCATGCAGGTGCACACACCTTAGCTATGCCCTCCTCATCCACGCGGCACTCGGTCCACTCACTGCACACACTCGTAGCTTCTCCCAGTGTTCTCCGGGATCTCTGAGCCTTCTCCTCTTCGTTGTGCACTGGCCTCAATCCCTGCATTTTTGCTGGAGGAGTTTTCTCTGACAGGTGGAGTCCACATTGCCCGTACAGCTAGCAATCCCAAAGTGTCAGCACGTTAACACCTCCCTGGGAGCTCGGGGCTTCCCAGCTGGCTTGGTGGTAAAGAATCCACCTGCCGAGCAAGAGACATGAGAAGATCCCCTGGAGAAGGAAATGGCAACCCATCCCAGTATTCTTGCCTGGGAAACCCCAAGGACAGAGGAGCCAAGGGGGCTACAGTTCATGGGGTTGCAAAGAGTTGGACACTACTGAGTGACTAAACAGAAAAAAAAAAAAAAAGAAAGAAAATAACCAGGGGGCTGCCCTCAACCAATGACTATGGGACTTGGAGGGTCAGTATTCCAGCTTGCTTGCTCTTTAAGTGGGATGTCTGTGAGGTATATGCCCTACACTGTCCCCCAGACGTCCCCAGTAGGATGGAGCTCCATGTGCCTCCCATACCAACATGCCTTCCCTTCCCTGTGTCATTTCCTTATTCCCCAGGTGATATGTCCTGGGATCACCACCCAGACAGACTACTTCCACTGGGATTCTTGTCCCAGGGTCTGCTTCTGGGCAACCCCAAACTGTGACTGAACATGCAAATGCAGATGATGCTTGAACACAGGCTTTCTATTCATGGTGTCCTTTTTTTTTTAAAAAAAAAAATCATTTTATTTTCTGGCTGTGCTAGGCCTTTGTTGCTGTGGGTGGGCTTTCTCTAGTGTCAGCAAGTGGGGGCTGCTCTTCACTGCAGTGCTCAGGCTTCTCCTTGTGGTGGCTTCTCTTGTGGAACACAGGGCTCTAGGTGCACAAGGCTTCAGTAGTTGCAGCGCTCTGGCTCGGCAGTTGCGACTTGCAGGCTCTAGAGCCGGGGCTCAGTAGTTGTGAGCACAGGCTTAGTTGCTCCACAGCATGTGGAATCTTCCCAGACCAGAGATCAAACCCATATACCCTACATTGGCAGGTGGATTCTCAACCACTGGACCACCGGGGAAGTCTCTCCCAGGTCTCTTTATTGGAGGTCAGTGGATAGCAGTATCGTTGGAGGTGGTCTTCTCTTGGATATGCTGGAGGCCCTCCTGGCAGTTCTTGGTTTCACGTTCTGAAAAAGACAAGAGAGTTTAGGTGGGGGTGGTGGGGGTGGTGGTGATAATGGAGCTGGGTTTGCGCTCTTCATGGTGGCACCCTGGATGGGTAAGAGGACAGGGGCCCAAAGTGAGGAGGTGGGTACAACCCCAACTGCAGGCCAGCTTATTGAAATGGAATGGTAGTTTGAAAGTGGAGCTTGATTATACAGGGGTGATTATAGAGGTGGCTTTGTCATTATGGTTGGTGGTGTGGTGCCATCACCAAGCTAAGAATGTGCTGACTGGGCCTAGATTGCTCCAGCAAAGAAGTTGTCATCAAGGGTCAGGGAGCCTGGGGCTGAACAAGCATCCTTGGGACTGAGACGATCTGGGCTGAGGATTGCAACAACTGGGTTAGGGGCTGGGCAGAAGCTGTGTGGGCTTCCCAGGTGGTGTTAGTGGTAAAGAACCCACCTACCAATGCCGGAGACATGAGAGACTTGGGTTCCATTCCTAGGTTGGGAAGATCCCCGGAGGAGGGCATGGCAACCCCCTTCACTATTCTTGCCTGGAGAATCCCATGGACAGAGGAGTCTGGCAAGCTACAGTCCACAGGGTGGCAAAGAGTCTGACATGACTGAAGTGACTCAGCACACAGCACAGAAGCTGTCCTATGCAAAGAGGTTTTCTGTAGAGGGTCACAGGCTTGATCACTGTTGTGTGGACAGAGAGCCTTTGGGTTGGGAGCAAGGGTGAGGGCAAGGTTGGGTGGCTGGGATAAGGTTGTGAAATGTAGAGGGGCAGGGGCAGTAGGCTATGTTGCAAGCAGAATGACTGAAGTCTGGGTCTAGATTGCCTGAATAGATTGCAAGGGAGTGAAGGGTCTTGGCTGAGGTTGTGGACACAGGGTTACAGGAAGGAGTGAGAGGGGCCTGCTGGAGTTAGGCAAGCAGGCAGGGATCAGGGCACGCGCTGAGCTTGTGTGAACAGAGGGGCCTCAGGCCGAGGTAGTGCGGGCGCCGGGGACTCACCTTGTCGAAGCGCGGCCAGGTGCTCAGCAGGTTGAAGAGCAGGTCTCCAGGGCACTCAGTGCGCACGAGCTGGCGGTGGCCTAGCAGCGCATAGTCTGGCCTCAGGAGGCCGGCGCGTATAGCGCAGCGCGGGAGCTCGTCTCGCACCGCTCGCAGCGCGGCCTCTGAGGGCAGCACCGCGGTGTAGTTGCCTATAAAGGCCACGCCGAAGCCGCGGGAGTTGTGGCCGAGTGTGTGCGCACCCACCCAGTGCCATCCGCGGCCCTCGTACACGTAGCCGTCTGAGCCCACCACGAAACTGCGGAGGAGAGAGGGAAGCAGAAACCAGACGGCGTGAGGTCTCACTCCGCATCTGGCCCTCTACCCCAGTTTCCGCACCCTTGCCAAGGGCCACCGTCGCCCCAAGTTTCCCCCGGTCACGCAGACTCCACCTGGTCCAGCCATGTCCCACTCTCCCTCCAAATGCCACCCCAGAAATAGTCTCGTTTCTCTGGATCTGTCCTCAACATTAGCCCGGTCTCTTTCTACCCAGCTCCCTCCTCATTATTTCAAGTCTAACTCCTCCGCAGTTCTGACCCTCTTCTGGCTGAGATCATATCCATTATTGCTCCATCCCAGACTTAGCCGCTACCACAGGTCCTGTTCTCCCAAGTCTGGACACCTTTCCTGGTTCCCACCCCAGGCTAAAAAGAGTCCCACTGTTGAGCTCTTTCTGCTGCTGCTGCTGCTGCTAAGTCACTTCAGTCGTGTCTGACTCTGTGCGACCCGGTAGACGGCAGCCCATCAGGCTCCTCCATCCCTGGGATTCTCCAGGCAAGTGAGCTCCTTCTAGTGGCTATTAAGACTCCAACCCCAGTCTAGGCCATGCCCCTCTCCACCCTGGCTCTAAACTCCGCCTCCGTTTTGCCTGTTTCGCTCAGGTTCAAACCCCGCCCCCTGAGTCAAGCTCCCCCCATCCAGCCTCTCCACTGCACCGCCCCTTGGTCTGCCTTGCCAGCACTCCGCAGGTTCCCGCCCACCTGTATCCTATGTCGGCCCAGCCGCGTGTCTGCTGGTGGAAACGTTGCATAGAGCGCATGTCTGCGGCGCAGCGCTCAAAGCTGGTGCAGGGTGGCGCGGGCAAGTACGTGTGGTGCACATACAAGAACCCGAGAGGCAGCTTCAGCGGCGTCGGGAGACCCTGGTACGGTGCGGCACCCCAGCGGCAACGCGGGTGGATTGCTGGACACCCTGAGGGGAAGGGAATCGAGAGTGGGAGTCAGCGAGCGTTTCTCTGCCTGCTGCCTTCTCTCACACTATGAGGGCAGGTAAGGATCATCCCCCCAGTCTCCTCCCAGATTTGGGGACGGTTCATTCTCACATCAGTCTTCCCCAGTGGCTCAGATGGTAAAGAATCTGCCTGCAATGCAGGAGACCCGAGTTCAACCCCTGGGTGGAGAAGATGCCCTGGAGAAGGGGAATGGCTACCCACTCCAGTATTCTTGCTTGCAGGTTCCCATGGACAGAGAAGCCTAGCCACCGTCCATGGAGTTACCAAGGGTCCAATGTGACTAACACTTTTTTTTTTTTCACTTTTCAATCACTCTGGCCCCCACTGGGAACTAAATCTAACAGCATCCTAGTCCTGTTGGCCCCCTCTGGAATCCCCTAACCATAGATCCCACTGACCTGTCTGGCACTGAGAAGGCATCTGTCAGAAGGATTGTCTCAGTGGGTGGGGGTCCTACTCACCTAGGAAAGCCTCAGTGAACTCCTTGGTAGCATGGGTGGCCACCTGTGCCAGCTCTTCTTGGCTCATGCCCTGTAGATGAGGGTGTGCTGGCTCTAATCTCTGTAGCAGGATGAGGGCCCCCCATACTTGCTGGGTCAGGGTGGGGGCCGAAGTCAGAGCAGCTCCGTTGTGCCGTCGGAAGTTGCTCCGAAATCCTGGGTCTCCAGCTACCCCAGCTCCATAGTACTGGCTCAGCAGGTGACTGAGGGCTGGCCGGGGCTCAGGGGTCCGGCTCAGATAGTCTCCAAGGAGGACTCCGTCCAGGGCACCGTTGAGGAAGGCCGTGGTGAGGGGTGATGCCTCAGGATCCATAAGCGTGAAGGTCCTGGGAACAGAGAGCTGGTCCCAGCATCCCTCAGCTCCCAGTCCAGAATGATTCCAGGTCTGAGGGCCCTGGAGGAAGTTCAGGCCCAGGTCCCCGGCCAGGGTGACCACGAGGAGGCTGTCCACAGCGGTTGGTAACTTGGCCTTGGTATCTGGAGAGGAGGCTTGGACCTCTGGAGAGCCAGGTCTAACTTCTGGAGAGGTGGCTCCTACATCTAGATATTTGGTGCTAACATTTGGAGACACAGCTCTGACATCCACAGAGGTGACATCAGGAGAGGCATTGCTGAGCCCTGGGGAGGTGTTGCCAAGGTCTGGAAAGGTGACTCCAGCATCCGGAGGGGTGGCCGTGCTCTCTAAGGAGAGGTTTACGATTCTGTGTCCCTGAAGGCCTGCCCAAAGCCCTGCCAGAAGAGGCTCCACAGCCACAGTCGAGCCATCGGGTGCTAGTACCACCCCATATTCCTTCCCATCCTGCATGCTATGTCTCGCCACCTCTCCCATCAGGCCTCGAAGCTCTGGGCTCAGCGAAGGAGGATCCAGCTCGGTGATGTTGAGACACTTCCCCTCCAGCAGGAAGTGATGGAGGGGACTGTGGGTACCAGAGCCCTGGGCTGACAGCAGCCATGCAGCGACACTATGGCCAGCCTCAGTGGCTGGCACCTTCTGCTCCAGCTCAGCCAGGGCCTGGATGACAGAGTCCATGAGCAGGGGCAGGGTCGCTGTGGGAGGACGGATGGCATTAACCCAACAGCCCAGCACCCCCATTCCTCAGCCTCCTCCTGCCGCTTCTGCATCTTCTCAATGCCCCCAGCTCTTTGTTGGACACCTTTATACGATGTCTGACACTGCCCTTGTGTAGGTGAGGAAACTGAAACACCGACAACAAGTTAAGGAGCTTAGACTATCAGTGGGCACTGGGGAGCCACAGCAGCTTCATGAGCAGGAGAGATACACAGCCTGGTTGAAATTCTAAGATTGCTCTTTTGAGTGCCGTATGAAGAATATAATTTTTTGGAGGGCAGATCAGAGTAGAGAAGGGGAGAGAGGGTGGAGGTAAGCAGTGAAGGTGGCTGAAGCCAGGATGGTGATGCTGTGATGGATAAGAGTGGGCAGTGTCCTCAGGTATCTTAAGGGAATGATGGACAGTTTTTCTTGGTGGATTGGAGTTTGCAGAAGTATAGAGGGAACAGTGTCTTGAAGGGTCCCCAGCGGAGGGTGAGCCTGTGCCATGTGGGAGAAATGTCTGGCTGAACCTGGAACTTAGAAATGTGGGGCTCAGAGCTAGGGTGAATTGTTGAATAATAGCTGACATTAATTAAACATTTACTGTATGCCAGGCACCATTGTAGGTGACTTATATAACAACACATTTAATCTGCACAAGGACCCTATGAGCGTGAAGAGGTTAAATTACCTACCTAAGATCACACAGCGAGGAAGTGGCAGAGGCAGGATCTGAACACAGAAAGTAGTAATCCTTACACTCCACCATCTGCTGCAATTCAGACTCTTCTCCAGACAGTTCACATAGTAATTCCTCTATAACTTTGCTTTACTCTCTGCCTAAAATGTCCTTTACTGCTTCACCACCGAGTAAAATTCTTCTTCCTGTGCTAGATTTATTTCCCCTCCTCCAGGAGGTCTTCCTAAATTTTGCTCTTTTGGCCTAAGTTTCTTCCCCCAACCCTTGCCCGGATCCTACGGGGCTGGGAACATCTGTGTTCCCAGACTGGAGTTTCCTAGAGACTTGAGCCTTGTGAGTCCAACCTCACCCTGTAAAAAGCTGGACGCAGAGGGGCAGCAATATACTGAACTAAGAGTCCTGGCTTCAGGCCTCTGCCTTCTGACCCACCTGTCCCTGGCTCCGGCTGCAGCAGCAATCCATACAGGATCCAGAGTATACCCTGGACCACCACTGTGGGCTTCCAGTTTCCAAAGGACATAGCCGTTTGACCTCAGCAGAGATCTCAGCAGGGCTGGAAGGAGACAGACAGGGAAAACAAGTAGTACCTTTGGCTACTGTCAAAGTCCAGTGGTGAATGACACGGCTGCCACTTGTAGAGCTGTGGGCGGGAGGCAGCAGAGGCACGGGTACAGAGTGCCCTGCCTCAAGGTCATCTGGGTCTCAGGGGCTCCCCTAGCCTATCCCATTCCTCCCAGGCCTAGGTCAAGGATCAGTAAGTTCCAGGAGGGGCCTTGGAAACCGGATAGTTCAGACTCCATCAGAGTCAGCCCATTCCCCAAGAGAGGTAGACTAAGGCCCGTCCAGCATTCCACCCTTCCTATGGGGATAGTTTTGTGGCTGCTTCTGGCCACCAGAGGGGACTCTCAAGTGCCTACCCAACTGGTAGGACAGGCTGTGCTGAGAGTGGAGAGAGGAGAGGCCTGTCTGAAGTTGACACTACCTCCTGCCTTCTTTGATGCCAGCGCTTTAGCCTCAGGCAGAGGGTGGGTGCAGGGGCCGAGGTGAAGTCTGCTCGGAGTGTAGGGGGACTCTGAGATGTTACCTGTCGTCTGTTTCCAGCTCTGGATCCCATGCCATCAGGGATAGCTGAGAGCAGGAACTGGGCTCGGGGGAGGTGTTCGGGACCCTGACTCTGTCCCCGGACCTGACTTCTGGGCTCACCTGGGCTGGTGGTGAGGGGTTCTCTCCCTTTTCCGCTGGTGTCCGTGGCCAAGTCCTGCTGAAGAGAGCCTGTCTCCCCTTTATCTGGTGTCAGGTGGGATGGGCTCAACGTGACTGGAGCTGCCATGGTTATTGCTTCACCGTGGGCCTCCCATCTCGAAACCAGCCCAGGGAGTTTCCAGGAAACCCACCAGGCTGGGCATTCAGCAGAGGGCGAGCCCTGGGCGGGCCTGGGGATATTCGGGCGGAGCCAGGCCTGGGATTCCCCAGGGGGCCTACTTAGCTATTGAGAGTCACCCAGCATGGGCTTCCTTGGTGGCTCAGAGGTTAAAAATCCACCTGTCAATGCAGGATATGCAGGAGATACGGGTTGGTCTCTGGGTTGGGAAGGTGATCCCTGGGTCGGGAAGATCCCCTGGAGAAGGAAATGGCCACCCACTCCAGTATTCTTGCCTGGGAAATCCTATGGACAGAGAAATATGGAGGGCTACAGTCCATGGGGTCGCCGAGTTGGACGCAACCAAGCAAGCACCTCAAATTCGCCAAAATTCCAAAATTCGAAGCATAGCCTAGCACAAATCTGGGCACACAGTGGGGGCTCATAGTTAGGTGCTAAAGGAGGGGGTTGCTTAGCCCAGAGCCTGCTCCCCAGGAGATTCTGAGGAAATCTTCTCCCCCAAGCTCCAGTTTCTGAGGATTTGGGGTGAGGGGCTCGGCCTGGTAGAACCATATGGAGGATGTGGGCTGTGTGTGTGTCGGGTGCAGGACTAGAGTGGAGAGCGTAGAATTTAAGGTGGTGCTAAAAATCTCAGCCATCAAGATAACAATATTCTAATGCAATTTTTTATTCTGGCATGTGGGATCCTTGTTGCCGGACCTGGGATGGAACCTACGCCACCTGCATTGTAAGATGGAGTCTTAAGCACTGGCCCCCCAGGGAAGTCCTGCTAATACAGTGTTTTACTTATGAATTTATTTAAAATAATTATTAATTTATTGTAATTGGAGGATAATTTCTTTACAGTATTGTGATGGTTTTTGTCATACGTCAGTATGAATCAGCCACAGGTATCCATGTGTCCCCCATCCTGAATCCCCTCCCACCTCCCTCCTCATCCTATTCCTCTATGCTGTCACAGAGCACCAGCTCTCAGCGCCCTATGTCATAGTGCAATGTTTTAAAAGACTAAAAGCAAAGCAAAAAAAAAAAAAAAAATCCATGATGAACAAATTAGCAACATTTTAGTAAAGACAGGATCAGGGGCAGCGCTGTGCTCAGAAATATTGGAGCCAGAGGTGAAAGGAAAAACCAGAAATTCTGATGCTGTCTTTGTGGCTCACTTGCTTTATCTTCATTCAGGCCCTGGATCCACTGGAGGTAGCCCCCAGGGGTTGCCAGGTGGACTGTCCCATGAGATTCCTACCTGCTGTCCTCAGTCTGGAAATGACCTTGATTCGGCCTCATGAACCCTGGGTTTGTCTCTCTGATTCTTGTGGCTGTCGGGGGGCACTTGCAGTTTTATTTAAAAAACTTTTTCTGTTGGTAATCCATTTTAATTTTTTAAACTTTTTATTTTATGTTGAAGTATAGCCGATTAACAATGTTGTAATAGTTTCAGGCTGACAACAGAGGGCCTCAGCCATATGTATATCATGTATTCATTCTCCCTCAAAACTCCCCTCCCATCCAGGCTGGCACATAACATGAGCAGAGCTCCCCATGCTACCCAGTAGGTCCTTGTTGGTTATCCATTTTAAATATAGCCGTAAACAAAACAAAACAAAACAAATAAATAAATAAATATAGCCGTGTGGACATGTCCATCCCAAACTCCGTAACTATCCCTTTCTACCATCCCCCTCCTGTGGTAACCATAAGTTTGTTCTCTAAGTCCCTTGAAGTTTTACTTAACCACCCATTGATGCTCATTTTACCCAGCAGGACGGTGAGCTCAAAGAGGTTAAATAACTTGCCCAAGGTCACACCTGGGCAAGAGAACCTGGGGAGAGCTCCAAGCTCAGTGCGTGTGTTCACCATCCTGTGGTGAGATCAGGGTCAGAGGCAAGACTGGCGACAGATCAGCTTCACACCCAGTAATTCTTGGGCCAGATGGGCAGCCTTGATACCCTTTTAAAGTTTGAAGTTTGTGGTAGGAGCTTGGTGGTTTTGGAGCCAGGGACATAGCCGGCCAGCATTTCCCTAAGGGTCCGTCTGGGATTAGTGACTTTCTGGGGTAGGACCTTCCCTCCAGGAAACCTCCCTGATTACCCCTGGCTCCCCAGTTTCTCCATTCTGGTTCCCTAGCCCAGGATTCCTACCTTTGACCCAGACCTATCCATACAAAATCCCGAGTTTCTCTGTCTGGGGTTCCATCTCCCCCAGGCTAGAAGATGCTGAATTTTCTTAAGCTGTCCAAGAATGCCCACCACAGCTCAGAGACCAGATGGGTAGCAGGGAGTGACTGTTGAATATAGAATAGGCCTTCTTGAGGGGGGCCAGTTTGAGGTCAGGCACATGCAGGCACCCACACACCAAGGCACCTGGGCTGGGCTGGGCTTGGGAGGCTACAGGAAGGCTGGAATTCCCATGATGAGTCATCCCCCACCCCCACATCCCTCCCACCTCTGTGAAGCCCATTGTCAGTGAAGGTCAAGGCTCCTCCAGGCTGCGGACAGACCAGGGGTCTTATGAGAATACCTGGTGCCTGGGTCCAGCCTCAGCACACACTGGCAGAGCCCTGGAATCTGGATCTAAAGTGACGCTGGGATCAAGGCCAGAGCACAGAGAAAAAGGAGCTTGGGGGCAGGGCTGGGTTTGAGGGGGCCAAGATCTGAGTTAATAACTTTCACTTTGGTAACAGTGGGCTTCCCTGGCAGCTCAGACGGTAAAGAATGTGCCTGCAATCCAGGAAACCCCATTTCAATCCCTGGGTTCGGGAGGCATGGCAGTCTACTCCAGTGTTCTCGCCTGGAGAATCCCATGGACTGAGAAGCCTGAACTTTGAGACAGTCCAGAGGGTCACAAAGAGTTGGACATGACTGAACAACTAACATTTTCACTACACTTTCTTGGGTAAGAGTAACGATAATAAGAGTGAAGACCCTGATAAACTCGTGTACGGGTCTCTGAGAGAAGGTTTTATTTATTTATTTTTAAAATAATTTTCTTGATCTATTTTTGGCTGGGCAGGCTCTTTGTGGTTGCTTAGGCTTTCCTCTAGTTGTTGAAAGCTGGGGCTACTCTCCAGTGGCGGAGCCCAGGCTTCTCATTTCAGTGGCTTCTCTTGTTGCAGAGCACAGCCTCTGGGGCAAGTGTGGGCTTCCGTAGTTGGAGCACATGGACACAGTTGCGGCTCCTGGGCTCCAGAGCACAAGCGCAGTAGGTGTGGAGCACGGACTAATTTGCTCTGAGACATGTGGGATCTTTCTGGATCAGAGGTCGAGCTTGTGTCTCCTGCATTGGCAGGGGGATTCTTTATCACTGAGCATCATGGAAGGCCAAGAAAAGATTTTATATGCCCATGTTAAACATTTTTTTTCTTTACAGAAATACAGCTGATTTACAATGTCGTGTCAGTGTCTGCTGTACAGCAAAGTGACCCAGTTATACACATATAGATACGATTTTTTAGAACATTCTTTTCCATTAAGATTTATTATAGAATATTGAATATAGTTCCCTGGGATATACAGTAAGCCCTTGTTGTTTATCCATCTTATGTATAATAGTTTACATCTGCTAATCCTGGGTGGGGGGGTCAGAAAGATCCCCTGGAGAGGGAAATGGCAACCCACTCCAGTATTCTTGCCTGGGAAATCCCATGGGCAGAGAAGCCTGGTGGGCTACCGTCCATGGGGCCACAAGAGTCAGACACGACTCAGGGACTAAACAACAACAATCCTGGGAATCCTTCTCTCCTCCACCTTTCCCCTTCAGCATCTGAAAGTCTGTTCTCTATGTCTGTGAGTCTATTTGTGTTTTGCAGATAAGTGCATTTGTGCCATAGTTTAGATTCCATGTGTAAATGATATCCTGTAGTATTGATATTTGTCCTTCTCTTTCTAACTTACTTCACTATAGTGTGATAATCTCTGGTCGTACCCAGCCTGTCTGACTCTCTGGATCAAACCCAGGTCTCTCGCATTGTGGACAGATTCTTTACTATCCGAGCCATCAGGGAAACCCCTCTAGTTGTACCCACATCATTGCAAATAACAGCATTCCATTCCTCTTCACAACTGAGTAGTATTCCACTGTACATATGTATCACATTTTTATCCATTCATCTATCGATGGTCATTTAAATTGTTTCCATGTTTTGTGTAAGCCTACATTTTTTAAGTTCAGCTCTGGGTTTTGTGAAGAGATGTTTTAAGGCAGGAGTGGCCAAAACACAGTCTGTGGATTGACCGTCTGTTTTTGTAAACAGTTGTTTTTTGTTTTCGAGGTGAAATTCACCTAACATAAAGTGAACCACTTAAAAGTGTACAATTCTGTGGCATTATTACATTTACAGTTTTGTACAGCCATCACCTGTATCTGATCTACCAAAGTTTTCATCACCCCAATATAAAACCCTGTACCCAATAAACAGTTATTTTGCATCATTTACCAGCCCCTGACAATTGCCAAACTTTTGGTTTCTGGATTTACCTATTATGGATATTTTATATAATCATACAATATGTGATTTTTGTGTCTGGCGTTTTCTTTTCATTGAGCATGATGTTTTCAAATTTCATTTGTGTTGTAGCCTGAATCAATGCATTTTACTATGAATCACTCCTTTATATGGCTGAGTAATATTCCATTTTATGGATGTAGCACAATTTGTTTATGTAAAAGGAAAATTTCTTGGAATACATTTTCTCCCACTTGTTTCCACATTACCTATGGTTATTTCCATGCTCTAACAGCAGAGTTGTGTCCCTGCAATGGAGACCATTTGTTGTGCAAAGTTGAAAATGCTTAACAATGCGCATCCTCCACCTCCAGCTTTATGGAGATATAATTGACATAAAGCATTGTGTAAGCTTAAGGCATGCAACGTGATGATTTGATACAGGTATATATTGCAAAATGATGACCATAATAAGGTTAGTTAACACGTCCAACCCCTCACCTCACATAGTTATCATTTTGTGTGTATGTGGTGAGAATGTTTAAGATCTGCTCTTTCAGCAGGTTTCAAGAATACAAAATTGGTGACTGTAGTGGCCATGTTGTACATTAGGTTCTCAGAAGTTATTTATCTTATAGCTAAAAGTCTGTGCCCTTTGAACAACATCACCCCGTTTCCCCTACTTGCTGCCCTTGGCAACCACCATTCTACTCTCTGTTTCTATGAGTTCATTTTTTCTTTTGTAGATTCCACATATAAGCAAGACCAAACAGTACTTGTCTTTCTGTCTGACTTATTTCACTTAGCATAATGCCATCAACTTCCATTCATGTCATTGCAAATGGCAGGACTTCCTTATATTTTATGCCTGAATTGTATATATAACAACTTATATAAATACAAATAAATATGTAATAGATGTCACACTTGTGAGATATATATATATACACATAATATACATACATGCTTAGTCTCTCAGTCATGTTTGACTCTTTGCAACTCTTTGGGCTGTAGTCTGCCAGGTTCCTCTGTCCATGGGATTCTCCAGGCAAGAATACTGGAGCGGGTTGCCATTTCCTTCTCCAGGGAATCTTCTCAACCTAGGGATCGCACCTGAATCTCTTGTGTCTCCTGCATTGTAGGCAGATTCGTTACCCACTGAGCCATCAGGGAAGTCCTTGTATATTATAAGCATATCACATTTTCTTTTTCCATTGAGGGGGCACTTAGCTTGTTTCCCTATTTTGGCTATTATGAAAAAAAATGCATCAGTGAACATGGGGCACAGAAACCTTTCTGGGGAGTAATTTCATTTCACTCAGCTTCATGTGGCCTTTAGATAAAATTTGCTGACTCCTGCTGAGCCAGCCCACCCAGATTCCTATTCTCACTCTGTTCCTTACTAACTAGAGAAAGACTTAGTCTCGAGCCCTCATTTTGCCCATCTCTGAAATGGAAGAATAGTATCAACCTCATAGGGTTATTGTGGGAGTTAAATGGGCTTCCCTGGTGCCTCAGAGAGTTAAATGAGGAGATTCATGCAAAATGGATTGAAGGACCATGCCTTCAAACTGTGGTGCTGGAAAAGACTCTTGAGAGTCCCCTGGACTGCAAGATCAATCAATCCTAAAGGAAATCAACCTGAATATTCATTGGCAGGACTGATGGTGAAGCTGAAGCTCCAGTACTTTGGCCACCTGACCCGAAGAGCTGACTCACTGGAAAAGACCCTGATGCTGGAAAAGACTGAGGGCAGGAGAAGAAGGGGGCGACAGAGGACGAGATGGTTGGATGGCATCGTCGACTCAATGCACATGAGTTTGAGCAAACCCCTGGAGACAGTGAAGGACAGGGAAGCCTAGCGTGCTGTAGTCCATGGGGTCACAAAGAATCCGACATAACTGAACGACTGAACAATAACTGTGCCAGGGTGTGGAAAGTATTCAATAAGTAGAGTCATTTCTGCCCATCTACCTGATTGTCCCAGCCTCCCCAGCAGAGGGCCAGCCCACAGGACAATCTATTATGGCCATACTCCCACATCCTGGATGAGTCCAGACTCACAGTCATTTATTATTTCCACATCTGGGGCCCTTATTAAGCCAAGTCTTCCGCACTGGCCCCCTCTTAGCACCCCTAGCAGACAGCTAGGCCTTAGGGCCAGCCCTCTAGACAGTCCGAAACCACAGCCAAATTGTTACATCCAGGGCAGACTGCTCCAAGAATTGATCAGATCTATTTTGCAAAGGGGAAAACAACTTGTGATGTGTAAGAGTGACCTCACAGCTTCCAGCTGGTGTTATTCTACCCTCTCCAGTGGGCAGAGATTGACTTCAGTTGCTTTTTTTATGGGGGACTAGAGGTGAGATTTAATCTCTCAACACCTGGAATTAGAGAGGAGGGGGTTTTGCAACTGAGCACTCTGGATATTGCAGCAAAATTGTGAGCTCGGCCCTGGGTGGTATGCTAGAGGTCAAGAGTGAGTGTGAGGTAAATGGGTCAGATGTTGGCACTTCTTGAGAAATGTTTCCCCAGCACCAATGAGCTCCTAATCACCCTGCTTTGAGGAAATGATACAGGGCAAAATAATTTTTAACATTTTTTCCTAAACAGAACATTTCAAGTATATTCAAAAGCGTAGAGAATTGGGCCTCCCTGGTGGCTCAGTGGTAAAGAATCTTCCTGCCAAAACAGGAGACATGGGTTCAATCCCTGGTCTGGGAAGATCCCAGATGTTGCAGAGCAACTAAGCCTGTGCTCCATAACTACGGAGCCTGTGCTCTAGAGCCGAGGAGCTGCAACTACCGAGCCTGTGTGTAGCAACTACTGTGACTCTCTCTCCCTAGAGCCTGTGCTGCCCAACAAGAGACGCCACTGCCTGTGCACCACAACTGCAGACAAAGCCTGTAAAGCAGTGAAGACCCAACACAGCCACAAATAAATAAATAAGAAATACAATTGTGAAAAAGTTGCAAATGAAACAACCGGCAAAGGATTAATCTTCAAAATATATAAGCAACTCATACAGCTCGACATCAGGAAAGCAAACTGCCCAGTCAAAAAAATGGGCAGAAGACCTAAGCAGACACATTTCTCCAAAGAAGATGTATAGATGGCTAACAAGCACCGGAAAAGATGCTCAACGTTGCTCATTATTAGAGAAATGCAAATGTGACTACAGTGAGGTATCACCTCACACCAGTCAGAATGGCCAGCATCAAAAAATCTATGAACAATAATTGCTGGAGAGGGTGTGGAGAAAAGAGAACACTTTTGCACTGTTGGTGTAAATGTAAATGGATACAGTCACTATGGAGAACAGTATGGAGATTCCTTAAAAAACTAGGAATAAAACTACCATATGACCCAGCAATCCCACTATGGGGCATATACAGTGAGGAAACCAAAATTGAAAAAGATACCTTTACCCCAGTGTTCCTCAAAGCACTATTTACAATAGCCAGGACACAGAAGCAGCCTGGATATCCATAGACAGACGAATGGATAAAGAAGTCGTAGTATATATATAGGATGGAATATTACTCAGCTATAAAAAAGAACGCATCTGAGTCAGTTCTAACGAGGTGGATGAACCTCGAGCCTATTATATACTGAAGTAAGTCAGAAAGAGAAACAAATATAACTTACTAATGTATATATATATATATGGAATCTAGAAAGATGGAACTGATGAACCCATTTGCAGGGCAGCAATGGAGATGCAGATATAATGAACAGACTTGTGGACACATCACGGGAAGGAGAGAGTGAGACAAACTGGGGGCGCACTCCTGAAACATATACATTACCGTGTGTGACACAGATCGCCGGTGGGAGTTTGCTGTGTGACGCGGGGACTCAAACTCGGTGCTCTGTGACGACCTAGAGGGGTGGGATGGGGTGGGAGGCAGGAGGGAGGTTCAAGAGGGAGGGGACAGCAGAGACCAACACAATATTGTGAAATAAGTATCCTCCAATTAAAAATAAATACATTTTTTAAAAGTAGAGAGAATTGCATTGGATTGGCCAAAAAGTTCCTTCAGTTATTAAGTTAAAAAAAGGCACATTTTTCATTTCTATCAAGAACTTTCTTGAACAATGTATTCACCGTTTTGTCCACTACCTGCTGCCGTTTTTCAGGCAACTTCATAATTTCATCTTCCCCAAAATTTTTTATATTTTTGAGCAAGGAACTGTTCGACGTATCTTTTATAGTCTTCCAGGGAAATGAAATTTTTTTCACTAAGAGTATTTTAAAGACTAAAATAGATGCAAATCCAAACGTACAATATCAGGTGAATATGGCAGATGAGTCAGACCTTCCCAGTCAATCAGTAGCAATTTTTGCCTTGTCATCAAAGAAATAAAAAGTCTTGCATTATGCTGGTGGAAGATTATGTGTTTACTGTTGACTAATTCTGGACACTTTTTGTTAAGTGCTGCTTTCAGTTGGTCTAACTGGGAGCAGTACTTGCTGGAATTAATCGTTTGGTTTTCCAGAAAGAGCTTATCATAGAGAACTCCCTTCCAATCTCACCATATACACAACATCACCTTCTTTGGATGAAGACCAGCCTTTGGTGTGGTTGATGGCTGTTCATTTCACTTGCCCCATGACCCCTTCTGTTCCACATTATTATATGGTTATCTGCTTTTTATTGCCTGTCACAATTTGTTTTAAAAAATGGAACATTTTTGTTATGCTTTTTAAGAAATAAGGTAGTTTTAATTTATTCATGTATTTTTGGCTACTGTGGGTCTTTGCTGTTGCACGCGGGCTTTCTGTAGTTGTGGAGAGTGGAGGTTACTCTCTAGCTGTGGTTCATGGGCTTTTCATTGTGGTGATTTCTCTTGCTGTGGAGCACTGGCTCCAGGGCTCCGAGGCTTCAGTAGTTGCTACATATGGGCTCAGTAGTTGTGGTGCAGGGGCTTAGCTGCTTCACAGCATGTGGAGTCTTCCCTAACCAGGGATGGAACCAGTGTTGCCAGCATTGGCAGGTGGACTCTTAACCGCTGAAGCAACAGGAAAGCCCTGTTCATTATGTTTAAGTAAAGAATCGCATGTGGAAATAGGATCAAGAAGGTTTTTTTCACTTAAATTATGTGCTGCCCAAACATCAGAGTGATTATCATAACCAAGCTGGTGCAAATGATTTTCAGTGCTTGATTTGGGTACTCTGAGTATGTCGGCTATCTCCCACGTGGTGCAATATTGGCTGTTCTCAATGAATGTCTCGATTTGAATGCTATCAGCTTCAATTGGTCTGCCTGACCATGGAGTGTCATCCCGAGAGAAATCTCCAGCACAAAACTTCGCAAACTGGTTTGGACATGCTTCATCAGTCTCAGCACCCTCTCCATGCTTCCCTGGTGGCTCAGGTAGTAAAGAAGCCACCTGCAACGCTGGAAACCTGGGTTTGATCCCTGGGTTGGGTAGATCCCCTGGAGAAGGCCACGGCAACCCACTCCAGTATTCTTGCCTGGATAATCCCATGGGCAGAGTAAGCCTGGCAGGCTACAGTCTGTGGGGCTGAAAAAGAGTCGGACGCAACTGAACACACACACACACACACCACTTTCTTCATACACTGCACAAATCTTTTTTTTTTTTGTTTCAGTTGCATTTTTGCCTTTCTTGAAATAATAAAGTATAACATTCCAAAATGTTGCTTTTTTCTTTCCCATCTTCAATATTAAAATGGCTACATGAACTTCACCAATTTTGATGTTAAATTTTAAAGGCAGGCTGATATGACAGCTGTCACAATACAATAAAAAATTGTTCCAAATAAAATTAAAGACAATAAAGTGCTAGTAGAGCCATCTTATGGAAAAAACTGAACACACCTTTCGGCCAACCCAGTGTAATGAACCTCCATGAATTTGCATCACCTAGTTGATATATGTTGACTCATGAGGCATCTTCTACTTCCATAACCTCCACTCACTGTCTCTCCTCTGCAATGCTATCTGCTATCGATGATTATTGCCTAGATCTATTAATTCATTGGTTTCCCAAATGGTGCACTGGTAAAGAATCTGCCTGAAATGCAGGAAACCTGGATTTGATGCCTGAGTCAGGAGGATCGTCTGGAGGAAGGAATGACAATCCACTCCAGGTTTCTTGCCTGGAGAATTCCACAGACAGAGGAGCCTGGCGGGCTACAGTCCATAGAGTTGCGAAGAGTTGGACACAACTGAGCCGCTGACAAACACACACGTTGCAGTCTTTATCATGCAGTTTCAGTTTCAGTTCAGTCGCTCAGTCGTGTCTGACTCTTTGCGACCCCATGGACTGCAGCATGCCAGGCATCCCTGTCCAGCACCAACTCCCAGAGCTTGCTCAGACTCATGTCCATTGAGTCGGTGATGCCATCTCTTCCTCTGTCGTCCCCTTCTCCTCCTGCCCTCAATCCTTTCCAGCATCAGGGTCTTTTCAAATGAGTTAGTTCTTCGCATCAGGTGGCCAAAGCATTGGAGTTTCAGTTTCAAATCAGTCCTTCCAATGAATGTTCAGGACTGATCTCCTTTAGGATGGACTGGTTGGATTTCCCTGCAGTCCAAGGGACTCCCAAGAGTCTTCTCCAACACCACAGTTCAAAAGCACCAATTCTTCTGCCCTCAGCTTTCTTTATACTCCAACTCTCAGGTCCATACATGACTACTGGAAAAAACACAGCTTTGACTAATCAAATTATTTTCCCTTCTCTGGTCAGTAGGAGGCTTTTCACATTGACTCCTGAGCTCTTTTGGACAGGACACTTAGGTAGCTTCCTTGCTATAGGATGTAACAAGATAAGGGACATCTTACTTCTTGCCTCAAGCATGGAATCAGCCATTTCTCCAAGGAGATCTTGTTCCTTTGATTGGAAAGTGGTCTAACACCACAGTCAAGGGTGCTCATGGCTAATGGGTTATTAGTTTTTTCTAGTGTTTTCATTGGACAGAAATAGGAAATTCCTCACTATTTTTTTAAAAATAAAATACATCATGAACTTATATCGATACTTCTAATTCATATTTAGGGTTATATGACTTACTTCAGCTGATAAATCTTATACCTGTATTCCCCACACTGAAAATTCAAATTCTCAATGACACTGACATTTCCTTTATTCCACAAGGCACATATATCATCTCAGAACAACAAAACAGTGCCTGAAACAGTATGATTATTGAAAATCCACTGAAGTGTTTTTTTCTGTTTTTCTCGTTTTTGTCCGTTGGGTATATCCCACTGGGAATGTGCTGCCAAGTTACTGTCCTGCATTGTCACTTGAGGATCTTCCCTAGTAGCTCAGTAGTAAAGAATCTGCCTGTCAATGCAGGAGACACAGGAGACAAGGGTTCGATCCCTGGGTCAGAAAGATCTCTTCGAGGAGGAAATGGCTACTCACTGCAGTATATTCTTGCCTGAAAAATCCCATGGACAGAGGAGCATGGGGGCTAGAGTCCACAGGGTCCCAAAGAGTCGGCCATGACTGAGGGGCTGAGCATGCATGCAATGTCATCTGAGATAGTTTCATTTTGTAAAGTTATGTCTCTAACTTGAAGCTTTCTATTTTTAGGAAATTTCTTTATAACGATAGAAAGTTTTTATTTTTTTAAACCATAAAAAACCAGCATGACAAGGTTGTGCAACTGGAAACAATGTGTGATTAGAAAACATCTCAAGTAACAGGGTTTATGTTATAATGATAATTATTAGCCTGCTATTATTATTAAAACATTCACATCACTATTCCACCACCCCATTTAAAGCTATCTCTGAGTACTGTGGATCACAACAAGGTGTGGAAAATTCTTCAAGAGCTGGGAGTACCAGACCACCTTACCCGCCTCTTGAGAAATCTGCATGCAGGTCAGGAAGCAACAGTGAGAACTGGACCTGGAACAACAGACTAGCTCCAAATTGGGAAAGGAGTACGTCAAGGCTGTATATTGTCACCTTGCTTATTTAACTTACATGCAGAGTACATCATGTGAAATGCTGGGCTGGAAGAAGCACAAGCTGGAATCAAGATTGCTGGGAGAAATACCAATAACAGATACGCAGATGCCACTACCCTTATGGCAGAAAGTGAAGAGGAACTGAACAGCCTCTTGATGAAAGTGAAGGAGGAAAGTAAAAAAGCTAGTTTAAAACTCAACATTCAAAAAAACTAAGATCATGGCATCCAGTCCCATCGCTTCATGGCAAATAGATGGGAACACAATGGAAACAGTGACAGACTTTGTATTCTTGGCCTCCAAAATCACTACAGCCATGAAATTAAAAGACACTTGCTCCTTGGAAGAAAAGCTATGACAAAACTAGATAGTAAGAAATAAAAAAAAAAAAAGCAGCGATCCCCTTGCCAACAAAGTTCTGTATATTCTTAGCTGTGGTTTTCCAGTAGTTGTGTATGGATGTGACAGTTGGACCATAAAGAATGAGTGCCGAAGAGTTGATGCTTTTGAACTGTGGTGCTGGAGAAGACTCTTTAGAGTCGCTTGGACTGCAAGGAGAGCCAACCAGTCCATCCTAATGGAAATCAACCCTGAATATGCATTGGAAGGACTGATGCTGAAGCTGAAACTCCAATACTTTGGCCACCTGATGTGAAGAACTGACTTATTGGAAATGACCCTGATGCTGGGAAAGACTGAGGGTAGGAGGAGAAGGGGATGACAGAGGATGAGATGGTTGGATGGCATCACCGATTCAATGGACATGATCTTGAGCAAGCTCCGGGAGGTAGTGAAGGACAGGGAAGCCTGGCATGCTGCAGTCCATGGGGTCACAAAGAGTCCAACACCACTGAGCAACTGAACAAAAACTGAATATTGTGCTATAACAAATGCCGCTTAGTTCTGCTATGAATATGCATGTACAATGTCTATTTAGGCTCCTGCTTTGTCTTCTTTCCGGTGTATATCCAGGAGTGAAATTGCTGGATCATGTGGTAATTGTATATTTACTTTTTTGAGGAACATCATTCTGTTCTCCAGAGTGGCTGCCCTATTTTACATTTTACCAGCCATGTACAGGGTTCTGATTTCTCCACATCTTCACCAACACTTGTTATTTTCTTTTTTCTATATATTAGCTATCTTAATGGGTATGAAGTGAGGGTATTGATTTTTAAATCTAATATCATTTTGTTGTTGTTCAATTGCTCAGTCATGTCCAACTCTTTGCAACCCCATGGACAGCAGCAGGCCAGGCTCAGATGTCCTTCACCATCTCCCAGAGTCTGCTCAAACTCATGTCCATTGAGTCAGTGATGCCATCCAATCACCTCATCCTCTGTCGCCCCCTTCTCCTCTTGCCCTCAAAATACTTGTATGGTTCCAAAATCCGATGTACAGAATAAGATATATAGAGAGACATCTAGCTTCTATTCTTGGATGGAGGACCCTCCATCATGTTCTTTCCCTTCCTTTCAGTAACAATTTACAATTTTTCATGTTTTTCGCTCCCTTTCTTGTATACAGAGTGCCTCCTCTTTCTTTTTTTACAGCTGCGTAGTACTCCACCATGTGATCGTGCCACAGTTTATTCAACTGCTCCCTGCTGTTGGACATATGGAACTTTCCAATCTTTTGACAATTTAAATGGTGCTGCTATGAAAAATTTTTTCACTCATCCTTTCTTTTCTTTCTTTTAAATATAAGTTTATTTTAACTGGAGTTTAATTACTTTGCAATATTGTATTGGTTTTGCCATACATCAACATGAATCCACCACAGGTATACACATGTTCCCCATTCCGAACCCCTCTCCCCATACCATCCTTCTGGGTCGTCTCAGTGCACCAGCCCCAAGCATCCAGTATCATGCATCGAACCTGGACTGGCGATTCATTTCATATATGATATTATACATGTTTCAATGCCATTCTCCTAAACCATCCCACCCTCTCCCTCCCCCACAGAGTCCAAAAGACTGTTCTATACATCTATGTCTCTTTTGCTGTCTCGCATACAGGGTTATCATTACCATCTTTCTAAATTCCATTAATTACTTTACAGTATTGAATTGATTTTGCCATACATTGATATGAATCAGCCATGGGTGTACAGGTGTTCCCCATCCTGAACCCCCCTTCCACCTCCCTCCCCATCCCATCCCTCTGGCTCATCCCAGTGCACCAGCTCCAAGCACCTGTCTCGTGCACCGAAACTGGATTGGCGATCTGTTTCACATATGATGATATACATGTTTCAATGCCATTCTCTCAGATCATCCCACCCTTGCCCTCTCCCACAGAATCCAAAAGACTGTTCTATACATCTGTGTCTCTTTTGCTGTCTCGCATACAGGGTTATCATTGCCATCTTTCTAAATTCCATATATATGTGTTAGTATACTGTATTGGTGTTTTTCCTTCTGGCTTACTTCATCTTGTATAATAGGCTCCAGTTTCATCCACCTCATTAGAACTGATTGAAGTGTATTCTTTTTAATGGCCGAGTAATATTCCATTGTGTATATGTACCACAGCTTTCTTATCCATTCATCTGCTGATGGACATCTAGGTTGCTTCCATGTCCTGGCTATTGTAAACAGTGCTGCGATGAACACTGGGGTACACGTGTCTCTTTCAATTCTGGTTTCCTTGGTGTGTATGCCCAGCAGTGGGATTGCTGGATTGTAAGGCAGTTCTATTTTCAGTTTTTTAAGGAATCTCCACACTGTTCTCCATAGTGGCTGTACTAGTTTGCATTCCCACCAACAGTGTAAGAGGGTTCCCTTTTCTCCACACCCTCTCCAGCATTTATTGCTTGTAGACTTTTGGATAGCAGCCATTCTGACTGGTGTGAAATGGTACCTCATTGTGGTCTTGATTTGCATTTCTCTGATAATGAGTGATGTTGAGCATCTTTTCATGTGTTTGTTAGCCATCCGTATGTCTTCTTTGGAGAAATGTCTATTTAGTTCTTTGGCCCATTTTTTGATTGGGTCATTTATTTTTCTGGAATTGAGCTGCAGGAATTGCTTGTGTATTTTTGAGATTAATTCTTTGTCAGTTGCTTTGTTTGTTATTATTTTCTCCCATTCTGAAGGTTGTCTTTTCACCTTGCTTATAGTTTCCTTTGTTGTAAAAAAGCTTTTATTGGGGCATATTCCTCTAAGTGGGTAAATACATGTATAATTTTGCCAGATATTTACTAATTTCCCCCCTCCAGGACGTATATCACTTCGCATTCTCCCTAGTAAAGTTTGTGAGTGTGTAAAATACTCACAAGCTTTTTCATTTGACCTGATGGACTCCTATGCATGCGTGTGTGCTACGTCACCTCTGTCGTGTCTGACTCTCTGTGCCCTATGGACCACAGCCTGCCAGGTTCCTCTGTTCATGGGATTCTCCAGGCAAGAATACTGGAGTGGGTTGCCATTTCCTTCTGCAGGGGACCTTCTCAGCCCAAGGACTGAACCCATGTCTTTTGTGTCTCCTGCATTGGCAGGGGGGTTCTTTACCACTAGTGCCACCTGGGACCCCTGGTGGACTCCTATACATACTTCAAAACCCATCCCCAACATCCAGGAAGACTTCCCTTCTCCTCAGGCTTTCCCTTCTTGCCTTTCCCAGCTCCAGAGTCCTTCCTCTGGTTCAGTCCTGACATCGAGAGGCTGAGAGTGTCTCAAGCTCCATATTCTCCAGACTGGGAGCTCCTTGAGTGCTGGCTCCAGAATTGAGTCTTCTAGGGGCATTCAGCACAAGACTGAGAACAGAAAGGTGACAATAACAGAAGGTTTTCTGCCTGAACACAGGACAGTCCCTTAGCTCTGGGCCTCTCTGGCTGAGTCCTCCTGGGCCAGAGGAAAAGAACTAGGTCAAGCTAGCCAGTATTCTGGGTTCTCCTGTTTGCCCTCTTGCTAAGTCACCTGTGCTCTAAGGCTGATGTGTCCACTGTGAGTCTGTTACCTGCTTGGCTTCCAGGCAGGTCCAATTCAGGCCTCCCTACTCCCTGGGTGGAGCCCCTCCTTTCTCCATGCCTTAATTCTTCCATCTCTAAATGTGAATAATAATGTGTCTATCTTATGCTTGGAGCAAAGGTATTAGTGATATGAAATAACATCAACTTACTGATGATTTATATCTAATTTATTTACTAATGAGGTGAAATCCATGTACCATAAAGTTAATCATTTCAAAGTGAACAATCCAGTAGCATTTAGTACCTTCACAGTGTTGGGCAACTATTATCTCTGCTGCTAAGTCACGTCAGTCGTGTCCGACTCTGTGCGACCCCATAGACGGCGGCCCACCAGGCTCCTGTCCCTGGGATTCTCCAGGCAAGCATACTGGAGTGGGTTGCCATTTCCTTCTCCAGTGCATGAAAGTGAAAAGTGAAAGTGAAGTCGCTCAGTCCTGTCCAACTCTTCACGACCCCATGGACTTCAGCCTACCAGGCTCCTCCGTCCATGGGATTTCCCAGGCAAGAGTACTGGAGTGGGGTGCCATTGCCTTCTCTGAACTATTATCTGTATCTAGTTCCAAAACATTTTCATCACCCTAGATGGAAACCCCATACTGATTAAGTAATCACTCCCCATTTCCTCCTTTCCCTTTTCCTCCCCAGCCTCTGGCAACCACCAGTCTGCTTCCTGTCTGTAAGAATTACCTATTCTGGGCATTTCATAAAAATGGAGTCATACATTATGGGGCATTTTGTGTCTGGCTTCTTTCACTCAACATAATGCTTTTGAGGCTCATCTACATGTAGCATATGTCAGAGCTTCCTTCCATTTTATGGAGGAATAATTTTCTTTCCTGTAGATATTTGGCATTTTGTTTCTCCAGTCGTCATTTGATGGGCATCTGGGTGGCTTCCACTTTTGGCCACTTTGAATAGTGCTGCTGTGAACGTGAGTGTGTGCTTGCACTTGTTTGAGTACAGTTTTCAGTGCTTTTGGGTTTCCACCCAGGAGTGGAATTACCAGGATGTTTAATCTTTCGAGAGATCATGAAATTCCACCGTTTATTTTTACACACTTGGGACCTCTGATGCCTCCCAAAGCCAGCGAGGAGAGAATTCTAAGTCTTCATTTGGCAGCCAAAAATCTGAAGCTGGGAGAGGTACCACACCACTCTGAGTTTAATGACCACAGAATAGCTCCCATCTGCTTCGTGACCATTGGGTGCCACACACTTGCTAAGGAGGGTTTTAGGATTGTACCCCCATAGCTTCACCATCCCCGGAATCCGACAGATCTGGGTTTAACTCCCAACTTGGGCAAGGTATACTCTGGATCTCCATCTCCCTCTTTCATCTGCAGGCATGCTCAGTTGCTTTAGTTGTGTTCGACTCTGTGCAACCCTGCAGGCTGTAGCCAGCCAGGCTCCTCTGTCTGTGGAATTCTCCGGGCAAGAATACTGGAGTGGGTTGCTTTGCCCTCCTTGAGGGGATCTTTTCCGGCCCAGGGATCGAACCAGCATCTCTCATGTTCACCTGTGTTGGCAGGCGGGTTCTTTGCCACTAATGCCACTTGGGAAGCCCCTCTATTATCTCAGTCCCTATCTTAATGTGCAGAATGAATGTGGAGAATGTAGGCAGATGATGGGGCTTGCGTTAAATAAACCTTTGAGGGAATTCCCTGGTGGTCCAGTGGTTAGGACTCTACACCTTCACTGCTGAGAGCCTGGGTTCAATCACTGGTCAGGGAACTGAGATCCCACAAGCCACGCAGCATGGCCAAAAAATAAAGCAGGCTTTTGATTTAAAGATGAATCAAACAAAAAAGTGATCGACTAGGGCTCAAAAGGCTGAGTAACTTGCTAAAATCACATAGCAATTGGTGGCTAGATCCAGCCTGCAAGCATTTTTGAGGTTTCCTGAACCCCTTTGGAAGCTGGTGAGGTGAGATCCTTAAGGCAGGTTCTCTTGTGTTGCGGGGGAGGGACTTGCTGCTGTGTTGCTTTGTTCTTTGGGGAGCTGAACTTTGATAACAGAATCTTGCTGAATCAGCCTGGGGTGGCTTGTGGTTGTGAGCGACAATTGGTTCCCCCTGGGGAGGTTACCTTTGCCCCTAACTGTTCACTCCTCTTTCCTGTTCTACACTTTATATCAGCACAGCCGAAGGCAGGATGACTTCCGGTGCCCCAGACAGGCTGGCCCAGGTGCTTCCTTGCCTCTAAGCATTGGAACCCGCTGGTCCCTCTGCCTTGAGGCACCCATCACCCTTGCCTTTCATTTCTGCCCTGCACACTCTAGAATCTTCCCAGTCGACTTCTTCCCTCACCTCTGGTCTCCTCTCCCCGTGGGTTCCCCACTCCAGCCCACTGACCTCTTGCTCCTTGAGGAGCCTCCCCTCATTCAGCCCCAGGGCCTTTGCACTTGTTCCCTTTGCTCAGAATGCTCTTCTTCCTGTCTTCCTATCATTCTGGGATCATTCAAACATCACTTCCCCTTAGAGGCCTTGCTCTGACCACCTTATCTAAACTAGGTTCCTTGTCCTTCCTGTGAGCACATCCTACTTACTAAGATCCTTACCAGACATTATTGTATTCATTTGTTATTTAAATTTTTTAAAAATTTATTTTTTGGCTTCATTGCACAGCATGTGGGATCTTTAGCTCCTGACCAGGAATGGGACTCATGTCCCCTGAAGTGGAAGCACAGTCTTAACCACTGGACCACCAGGGAAGCCCCTCATTTGTTCATTTACTGCTGCCTCGGCAACTTGAATGTAAACTCCATCAGGGCAGGAACCCGTTTGCTCAGTACTGTATCTCTAGGCTGAGACCAGTGCCTTGCACATAGTATTCAGGTGTTCAAAAATGTCTGTCAACGGAGTGGCCACACGGTTCCTTATCATAATATGAATTCTTTTTCCTCCCAAATTGGAGGACGAAAGTGAAGGCCTTTTTCATGCTTGGCATTCAAGTTCCGGAACTCTCAACAGGGTCTCAGCAATTAAAATCCTGATTCTGTTCTCACCACCAGAAGTGTCACCTTGGGCAAGTCACTGGCCTTTTGTGGGCCTCCAATTTGTCAAATAAAGTCTTTAACTCTTAACTACTCTCCCCCACCCTCTCTTTTTTTTTTTTCCCCAAAAGCTGGCGAAAGCTGTGGCTCCCAGTCTCCCCTGGTAAACTGAACTCATGATTTGGTACATGATTTTAAGGGATTTACTAATGCCCTGCCCAGAGTCCAATTCTGAGTTTTCCCTCTCCAGATAATCAGTATCAAAATTGATTCGTTTGTGGACTCATTTGTCAGCAGCTAGTCAAATGATATCAATAGTCTGTGCTTAGCCTCATGCTGGGAGATTCTGGGGTCCCAAAAGACCTAGTCATGAGCTAGCTGGGAGAGCCCACAGTGGGAGCTTGAGTACAGCCTAGGGATGAAGCATAGAAAGGCTCGTGGAGGAGGGGCTGCTGCAGCTGGGCTTTGAAGGATGAATAGGAGTTAGTTTGCCAGAAATGGGTATTCCAGCAGAGGCAAGCTAGCTTCTGGGGATTTGAGGGAGGGAGGAGAAATAATAACACATATTTATACAGCATACAGTCCACTTTTGGGGTTGGATTCTCAGGTCCACCCTAACAGGAAAGGAGATGATTGCCCTCCTTTTACAGCTGAGAAGAAGGAGGCACAGAGCTAAGAAGAGCACACCAGTTCACAGAGCTGGTAATTGTTAGAACAGGATTACTGCTGGCTTCTCCTAAAGAGGTATTCTTATTGGTTGAGGGACAAGATGGTTGTTTTTAATAGGCTGAGGTGGGAAGGTGGAGTCTGGTTGTGTGAGATGCGGAAGAATGTCTGATTGGCTGAAGGGAGGGAGGGTAGAGTCTGATTTGCTGATGGCTGGGGGGGCGAGGGGAGGGGGTGGAGTCTAATTGGATAAGAAGCAGGAGATTGGAATTTGTCCAGCTGAAGGACAGGAGAGCATTTAATTGGCTAAGGTGTAGAAGTATAGAGTCTGATTGGCTTGCTGCTGCTGCTGCTAAGTCGTCTCAGTCGTGTCCGACTCTGTGCGACCGGATAGACGGCAGCCCACCAGGCTCCCCCGTCCCTGGGATTCTGCAGGCAAGAACATTGGAGTAGGTTGCCATTTCCTTCTCCAATGCATGAAAGTGAAAAGTGAAAGTGAAGTCGCTCCATACTCTTGCCTGGAGAGTCCCATGGACGGAGGAGCCTGGTGGGCTGCAGTCCATGGGGTCGCTAAGAGTTGGACACAACTGATTGGCTTAGGGGAGGTCAAAATGAAGTATCAGCAGTATCATTTACCCTCTGTTTCATAAGTCCTTTATCCCTAGGCTCTGGTATGGGGAGGTGGAGATTAAGCCCCGCCCCGAACTATGGGGAAATGGAGACAGGTGTGTGTGGAGGAAGGGAGGGGGCTGGGTCACTCTAGGCAAAGGCCAGAGAAGACACCTTGTTCCCTACTGCTCATCTCGCCGTCCCCAGAGTGACTGGATTACTAGGATTCTTGTCCAGGCAGAAGAGTGAAGCTAACCCTCCACCCGCAGAAGGTGAAGTTCTTGATCCTCTGAGCTTCCCACATTCCCTGACAGCACCCCTAGTTTTAGGGAAACATGCTGTCCACCTCTCTCTTGTTGCAGCAGCAGCAAGCCAATCAGAGAGAAGTTTCTGAGGACCAAGGCTTGTCCTCCCTCCACCCACCTCAAAGCAATTGTTGTTCAGTCACTAAGCTATGTCTGACTCTTTGGGGCCTTGTGGACTGCAGCCAGGGTCCTCTGTCCTCCACAATCTCCTGGGGTTTGCTCAAATTCATGTACATTTAGTTACTGATGTTATCTAACCATCTCATCCTCTGCCACCTCCTTCTCCTTTTGCCTGCAGTCTTTCCCAGCATCAGGGTCTTTTCCAGTGAGTTGGCTGTTCAAATCAGGTGGCCAAAGTATTGGAGCTTCAGCTTCAGCATCAGTCCTTCCAATGAATTTTCAAGGTTGATTTCCATTAGGATGGACTGGTTTGATCTTGCAGTCTAAGAGATGCTTAAGAGTCTTCTCCAGAACCACAATTTGAAGGCATCAATTCTTCAGCACCCGCTCATCCTTCTTTATGGTCTAATTCTCACATCCAGACATGACTACTGGAAAAACCATTAGCTTTGACTAGACGGACCTTTGTTGGCAAGCATCTCCACCTGGGTCTATATTGCTATAGTCCTTGTCTTCCCTGAAGTTCTCTCCCTTTCATTCATCCCTCTCGTTCTGAAACATACACTTTATCAAGACTGAGTCAAAAAGAAACAATTTGAACAGATTGATCACCAGAAATGAGATTGAACCTGAAAAAAAAAAAAGAAGTCCCAGCAAACAACAGTCTAGGACTAGGCAATCCCACAGGGGAATTCTACCAAACATATAAAGAAAAACTAATACCTATCCTTTTCAAACTACAGCAAAAAATTGAAGAGGAAGGTACACTCCCAAACTCATTCTCGGAGAATACCATTACCCTGATACCAAAAACCAGACAAAGACAACAACAACAAAAAGACACAAAACAGAAAATCACAGGCCAGTGTCTGTTTTGTTATTGTTTTTATCAATATTTAAAAATTGAAGTATAGTTGATTTACAAGGTTGTGTTAATTTCTACTGTACAGTGAAATGATTTAGTTATGCATATATATACATTCTTTTTTAAAAATGTTCTTTTCTATTATGTTTTATAATAGGATATTGAATATAGTTCTCTGGGCTATACCGTAGGGCTTTGTTTATCCAATCTATATATAAAAGCTGATGCAACTTTAAATTGGATTTTTTTTTTTACTTTCTATTTCTGATATTTCATTATTAGTGTATAGAAACACGGCAGATTTCTGTTTACTAATCGTGGACCCAGCAACCTTGCTGAATTTGTTAGTTCTGAAAGTTTTGGAATGAAGACTTTAGGGTTCTGCATATAGAGTATCGTGCCATCTGCAAATAGGGATGATTTTACCTCTTCCCTTCCAACTTGGATACACTTTATTTCTTTTTCTCGTTTCTGATTGCCATGGCTAGGACTTCCAGTACTATGTTAAACAGAAGCAAAAGTGAACATCCTTGTCTTACTCCTGAATTTAGTATGCAGGCTTTCAATTTTCACCATTGAGCATTATGTTGGCTGTGAGTTTATCATAAAGAGACCATATTATGTTGATGTATGTCTGCTCTATACCCACTTCAATGAGAGTTTTCATCATGAATGAATGCTGAATTCTGTCAAATGCTTTTTCTTCCGTTGTTGAGATGGTTGTATAATTTTTATCTTTCCTTTTAAAAATGTGGTATATCACATTGACTGATTTCCATATGTTGAACCATTCTTGTGACCCTGGAATAAATCCAGCTTCACCATGCTGTATGATCCTTTTTATGACTTGTTGGACTCAGTTTGCTAATATTTTGTTGAGGATTTTTGCATCTTATATTCAGCAAAGATATTGGCCTGTAATTATTAGAGAAAGGCAAATAAAAACTACAGTGAGATACCACCTCACACAGGTCACACAGGTCAGAATGGCCATCATTAAAAAGTCTGCTGCTAAGTCACTTCAGTTGTGTCCGACTCTGTGCGACCCCATAGACGGCAGCCCACCAGGCTTCCCCGTCCCTGGGATTCTCCAGGCAAGAACACTGGAGTGGGTTGCCATTTCCTTTTCCAGTGCATGAAAGTGAAAGGTGAAAGAAGTCGCTCAGTCATGTCCGACTTTTAGCGACCTCATGTACTGCAGCCCACCAGGCTTCTCCGTCCATAGGATTTTCCAGGCAAGAGTACTGGAGTGGGGTGCCATTGCCTTCTCCATTAAAAAGTCTACAAACAACAAATGCTAGAGAGGGTATGGAGAAAAGGGAATACTCCTACACCATTGGCAGGAATGTTATTTGGTGTAGGCACTGTGGAAAACAGCATGGAGGTTCCTCAGAAAACTAAAAATAGAATTATCACATGATCCAGCAATCACATGGGCATGAGTATATGGCATACATGCCTATGTACTCCTGGGCATGTATCTGGACAAAAAGGTGCATGCATCCCTATGTTCGTAGCAGCACTATTCACAATAGTGTAGAAGCTTCATGATAGTGAAGACATGGAAACGTGAACAAAATAATGCCACTTGCAGCAACATGGATGTAACTAGACACTGTTATCCTAAGTGAAATAAGTCAGGAAGAGAAAGACAAATACCATATGATATCACTTACATGTGGAATCTAAAATATGACACAAATGAACCCATGTGTGAAACAGAGTCACAGACACAGAGAACTGGCTAGTGGCTGCAAAGAGGGTTGAATCAATATTTTTAAAGTGGCCATACTCCTGAAAGCAGTCTATAGATTCAGGGCATGTGTGCGCTCAGCCACTGTCCAACTCTTTGTGACCCCATGTAGCCTACCAGGTTCCTCTGTTTGTGGGATTTGTCAGGCAAGAATACTGGAGTGGGTTACCATTTCATCTTCCAGGGGATATTCCCAATCCAGGGATTGAATTCATGTCCCCTGTGCCTCCAGCACTGCAGGCAGATTTTGTACCACTGAGTCATCGGGGAAGCTGAAAACCCCTATAAAAATACCCATGACAATTTTCACAGAACTAGAACAAATCATCCTAAAACTTATATGGAACCACAAAAGACCTGGAATTGCCAAAGCAATCCTGAGAACAAAAGAGAAAAGAAAAAAGCTGGAGGTATAATCCTCCCAGACTTCAGGGTATACCACAAAGCTACAGTAATCAAAACAGCATGGCAGAACAGACACATAGATCAATGGAACAGAATAAAAAGCCCAGAAATAAACTCACATACCAATAGCCAATTAGTCTACAACACAGGAGGCAAGAATATACAATGGAGAAGACAATCTCTTCAACAAGTGGTGCTGGGAAAACTGGAAAGCTATATGTAAGAGAATGAGGTTAGAACATTCCCTCACACCATATACAAAAATAAACTCAATGTTGACCTAAATGCAAGACCTGAAACTAAAAAGCTTCTTCCGCATTCTCCACTGAAAATTCCAGTCTAAATGGGCCCAGGCCAAAAACTCTGGAGTTACCCATGACTTTTCTTTCTCTCACACTGTATTCAATCTGTCAGCAGATCTTTTCAGGGGCCCACCAGGATACGCACGATCTGCGCTGTCTCCTCCCAACGCTTTTCTCCTCCAACTCTCCTCCACACTCAACTTGCTGTAGACTCATGGGTCTCTTGGATGTTTCTTAAGACACAGTCCACCCTCAGGACCTTTGCACAGACTGTGCCCTCTGCCTGGTAAGCTTTCTCCAAATATCTTCCTTCTTCCCTTCTGAATGAACATTCATGCATGTCCCTTGTGTCTGACTCTTTGCACCCCATGGATTGTAGCCTGCCAGTCTCCTCTGCCCATGGGATTTTCCCAGCAAGAATACTGGAGTAGGTTGCCATTTCCTGCTCCAGGGAACCTTTCTGACCTGGGGGTTGAACCCATGTCTTTGGCATCTCCTGCATTGGTGGGCAGATTCTTTGCCACCTGGAATTCCCCCTTTCCTTCTGGTCTCTGCTTAAATGTCACTTCCTCAGAGAAGCCTGGTGGCTCAAATGGTAAAGAATCTGCCTGCAATGCGAGAGATCTTGGTTTGATCCCTGGGTCGGGAAGACCCCCCAGAGAAGGAAATGGCAACCTACTCCAGTACTCTTGACTGGAAAATCTATGGACAGAGGATCCTGGTGGGCTACAGTCCATGGGATCGCAAAGAGTTGGACACAACCAAGCAACTAACACTTTCACTTTCAGAGAGACCTTTCTCTTTCCCTTATCTTGCTAGACTGTTCCTCCATAGGAAACATATATCACATAAAATACCTCTGTAAATTATGCGCTGCAGGCTTCCCTGGTAGCTCAGTAGTGAAGAATCCCACCTGCCAAGGCAGGAGACACAAGTTTGACCTCTGTTCTAGAAGATCCCACATGCCATGGCATGGCTAAGCCCTTGCACCACAACTATTGAGCCTGTGCTCTAGAGCCCGGGAACTGCAACTACTGAAGCCTGTGTGCCCTAAAGCCTGTGTTCTGTAGCAAGAGAAGCCGCTGCAATGATAAGCTCATGCTCTAGAGAGTGGCCCCCACTCCCTGCAACTAGAGAAAAGCCTGCACAGCAATGAAGACCCAGCAGAGACAAAATAAATAAATAAGTAAAATCATATAAAAAATTATATGCTGCTGATCACATGCTAAAAAAAAAAAATATATATATATATATATATATATCCAGAGATCGGGAATGTGCTCTGTTTTATTCACTGTAGAAAAACACCTGGTACTCTCTGGGGACTTTTTAAAGTATTTCTTTACTTTTAAAAATTTATTGTATTATTCTTACTGTTATTTTATTTATTTTATGTTTTGGCTGTGCTGCACAGGATATGGGATCTTAGCTCCCTGACCATCAATCAAACCTGCTCCCGTTGCATTGGAAGTGCAGAGTCTTAACCACTGCACTGCTAGGGAAATCCCGAACTTGTTTGTTGAATAAACATGTGCTCTCTGCCAGCTGGGACTGGGAAAGAGGCATGGAATGAAAAAGAATGTCTCCTTGCCTGGAGTTCAGTCCTGTCCAGAGGGAGACAGTCACTAAACAGACCATTTCAAGAATAATTTTTCTGTGACTGAAGATACATAGGAGCTATGGCTGCCTTGAGTATGATTTTTGAACTGAAGACAGAAGCTGGGGAAGCCCTCAGAGCTGAGACCTACAGGATAAATAGAAGTTAGCTGAGCAGGTGAGAAGGAACAGAATTCTCGGCAGAAGGAACAGCAGGTACACAGGCTTTGAAGTGGGAGATGGCCTTGGTGAGTTTGGTGAAAAATGGTCTCAAGTGACTGGTGTATGGACTATGAGCAAGAAAGTGGTGAGTGACGAGTGGGAAAGGGCGGTTTGCTCCCTTATTCACCCAGAACTCCTGAACTGCTCTCATCTTGGCTTCAGATCTCCCCAGGTCTTTGTGCCCTATTTTGTGTCCTAGGAGAGACTGCTAAGGACCACTCAAGCAGCTCTTTTGCCTTGTGACTTACAGATGGGTTCAAAATGGGGAGCCGCAGCAGGCATGGGAGGGAGGAGAGTGAGATCAGTGTGTTTCTACCTCATCCCCTTTCCTTGTAGTTTGTGCAAGAAGGCTGAGGCTCTTGGCCAAAGGTTCATGACCCCTGCCAGACAGTCCTTTCCACATAGCCTGATCTGGTCCGAGTTGTAGTAACCACGTACTCCTTGGCTCCAGTCCCAGGGGAGCCGTCACCAGGAACCATTCTGGGGTGCCGTATTATCCATTTGAAAATAGTGCTTTTATTAAACCCTTTTCAAATTACCCCATTTGAGTACTCTGTTTCAGAACTCTCTCTTTTTTAAGACTGAGGTTAAATTCACATAATATAAAGTTAACCTCAATCAAATCCCTTATGATTATACAGTGGCAGTGACGAATAGATTCGAGGGATTAGATCTGGTAGTCAGAGTGCGTGAAGAACTATGGACAGAGATTTGTAACACTGTACAGGAGACAGGGACCAAAGCTATCCCCAAAAAGAGAAACACAAGAAGGCGAAGTGGTTGTCTGAGGAGGCCTTGCAAACTGCCGAGAAAAGAAGAGAACTGAAAGGCAAGGGAGAAAGGGAAGATACAGCCAACTGAACAGAGAGTTCCAGAGCACAGCACGGAGAGATTAAGAAGGCCTTTGTAAGTGAACAGGGCAAGTAAATAGAAGAAAATAAGAGAGTTGGAAGGCCTAGAGATTTCTTCAAGAAAATTGGAGTTAGCAAGGGAACATATCATGCAAGGATGGGCACAATAAAGGACTGAAATGGTAAGGACCTAACAGAAGCAGATAAGATAAAGAAGAGGTGGTAAGAATAGCCAGAAGAACTGTACAAAAAGATCTTAATGACCTGGATAACCAGGATGGTGTGGTGACTCACCTAGTGCTGGACATTATGGAGTGTGAAGTCAAGTGGGTCACAAGAAGCACTACTACAGAGAAAGCTGGTGGAAATGATGGAATTCCAGTGGAGCTATTTAACATCCTAAATGATGATGCTGTTAAAGTGCTGCACTCAATATGTCAGCAACTTTGGAAAACTCAGAAGCGGCCACAGGACTGGAAAAAGTCAGTTTTCATTCCAATGCCAAAGAATGTTCATCAGTTCAGTTCAGTTCAGTCACTCAGTTGTGTCCGACTCTTTGCGACCCCATGAATTGCAGCACGCCAGGCCTCCCTGTCCATCACCAACTCCCGGAGTTCACTCAGACTCACGTCCATCGAGTCAGTGATGCCATCCAGCCATCTCATCCTCTGTTGTCCCCTTCTCCTCCTGCCTCCAATCCCTCCCAGCATCAGAGTCTTCCAATGAGTCAACTCTTCGCATGAGGTGGCCAAAGTACTGGAGTTTCAGCTTTAGCATCATTCCTTCCAAAGAAATCCCAGGGCTGATCTCCTTCAGAATGGACTGGTTGGATCTCCTTGCAGTCCAAGGGACTTTCAAGAGTCTTCTCCAACACCCCAAATCATGAACAAGAACGGTCATACCACCCACAATTACACTCATTTCACATGCTAGTAAGGTTATGGTCAAAATCCTTCAAGTTAAGCTTCAGCAGTACGTAAACCAAGAACTTCCAGAGGTACAAGCTGAGTTTAGACAAGGCAGAGGAAACACAGATCAAATTGCTAACATTCATTAGATTGTAGAGAAAGCAAGAGAATTCCAGAAAAACATCTACTTCTGCTTCATTGACTACACTAAAGCCTTTGACTCTTAAAGAGATGGGAATATCAGACCATCTTACCTGTGTCCTGAGAAACCTGTATGCAGATCAAGAAGCAACTTACAACTGGACATGGAACAGCAGCCTGGTTCAAAATTGGGAAAGGAATATGACAAAGCTGTATATTGTCACCTTGCTTATTTAACTTATATGCAGAGAACATCATGGGAAATGCCAAGATTGATGAATCACAAGCTGGAATCAAGATTGCAAGGAGAAACGTCAACAACCTCAGATATGTGGATGATACCACTCTAATGGCAGAAAGCGAAGAGGAACTAAAGAGCCTCTTAATGAGGGTGAAAGAGGAGGGTGAAAAAGCTTGCTTAAAACTCAACATTCAAAAAACTAAGATCACGGCATCCAGTTCCATCACTACATGGCAAATAGAAGGGGAAAAAGTGGAAACAGTGACAGATTTTATTTTCTTGGGCTCCAAAACCATTGCAAATGGTTACTGCAGCCATGAAATTAAAAGACACTTGCTCCTTGGAAGAAAAGCTCTGACAAAGCTAGACAGTATATTAAAAAGCAGAGATATCACTTTGCCAACAAAGGTCTGTCTAGGCAAAGCAATGGTTTTTCCAGTAGTCATGTACAGATGTGAGAGTTGGACCATAAAGAAAGCTGAATGTCAAAGAATAGATGCTTCAAATTGTGTTGCTGGAGAAGGGTCTTGAGAGTCTCTTGGGCAAGGAGATCAAACCAGTCAGTCCTAAAGGAAATCAACCCTGAATATTCATTGGAAGGACTGATGCTGAAGCTGCAGCTCCAATACTTTGGCCACCTGATGCGAAGAGCTGACTCACTGGAAAAGACCCTGATGCTGAGAAAGATTGAGGGCAGGAGGAGAAGGGGGAGGAGGAGGAGGAGGAGATGGGTGGATGGCATCACTGACTCAATGAACATGAATTTGAGCAAACTCCAGGACATAATGCAGGACAGGAAAGCCTGGCATGCTGCAGCCTATGGGTGCGCAAGGAGCTGGACATGACTTAGCTAGTGAACAATAATAAAAATTAATCACTTAAAAGTGTACAATTCAGTGGCCATAGTATATTCACAAATATTTTGTGACCATCACTTCAGTCTAGTTCCAAAATTTTTCATCACCCCAAAAAGGAGATCTTATATCCATCCCCTGTTTGGTATTGACTCCTTATTGCCCCTCCATCAAGCCCCCGGTAACCACTAATCAGCTTTCTGTCTCTATGGATTTACCTATTCTTGGACGTTTCATATAAGTGGAATCGTACAGTGCATGGCCTTTCCTGTCTGACTCCTTTCATTTGGCATAGTTGTTTCAAGGTTCATCACGCTGTCAATGAATCAATGCTTCTCTGTTCTTTTTAAAAAATTTATTTATTTTTAATTGAAGGATAATCATAATATTGTGTTGGTTTCTGCCATACATCAACATAGGTCTACACATGTCCCCTCCCTCTGGAGGCTCCTTCCTTCTTCCCACCTCATCCCACCCATCGTGGTTGTCACAGAGCCCTTGTTTGTGTTCCCTGCGTCATACAGCAAGTTCCTCCAGGCTATCTATGTTACATATGTTAGTGTATATGTTCAATGCCACTCTCTCCGTTTGTCCCACTCTCTCCTTCCTAGCTGAGTAATGCTCCATCGTACAAATACTCCATAATTGTTTATCCATTCATCCACTGATGGACACGTGGATTGTTGCCACCTCCTGACTACTGTAAATAATGCTGCTATAAACATATATATTCATATGTCTGTGTGAGTCCCTGTTTTCAGTTCTTTGGGGCATATACTTAGAAGTGGAACTTGGTTCATATGGTAATTTTATTCCTCTAAAAAGGAATGCCCAAACGTTTTCCCATGGTGGTTGCATCACCTTACATCCCCATTATCAGTCCATGAGGAAAGCTCTCTTCTTTTCACCTCTGCCCCTTAAAGTCTGCTGTGGGCTTCTGGAGCCCTTTCCCGTACCAAGCCACGCTTCACCTTTACTCACTTCCAGGTGTCTTTCTGGCACCATCTCCCTAGTCCGATCACTGCCTCCACTTCCTCCCCTCCTACTCGGACTTGTCTGTTGAGCCTGGCTGAGGACTCTGGTGACTTGGTAACCACACAGTCCTGACTCTTGTCAGTGGCTGGGCCTCTTGACCTCTGGCACAGGGGATGCTGCTTCTTACCTGGCTTCCTCCACTTTCCCGATGTGACCTCCAGCTCCATGTCTCTGCCTGTCGTCTTTCTGAACACAGCTGTGAGCAACACTTCTTCTTCCATCCTCTTCTCAGTCCAACTGCTGGAGTAATATCAGTGACACATCACGTTGGCATCTACTGCCTTCCGAATACAGGTGAGTCACAGACACACTGCTCATGATAGTTCTTGCTGCCTCCTGGGTGTCTGCATGCATGACCAAGAGGTCTTTTTCAGACTCAAGGTAAGTCAGGGTGTCTCAGCTTTGGCACTGCTGACATTTGGGGCCAGATCGTTCTCTGCTGTGGGGGACATCCTTTGTATCATAGGATGCTGAACAGCATCCCTGGTCTCCACCCACTAGATTGATCCCTGTAGCGCCTCCCACTCTGCAGTCTGCCCAAAGTGTCTTCAGACATTGCCAAATGTTCTCTGGGGAAACAATCTGTCCCAGTTGAGAACTGCTGCTGCTGCTGCTAAGTCGCTTCATTCGTGTCCGACTCTGTGCGACCCCATAGACGGCAGCCCACCAGGCTCCCCCATCCCTGGGATTCTCCAGGCCAGAACACTGGAGTGGGTTGCCATTTCCTTCTAAGATAGCCCAAATCAATCCTGAAACTTGTGCTGACACTTTTCCAGCCCATGCTCTGTACCACGCATGGCACTGAGGACACTGCAAACGCCGTCTCATCTCCTGGTCATTGCCTGCATTTTATCTGTCCAGGGATGGAGCACCACAAGGATCATGTGACTTGCCTGAGGTCGCACAGCCAGGAAGCCTACTCTCACTGCTTCCGCATCCCCTGGCCTCTCAGCTTGCTCCTCCTTCCTTGCCTCCATCTCTCAGGGCAGAAAAGCTGGGCTGACACCCTCTCCTCTCCTCCTCAGTCCCCTAGAAACCCACATCCCGTGGGGCACCGGTGAGGACATTCACCAGTGACAGCCTTGAGGGGTGGGATGGGATGGGAATTGGGAGGGAGGCTCAGGAGGGAGGAGTCACACATATACCTATGGCTGATTCATGTTGATTTACGGTAGAAACCAACACAATACTGTGATTATCCTCCAATTAAAAGTAAAATTAAATAATAATAAAAAAGCTCCAATGTGCTGTAAAACAAACCAACTGGGAATTTCCTAGTGGTCCAGTGGTTAGGACTCCACACTCTCACTGCCAAGGGCTGAGGTTCAATCCCTGGTCAGGGAGCTAAAATCTCACAAGCCACAGAGCCAGCACAGACAAAAAAAAAAAAGATTAAAAACAACAGCAACAATAACCAGGGCTTCCCTGGTGGCTCCCTGGCAAAGAATCTGCCTGACAATGCAATAGACAAGTGTTTGACTCCTGATCCGGGAACATCCCACGTACCACGGAGCAGCCAAGCCTGTGCCAGACGACTGCTGGGCCACACTCTGGAGCCCGGGAGCCAGAACTACTGAAGCCAGAGCGCCTACAGCCTGTGCTCCACAACGGAGCAGACACCCAGTGAGAAGCCTGTGTCAAACAGTTAGAGAGGAGCCCCCCGGGCTGCAACTAGAGAAGAGCCTGTGCCGCAGTGCACCCGGCACAGCCAAAACAAATAAACATTAAACAAAACAACCAATGGAGGGCTTCTTCCCTGTTCCAGTACCATCTGCGGCTCCCCATCGCTCACCAGGTCAACCCTCAGGCACTCGGACGGGACGCCTCCAGCCTGCCTGTCGCTCACACCCCAAGGCCAGGGAAACCCACCTGCCCAGCCACCTCCTCCGGTGTCTCTGTGCTGAAGCCCCACCCCCTCTCCCGCACCTGTTGAAATCCAACCTCTCCCTGAAGTCCTGGCTCAGATGTCACATCCCTCACGTTGCCTCCTCTGGCCTCCCTTCCGCCTCCTCCTAGCCACAAAGCTTCAATTATTTGTATATCCTCTCCTTCACCTCGAAACACTACCCCCTCCCACTCTCGCCACCTACTGAGAACTTCATGAAAATGACAGAGAAAGAAATCACCCACATTTACCACCCTCTGCGGCAAGTGGTGCATCTTACGTTTGTTCTAGAATTCTCTTCTTCAAGTTTTGAGCCCTCTGCCTCTTTCTGGAATTTGGGAAAGACCAGTGCCCTAATTTTTCCAAAACTCAAATTCAGGGATTTTCAGCCTCCTCCTTTGTCTTCATCTTAATCCAGACAGATGGTTTTGGATTCTGAAATTTCAGCCATTCACAATCACCTGTCACCATTTTTGCCCAGACTAGGTCTTACCTTTCTATTACTTAATAGTTTTCTCTCAGTGCTTTTCCTTTTAAACCTTATTTATTTTAAGCAAAATTCATACTGCTGTTATTACACACATGAGACTAGGGATTTAATGTTCAGGCTAAGTGTATTTTTTCTTCTACATATGAAAACAAATCTCGCATTTAATATAAATACATAAAATAGAAAATGAATAGAAAATGTTCCTCTGTGTGACATATAAAATTACCAGGCTTGAAAAAAAGACACTGATGTTTTGGACTCAGAGGGAGAGGGAGAGGGAGAGGGTGGGATGATTTGGGAGAATGGCATTGTAACAGGTATACTATCATGTAAGAATCGAATCGCCAGTCTATGTCCGACGCAGGATACAGCATGCTTGGGGCTGGTGCACGGTGATGACCCAGAGAGATGTTATGGGGAGGGAGGGGGGAAGGGGGTTCATGTTTGGGAACGCATGTACACCCGTGGTGGAGTCATGTCAATGTATGACAAAACCAATACAGTATTGTAAAGTAAAATAAAGTAAAAATAAAAATTTATTAAAAAAAATAAAATTACCAGGCTTGAGTTCAGGTTATTTTTCAGCATGAGCCAGCTGTTCTCCTTGCTTGGCTCTGCAACAAACCTTTCTCTGCCTAAAATAAAATAAAATAAAAATAAGACTAGTAGACTGAATAGCTAAGGATACTTGTATCATGCTTTGGAAACCAGTCAGAGTAATTTCTGTAAGGTTCAGACTTGTAAAAATTCATTCATTCATTCATTCACTGAAAGTGTATTCTTTTCCTAGCTTGCTTTAAGTATATTGACAAATAAAACTTGTGTATATTCAGGATGTTCAATGTGATTTGACATTTATTCTCATTATTCAGATTTTAGCTGGAAAACTGATACCTTTTCTATCTCATGGTAAAACCCTGTGTTATATCCCTTTACTGGTGGAAATATCTGTATCTATTTCCCCCACTTGAATCTCAGTTCCATGAGGACAGATATTTGGTCTGTTTTATTCTCTGCCATATTCCCAGCTCTAAAACAATGCTTAGAATACAGTGGGTACTTCACTGTTGTATGGACTAATTCTGAGCCAATGGCTGCTCAGCTCAGCACTGGCTAGTCTTGGGGCGGGGGGGCACTCTTCAGAAGACCCCAATCTCAAGGAGAGACAGAGCCAAGCTAAAGTGGGACCTGCACATGGACCGGGTAGGGAAGTCTTGGCTGTCCCTGAACCAGGACGTGGAATTAGCAATCAGGAGTTGCTGGTGAGGGAGAAGGCTGGAAGCTTCCCAGTGGTTAATAATAGCAGTCAGCGCTTACATAGTACTTCAGTTCAGTTCAGTTCAGTCGCTCAGTCATGTCCGACTCTTTGCGACACCATGAATCGCAGCACACCGGGCCTCCCTGTCCATCACCAACTCTGGGAGTTCACTCAAACTCACGTCCATCCAGTCCGTGATGCCATCCAGCCATCTCATCCTCTGTCGTCCCCTTCTCCTCCTGCCCCCAATCCCTCCCAGCATCAGAGTCTTTTCCAATGAGTCAACTCTTCGCATGAGGTGGCCAAAGTATTGGAGTTTCAGCTTTAGTATCAGTCCTTCCAAAGAACACCCAGGGCTGATCTCCTTTAGAATGGACTGGTTGGATCTCCTTGCAATCCAAGGGTAAAACAAAAGTGCTCCTTACACCTTGAAACAGGGTTTCTCAACCTGGGCCTTGTTGACTTTCTCTGCTGTGAGAGGTTCTCCGATGTGGGCATCGTAGGGTGTTTAGCAGCATCCCTGGCCTCTACTCACAAGATGCCAATAGTACCCCAGCTCCCAGATGTGATGATCAAATGTATCTCCAGACATTGCCAAAGGTGTCTAAGGAGCAGGGGTGGGGGGTGGGGGGTGGGCGGCAGAATTGCCTTGGGTGTGAACAGCTTCCCTAAAGCATTCTGACAACCTTCTGAGGTGGACATATATATAGTAAGTGAAGAAGCCATTTGAACTCTTCCTTCAGAGTTCACAGTCTACCACTGTGCTATACAGCTTTGCATTTGACCTTGGTCCCTGGCTCTGTCTTCTGAGAGTCCAGCACTGCTCTGGGCCTGCTCCATCTCTTGGCCCTTCCACCAGGCTAACCAGACCTCCTGCCTCATCAGCCCCCTGAGCCGGGACTGGCTCACTTGGCCCTCACTAAGTCTGTAACTGCATCCAGAACTTATTTTTATTTGATAAATCAAAAGGCTTCGGAATAGTGGTCCTCTGGGGGAGGAAATCTGAACGTCTTTGCCCTTTCTTCAATTTCGTTATGGTTTACTATAGTTTTAACTCTGGAGCTCATTAAAAGAGGATCATTATTTTCTCATAGCTTCAGGCTTCTCTGTTTGATCTGGTCTTTGCCTGAATCTGGACAGTCTTGAGGGGAGATGTCTCCCCTCGAGCCTGCAGCCTGTGCCTCAGGTTCCCTAGATGGCCCTGAAATAAGAGCTTGGGCCTTTGCTTTCCAGGGTTTTTTCTCCCCCCTTTGACAGATAGTTTTGGGCATCCAGTATGTGCAAGTACATTTGCTTTGCCCTGGGGAGACTGTGGGGAGCTGGAGACCACCTGTGAGTCCTCCTATCTGCCTGCCCTCTTGCCCAGGTCAGATCAGGCAATGGTGTGTGCAAGTCTGGAGGCTGCCTGACTCCATCCGGGCACATCTGGAGCAGGCGGGCTGGCCAAGGACAACATCCTAGCTGGAGGAGTCAAGGTGGCTGGCAGGAGACAGGTGGAGTGGGAGGAGCAGAAAAAGTCTGTGGTGCCTGTTGAATCTGGAAATCTTCCTGATGGCAGACCCCCCAGCGGGTGGGCTGGACTCTGAGATCCAGAGGGAGAAGGAGAGCTGGCTCCCAAGGGCTGTTGGAGTTTGAGGATTTCTGAGGATCCCAGAGGAGGGTCCTGGGGGCCTGCGGGTGCTGGCTTAGGGACCCCAGTTCCAGCTTGGGAGCAGGCCCTGGATTGGGGGCCATGAGGGGTGCTGGTGTGGGCGGTGGGTCCTAGAGAGTGGTCCAGAGGGGAATAAAGGCGCCAAAGGCAGTCAGGGTGGCAGGAAGCCTGATGGTTTTGGGCCTCTGGGTTAAGTCTGTCTCTTCACCTGTCTCTTTCTCTATCTCAGCATCTTGTTCTCCGTCTTTCCACTTGTCACTCTCTCTCACTGGGGCCTCTCCGTGTCTTTCCCTTTCTGCTCCTGTCCACGCCTCCATGTCTCCACGTATCTCGTTTTCTCCCATCTCTGGGGCCCCGCAGCGGTCCCCGCCCAGAGGCTGTTGAGATGGGGGGGGGGGCGTGCCCGGGGCGGGCCTCCCGTCCGGCCGGCTGGCAGGGCGGCTTAAAGGGCTGGGTTGCCTGACTGCGCGGTCAGAGCCGAGGTTGCGGTTCAGGCAGATCCGGATCTAGGGCCGGAGGCCGAGACCCGCAGGGTGAGTGCGTGTCGGGAGGGGCGGGCTGTAACCTAAGAGGGGCGGCAGCCCGGCGCGGTAACCCGAGGTGCACCAGCTTTCGGGCTGGTACCGCGGGTGCGAGCGGCTGCGGGCGGCGGCTGGCGGGGCACCGCAGGCCCCAGGGATCCCCAGGACCAAAGACGGGACTGCCTGTAAGGGACTCTGGTGCGTGTGTGTGTGTGTGTGTGTGTGTGTGTCTGTGTGTCTGTGTGTATCCCCGACCGTCTGTGCATCTGTGAGAAGTTTCTCCTGTTGTGAGCCTAGGAGTCCTGGATACATGCTTCTCTCCGGGTTTCCGTGCAGACCCAGATCTTAAGAAGGCACAGACTCCTCATCAGGTCATCGTAGACACATCCAAGCCCAGCCGTATGACGCCTCCCTAAGACTGAGTGGGGTGACTGGGATTTCACTTCACCCTGTCTTAAAGGGAAGCCTGCATGCCGCTGGTGAACTTTAGGCTTGTGGTCCCACCTGGGTCACACACCTTGCAGGCATAGAGCCTCCAAGAGCCCCTCTATGAAAAGAAGATGCCTGCCTGGGTCCCCACAGTTGGCTGTGAGGATTGTGTGAGGTCCTGCTAATGTTCCCAGCTGATGTCTGTCGTGTGATGAAGAAATAATGTTCCGTTGTGTCCCAGGGGTCAGAACTGGCCCGCTTGGACCACAGGGTGGCTAGCCAGCTGGAAGCACCGCAAGGCAACTGAGGCCCATCAGCTGATAAGTCTCAGGCTGGAGGTAGGAGGGAAACAGTTGAGGAGCTGGGATTTGAACAAACCAGCCCTGGCTGACCCCCAAATCCTGGGTACTTTCTGATGGCTGCCGCCTCTCGGTATAGCCCAGCTTGGGTTTCGGAGCAGTAACATTAGATCCAGGCTGGTGTCCCGCCGTGACCTGAGTTTGTATCTGCAGAGGTGCTTGGATGACTCTGGGGACATTCAGAGAACGGGACCCCATTTCTCCTCCCTAGTAAGATGTGGGCATGATTCTCTAAATCCTCGAATGGCAGGGCAACAATAATGAATGAGATGGCAGTACCAACCGCCATGAGAGATACCTTTGATCAAGGACTTCTTGTCCTTGATCAGGCACTGAGCTGAGCCGATTAAAAATCGTGGAAATGTCATCTCAGCCCCAGGAGGTGGGTAATACGGTTCCTGTCTTTTGGATGAGGAAATGACGGCTCCAAGAGGTGTACGGACACTCCCCTGAGGTCACACAGCTATGAGGCAGAGCTTCATGGAGTCCTTTTCAAGGTGCACATCCAAGTATGGTCACTCTGGATGGACAGAGACAATTGCAGCCCTGGAATGAGCTAGATTACTGGTGTCTTTTAAGCTTCTTTTTCTGTCAGGATTTCCTTTGGGCCAAAGTAACTGCAAGCAAATGCCTACAATATGTACAAAGCTGTGTTGAGACTCCCCGACTTCACACCCGGAACTGCCAACTTGTCCCTGCCCTCGTAACTGCCCCCTGAATCTCTTTCTCAGAACCTCAGAAATTTGAGGGTAGGCCCCCTTCTGGCTCATACCATCTGGGGCTTGGCACTTTGGAAAAATAAGATTTGTGCCTGGGATAGCCCTTTGGCGTAGAGGGGGGTCACAGGGACAGACTGTATTGACTACAGGCTGCGAGACAGGATGGAGAGCAGGGCTGGGATGTGAGGTATTGGGGCCAGCCAGTGTTGGGTACTTGTTTGTCAGGCCACCTTGTGGGTGGGGGCAGAGGTAGGATGCGTAGTACCTGTGGTTTAAGGAGAGGCAGACATGGTTTCTGGTGGGTCGGGGTCCACATTGCTGCATTCCTTCTCAGGAGTCCGCACGCCTTGAATGACGAGTCCCCATTTGCAGGCTGGGCTAACCTGACAAACCAGCACTCCGTGGGCGTGGGCTGGCTTTGGAGCCAGTCGCTGGCATCTCCATCTCCAGATAATGACTGCCCAAGTAGGGTGGGCGGGGTCACCTCTGCCAGGGCAGGTCTGCTGAAGGCCTTTCTTGGCTTCTGGGATGAGACTGGGGGCTGGCGCAGATCGGAACAGGCATGCCAGCTTCCCACATGGTCTTGAGAGTGTCAGCTTTGAATTTTTCTCACTTCCATAAAATGCTAACAGAAATAAGAATAATGGCTGAAATTTGAAGAATAATGCCCGCTATGTGCCAAGCCTTATCTCACTGAAGTGTTCCAAACATCCTTAAGGGGTAGGTCCTGTTGTTATTAACCATTTTACAGATTGGAAAATGGAAGCCGAGGATGGGGACTGGGCCCCCTCCAGGCTGCTTAACTGGGGAGGGGCAGAGCTGTGATTTGAACCCAAAATGCATTTTGAAGGATAATGCAACCCCCTAACACCTCTTCATTTTATTTTTTATTTTTTTTAGTTGAAGTACAATATATATACCAGAAAGTGCACATTCTAGAACTGGTGTTTCCTCACAGTGAACCCCCACATGTCACCAACACCCATATTAAGAAAAGGAATAGCTGCCTGCATCCCCAAACATGCTTCTCTGTTCTTTTTTATATTCATTTTGATTATGGTTTATCATAGGATATTGGATATAGTTCACTGTGCTATCAATTAATTTTTCTTAAAAATAGAGAATTATATTTTTATTTATTTTTAAAATTTAATTTATTTCTTTTTAAATAGAGGGTAATTGCTTTACAATGTTGCGTTGGTTTCTGCGATACATCATTACGAATCAGCCAAAGGTGTATGTATGTCCCTTCCATCTTGAACCTCCCTCCCACCTTGCACCCCATCCCTACCATCTAGGTTGTCACAGAGCGCACCAGGTTGAACACCCTCTTATAATTTCTCATTAGCTCTCTGTTTTATGTTTGGTAATATATGTATTTCAATGCTCCCCTCTCAATTCTAGACTTTACCTTTTAGAGCAGTGTTAGGTTTAAGGAAAAATCACCCAGAAAGTACAGAGCTCCAACACCTGCCCCCCGCAACCCCCTTGTTATTGACATCTCCCATCAGCATGGTGCATTTGTTACAATTGATGAACCAATATTAGAACATTATTACTAACCAAAGTCCACAGTGTAAAGTAGAGTTCATTCTTTGGGTTGTACAATTCACTAATTTTCACAGTTAAAATATTTTTGAGTGGTCAGTATGTGCTCAGTTCAGTTTAGTTGCTCAGTCATGTCTTGCTCTTTGCGACACCATGTACTGCAGCACGCCAGGCCTCCCTGTCCATCACCAACTCCTGGAGTTTACCCAGACTCATGTCCATTGAGTCAGTGATGCCACCCAACCATCTCATCCTCTGTCGTCCCCTTTTCCTCCTGCCTTCAATCTTTCCCAACATCAGGGTCTTTTCAAATGAGTCAGTTCTTTGCATCAGGTGACCGAAGTATTGGAGTTTCAGCTTCAGCATCAGTCCTTCCAATGAATATTCAGACTGGTCTCCTTTAGGATGGACTGGTTGGATCTCCTTGTAGTCCAAGGGACTCTCAAGAGTCTTCTCCAACACCACAGTTCAAAAGTGTCAGTTCTTTAGTGCTCAGCTTTCTTTATAGTCCAACTCTCACATCTGCACATGACTATTGGAAAAATCATAGCTTTGACTAGATGGACATTTTTTGGTAAATTTATGTCTCTGCTTTTTACTATGCTGTCTAGGTTGGTCGTAACTTTTCTTCCAAAGAGCAAGCATCTTTTAATTTCATAGCTGCAGTCACCATCTGCAGTGATTTTTGAAGCCCCAAAAGATAAAGTCTGTCACTGTTTCCATTGTTTCCCCATCTATTTGCCATGAAGTGATGGGATCAGATGCCATGATCTTAGTTTTCTGAAAGTTGAGTTTTAAGCCAACTTTTTCACTCTCCTCTTTCACTTTCCAGGAGGCTTTTAAGTTCTTCTTCGCTTTCAGCCATAAGGGTGGTGTCATCTGCATATCTCAGGTTATTGATATTTTCTCCTGGCAATCTTGATTCCAGCCTGTGCTTCATCCAGCCCAGTGTTTCTCATGATGTACTCTGCATAGAAGTTAAATAAGCAGGGTGACAATATACAGCCTTGACGTACCCCTTTCATGATTTGGAACCAGTCTGTTGTTCCATGTCCAGTTCTGACTGTTGCCTCCTGACCTGCATACAGATTTCTCAGGAGGCAGGTTGGGTGGTCTGGTATTTCCATCTCTTTCAGAATTTTCCACAGTTTATTATGATCCACACAGTCGAAGGCTTTGGCATAAAGGCTCTCAATAAAGCAGAAGTAGATGTTTGCTTCTACTACTGCTACTTTAATATGTGCTCAGGGTATAGAAAGTCAGAAAGGCCCCCCAGGCTGGAGAAGGAAAGGTAAATCTCTCTTTCAGTCCCGCTCCCAGTTCTGCCAGTTTCCTTCCAGGAGCAGCCACCATGATAAATTTCTCATGGGTCCTCAAACTTTGTATTGCACTTAAAAAATTGAGGCAAAAGTCATCTAATATAAAATAACTAAAAATGCTTTTGTGTTTAGTTAGGCATTTATTTGGCTGTGCTGGGTCTTAGTTGCCGGACACAGGATCTTCGATCTTCATTGCAATGTGCAGGATGTTTTCGCTGCAGCAGATGAAATCTAGTTCCCCATCTGGGGATTGAACCTGGGGCCCCTAGCATTGGGAGCTTGGAGTCTTAGCCACTGGACCACCAGGGAAGTCCCTAAAATAACTACTTTAAAGGGAACAATCCAGTGGCATTTAGTATCAATACATTCACAGTGTTGTGCAATCATTGCATATATCTATTTCCAAAACATTCTCATCAGCCTGAAAGGAGACCCCATACGCATTAGCCGTCACTTCCCCTTCCCCACCCCCAGCCCCTGGCAACCATGAATCTGCTTCCTGTCTCTATGGATTTACCTACTCTGGATATCTCATATAAATTGGGTTCTACAATACGCGGGCTTTTGTGTCTTGCTTCTTTCACTCAGCATGATATTTCTGAGGTTCATCCATGTTGTAGTACGTGTCAGTGCTTCATTCCTTTATGTGGCTGAATAATATTCCACTGTATAGATAGATCCACTATATGATATTTATCCATCATCAATTGATGGACATTTGGGTTGCTCCCATCTTTTGGTGGTTATGAAGTGTTGCTATGAATATTTGTACACAAGTATCTAAGTCACTGTTTTCAATTCTTTTGGCTATACACCTCAGGCTTCCCTGATAGCTCAGTTGGTAAAGAATCTGTCTGCGATGCTGGAGATGCTGGTTCAATTCCTGGGTCTGGAAGCTCTACTGGAGAAAGGATAGGCTACCCACTCCAGTATTCTTGGGCTTCCCTTGTGGCTCAGCTGGTAAAGAATCCACCTGTAGTGTGGGAGACCTGGGTTCAATTTCTGGGTTGGGAAGATCCCCTGAGGAAGGGAAAGGCTACCCACTCCAGTATTCTGGCCTGGAGAATTCCACTGATTCTATAGTCCATGGGGTCACAAACAGTCAGACACAACTGAGTGACTTTCAGTTCACTAGGAGTGGAATTGCCGGGTCATCGGGTGATTCTGTATTTAACTTTTTGTGAGACCACCAAACTGTTTCCTACAGCAGCTGCAGCACCTCAAAACTTTTTGTAGCACCTTCTTTTGGGGGAGGGGCATTGGACAGAAGTGCTCTTGTTTGAGGAACCCAGCTGAAAAAAGTAGAGGAATTCCTCAATGCACCCATTTATTGAGCTCTTCCCTTTAGCATCAGATAGACCTCTTTATTTTATTCCCATTATGTGGATGAGAATGTTGAGGCTCCCAGGGTGAGAACCAGTTGGGGATTCACAGCATGTGTGTTTTTTCCTGCTAGGAATAGAGCTGATGTCTGCCCTGGGAAAGACTGCAGCCTGTACCTGGCCTGGGGGATGATGAAGCAGGCACAGGGTTTCTCTGGTCCTGCCTTTCCAGCAACCCGCCTGGAGCAGGGACCGCTTTTCCAGGGATCATGCTTTATCTTGTTCCAATTTCTTCCCATTTCAGTTCAGGAAGACATTTTGTTGGTTGGGATATCAGCTGGGTGGAGGAGGGGGCTTTTGCTGCAACTCCACTAAAGAACCCCACAATTGATGGGAGGTGGATGACTGCAGTAAAATGAACTGTTAGGGGCAGGGCTGGGCCTGGAGGATGAGGGGAAGCCAGCATGGGCAGAGCTGGGGGAAAGACATGCCAGGTGGAGGGAACAGCATGTGCAAAGGCTCAGAGGTAGGAATGGACTTGGCCCGTGGCTGCTGTGGCCAGAGTTGAGTGAGTCACGGGGAAAGTGGTGGGAGGCACAATTGGAGGAGGTCAGTAGGGGCAGACCATACAGGGCCCTGGGATCCATGGAAAGGAGCCTGAATTATTTTCAGAGTAAAATAGGGGGAGCATAGGAGGAAGGGGAAAGTCATGTCTGATTTAATTTTAGAAACAGCCCCTGGCTGCTGTGTGAATAGACTGCCGGCAGCCAAGGAGGGAACTCAGGGGACCAATGGGAGGAGGCTACCACAGTGGTGACACAGGTTGGAAAGATGGCGATGGAGAAAAATGAATGGAAGTGAAGGATGTTTAGGGTGGAGATGATGACGGATTGGATGGAGGAAGAAGGAGGGAGGTAGGAGGTGAGGTGAATCTGAGGGTCTAGGGGGTACTTTTGGGGGAATATCCAGGAGTTGGCTGGACCTATTGCGGGGGGGGGGGGTCACTGAGACACGGGAGGGACTTCAGAGATGGGTCTTGGCGGCCAGGGGAGGGGTTGAAAGTCTCAGGAGGTGTGCACAGAAGGTGAGGAGAGGACGACCCAGGCCCAAGCTCTAAGGAACACCAGCATTTACAAACCGAGTGAGGAAAGCAGGGGCCAGGTCCAAAACAGATTGAGAAGGGGAATCTTTGTGGCTGAGGTGGAGAATGCACAGGGTTCACCTCCCAAAGGGCTTTGGATTCCAGGGTTGGGGAGTGGGGAGCCAAAGATAGAGTTAGGCCAAGGGCATGACAAGCCTTTAGAAAGGGTGTGTGTATGGTGGCTGGGATGGGAGGCAGACTGCAACCAGGTTTCAGATGTGGCCCAGGTGGCCTGTTGGCTGACTGTATATATATATATATATATATATATATATATATATATATATATAACCTTTATATATATATATAAAACCTTTTATTGAAATATAGTTACTTTAAGGCTTCCCAGGTGGCACAGTGGTAAAGAATCTGCATGCCAAGCAGAAGACACAAGAGATGAGGGTTTGATCCCTGGGTGGGGAAGATTCCCCTGGAGAAGGAACTGGCAACCCACCCCAGTATTCTTGCCTGGAAAATTCTGTGGACAGAGGAGTCTGGTGGGCTACAGTCCGTGGTGTTGCAGAGAGTTGGACAGGACCTAGTGGCTAAACCACCACCATAGTTACTTTACAATGTTGCGTTAGCTTCTGCTGTACAGCAAAGTGAATCAGTTATATTGATACATATATGTCGATCCACTCTTTTTAAAATTCTTTTCCCATGTAGGTCATTACAGAGCATTGAGTAGAGTTCCCTGTGATATACAGTAGGTCCTTCTAAGTTATCTATTGTGTATGCAGTAGTGTGTATATGTCAGTTCCAGTGTTTCAGTTTATCCCACCCCCCTTCCCTCTTTGGTGTCCATCATTGTTCTTGTTCAATCATGGTGTCGTATCTGACTCTGCGACCTCATAGACTGTAGCATGCCAGGCTTCCCTGTCTTTCACTATCTCCTGGAATTTTCTCAAACTCAGGTCCATTGCATTGGTGATGCCATCCAACCATCTCATCCTCTGTCACTCCCTTCTCCTGCCCTCAATCTTTCTCAGCATCAGAATTCTTTTCCAATGAGTTGGCTCTTCACACCAGGTTGCAAAAGTATTGGAGTATCGTATTGGAGCTTCAGCTGATGTCCATAGCTGAATATATTGAATCCACACCCCACCCCCAGGAGTCTTGGACCTGCCAGGATGGTGACTTTGACCCCAGCGTTCCACTCAAGACTACACACAGGAGTGGTCAAACCTGATGGGCTCAGAGATCATCTCTTACAGCCACCCCCACTTCCAGATGGGGGAACTTGGGGTGACAGTTAAAGCCAGGCAGTGGGAGATTCAGGATTAGAACCCAGCTGCTTACAGTGTGTGTGTAAGTGTGTGTGAGTGTGTGTGAATGTGCACGTGCATGTGTGTGTGAGTGTGTGTATGAGTGTGTCTGTGTGTGTGCGCACGCACATGTGTAGTAAGAAAGACCCCTTTTCCCCCCCTAGGTTCCTCTTTTCAATCTGGCCTTTGTGAAGGCCTCTCAGATATTCCTCCCCTGAAAGGCCTTCCTGGACCACTGCTGGATATGACTGAAGCAACTTAGCATGCATGTACTCAACCACTAGCTGGCTTCCTTGTATCACTGGGAAAAATCATTAACCAGTGAAATCAGTAAAGAAATAAATACCCATGGATCCTTCCTGCGGAGCAAGTCACCTCCAGTCGTCCATGGGAGTGGTGGACCACATTAGTGGCCCTAATTTAGAGCTTGCGCCTGGGACTTGTGACTCAGAGCTCTCTGTGTTTCATTAGGGAGGGTTGCTTACTCCCCACCCCTCCCTCTTTCCCTTCTTCTCTACCTCCTCAGCCTTCCAGAGGACATATTGCCTACATCAGTCTGTCTGCATTTTTAAAACAAAAATTTTTTGATTCTGACCATTTTTAAAGTCTTTATTGAATTTGTTACAAAATTGCATGCGTGTGTGTATGCTCAATTGTGTCTGACTCTTTGCGACCCTTTGGACTGTAGCCCACCACGCTCCTCTGTCCATGGGATTTTCCAGGCAAAAATATTGGAGCCGGTTGCCATGCCCTCCTCCAGGGGATCTTCCCAACACAGGGATCAAACCGGCATCTCCTGTGCTTCCTGCATTACAGGTGGATTCTTTACCTACTGAGCCATCGCGGAAGCCCCTGTTACAACATTGCTTCTGTTTCCTGTTTGGGTTTTTTGACTATGAGGCATGTGAGATCTTAGGCCCCTGACCAGGGACTGAACCTGCACCCCATGTGTTGGAAGACAAAGTCTTAACCACTGGACTGCCAGGGAAGTCCTTGTCTGTATTTTTGAAAGGAATTTTAATTGAAGTAAAATAAACAAAACATTTACCATCTTAATCATTTTAAGTGTATAGTTCAGTGGTATTAAGTACATTCACATCGTGGTGCAATCATCATCACCAGCCATCTCCTGAACTTTTACATCTTCCCTAGTTAAAACCCTGGATCTATTAAACACTAACTTTCTGTTCCCTCCCCCAGGCTCTGGCAACCATCATCCTATATTCTGTGTCTATGAATTTGACCCCACAGGGAACCTCATTTGAGGATATCATACATTATTTGCCCTTCTGTGTCTGGCTTTGTTCCTTTAGCATAATGTCATCAAGGTTCATTGATGTTATAGCACATGTGACAATTTCCTTCCTTTTAAAGGCTGCATAATATTCTACTGTGAGGTTTTCCGGTGGTGCTAGAGGTAAAGAACCTGCCTGCCAATGCAGGAGACATAAATGATTACGATTCAATCCCTGGGCTGGGAAGATCCTCTGGAGAAGGGCATGGCAACCCACTCCAGTATTCTTGCCAGGAGAATTCCATGGACAGAGGAGCCTGGCGGGCTATGGTCCATGGAGTCACAAAGATGGGACATGACTAAAGAGACAGCACACACACATGCAATATTCTGCTGTATGAATGGACCACATTAAAAAAAAAAACACAGTTTGTTTTGTGTTTGGGTATAGCCAATTAACAGTGTTGTGACCGTTTCAGGTGAACAGGGAAGGGATTCAGTCATACATACAATGTATCCCTTCTCTCCCAACTCCCCTCCCATCCAGGGTTCCACATAACATTATGAGCAGAGTTCCATGTACTACCCAGTAGGTCCCTGTTGGTTGTCCATTTTAAATACAGCAGAGTGTGCATGTGAATGGACCACAGTTTATTTATCCATTCTTTCACTGACAGATGCTTGGGTTGCTTCCACTTTTTGCCTATTGTGAACAGTTCCTTCGTGAACATGAGTGTACATATATCTATCTGAGTCTCTGCTTTCACTTCTTTTGAGGATCTACCCAGAAGTCGGATTGCTAGAACATATGGTAATTCTACGTTTAATTTTTTTTTGAGGAACGACCATAATGTTCTCCATTTTCCATTCCCTCCGGCAATGCATAGGTTTCCAATTTCTTCACATCCTTGCAAACACTTTGGCTGGTGGAAGAGCCAGTCAGTCAGAGCCCCTAGTGGGGGGCACCCCTGGCAGAGGTGGGGGAGGTTGAGGACACAGGTGAGAACTTGCACTGAAGGGTTGCTTTAGCAGTGTTGTCCAAGGAGGTAGGAGCACAGAGGGAACCTTTGGCTCATAGGACAGAGTGGAAGAGATTGGTGAGAGCAGGACTTGAGCATTTTCAGCAATCTCCTTGGTGTTGTCTGAGATCCATGGGCCCTCAAACGTGATTGAAGTTGGCCTTGGTGGGGGATTCAGGGGACCTCTGCCTGCTCCCTGTCTCCCTTGAATTAGAGGCACGGAGCTTGAATTGTCTGGACAATGGAAAGAATGATAGGACCTGCCTCCAAGGATTGCATTAAGGTTCCAAGAAATGAGGCACCACCCAGATGGCACACAGTACGTGCTCCATACCTGCTCACTGTTACTAATATTACTGCTACCCACCCACTCTGCTTTGGGTTCTTCAGGGCAAGGATCTGAGTGCAAGTAGTTTATTTGAGAAGTGATCATAGAAAAGACCAGTAAGCGGGGAGGAAGTGAACCCCAAAGAATTGCAAACAGGGACTCAAACACATACCTATACACCCATGGTCATAGCAGCACACATCACAGTAGCCAGAAAGGTGGAAACAGGGAATGCTTCCCTGGTGGTCCAGGGCTTAAGACTCTGCTTCCAATGTAGCGGGCAAGGGTTCGATCCCGGTGGGGGAACTAAGATGCTACCTGTATGGCCAAAATGAAACAAAATAAAACAGAAACCATGCTAAATGTCCAACAGTTGAATGGATAAACAAAATGTGCTACATTCTTACAAAGAACTATTACTAGCTGCTGCTGCTGCTGCTGCTGCTGCTGCATCACTTTAGTCGTGTCCGACTCTGTGCGACCCCATGGATGGCAGCCTACCAGGCTCCCCCATCCCTGGGATTCTCCAGGCAAGAACGCTGGAGTGGGTTGCCATTTCCTTCTCCAATGCATGAAAGTGAAAAGTCAAAGTGAAGTCGCTCAGTCGTGTCCGACTCTTAGCGACCCCATGGACTGCAGCCCACCAGGCTCCTCCGTCCATGGGATTTTTCCAGGCAAGAGTATTGCTAGCAGTACAAGAAATGAAGCACTGATACATGTTACAAGGTAATGACCTTTGAAAACATTGTGCTGAGGGAACGGAGCTACAAAAGATGTAAAAGGTTGCAGTGTTTGATTCCATTTATATGAAATGTCCAGAACAGATAAAGTCGTAGAGGCAAAAAGAGAGAGAGACAGAGAGAGAGAGAGAGAGAGAGAGAGAAGTGATTGCCAGGTGTGGGGGGAGGGGAGAGTGGACTGCTGATGGGGACGGGGTCTCCTTTTGGGGTAATGGAAGTGTCTCGGGACTAGGTTAGAAGTGATGGTTGCATAGCGCTGTGAATGCCAGTGACTTGCTCGCTTTAAAATGGTTCATTTTATATCATTTAGATTTCACTTCAATTAAAAGATGAAGAGAGAAGTAAGACAGGGGAAAGGAGGCAGCTTAAAAAGAAAGTTTTTTCTCGTGGGGAGCTGGAGTCCTTCTGGAGAACCTTAGTAACACACGTAGAACCACATATCGGTCTTTGCACCAGAAAGAAAGAGCTGGAGCTCGTTAGTCATTGGTTAAGCCTCAGCAGCAAAGCTCATCAGTCATTGGTTGAGACTCATCAGCAATGCTCATCAGTCATTGGTTGAGAGCTCCTTTCAGAAGGGAGGAGGGGAGGGAGTTTGTTTTAATTTTCTAACACTCTGGCCAGCTGTGCACTGGCAGAGGCGTCAGGAAGGATACTCTGTAAAGTTAAGGCTGAGGGCATATGGAGGGGCCAACTGGGTAGCTCCTCCTCCTTGGGGGAGGAAGCGTCCTTGGCGCCTGGGACTTACATGTATTAATGTGCCAGGCATATCATGCTTGGCTCCACAGCTTGGCTCCACAGGTATACACACCTCCACAGGGTGTGTATGGCACACCCATGCCGGAGGGTGGTTCCCACTTTCACTGACCCCCATCCTGTGTGTCCCCCCGCAGGATGCTGCCCATCACAGAGCAACTGCTGCACCTCCTGGGGTTGGAGAAGACGGCGTTCCGTTTGTATGCTGTGTCCGGGCTCCTTCTCACCCTGCTCTTCTTCCTCTTCCGTCTGCTGCTGCAGTTCCTGAGGCTCTGCTGGGGTTTCTATATCACCTGCCGCCGACTACGCTGCTTCCCCCAGCCACCCCGGCGCAACTGGCTGCTGGGCCACCTGGGCATGGTGGGTGTGGCTGGGCAGGTGGGCCGGGCGGGCCAGGGCAGGTACAGGTATTCAGTAAGGATGATGGCACTGCTGGCTTCCCTTATCCCCTCAAGAATCTGGCTGGAGCCATGAACAGACCCATTCTACAGGATCTGAGTGAGACTGAGGTTCAGAGAGGGCAAGCAGTTTACCCAAGGTCACACAGCTTTGATGAGGCAGAGCTGACTCTAAGGTTCTCTCTATAATTCCGGGCTATTGCTATAGCAACAGGCACCAGTGCTTATGAAATCCCAAGGGAGGGAGAGTGGGAGGTATCCTTGTAGATTTCATTGCTTCACCTGTCCCCCAGTGTGGTTTCACAAACTCTCTCATCCTCTTTAATGCTGTGGTCCCAGGTGAGGATTTCAGCCCTTTTCTTTCTTTTCTTTTTTAAAAAAATCATCCAATATGAAGTTTCTTTTTTTTTTTTTTAATATAAATCTTTTCTTATTTCACATATATATTCTGAGTATTAGTTCAGGCACTTTATAAATATTTACTCATTTAGTCCTCTTGACAGTTCTAGAAGGTAGGTCCAGCAACTGTCTCCTTTTTTTTTTTCCCTTCTGGAGAATACTGTGGCACAGAGAGGTTAGGTTGAGTAGCTGGTCCTTGGCCACACAGCTCGTGAGTGGCAGAGTCTGGGTTCAAACCCATGCTGTCTGGTCCCAGCACACCTGATCTTAGCTCTCTACCCTTGCCCGTCTGTCTTCTGGATGAGAAAGGCTGGACTTTTCTAAATAGGCTTCAGAGGTTGTAAGAGAGAAATTCAGATCCCTGAGGGTGCCGAGACTGTGGGGGGCCCCAGAGTCCAGCCCCTATTTCCCTGCTGGACTCACCTGGTTCCCCTTCCAGCCCTAAATGAAGCTGAGGGACAGTTGTGGGGATCTTCTGAGTGAAAGCCTTATGCTGAACTTGGAGGCCTTTGGGGAGGCAGTTTGGGGCGGTGGTCATCAGCATGGACTTGCCTGTCTCGACCATGAGCTGCCTGTGTGACCCTGAGAAGCTTCTTCTCCTCCCTGTACTTCATCTGCATTGTGGAAATAGGATCATCCCCGATAACCCCATGAGAGTGTTCCAATGATTCTTGAAGTTGTTTCTGTGGCATGCTTGGTGCTGGGCCTGCTCCACAGAGGTGGGTGTCTGCACTTCACCCCGGGGTCCTGCAGAGACTGAAAGGAGCAAGTGATTCTAGATGTCTTTTAGATACTGCTTGGAGTGAGTGTCTCAGGAGAAGGAAGGAGGAAACGCATGTCCATTCAATAGTGCAAAATACATTTATTTTACTCAGTTTTGGGAATTACCTTCCTGGAGCCAGCACTCACCAAGTTTTGCCTCTTTGTACCTGAATCATCTCCCTCTCTTCTGTTCTCCGAGCCCTGCTCAGGCCTCCTTTCCCCTCTTCTGCTGTTCCATGGTCCAGACTCCTTCCCGGGCTCCTGCCTTCATTCTCACCCTTCTGGTTCATGCCTCATCCAGGCTCCAGAAAGATTCTTGAATCCCACCATGTTCCTTCCCTGCTCACACACCCTCCAAGGCTCCCCACTGCTGTCCTGAGAAACTCCTAACTCCTCAGCCGGAGTTCAAGTCCCTTTAGACTCTAACGCTCACCCTCCTCACCTGTTCCGCTGTCTCCCTCTGGTCTCATAGAATGACTTTCTGCTCCATGAACAAACTCTGACTTTCCACCTCCATGACCTTTGCCAAAGCTGCCCTCTGCCCAGAACATCTTTTCCTGTCAGATGAACTTCTGCTCATTCGCCATGCCCCATATCCAGCCTTACTCCAGGAAGCCCTCCGGCATGCTGGTGGTGCTGAAAGTGGCGGCCAGGCCCTGCTGCCACAGGTGGTAGGCCAGGGCCAGCTCTGAAGTTCAGCCTCGATCCCATGGGCCCATCCTGGGGCCGAGCGATCTGGATGCCATAGTCTCCCTTGGGTGTGGACAGGCTCAGGGCTGAACTTGATCCAGAAGGAGAGGCAGAAACCAGAGACAAGTCATTCATTGATTCATTCTTCAATTTCTGGACCCTGTCATTCACCAGGCACTGGGTTAGGTCTTTTGTGTTTGAGCTGTCCCAGTTCTCATAGCTTATGAAATAGGAATGGACCTGTCCGACATTTTGGATTTGATATTTGAGGCTCAAAGAGGTCAAGTGACTAGCCCAAGGTCACACAGTGTCTGAGGATGGGTTTGAGCTCAGATCCACCTGATGCTGAGCCTGAAGAGCTCTGCCTCATAGAGCATGTTGGTTAAGAGCAGGTGTTTTGGAGCTTGGGGGGCCTGGGTTCAAATCCTGCCTTCACCACTGTGGCAGGTGATGCCACAGTCTGTTCACATTTCTCTGCCCATTTCTGGCTGCAAGGGGCTGACTTGCCTGAGTTCTAGGCCTTTCTCTAGCTGTAACCCACTCTGCCCAGGTGGATTGTTAGCTTGTGAATTAATGCCCCAGGATAGCCCTCAGTCGGTGACTATGGGACTAAAGGAGCTGGTATAAAAACATCCCTGCCCCCTCACCCTCAAATGGTTGGTGGGTTGACCCTGAGATGGATGTCCCCCCAGAGGTCCCTAGTGGGAATGAGCCCCAGTTGCCCATGGGGATAATTCCCTTGATGACTCTTTACTGGCTGCCTTTTCTGTCTATCTCACTCCCCCTCTCCTCACCCATGTTCTGGGGGATTACCCTCCCAAGTAAACTGCTTGCTCTAGAACCCTTGTCTTTCTGCTTCTAGGGGAGCCCGCACAAAGACAATCCCTTACTCACCTGTAACTTGACACAAGTCATTTGACCCTACTGAGTAAAGTAAAATGGGGGAAATAGTAGCAACTACATCATAGGGTTTTTGTGTGGGTTGAACATATGAATATATGAAAAATGCCCATGGCAGTGCCCAACACTGCAAGGCATGTGTATGTGTTAGAACAATGCCAGTAATATTTTATCACAAACAGAAATACTCGATAAATGCTAATCATTAGCGTTATTGTGTTTGCTGTTACTGCTTTTATTTCTTGAGCACCAGCCGTGTGTCAAGCCCTGTGCTAGGATTCTTTCATGTTGCTGTTTCATAAATTGTCTCAATTGTCCTCAGAAGGGGAGTTGAGTCCCCCCGCCCCGGTTTTCAGCTGAGGGAATGGAGGCTAACTGGGGTGCAGCTGACTGCCTACAATCACACAGCCCTTCCTGGCTTCTTTTGAGGGCAGAGGAAGTGGTAGGAGGGGAGGGCCAAGGGAAACCAGGGCTGGGAACCATCTCACTACCTTTCTGTACCACCACCTGCAGTATCTCCCAAATGAGAGAGGCCTCCAAGATGAGAAGAAGGTGCTAGACAACATGCACCACGTGATCCTCGTGTGGCTAGGGCCCGTCCTGCCACTCGTGGTTCTGGTGCACCCTGACTACATCAAGCCCCTGGTGGGCGCCTCAGGTAGGTGGGCTGGGCCTCTGATTGATGAGTAAACCCTCAACTCCCATGGCCTACCTGGGTTTCTAAGCAGGTGGGCTATCCAGAGGAAAGGCCATTTGAGTAGGGCTTTGAAGTATGAATAGGAGTTTACCAGAGCTGACTCAGCAACACAGATTATGAAGACAGCAAGGGAAAAGAGGTGACAATATCTAAAAGTCCCAGGAACTTTGACAGGCTGTTTACTTCTCAAAGTCAGAGCAAACATGTTCAGATAGGCAGTTGTTTTGCCCAAGCTTTTGTTAAATGGTTGTTGCTTAATTTTAAGCCACGGCACTCCCATCACTTGGATTCTGACACTCCCACTGTGGCTATCCAAATCTGCAGCCTGTTCTGTTAACGTAGGCTGACTGGTGGAGAGGGAAATGTAGAAAGATTGCCTCTCCCGTCTGCATTCCACATCCATCCCAGGGTTAGGATTCCCAAGTGTTCCTGGGGAGCTCTTGCTCAGCCTTCATCACGCAGCTTGAATAACCCCCTCCTCCTGGAAACCTCCCTTGATTCCCCATACAGACCATAGCTCTTTCCTCTGAACTCTTCCAGTCTCACTCCTAACCATTTAGGGCAGAGTTATCTGTGTCCAGCATTGTATCTTCCTCATAAGTGAGTCTCTAGGCCCCCAAGGTGGCCTCGCATGTACCTGGGCATCTCCAGAGGCATCAGGGGATGTTTGAGAGAGGAGGGATGGGAAATTAAGAGCTCCAGGAATTTTAAGCCCTCTGGCTTCAGCTTTGGCCTCTGCAAACACACGTCTGGAGACCACCTTCAAGGTGGCCCCCTGGGGCCACGAAGGCGAAAGAGGCTGTCATTCAGTTCTTCTCAGCTCTGCCCTTCTCCTGCTTTGGGGTCCCCCACTGTTGCATGTGTGAGGGAGTGCGCTCAGTTGCTCAGTCGTGTCTGACTCTTTGCAACTCCATGGACTGTAGCCCGCCAGGGTCCTCTGTCCATGGGGTTTCCTCTTCCAGGGGATTGAACCCACATCTCCCATTGGCAGGTGGGTTATTTACCACTGTGCCACCGGAGAAGCCTCTTGTAGGGGAATAACCATCCCCATAGAACAAAGAGGGAAACCCAGACTCTGCAGGGCTGGGGGGCAATGACACTTCCAAGGGATGGACACCAAGTTGTGGAAAAGAGGCCTGGACCAGGACTTGTGTGGGTTGGGTTTGAATCCAGGCTGGAGCACGCACGTGCTGTGTGACCCAGTGATTTATTTAGCTTCTCAGGGCTTCAGTTTCTGATCTATTAAATGGGGCAGCTGTGAAGACTCAGTAAGATAGTGTTGCGTAAGTCCTAAATAAGGCTTTCTTCTCTTCTGCCTTTAAAAAATTTTATCTTAATTGGAGGATAATTGCTTTATAATATTGTGTTGGTTTCTGCCATAGATCAACATGAATCTGCCTTTTAAATCTTTTTTTTTTCCTTTCTTTCCCACTCCCCCTCCCTATCAACTCAGAGCATCTGTTTTCTGAAGGTCATCCTGCATGATTGTGCAAATAGACCAGGAAGTAGAGCCCCTATCATAAGCTTAGCACTTTATGGGACTTTCCCAGAGGTCCAGCGGTTAAGACTCCACCCTCCGATGCAGGGGGCGTGGCTTCAATCCCTAGTCAGGGAAGAAAGTTTCCACATGCAGTGGAGAGCAGCCAAAAGTAAACAAAGGAAAAATTAAGCTTAGCACTTTAGCCAATGCTCAGGTCTTTTCCCTTCCTCTCCCTTCTCGCCTCTCAGGACTGGCAGGAAATCTTTTGCCTCCCCAACAGGAGGAGCCGGATGGGAGACTGCATCTCAGGGAGGGAGGGGCTGTGAGTCAGGAGAAGCAGCCTGGAGTCAGGGCTCCTGGCCCCAGGGTGTCTGGGCCCCTCTGTGCCTGCCTATCTCATATTGGACAGGCCTGGCCCCAAGTCTTAGATGCCAATGTCTAGGGACCACATCTGGTGGGGTGGAGAGGGGCTTGCTCTTCTGGTCTTAAAACCACACCTGATGGACTCTGGGAAAGGCATGGCTCCTCCTTGAACCTCTGTTTCTTTATCTTCCAAGAGATGTTTGTGATAGAGAGAGAAGGTGGGAAAAATGCTCTCTAGAATAACAAAGCAGGATATATAGCCATATAATTGTAGCTTTGTTTTTATATACTCATTTCTAAAATTGAGCTGAAATCACATACTGTATAATTACTTACTTTAAAGTGGAAGGTATTTAGTGTCTTCACAGTTGTGCAACCATCCACCCTCCCTAGTTTCAAAACCTTTTCATCACCCCATAAAACACCCCATAAAACACCCCATAGCCATGAAGTTGTCATCTCTCATTCCTTTCTCTTTTTGGCCCCTGGTACATACTTTCTATCCCCATGGACTTTCTTTTCTGGACATATCATAAGAAAGGAGTTATACAACATGTGGTCTTTTGTAACTGACTTCTTTTATGCTGAATAATGTTTTTTGAGGTTCAGCCACATGGTAGCAATGACTAAGACTTCATTCCTTTTTTAAGGCTGAGTAATATTTCATTGATGGATATATGGATATACCACCTTTGTTTATCCATTCATCTGCTGATAAACATCTGGGTTGTTCTGCCTTTTGACTGTTATGAATAAGGGTGCTATGAACATATGTGTACAAGTTTTAGACATATGCTTTCATTTCTCTTGGGCAGGTACCTAGTTGTAGAATTGCGGGGTCATATGGGGCTTTCCAGGTGGCTCGGTGGAGAATCCACCTGCCAATGCGGGAGACACAGGAGACACGAGTTTAATCCCTGGGTCAGGAAGATTCCCTGGAGAAGGAAGTGGCAACCCACTTCAGTATTCTTGGCTGAAAATCCCATGGACAGAGGAGCCAGGGGGGTTGCAGACCATGGGGTCACAAAGAATCAGACACGATGAAGCATGCATGTATGCTTATGGGAATTCTATGTTTAACTTTTCAGGGAGCCACCAAACCGTTTTCCATGGTTCCTATGCATTCATTTTTCCCTATCAGGGTCTTCCTGTGAGCTGGGGACTGAGATTTTTCATCTCACAAATTCTTGATACCACTGTGCAATAATTATAATCACAGTAGTACCCCAGGTGGTTCAGTGGTAAAGAATCCCCCTGCCAATGTGAAGACACAGGAGACATGGGTTCAAACCCTAGATCAGGAAGGTACCCTGAGGGAGGAAATGGCAACCCACTCCAGTATTCTTGCCTGGGAAATCTCAGGGACAGAGGAGCCTGGCAGGCTATGTCCATGGAGTTGCAAAGAGTCGGACATAACTGAGCAACTGAGCACACACACACAGTAAAAATAGCCACGTATGCTAAGTTGCTTCAGTCACGTCCGACTCTTTAAGAAGACTGTAGCCCACCAGGCTCCTCTGTCCGTGGGATTTCCCAGGCAGGAATACTGGAGTGGGGTGCCATTTCCTCCTCCATGAAAAGTAGCCGACAGTTGGTTAATTCATTTATATGCAGAAATATTTAATGAGTACCTACTGAGTGCCAGGAGCACTAATTCCTTGAGTTTTTGTAGGATTGCCACAAGGCAGGCAGGACTGCTCTATTTTCTTGTCCAAGTTTACACAGCCAGTCAGTGGTAGGCCTGGGATTTGAACCGGCCACTGGATTTGTGGCTATCCCAGAGGCTGAAGTCTCAACCACAGTAATATGCAGCTTCCTACTGGGCGCCTTGGGGGAGCTTTTCTTATATCACCTCCTCCAGGGTAGATGTTACCATCTCCTTGTTGCTGGAGGGAAAAGTGATGGGAGGGGCAGACTGGACACAGCCCCTCTGGCGTCAAGTGGTCAGGGTTGGATTTGAGGAAGGATCTGAGGATGGCAGAGCAAGGGTTCAGTGGGGAGAAGGTCTGGAGAAGGCTTCCTGGAGGAGGCATCAGCGAAAGTGGGCATTGAAGGATGCATAGGAGTTTGCCTGATGAGAGGTCCCAGGTAGAGGGTCCCAAGTGCAAAAGTGCAGATGTGTGAAAGTGTCAGGGAAACTCAGGTGACTTGGGGTGTCTGGAGTGAAGATGATGTGTGGGGAGAAGTAGGAAATGAGACAGGAGTTGGACTCAGAGCACCAGTGTACAAAGTGAAGGAGCTTGTGTTTTATCCTGGGGGTGTTAGGAAGCCATGGGAGGTGTTTGAGCAGGACGGCCATTATACAGGTTCATGTGTCAGAAAGAGCTCTAAAGGGCCTGGAGTCCAGAGCCCAGAGAGGAGAGATGAGACTTCCACCTCACCCTCCAAAGCTGCCTCTTCCCAGAAGTCTGCCTTGACTTCTAGCAGCCCTTTCTTTGTGCCTCCCTCTGCTCTTGGCATACATTCTACCTGCTTGCTAGTTACATGGCGTGCCTCTGCTTCCCTTTTCTACCACACCCAGAGCTCCACCAGGCAGGGCGTGGAGCTGAGCCATCTCTGGGTCCTCAGCATCGCTCATCATGGGTTGGGCACAAAAGGGTGGTGGAAGAGGTGTGTTGAATGGGAGAATGAGTGGACAGGTAGTTGTGCATACAATTGGCCAATTCCTAGGGAGTGTGTGTGTGTAGGTGGCTGAGTAATATCTCAGGTAAAAGTGACATCACTTGAGTTTCAGGTACTTCCTTCCTGCACCCTGCCCATTCTGTCCCAATTCTATTTAGCACATAGAAAAGGAATTCACTTACTCCATCCACCCCTCCATCCACCCCTCCATCCAATGATCCATCCATTCATCCATCCAACCATTGATAGTTTTCATTCATTCATCCTTTAATTGGCTAGTTCCTTCATACAATAAAAATTTATTTAGCACCAATAGATTAGTGATCAACAAGATCCCTCCCCTCATCCAGAGTGACTGATGGGAGAGGGAATGGCATCCAAGTGGAGACTGGAAGAACGAGGAAAAAGTTTTTGAGACAGAGGGTGCCTGGTGGAAAGACTTAGAACTGAGAGAGAACATAGCTTTTCAAAAAGCTGAAAAAGTTCCGTGACGTTAGCAAGTTGAGTGTGTGTGGGCTGAGGGATGGTTGAGGTAGAGGATAGAGGTATTCTGAGAGTGGTGTGGACTGGGATAGGTCATTCAGAGCATTGGAAATGGGCTGAGCAGCTGTGTTTGAGACTGACGGGTGTGTGGGCAGGAAGGGACATGGTCAGATCTAGAGGCAGATAAGATCCTCCTGGATCTAGCGTGCAGGGCAGACTGGAAAGGGAGAGGCTGGAGGCTGGGAACACAGGAGGTATGGTTCAGATGGCCTGAGTTGGCAGAAAAGAAGGGGTGAATTAGGGGAGGAATCAGGTGAAGAAAGCCATTCTGGAGAGAGTGCACAGTCTGGGCAAAAGTTTGGAAGTGAGGGTCAGCATGTGGGGTTATTTGGCATTTGCTGAAGGATGAAAGGGAAAGGAATATGGCAGCCAGATGGGGCTGGGCTTTCAGTGCTAGCCTGAGCCTGAAATGTTTTACAAGGGCAATGGGGAGCCATGGGAGGTGTTTGAGCAGGGGAGGCTCATGTTCAGATCAGGGTGTTATAAGAATCTCCCTGGGGCAGGTGTGGAGGATTGGACTGGAGGGGTGAGGTGGGAGGTGAGAGCCCAGAGTGGAGGGGCCCAAGGAGGTCGTAAGCAGAGGCCAAGTGTCAGAACCTTGTTTTGAGGCATCGTCACCTCTTCTCTCCCCACAGCTGCCGTTGCCCCTAAGGATGACCTTTTCTATGGCTTCCTGAAACCTTGGCTGGGTGAGCTCGGGACTGGGTAGCCTGGAGCTGGGGCTTCAGGGAAGAGGGGGCGGAATGTGAGGTTTCCTGGAGAGGTCCTTACCCCCATCTCCTGGGCGTAGGAGATGGGCTGCTGCTCAGCAGAGGTGACAAGTGGAGCCGGCACCGCCGCCTGCTGACGCCTGCCTTCCACTTCGACATCCTGAAGCCCTACATGAAGATCTTCAACCAGTGCGCTGACACCATGCACGTGAGTCCCAAGGCTTCTCGGGTAGAGGGTATCTGGAAGTGGGGCTGGTCCAGACTCCAGCTCGTGGCAAGTCCTGTGATGTCAGGAAGCCTGCATCCGGAAGCCTTACTTCCTTTTTTTTTTAAAACAAACTATTTACCTCTTTTTGGCTGTACTGGGTCTTCACTGCCGCCTGGGCTCTTCTCTGCTTGTGGAGAGCAGGGGTTATTCTCTGGTTGCAGTGCGTGGGCTCCTCATGGTGGGGGCTTGTCTTGTTTCCGAGGACAGGCTCTGTGGGCTTCGGTAATCGTGGCACGTGGGCTCAGTAGTTGCGCGTCCGACCTCTAGAGCACAGGCTCGATAGTTGTGGTACACAGACTTCGTTTCTCTGAGGCATGTGGGATCTTCCTGGGCCAGAGACTGAACCCATATCTCCTGCATCGGCAGGCGGATTCTTTACCCCTGAACCACCAGGAAAGCCCTCACTTCCTCTACTTATGAAGTGGGCTTGTAGTGAGCTTGCAACTGTGTTATTATCCGCCTGGCTGAAACTCTGTGGTCTCCATGCCCGTTTGTCACGTGTCTTTGTCTTCCAGGCTAAATGGCGGTGCCTGGCAGGGGGCTCAGAGGTCTCCCTTGACATGTGTGAGCATGTCAGCCTCATGACCCTGGACTGTCTTCAGAAATGTGTCTTCAGCTACAACAGCAACTGCCAGGAGTGAGTATGGCCTCCCTAGGGAACATAGCGCCAGCTGCTGCAGGGGCAAGGTGATGAGAGGAGAGAGAAAATGCTTAGCTGTTAGGCACTCCTGGGCTGTTGGTGCTCTGCCATTGACAGGCTGTGTGGTTCTGGGAAACTGACATCACCTCTCAGCCTGCTTCCTTAGCCCCCAAATGCATATCTCCTTCTGGTCCTCATAGTCGTCGTAGGGGAATTAAATGAGATAATATGAGTCAATGGCTTGGCACACAGTAGATGCTCAGTGAGTGCTAAGTTTAATTTATTCTTCCATGGAAAGTATGTGGTCTTTGGAAAGAGTCCCTCCCCACACCTTCTGAGCCTCAGTTTTTTGTTTGTAAAATAAGAATGACAGTCCCTGACCTGAGAGATACTTAAAGGTTAAAATGATGTAGCACTGCCCTGGCACACAGCAGGTGATGAGTGGATATTTGTTGAGTGAATAAGTAAAATATCCATTGCCCTGGTTCATTCATTCATTCATCAAATGTTTGTTGTGCACCTACTACGTGCCTGGCACTATGCTAGCTATGGGGGATATGGTGGTGAGCACTCAGTCCCAGTTCCTTGGAGCTTTTAGTCTAAGTAGGGATATAAGGAATACGGGACATAATGACTGCCAAGTTTATAGCACATAGTAGGTCCTCACCAATGAGCTGCTGACTCTGTTACTCTGGGCCTTGTAGTGGTATTGTTTCAGTTAGGTAAGGTGGAGATGGCCTTCATAATTAATTCATCAGTTGATCCAAAAATATATATATTGAGTGCCTGCTATGCCCCAACTCTAGACTAGAACACGGTGGTCAGCAACACAGATAAGGAACTAACATTTTAGTGGGAAGAGGGGCAGTAACCAGGAACAAATAAGCAAGAAAACGGCAGCTGGTGATAAAGGCATGAAGACGACAAGCACATTTAAGATCTAAGGACAGCTCTTGGCAGCTCTGGCCCCTTGAGATTTTGTTTTTCTTTTTTCCAAAATAACAACTCTACCGAGATGTAGTTGATATACCATACAATTCCCCTGTTCAAATTATACAGCCAATGGCTTTCAGTCTGTTCACAGAATTGTGCGCCCCTCACCATAATTGATTTTAGAATATTTTCACTGAGAAGAAACCCTGTATCACTGTATTATTCTTTCATCCCCCACTTCCCACTTGCCCTCCAGATCTAGGCAGTTACGGATCTTCCTTACGTCTCTGTAGATTTGTCTTTTATTGACATTTCATGTAGATTTCCATAAAATTCACATAGATACAGAATTTCATGTCTGGTTTCGATATATTGTTTCCAGATTCACCCATGTTGTAGTTGAATTATCAAGAATTAATTTTAAAAATTGTTGAAAAACATTCCATTTACCATATAATGTGGCTCAGCGGTAAAGAATCCGTCTTCAGTGGAGGAAATATAGGAGACGTGGATTCAATTTCTGGGTCAGGAAGATCCTCTGGAGAAGGAAATGTTAACCCACTCTAACATTCCCACAGACAGAGAAGCCTGATGGGGTGTAGTCCATGGGGTTGCAAAGAGTTGGACATGACCGAGAAGTTAAATGGTATTACCATATAATACCAAGTTTTGCTTATCCAAGCATCTGTTGAAAGACAGGGTTATTTCCATTTTGGGGGCAATTATGAACAATGTTGCTATAAACATTTGTGTTCAGGTTTCTGTGTGAACATTTTAAATTCTCTTGGGTACATATCTAATCATAGAATCATCGGTCTTTATGATAATTCTTTGTTTAATCTTTTTTGGAACTGCCTAGTTCAGTTCAGTTCAGTTCAGTCACTTAGTCATGTCCGACTCTTTGCGACCTCATGAATTGCAGCATGCCAGGCCTCCCTGTCCATCACCAACTCCTGGAGTTCACTCAGACTCACATCCATCGAGTCCGTGATGCCATCCAGCCATCTCATCCTCGGTCGTCCCCTTCGCCTCCTGCCCCCAATCCCTCCCAGCATCAAAGTCTTTTCCAATGAGTCAACTCTTCGCATGAGGTGGCCAAAGTACTGGAGTTTCAGCTTTAGCATCATTCCCTCCAAAGAAATCCCAGGACTGATCTCCTTCAGAATGGACTGGTTGGATCTCCTTGCAGTCCAAGGGACTCTCAAGAGTCTTCTCCAACACCACAGTTCAAAAGCATCAATTCTTTGGCGCTCAGCCTTCTTCACAGTCCAACTCTCATATCCATACATGACTACCCAAAAAACCATAGGCTTCACTAGACAGACCTTAGTCGGCAAAGTAATGTCTCTGCTTTTGAATAAGCTGTTTAGGTTGGTCATAACTTTTCTTCCAAGGAGTAAGTGTCTTTTAATTTCATGGCTGGAATCACCATCTACAGTGATTTTGGAGCCCTCCAAAATAAAGTCTGACACTGTTTCCACTGTTTCTCCATCTATTTCCCATGGAGTGATGGGATTGGATGCCATGATCTTCGTTTTCTGAATGTTGAGCTTTAAGCCAACTTTTTCAGTCTCCTCTTTCACTTTCATCAAGAGGCTTTTTAGCTCCTCTTCACTTTCTGCCATAAGGGTGGTGTCATCTGCATGTCTGAGGTTATTGATATTTCTCCCAGCAATCTTGATTCCAGCTTGTGTTTCTTCCAGGCCAGCGTTTCTCATGATGTACTCTGCATATAAGTTAAATAAGCAGAGTGACAATATACAGCCTTGACGTACTCCTTTTCCTATTTGGAACCAGTCTGTTGTTCCATGTCCAGTTCTAACTGTTGCTTCCTGACCTGCATACAGGTTTCTCAAGAGGCAGGTCAGGTGGTCTGGTATTCCCATCTCTTTCAGAATTTTCCACAGTGTATTGTGATCCACACAGTCAAAGGCTTTGGCATAGTCAATAAGGCAGAAATAGATGTTTCTCTGGAAGTCTCTTGCTTTCTCCATGATCCAGCAGATGTTGGCAACTTTTCCCAAAAATTGGTTGTGGCATTTTACATTCCTACCAGCCGTGTGTGCAGGCTCCAGTCTCTCTACACCCTCAGCAACACTTGTTATTATCTATTGTTTTTATTATTGCCATCCTAGTTGGGTTAAGTGGTATTACATTGTAGTTTTTATTTGCATTTCCCTAATGGATAACGTGTTGGAGAAGACTCTTGAGAGTCCCTTGGACTACAAGGAGATCTAACCAGTCCATCCTAAAGGAGACCTGTCCTGGGTGTTCATTGGAAGGACTGATGTTAAAGCTGAAACTCCAATACTTTGGCCACCTGATGCGAAGAGCTGACTCATTTGAAAGGACCCTGATGCTGGGAATGATTGAGAACAGGAGGAGAACGGGACGACAGAGGATGAGATGATTGGATGGCATCACCGACTTGATGGACATGGGTTTGGGTGGACTCAGGGAGTTGGTGATGGACAGGGAGGCCTGGCGTGCTGTGGTTCATGGGGTCTCAAAGAGTTGGACACAACTAAGCGACTGAACTGAACTGAACTGAATGGATAATGGTTAATTTCCCTAATGGTTAGATAGCATCACCAACTCAATGGACATGAATTTGAGCAGACTCCAGGAGACAGGAAAGCCTGGCGTGCTGCAGTCCATAGGGACACAAAGAGTCAGACACAACTTATCAACTGAAAACAACAATAGTGGCTAATACTGTGAAGCATCTTTTCATGTGCTTATGGGCCAGGTGTATGTCTTCTTTGGAGAAATTTCTTTTCATATTCCTTGCCCATTTTAAAGTTGGGTTGCTTGTCTTTTTTATTACTGAGCTTGTATTTATCTGTTTGGCTGTGGCAGGTCTTAGTTGCAGCATGCAGGATCCTTGGTCTTCGTTGCGGCGTGCAGAACCTTTTAGTCGTCACATGTGAGCTCTTAGTCACGTGGGATCTAGGTCCCCAACCAGAAATCAAACCTGAGCCTCCTGCAATGGGAGGGCAGAGTCTTAGCCATGGGACCACAGGGAAGTCCTTATTATTGACTTTGAAGAGTGCTTTGCATAGTTTAGATACAAGCTCCTCATCAGATACATGATTTGCACATATTTACTCCCGCACTGTGGGTTGTAGTCATTTAGTGATGCTTTCTTTATATGGAAGTCCTCATCTCTCTTTGGGCCTGTTTTAAAATGTACCTGGAATTTAGTTTTATTCAGGTTATGGTGAGGACTACAGATGAGGAAGCAATTGCCATTGAAAAGATAGTCTGTTACTTCCCATTTCCAAGATGGGGGTGGGTGGGGTATGCCACAAGACACAAGGCTACCTGGAGGAGCACCAGGAGGGGCATGGCAGGAACATTTTCAGGGGGTCTTCTACGGGAAGCAATGGGAAAGGCAGGGCATGCAGCCTTAGGACTGGGTAGTTTTTCTTTTTTAAGTTTTTAAAAAAGTTTGTTTATAGGTGAGATGAGCCTTTGATGTGGGTTCTTGGTTACTGCGTGTGGGCTTTCTCTAGTTGCCGTGAGCAGAAGCCACTCTCTAGTTGCTGCGGTGTGTGGGCTTCTTATTGAGGTGGGTTTTCTTGTGACAGTGTGTTTTCTTGTTGCAGCTCACAGGCTCCCGACAGCAGGCTTCAGTAGTTGAGGCACATACCCTTAGTTGCCCTGAGGCATGTAGGATCTTAGTTCCTGGACCGGGGATCCAACCTGTGTCCCCTGCATTGGCAGGCAAATTCTTAACCACTGAACCACCAGGCAACTCCTAGGGTTGGCTAACTTTGAATAATTTCAGCTGGCTCTGGGGCAGAGAGGTGCCCCAAGTTATCCAGTGCTTGGCCCTGGGATAATTAAGGTAGGGGTATATAGTGGCTCAGCCCAATAATGTTTGGAGTATGGACTCTGGATTGGTTAGTTTGCAAAAGAAGGGCATGCTCCTGGGGGAGTCATTTGCTGCCTCTAAGAAACAGCTAGTCCTGGGAGGGGTGGTGTCTGTCCAGTCAGTGAGGCTCCAGATGGAATATCATCTAGAATACAAGGAAATGGACTTTTCTGGAGGTCCAGAGGTTAAGAGTCCACCTGCCAATGCAGGGGTTCAATCTCTGGTCTGGAAATTAAGACCCCAGAGGCCTTGGAGCAACAAAGCCTCTGTGCTACAACTACTGAGCCGGTGGGCCTAGAGCCTGTTCTGTGTATCAGGAGAAGCCACTACAGTGAGAAACCCGTGCACGTCAATGAAGAGTAGCTCCCTGCTTGTCACAATTAGAGAAAGTCTGCACGCAGCGCTTAAGACCCAGTGCAGCCAAAACAAACAAGGAAATGAGAAAGTAGAGTTAATTCAGGGCTGCTCTTTGTCACCTGGGGGCTTCCCAGGTGACTCAGTGGTAAAGAACCTGCCTGCCCATGCAGGAGACTTGGGTTTGACCCCTGAGTTGGGAAGATCCCCCAGAGAAGGAAATGGCAACCCACTCCAGTATTCTTGCCTAGAGAATCCCATGGACAGATGAGCCATGGGGGTCACAAAAAGTCAGACACAACTTAGTAACTAAACAACAACAGCTCTGTCACCTGCCTATTGAGAGAGGAAGCTTGTCTTAGGGCCTATGCTCACGTCCTTTTTTCTCCCTGGCAGGAAGATGAGCGATTACATCTCGGCCATCATTGAGCTGAGTGCCCTGGTGGTCCGACGCCAGTATCGCCTGCATCACTACCTCGATTTCATCTACTACCGCACGGCTGATGGACGGCGCTTCCGGCAGGCCTGCAACACCGTGCATGGTTTCACCACAGAGGTCATCCAGGAGCGGCGGCGGGCGCTACGCCAACAGGGGGCCGAGGCCTGGTTTAAGGCCAAGCAGGGCAAGACCTTGGACTTCATTGATGTGCTGCTCCTGGCCAAGGTGAGACGGGACCCTGGAGGGTGGAGTCCTGCCTGGGACAGCTTCCTCCTGAGTTGCCACAACTGTGGAAAATCCGAACTAAGGCGGATCTCAGGAGGCATTAGTGGTAAAGCACCTGCCTGCTGTGCAGGAAATGCAAGCGACACGGGATCGATTCCTGAGTCAGGAAGATCCCCTGGAGAAGGAAATGGCAGCTCACTCCAGTATTCTTTCCTGGGCCCTCCCATGGACAGAGGCGCCTGACAGCTATAGTCCACGGGGTTGCAAAGAGTCGGGCGTGACTGAGTGCACACACACAGAATGTGGATCTAGAATGCAAGCAGATGTAGAACACGTGAGACTGTATTCATTTGCTGGATCTGCAGTGGGGTTTCCCAGGTGGTGCAGAGGTAAAGAATCCACCTGCCAGTGCAGGAGATGCAAGAGACGCGGGTTTGATCCCTGGGTTGGGCAGATCCCTTGGAGAAGGGAATATATACTCTCTCCAGTATTCTTGCCTGGAAAATTCCATGGACAGAGGAGGCTGGTGGGCTACAGTCCATAGGGCTGCAAAGAGTTGGACATGACTGAGCAACTGAGCACAGATTTGCCATTAAAAAAAGCACCATGACACTGGGTGGTTTATTTATTTGCTTATTTTTTTGGCTGATCTTTGTTGCTGTGTGCAGGCTTTCTCTAGTTGCAGCGAGTAGGGGCTGCTCTTCATTGCCACGCGCAGGCTTCTCCTTGCGCTGGCTTCTCTTGCTGCAGAGCACGGACTCTAAGGGGAGGCCTTCAGTAGTTGCAGCACGTGGGCTCGGTGGTTTTGCTGCACAGGCTTAGTTGATCCAGAGCATGTGGGGTCTTCCAGGAACAGGGATTGAATTGTCCCCTGAACTGGCAGGTAGATTCGTATGCAATGGACCACCAGGGAAGTCCCAGCACTGGGAGGTTAAAGGGCAGAAATCAGTCTTCTCAGTCTGGAGGTTAGAGCTCTGAGATCACAGTGATGGCAGCGCTGGTTTCTCCCGAGGCCCCTCTCCTCGGCTTGCAGCTGGCTGTCCTCACCTGTGTCTTCATGGCCTCGCCTCTGTCCGAGTCTGTCCTCATCTCCTCTTCTCATAAGGACACCGGTCACACTGGATTAAGGCCCGCTCTAATGACCTCACTGTAACTTAATTACCTCTGCAAAAGCCTTATCTCCAGATAAGGTCACATTTTGGGGTTAGGATTTTAACTCATGGGTTCTGGGGTGGGGGCGGGGAGGGGCACAATTCGGCCCACGGCACTAACAAAGATGAAATACAGGATCTTGAAGAAATATGACAGTTGCAGAGATGGGTGGTCACCTGTTTGTGATGCTTCTGTGGAGTTTCTGAGCAGCGCCTGGCTTTTGGATTCAGACGGTCCTGGATGCTAGTTCCAGCTCTACCACTTCATACATATTTGACCTTAGTTTTCCCTCTGAGCCTCAGTTTCCTCATTTACAACATGATGATCATAAGATCTGATCATGAGATTTTGTCAGGCCTCTGGCAAGATGCTTGGTGATAGGAACTGCCGAAGAAATGCAAACTCCCTTCTTCCTCTCACCTTTGGCTCTCTTTCCCTCTTTCTTGGACAAGTTGCATACCTCTGTCTGCTTGGGCTTCCCTTGATGGTCAGATGGTAAAGAATCTGCCTGCAATGCAGAAGACCTGGGTTCAATCCCTGGGTCAGGAAGATACCCTGGAGGAGGGAATGGAAACCCACTCCAGTATTTTTGCTTGGAAAATTCCATGGACAGAGGAGCCTGGCAGACTACAGTCCATGGTGGCAAAGAGTCAAGACATGACTGAGTGACTAACACACACACACACACAACTACCTGGAATCCTTTCCCCTGCAGCTTGGCTTAACAAAAAGAGGTGGGTGTCTTTAAAAAATATATATTCATTTATTTGGCTGTGCTGGGTCTTAGTTGCAGCATGTGAGATCTTTTTAAAAATTTTATTTATTGATTTTTGGCTGTACTAGGTCTTTGTTGCTGTTCAGGCTTTCTCGAGCTGTAGCAATGAGGGGTTACTCTTCGTTTGGGTGTGTCGGCTTCTCATTGTGGTGGCATCTCTTGTTGCAGAGCATGGGCTCTAGGCGTGTGGACTCAGTAGTTGTGGAACATAGGCTGAGCTGCTCCCCGGCATGTGGGATCTTCTGGGACCAGGGATTGAACCCGTGACACCTGCATTGGCAGGCATATTCTTAACCACTGGGCCACAGGGACGTCCCAAAGGGCATGTCCTAGGAAGAACTCCTAGGCTGTGGTGGGTGAGACAAAATGAGCTGAGCAGTCTATTGCCCATTCCAGGATGAAGATGGAAAGGAACTCTCAGATGAGGACATCCGAGCTGAGGCAGACACCTTCATGTTTGAGGGTGAGGATGTGGGGTGAGGCTGGGGAAGGATGGAAAAGGGCCCCATTGTCTGAGGACAGCATCTCTGCTACCTTCAGGCAGCCTCTAGCTAGGCTCCTCATCTGCCTGCAGGTCATGACACAACATCTAGCGGGCTGTCATGGGTACTGTTCAACTTGGCCAAGTATCCAGAGTACCAGGAGAAGTGCCGAGAAGAGATCCAGGAAGTCATGAAAGGCCGGGAGCTGGAGGAACTGGAGTGGTCAGTCTTGGGTCCTGGGGATATTGGGGGCAGGTTGAGTTTAGAGCCTTGAGTATTCATCTCTCTACCACTTACTGTCTAACTAACCTTAGCCAAGTCACTTAAACTTCTTGAATTTAAGTTTCTTCAGCTGTAAAATCGGGATGACAGTAATGCATAGGCATTCTTCATAGTGCAGGAATTCTTAGTTGGGAATGTTTTAGTCAGCAAAGGTTGCAATAATACTGTGTAACAAACAGTTCCTAAGCTCAGTGGTTTGCAGCGAGCATTTTTTTATTGCTCTTGTCTGCACATATTTTTCTTATCTGCATATTTCTCTTATTGCTGCTGAGCTTCACTGAGTTGAATAGGTTTGTTTCCAAGCTCAGGTTTGAATTCAGATCTGTCCTACATGTCTCCTCATTCTCCTTAGACCAGCAGCCATACTGGACATGATCCAGCATTATGCAGCATCAAACAACTAGAAAGTTCCTTTTGGTTCATTATCAGTCATTTGGATTATGAACTCAGGGAGACACTTTCAGTTGATGCCATCTTACACTGATACCATTTTACACCTTGCTAATCCTTGCTAATCTGCCTTGTTAAGGAAGGAAGAAGATGCCTCAGACTCTGAGAATTGGCAGGAGGTGGTATCTAGCCAGAATTCAATACCTCTCCTCTCTTTTCCCAGTGGTGTTTATATTTATGGATCTCTTTATACCAGGCATGCCATTTGCCCTTTGTGATAGCAGCATAAAATTTCTTTGAAAGACAGCCTGTTAGTATAAAGAAGACATCTAGATCATGAACATTTATAATTAATCTAATGTTGGGCGCTGAAGTCCAAAGGAAAAAAAATTAATGCAGTATAAGGAGATGATGTGTGGGTTTGTAAATACTGAAGTTGATCCATTCAGGCTGGTAAACTGTTGCTACTCCAGGTCGCTCTGTTTGTCCTGGCACATCCGCAGGGGTGCCCCCTGACCTCCACACAATTCATCAGTTAGAGAATTAATGCTGGGCTCAAAGACATCCAGCTAGAGCTGCTCTGATTGGTCAGGGGGCAGATATTTTTTCTGTTGAGGATTAGAGGTGTGTGCAGGGCATAACTGCAAATGCAAGTTGGGGGAAGTCTGAAATCCTGGACTGGTTTCCTGCAGTTGCTCCTAATAGCCTCTGCACGTGTGTGTGTGTCTCTAGGGGAGGGGGTGGCGTCATGGCCTGGCATCCAGTCACCCACTGTCCCACATTCCCCAGGGACGACCTGACCCAACTGCCCTTCACCACTATGTGCATCAAAGAGAGCCTCCGCCAGTTCCCACCTGTGACCCTGGTCTCCCGCCGCTGCACGGAGGACATCAAGCTCCCAGACGGACGCATCATCCCCAAAGGTGCCCCTTTGTGTTCCCTGTTGCCTGCTTGCTCTATCGCTCGTGGGGGTCTGGCCATGCCTGCCCCAGGTGCGGTATCGTTGTAGGCAGTTTATAGCCTGTGGCTTCTGGGGGTGGTGAGGAGATCCGGTTGTGTGTGTGTATCGGGGAGGCAGAGGTGGGTGGACCCAAGCAGAAAGGAAGGAGTAGGTATGATGGCGTGGGCTCCATGACGGTGCAGGTAGAGAAGGGTTGGCTTCTTTCTGTTGCCAGATATCCTTTGGAGACCAGGTCCTGTCCTGGGTGAGGCTGGGCATGCAGTGAAGCCTCATCCCCAGGTCCAAGCTTTGAGTACCAGCCAGTCTGGGGAAGACACAGCAGGGCATGGATGTTCCCAGTCACATGGGGTGAGGGATGGGCTACAGGGAGGGACAGGGACTGGAGAGCCCCAGATAAGGAGCGATGACGGTATCTGGCATGGAATGCAGGGAGGGCTGCCTGGAAGAGGGAACATGAGAGGTGAGCCTTGGGAAATGGAAGAGGGAACATGTTTATGGAGCAGAGCCTCAGAATACACATAGTGAAAGAAGTTGAATGTACAGTTGAGGCACTTGAACTTGATCCTCAGGGTAGTAGGGAGCCACGGGAGGTATTTGAGCTGTGGCGGAGCAATGTCAGGTGTGTGAGTAAGATCCCTGTGTGGCCAGGATGACAGCTAGGAAGAAGGCTATGGGGACCTCTAATGGAGAAGCAAGGCAGTGGATGGTGAAGCAAAAGTTTTTAAGGAAGGATGGGCAGGAAGGAGTGGCAGATGGCTTGTGGGAATTGTGCGGCTCTGGAGAGAGCTGGGGGAGGGATAGGTCTCCAGAGGAGGTCCTAGTTTCTCTCATTTCCACTGACCCCACTGACCCTCCCCTTCCCCACAGGAATTATCTGCCTGGTTAGCATCTATGGGACCCACTATAACCCTGAAGTGTGGCCTGACTCCAAGGTGAGCTCCTGCCCCAACCCTCCCTTCTCTCAGCTTCTTCCTCCTAAGACCTTGGTCAGCAAGGCCTCCCCTCTCCTCCTCCCCAGGGAGCCAGATGGTAGGGCTGAATGCAGGGCTTGAGTTCTTCTCCTCACCCACCATTCATTCCCCCATTCATTGTTAATTCATTATATCTACAAATCTTTTTTTTTTTTTTTAAACTTTTTGACTGCACTGCGTGGCATGTGGGAGTTTCCTGATCAGGGACTGAACCTATGCTCCCTGCAGTGGAAGTGCGGAGTCCTAACCATTGGACCGCCAGGGTTCAGTTCAGTCACTCAGTTGTGTCTGACTTTTTGCGACCCCATGGGCTGCAGCACACCAGTCTTCCCTGTCCATCACCAACTCCTGGAGCATACTCAAACTCATGTCTATCCAGTCGGTGATGCCATTCAACCATCTCATCCTCTGTCGTCCCCTTCTCCTCCTGCCTTCAATCTTTCTCAGCATCGGGGTCTTTTCTATGACTCAGCTCTTTGCATCAGGTGGCCACAGTGTTGGAGCTTCAGCATCAGTCCTTTGACTGAATATTCAGGATTAATTTCTTTTAGGATTGATTGGTTGGATCTCCTTGCAGTCCAAGGGACTCTCAAGAGTTTTCTCCAACACCACAGTTCAAAATCATCAGTTCTTCAGTGCTCAGCTTTCTTTATGGTCCAAGTCTCACATCCATACATGACTACTGGAAAAACCATATCTTTGACTAGATGGACCTTTGTTGGTGAAGTAATATCTCTGCTTTTTAATAGTCTAGGTTGGTCATAGCTTTTCTTCCAAGGAGCAAGCACCTTTTAACCTCAAGGCTGCAGTCACCATCTGCAGTAATTTTGGAGTCCAAGACTACCAGGGAAACCCCAACATATCTTTGTTGAGCATCTACTGTGAATGGGACACTGAGGGCCCTCTGGGGCACTCTGTCTTTGCTCTCACAGAGCAGACAGTGAAGTGAGGAGGAGGAAAATAAGCAAATAAATAAGATCATTTTGAACTGTGATACACACACAAGGGAAACAAAAACTGACCTGTGTTGGGGGACAGCAGTTTAGCTCACACAGTGAGGAAAGTCCTTACTAAAGAAGAGATGGGTGAGCTAAAACGGAAAATGTTCACACTTTAAAGTGTGAGGAGCAGGGAAACCTGTGTCCCATGTGGAGGAAGCTGCCAGTGCAAAGGTCCTGTGGTGGAAATGGAAAGGAGGCAGGTGTGGTTGGACCTCTTAGTCCAGCTGGTCTGGCCCCCAGGGGCTGAGGGAGGGAACCAACGCTGGGACAGCCAGAACTCACCCCCAATCTACTTCTGCCTAGGTGTACAACCCCTATCGCTTTGATCCAGACAACCCACAGCAGCGCTCCCCATTGGCTTACGTGCCCTTTTCTGCAGGACCAAGGTAACTTTTATTTCCCCCAATCCAAGTGAAGTGTAGGAGGAACATCAAGGCCAGTGGAAGGTCAGGGATGTGCCTGTTAGGAGCAGAAACCACTGGGGGTGTCCTGTCCACCAACCTGGTACCCTTTTCGTGCCCTCAATACATCAAGAAGCCCCCAAATCAGACCCTACGATATCACGATATCACCCAGGGTATCAGATATCTACTCTGTGCCAAGCCCTGAGTTCTGGGCTCATGTGCTCTTAATGGCTCTACGATGCCTTTGTCCGGGAGTTGAGGCTCCCAGTGTGTGTTAGTCGTTCAGTCATGTCCAACTCTCTGCGACCCCATGCACTGTAGCGCGCCAGGCTCCTCTGTTCATGGGATTCTCCAGGCAAGAATACTGGAGTAGGTTGCTATGCCCTCCTCCAGGGGAACTTCCTAACCCAGGGATCGAATACAGGTCTCTCGCATTGCAGGCAGATTCTTTACCGTCTGAGCTACCCAGGAAACCCTGAGGCTCCAAGGGGGAGGTCCTTTTGCCCCATCCCAGGGACCCCGCTCACACAGCGGCTGAGCCTGAGCCCTCTGTCCTCCGTCCACCAGGAACTGCATCGGACAGAGCTTCGCCATGGCTGAGATGCGCGTGGCTGTGGCGCTGACGCTACTGCGCTTCCGCCTGAGCGTGGACCGAACGCGCAAGGTGCGGAGGAAGCCCGAGCTCATTCTGCGCACGGAGAATGGCATCTGGCTCAAGGTGGAGCCGCTGCCTCCGCGGGCCTGAAGGTCGGCGCGCCCCTGAAGGTCGGCGCGCCCCTGCGGATCCCGGGGCCCCAAGCCCCGCCCAGAGAGGCCTAGGTCCCGCCCCCGAGGGACCAGGCCCCGCCCCAAGAGCAGGAGGGCATAGACCACGCCCCCCGGAAGGCTCTGCTCCTGGAGGACCGTTAAGCAGCCTGATGGTGCAGGTCACACCCACTCAAGGCAAGGCTCCGCCTCTGGAGGGTCTGATCCCGCCCCTCGAGGTCGAGATCCCGCCCTCCTGAGTGCCAGTTTCCGCCCTCTTGTTTGAGGAACCAGGATTGGCCACATTCCCTCGAGCTCAGGCCCCGCCCCAGCATCTCTCGGATTCCGATGTTCAGGCCCCACCAACTGAACCTTCTGAGGACCAAGGTTAGATATCTCAGGCCTCTAGGCTACGAGCCCAGTCTACCTCAGATCTCGGCCGCTTTTAAATTGAAGACGTGGAAACTGGAGCCTGAGATCAGAACCCTGACCATCACTTTCTTGAGGCCCCCAGCTCACATGGATGAACTCCCGAGGCTGCATCCCAGGGCCCAGGATGTTTGTTGTTGACTTGTAAGCCCAGACTCTCCCTCTCAAGCCCAGGATGTTTGTTGTTGACTTGTAAGCCCAGACTCTCCCTCTCAAGCCCCTTCCTTCTTCCCTTGCTCAAAACCCCTTAGGCGAGTGTCCTGAATTTTGTAGAATATAAGCAAAGGTGCAGACAGCTCCCATCACCCACTCCCTAGCCAGATCAGATCCTCACACCTGGATTCCAGCAAGGAAATGAGGGGTCCTGGACAGCTGGGAAGTTGTGGGCTAGGAGGCTGGGAAGACGTTTGTCCTCTGACATAAACTTGGGCTTTTGGGGACAGTTTGTGCATTTGTTTATTTCAACACGTGCGTGTGTGCTAAGTCTCTTCAGTGGTGTCCGACTCTTTGCGACGCTCTGGACTGTAGCCCACCAGGCTCCTCTGTCCATGGGATTCTCTGGACAAGAATAATGAGTGGATTGCCATGCCCTCCTCCAGGGGATCTTCCCAAACCAGGGATCAAATCCCTTTTGTCCCCTGCATTAGCAGATGGGTTCTTTACCATTAGTGCCACCTGGGAAGCCCCTTATTTCAACATACTGCTTAGTAAGTGTCCAATGGCACTGGGCTGAGAGCACGACAGCAGGCAAATCCCTGCCCTCAGGAGGATGGGGGACATGTGTTGGACAAATAATTCCATGGGTAAATGTATTTGCAACCTGTGAGAAGTGCTGCAAAAGAGAGGCTCTGGTTCTGGGCAAGCATAGCAGGGGATGGAGGGTGGCTCAAGGAGAGCTACTCTGATGCTGAACCTGGAGTAGAAGTTGAGTGTTGAGGAGGGAGCGAAGTGCTTTCCAGGAAGCAGGAACAGCATCTGCAAATGTCCTGGGGTGAGAGAGTGTGGTGTGCTCATGGAACTCACAAAAGGACTAGGGTGGCTGGATCTGGGGAGTGGGGCTGGAATGGAGAAGGGTGGAGAAGGGTGTCACAGTACAGGTTTTATGCAGAGGGTGTGTGTGTGTGTGTGTGTGTGTGTGTGTGTGTGTGTGCTAAGTCGCTTCAGTTGTGTCTGACTCTTTGGAACCCCGTGGACTGTAGCCTGCCAGACTCCTCTGTCCATGGAATTCTCCAGGCAAGAATACTGGAGCAGGTTGCCATTTCCTACTCCAGGGGATCTTCCTAACCCAGGGATTGAACCCAAGTGCCTTGTGCCTCCTGCACTGGCAGGCAGATTCTTTACTACTGCACCACCTCCTGTAGAGATGGGACGATGATAGTGACTGCAATGATCACATTAATTCATCACATATTTTTCTGAGCATCTGCTGTGAGCCAGGGAGTGTTTGAGTCCTTGCATCACTGACATTCTGGCGCTGGTGGTAGTGGGGGAAACAGATGACAGATGATAAACAAGCAAATAAATAAGTAAATTCACACGGCCTTGGAGGTCACTGGATGGATTATGAATTTCACTGTGACAGAAATCGGGAGCCATGGAGGGTTCTGAGCAAAAGAGGGACAAGATTTGTCTTACAGGGACTTCCATGGTGGTCTAGTGGCTAAGACTACTCCATGCTCCTAATGCAGGGACATGGGTTTGATCCCTGGTCAGGGAACTAGATAGCACGTGCCACAACTAAGAGTTCACAGGTTGCAACTAGCGATTCCGCATGGCACAAAACAGAAGTCTGAAGATTCCACGTGCTGCAACTAAGACCTGGAACAGCCAAATAAATAAACAAATATTAAAAAAATGTTATCTGACAGTCGTGGGTTACTATGTTGAATAGAGACTGTGGTGAGGATGGGATGAGGGAAATCAGATTGGTTGTGGGGGGGGTGGTGGGGTGGTGAGATGATGGTGGCTCTGCCCAAGCTGGGGGCTATAGAGGCGACGAGCGGCGGTTGGATTATGATGAGAAATGACTGTTTCATGATGGTCATACTGGCAGGTCTGCAGATAAATGGAATGTGAGGCTTGGGAGAATGGGCCAACACCAGGTTTGGGTCTGTGGTGGTTTAGTTGCCAAGTTGTGTCTGACTGTTTGCAACCCCATGCACTGTAGCTCGCCAGGCTCCTCTGTCCATGGAATTTTCCAGGCAAGAATACTGGAGTGGGTTGCCATTTCCTTCTCCAGGGGATCTTCCAGACCCAGGAATCGAACCCGGGTCTCCTGCATTGAAGGTGTATTCCTGCATTGCAGGTGGATTCTTTACCAACTGAGCTATAAGGGAAGACCAGGTTTGGGTCTGAGCACCTGGAAAGATGGAAATTCTACCAACTGAGATGGAGAATCCCAAATGGCGTGTTTTTTTGGCGAGGGGCGGGTGAGGGGGGGCAGCCGGGAAGCGGGAGGTGGTTTGAGATCAGCATGTTTGTTTGGGCTGGGGTAGTTGGAGAAGTCAACCTGGCCAGTTGAGCAGATGGGTTCTTAATTTGGACAAGTCCAGGGCTGGTGACGTACATCTGGGGAGGCTCAGTGTTTAGATGTTTAGAAAGCCTCAGGGCCAGGAGGGATCCCTTGGTGTGTGTGTGTGCTTGTGTCTGCACCTCTACACACTGGCGAGCTTGTGAGGACATGAAGGAGGGGCTCAAGGACCAAGCCCTGGTGTCTCCAAATTAATAATGAGGTATAAGTCGATTGAATACTGCTTGTGTGCCCTTCCCAGATATTTTCATTTAGTTCTCAAGGGTGCTGCTATTATCTCTTTTTGGGCTCCCTAGGTGGCTCAGGGGTAAGGAATCTGCCTGCCAAGCAGAAGACAAGGGTTGGATCCCTGGGTTGGAAAGATTCCCCTAGAGGAGGAAACGGCAACACACTCCAGTATTCTTGCCTGGGAAATTCCATGGACAGAGGAGCCTGGCGGGCTATAATCCCTGGGATCACAAAAGAGTCTCCGGCAATTTAGCAACTGTGCACACACGCACTGTCTCGTTTCACGGAGGTGGAAACTTGAGTTCCCCAGAATGAAACGACTCACCCCGAATCATACAACGATGTCCTTGGGACCTTAGAGGGGGCCCGGAGTCGTTTTCTACCCTGTGCTTCGGGCTCCTTGTCCTGGCGGGGTCTCTAGCCCCCTTTTCCCGGAAAGGAGTGTACTAGGGAACGGGGTGGGGTTGGGGGCATGGAGGAGCGGAGGCAAACCTGGGAAGCCGATCCTGGCGCGCCCTCAGGTGGCGTAAAGTGGGGTCGTCGCTCGAAATCCTGTGTCAGAGGCTACAAGAGGTCTAAGTGGGGAACTTGCGATTCCGGGCCCTACAGGCACCACTCGGCTTTGATGATGCTCCGTCTTCCACATCCTTGTTCAGGCTGAGGGTCTCCAGGAGCATACCATTCCCTAAATATCTCAAAGGCATCTTTCGCGCCACCCTTTCCCTTGCCACCTTGTCCTCCACCGGCAAAAATAACTTGGCCTTGGGAGGCAAGAGATGTGGGTTCAAACCCCGGCTCTGTCCGCTCCTAGCGGTGGGCTTGGGCGCATGACTGCCCTTCTCTGCTGCTTCGTTCTCCCTGATCGTGTGGATTTTACAGGATCATCATCCTTGCAATTAATGCAGATTGACTTTCCGCTAAGGGCTGAGGGTGGTGAATGAAAGAGACAAGGAGGAGGGGAAAGAGACAAGGTCCCCGAGACTCAGGTGCACCCTTGCACGTGATTCTTAAGGCCTGGTGCTGTCACTGCTGCTGCTGCTGAGTCGCTTCAGTCGTGTCCGACTCTGTGTGACTCCTAGACGGCAGCCCACCAGGCTCCCGTCCCTGGGATTCTCCAGGCAAGAACACCGGAGTGGGTTGCCATTTCCTTCTCCAATGCATGAAAGTGAAAAGTGAAAGGGAAGTCGCTTGGTCGTGTCCGACTCTTAGCGACCCCATGGACTGCAGCCTACCAGGCTCCTCTGTCCATGGGATTTTCCAGGCAAGAGTACTGGAGTGGGGTGCCATTGCCTTCTCCGGGGGTGCGGGGATACTTTTAATTAAATCTTTCCTCTCCTGAGTGTGTCGGAGGCTCCCTCAGCTGGACGATTCGGGAACAACAGGCTCGAAAGCGTCTGGTCTCCACTAGTTTAACGTGTGAGCGTGAGTGCACGCGAGGCCGTCTGTGACTTGGTATGTTAGGGTGCATTTGAGTGAATATGCGAGCATCCATGTGACTGTGTGCAAGTATGTGAGGGTGTGTACGTGTGTAAGAGTCAAAATGTGTGCACAGTGTGTGATTGTGTGCTGTGTGAGATGGTGGGCGCATGCATCCGTGTGTGTGCATGTGTGTGGGTGGGTGTGTTGGGAAGAGCGAAGAGCAGAATTGCGCTCACTGAATGACTGCAACTGTTCACATCAGGCTGGGCTTATCGCAGGAGCTGCTGTTCAAACTTCCCTCAGGCAGGACATTCTGGAGAAATAATGCCTTTGGAAGCAGCCCTAAGTAAGGACTGGAGGGGCGTGGGCGGGTATATGTTCTCTGCTCTCTCCCAAAGGGACTGAGCCCCAGGTACTCATAGAGTAAGCTTCCCTGATAAAGCATCCTTTACCTGCTGCCTTCTCTTCTTTGTCTCACTTCCCCATTGTCTTACTGGCATTTTCTAGAATCACCTCCCAAAGAAACAACTTACAGTTGAATTTTTGTCTCAAGGTCACTTCCGAATAAGGTATTTTCACTTGAATCTTTACACCAGCGTTAAATTCTGGAGAACCCAAACTAAGACACATATATGGGTTTACTTCCCTAATTCTCATGCGAGTGTTATTTGCTCAGTTGTGTCCGACTCTTTGAGACCCCATGGACTGTAGCCCACCAGGCTCCTCTGTCCTTGGGATTCTCCAGGCAAGTATAGTGAAGTGGGTTTCCATTCCCTCCAACAGGGAATCTTCCTGATCCAGGAATGGAACCCGGATCTCCCTCACTGCAGGTGGAGTCTTTACCATCTGTAGACCTAATCTTAACGCCTCTTCTTACCAAGAAGGAGAAGGAAAATCACTTGTTCAAGGTCACACAGCTGGAGATCAGGCAAAGGTGGGCACTCACCATGGGCTTTCTGACCCCAAGTCCAGGGCTTTCTCCCCTCTGGGAGTCTCCTCCTTGATAAGCGCTCAGGGAATAAATGGGGTGAGGCTCGTAAACAGCCGGTAGGTTACTGATGTGTGTGCTGGATGGACCCAAAGCTCTTGCCTTGTGCTCATGTCCTCATTCTGTCATAAAATAAGAAGAATAATGGCAAACACCATGCTTGGTGCTGACTGTGTGTCAAGGAACATTGTTGGAGGCACTTTATTATTTATCTCCTCTCTCCTCTCTCTCCCCCTTCCTTTCTCTCCACGTATGACATGGGAAACATTTTCACTCTGTTCCCGCTCCCCAACCACCAGCCCCGCAGTGTGGTGTGATTTCTTTTTCATTTTACAAAACTGCATATAAGAGCATTTGCAAGGCACACATTTGTGGACACATAACTATTTTTTGCATTTCTTTACCCTCCCCATGGAAAAGAAATGCAAAAAAATAGTTATGTGTGCACAAATGTGTGCCTTGCAAATGCTCTTATATGCAGTTTTGAAAAGAAATGCAAAAAAGCAAAATGGCTTTCTGAGAAGGCCTTACAAATAGCTGTGAAAAGAAGAGAAGCGAAAAGCAAAGGAGAAAAGGAAAGATATAAGCATCTGAATGCAGAGTTCCAAAGAATAGCAAGAAGAGATAAGAAAGCCTTCCTCAGTGATCAATGCAAAGAAACAGAGGAAAACAACAGAATGGGAAAGACGAGAGATCTCTTCAAGAAAATTAGAGATACCAAGGGAACATTTCATGCAAAGATGGGCTCGATAAAGGACAGAAATGGTCTGGACCTAACAGAAGCAGAAGATATTAAGAAGAAGGAGCAAGAATACACAGAAGAACTGTACAAAAAAGAGCTTCATGACCAAGATAATCATGATGGTGTGATCACTCACCTAGAGCCAGATATCCTGGAATGTGAAGTCAAGTGGACCTTAGAAAGCATCACTACGAACAAAGCTAGTGGAGGTGATGGAATTCCAATTGAGCTATTTCAAATCCTGAAAGATGATGCTGTGAAAGTGCTGCACTCAATATGCCAGCAAATTTGGAAAACACAGCAGTGGCCACAGGACTGGAAAAGGTTAGTTTTCACTCCAATCCCAAAGAAAGGCAATGCCAAAGAATGCTCAAACTACCACACAATTGCACTCATCTCACACGCTAGTAAAGGAATGCTCAAAATTCTCCAAGCCAGACTTCAGCAATATGTGAACCGTGAACTTCCAGATGTTCAAGCTGGTTTTAGAAAAGGCGGAGGAACCAGAGATCAAATTGCCAACATCCGCTGGATCATGGAAAAGCAAGAGAGTTCCAGAAAACATCTATTTCTGCTTCATTGACTATACCAAAGTCTTTGACTGTGTGGATCACAATAAACTGTGGAATATTCTGAAAGAGATGGGAATACAGACCACCTGACCTGCCTCTTGAGAAACCTATATGCAGGTCAGGAAGCAACAGTGAGAACTGGACATGGAACAACAGACTGGTTCCAAATAGGAAAAGGAGTATGTCAAGGCTGTATATTGTCACCCTGCTTGTTTAACTTCTATCATGAGAAACGCTGGGCTGGAAGAAGCACAGGCTGGAATCAAGATTGCCAGGAGAAATGTCAACCTCAGATATGCAGATGACACAACCCTTATGGCAGAAAGTGAAGAGGAACTAAAAAGCCTCTTGAGGAAAGTGAATGAGGAAAGTGAAAAAGTTGGCTTAAAGCTCAACATTCAGAAAACAAAGATCATGACATCTGGTCCCATCAGTTCATGGGAAATAGATGGGGAAACAGTGGAAACAGTGTCAGACTTTATTTTTCTGGGCTCCAAAATCACTGCAAATGGTGACTGCAGCCATGAAATTAAAAGACGCTTACTCCTTGGAAGAAAAGTTATGACCAAGCTAGATAGTATATTCAAAAGCAGAGACATTACTTTGCCGACTAAGGTCTGTCCAGTCAAGGCTATGGTTTTTCCTGTGGTCATGTATGGATGTGAGTGTTGGACTGTGAAGAAAGCTGAATGCAGAAGAATTGATGCTTTTGAACTGTGGTGTTGGAGAAGGCTCTTGAGAGTCCCTTGGACTGCAAGGAGATCCAACCAGTCCATTCTAAAGGAGATCAGTCCTGGGTGTTCTTTGGAAGGAATGATGCTGAAGCTGAAACTCCAGTACTTTGGCCACCTCATGCGAAGAGTTGACTCATTGGAAAAGACTCTGATGCTGGGAGGGATTGGGGGCAGGAGGTAAAGGGGATGACAGAGGATGAGATGGCTGGATGGCATCACTGACTCAATGGACATGAGTTTGAGTGAACTCCGGGAGTTGGTGATGGACAGGGAGGCCTGGCGTGCTGCGATTCACAGGGTCGCAAAGAGCTGGAGATGACTGAGCGACTGAACTGAACTGAACTGAACTATTTTTTGAGGACTCTAAACATGTTAGGAAATATATCTGTTTGTTAACTTTTATTGTATAATAAACCTTCAGGAAGTTTAGTAATTTAAAATGACAAACTTAAGCTCCCTTGCAAACTTAAAAAACCATCTTCTCAGCAACACCTAGATAAGGGTTTAATAACTGGGTCCTATACTTTGACCATCTGATGCAAAGAGCTGACTCATTGGAAAAGACCCTGCTGCTGGGAAAGACTGAAGGCAGGAAGAGAAGAGGGTGGCAGAGGATGAGATGGTAGGATGGCATCACCGACTCAATGGACTTGAATCTGAGCAAGCCCTGGGAGATGCTGAAGGACAGGGAACTAGCGTGCTTCAGTCCGCAGGGTCACAAAGAGTCAGACACGATTTAGTGACCGAATAACAACGACAACTGCCCTAGTCTAGCTGACGCACAACATAAAATCATCATAATCTCTTGAGGGGAGGGATGGCAAAGAGTTTACTGCTAACTTTAATTTACTACTTGGGAAGTTAGAAGGGGACAAATGATCTCTTTTTTAGCATTACACTTCCCAAGGGGCATTTCTCCAAGCCTCCCTTCTGTGGCTTGGGGTGGTCCTTGGTGGTCAGGCTAGTTTTTGTGAACAATCATTACCCAGTAAGTAGACAGGGCAGATGATGATGATGAAGAAGGAGGAGGAGGAAGGGCAGGAGGAGGGATGTGGGGAGGAAGGAGACTATTCATGACTGTATTGCCAAAAATAATATGCCCTAGCGGCTTTTCCTCACTGTGTGTGTTCTCTGTACTTTTCCGAAGTTTTCCTCCAGGCTTTCTGGCTCCCAAGCCAGTTTATTTGATCTGCTGCCACCTGGGCCAGAAATCTGGCAGCTCTGCCATCTGGTTCTCCCTACAGTGTAGCCTCAGGGACCTGTTGGTTTTTTCACCTCAAACCTGCGTCAGGGCTGGGAGTGCTGAGTCAGATTGCATCAGCTCCACTGTGGGTCTCCAGCATGGCTGGTTCTGGCTGCTTTGATTCTCTTTAGTTCAGTTCAGTCGCTCAGTCATGTCCGTCTCTTTGCGACCCTATGAATCGCAGCACGCCAGGCCTCCCTGTCCATCACCAACTCCCGGAGTTCACTCAGACTCACGTCCATTGAGTCAGTGATGCCATCCAGCCATCTCATCCTCTGTTGTCCCCTTCTCCTCCTGCCCCCAATCCCTCCCAGCATCAGAGTCTTTTCCAATGAGTCAGCTCTTCGCATGAGGTGGCCAAAGTACTGGAGTTTCAGCTTTAGCATCATTCCTTCCAAAGAACACCCAGGACTGATCTCCTTCAGAATGGACTGGTTGGATCTCCTTGCAGTCCAAGGGACTCTCAAGAGCCTTCTCCAACACCACAGTTCAAAAGCATCAATTCTTCGGCATTCAGCCTTCTTCACAGTCCAACTCTCACATCCATACATGACTACTGGAAAAACCATAGCCTTGACTAGATGGACCTTAGTTGGCAAAGGAACGTCTCTGCTTTTGAACATGCTATTTAGGTTGGTCATAACTTTCCTTCCAAGAAGTAAGCGTCTTTTAATTTCATGGCTGCAATCATCATCTGCAGTGATTTTGGAACCCCCAAAATAAAGTCTGACACTGTTTCCACTGTTTCCCCATCTATTTCCCATGAACTGATGGGACCGGATGCCGTGATCTTCGTTTTCTGAATGTTGAGCTTTAAGCCAACTTTTTCACTCTCCTCTTTCACTTTCATCAAGAGGCTTTTTAGTTCCTCTTCACTTTCTGCCGTAAAGGTTGTGTCATCTCCATATCTCAGGTTATTGATATTTCTCCCAGCAATCTTGATTTCAGCCTGTGCTTCTTCCAGTCCAGCGTTTCTCATGATGTACTCTGCATAGAAGTTAAATAAGCAGGGTGACAATATACAGCCTTGATATACTCCTTTTCCTATTTGGAACCAGTCTGTTGTTCCATGTCCAGTTCTAACTGTTGCTTCCTGACCTGCATACAGGTTTCTCAAGAGGCAGGTCAGGTGGTCTGGTATTCCCATCTCTTTCAGAATATTCCACAGTTTAATGTGATCCACACAGTCAAAGGCTTTGGAATAGTCAATAAAGCAGAAATAGATGTTTTTCTGGAACTCTCTTGCTTTTTCCATGATCCAGCGGATGTTGGCAATTTGATCTCTGGTTCCTCTGCTTTTTCTAAAACCAGCTTGAACATCTGGAAGTTAACGGTTCACGTATTGCTGAAGTCTGGCTTGGAGAATTTTGAGCATTCCTTTACTAGCGTGTGAGATGAGTGCCATTGTGTGGTAGTTTGAGCATTCTTTGGCATTGCCTTTCTTTGGGATTGAAGTGAAAACTAACCTTTTCCAGTCCTGTGGCCACTGCTGTGTTTTCCAAATTTGCTGGCATATTGAGTGCAGCACTTTCACAGCATCATCTTTCAGGATTTGAAATAGCTCAATTGGAATTCCATCACCTCCACTAGCTTTGTTCGTAGTGATGCTTTCTAAGGCCCACTTGACTTCACATTCCAGGATATTTGGCTCTAGGTGAGTGATCACACCATCATGATTATCTTGGTCATGAAGCTCTTTTTTGTACAGCTCTGTGTATTCTTGCCACCTCTTCTTAATATCTTCTGCTTCTGTTAGGTCCATACTATTTCTGTCCTTTATCGAGCCCATTTTTGCATGAAATGTTCCCTTGGTATCTCTAATTTTCTTGAAGAGATCTCTCGTCTTTCCCATTCTGTTGTTTTCCTCTATTTCTTTGCATTGATCGCTGAAGAAAGCTTCTTTTTATCTCTTCTTGCTATTCTTTCGAAACTCTGCATTCCAATGCTTATATCTTTCCTTTTCTCCTTTGCTTTTCGCTCCTCTTCTCTTCATAGCTATTTTGCCAAGAAAATGCACTGGTCATAGCAAACACCCTCTTCCAACAACACAAGAGAATACTCTACACATGGACATCACGAGATGGTCAACACCGAAATCAGATTGATTATATTCTTTGCAGCCAAAGATGGAGAAGCTCTATACAGTCAACAAAAACAAGACCAGGAGCTGACTGTGGCTCAGATCATGAACTCCTTATTACCAAATTCAGACTTAAATTGAAGAAAGTAGGGAAAACCGCTAGACCATTCAGGTATGACCTAAATTAAATCCCTTATGATTATATAGTGGAAGTGAGAAATAGATTCAAGGGACTAGATCTGATAGGTAGAGTGCCTGATGAACTATGGAATGAGGTTCGTGAAATTGATTATCTTAGCCCATTGATTATCTTAGCCAGCCTTGATTATCTTAGCGCATTTGAAGACAGAAGCAGAATGAACATATGTGTCCCAACCTATCTCTGTAGTCCTGGTGTGGCTTCAGGGAGTGGTTCTTATTCATGGCCCACTTTTCCAGGTCATTCAGGTTTCTGCCCAAAAGCCACCTCCTCAGGGAGGCCTGCCCTGACTGCCCAGTCCAGAGCAGTGCTCTTGGTCACTTTCTAGTGCATCTCACTCTGTTCATTTCCCTAATTCCTGCCACCACCCGACTTGGTCTTATTTCCTGTTGACTTCCTCCACTAGATGTGAGCTCAATGATCCAGAGACCTTGTCTGTCTTGTTCATCCCGTGTGCTGGGTCCCAGCCTGTACAGCTTGTTGTTGAGGAATGAGCCACCTGGGAGATATAAATCCTCTCTTCATTTGCAGAGGAGGACATGAAGATTAGAGAGGGCAGTTGACTTGCCCAGGGTCATACAGCCAGCGAGTAGCAGAGCTGAGACTTGAACTCAGTCAGTTCTTCTGAGTCCGGAACTTGTTCCTTCCTAATAGCTGAGGGAGGAGAGGTGAAACGCCAGCCAGCAGGCAGCCTGCAGGCTTGTTCTAGAGAGACTCCAGGCTGGTTCATGAGAGGTGTGTCTTTATTATGACAGCAAATAAAAACTCATCATCTGTTTTGTGTGGCCAGCTATGTGCCTTTCACTGTGCTAAATCCGTATTTCTTTTTAAAATTGTGTTTTAGTGATAAACATTCTAGCAGCTCAATGTGGGAGAAAAATGCATTCGAGACTCCAATTTACTTCTCTCAGTTCCACTGTGTTGTGTGGATTCTTCTGGACTTTTTCATCGCATATACAAACACGTGCACACATACAAATGCACTCACAGACGTTGTTTATAATCTCACCTTTGTGCTGTGCTCAGTTGCTCAGCTGTGTCTGACTCTTAGCAGCCCCATGGACTGTAGTCTGCCAGGCTCCTCTGTCCACTGAATTCTCCAGGCAAGAATACCAGAGTGGGTTGCTCTTTTCTTCTCCAGGACATCTTCTCAACCAAGGGATTGAACACATGCCTCCTGTTTCCTGCATTGGCAGGTGGATTCTTAATCACTGTGCCACCTGCAAACTGTTTTGAAACATGCTTTCTCCTACTCTTTCTGCCTGTGTCTAATGGGATGCTTGCAACTCTCTGTGAGGTTCTATCAACCCATCTAACAGATGTGAAAAGTGAGGTTCAGAGGGGTGATGGACTGTGCCAGTGGCTGGTGATACCAAGCAACCACCACAGCTGGTCTGGCACAGGCTTGCCCACTGCCAGGCTCTGGATGGGTGTGGAAGGAGAGTGGCTCCTTTCTTCAGCCCTGGCTGGGGGACATCCTGTAAGCCAGGCTTGTGTGATTTGGCAGCTGAGATGTTCTTTGATGAGAAACCCCTGGAGACGCTCCAGCCTCCTCGGGCACAGAACAGAAGGTCCCCATCTGAGGCTTCCTGTCCTTCCATGCTGGGTCCCTTTATTCTCCTACCGTCTGATCCAGGAAGCGGGTGATGGATCCTGCCCCTTCTGTAGGCCCTAGGCCTGCTGGATTTTGAGTTCTTGGCCACATGGTGAAGCAGTCTTTAATCCTGGCTTCTGGAGAGAATGCTGGACCAAAATTTTCACCTTAGCTGGTTCCCCCAAGGATTTGGCAACTGCCTTCACAGTGTGGGTGCTGAAAGGACAAGGACAGGCTTGCTTGCACCTACTCTGTGACTGTGGGGCCCTTTTAACCACGCAGTCCACTTCCCCTCTTCATTTGGGTCCCGCTCAAAGGTCACCTCCTCCGGGAAGCCCTCGTGTCCCTATTACTGTCTGGCAATTCTTGATCACTTATCTGATCATCGCCCTTCTCCCCCTTAGAGGAGTCCTCTGACAGAAGAGACAATGTCTGTTGTGCTTATAGCTACAACCTACCCTCTAGAGTTGTTTCTAGAACATAATAGGCACTCAGTAAATCCACAGCCACCCAGGCCTGGCAAGGACAGATTTTTCTCCTGATTTTACAGATTAAAAAAAGTGAGAGACAAACGAGGTGTGGTTCCCTGACATATATTGCAGAGCCTGACCCAGGTCTCTTAAAGCAGTGACTCTCAAACTTTAACAAACACAAGAATCCCTGGAACCTGGTTAACACATAAATTCTGATTAGGAAAGTACAATCCGACAGTAATGATCTGTCACTGTGAAATGAACACTCGCAAAATCTTTTTTTCTAATTATTTTAAATTAAATCAATAACTTTTAAATGTTGTTTTAGGGTGTAGCTGATTAACAATGTTGTGATAGTTTCAGACAGACAGCTAAGGGATTCAGTCAGGCATCTACATGTATCCATTCTCCCCAAAACTCTGCTCCCATCCAGGCTTCCACATAACACTGAGCCTGTAGGTTATCTGTGGCTCAGCTGGTAAAGAATCCAGCTATCTTGTGACTCAGCTGGTAAAGAATCCACCTGCAATGCGAGACCTGGTTTCGATCCCTGGGTTGGGAAGATCCCCTGGAGAAGGGAAAGGTTACCCACTCCAGCATTCTGGCTTGGAGAATTCCATGCACTGTATAGTTCATGGGGTCACAAAGAGTCGGGCACGACTGAGTGACTTTCGCTTTCACTTCACTTTTAAATATAGCAGTGTGTACCTGTCCACCCCAAACTCCCTTACTATCCCTCCCCCCATCCTCACTGATCCCTCCCGGCAGCAGCCATAAATTTATCTATAAGTCTGTGAGTCTCTTTCAGCTTTGTAAGTAGGCTCATTTGTATCATCTCTTTTTAGATTCCGCTTGTAAGGGACGTTTGTCCTCTGATTTACTTCACTCGATATGACAGTCTCTAGGTCCAGCCATGTTGCTGCAGATGGCATTATGTCGTTCTTTGAAATCAGCCCCCAAACCTTCGTGGCTCAAAACAATGGCTACTTTATTTTCTCTCATGATTCTGCATGTCAACTTGGAACCCTGTGACGTCACCCAAGGCTGTGAGCATCTGCAGGCTCAGCGGGTTGGACCGTACAGATGGCTCCCTCTTGTGGCCGGCAGGTGACACTGACTGTCGGCTGGAAGAGAATCCAAGGCTGCTGATCAGAGCTTCTCCACCTGGCTTGGGCTTCTCTATCACATGGTGACTGAGTTCCAAGGGACTGTGTTTCAAGAACAGCATGTAGGGCTTCCCTGGCGGCTCAGTGGTAAAGAATCTGCCTGCCAATGTAGTAGACACAGGTTTGATCGCTGGTCTGGAAAGATCCCACATGCTGCGGAGCAACGAAGCCCCTGCATCACGACTACTGAGCCTTTGCTCTAGAGCCTGGGAGCCACAAGAGAAAAGCCGATGCAGCCCATGAAGCAGTGAAGACCCAGCGCAGCCAAAATAATAAATAAATACAATTATATACATAAAAAACTTGCAAATTTAAGCTGCCAAACCAGTCTGAGGCCCATCACTGGCATGGTACCACCTGACCGCACAATGTTAGTTAAACAGTGTCAGGCCTGATTCCAGGAGAAGACAAAATTTCCTCCTCTCACTGGGGACAATGGCAGAAAGTTTGCAGCCATCACCTTGGTGTATTACAGCCCAAAGTTCTGCATTTCCTAGATGTTGCTGCTATTGCCAGCGCTGCTGGTCTGAGGACCCCATTTTGGCTGGCCAGGTTTTACAGCTTGTAGCTATAAAGTTCCCTTTCTTCCCTAAACAGTTGATGAGTTCTGAATATATGCCAAGATTCACTTTCACTAGTCCTATCTTGTTGAATTACTTCTCTGTGTGGCTGGAGAGAGTTATTGCACCTCTCTGGACCCCTGTTTCCTCTTCTTTCTTCCTGCTTCTCCCCACCCCTCTCTGGCTAGCCCTGCTGCTTCTCACCTGCTCCCACCTTGCTCCTGGCTCTTTTCTGGATGGAATTGTCAGTGGCTGGATCCACCTCAGCAGAGGAGAAGAGTCTAGGACAGTGCACCCAAACTTGCTGGGGTCTCCAGGCTTCCCAGGTGGCTCAGTGGTAAAGAATCTGCCTGCCAATGTAGGAGATGCATGTTCGATCCCTGCATTGGGAAGATCCCCTGGAGGAGGGCATGGCAACCCATTCCAGTATCCTTGCCTGGAGAATCCCATGGACAGAAGGGCCTGGCTGGCTACATAGTCCATGGGGCTG